>NC_138727.1:40367175-41701792 GCF_965113295.1 Leuciscus leuciscus | reverse complement strand
AGAACACACACACACAACGCCGCCTCAAAAGAGCTGTTCGTGGGCGAGACTCTGACACACACTCGTTCAACAAGGAGAGGGGAAGGCAGAGAGGAAGAGACTAGGTGTCTTTTTTTTTTCTACAGCGTGACAGTGTTGACTGTTGACGGCTGGGAGTGTCATTGTGGGCAACGAGAGGGAATTACCAGACATGAAGCAAACTAATTACTGGCTGATTCACTAATTACCTCCAGAGAACGAGACGGAGAGAGAGCTGCTAAGTGAGCATCTCCCCTCCTGTCATGAAATAATGGGAGAGAAAAAGAACAGCAGCCTGACACAATGTGCTTCGTGACATCATAATGAGAAATGAACAAAGGCCCATTTGCCGTGCTTTTTCTTAAACGAATGTTGATGCATAAACCAGTTGGTTTAAAAGTAGAACTAGTGTAAACACACATAAAAAGAGCTTCTTAATCAGATTTCACAATGTGCTTCGTGACATCATAAAGAGAAATGATCAAAGGCCCATTTGCCATGCTTTTTTCTTAAACGAATGTTGCAATAAAAACCTGTTGGTTTCGAACTAGAACTAGAGTAAACACACAAAACAACTTCTTACGCACATTTTGTAATGTCGGTTTGCAATGTGCTTTGTCATGAGACATGAACAAAAGCCCATTTGTTGTCTTTTTCTTAAACGAATGTTGCCATATAAACCTGTTGGTTTAAAAGTGAACTGTTGCAAACATACAAACACACATAAAAAAAAAATAAAAAAAACACTTCTCAACTACTGTTGATGTTAGTTAGTCATAAACATGGTCACTTGCCAGCCTACACAGAATCTGAACTTGTCTATCATTGATAAAGTGGCTTTTTGATCAATTTAATGATAGTGTTTTTGCACTTAGCTCCAAATTTGACCATGTTTACAATCTACTCCAAATAATTCCGCCAAATGTTTTCAGATTTTTCCCCAAATCAATACAAAATTGAGAAAAAATTACTAGGTTACTAGCAACGACCAGGTTGTGTTGTCACTAATATTGTTACAATGCAAATGACTGGTTCCGCAGAAAAGGATTATCAAGGGTCCTTACAGAACGTTTGCTGTCCCGACAACCACCACGCCCAAAGGTGATATTGTGGCTCCTGAGAGAGTAATGTCTATATTGATTTCCTCTCTAACTGCTAAGGAGGGAGAAACACCGTGCGAGAGAGAGACAGAAAGAAAGATACAAGAATATGACAGAGGCAGAGATGTCGGAGGGGAGTGGTAATTACTTCGATAAAGAGACAGAGAGAGGGAGTGAATGAGAGAGCGATGGAGTGACAGAGAGTGAGAAAAGAGCAAGGGAAAAAGGGAATGCTGACACTAGCGGTGAGACAAAGATCTAGATAGAGGAGAGAAAGAGAGGCTCATTTGCAGTCTGTCTTTGTGGAGAGGGTCATGAGCTTTTGCACACGCTCAGAGCGTGCCTGTCTACATTAGCTAGCAGAGCGCGTAGCAACGGGGGCTAACGCTAGATCTCACACACGCTCCGCAACGGAGGGATGAAAGACACAGGTTAAGACCCTTAAATATCACTGGGATTTAGGTCTGAGAGAGAGAAACAGAGACAGAGGAAGAGAGAGAGAGAGAGAGAGAGAGAGAGAGAGAGAGAGGGTACAAAGAAAGTAGCAAAAACAAATGTTATGTTCATGGCAAAGTGCACTATTTTATATAGTCAATATTGCCAACATACAGTCAGGATTTCAAAATAAACGTTCTGCTACACTGTCCATAACTATTTATTATATTCAGTCCTGATACTCAATGTATTTCTTGTTTATTAAATATATTTTGCCGTTTTGTTTCCTTGCATATTTGTGACAAAGTACAAGTCAAGGTCACTCACAACATATTATACAAGATAAGCCAGTATCCATCTATGAAACTCGACTCATGATGTGTTCCTTATATTATCATCTGGTGACTTAATATGTAAAGCGTAGAGGTTGACGGATTGATCAGTTTTGCCAAATTGATCCGTTTTGCCAATTATTCGGCACTGATAACCAATTTCTGGAACAATCGGTTATTGACAAAAATCCATACCAGTAGTTTTCCGGATTGCGTCTGTTGCTTGAGCGGGTGAGAAGGGTGCGTTACACAGTACGAGCGCAGCCTCTATAGGCGAAATAAAAACTATCACTGTTGCCTCGTGGAGTTTGTTTTGACGCATGAGACTGCGCTAGGGTGACCAGACGTCCCGAAAAATTCGGGACAGTCCCGAAATCGAAACTGTTGTCCCGAATCCCGAATCTGGCCCTAATTGTCCCGAAAATTATACTAAAGCAAAATCTTGAGTAGTTATTGTCTGATAAACATTAAAAACTGTCTGCGGAGGTTGAGGCCGGCGACACACTGGCTGCGTGGCGTGTCCGTTTTTATTTCGGCTCCCCTGTTAACAGGTTAGAGCTTGCACACTGCCTGCGTGACACGCGCGCCTCGAGCCGCGCGGAAAACGCGTGCATGCTATAAATAGAACCGACGCCTATTTTTCACGCGACACGCAAGCGTGTTGGAAGCGTTTCCAGGCAAAATAGAATAGGAAAAGATGTTTGTATGTCATTTTGACATGAAAACATATTAATAAATGACATTTTGATATTTGAAAGTTTAAGTTTTTACATAAATGCAGATATAAATGTAATAAAAAAATATATATGATCGATTTTCAAATATTGCACCTGTCAATACAGAACGAAATATTCTGTAGCCTATTTTGCCTATTATTAGAGCGCAAGTTGCTGCAGCCGCGAGGACAAAATACTTCACTACACAATTATCTCGTTATTTTCGTTTAAGCTTATTAGCGTTAGGCTATACTGAAAGGTCTGATTTACGCACTGTTACTTACAACAGTCATTGTTTTGTGGCAGACTAAAGAATAATGACAGACTGTTGATCTTTGAATAAAAATGTTTGTTCAGGTTTGAAATTCATTATCTTTTATTATAGGCTACGCAGTCTAATATCATAGAAGCCCCCCATCCCGTCACCCCAGACCCATAGACCCATAGACCCCAGACCCATAGACACCCCCCCCCACTCTGCGCGCAGAGTGGGACACTTCAGATACGGATTTAAAACAGACAATGAAACGGTATGTTATACAGAACACTACCATACGTGTTTTCATATAATTATAAAGTAATGAATTGTTGACTAGATGCTGCATTAGTGGAGAACAGCAGTATGTTTGCCGTAAGGCTGAGAGGACGCTAACATTAGTAGTACCTCAAGCGGTTAAAACAATGTGACAAATACACACAAGCCTGACATGTTTAATGTCAAGATTGTTTCTGCATTAGTTTATATCCAGCTGGATGCTTTAATGCATTCATCAAGCAGCGACGATGCATATATAAAGCTAGTGTCAAGAGAAAGCAAACTGTATCATAGTTTGTATCAACAGAAACATATAAACAAATCAGAAACGCATTCAATTTCAGTTCTTTTTTCATTGTCAATGTAATACTTTATTGTTTTGATTAGATAATCAAGTGTTCTAAAACAGAAGCAAATAAAGTGTGAGTAAATACATAAAATATACATACGTGTCTAATTTCAATATGATGACCTTTTTGTAGATATTTAAGCATGACTGTTTGGATTTATATGAAATAGTAACACTTTACAATAAGATTCCAATTGTAAAAAGGTTAATAAAAGTATGGGCCATTGTTTATTTCTATTATTTACTAATACATTTTAAAGTTGTTTCTCTAAACATTAGTTAATGCACTGAACTAAAATGAACAATGAAGGTATAATTAATATATTCATATTTTTATATTTAAAAAGTACAGTACATTTTCATGGTTCAGTACTGTTTTTTTTTATTTTTGTAATACAGTTCAGCATTATTTTACGTGCTATGTTTGTTTTCATTCAGTATCCATTTTAAAAACTATCGGTTGATAAATCGGTTATTGGCCAGCGTGGTCCAATCTAGTAATCGTTATCAGTAAAATCCACTATAGGTTGACCTCGAAAGTTTTCACAAACTACAATTCGTGAGCAGGACAAAATCTAATGAATTAATTCAAATTAAAATAATTCATTTTACAATCAAAAACAATACAATTAAAACGCTTTAAAGGGATAGTTCACTTTGAAATTCATTTTTGGTATGTTTTAGCTTACCTCAAGGGCATCCAAGATGTAGGTGTCTTTTTTTCCGCAGTTGTTTCAATTTTGATATTTTTAGGTCAAACCGTTCTTGTCTGTCAGTCATAAAATGCAGGTCTATGGTCACGGTCTCAAAACACAA
Source organism: Leuciscus leuciscus (assembly GCF_965113295.1). Classification (NCBI taxonomy): domain Eukaryota; kingdom Metazoa; phylum Chordata; class Actinopteri; order Cypriniformes; family Leuciscidae; genus Leuciscus; species Leuciscus leuciscus. The sequence goes on along the minus strand of NC_138727.1, from coordinate 41,697,491 downwards.
GCACAGAGTCCAAATTAAAACAATTCCCCGTCGTCCAAATTAAACAATTCCCCATCGTAAGTACACATTGATGGCCTAAGACACGAAACGAGCGGTTTGTGTGAGAAAACGAACAGTATTTATATCGTTTTTACCTCTTATACGCAGACATGTCCGAGTGATCTGATCTGACGTGTACGCAGACTGGTGCATAGATATATACACTAGATGTCGCCTTAAAGACATTCGTTCCAATGAACTGCCGTAGACAAGGCGACATCTAGTGTGTATATATCTATGCACCAATCTGCGTACACGTCAGATCAGATCACTCGGACATGTCTGCGTATAAGAGGTGTGTACTTACGATGGGGAATTGTTTAATTTGGACGACGGGGAATTGTTTTAATTTGGACTCTGTGCTTGTGCTTTGAGACCGTGACCATAGACCTGCATTATATGACTGACAGACAAGAACGGTTTGACCTAAAAATATCAAAATTGAAACTACTGCGGAAAAAAAGACACCTACATCTTGGATGCCCTTGAGGTAAGCTAAAACATACCAAAAATTAATTTCAAAGTGAACTATCCCTTTAAGCATGTTTACCTGCATGTCATATTTTCAACAAGTGACCATTAATAAACATCAGAGTACCGTAAACATGAATATGTAGTTAAATTATTGAAATATTCAATTTAAAATCTCAGGGGATACTTCAAGTAAATATTTTAAGTTAAAGGGGTTCATCTGACAAAAAAAAGTTTGGGAATCCCTGATGTAAAGTATCTAACAAACTTGTGCCTTTGATTTGAGATCTGCACATCAGCAGGAGTTACAATACTACCTAGATGTTGACCATGCTGCACAGTTTCTAGTAAAGTTAACAGCCATATAGTAACTCATTAGCAAGTTTTATTTACTCACCTAAGCCAATTTTACTCACATTTGGCACTTGGTGAGTGTTCAATTTGGAGTGTGCATAAAGCAGCGAAAACCCTCTCACACACAAGAATACTAAAGGCATGCAAGCAACCATACACACATGAAATACCACCTGTAGTGAAATGAAGCTTTTAGTGTCAGTAGTAAAACTGACTCAGGGTTTTTCAGTAGCTAATGGTCATGAAAAAGACCAACTGCTTTCCTCTATTTCAATAAACACCTGAAGCCGTAGCCTGTGTATTGGCCAATTTGCAGCAACACTGCACCCGCTTGAAGAGTCGAAACTGCTTCGAATTGTCACTCTCTCCCAATGATGCGCGCCAAGCTGTGAGTTTAGAGAGCATTCAAAATGTTAGGAACTATTCCTTTCTTAGGATGTGCTAAACTACTTCCAAAATAAATAGGGGTTGACTGAATGATTAGTCGAATAGTCAGTTGTAAGGAAGCCTTATGTCATTCAAAAGTTTATGGTTAGTAAGTTTAAAGTTGGTTAGGTTAAAGGTTTTGAAAGAAGTGTGCTCCTGATGTTCATTAATTGATCAGAAAGTAAAAAAAACAACAGTAAAAGTGTGACATTTTTTATGAGGTATTTTCAACTGTAATTTATTCCTGTGGTGTCATTCAGCAGTCATTACTCCAGTCATTTGTTACATGATCCTTCAGAAATCAGTTAATATGCTAATTTGCTCCTCAAGAAACATTTATGATAATCAAAGTTGAAAACAGTTGTGCTGCTAAAGATTTTTGTGTACACCTTGAAATTTTTTTGTCAGGATTTGATGAACAAAGTTAAAAAGAACTGCATTTATTTGAAACATAAATCTTTGTAACACTGAAAATGTCTTACTGTCACTTTTGATCAACTTGATCAACAATGCATGCTTGCTAAATTAAAGAATTAACTTACTGACTCCAAACTGTTAAACAGTAGTGTAGGTTGGGATGAATTTCAGCATGCTAGCAGTCTATCAGTTAGTGTTAGCATGCAAAAGCTCATTGTTAGAACATTCCAACTCTCATTGAGAACTGAGAACATGCTTAATCCTATTAAATAATATTAAGCATTACAAATAGTATAGGTTGTTGGACAACCACTCATCAAGTCTGTCATCCTGACCCATCCCAGTATCCCCCCTCTAAAATAGCTAAGCAGCTTTTTTCAAGTTCACAGTTGAACAGTTTTAACAACATAAAGTGTTACATAAGGCCTGTTTTAGTTTTCTAGCTTAACACAATCAGCAATGAGATGATATGTAACATGAGAATAAGACGGCCACAAGCTTTTTCCTCTCTTGAAAAGCTAAAAAGCTGTTAAAGGAACACAGATATGATTGGTTCAAACTTAGGATAATGCATGTTCAAGCCTGAGCTTGTCGAGTCAAACAAGCAGAAAACCTCCTGTGTGATAGTGGATGTTTGATGGGACACTCAACTACATCTAAAGAAATAAGTAACGCATTTACAATCACAGAACGAAATGCTGTACCAGGCTAAATATAATTAGTAGAAGTCATTCAGGAAAGGCTATTAGATACACACACACAAACAGAGTTGTGCATGAATTCCCAGGTGAGTCTGAAGACATGACCATGGCTATTTTTGTCTCATCTTTAAAAAAATAAAAAATAAAGAAACGGAAAAGGAGGAACGGAACCGACTCTAAATATAGTTCAATGCGACATTCCAGAAGAGAATAATACTCTTTCCTGCCGTTTGACCAAAGATTGAAAGAGCAAAAGAAAGAAGAAATACATAAGTGCTAACACTCAAGTAATGACCTTAAGAATCACACAAAAACATGATATTAATTATTTCAAAGGCCTGACTAGCAACAACATTATCTATTTTGAGTAAATACAGCATACTTCCACCTTGCCACCTCAACAACTTGCTAAAGAAAGGAAAATATTTGACAAAGAATTATGACAATTTCAAAGAATGGCACTAATCATACTCTTCACAAACTTGACACAAACCCTCTTCCAGAAGTGGTCGAGAGAGAGAGAGAGAGAGAGAGAGAGAGAGAGAGAGAGAGAGAGAGAGAGAGAGAGAGAGAGAGAGAGAGAGAGAGAGAGAGAGAGAGAGAGAGAGAGAGAGAGAGAGAGAAACTGAGTATTTTTGAGAGCTACTCAAAACCAAGTTGGTCACAAACAACAAATTCCTCAAAACACACACATCCACACATAAATGTGTACAAGTAACATTTAAAGTAAAAAAAACAAACAAAAAAACTCTGATTTATTTCATAGTGAAGAAGGACATATTTTCATATTTAAGAGAACCAGTTTTCATCCACTGAATATGAATTGGATCCTGAAAAGTGTGTATTACATACTAGAATAGATTAGGTGGTAGGAGGTGAGCCGAAAAGTTTCAGGGGTAAAGCATGCCATTACATTAGTTCATTTGGCATACTGTGCACTATTTAATTTTTTAATAAATAAAAATGATTTTACAAAATGTCCTGCATTAGTACTTCTGTGCAACTCAGATTTTTCTTTAGGTGATTACTTATGCATTAGTACGGCTGTAAGTTGTGAGATGTAGAGATTTGAGTTATAATCAGGCCCAACATATTTGACCAAATCCATTCTGGAGATGTTCCCCTAAAATCTGTGCAGAACATGTGACGAATGTCCACAGGCCATCACCAAGTAATTTTGGTTTACTTGCAGCTAGAGTACAGTAAGCAGCTCGACCTTTTACTTGCAAGAGACGGAAGAGGAAGAGACAAGATAAGGTAAGAGCTTTTTCTGCCAGTTCAGCAGGAACTGTTTGTGCTATTCCAATCCAAGGGTGACATGGGAAGGGAGGGCAGACATAATCCAACGCTCAAGAGCAGAGAAGCACAGAGAGATGAGATGAAGATGGACCATTCAGACCAATCACACCCCGAGACTGACGAGCAAATCCATCTAGCTTAATAGCAGGCATCAGAAAGAAAGACAGGAAGTGGCGTGGAGAACACATGAGAGAGAGAGAGAGAGAGAGAGAGAGAGAGAGAAAGATAGGAGCACAGGTCAGCAGGAAAAGAGAAGGTTTGCTGACTTGACAGATTCCCTCCCCCCACGCTTCATTAGGACAACTATACCGCACTTTCACAACAGAGAAGGCAGGACAACTCCTATTCTGTCCCGTTCAAAGCAAGATATTTGTAATCTAATATTAAAATGGGGCTGCAACAATATAACATTTCTGGTTGTTACAGATCAGCTAATATTTTTTTTCATGTTCTGGTTGATAGCCGATAAGTGGTTGATATTAAAACTATCGACACATTTTTTAAATAAATAAATTACACTAGAAGTAAAATTGCTACAAGTAAATTTAAATTGACACTGATTTTGAGATTTGCTAAAAAGTATAATTTATAAAAGATTACAGTTAAGTGCTAGATAATAGCAAAGGAAATCTAAATGTACACTACTGTTCAAAAGTTTGGGGTCAGCCTTTTTTTTTTTTTTTCAGGGTTCCTTCATGTTCCATTTCAAAATTCCATACTTTTTCAGACTTAAATTTCCAAAACTCTCTGTAGATTTTTCAGACCATATTTAACATAAATGATTACAATGAGTACAATCATTGATCAAAAGTGACAGTTGAGTTTTACATTACTACAAACCAAATCTATTTCAAATAAATTCTGTTCTTTTGCAATTTCTATTCATCAAAGAAACCTGATATATCATGGTTTCCACGAAAATATTAAGCAGCACAAGAGTTTTCAACATAGATGTTAAAAGAAATTTAAGAAGATACATAAAAAGAAAATGTTTTTTGAGCTTCAAATCAGCATATTAGAATGATTTCTGAAGGACATTGTGACACTGAAACCTGGAGTAACTATTACAGAAAATGTTAAAAATAAACAGGAAAAAAACCCAGTAGCAATTTTGCCCACTGTGTGGTACCTAACTACCTATAGTGCATTCTTAAACGAAAACACTGTAAAATGCGTTGTTTCACTAGTCTAGGGCACCCTCATCTACAGATGTCACTTCCACACCAAGGTCAGATGTCTCAAATAGCATTAAGAAACCAACGTGTCAACAAACATACAAATATGGACAAACATGTCCAAGTCGGTTTACTGTACACAGAAGGAAATACACATCTTTAAGTAAGGACTGTGTATTTCCAAATGACTTTAATAGCTTATAGCCTGTGTGTGTTATTGAACCTCCAGAGAGGAGAGATCTATGAGAGTTTCAGTGATGTTATGCAACATATGAAAATCTCTGATGGGTGGGTCAATCCAACCCAAATGTGTTATTATTCCAGATTCACCAGAACAATCCACAATGATCCAGATCAGTAAATGAGAACTGCAAGGTCAGAAAATCACCCGCAAACACTCACAAAAACAGAACAGAACGAAGTGGAAGAGAAGATGGTGGGAAATAAAAGCATGCAACAAGCTGAAAACAACAGAGATAAGGCATAGAAAACATGCCGAGGGCATAAGGAAGGTAGAGGCTGATGATGAACAGAGAGAGAGAGAGAGAGAGAGAGAGAGAGAGAGAGAGAGAGAGAGAGAGAGAGAGAGAGAGAGGAGAGAGAGAGAGAGAGAGAGAGAGAGAGAGATAAAGTGCGTCTCTACTGCCAGATTAATGTCTGACGTAACATTATCACACTGCTGATAGGAGCAAGAGCTGGAAAGAGCAACCATTAGGGAGGAAGAAAAAGAGTGAAGGAGGGACAAGAGAGGAAGGAGGGGGAGAAGGATGGAAGACTTTATGGCTGGAACAAGACAGACCTTTTATACCACTCACTGGAAAAAAAAAGAATGAGAGAAAGAAAAAGACAGAACTGGCTAAAAAGGAAGGGCAATGGACAAGGGATGGAATACTGTGAGGGCAAGAAAAAACAAGCTAAAAAAAAGTGGGAGGAAGAACAAGACTGAGAGGAGCCTACTAACCAGAGTAGAGAGGGAAAATACAATGAAACAGAGAAACAAGAGATAAAAAGGAGAGATTATGGCCATTTTGGACATATTTTTGGGGGTTTGGTTTATTCCTTTTATGAGCTACCCTTTGAACCAAGAAACTTCAGAAATACTGACATGCTTGTGTTGCGATTTAAGGACGCATTTCTAAAACAAAAAGGAAAAAAAGGGTATACCAGACTAATATTCTGTATTAAAATCTGTATTAAAATATATTCTGGTCAATATCAGGCACTTAAACAAAAAACACAGAGCTTAAGTAAACAATTGCTTAGCGGTTATTGATAGTTTACGTTTAGCTTTCCTGTATCTCAAATAGTAGAGCGTGGCGCTAGCAACGCAAAGGCCATGGGTTCGAAGAACTGAAAAAGCAAGAACTGATAAACATGATTATATACTATAAACCGATTACGCAAAGCAATATTCCCAACTAAACACAGATTGAATTAATACCAACTGCAAACCATCCCAAAGTTTATTTGAACCCCAGACAACCTCTTTTATTTCTCTTACATTTTCACTGCAAACATCCACACACGGCCTTAAGGACTCCTGCTCGAGTCATAAACCTGAAACCATCTTCCCTCACTGATGTTCTCTCCTTGGCACACACACCAGACATCAGAGAGGCTGCGAGGATGCCAGGCATTCCTGAGGCAGAGGCAGAGCCAGCGCGAGGGCCGAGCTTTGAGGGAGGATCATCTTCGCCTCTCACCTCCTCACTGCTGGAATGCAAATCCATAACCTCTGTGCGTTTCTTCCGATAGAGAAACAGGAAAACTGCAGAGTGCGTGATTATCCACTGAGTCGTGGTACATGAAGCACAGCACTCAGCTTGGTCTGATTTACTCTATAATCTAATAAACTCAGGTGGTGTGAGGCAATAGAAACTAAGACTTTCATAATAAAGAGGCCTTCTTTCTAATCAAATATAAAGATTAGGAACTGGTGGAGGAAGCAATGATATAGTTAAGGGTCATGGGACACTGAAAATCTTAAACATGCATTTCCTCCGAGGATGCAAGGGAGGCAAGTGTCTCCTCAACAAAAAAAAAAAACTGGATGAGAAAATAATCGATATTACGAAAATGAAACACAAATATTACAAAATGTGACATTAAAAAAAGTGTAAGTCACTCGATTTTATAAAGTAACACCGTCCAACAGAGACACCCGCAGGTAAAGTCACAGAGGGAGGCTTGCCCCCCCTGAGCCCATTGACATTCAACAGATCCAGTAAATCGTGCGCTGGGTTTGGTGGGGGGTAATTGAGAATGAATGGGGGAAAGTCACGTGAGAGTATGCTCCATCGTGCTATGATTGGATGTGATTGGTTGTGATTGGTTATGATTGGTTTGTACGATAAATTCCATCTCTTGATTTCGTGCACATTCTCGAATCGGCCTGAATGAAGACAATGATGGTGTTAATGGGAAGACTAATTAAAAAGTTAGTAAACAACTCTTAAATATCACTGCTTTATGGCACGAACTCTGCACTCCCATCAAGTCATGTTTATTTTTATACCATATTATACAACAGATTACTTTAAAGCAAGCAGCTTTACAATTTTCAACATGAAAAAACAGTGTCAGTGTCACTTTCAATTAGAATAAAAATTAATATTTCAACTATAAAGCCGCACTCTAGTGAGTTCATGTTCACGTCTGACCTTGACGGACTGAAGAAGATTTCTAGATTTCAGAGAAAATTTCATTGTCAAAGAAGGCAGAGCCTCAGAGCTACACCTACCTATTACTTGACTGTCATGGACCGATGGTAGTACGAAGCTGTTTACTAGCTGGAGCAAACTTCAAAAAAGTTTGCTTTGGCAAGCTGTTTTGAACTCCCAAAACAAACTTTGTTCTGTTCCAATTTTGTTTGACGTAACAAATGACGCAAGACCAGTTAATTCTTATTTTTTTTACTTGCAGTGTATTTGGGCTTTAAAGGTCTCCTATGATGCACATATTTGCTGGAGATGGTTTGTTTGTGGACAAAAGAGCTTTTCAGGATGGCTACTGATCAAGGTCTCTACTTTAGTTTATGACAAAGTGTATGTAATAGATGCTAAATGCGTCTGTGTCTTGAGTCAAGATCACAAAATATGATTGGTAAAGAGGATGCAACTTTACTGCTGCTTATATGAATGCTTTAATTTTGCAAAGCTAAAATGGAGAAGGAAGTAGGACAAATCATCTCGTCTTGGCAAATGGGTTTCCATTTGCCACTCACTATTGTGTTTGAAGCAGTCTGGTGTCTCCATATCCAACCTTAGCTCTAATGGTGTCGATGAAGCAATAGAGTCTCCTTCCCTTTCATCCACTGATTTATGACCAGAGCTACCAAGATTGCCTTTGACAGCCCCGACAACGCAAGGTCTCGCCTCACAAAGACCCGTGCAAACACACACCATCATGCACTTCTTCTCGTCAAGGTTAAAGCGGACAAAAACAAATAAATGATCACATCACGACCGATGTCTCAACTGAGTGCGGACTATAAAATAACGGGTAAGGGCTAGGGACGCTAATGAGGCTGTGGAGGTGAAGGTGTTTATGGCTGAAACAAATGAAACCGTAGCGGAAGGCGGTTGGGGCCTCAATCATGCGCCACAGACGCTGCCAGCGGCAGGTAGGTTCACTAAGAGAGGCAGCAAATTCCCTCCCCCTGACAGTGAAACCGAAGCTGTTCGCACCGGTGATAAATGGCCCTCTTCGCAGCAGGGTCGTCCTCGCGGGAACGCCAGGTTTTTGTCTTTTGACTCCTCCCGGGGTCCGCAGGCCATGACGTTCCCAAATGAGATCCGGTTTAGAATTCCTGCATGCCCTCTGTGCCTCCTATTTTAGAATCCTTACAGCCGCAGCGGGCACAAAGATGGCATTCTTCATGGCAAGCTGCAAATCCCAAGTGAGTGATTGAGGGGGAAAAAAATGGGGTTTAAAATGGTCTCTTGTTAAAATGGTGAGGAAAGAAAGATCATGGTTGACTGAACATGGCAGATGACACACGAGCAGCAAAAAATAAATAAAAAGGACCCCTTGAGAACAGGCTAAAATCGGGATTCAATGTTCTTACAATAAATCTGACTTTGGATACGTCAGCAAATATAGCGTAGGTCTTACGTCACACTGAGGGCAAACGTCATTTAGGGTGCAAAAAATAAATAAATCTGCCAATGAAGCTGGTGCTTGCAAATATTCCCTAACATGTAAAACTTAAATTAACAACTAAAATCTTAAGAGAAAAATAAATAAATAAAATGAAAATAAAATCTAAAAGGCAGAGACCACAATCTAGACTCAATATGAGAAGAAGCTGTATTGTTTCTCCCTATTGATTTGGACCAACGTCTCTAGGAAGTGTGGCTTCTCTCCTGATTTAGCCCTCCCACCAGCTTACAGTGACACACACAAACACACACACACACACACACACACACGTACATCCCAGTTCATAGGCAGGGCTTAGCAGCGTGGAGGGACAATTTCAAGCCTAGTCACTCCGCAGTGACCCCAAACCAGAGACTGCCACTGGATTAGACATTCACTCACTCTCTCACACACACCCCCTCAAACGCCACTTTACAATCTGTAGCATTGTTCATCGCTCTAATTCTTTCTAAATCTCTTTTTCTTCTTCATATGGGTCTTCAAAACTCTGCTTCAAAACTGAACACAGCTGTCTGGAAGACGTCTTTTTATTACTGCCTTCAAACTATTATTTTTTTTGTTTTTACATTACACTTACGTTTACATTACATTAACGTTTTGTTACTACAAAGTGTCTGGTCTGAAAAACTTCAACTTAATCCATTATTTTATTGTCTTTTATCAAATCTTCAGGCATGACCAGTCTAATTCACATATGCTTTTACTCAATGATTAGAAACATGCTGAATGAGTGCACTGAGGAACTAATCAAATGTGGTCACTTAAATATTCAGATTTTTATCTCATATAAAGCATATAAAGAATGTCTGATTAATTTCAGTGAATTGGTTTGCTCAGACCATTATTAAAAATACATCCGTTCAATAAAACGATTCACATATTCCTTTAAGTTCTGTCACGCCATTTGACGTCATCTCTATAATATCATTGTAGCGGTACTCATGCAAATATTTATCAGAACAATTTAACAAATTAATGTTATATTTAGTTAAATGCTTCTGTTTTTCACTGTGACCATTTTTATGATGTTTTCCAGTCTCATTGATGGTATTCGGCGTAAATTTCAGTATGTGCATTTGTACTGTCACTATAAAAGAGATAATAAATTAATGTTTGCTACTGTGTAGTTATCTGTGACCAAAAATGTAAGTGTAACCTGACTGTAACTGAACTCTGTGACTGTAGCTTGTTAAGCCACAAGGTACTCATCATTTTAAAGTAACACTGCCTCTGTACAAGCTGCAACACTTACAATTTTTCTTTGGAATTTATCACATTACTCAAAGCTATTCAAGGATCAGTGAACGCCGCTGAAATGTAAAGGAGGGCGGACTCCGGACCAGGAATTGGTATTCAGTTTCTCTATTCACCTTTTTCCCCCTCCCTCCCTCCCTCCCTCCCTTTCAATGTGGCGCAACAAACCCATACGGACCATGTCCAGCATCTTGACATTCCCCCAGCGTGCGACTCACTCATCGCATAACACCACTGTCCCATCTCTTCCTTTCACTCTCCCTTCCTTTACTTTCTTCACCTCTCTGTCTTATCGCTCCCCTTTGGAGAGCTATCTCACTCCCCTTTGCCTTCCTTATCGGTCCGCTCCAGCCCACCACACACACAGGCAAACAAAGAGCTCCATCAGCCCTGGGAAGAGGTGTCGAAGGGGGGCAGCGCAGCAGGGGCTGGGCTGGAAGGGGGGAGTGGGGTAAAACGGGGTTATTTTATTACAGGTTAAAGAGACTGATATGCTGGTTATGGTTGCTGCCGATGGAGGGAAAGAGACAGAGGAAGAGAGGGGAAACAGACACAGGGTTATGCTCTTTGTGTGTCTGTCCATGTTTGTGAGTGCTGTTGAAATGACACCATCAGTGCAGTGGGCGGCAGTGGTTTCTGATAGATGGCTAGACAAGAGGACAGGGGTTGAAAATATCACTGTTCTTTCCTCTCTTATCTGGTGACGCGAAACACAGTGACGTGCAACATAATTTGGCTAATTCATAACAGTGACAGTTTTTGAATTTGTCATGGCATATTTTTCACACTGGGATAATAAGTTTAATGCATGGATGAATTACATCTGTTTACACAAAGACAACAGTGTTGCTACACACCTGATAATTTGTGATAATGCCATGCACTGCATTTCTAAATGCAAATTATAGTTAACTGCTAGCTGCTAATTAAAGAACAAATAAATAGATACAATATATTAGCACACATTAGGAGTGATACAATATTAATAAGAGACAAATATTAGCATATACATCAGGATTGTCACTGCCTGTGACACTACAAAATGGTATTTTGTCAGGCAACCTAAAAAGTGCTTTATGTAGTAACATCTAAATGAACCAGAATGCATTCAAGTCAAAAATATTTTTCAAAAAAGTTCACCAATGATAATAATAATTATTATTATTATATCTTACCTGATCCTTAGCATTTACTTTTGTTAGTATATATTATTATTGCTGTTATTATTAATAATAATAATAATAATAAATAAATAAATAAAAAAGATACACTGTTAAACAGATTTTAATCATTTGTTTTGGCTTTAGAACAACAACAAAAAAAGTCAGGGGACTTTTTTGTGTGTTTTGGCCGTTCATTTATACCACAACATCATTTTGGGGGCCTGAAAATGCAAACATTTGAAAACAGGTTTCAAATTGCAAGTTTTTGAAAACTATACTGAAGTGTTCAGTTTAGGCACGTAGTGTTTATTTACAAAGTGACATCGCCAACTACTGGCCTGGCAGCATAATCCAGCATTTTTGTGGATTTGTGTGAGTGAGGATAGTTTTGACAACGTTGTCGCCTGTACGTGCAAAGGAATTATTTATTTATTTTTAGAACATCATTGTCTTGTAAAAGTACCATCAGTTATTTAATTCTGAAAACAATGCGTCATTTTTATAATATTTACACTCACCATTTTTCCAGACACAAAATAAAGAGGATTGTGTAGATCAGGGGTGCCCAATCCTGTTCCTGGAGATCTACCTACCTGCAAAGTTCAGCTTTAACCCTGATCAAACACACCTGAACCAGCTAATTAAGATCTTCAGGAGCACTTGTTAATCACAGACAGGTGTGTTTGATCAGGGTTGGATCTGAACTCTTTCTAGGTAAGCAGATCTTCAGGAACAGAATTGGCTCTGGTGTAGATGAAACTGTTTAGCCTTCATGTTTGAATAAAGTGGTCAATTTAAAAGAAGATCATCATATTTATGGATCCTTGGTTCATGAAAATCTTTGATATAAATTATGATATAAAAAGAAAGAAAAAAAGAAAGAAAGAAAGAAAGAGCAGGAAATATTGACAGTGAGAAAAGAGAGTCCTTGTTTTCCCCAGTATTGATATGTTCTATTCTTCGTCGGCACACACCCAAGACAGAAGAAAAAGAAACAGTCGTAGATCTCCCATCTCAACCCCCCATCTCCCACACACAGACTTTACCTGCAGTATTCTCTCACTCACGCCCTCCGTTTCAATGGAAATGGGCAGAAACGATCCATTACCACTGATGAATTGATTCAATTGGGCATAATAGAGTCATTTATCTATCAGAGAAAAGCCAATTCATGTTAAGAGAAAGAAAAGTGAACGAGGGGGGAAGAGGAAGAGAAATAGTGGTAAGGAGGGGGGGGGGGGAGGGGGATGGGGTGCGCTTGAGGATCGCTCGCATCTTTGGTAACTAGGCCAGGGTGCTGAAGCTTTTGCCATAACATGCCACAATGTTGAGTAGTGCATACACACACATACACAGTAAGTGAATGATTCAATTCCGCCTTGAAGCAGCGGGGTCTGTGATAGGCAGAGCAGCGTGTTTCGCAGGAGGGAGATGGAGGGAGCAGGAACCAAATTGAAAGTTAGTGTGCAAAGTGAATTATCTCTAGCTTCGTTGAGCTCCACTGGCTAGGAGGTGAGAGCGTGTGTGGTGTGTGTGTGTGTGTGTGTGTGTGTGTGCAGGTGAAAGTCAGGCAGCTTGGGAAATAATGATATTATATGACTGCACAGCCAGGCAGAAAAAGCCACATACAGACACACACAAGCAAATCACACACAACAGTGAACGCTTACTTTTTGTAGCGGCCTTGCTTCAGCAAAAAAAAAAAAAAAAGTCTCATTCATTTTCTCAAAAAAAAAAAAAAAAAACTTAATAAAGACCTCTAAGAAATTAACAAAAAGATTGAGCCTCAAGATGAATCAGAAGATAACAATATGTCAATCGTAAAAATTTTACTGGAAAAGACAAAAAGTAACAGACTATGTGCTAAATTATTTTATGAGGAAATGAACTACAATCCCATGAAGCACTGCAAATAAACTGTTGACTTTTAGCCAATGATCCACATTTTCAAAATCTGTTGTTGGTTTGAACTGATACAGTAATACAGATAACATTATTAACTGTGTTTACATTGCTTTAGATGCCTTGGAAGCTGAAACTCTAGATTATGTGAAGGGGCGTTACATTTCCAACACATACTTAAGGTCAAATCACAGCGCACTAGGTCAGCCGGCCAATCAGAGCACTCTGGGCTTTTCAGAAGGAGGGGCTTTGTAGAAATCTGCACGTTTAAGACAGACTGGGAATAGAGGGACAGCAATAATGTACAGTATGTGATATATAATGTGTTTTTGAGTATTAAAGCATGTTAACCTATTCTTTTACACCCAACAAACAAAATAATGAACTTTTAAAACAGCATATAATATGACTCCTTATGCCAGGGACACACTTAACGACTAGCTGAAACATTCTAAGACTGAACTGAACACACTTACAGACTGTTTCCAACGACTGCAGCAGATTTTAAACACTGTCTCTGTCTCTGTCTCTGACTCGGCGCGTTTGGGCATGATCAGTCTTAAGTATCATATTGCATTCATAATCGGCCTTACAGTCGTTAAGTGTGTCCTGGGCTTTAGACACTGACTCAGCTACATCAGTGTAATTCTTCATTGGAAATTCGGTTATTACACACTTTTTTTCCCCCCAAAGTGAATCTGATATCACACTGACTTTTCTCTTCTATAGAAGCATATACTATTTCTTAATATCGACGCTCAAGTAGGACTGTCTTTAAATGTTTATATGGTATTGTTAAAGATGCATTTCTCTATGGTGAAAATTAATGGGATTTTTACTTCCAGAACCCAAATTACTCTTCTCATGTGATCTTATTCGTACTTCTGGTTCTTCATCAGGGGCTGGAAGTCAATTTCAGGCCAGATATAGACAGTGAATTGGACAACTCACAACCCTTAAATCAAACACCAAAACATGTCAGCCAGCCTGATGGCTGCAAATCGAATATGCACAATGACTGACAGCCAGAGAGTGTTTATGATTTTTGTTTCGTGCCAATTATCTCTCAGGAAGAGACATTTTATGTGTGGTATTCCAAAATAATTGCTTGCAGCACTGCAATACCTAAATACTTTAGGAGGAAGCTACTTCGACACTTGTTCACTGAACACTAGCTGTGATTAAACTCCACAGAAGGAAGTACATTCATCAAGAAAAGAACAAGACCACTGCATGACTTGTTTCAAACTCTTCAGTACAACTGCCTGCTTGGTTTTCATTGTAAGTGCAAGTTGCAGACAAACTTCAGATTATTTTTACAATTTAAGTGACAAGTAAAATGTCCTGTGGTAATCGCTAACATGCCACAGATAATTTCAACAGATCTTATGTTATATTTAACCTAATATACTTCTATAATGCACCTTTAGGAATTCATAATTTCAGTTGACCCCTATAGGTCTGTGAAGATACTGCAAGGGCTCTGTGGAGAAGAAATAAGAATTTACTTCAAATATAATATTTTGAATGACTGGAATTAACATTATCTGTTGAGCTTAATATAAAGTGATTATGTTAGTTAATGAAGCTATAACAGGTAAATCAAGAGTTTATGAGGTGCCTAAGATTTTGGTGGCGGTTTCTAGGTCAGTAAAGCCCTGATTTAGGTTACATTTAGCCTAGCTGGCAAATTCACAATTTGTAAAGACAAGAACCTAATATCCCTTATACTATAATGCAGCTATTTTTAGCTTTTCAGGCCAAATATAACTGTGACTCTTCAACATGTAACAAAACAGACAGATACTCTGTAATGTACCTACATAAAACAATAAGATCCAAACGCCCACACCTGCTGAAGCAGAAAGCTCACGTGGAGTATACACTTTCACAGTGTCAGTCCAACTCTTCCCTCCATTACGTCTCATTCGTTCAGACAAACATAGTGTGGCCAACAGATAAAGCCCCAAACTCCACATCGTCAGCCTGAGGAATCCTTATCACCACCAGGGGGACAATGGGTCCTCTCTGATAGGTGACTGCTGCAGTGCCTGATAGGAAAGCTGTCTTCCATCAAACTGTCCATAAATGTGATAAAATGCCCTAACAATAGCGATGCCAGCACCATTAGTATCGAGTAACCCATGGTAACGGGATGGAAAAGGTGGCAGGAAAAAAACTAATGTGGGTCAGGGGAACTAGCTGGCTTCACTCAACGCATTTGCCATCAATTGCATCAATATAGAAACACATCAAGTGCCTTGACTGTAACATGGGTTTCTAGAGGTGAAAAGGCATGATACAGAATGTACTCCTGAAGAGTGTTCAAACACTTGTGTAGGAGTATAAAGGTTTGTCCAAACAGTGAGTGAAAGGGCTGCTGGAGTTTGGTCACTGCAGCATTCCCAGTGTCCTGTAATGAGAGAGCTAAAGCAGCCACTCCTACCAAATAACACACAGGCCTCCCTCTCTCCCTCTCTCTCTCTCTCTCTCTCTCTCTCTCTCTCTCTCTCTCTCTCTCTCTCTCTCTCTCTCTCTCTCTCTCTCTCTCTACAGGCAGTGGAGAGTGGGTGGCAAACACAGTGTGCAGTTCTCCTCAGGTTGCAAACAGAAAGAAAGAATGAGAGCAACAAAGAGAGGTAAAAGTCAGAAAAATAAAACGACAGTCAAACAAAAAGGATACAGTAAAGAATGCAGAGAGATTTCCTGATATTTGGAGTGCATGATGCATATAAAAGCGGTTGCAAATTAAAATATTAAGCCTGTTGTCAGAAAAGCACTGTTTTACATTTATCTAACAGATTTTTAACCAATGTCAAACTGTTAGAAATCATTCAATCATTTGTCAATTCATACTTTTCCGTGCAATAATTCTATCCATCTATCCTCTCTCTCTCTCTCCCTCCCTCCCTCTCTCCCTCCCTCCCTCCCACTTTCTCTCTCTCTCTATATATATATATAGAAAGAAAGAAAGAAAGAATGAAAGAAAGTTATATATTAGTAATACAGATAAATATAAACAACTCATAACATAGTAAGTTAAACAATATTCAAATAATATAGTATACACTATAATATATTACATTTTTAATGAATGGAAATTTTGGGGTCAGTAAGATTTTAAAATATTTATTTAAACGAGTCTCTTATGCTCACCAGGACTTTTATTTGATGAAAATTAAAACCGTAATGTGTACGTAATTGTGAAATATTATTCACATTTAAAATAACCAGTATCTTTTGAATTCATTTTAAAAAGTAATTTATTGCTGTGATGACAAAGCAGAATTTCACATGATCGTTCAGAAATCATTCTAATATGCCGATCTGGTGCTCAAGAAACACTTGTGTAGCTTTTTTGTGTGTGTGTGAAAACCATGATAGTTTTGCAGAAAATGTTTGTAACATTATAAATGTCTTAACTTTCACTTTTGTTTAATTTAATCTTTGCTAAATAAAAACATGCATTTAAAAAAAAATCTTAATGACCCTAAACTTTCCAATACTAGTTTATTATTCAATAAACTTGAATATTTGAATAGAGCATTATTAAATACTGTGATAAGAACAGTAGTACACTTTATAAATAATAATGGCAACAAGTACCTGTCCAAACACAGACATATGTACACATGATAGTTCATACATAAACACACTTCTAAGCATTAGTTAACTCTTGGTGTTGACAGATTTTATCTGTCAGCGCTCTCGCTATGTGTTTTAAATCACAGACACATATCAATGTCACACACACGCTTTACGTTCAACCCGGAAATACACTAGATTTGTGTGTCAACAAGAGTGACCTAGACTGTATCCAAAACCAAGAGCAGCTGCCCAGTCAGTCAATGATTCACAGACAGCGCTGCCATATGACTGCCAATATAACATGATGTTTGACTTTTTTTTACTTTCCAGACTCCCAGAAGCTAAGACATTTGAACAAAACTGGATTAAAAATGCCCATTTTTATTTCCAAGATGTTCTGATAACGCAACATACTGTTTTATACTGAGTGTATACTGTAAGCTTAGTGAATATGATGCTGATTTCAGGCAACTGTGCTGTAGTTTGTTTCTAGCTTAACTTGAGCTTTTTTTATACTTCTGGAGATTGTATTTAGGTTTCAAAATTTATTAAAAGTTACATTCACTTGTGAAGATGATCTTGTTGAACAAACCATGTAAGAATCAAACTTTTTTGGTCACACTGCTAATTTTCACCAGGGAACCAGGGTGATGCTAACTCTCAGGTTGGCCTACAAAAATACGTCATCTCTGCAGCACTCTATAGGTAAAACGTGTGAGTGTTTAAGGGTTGCACAGTACTGGTAGAAAAAAAGGTATAGTGTACCAAAAACAGTAAGATGTAAATTTCTCATCCAGTGTATATTAACTGTGCTCAGTAAGCAGTACTCAGCCTTTTTTGCATTCCTCCTGAAACGCTCTACTTGGCATTCATTCTCTCAGCAGCAGGTCTAACACACCCAAAACTCTGTAAGGACATTCTGTGTTGGAGGTTCGAGTTTGTAAACGAGTGTTTAAGTTCACGGTGAAGTGTGTAGGGCTTCCACCGGCGTGTTTTCCGAGCGAGTGTGTGTTGGTTCAGGTAGAGTGAAGCGCCACAGCTCTCAGTCTCTCTGCAGTGTGGATCAGGTAGCAGGGTTGTTGGATTATGCTCTTTTAAGAAGGGATTAACCATGTTTCAGCGTTCAAGGCAAATTGCTCTGAGAAGGCATCTTTGGCTACAAAAAAGTTAAATTCTGAACCTAATCCTTTTCAAAGCTCCTTAACTCGCTCTCTCTCCTTCCTTCTCACTCTCTCAAGTTGTCAGTGAGCGTTTTGAGAGCTGCCTCCTTTTTTAAAAACAATTCACCCACCCTCCCTCCATCTTTTTTTCGGGATATGACAGTTTGGAGGCTCCTTGGAAAAGATAAGACGACATGCGTCGGCAGGATGAGGTGCCGCTATTACACTAAATATAAAATAATGACACGACTGTTCGACTGGCATATGTATAATGCCACAATACATATATCTACATGGAAGCAGAGGAAGCTGACACACCGATGACAAAAGTTCTCCTTTAAAGCTCTACTATTAAAATGAACTCAATGTGTCTCCGCTGAACTGAGTGCAAGTCTGCTGTAGTGCAGTTCACTTCAGTTTAAGGCGTGAAATAGTGAAGGTCTTTCTGAACAGAGCGTAGCAGCTTGTGTTGATACTGTGTGTGTGTGTGTGCCTGCGTAATTCGGGTGTCATATCCATGACTGCCATATGGAAAGAGGCAGCTGTCTTTCTTTTTTTGTGTACGTGGGGGTGTGCGACCCAGGTGTTCCTCACTCTTTATCTTCCTGTTTCTCTCCTTCAGTTGTGCTGGGAAAGCAAAAGATAAAGCCTGAGGAATGAGGATAGTCGCTAAGCTCTTGTTCTTTGGTATAGCTTGCTTTTGTGAGTGTGTGTTTTTGGCCAACATTCATGGAGTCCTGAAGGCAAACAGTTAATACAAAATAAAGGAAATGTATGAGTGAAGGACATGCCAAAATGTAGAAATGTTTCTAAAGCCCCTTTCACACATAAGCCCCTTTCACACAGCGCTTTGAACCCGGCAAATTGCCGGCAAATTGCCAGAGCGCCTTCTGTGTGAACGCAAACTCGACCCGGGATCGATGCCGGGTCGGGACCTAGTAACATTGCCGTGTTCAGTCCCGGAACGCGCGCTGTGTGAACAAAAGCCGTAATAATGTCGTGTCGTAGTGATGACGCTGAAGCGCGGGATCGTTCGCCAGCTGTGAAACGGTACGTAAAGCGCAATTTTATGATCGAATCAGAGAAACAAATGCACAGGCGTGGTTTCTCGAGAGAGAGATCGCAGCTCATAAGCAAACTTAAGACGCTGCTGAGATTACAAGTCACATCGATGTCACGTGTCTTTACGGCATTTTTACGGGTTGTGTGAACGCACTCTCTGATTCCGGAAAATCACTGGCAGTGTGAATGAACCAAAATCAAACGAACCCGGGTCAAATCCCGGGTCACTTTATCCGTGTATTTTCCGGAATCTCTGTGTGAAAGGGGCTAGAGATTCCGGAAAATACACGGGTTTGGTTTAGGTGATCATTAGCTCAGTATAAAACAACCGATTTTTTTTTTTTCACATAAAATACATCAGTGATGATCCACTCAAGATTTTGCTTGTCTTGAGAAAGGTGGTTGCAAACATATGGCTAAATGGGACTACAGGATGAACAGATCATCAACTCTTCTAATCACTAGTTCACTTGCATAGCCTCGTTGTGCTTATACTTGTGCTCTTGCAAACTCAAACTTTCCAAATTATAGATTTTAAATATAGATTGAAAGAGCCATCGGAAGCTTAGTGAATGTGATGCAGAAGTCATGCTAGCGTGGTGTAGTTCATTTATAGCGTAACTTCAGCTTTTTACTTCTGGCAATTGTTTTTAGGCTTCAAAATACATTAAAGTTTTCTTCATTTATGTAGATTAATTTAAACAAAATCAGCAATAATCCCAAAGCCAATAAAAATAAATCCTATTGGCATTTTGTCAAGGGAACCCAGAGGCCGTCGGACTGACAACCATTCAACCAATCATATTTCGTTTCGTTCTGCGTCATGTTTAGGGGCGTGTAATTGTAACGTCGATGTCACTATAATAACGGCCCAGTGTGTAAAACTCTTAGACGTATTTTAAAGAGTCTATGCCATTACATACTTTTGAAAATCCAGCATTTAGTTGATCCTGATAAGCGTTCATTGTCACAATTGTAAACACAACGGCTTGCTTCTTCCATAAGGGGGTTTGGCCCCACTGTATTCTACAAATCCTGTAAAATTCAAACAATCAGATGACGACTTCGAAACTCTTGAAGTGTTTTCAATTTTGTGTGCAATATGCATCAGATGTTCGGCCAACGAACATAGGCGTGATGTCTGAGGCTGAGACTTTCGGGTTGGGCAACAAAAATATGTCATCTCTGCAGCACTGTATAGAACAAATGTGTGTGTTTAGGAGTAGCACAGTACTGGTAGGAAAAAGGTACGAAAGAGGTATAGCATAAGCATACCAAAAACTGTTCTGCTTGCAGTTTGGCAGTTCAGGCAGGTGTAATAACGTGAAGCATTGAAACATTTATTTCTTTCTTTTTTGTTTTACCAATGAACAGTACAACCAATTCAAAATCTAACATCACAACAGAAACACATCTGAAATTCACTCTCAGAAAAAAAGGTACAAAAGCTGTAACTGTGGCGGTACCCTTTCAAAAGGTACACCTTTTTAGCTAAAGAGTGCATATTAGTACCTCAAAGGTACATAGGCTAATTGTTACCAAAAGTGTACATATTAGTACATAAATGGTATATATTAGAACCTTTTAAAAGGGTACTGTCCCAGTGACAGCTTTTGTACCATTTTGTGTTCTGTGTTACAACAGTCACTGATAGTTATAACACAACATAAAAGATGCCAAGTATGCAAGAAAGATAAAAATATGTACTTTTAAGAAAGTATTCAACAATGTGTCAAGTTGAGCAAAGTAAATTAATAGTTGTTATTTTCTTGCTCAATTATGACACAATATGGTTCTGAAATATTTCCAGAGAATTTATTTGGAAACGCAACTGAAAACATGCTGAGATAACCATAATTCATGTACCGTAATTGTTCGTGCAATTTTATACGGCATTAACAGATTCCATGACCCTGCTTGATTTAAAAATGTGTCTTAACTGCCTGTACATGACAGATTTGATGTTCATTTCAATTATTACAACTACTGTCTTTTATTTTCAAGGTACTTATTTAGTAATAGAATCAATACAGAAGTATCAGAGCTGGTGTCATAAAGCCAAAACAGAGGCGACCTTAGAGTGTGTTTGAGTGTGTCTACATGTTTTGAGGAGGGGTTCTTTAAAAAATACTACCCACTGTAATCTCACAGCAGTAGTAAACACACTATAGACTAAATAAGAACCCTCGCGTGTTGACAGGTGTCAAACCTTTCCATACACACAGACACAAACACACATGTGCAAGCTCATGCACACACAAAACTCCCACCTTTCCCATCTCGAGTATGCCATTGATTTCGGAAGTAAAGCGCTATGAGCCATGGTATCTATGGCAACACAGTGGCTGCGACGGCCAAAGTTTCTCTCTCTCCCTCTCTTATTGGTGAGGTATCCTCACTGGAGGAAGTGAGAGGAGGGGGAAGAGGAAGAGAGAGAGAGAGGCATCATTCTTATTCTGTGCTACAGGCCAGTGTTGGCTTCATAGCACACTGGCAGCAACAGCATCCTGGTCCCTGCATACTAAACAGAGCTCTGTCATCCAAGCACACACTGATACGTGCACTCACACAAACGTGAATCTTATTAATATCCAGGATTCCAGGCTGTTTTATACCCTACATTATTAAAGTTACAACACTCAAACACAGGTATACAAGGTGAGCGTGCATCTTCCATATATGAGGAAGCAGTATTAGCAAGGTTTGGAAATTCAAACACTAATACACACGGGCAGGCAGACACCCACTGCAGGCTGCTTTTTTCCTGGGCAGCATATGCGCGCACACACACACACACCTCCTGGCCTGTGCACTAACCCCCCACCACCACCAGCACCATCCTCTTTCCGTCTCCTCTGCTCTCCATCTCCTCCCTCACTCTCTCTCTCTCTCTCTCTCTCTGCTGCCATGATCCATGTGGTCTCTCCATCTGTCAGTGTTAGCGCGTGGACAAAGAGTAGTGCAGCAGCGGCAGCGCTCACACACACACACAGTCAGCACGCAGGTATTGCAGTGCAATATAACCAGCCTATACCTGCAGCTTAAGACTCATTCACAGCAGGTGCCATGAGTGAATTTTTAATTACTGGGCCTTGTTTTAGAAAGAAAAAAAAGAATTATGTTGATGATTTTAGGATCAATAAAATGTTTGTATTGTGACTTTATTAAGCTGGTGTATTAAATAATACAATTATAAAACAAATTAATTAATAAAAAGTAAGCCTTTTTGATTTTGAGGGGGAATATTATCCATTCATTTCTTGACAGGCTTTGTGAGATTTACCCGCATATAAATTGCAGCACTCTGTAGGACAGTTTAGTGAACTAATGTGGTCTCTTTCGGCACTGTAGTTGCAGTGTGAATCATATCACATGATACTACTGTAGGGCATGATGTCTAGATGCCATATTTCACACTCGTTCTTTCCTCTAAATCACTATAAAAACTGAAGTGCAACCACAAACTTCAAGGCTTCAAATCAGAGCATGTAGCAACATCTTAAACACGTGCCAATCTTAGTGCGAGACATCCAATGATGTCGGTCTGCATGTGTATGTTTTATTATTATATTTATTTATTTATTTTGGATCTTTTTAGTGGCACATTACTTATTTATTTAATCATCCATAAATATAAACAATTATAACAATGAAAATTATTTTTAATTAATAATATAATAAAACTGGTTGACCTCACTAATTGACTGAGGGGCTGTTTACACGACACCGTTTTCAACTAAAAACGTAAAACTTTTTATGCGTTTTTGGCCGTTCGTTTAAACAACAACAGCGTTTTGGGTGCCTGATACTCGCAAAGTTTTGAAAACAGGTTTCAAAGTGCTTCTCCGTTTTAAGCATATCGTTGTCGTGTAAACATACCCTTAGTATTGCAAAACCACACTGTGTCATTATGTTCTGTGTGAAATATATATATATATATATATATATACACCACACAAGCCATTCAGAATTTTACATCTATGAACATTACTGGTTTGTTTTTCCAGCACTGTCAATCAATGTGTAAACCGGATGCATAAACACACACACACACACACACACACACACACACACACACACACACACACACACACACACACACACACACACACACACACACACACACACACACACACACACACACACACACACACACACACACACACACACACACACACACACACACACACACACAGTAACCATGTCTAGAAATCCACAAATGTTGACGGTTGTCAGCAGCAGGCCTGTTAACAACTTAAGTTAGAATGTATCTCTCAGCCTAACTCTACCAATTTCAGTATTAGTGACACTCGGCTTATTCTACAACTCAGCCATAAGCTTTAACCCAAAAACAGCAGCTATAGTGTCTATACTGACACTCTTTCTGTGGCTCATTCAAGGCTGTGTCAATATAGTTCAGTGCAGAGATGTTGACTAGAGGCCCCCAGTGAATAAGCAATAGACAAACATACATCATTACGGGATGTCAAGTGGAGAAAATTTTGCTACAACTGGGATTTTGTGTGTGTGTTTATAAGCTCTCTATACAACTAGTTGCTAAAACAATGCTTCGTCGCTGTATCTGCCCTCTTTCCTTGTTGACACACACAAGTGCACACAAATGCCTTTGTTTAGCAACGGTCGGTGGTGGTTTTGTCTGGTGTCTGTGTTGTCAAGGATACAACGAGTGTGGTGTGCTTCAGCCCCCACCGTTCCTCTCTGCTCTTTCCTCCCGTCCTCACTCCTGCAAGATCTGAGAGCAACTCAGCTCAATCCCTGATGTGTGCATGCGTGTGTGTGTGTGCGCGCGCGTGTGTGTGTGTGAGAGAGAGTGTCTGATGGGGAGGGGGGTTTGAAGGAAAGCAATACCTCTCCTTCCTGTGAATAAAGAGAGGTGGGGGAAGGGGACAGGACAAGAGCAGTGGGGTGGTCTTTTTTCCGATTTCTCTGAATTTTCACTGTTTGAGATTTATGGCAAAAGACACTTCGCTTCCATGGCACATGAAAGATGAAAGTAATAGAGGAGGAACTCAAGGTGCATGTGTCAGCATACACTGGTCATATGAATGAACTTTTAACTCAAAAGATAAGCTAGATATGTCATAATATACCACTGTTCTCCGTCACTATGTAAAAAAGAACGACACAGTGCCTTTCCTAATGGAAAGGCAAACATCACTATTACTATTGCCCATACTTTTCCATAGGTTTCAGGATTTAAAGGGATACTTCAGGATTTAGCATTAAGCTTTGTATTAGTAGAAAACCTTTAGTATTTCGAATTACCGTGCTTTCCACCCTCATATCCCCCTGAGATGAGAGATTTATGTATTTTTTGTCTGGAAAAAATCCTCAGATGACGCAAAAATCATCATTTTTCGTCATGGGAGGATTTTTTGGCCAGAGGCTAAAGACTACAGCCAGTAGTTGGGGCTGTCCCGCATGTTTTCAACCTGCCCATAGAGGGTGGGATCTCACTCACAGAATGTACACACAGTGTCAGACATCTTTTTTTTAAGCTAAGCTAACAGGCTCTTGTTCTGTGGAGAAAGCCGAGTAGTAGGAGAAAGCTGAGTAGTAGGGGTTACCATCCTCTTTTTCCCGGACATGTCCGGCCGCCGAGATCGTCCAAAATGTCCTGGATTCAGCTTTTGCTTTCTGCAGTCGCCATTCATTGTTTACATGCACACATTTTGTTTCAATCTAACTGAATTCATTCTCATTGGTGAATCTGAATGTAGTGTTTACATGAACGCTAAACAAGTGATCGGTTGATGTGCGTTTTAACATTGCTAAGAAAATTCTCGCTCCTCCGTGAGAGATACGAGACCGGTGCGTCTAAGCAATCACGCCACCGGCCTCGCGCCGTTCTCCCGCGGCCCTCGTCCTGCTCGCCACAGTAAACATAATGAATGGCAACTGTAGAACGCAAAAGCCGAATCCCGGACATTTTGGCCGATCTCGAAATCCCGGGCAGACTCGTCACGGAGTCTCACTAGTAGCTAAGTACTAGTAGCCTTGTTGTTTTAAACTGCGCTCTCTTACCGGTAGGCGTGGCTTGGGAGTGGCCTCCTAGGGCAGCGAAGCAAGTGCAATTCATATATATGAATTGAAGGAGGGACTCAGGTAGGGGTTGAGAAGCGAAAATCGGATTGGAATCGATACATAAGGTTAGGAATTGGATACTTGTCATAAAATGTAAAATTTTATTCCATGTTCTGTATCGATTGATGTGTGCACATTTTAACGTGGTTTTAAATCATTCAAGCGCAAGAAGACGCTAAAGAGAACTCAATTCGGCACTCGTGCGCCGTTTTCTGTGCTGGGCACATCCAGAGCGTGTGCACTGAAAACCACCTCTCATATAGTGCACGAATACTGAATTGAGTTTTCTTTCATGTCTTCTTACGTTCAACGGACAAATACACACAAAAAACAGTTGGTCATGTATTAAGTGAACGTAAACAGTTGATAAAGAAAATCAATGTGTAACAGTATACTGGATCTGTGCATTCGATCTTAAAGTGACCGCAGTCTAATAAACCTGCTGCTGTCTTGGTCATTACTGCTAATCAAAGAACAAAAGAAAATCACTCACTGATCTTGACTGAATTTCTATTGTAGGGCTGTGCGATATAGCTAAAAAATGTATCACGATATAATATTTAATATCGTTCGGGTTCGATAATTATTGCATTTTTTTAACCTTTTTTTTAAAAAGACAAGTAGAAAAGTTTGAATTTAAACCAGTTTTTTTATTTAACATTATTAAAGCTACACTGTGTAATTTTTTTTGTTGATTCTTAGCAAAAAACACTTAGTTCTTTCAAAAATATATGTGCTCATTAATGTATATTTACTTCTTTCAAGTAATAAAGTATTCTCGTAAGTTTATAATGTGCCATTGAAAGTACAAACGGGTGAGGGGTTCGAATGCCGGTCGCCATGTTGCCCCTCCATCTTGAAACTACATTAGCCAAAGAGGGACATACCTGTAAATTCAAGCTTCGCCTTTCGCGCTTTACACTCAGTGACACAGAGACGAATGCGAGGGGGAGATTACTCTGCGACTGCCGGCAGATTTGAAAGATTGCTGGAGGATCACACCTATTTTCGAGGACATGTAGCAGAGTCGCCAAGGAAGCGAAAGAGAGAATTAAAACGTCAACGCGACAGGCAAATCAGCAAGACCAAAGTTAATACTGGAGTAACTTTTCCCAGATGGAAAGAGCTCATGGGGAGCAAAGATTTTAAAACGGACGCCGAAGTTGCCTGCTTTCTTCTCGACAGGTAATCCAGCCTATTTGTGTAAAGTTTTATAGTTGCTTGTCTAACCATAGCATGGTTGTGCATAACGCCAGAACGACCTCTAGTATAACTTGCGTTACTTTTCCTCACGTCAATGGTGAAAAAGTATTGTTTACCTTGTAACATAAATCTGTGCTGCGACGGATCACAGGTGATAGTTTTAAAGGCGCAACTGGACGAAGTCGAACTGGAAGCCATGTTAATCTTGGAATAATACGGCCACCGTAGGAGTTAAAACGCCCTCGAAATTGAAAGGAACAGAAACTAATATTCACTGGGTAGTCATATACAATTTCACCGCTAGATGGAGGAAAATATCACACAGTGTAGCTTTAAGGCAAACAACAAATTATATTAGTTTTAGCAGTCAAAAACAAAAATGTAATGTAAACAAAAATATCTTCTTTATGTCTTATGTTAAGATAAAAAAAAGTAATTGTTAAAGAAACCCGAATAAAATGTTACAAAATGTGTGCAATGTAAAAGTGTAAACGAAGAACAATGAAAGGCAAACTTTGAGGTAGATCAACATCTGTAGGGGTGTAACGGTTCACAAAATTCACGGTTCGGTACGATACAACACAGTGGTGTCACGGTTCGGTATGTTTTCGATACAGCAAAAAGAAAGAAATGCCAGAGAAATTTCCTTGATTTAAAAAAAATACATATTTATTAAAAGAAACAAATATTTTTAAATAAGTATGAGTTTTCCTACATCTTGAAACTTTTAGTATTATAAAGCAGGGAAATGGAGGATGAAGAAATAATGTTTTGGTCATCAAATTAAAAATAACATTTAAATATGATAATATTTGAGTTTTGAAGTGCTGGAAAAAGATGTGCGACATACCTGAAAGCATTTTACTATTCCTGCCAAACTTCCATTGTTACAGTTAGTGTTACTACATTAAATCCATGGTGAATGTTACTGATTTGTGGACTTAAAGCTTTTAACTAGTTCATTCATGGCAGAATGTTTCTCCTGGTTTCCACGTCAGCGCTGTGTGATCTACGGTTAATAAAGGAGAAAGTTGAATGCTTCTCACTAGGTCTCCCAGCGATGTTATTACTTCAGTGGTGAATTCAAATGCTCAAATGCTTCCTTTAAAGGGGTGGTTGATTATGATTTCACTTTTCTAACTTTAGTTAGTGTGTAATGTTGCTGTTTGAGCATAAACAACATCTGCAAAGTTACAACGCTCAAAGTTCAAAGCAAAGGAAGATATTTGCTTTTAAAGAAATCACTTTTTAAGGACTACAACAAATGACTGGTAAGGGCTACACAACATTCCTCCAGGGTTAGTGACATCATCAACCCTAATATAAACCCCACCCCTGGGAACACGATTTATACATTTTCAAGACAGAATATGCTAATCAATGACTAGAAGATAACTACACATAAGCTACATAAATTCATCAACTAACCATTCAGAAACGTCCTGTTGCATTCTACATGTTGTCACTTCTTCTTGAGTCTCTCCATCATTGTCTGACTCCGGTTTGAACATAAAAGGCAAAAGTTTTTTACATTTTCAGTGCATGTCTGTGTTCGTGCAAGCTGTTGTAGCTCCGCCCTCTGTGCCGGGAGCAGCAGCTCGTTTGCATTTAAAGGAACAGAGACAAAATGGTGTGTTTTAGCTCACCCTCAAAAATTGACAATTTTAACATGCTATATAAAAATATCTGTGAAGTATTTTGAGCTAAAACTTACACACTCTGGGGACATCAAAGACTTATTTTACATCTTGTGAAAAGGGCATTATATCACCCCTTTAATGGATCTCTTAGAGCTGTGTAGTAACAGAATCGATTGATCAAGATCGGCTCGCGCTGCATTGGTCCAACCTGATAAACGGTCCGTAAAGCACAAAATAACGAGTAGCGCAGTTTCGTTCCACTTTCATTACGTTTGCCATTTGATGTTGAGCAACGTTGTGGTGGTCGCGTCAGCGTCTCCTCCATTATGAGCGTGCTTTCTGTGCGCCTATATTTGAAATAAGAACTTGAGCGTGCTAAAGACGCGATATGTGAACGGCCCCTAAGATCTACGGGCAATGCGCGCACATTTTAATGAAAATATCGAGCGCTATATCGAATTTTTTTTATATAGTTACCGACAATCGTCGATAAATACCGATACCGTTTTATCGCCCAGCCCTAATCTTTTGTAACTTTAATAAGGATTAATCTTTACTTTATTTACAAAAAGAAGACTATGCAGTAGAGTTGTCAAAAAGTACATACTTCGGTACCAAGCAAACGGTACTGACATTTAAAAAATTTGACGCTTTGAGCGCTGTTGAACGGAATCGTAAACACGTCAGATTGCCCATTTTACTCAAGGGCTCATCGGATATGTCTGTGATTCGCTACAATGATCAGCGCTTCAAATACATGTTGTAAATATCAATGAAGCTCTTCACCAAGTGCTTAAACAGATACAGATGGGAGTGTTTGAAAGCAGGGACATGCTTGTGATTTCAAACGCTCCCGCTCCCGATTTTTAAAACACTTTCAAACACTTCCATGTGTTCTCAAACGCTCCCACGCGCTGCTCATTGTAGCGCGTGAATACAATGGCCAATCAGAGGTGTTTACAATTCCGCTCATCATTGCTCAAAGTGTCAAATTTTTTACATTTCAGTACCGTTTGGTACCGAAGTAGGTACTTTGACAACTCTACTATGCATTGTTGTTTTATATTTGATTTCAATTTCTGAACTTTTAGTTGTTGTTGTTTT
The DNA here is from genome assembly GCF_965113295.1 of Leuciscus leuciscus. Classification (NCBI taxonomy): domain Eukaryota; kingdom Metazoa; phylum Chordata; class Actinopteri; order Cypriniformes; family Leuciscidae; genus Leuciscus; species Leuciscus leuciscus. The sequence continues at coordinate 41,668,267 of NC_138727.1, read as the reverse complement.
TTTTGCTAAATTGTTTATTTGTTCTTATTGTATTACTGACTGCATACTTGTCTTTAATAATGTTTGAAATTTATATTAGTAAGCCTAGTTTATTAGTTAGTTGATCTTTAGGGTGTTGATTTTTGTTCATGGTATTAAGAATGTAACAATGTTTTGCAAAAAGACAGAATAAATATTTTTGATATCTAAATGTTTGACTTTTTTACCATATTGGAATCAAAACTGGCAATCGATAAGAATCGGAATCGATAAGCAGAATCGGAATTGAAACTGAAATTGCTAAAATTCAAACAATACCCAACCTTATTGTAACAGAGCTGCACGATTCTGGATAAATGTACATTTTCTGGAGAATCACAATATTTTTGGTTTAAAATAGAGAATACGATTCACCCACGCTTATAAATCGACTAAACAAAATAACAATTTTCTAGAGATTAATTGCTGAAGTCTATTTAAAAAATATTTAATTTAATCTTAATAATTGTTTATCTGTTTGAATGAATGATTCAGTGACTCACTCATGAAGACTTCTGCTGTGTCCCAATTCGCCTACTTACACAATGCCCTATAAGTATTTACTCTTTTTGTGAAGAAATATGCTTTTGAGCAATATGCTAAAACTGCTTGAAACACCATAGAAACCACATAGTAACACACTTGCTAGGTGGTTGCTAAGCCTTAGCAACCACCCACAACACCCTAGAAATGCACTAAAAACCACTAATAACAGAAATAACTTGATGCCATGCAACCATCCATAACACCCTAGCAACCAACTTCCAAAACCAAAGCAATCTCCCACAACACCCTAACAATGTGCTTAGAACACTTAGAACATTATATAAATTGCATAGAAACACCCTGCCAACCACCCACAAAACTTAAGCAACCACCAAGTAAACAAGCATCTAGCAACTAGGCTACTCTTGACATCCAAGCAACCACATAGCAAAGCCCCAGCAACCACTGACAACACCCTATGGAACCACATAGAAGAAAACATAACCACCTAGCAAAGCCCTCCCAACCACATAAAATGCATAGATTAAAACACTTAGAACACCTTAGAAACACATAGTAAACACCCTGGCAACTATCCATGACACCCTAGCAACCATCAACTCTTGCAATCACTCACAACACACTATTATTGTGGCAGCAGGTTTTGTTCTGCCAAGTACCATTTGTAAAAATCATCATTGTTGTTACCTGAAAGTCTGACTGCCCAGTGCCCATTAAGCAACACCCCACTGTTAATACCCAAAGCCCCAAACATCTATTAGTTCACACACAAGCTTTACGATGGCATTAGCCCTAGCACACATTCACATACAAACACAGCCCACCATACAGTTTCCTCCTTCTCTACCTTTGATCCCCCACAAATAAATTAGTCACAGCGATATGCAAAATGGCATGGAGTGACAATCAAAGCCTGACTAACAAGCTTTTAAGGACCGTGCTAAAGTTTCATAATCACACAATAATAAGATTATGCAAACTCGCCCATTTTGCCACCTGTGTATGAAAGAAAAGGAAAAAAAGAAAACCAAACCCACTAGATGCACTCTGAACTCTATGAATGTGTGTTCAAGGAAGCCATTGTGAGAAAGCTTTTACTGAGTGTCTTTACCTTCATAAGCAACCATAAATATTGCTAATTGTGATTCCACCCCCATCCCTTGACTGTCCACCAACAGCCTCTACCACTCTTTAATCAATAACCTGATGGCCTGTCTATTGTCTAGATGAAAGATCCAATAAGATGCTAAATTCAAAATGTATTATCCAATCAAAAACTTGCTAACTCCAAATGAGAGTCTGCGCACGCAGAATATCAAGACAAATAACATTAATAGTGTATTCTGAAAGTAAGCAGCCGATAAATTAACACACAATATACGGAAAACTATTACAACATTCTTGTTTTCAATTTATTTTTATAATCAAATACAGGGTGATTGTGACCACTGGTGGAAAAGCTTATTTCTAGAATTGTTCCTCATTTAATACTACTTTCTTTTTCTTCATTAATTATATTATAAAAAATATACACATATTGACCCACACCTTTTGTGTGAAGCCAAAAGCCACCTTTTTGTTTAATACATTTCAAATAATGGAGCTACTAATTTATAAAATGCATACTGTGCTGGGATGTGTTATTGATTTTCCATAGCAAAGAACTGCATACATATAACATTGCACATGTTCTCTATGGACAAAAGGGACATCAGAAATGTGTAAATGTCATATTGTGAAAGGCATACATTGCATGCAAATTGTCTGACTGTAGTGCCTGAGCTAAGCTAAAACCTTTTGGTGCGCTAACACAAATCATAAATATTTTGCTAGCTACTTCACTGCAGGTCCATTATAACTCTAATTTGTGCATAACAACATTTACTACTAATAACTGTAAGAACGGGAAAAGGATGCTGCACTAAAAGGAAGCAAAGGAGTAGTTCTGATATGCAAACCTCAGGCAAAACAAAAATTAGCATTAGCGATGAAGACACCAGTCTGGCTGGTCTGAGAAAACAGAGTGTGGAATTAGTAAATGTTTGCCAATTAGATCTACTACATTCAAAGCAATGAAAATAGCATTTTTGCTCAGTCAAGTACATTGAGCAAATGTACTACAGGACAAAGAACACAAGACGACATTTTTGTGTGACCATGCCAATTCAACTGATAAAAAGCAAGACGGCAGTGTTTAACATCACTAGTGTATTTAGGAGGTGGCAAAATGACAAATGAGTTGAAATTTCTCTTTTTCATACTCTACATACATCCTCTTTCATAATACCTTTCTCTCATTTAGCCTTTGATTTCTTTTACACCCTTTCCATAATTCATACCATCTTCTACTTATGGTCTACCTTTATTCTGCTTTTTCTCTCCTTCTCTCTCTTTTTATTTCTCTCAACCTCATTTCGCTCTTCTGCTGCATTTTCCTCAGGCTGCAAAAGAACCAACCATCATAAATCTACCCCTTTATTGCTTCTGAGGAGAGAGAACGAGGGAAGAGAGGGGGTGGGGGCATGGGAGATGCAGGAGAAGAGGAAAAAAAGACGAAAAGGGGTGGAGGAATATCTAATCTCAGAGCAAGAGCAACAGAACCCAATGAACAGATGGATAAAATGAAAGGAGGAGAGAGAGGGTGCCTGGGAGGGGCTGAGGATGTCACCATTAATGAGAATAATTTACAGTTCAGAAGCTAACAGACTCGAGACCTCTCCAATAACTGAGACCACCACCAGCACAATTACCCTTTCATAACAAAAGGCATTATAGCACTCTTGGCTGACATTTTTAAGTAAACAGTAGCTAACGAAGAAATTGTGTTAGATAATTATGCAACAAATACTAACAAATCTCACATTTCTCATTAGTTGTTGACGGAAGGCTAATGGTTACAACCAATGAGCAAATGGCAGTGACATTTGAATGAACATGGTAATAATTATTTGAAAATACTATCACTATCTAATACTGATTCCGTCAATTCCTGAAACTGAAAGGAGAGAGAAGGCATCCTTTTATCCAAGGATAGGATGAGGGAAAGGGATTTTGGCGGCCATGGGGACATCAGAGGTTGGCGCATAGGCATAAATATATTACAGAGTGTCGATTTCCTATTCCAAGAGCTAGCTGTTGCTCAGGGCAACAGGAACCATTACTGTCCCACTGCACAACACAGACATAAAATCCAGAGTTATGGGTAAGGACCAATCGGTTCGACTTATAACAGGTCTCTAGGCAAACTCCCCAATGCTGAAGCATTGTCTCAATACTTAAGTAATAATAATAATAATAATTTGTTACATTTCTATAGCGCTTTTCTGGGTATTCAAAGCGCTTTACATATGGAAGGGGGGAATCTCCTCAACCACTACCGATGATGCGACGGCAGATATATTGCACCAGAACGCCCAACACAGCTTATTGGTAGAGAGAAGATGAAGCCATATATGTATGGGGATTATTAGGAGGCCATGATGGACAGAGGCCAGTGGGCAAATTTGGCCAGGATGCCAGGGTTAAACCCCTACTCTTTTTCGAAGGACATCCTGGGATTTTTAATGACCACAGAGAGTCAGGACCTATGTTTAACGTCTCATTCGAAGGATGGTGCTTTTTGACAGTTTGGTGTCCCCATCACTATACTAGGGCATTAGGACCCACACAGACCACAGGGTGAGCACCCCCTGCTGGCCTCACTAACACCTCTTCCAGCAGCAACCTAGTTTTCCCAGGAGGCCTCCCATCCAGGTACTGACCAGGCTCAACCCTGCTTAGCTTCAGTGGGCAACCAGTCTTGGGCTACAGGGTGATATGGCTGCTGGTGTTAGCTTTTAGTTTTGTATAGCCAGAACTTTGACTAAACAGCAAATGGTGGTCCATTTTGCGTTTTATATATTATAACATCCACTTAGACAGGAAGAGCTGTCTGATTAACATGTAAAACCAACCAATCACAGGACTGATGTTTGTGTATCATTTTGGGGAGGGCTGATCTGAATTAATCTGATTATATCACAATAATAGTGGGTGAAAAATAATTTAAATAATGGTGCAGCAGTATCCATGAGCAACTGTACAGAAAACAAAAAAATCTGGTGGTAAATGTGACTACTCAAATAAGTACAGACTATTTGACAGGCATAACCAAGAAACAACAGAAGGATAAACAGTTTTACTCATGGATATCTAATTTACCTGCTACCAAGTACCTGGTAAACAAAGCAAACAAAGCTCTGAATATCTTCAAAGATTTTGCCTGACTAAAACAAAAATCAAATCCAGTGATTAACTATTCCTCAACAGCGTTCATTGCATGAACCTGGTACACCTTTGTTTTCAGGTGCATACTAGATTGATATAGTGCTTTCCAGTTTTGTGTACAATATGCACCACATGGTCAGTGTATAGACTGTGAAGAGACCAATGGACTTTAAATAAATTTGAATAAAAAGGTAAAGAGAAAATAGAAGGCTTGATGCTATTTCTTTTTGCCAAAAGCTTTTAGAAAGTTATTACTTGCATGCATCCACTGACATAGTTCAATAGATAGAAATAGGTAAATTTATATCAGCTACTCAACCAAAAACCCACCTAATCAGATCACAACAAAATGTAAAACCATTGTGCTTGTCCCAAGCAAACTAACAAAGATATAGTACACTAAACACTGTTGACAAAGCCTTAAAGCGAACAGCTCGCTGTAACAAAAACCATCTGACCAAATATATAAAGATTAATCCTTAACACTTAATTCACAACTGTAGCCCTGCACACTTTTTTTTGTTATATAAATATTAATGAAAATGCAAAAGCTGCAGTTAGTTTTAGTTCTCCATAACATGGCATGAACAAAAATCAAGAATCTTACCTGTACATGCTGCTGCATAGAGCCATACGGCATGCCTTGAGTCAGCACTTTTTGCTTTATCATCATCATCCTCTTCTGTTCTTCACTTAAATGGGCTGTCTGGTTGGGCATTGGACCTGGAACTTGTGGTTGCCCACCCCCTTGCCCTGCGGTGCCCTGCATGTAGGGCATCATCGGGTTTTTGGCTTGATTGGCCATGGGCGGCGTCATCCGCTGACTCATGTGGTCTACTCCACTGAAATGAGTCAGCGGCTTGGTGTTGCTATAAGAGAGCTGTTTATTGAGGTTGTTTTGGGCAGTCAAGTTATTAGGTTGCTGCTGCTGCTGCTGCTGCTGCTGATTGAGCATGTTCATGTGGTTCTGTGGGAGGTAGTTGTTCATGCTTGGTGTTTTTGGCCCCATTGTGTTGCTAGGATTGAAAGCCTGCGGATACATCATGGGGCTATTTGGTTTGTCTGGGTTAAAGGGTGCACTGTATGGGCTTGTTGGTGCTCCTGCAGGTGACCAGTTTGCGGCTTGGGACTGCTGTTGGTGCTTCTGTTGGATCAGTTTAGCACGCTGCTGCTGTTGGGCAGCCATTTGCTTCAGCTGCTCAGCCGGTGAAAGTTCAGAGGTGGGCGGGGCTGGTCCACCTGTTCCCCCTGATCCAGGGCCACCTCCCGTTACTGGAGTTGATCCCACAGGGCCAACGGCAGGACCTGCATTCATCATAAATCCATTCCCAGGCCTCGAGGCCTGGGTCTGCGCTTGGGTGGGCGTTTGCGGAGAACGAGCCACACAGTTAGCGGGCGATCCTGATGGCATTCCAACTGCTGGTGACTGCTGCAAGGGTTGCTGGGGTGGTGTCCCATTGGCAGCAGTTGCAAATGGTGGACCAGAGGAAGATGGTCGCACCTGAGGTGACCCCATGGGCATCTGTCCACTCTGTGGTTGCGGTGTACTGTTGGGTGCCGAAGCTACGGAGTTAGGTGCTGGGTCTTGTGCAAGCTGTGTTTGTTCTGTCGTGGCCCGTGTGAAGTCGCTCACCTCCTTCTTCTCCTCAAAGTCTTCATTGAAGAGGTCGTGCATATCATCCTCAGGCACCGTATTCGCCAACTCGTCAATCAGTTCCTGCCATTCCTGGTCATTCAGATTGATATCAGAGAATAGCTTGTTCTGATTTGAAAGCGACGTTTCCGAGGACTCTATTCCACCGCCATCATCCAAAGGCTCCTGCTTCATGTCCTTTAGTAGGCCAAAGCCATCGTCCAAATCCAAAGAACCATTAAGTTTAATATCAGGCATTCCACCATTCTTGCCTAAATCCTCATGTCGTCCAGTAAGATGGTTAGTACCAGCATTGCCATTGCCGGTTCCGTTGTTTGAGGAGGCACTGTTGTTGCCCGTGGGCAAGGTAGGCTTGATGTCCATTGGATGAAGTGGGGAAATGGGTGGGAGGCTACCGAGAGAGTCCATTCCAGTGCATCCTTCCTTTCGGAGTCTCTTTGTAGTGGGAGAGTAACTCCCATCACTGAGGCCATTTTGGTCACCATTTAAAGGAGATCGGGCACTGTCCAATTTCCTCTTCACCGTTTCCTGGAGCTGAGAGAGAAATAAAAGAGAGAGAGGACAATGGTTAGAAGGTTTCTTCAGGTGTATATAAAAACCTACGAAGGACAACATATTTTAAGAAAATTGTTGTCATACATTCACAATGTCTTGTAATGGTACCTAGTGAAGTGGTTTCTTGAATAAATAGTTAGGCATGGAATTATTCCAACTATTATTTACATTTCAAAGCAGAAACACGTCAGAGTGGTTTTTAGTCCAGAATGCCAAAATTTACATAGGTAATATATTCTCGCTATCAAAAAAACAACAAAACCACCTTGCTATGTGTACTGTGCTAGACTAACTGGGACTTGTCACAGCACTTGCATATTGTGTTGCCCTATTGTTTATTTGATTTCTTCTTTGGATAAAAGTGTCTGCAAAATGATTAAATGTAAAAGTAATTGCAAAACACTTCACAAAAGAACAAGCTTTGTGCCAGTGATCATCATTGTGTGTTTATGTATAGCAGTAAAACAAACATCAAAAGTGAATCAGTTACTTAATTACTGACATGAATTGATATTACATTCACTTTCATAACTGAATATACTTTACATCAAATGAGGGCAGGTATTTTGATCAACACAAACTGCCAATGTTTCCAACGCTGATTTTCCATAATCTACACATGTGACTGGGTTTAAACAGAGTCCTCAAGAGTTAATAACAGGCTAATTCAAAACAGAAGACAAGAAGGTCCTTTTATTTGCCACTATATAAAGTCTTAAAAGCCACATGCTTATCAAACTGGTACTTAGGTAGAAACCTATACATAAGAGCCTGATAGAAACGTTAATATTAAAGAAAAACGTTAGACAGACTTAGAGGCTTTTGCATCTGAAGTCTTCATATATATACATATACACATATACATATACATATATAAGCTACAAATGATTATTTTTGTATTACTATTCCTATTTATGTTATAAAGGGGATGCATTAAGAGACAAATTCTCAAAAATTGTTTTAATGTGCTTCTCCAGCACCTTGGTGCTATGAGCATGAACATTTATTTATTTTAAACACAAGGACACCTTCAATCTGACTTTCAGATCAGGTTCTGGTGGACTTTAAACCAGCCTAATTATGGAAGGCTTCCTCAAGACCGACTAGTTAACTAGTCGTTCAACAAATTGGCTTGTCAATTTTGAAATATGTAGCTTTGCATATTCCCGTTTTACTGGCACTGCACACACAGACAAACAAACTAACGGTCAATGCACAGAAAATCACTGATTGGGGAAAAAGGTGATGAGTGTCAGTTATCACTTCAGATTTAGATAGAGAGAGAAAAGACAGAGCACAGAGGGCAGGGAATCAGTTGCAAAATGAACTTTCATTGTTCACACATGGGCACTCTTTCATCCCACAATGCTCTTTTGCTTAATTTGTCTCAGCCATTAAGCTGTGTCTAAGCCGCTCACCACAAGCTAGACACTAACACACACGTACATGCCAACAGAGGTTAGGGATGGGAGACAACTCTTCAAAAAGTCATTATTTCCTTAAATGTATTTGCAAAATAAACCACAAATAAGAAGGGAAACGAGCAGTAATCAGTCGTAATGTAAATTTAAGTATTCTTCAAGTTTTTCCACAAATAATTATTTTAACATCCAGTTGTGCCACTTTTAAGACGGTTCCTTTCCTGCTCAACATTGCAGGGCAGCGTGGTGGGGAATGAACAACTGCGAATATTGACGAGGAAAGAGCGATAGATGCCTCAGAGGTGAGGATAGAAAAGAAGGTGAAAAGCATTTCCCATCATCTCTCCTCATCTTCCCGTTTGTGCTAATGACTCTCACAGTGAACACATTTAACGGTGTGTTAATTACAGAAGTGAAATGTGTGCGATTATGTGTGTGTAAACCCAGAACGTAGACGAACCGCAAGAACATTAGCGACAAATTCTCTCCCTACACAACAGCAGGATCCCACCCACCTTCTATGCTTATCCCAGTGGACTTTAATGTGTGTGTATGTGCGTGTTAGAAATCTCAAACACACACACACACACACGCTACTCCACCGAAACGTACAAAATGAGATTCTGAAACAACAAGATTCATGGATCTTCTCTCCAGCTCTCCTCTGAGGCAATACGTCTAGTCCCCCCTCCCTCCTTCTATCTCTTTCTCTCAGTCTGTCTCTCTCTCTACATGACCAGAGGAACAGCGAGATCATGATGGGAAACAAGAAAGGCTGATGTTTACCGGCTAGCTTTATGCAAAATAAGAAGATAAGCATGATAAAATAAGGCACACAGAAATGCACATACAAACACGTTCTGTTTTAGTCTACCTCTGTAAGACTCTATATGCTAACACAATTTAGTCGTGCAGCATAAAATCTATACTGTAGCAAGCTCAAATATGCATGTTGCTTTCTTGTTGACTGTAGGTCTGCTCGAGGTCGCATTTTTCATTGTTACACCTCTGTCATGTGCAACAGCTAAGGGGGTTGTCAAGGCAACCGTTGTCACGACGGCTGTCAATATTCATGTCGTTTATCATGCCATAAAGACGATTAGGCTGACTGTCACTCACATGGAGAGAGTGAGTGATGGGGAGGAAGAGAAAGAAATTGAGTGTGTGGCTCACACAAAACTGGCTACGTTCCTATAGTCAGCGTTAGGGACTGACAACAAAATTTGTGAAACAGGTGCGCTTCTGAAATGGTCCTGCACGTACAAAAGCATATCCAAAACTGCCTGTATGAACAGGAAACCAAAGTCAATCGCCTTTTTCCAACTCGTGAATCATATAACTATAGGTAGGGGTGTCATGAGAAAAATAAAGTGGCAAATAAATATGTATATAGATAGAAATGGATAACACTTTACAATAAGGTCTGCTGTTAACATTAGTTAATGTGTTAAATAACAAAGGGCAATACATTCGTTGAAGTATTTATTAATCTTTGTTAAAGTTAGTTAAAAATACAGCCATTCATTTTTAGTTCATATTAGTTCACAATGCATTCATGTTAACAAATGCATTCATGTTAACAAATACATTTTAATAATGTACAATTGATTTAGTGAATGTTGAAATGAACATGAACTAAGATTAATAAATGCTGTAGAAGCATTGTTCATTCTTAGTTAACTTAATATGTTATTGTAAAAGGGTTACCAAAAAATATTTAAATAAAAAGGAATAGGAATTTCTTTATATAGAAATAATATATCGTTATTTGCTATAGGTGTGTCATAAATTGTAAATGTATCCATTTAAATATATGACGCCATGTTAATACTTTTTAATATTGTAATTAATGTTATACATAAATTATAACATTAATAATAATAATAATAATAATAATAATAATGTTATAGATACATCATATTTATTGACAATGTGTTTTATGGTTATTTTGTCATGCCATCCTAAATTGTCTGAAAAGAACCATAATTACCACTAAAAATAGCACTGACAAACACATTATACCGTGTGAACATGTCCTCTCACTGCCTCAAAAATTTGTTAAGCATTTCCTCACTCCATTCCTGTACCATATATCGGTCCGTGTGTGATGAATCCCGTCAGAGTGGCACATGATTGATATCAAAAATGATCATCTTCCTGCAAAGACTCTGCATGCTAAGCGAGGCATAATTAGGTATGTTTAACACCAACCCCCTCTAGCAGACACCGACGTCTGGGGTCGAGTGGTACAGTACGAATGGCGTAACAGTCGACGCCGTAAGCCGCAGACAGTGAGACCCATCTAGCTTGCAGCATTTGGCTCAAAACCACCGTAATAGGATAAGAACATAGAGAAAACCTCCCCAAAGCCTTAACTAGCATGGCAGGGTTAAGAAAACACATAGCAGAGGTAGAGACAGAGGAAGAGAGAGAGAAAGTCTGTGTATGTATGTGTGTAGAAGGGGGAGGCTGATGTTTGTTTTTCTCCATTTCACTGCCTATTAAAGTGTTCAGTAGCTCACACAAACACACTTCCTCTCCTGCTCTCTTCACAATCACCATGTGGGAGAGCACACGGATAAAGGGAGGGAGAGAAATACAAGAGGGAGGGAGGGAGGGAAAGACAGAAGAGCTCTTCAGACAGACGGTAATGCTTTCATGTGACTGGAGAGAGAGAGCGCGCATGGGGGGAGAGAACCACCAAGGTGCAGTTGTTATAGCAACCTCCTGATCCTGAAGCCCCTCCCCCCAGCGCCTGGGCTGAGTGCACTGGACACTTCTGCCAATAATCTCTCTCGCTCTTTCTCTCTAGTGGTTGCCCTCCCTAATGTTTTCTTTCCCCTCTCTCTCTCTTTCTCTCTCTCTCCTCTATACCTACCTTATGCTTTTTTCCAAATCTATTGCATTCTCCTTTTCTTTATCTCCCAATCTGTGCACTCTTCTTTGTCAATGTATGCAATACTTACCCTGTATCACTGACTTTCTCTTGTAACAGTGTCGTAAAAGAACAAAAATAACCTTGGGAAAAAAAGTGCAACCTTGATGATTCTCTCACCTTAGTGCCCTTTATGCGTTACATGGTTCACCAGTCAAAACTGCAAAGATGTGTTGCATTTTTAGGTAAATTGCTAGATTGGCTCGGCTGTTAAATCGCTGTCTGGAAAAACTATAGTAATATTGTGTACTAACAACACTGTAAAAAATCATTTTCCTGATTTATCACAAAACATTTTGTTTGTTAAATCAACTTAGATGGGACATTCTACCAGAAACGTACATTATCTGTCCTTGAATTGTTACAGTGAATAAAAAAGTATTTCATCCAAAAATGTCTAAAACTGGCTCATAGTTGATTTCTGTGAGTTGTTCTGTAAAGGAATATGTCATTCATTAGGTTCTCAGATATTTTTTTCTTTATTAAAAACACTTTTGAAAATTACAAATCCTGTCCATGCCCTTGTCCTCAGCCAAATTGGAGCTACAGCTTTCATAGTTTTGTTATGCTACAAACTGTTATTTAAGAAAAAAAAACTCATCAATAACAAGTTTAAGCTGTTATCATTCACATCAACTGATCAAAAACATAAAATTATATATAAATTCTACAAATAAATTCTATTTTACAACTGTCCCCATGTTTTGGTCAGTCCTGTCACGTTTACATAAAACTCTACATAAAATGTGTGAAATACACCTTTAAGGGAATCACTCAGAGGAAGTGACATCATTTGACCCAGGTGAAGCTTACATTGATTAAGGCTGAATTGTTTCATTGAATTGTATGATTTTAAGCTTGTTTTTGTATGTTTTTTTTAGGAAGACGAGCTAAAGGGTCAGGCCCTGTCACGGTTAAACATTCCAGAAAATAATGAAAATGTTTTAAATCCAAAACATGTCTAAAAAGGTTATTGAAATTCCTTGCTTGCATGTTAACAGTTTTTATGCTAGCATGCTAGCAGGCTGAGTAATGGCAGTTTACAATGGCCAACCGTCAGGCCCTGTCACATCAGGCCCTGTCACATTCCTGTGTGACACGGCCTTACAAATTAATGTTATTGTTCTTTTTTATTACATTTATTGCATATGTTATGTATTTAACGCATGCAATAGTAAAATGAAGGCCAAGGTGCTTGATTTTTATACAACTGTGGCCATGGAAGTGATTTAAACACCTAAATTCAATTATTTGGAGGGCTGTCCCAATACTTTTGGCAATATTATGTATGTCCTTGGCTGAATTTTACCATAGTCTAATATTACTTTAACATTAAAATTATAATAATAATTTAAAAAAGAAATGCCAATCAAAACTTAAATAAAGAACACAAAACATAACTTTTTCTGCATCATCAAAATCCATAAAGTCAGTCCTGTCACAGTACCGTCAGTCCTGTCACGCCATGGTCAGTCCTGTCACACAGGAAATTATGATAAAAGTGTACTATTTGAGGAAATATTAATTAATTAATCTCTTTAACTGTGTAGATGAAGGTGGGGGTATATATCCACTACTATGTTTTTATAAAAATCTCCTATGTAAAGGTAGTTATTTTACAACTATATGAGTGCCTGCGGGTATTCTGTGATTTTGTGTACTACAGTTGACCGAAAAGTTACTTATATTTCTTAAAGGAATTATAAAACCATGTTAGATACAATCAGGGACATGTGATCAATAAGAAAATGCTATCTGTATCAAAGAAATTCATTAGGAAACCATTCTAACATATACAAATTTGTCTGTGACAGGGCCTGACATTTTAGGGGTGAAATGCGTATAAAAATGTATTTTATTTAATCATAAAAACATGCTGAGATGGGATGATATGTGTTTCTCATAGTTTAACATGTCCTCCATATGTCTCAACGTTCAGATTTAAGAAAAATATATTTTTTTCCCCAAGATTTTTTAAAGTGGAAATGTACGTTTCTGGTAGAATGTCCCAGATAATTTATATGTGGTTTAGATAACATACTATTTTGAGTGTCTGTTGATTAAACCAATTTACTTCATTGCATCAACTCAATTTTTTTTATTTCAATTAAGTCCATTTTAATGCAACCAGGTTATTTTTTTAAGTTAATCCAACAATGTTTTTTTACAGTGAAGATGCAATGCAATACGATTCCAGCGACAAACAATTTGTCTGTCAAAATTGCTGTGCAATGTGGCTCAAGATGTTTGCCAATGTACAGTGAGAAGAGAAGAGCAGGATTCTAAACCAATAAGACTTCAGTGGGCGGGGCTACTGAGTGTGACGCCACAGAAATAGAAAACAACCAAATGACAACATCCTGTTGCTCACTGCAGATGGTTAGGACAAAAAGAAGAGGTGCTATTTATTATATTTAACTTGTATATCACTGAATAATACAAAAAAAGTGTTAAGACCTTAAATTATTAGTGATTATAAAGATTCATTTTAAGTGAGCATGAGATAATCTGAATGGAAAATAGGGGAAATATCGACTGATATACACTACCATTCAAGTTTGAGGTCAGCATTTTTTTAAATAAATTTAAACTTTTATTCAGCAATGAATCATTCATTAAATTGATCAAAAAGGACAGTAAAGATTTTCACATTGTTACAATGTAATGTTCTTTCAAACTTACTATTAATTAAAGAATCCTGAAAAATCCACTACAATATTTAAAGACACCCTGTGGAGGATCACGCCTATTTAAGAGAGAATTAAAACGTCAACGCGACAGGCAAATCAGCAAGACCAAAGTCAATACTGGAGTAACTTTTCCCAGATGGAAAGAGCTCATGAGGAGCAAAGATTTTAAAACGGACGCCGAAGTTGCCTGCTTTCTTCTCGGCAGGTAATTCAGCCTATTTGTGTAAATTCGAAGTTTTATAGTTGCTTGTCTAACCATAGCATAGTTGTGCATAACGCCAGAACGACCTCTAGTATAACTTGCGGTACTTTTCCTCGAGTCAATGGTGAAAAAGTATTGTTTACCTTGTAACATAAATCTGTGCTGCGACGGATCACAGGTGATAGTTTTAAAGGCGCAATTGGACGAAGACGAACTGGAAGCCATGTTAATCTTGGAATAATACGGCCACCGTAGGAGTTAAAACGCCCTCGAAATTGAAAGGAACAGAAACTAATATTCACTGGGTAGTCATATACAATTTCACCGCTAGATGGAGGAAAATATCACACAGTGTAGCTTTAAAACTGCAGTGAACTAAAGACAGTCTCAAAAACGCGGTTTGATTTCAGATGTCACAAACTACCTTGTAACCAATCACATCAACGTGTGATCATCAACGAGTGGATCTCTGAGCTGGCGTGAGGCGGGGCCAATTTGTATATTCATAGAACCGCGTTTACTAAATGAGTCAAGGGTGTAGAGTTACATTCAAGCTATTTTAAGGCATGAATAATTTTTTTCAAGGAAAAAAAATCTTTAAACATGTCATTTTGGTGATCAAGGATGAGTTTTAAGGGATACAATTATTGACTACAGGGGGACTTTAAGTGTAACTCTTTTCAACATTTATAAGAATGAGAAATTTTTCTTGAGCACCTAATCAGCATAATAGAATGATTTCTGAAGGATTGTGAGACACTGAAGACTCAGTGAAGACTCACTTTCAGCTTTGCCATCACAAGAAAAAGTTAAACTTTATTGAAATGCATAGACCCCCCCCCCCCCCCCCCCCCCGAAAAACAGGTAGAAATAGAGAGAAAACAAATAAAAAAGTAAAAAAATAAGCAACTGACCCCAAACCTTTTGCATGCTAGTATATATATATATATATATATATATATATATATATATACTGTGTGTGTGTGTGTGTGTGTGTGTGTGTGTGTGTGTGATCCACATCATTAAACTGAGCTCTTGAATGTGCATGGTACGATAAAGGCAGACCGACCTTAGACACACAACAGATAACACATACCCTCTCTTTAGTAAATACTGTTCAGAGTACTTCTGTCTAAAAAATGTGTGTGTGTGTGTGTGTTCTACATCTAACTCATCAGACTTTAAAATTAGTTGAGTGTATGACCCTTTAATTTAAGAGTTGAAAGAAACATCCTTTGGTACAGACAGTTGTGCTCATAACTTGCAGAATAAATAAGAACATTCATAAAAATAGCATTTAATATTTTATTTATTATATCCTCAAGGAAGCTATTTGCCATAGAATACATTTACATATATTCCATTAGACAAAATTGTAACTGAAATTATACAAATTGTCCTGTTCAAGAGTTTATATACCCAGGTTCTTTCTTTCTTTCTTTCTTTCTTTCTTTCTTTCTTTCTTTCTTTCTTTCTTTCTTTCTTTCTTTCTTTCTTTCTTTAAAAAATTGTAATTGAAAAGAAAACTTAAACTTTCATGTGAGTTTATGTAAGAAGCATCAATGGCTGAATCATCCACAAACCACTCTGTCGCGTTAGATCTGCAATACATTTTTACAGTTTATACAGTTCATAAAACTGGTCTGAATGATTCAATCAAATATTGGACTGATCTGCCTCCTCCAGTTAAACTCACTAACCAAATTTTGGTCTGTTAATCAAACAAAGCTATTGTATTACTTTAAAATACAGTAGCGCACAAGTCATATGGACATTTATGATACGTTTATGGTGCTTTTTAGGGATGTGCCAGAAGCCTAAATCTGAATTAGGAAAGGCATGGAAAATGAGTAACGCATTCTTATTCGGTTAGGCTTGCTGCAGTAGTCGGTTACATTACAGAACATCAGATTTCACTTATCACATGAAGATAGTAAGGAGAGATGACTGACAGGGTGATGTCGGAGGATTTGGTGTGCAACAGATCCTGAGAGTCATTGACAGATATCTTATCTTGTAAAATGTGTTATCATTACTACCGCTCTTATTTTATTATATTTGCGAGAGAATGCAAAAGCATTGAAATATATTTTTTACACCCATCTCATTTATTTTTTTCCATCACCATGTCCCTTTAGGGACTCCGTAGAATGCGTAATTTCCTTTCCAAACATAGTATTCGGCTTGAGGCACACCCCTAGTGCTTTTACATCATTTTTGAAACTTAAAAGCTTCAGTTTCCATTCAAAGTAAAGCAGGGAAAAGAGCGACTATCACATTATTCAAAATTTCTTCTTTTGTGTTCCAAGGAATAAAAGTCATACAGGTTTGAAAGACACAAACTAAGGTGAGCAAACAATGACAGAACATTCACTTTTAGGTGAACAATCCCTTTAAGAACCAAACGTAATTACTTCTAAACAAGAAAATGTGTCTATGGAATAAACATATCTGTTATGCAGGTTCTTCAATGCAATACTAAATTATTAGAAAACTAAACTAAATATTATCTTATTTGTTTTAAAATACTAAACATATAAGCATGACTGTACATAATTAAAATGCACACATTGTCGCAAGCTGTTGTTTTGTGATCAATACAATTCCCGCTTGAATCTAGTTGTAGAGAAATTTTGGAATGTTGTGGTTAGCTGGAAAAAATGCATTACCTCACCCCTCCTTTCTTTCTCTCTCTCTCTCTCACTCTGTTCTACCTCACTCTCTCCCTCATGAGTTCCTGTCTGTGGGATACAGAGGTTTATAAATAACTCTCAGCCCAGTACAGTGTTTTTGTGAGTGCGTTTGGTGCCAGTACGTGTGAAGATGGAAGGAGCACCCACTGGCTAACACTAATATAATAAGATATTAATGAGGGAGAAAAAGAGAGAGAGAGAGAGAGGGAACACAGGAGGGGGAGGACAGGAGAGAGCAGAAGCAGAAGAAAGGAGGGAGGAGAAAGAGGGGGCACGGAGAGTCAGCACACAAGGCTTCCGCTCGTTGAGCAACACCGCCTCCTCCTAAATGCTGCTAAATACTCGTTCTCTCTCGCTTGCCGTCTCCCTCCCTCACCGTTAATGGCAGCCTGTTTAAACACTGGCTGAGTGAATGTGTGTGTGTGCACTGTAGCGCCTGGGTGCATGTTAAACACAGTCCCTGAAATCCTACTCCAATCCAATAAAGCCTTCAGCAGCCCTGCCAGCAGAGACAATTACTGCACCTCACCCAGAGAGAGAGAGAGAGAGAGAGAGAGAGAGAGAGAGAGAGAGAGAGAGAGAGAGAGAGAGAGAGAGAGAGAGAGAGAGAGAGAGAGAGAGAGAGAGAGAGAGAGAGAACCAGGGACAACAGGAAGCATGGAGAATGAGGGAGGAAGACAAAGAGCGACTCATCACAATAAACTGCTCATAATCATCTCTACATTACTCACATGCTCTTCAGCCTAAGCTCCACCCACTGACTTCATTTGTCACATTCTTAATAACTTCAAGTCCTCACTCTGTAAATATGGGTCTGATGGTAACTAGCTTGACTAGTGCAGTATGTCTCACATATATGCAATATGTGTGCCAATATAGGCAACAGATAGATGCAAATACTCTGAAACACATTTAGGTCATTGAGAGATAGAAACATTGTTAGTTCAAAAGGTTGTACTGTTGTGCATCTAGCACAACAACAAAAAAGGAAATTAACACAGCCACAACTGAATTTATTTCCACAGCTTTGTTATAATATAATAAGTCTATTCTATTCGAGTCTAAGGACTATTAGAGTTCTAGAATAAAGTTCTAGAATAAAACAAATTTACTCCAACACTATAGGTGGCGCAATGCACCTTTCAGATGGTCCGCCATCCGGCATAAACCACACAACATTAAACACCAGTTCTGTAAACAGCCACAAACGTCTAAAACAACCTTTTGCAAAACAACCTTTAAAAAAAAAAAAAAAAAGCTTCACTTCCATGTTCAATTCCTCAATGTCCGATCAAAAACATATATCATCTTGCTTTCGCTAATACAAAGTGGGATTTTCCACCCAAACCCAGTTAAGCGCAAATCCCGCCACACAGTCACCCGTCAAGCAAAGTTCAGACTTCATGGACTCGTGAGTTCAGAAATATAATGGAAGGTTCCGATCATGATAAACAGTAATGCTATTCATCAGGATGTGCTAAGTTATGGTTATAACTTAGAGGTGTTGGTAAATGTGTTAAAGATATTCATTAAAAAGCTGAATGCGGTATTATCAATTTTATCCCAGATCAGGTCTACGTCTGTCACATGACATTTTACGATTCGACGGGTACAGAAACATAATCCACTGACTGCAGATCAAAACACTTTTATCGACTGGATAATCAAGGATAATCTCGCACAAGGATAATCTCTTGAAGACAAGAAACATTACGCATTGATATTGCTTGAGTGATCACTGCAGAACTCTGTAGATTTATAGCTTAAGCTTGACAGCCAACAGGGGATCAAATAAAAAGGTAACATAGGTGGATTTTCCTCAGAATAGCCAAAACACGTGACCCTCAGGTGCCATGCGTGAATAATGGAAATAATTGAGAAGATGCTATTCATGATTCGTTCGTTCGTTCGTTTATTTATTTATATAGCACCTTACAGACTACCACCGTAGTTCCAAAGTGCTGTACATTGCAATAAGACCAATAGGACAGGAAAAACAAGACATACAACATCCATGTACAAAAATACTAAAAAGCCAAAGAATACAGATAAGGTTTTAAACGGCCCTTAAAAACATTCAGATTCAAGGAGGATCTAACGTCCAGTGGTAGATTATTCCACAATCTAGGACCAGCAACGGTGAAAGCACGGTCACCTTTCATTTTAAGACGCGCCCGGGGAATCGTTAAGAGAAACTTGTTTGCTGATCTTAGTCTTACACCTGTGCTATAGGGCTTGATGAGCTCAGCCAAGTATTCTGGCGCCATTCCGTGTAGTGCTTTAAAAACATATATCAAGATCTTATACTGTATCCTAAATTGTATTGGAAGCCAACCTAACGCAGATAGAAGGGGGGTAACATGGTCTGTTTTCCCAGCATTCATCAATAGCCTTGCAGCAGCATTTTGTACAAGCTGCAAACGGGCAATGTGCGTTTGACAGGTCCCAACATAAAGTGCACTACAATAATCTGGGCGTGAAAAAATATACGCGTGGACAACTTTTTCCAGATCACTGGCTGAGAGAATTGGCTTCAGTTTTGCTATTGCTCTTAAATAAAAGAAGCAGTTGGTACTACTGTCTTTATCTGTCGATCAAAAATTAAGGATGAATCAAAAATGACTCCCAAGTTCTTTACCTGATCCTGCAAATATCCCTTCCACGGGCCCAATTGATCAATTAACATTTGGCTACCAGCTGTGCGACCAAAAATGATAATTTCTGTTTTGCTTTCATTCAATTGGACGAGATTTTCAGCCATCCACAGCTTTACTTCCTCCAGACATTTAAGAAGAATGGCATTTGAATCCTTACCACCGGATCTCAAAGGCACATAGACTTGAGTGTCATCTGCATACTGATGGTAAGAGATGCCAAACTTCTTAAAAATCATTCCTATTCATGATTAACTCATCCATGCTAGGTCAGTGCTAATGATTCAAATATATGTTTTACTTTTACAGCAACAAAACACCTAATTTTAGTCCTGACAACCTTTAACTCAGGGAATACATGTTTGTGTACATGTAAGCAGGTCTGAGTTGCCTCTATAGCTGTATGTTAATGGTGTGTTAATGTCTAATGTAATGGGTAATTAGCATCAATGCTACAGGTTAAACTCCTCAGAAAATGTCTATCCCAAATGGCATCTTTAGACTTTGTGGTCCTTCTGAGTTCTAATTTTGGTAAAGTACTGACATGTAGTCGAATCACATGTAGTCGAATCACTGGATTCAAGCAAGAATATACCGAGGACACATAGCAGCCATAATAAAAAAATTAAAAAATCTCACGTCTCCATCAGAATATACAGTACATACTTCCCTATTATTATTGTAGGTGAAAATAGTATGTGAAAATGGATGACCTACTACTACTGGTGATATTAAGTGAGTATCTGATCAATTTACTATCCCATGATTCCACAGGAGAAGATTAGTGAATGACGTAAGTGAAAACACATGTCACATGACAATGAACTAATATAGCACATCCGGATTACATTCATAGTTTACCGAACATACTTAACAGTTGCAAAGCAAGTACTTATTCAAAAGAGGTACCTAGTCAGAGACGATGTAATTTTGCCCGCAGGCCTAGTGATGAGAGGAGTGCGACAGACACCCCACAACCTCTCTTCATTTCTCTGTCGCCCCCTCATGCCATTTACCTTCATCTAATGACAGCAGGAAATGAAAACTTACTTTACAGTTATCTTGTTGACCACTTTATAATTCTAGTTTCTCTCTCTCCTTCGTTCTTTCCAATTACCCATCTGTTTATGCAAAGTATTTCTCTGTTTATATCTTTCGCCATCCCTCCCTCTCTCCAAATGCTCTTTTCTGTCTGTCTCTCTTTCTCTATTTTTAGTGTTCCACTGCTTCCTGTTCTTGGAGCCGTACCACAGCAAAGGGGAGGGGAGGGGGGGGGGGGGGGGGGGTGAGAGAGAGAGAGAGAGAGAGAGAGAGAGAGAGAGAGAAAATGTGGATGGGCGGAGGAAGAAAGGAAGTGAGCAGAGGAGGGGCTTGTGCCTGCTGTCCTCAGTTTCTGTAAATCAATCCGGCCATTTGCCTGTCCTTTTCCTCTCTCAACCACCTCCCTTTCTCACTCCATCTCTCCCTTCACAGAGATCAGGCTCAGAGCTGTAGCAAAGTCATAAAACAGGGGGAGGAGGGTGAGGGTGAGAGACAGAGAGAGAGAGAGAGAGAGAGACAGAGAGAGAGAGAGAGAGAGAGAGAGAGAGAGAGAGAGAGAGAGAGAGAGAGAGAGAGAGAGAGAGAGGCTATAGAAAAGGAAGGAAGGGATAGAATGGACAGAGTAAGCCAATATTGTTGAAGTAGAAATGCATTAAGAGTGAAAAGTTCCTTTAAAACCAAAAATGAGCTCTAATATACACGCCTTGACATAACAAGTCTATTTGGGCAGGATTAGCTTTCTAAATGATGTCTCAGTTACAATTATTAATAGAGCACTATGGCATACTGATTCAAACAGGATTGGGATCTCTGTAGTTTTTACTATGGTCTATCGTCTGGATGTGGCCATTAATGAAGGTCATATGCTCTGGATGTGTGAATCACAACATTTATTCCAATACACAAGACTTATTTATATATTTAACTATAACGCATAAAATGAAGTAGAGCTGCATGATTAATCGTTAAAAGATTGCGATCTCAATTCAAACCACCACGCAATTTCGTTCCTAAATAACAGTGATTCGCCTGTGTCTATTAAACCTTTGATAAAATCACACCGGAACATTCAGATCTGTGGCGGCACTGCCGCTGAGCCAGAGAGAGCATTGTCATGTATAGGTATGAAACAGCTTCACAAACAGTCTTTAGGCCTATCGCTATTTCTGTGTTACAAATACGTCTGTGATTTAAATATTAGGATAAAAGTTTATAGTTCGGATATAAACACAGATGTCAACGGAAGCAATGAAAATAGAGCAAATCACCTTTTGAAAGAAACTAAAGTAACGATTGTATCATTACACCAGTAGGTGGCAACAAGTGACTTAAAATTATCATTCCAGTATAGTATTTATGAGTTAGTCATTCATTGAATCATTCATTCAAACAGTTTTTTAAAGTAATTTATTCAAATTAATTTAACATTTTAAATAGACAGTAGCCATTATCAATTTAGCATTATCATTATTTTTAGTTGTCTGTTGAGAATTGTGATCTCTATTTAAAAAAATAAAATAAAAATCATGATTCTCAATTTATCTAGAATCTAGAAGATGATGAGGATCATACCCGATGCTGGTACTACCATGGCTAAACAAGTCAGCAGGTAAACAGAGGTTTTTCTGTAGCCTAACTGGTAGAGGACGGTGCTAGCAACATCAAGGTCATTAGTTACATTTCCAAGAAACACACAAACTGAAAAGATGTATAGCAGCTGATTCAATACTAAACATTCTGAAATAAATGTAAAATACCAGTAAATAAAATGAAACATTTACAAACATTATAAACACTTTAAACAAGCATTTAAGTTCCTCTCACTCCACAACAAATGTTTTCAGAAAAGAACAGGAATGAAAAATATAAGTATAAAACAAACAAATTATAGTGGCATTCATTATAAACCAATTTTTTTTTATAAACGTAAAGTCTAAATGAATTTATTTAAAGTGAAATTGAAACTACCACTGTGTGGCAAATGCACTACAAATAAATTTGGGCTCACATAGCATACCTCTCTCATTTGGATTGTTGCGTTTCACCACAGTTCAAAACACTGTATAACTATCATGTTTAAATTGGCTTTAAGATGTATCAACTGCAGATGGGGCTTATTTGAGGGTGGTATCTGGGTTTGCACCCTCAGGGTGGGATGGGGTGGCTTTGACTTGGTGCCATTTCAGCCAGGGGCAAAGGGAGAGAGAGAGAGAGAGAGAGAGAGAGAGAGAGAGAGAGAGAGCAAGAGAAAGGAGGGTGTCCCTCCTCAGCTCGCCAGCCAGATGGTCTGGTCACCACGACTGCGTTGTCCCCGCCATGAGGTGCTTTGATACTGGAGTGTGTGTGTGTATGTGTGTGTGTGCATATGCACAATGCCCTTCTGTGTTATACATGTAGTCTCTTTATGTTTCCATAAACATCTCTGTCTATTCAGAGAACAATAATTTGTTATATGCATATGTAGAGGACTCAACAATAAGGATGTTCTGCTGGACTGGTGCCAGTGTGAATGTGTTTCAGGCCAGTTGACAGACTGTCACCTACCCTATGGGGTCGATGCTGCATTACGGAGAGTGTCTCGGAAGCCGGCTTTTTCCGGTGAATAATAAAAAATAAAAAAACATGGCTTAATCAAGGCTCAATAATATGGATGGCCACTGTAAAAGAGATTTCTGGGGTCAGATGACAAATCTTTAGTAGTGCATGTGCATGAATGCAAAGCTTGACATATATTATTGATCTTATATTAATTATATTTTACACTATATTAACTAATACTATAGTTGCATTATTTCCAGACAATATTGTAAATCAACAATTATTGTAAATTAAATTAGTTTTTAGTTAAAATATCTTTTATTTATTTAAATTATTTAGAAATTAAATTAGAAATGAGTCGCATCGCAGGATGTACGATGTTAAGTACAGGGATCGTAGTTGGACCAGGCACCATGGTTCGAAACGCATGTGATTCTCGGATTAATTGCAAAGTATAACATTCATAGTTATTGAAAGTTAATCATTTGCATGTATTTTAGGTCCTGTCAGTTTAATCATTCAAGCGATTTTAAACCATTTGAGTGCAAGACACAAAATTCCGTTCTCTTTTGGGTCTATCTGTGCTTGAATACATACATGCAAAATTATGTCAAAATGCTCATCTCGACGAGTATCCTCGTAAACACAGTCGCTTATGGCTTACGTGAACAAACAATTGAGAAAGAAAACTGATTTGTATCATTATATTGGATCCATGCATTTGGTCTTAAAGTGACAGCAGCCTAATTTTCCTGATGCTGTACGTCAATCAAACAACAAAATACAAAGAGAAAATAACTTTTGTAGCTGTAACAAAGATTAATTATATTTAATTTATATAGTGAAGACTATGCAGTTTTATTTTGCATTTGATTATTTAATGTCTGTTCCATGTTAGACTTACCTGAAAAACAAAACACTATTTCATTTGTATCTTTATTCTATTGTATTTATCTGATTATAATAGGTGCACTTACCAGTGGGAGTAAGTTTTACTCTGATTAAGGCTACACGATATTGGCAAATACTGACTTTGCGATATTTCGTTTTTTCCTCCAATTAAAAATAATTCATATTCCTGAAAAACATGTTGACAAAAAAGATCTGAAAACAATCCTCATCGATAAGCCCTGGTAAGTGCGCCTATTATATGGCCATGCTTACACAAATCCATGTACAATAAAGAGTTGAGAAAGAGGGAAAGCAGAAAACAGCGACAATACAGAATGCAGGAAGGAGTTTGTTTTTCCAGATGCGTTCAAAGACAAAAGAAAGTAGAGAGTGTGACCTCATCACATTCTCATAAATCCCCTTCTTTTAAAAACGCATTCAAATGGACACAACATGGTCATCTTTTCATATTGAATGAAGAGTAAGACACCTGCTGCTGCTCAGTATTAAGTCTGGAGTGTGTGTATTTGTGTCTGAATAAGCGGATGAGTGTGTGCACCTGTCCATGATTCAGTCTGAGCGTGTGTGTGTGTGTGTACGGCAGTCTGTCTTCCCTAACTGGCTCACAGACAGCGGATGGCTGAGTACAGATGAGCCAATCAAGCATCTGAGAGACAGAGAGAAAGTAAGAGAGAAAGAGAGAAAAACAGAGAATTTCTTAAAAAGAGATGCAGATACTTTGGTGCCATCAAGCATCACTGACATATTTTTCACTCTAGCTACTTTCTTCTTTTAAATGTTCCATTTTTCAATTTTCTCCGGGGTGGTGGGGGGTTTGGTTGGAGGAGAGACAGAGAGGCTACCATGGAAACAAAGCACATCACAGATATGAGCATCCCTGATGGCGCACTGGCGAGGCAATAACTGTGTCCCACTGGCCTCACTTTGAGAGAGAGAGATGTTTGTGTGTGTTATGGTATGAGGAGCAACAGAGGATGTGCTGTGTTATTCAGGATTCTATGAACAAAGGTTTTCAAGAGAGCCAGACTGTAGGAGTGAGTGCGCAGACACACGGAGGGAGCTGCTCTCTTGTAATTGGCCCCAGTGTAGGTTCTAGGGTGGATGGCAATTTAAATATTATTGAACGACTAAGTATACTCAAAAAACGAGCTGGAGGAAGAGAAAAGATGGAAAATAATAGGGCTGATAACTAACTGATAAAAATCAATTGGAAAAAAATTTACGAAAATAATCTGCAACAAATTTCATTAGTGATTTCAGGTCTTTGACGCGAGTAATGGCACTTTAAAGGGATAGTTCACTTTGAAATTAATTTTTGGTATGTTTTAGCTTACCTCAAAGGCATCCAAGATGTAGGTGTCTTTTTTTTCGGAGTAGTTTCAATTTTGATATTTTTAGGTCAAACCGTTCTTGTCTGTCAGTCATATAATGCAGGTCTATGGTCACTGTCTCAAAACAGCATGCACAAAGTCCAAATTAAACAATTCCCCATCGTCCAAATTAAACAATTCCCCATCGTAAGTACACATTGATGGCTTAAGACACGAAACGAGCGGTTTGTGTGAGAAAACGAACAGTATTTATATAGTTTTTGTCCTCTTGTAAACACACACACCCAAATGATCAGAGGACGCGGGTGCTTCGGTCTGCGCAAGCGCCGGAAAGCGCCGGAAAAGGTCAGAGGGCGCGGGCGCTTCGATCTGCGCAAGCGCCGGAAATTATCTCTCGTGAATCCACACTGTCTATTACTATTATTATTATTATTAGGCTAGTAGTAGTAGTAGTAGTATCATTGACTGCACCCTTATGAGTAGTACACATAGTTTCAAATTGGTTTGACTAGCAGCTGCTTAGTAGGCTATAGGCTACACATATCTTCTCTTCTTATAACATATCTTATAACTCTCTCATGTAAAACCATTCTTACCAAATATATGGTGCAGAAATACATTTTATTGCTCATTTCATGTAATGCCAGCTTTACAAATACAAAGGACACATACAAAGACGTTGTTCACATACCTCCGTTGGATGAGAAAACACCATAGGCACAGCTGATGATGTCAGTACTATGCGATCCTCTCCTTGGTTTATAAAATCATCAGGGGAAAAATGATCGCTGCAGACCCTCCTCAACTTTAGTACGTTTATGGATGTGTTGATATCCAGCCGAAGAGCGATCAACCATAACTTCAAGAGGGAAGGATTATAAATTGGGAATTCGTGAAAACTCACCACTCCCGGATGAGTTTGCGCGAGCATACGAAATTGTTTTCTTTTACGTCGGTTTAAACATCCTGGATAAGCGCAAATTAGAACCATTTCGATTAGCCGTCTTACCTACAATCTCTGTTCTGTGTAAACAATGAGTGACGTACACGCGCGAGAGATTATTTCCGGCGCTTGCGCAGATCGAAGCGCCCGCGCCCTCTGACCTTTTCCGGCGCTTTCCGGCGCTTGCGCAGACCGAAGCACCCGCGTCCTCTGATCATTTGGGTGTGTGTGTTTACAAGAGGACAAAAACTATATAAATACTGTTCGTTTTCTCACACAAACCGCTCGTTTCGTGTCTTAAGCCATCAATGTGTACTTACGACGGGGAATTGTTTAATTTGGACGATGGGGAATTGTTTAATTTGGACTTTGTGCATGCTGTTTTGAGACAGTGACCATAGACCTGCATTATATGACTGACAGACAAGAACGGTTTGACCTAAAAATGTCAAAATTGAAACTACTCCGGAAAAAAAGACACCTACATCTTGGATGCCTTTGAGGTAAGCTAAAACATACCAAAAATTAATTTCAAAGTGAACTATCCCTTTAAAGTAAAAAACACGTTATATGGCAAAACTTGCAGCATGTTTATGCTATATTCTTAAGAACAGCACATAAATATATTAAATATTGTCGACATTAAACTTCAAATTCTTAAGAGCATGCAGATGTCAGGATACACAATATTAAATTTGTATACTATTTTATACAAATAAATTAGAAATAAAAAACTACCACTTGTTTCAAACACTGAAGTAAATTTAGACATTTACACATTAATTTAGCAGAGATTTAACAATAATATAAAAAATACTTTGCCATCTTCTAACTGTCTGACTAAATGAGCATAAACAATTAAATATCAACCAATAAATAAAAAATAAATAATAATAATATTGGCCAATAACTGGTAAATATCATATCATGCATCCCTAAATCAATAGCTCAAACAATATTTAAATGTCATCAAATTAACAATAATTGACACTTGACATCCTATTTGCATTAATTATAATCATATGAATAATAACATGTACTGTAATTTTGCTGAACTAATATATATATATATATATATATATATATATATATATATATATATATATATATATAAATTATTTAAAGGTTTCTGCCTGTTTTGTGACATTTACAATTGATAAAGATTTTGTACATAACTTATAGCACATGTTAAAAAGAGACTAATCAAGAGAGCACTGGGCAAGATATAACATACAATCATAAAAGTTTCATTTTAGCCGTAGCCCTGGTAAAGAACAATCACATCTCCCTAACTCATGTGCTTCTGTGTAAGGAACTAGAAAGCTGCATCAGACATACCAAGAGACTCTGTGCATCTGTGTGTGTCAAGGAAGTGCAACATTAATCCATTTTTCATTTCCTGCCAAGCAGCATTTGGACTTCGTTGAGGGGTCTCTCTTTCCCAGAGAATGTATGTGCATGTGTTAATGCACATGTGGATGGTACAGTAACTATTTTCCTGTTCAGTGGTGCGGATAAACGTGCACGGCCCTGCCGCTCACGTGAACGCTCCTAAACTAATATCCATGCGTGCAGATCATAGATTCAATGCGAGACCTGCCCTCTTTCCTGCCTTTGTTCTCCCGTCAAACATGTTATTACACGTTATAAAGCCTCTATTACACTGTTATAAAATAGTAATAGCATTCATTCAAAGTCTTACTAATGATTCAAATAAAACATGTTTAGTGCACATCACTGTGAAGGCATAAGCAATGTTATATATCATCGCTCTAGTGTGGAAACCTTATGTACAAAACTGCTACTTTTCAGGAAATAAATAAACAAAAATAAACTTTTTCAATAATGAAACACTGTTTTGTTAAAGTTGATATTGTGGTTTATATATGGTCAGACCCTTGGATGAGTCATATTATTAATATTAACATTTTAGATTAAGGTCAAATGGAGTTACAAGGTTTTTGACTTTCCTGAGTAAAGAAAACACTGAACTGTATTTGTGCGACACTTCATTCAAGATTGAGGTGTTATGAGGTCTTACCGACAGTTTGAGGATCTAATGGAGTTACCCGGTTTAGTCAAGCTCTTTTTATTATTTTTCATTGGTTAAATATTTGCAAGGTTTCTGCCAGACAGCGATGCTATGAAATATAAATGCGTTCTTAAACTCTCCTAAATCTCAAGTCGATACAAAATCTTAACTAAAAGAGGGCTTGTGCACGCATAACACCGTGTCCAATTACACTACATTGACAAGAAATCAGCCGCATGTTGGTAAAAGTTTTCATTTTGCGATGAAGCGCAAGAATAACCAGAGTATGTTTTGCTTTTGTTCAGGTAAGTAAACTGTTCTCAGATTCTGATGAAAACTTATGTAACATTTGTTGTGACTTGCTTTAGTTGATCATTGCTTGCAAGTTTTGTCAGTGATTCACAGTGCTTTTTCATGTCACTCTTGGTGTGAATCAGTTAATCAGAAGTAGCAGCAAAGCGGTGAGTTCAGGAATATCAAGCATGAACCTCTATAGTCTGTTGGGAGCTTTGGTTTCTTCAAGACATCATGACTTGTGGACCTAACACGTGGAGTTAAAAAGACGTTTGATTCCACTGCTCAACTTTATATTTTCTTGCATGCACCAAGGACAATAAAAGCTACAGTGAAATAAACATCCTGAGGAAAGTTTAAAAGGTCTTTGAGGGAAAGCATCAATGTGCAAAAATAACCTCCTGATTAACGTACTTTCTAACGCAAGCGAGACAGAAAGTGATCAAATGAAATGAGCAAGTGTAAGAGGAGGACAGAAGGGCTACGTACTGATGACTCATCTGTCTGTGTGTGTGTGTGTGTGTGTGTGTGTGTGTGTGTGTGTGTGTGTGTGTGTGTGTGTGTGTGTGTGTGTGTGTGTGTGTGTGTGTGTGTGTGTGTACAGGGGAGATAAAAGGATGGAGCTGTATCCCAGACAGCCTCTCTGTTTGTTGGACCAATTAGGGAGCGCTAAGAGAACCTAATCTAATCACAGAGGAGGTCCCAGCTGCTGTTTACACACACACACACACACACACACACACACACACACACACACGGAGAGAAAAGAGAGCACACACATGAATGGACCCTATGTGATCAAAACACCTGTATTTGATAAATAAGTTCATGAATCATGTCAACTCATTCATGCATTTACCGTTTCTTTCTTAAAAGGGGGGTTAAAAGCAGATTTAATACTAAGATTTCATTTAATACTTTCTGAAGAAAATGCAAGCATGGCTTATCCATGCTAGGGTGTTGTCTGTGGTTGCCCACGAACAGTCAATATTGATATTCAGTCAAGTGATATTCTGGTCCTTAAATACAGCTCAAGACCCTTCTTCAAAGCAAGTCTATGGCCGACCAGGCACTACAGAAAAGTAATAGCACTCCTCTCTTCATGATTTGAGGTATCATTCATGTCCATAGCATAAACGTGTGGGATGAGTTACAGGCTGAACCCCCTAACTGGGGGTAGTGATGTTTCAATAAACTTTAGTCATGAACATTTCAACCATTTAAGCGGGCGACTCCACCAGCATGTAGTTAAACTGCAAGTAAAAGCTCCTCTATTTCACACCTTTTCTCTGAGGGAAAAACACAGATGCTCTTTTATTAAATGACAATGACATACACATTCAACCACAAACACACACACACACACACAAATGCAAGGAAGCTGTGTAAGAGAAGCGCAATAGCTAACAGCACTACTATTCATCAACTGTGCCACAAATAGAACAAAGTAATTAGACTGCAGCTGAATATGTTGAATTAGACAGACTTTGAGAGAGAGAACTCTGTTGTCACAGATAGAAGTGAGCAATAAGGCCTAAACACCACTAAAAGTCAGGCGGCAATATATTTAATGCCGCTCAGAGGAGAAGAGAGAATAAAAAGAACAGAGTTTCTTTTAATATGTTGGGCGAACTCTTCTTAAGTCAGCATGATAGTATTGATTCACACTCCTGAGTGTGTGTTTGTGTGCGTTTGTGTAAGCTTCAAATACACCCCAGTCTGTAATCTGCACAAATCGCAGTTATCACTGCACTGGTGACTGTGTTGAAAGGTAAAAGGCGTGATTGTACACCCACACAAGCACAACCTGAAGTCTTCCAGAGCATAATCCAAATTACTGCTAGTGAAAGGCAGATACCCTGGACATTATTTGGCTATTTTGGGATTTAAATCAGAAGTGGTCATTCCACCCAATGGATAAATGGCCATTTTCTGTTTTCAGAAACAATATTTCAAACTCTTAAAATATAAAACAATGTCCAATTAAGTAAATATGTAAAATCATTCAATTTATAAATTTTGTGTATATCTTATTTGCTACCATTTAACTTCAAGTAATCGTACCAACCAAGCCACACCTTGCTTGGCTTCCAGGATCAGGTGAGATCAGGCAGAGTTGTCTTAAATGAAGTCTTAAATATTTCATGCTACAACATTTCTTTGTTTCTTTAATAATCTGAAATGTGCTGCAAATTAAATTCCAAAGTGACTTATGTAATGCAATTAACGTCTAGCACGCAAAACATCATTTGTATTCGTGCTTAATGAGGGATTTACGTGAGCCCAAGTTTATTTGTACAGTGCATTTCCCACATGCTCAGTTTCAGTTTCACTTTAAATAAATTTGTTTAGGCTTGGTGTTTATGATAAATGTTATTTATAATAAATGCCACTATAATTTATGTTTGTTTTATTACATTTGAATTCTCGTTCTGTTCTGAATACTAAATTGAACGGATTTGTCGTAGTGAGGGGAACTAAAATACTTGTTTATAGTGTTTACAATCTTTTAACATTTTGTTTTGTAGTTTATTTTATTTTAATAATAAAATGTGATGTTATACACTGATGTGACTTATCTATTTGTGTTTTCAATAACACTTTACAATAAGGTCTTATTTGTTAACATTAGTTACTGCATTAACTAACATGACCTAACAAATTAGCGTTTTTATGGCATTTATTAAAATAAAATAAAAATCATATTCATGCAAGTTCATAGTGATTTAACTAATGTAAACAGATACAAATGTTGATCTTAAAAATGTATTAGTAAATGTTGAGATTAACATTAGCTAAGATTAATAAATGCTGTAGAAGTGGTGTTCATTGTTAGTTTGTGCTAAGTAATGTAGCTAATGTAGTTTACAGTGTTACTGTATTTGAACAAATAATTAAATAAATGGTCAACCAATAATATTTGGTTGTAGATTAACTACAACCAGGGTCGTCGTCAGAGAACGATAACTGGAAACATTGTCCTGGTCCCACAAAGGTCCTCTATGGTTTAGCCTCTCATTGGCCCCAAGAGAGAGGGGGCCAAACCATTAAAATTTTGTCTTGAATCCCTTAGGGATGCTCTGGCCACAAGTCCCAACCATGACCTGACTCAACCCCCAATAAGTAAAGCTCAGGGAGCTCTTGCAGAGCTCTGAAAAGCCTCTCTACATCTTTTTGAAGGGTGTAAAAAGTCTAGATGAGCAGCAGAAAACACTGGAGGGTTGAAGCGAGTTCCTCACAGACACACAGAAAAGAACATTCTCATCTGAGAGGGTGAATCGCAACGCTCTCCACACAAGCAAGTACACCTGAGCCCTGAGAAAGGGGGAGGAGAGGGAAGCAAGAGTGAGAGAAATAATGATTTTCTCCCTTTTTAAAGCAATGCAAATTGTTGCTGTGGTGAAGCGGAGTTGAGCGTCGGCGCACACACACAGCTCCACCGCGTCTGATAATGACAAATAGTGCCCCATGGGCTCCGATAAACAACCTATCATATCGTCCGAAAATAAATCCATCTCATTTACGAGTACAAAAAAAACTCAATTCCAGGGGTACACACGAGCACACACCTCTGGTCTGGATGGATGACAGGGACTGTACTCAGGTGGTCGCCCACACTGCCAAGCGGTGTCTCCGAAGCTACATTTGGTTGGGTAGAGGAGTAATGGCAGGCTTGAGTGAATGTATTACGATGGCAAATGACAACATTAACATATAAATTACTTCCTACCAAACACATCTGCTAATGTGTGGTTAGTGCCAGTGACACACACACACACACGACTGTATATTTTCGTCAAAATGTGACGGCCATAGCACGGGCAAGGGCGTGTGTGCATGGTCTTGTTTACTGACGGAGCGTGTGGGTGCTGTGTGCGTGTGATGGCTCACTGCATTGATTGTCCCAATGTCACAATCGTCATGTCACTTAAAACACACCCAGCCACACACATGCTCCCTCCCGCTCAGAGTGTGTCAGGAGCGAGACTGGCTTAGACAGGAAACAGCATGTCCAGATTGCCCCTGAGACAGGAAAAGGATTGGGTGTCGTGTCTGTTTCAGCAGATGCTGTAGAAAGCAGCGTTGTTGTTGCTTTAAAGGAATAGTTCAGCCTAAAAAAGACATTCTGTCATCGTTTACTCAGGGTCCCTGTTATTCCAAACCTGTATGATGTTCGTTCTTTTAAATTTAGGAACATCTTGCTCAATATTTTCGATATTAAAAATATTAGAATAAACAGAACGAACAATAAAAGTGAAGACTCTTGTGCTACATTCCAAGTGTTTTGAAGTCGTATAATAGCTTTGTGTTAGAAACAGAACACAACTTAAGTTGGTATTTTTACTGATATTATTCGATTCGGGTTGGGAATCGAAAATTCGATAATTAAGGTCAGGAATTCGATACTTGTCATCAAATGAACATTTTAATTCGACTTACTGATTCCTGTGTGCACATTTTAATGTGGTTTTAAACTATTCAAGCGCAAGAAGACGAGAAACAACTCACTTAAGCCCCGTTCACACTACAAGCAACACCATACCATTCATTTCAATGGGGAGCGGGCGATTTCCGGTGACACGCACGACAGTGACCGTTGGCTACTGGATGGGGCGTGTCCAGCGACGCGACAAAGTTGAGATCTGTTCAACTTTATGCAAATGAAGAGCGACTTTCGGGAGCGACAACCAATAGGAGTGAAGTCAGTAGGGCGCGCGTGATCCGTCACTCTTCAGTGCCGAGTCCGACCTGAATGAGAAGTTTATTTTAGCAGTCAGAAACTGTCCAATAATTTATGATATGTCTCATTGTACATACAGTGGTACTCGCCGTGCTGACTCCGAGCCTGAATGGTTTCGTGAACTCAGAAAGACCAGTATTTGCCCATTTGCTGCAGTTAAATAGCCACAATAGCAAAGAGCACTCGCTGTTTCTCATTCATCTTTAATATTATGCATTTTATGTACTGATTCCATTTATATTTAGACTTTTCCTTCCAAAATGTAAGCTTGTAGTGGCAAGAAAACAGATTTGTTGTCTACAGCATGGAGTAACATCCGTGTTCCGTGAATGTCACTCACAAACATTACTAGGCAACCAGTAGTGGGAACGCCCACTAGCGACCTCACCGACAGCCACTGGCGACATAGTCGCTTGTAGTGTGAACGCAGCTTTAGGCACTCATGCGCTATTTTCTCTGCTGGGCACATTCAGAGCGCGCGCACAAAAAACCTCCTAACATATAGTGCACAAATACTGAATTGAGTTCTTTCACATATTTTTTTGCACTTGAACGGACAAACACACACAAAATTTTCGAAATACTCCTAAATGAACGTAAACAGTTGGAAAAAGAAAACGCATGTGTAACAGTATATTGGATCAGTATATTCGGTCTTAAAGTGACCGCAGTCTAATAAACCTGCTGTGGTCTCTGTCATTACTGTTAATCAAAGAACAAAAGAAAAATCACTCACTGATCTTAAGCTATATTTTATTTCTAAACAGAAAACAATGCAATGTCATTTTACACTCAATTTTGATTTCTGAAATTTGTTTAGTTGTATATTTGCGCTATTGCTAATTTGTTTATTTGTACGTATTGTATTACTGACTGTATATTTTAATAATTCATTAAATTCATACTTGTTTGTCTAGTTTGTTAGTTAGTCGTTCTTTAGGCTGCTGATGTTTGTTCATGGTATTCCGCTGCAACGAAATATTTCGCAAAAAGACAGAATAAATATGTTTGGACGTGGAATCAATAATAAGAATCGGAATAGCTGAAATTTAAACGATACCCAACCCTATTCGATTACAATTCACAAGCTCTTGTTTCAATATGGATTCATTTGGTTAAATATCAGTACAGTACATGTCATATTTTCTTAAGGAATGTTTTTTTTTTTTTTTTGTCTAATGCTGTAAACTACATAGGGAACCCTCAGTTTTACATTACTATAATGGAAATGATGGTTAAAATGAACAACAGTGACCAAACTACTAAATTCAATTGCTATTTATTTTTTAGATAAAATGATTAACAGTTATATAAGCAATTAAAGTGGCATACAAATATTTAAATGGCAGTATTAAAAGTCCTTAATGATATAATTATGTTTTTACTCCAGTTCATTTTTGTATAAATATTTAAATATAAACATTTAAACAGTGGCTGTAATAAAAACTGGTTTTCACGACAGATATTATAAATAAGACGTCAATAACAGGTTAAATAAAACTATAATAGATATGTCACAAGTCACACAACGCTCCTCTCTAGAGTGATGGACATTGAGGTAAATGTAACATTGTGTGACATTCTTTAAAAGCTATTTTATTTAATTCTTTCATGATTGACACATCATGTATTTCAGTAAGTTGTACAGTTTCTTTCTACATAGCCTCTAATGTTCATTCAGGTTTATTTCTGGCTATAACTAGTAGTAGAGATAGGTTCTCTTGCGCTCTGTGCTGCCGTTTGAACTGAGGTGGCTACATAAATCTGTAGATATATTACAGTAAAGTGACATTTATTGTTTGAATTTTGTGATACAAATTGACAGAATTTGAAAGCTGAGACATTGTTTCATATCAAAAGTAACAAAGCACAAAGCTTTTTGCTATATTGAATGGGAGGAATGCTACAAATAATGTTTACTGAAGTTTTGTTCGTGCATCAACAAATAAACAGAAGACTAAAAGATTGGTCTTGGGATTTAAAAATCATTATCGCTTCATCAACCCAGCAGAATTCAGTGAAAATTAGGATGTAAGCCCTAGTTCCACTTGACATGTTTATGAGAGAAGTAATAATGTCTGAAGTGTGAATTTAACTGATCTAGTTATCACATTCAACTCACTGATTCAATGATCTGGTCAAAGTTGATAAATGGATAGTTGATGACAAAATGTCAATTTTTCTGGGTAAACTTTTCCTTTAACAGCTCACTGGAGGGGAAGATTTGGTCTGCTCATCACACAAAGCCATCATACGTCTTGTAGGACCCTTGTAGGGCCACTTTGATATGTTTATGGTTCTTCTGCATTTTTTTAGAAGCTTGAAAGCTCCAGGTTCATTGTAAAGGCATTTTACAAAACTTTTTTCACTTTACAGTTTGTAACGGCATGAGGGCGAGTAAATATAAATGTATTTTTGTATAACCATCCCACTGTATTATTAACAGTCTGCAAAACCGTGTCTCATACTAATCTGAGGACAATTTTTATACATTCAAATTACGAATGAGAAACACTACCGGTCTCAGTCGAGTGACCAACAGAAACGGCTTCCAGCACATAGTATTATTTCAGTTATGAAAAAAAAAAAGCTTTTAGACTGAGCCGGTCTGAAAAGAAAAAGAGCGTGAAGGCAACAAAAGGAGTGAAGCTGTTGCCTGAAGCCTGTCCTCTTCCGTGTTTCCTTCAGCTTTGTGTGTCTGTTCCCTCGCTTTTTCCTCTCTCCCTCAGAGCGCCTCCGGGCATCAAGCCCGCCACACGTCACAGAGCCTGGCCGCACAGAGAGAAGCGCGCGCGTGTGTGTGTGTGTGTGTGGCTTTGTTCCAGAGCTGTAAGGGCTGTTTACTCACTTGCGCACTCAAGCTTGAGTTCACTCTTTCTCTCCACAACCATACCCGCACGCTCTGAATACCACCCATTTCCTCTGAGCCAATCATCTTCCTCCCCAAACTCTCTGCTCCTAAACTATCCCTCTCCGTTTCGCTCTCACCTAACCAACCCATCTGTCTTTCCCTCCGCTGTTGCATGCGATCTCTCCATCCTCCTATGCTCCCTCCTCCATCACTTATTCATGAGCTCGCTCTCTCTCTCTCTCCCTATATAAAACACGCTCTCGCCTTCTCACAACCGGTGTTGTAGCCATAACCATGGAGACCTCTTTGATTGACGTGGCGTAATTGGCACGGAGGGCAGGTCCTCTTTAAGGGGGTGGGCATTACAGCCGGGACCCTTAAAGGGGTAGTTATTATCGCTCATCGTAACAGTCCCTTAGCAGAAACAAAGAGGTCGTCTCAAGAGCGGAAGAGAATTAAAGGGATTTTTAAGGCAAGGAGTCGTCGGAAACGTTAGTATCAATTATGTATGACGAAAGGTCAATCCTCTCTGCTTTCCCATTGATTAGCATAAATGATCATTCACTCGTTTGCTGATTGTTTGATGTAATTAGCAGGCTGGCAACAGTGATTAATACTGTGGGTTTAAACAATAAATGATCTAGCAGAAGCGTGTGTGTTTATGAAGGGGGTCGTAACAGAGGAAAGGAGGGGAAAGCATGTCAGACGGATCTGATTGCAGCGTGAGGTCTTACAATATTAACCACGACTGTGACACTCAACACACAGTCAGAAAGGCTGTGTGTGTGTGTGTGTGTGTGTGTGTGTGTGTGTGTGTGTTCGCACAGACACAAAAGACAGTCGACTGCAGCAAAATCGTACACAAGATGAATCACACGAAAACAAGTTCAGGTCACATTCGCCCCAAAAGCAGAAGTAAATAAATATTAGAAGGCTTTTTAGGAATAAATTGGTTTTACATGGTGACATTACTTTCATAACAATTAAGCAAATGATTATTCTAATTAGATTGTCATAGAATAATTTGTATTGTATTATAAAAAAAAATCTAAATACTGTAATCATTTGTTAAATATATTAAATAAATAAAATAATATTGTAAACTTATAAATAACAGTATTATAAAAACTTCATTTTTTTAAAATTTAAATAAGCCTAAATTAAAAGCAGTGAAAAATGCTAATATATTTTACAACTTAAATAATATAATTATTAAATAATATAAGTAAATATTAAGTTATTTCTCATTACAGTAAAAAGAACAAAAATGGCAATGCAAAAAGGTGTCATTTTCATATACATGTATGTGTGTGTATGTATATAAGGTCATATACACATAATATGAATACACACACACACAGCCAGCTCTAACAGACACACACACACACACAATAATAATAAATTATTTAAATTTTTTTCTTTTTTTTTGTAGTCAAAGATAACCATGTCAAATTTGTTCATAAAATAATCATAATTAGAAAGAGAATTGGATGTTCAGGTTCGCCAAACCAGCAGGCGCGCACAGCAATTGTCCTCTTCACCTCTCTTCCTGCTCTTTATCTCTTTTCTATGTCACACTCGCTCTTCCATCTCATATCCTGCGCTACAATCTCTCTCCTCTAACACACTCCCATCCATCCTTTTCATGTGCTCTCGTTCTCACTCTGAAGTGGGTAAATGTGATGGGGGCTGGTAGGTCTTGACTGGGGGGTAGAGACACACACACACACACACACACACACATCTGTGTCTGGATCTACTGTGACAAGCGGTCAATCTGATGCATTAATGATTAGAAGAGCGTCAAAGACGTCGTTTGCGCACTGGCTCCGCTTGAGAAGCGTTTCACCTGTGTGTTTACTGCAGACTGGAGGCGTCTGTGTGTAAAGTTGATTGTTCCAATGTGGCGAGATGACAGACTACAGCCCATCTGGCTTTGGGCTCTTAACAGAACCATCAGCAGTGATGTTCCAGCCCTTCACAAACACTGAGACACACACACACACACAGTGTGTAACTGCACTTTCCCTGGCTGCCTCCTGCAGCCAATCAGATGCTAATGTGCCTCTGACTTCCTGGTCTCTACAGACTCTCTTAAAGTCACAGCACACATTTTTTGCAATCGCTTCTGAATACACACTAAACGTGTACTTCCAGAAACGTGTAATTTTAGCACAACTTTTTCATTTTTCTAGAAGAAAAACAGTTCATTTAAGAAGGTAATAAATGCGCCCAAGTAGGATGTTCAAACAAACACACTCATGTGCATCAAGCCATCCTCTGTGCCAGGAAAAAGATCTCTCTCTCTCTCTCTGCTCCGCTTGGCATTTGAGATGCTGCTTGAGGGCATTTGGTAACCACGTCACCACACACAGGGCATCGTCGGTACAAAAATAATGCCCGCTTCCAATTAGGACAGTCATCTGCCAGAGAGACAAGAGTCTCAGCCAATGAGAGGAGAGAAGGCAGGAGTGGGTTCGATTACAGAAGCCGTGTCAATGAGCGCTGTGCCGTTAGGGGGGGGGGGGGGGGCTACTTATCGTGACAGGGAGAGATGCACGCATTCACACGCCACACGCACACCCTCTCTGACCCCTTCCGTTATTGAGCATGAACACCTCCCAGCCACACGTCTAAAGCAAAACACTGAGCCCGAGGAAGGCTGGGGTTACACACACACATGCACACACACACACAAAGCACAGCAAACACCTCATCTTGTAAACCCCCCCTTCCGCTCCCTGGGGGTCTGCTGGCTTCCTCTTACTCCCTGTCATTCACATGTCCTTTGTCTTCGAAAGACGGGGGGGAGAGGCTATCACAAAGTCTCTTTAGGACAAATCAGTTCACTTGTCAGCCATCTTGGTAATGCCCCCAGGAAGCTGTTTTTACATAGGTACTGGGCAGGTTAAGGACAGCTCCTCTCTGCTTGATTTCAATAACGTATATTTAAAATCAGAAATATAATCAGACAACAACAGTATCATAATGTTGCTTCTTTTGCTCAAATCACACACACAAACAAGAGAGAGCAGCAAGAATCGGACAGAACGTCTGCAAGCCCTTCCTCTGTGATGTTTATTGACATTGTGAAGAATCATTTAAGAATGAATTTATTGATCGTACTTACAGAAAAAGACAGAAAAGCTGTGCATCTTTAAATGTGGCAAAAACATTCTGTCTTGTATGTTTGCTTACAAAACAAAAACAAAAAAAATTACCCGAAACGCATATATTGAGCGTTTTTTTTGTTTTGTTGTTTTTGTTTTTTTAAACAAGTGGATCATCTCCTCCTATACGTTCTCTTCTATATGAGAGAATTGAAAAATAAATAAACAGAAAATGAGAAAGAATATGAAGGGAGAGAAAGAGAGAGCACATGAGAGGGCAAGAGAGATTGAGAGAGTACTGGATGAAACAAGTTCAGGGCAGTTCTCCTGCCAGTTCTTCCTCCACACATTCCTGTGGCTGCATAGGGCGCTCTCTGTGTGTGTGTGTGTGTGTGTGTGTGTGTGTGTGTGTGTGTGTGTGTGTGTGTGTGTGTGTGTGTGTGTGTGTGTGTGTGTGTGTGTGTGTGTGTGTGTGTGTGTGTGTGTGTGTGTGTGTGTGTGTGTGTGGCAACAAAGAATGAGCTGAAAAGAGAGGACCATGTGTCAAGAAGTTTATAGAAAAAAAAGCTTTAAAAAAAAAGAGAAAGACGACAGAACAAAAACTCTACATAACGATCTCTACACTGACATTTTCTCCCATTTCAAAACATATTTCAATATTCTCAAGACTTGCAATCACTTTAATGTTAGACACTTGGTCTGGTATGATAGTGTCACATGAATAGGTACATCAACAAATCAACGTATACCATTAGTGTTGAGTAGCTTTGGTGAAGTGAGCTTCAAAACAAGCTCAGAAACAGATATATTACAGTAAAGTGACATTTATTGTTTGAATTTTGTGATAAAAATTGACAGAATTTAAAAGCTGAGACATTGTTTCATATCAAAAGTAACAAAGCCTTTTGCTATATTGAATGGGAGGAATGCTACAAATAATGTTTACTGAAGTTTTGTTTGTGCATCAACAAATAAACAGAAGACTAAAAGATTGGTCTTGGGATTTAAAAATCATTATCGCTTCATCAACCCAGCAGAATTCAGTGAAAATTAGGATGTAAGCCCTAGTTCCACTTGACATGTTTATGAGAGAAGTAATAATGTCTGAAGTGTGAATTGAACTGATCTAGTTATCACATTCACCTCACTGATTCAATGATCTGGTCAAAGTTGATAAATGGATAGTTGATGACAGAATTTTCATCCAGAAGTTTTCCAGAACTGTGGTGAGGAGAGATGCTAAACAGTTTACATGATATCAACAACCAATCATTTCAATATGTAAGGCTACACCTGAAGTCAAATAATGTTTCATTAGGCTCTTCACTTCTGAAGTAATGCTACTGTCTGAGCAGGTGAAACTGGGAACTTCAAAATAACTCAAATGCTCAGACAGCTGGATCAAATAGCTATGTTGTCCAGGAAATTAACTTTGCAGACTATACATTCTTTAAACATAAACAGTATGGTCGATAGTTACTTCAAATACAGATCAACCAGCATATACTTACACATAATGGGTGCCAGGTTAAATATAACTTGTAGAACAACTAAAGAATGTTTTCCTTCACCAGAAAAAATGATTTGATTTGCCAAACAAATTATTTATTTATTTTTACAATAAAATTGACAAACAGATGGAATCCACTTATAATGGCAGTCTATGAGGCAATATGGGATACTTTGCCCGTAACCTTCCATTGTAGGTGTTTGTTTGCCAGTCTGTTAAAATGATTTGCCTATTTATTTTTACAAACCAAGAGATAGCCTACAATTGAATGCTGTGGTAATAGACTGTAGACAGGGCTTAAATTCTTGACATTTCTTGGTGTCAAAAAGCAGTCTAACCATGTTATCAACTGCACTGCTGAGTTCAATACGGCGTGAAACATCTCTTTTGACTCATCGATCAGCATAGTTTTCTCACCTTGGAACATTTTCAATCGGTTTGCCAATATTTTTGAATTCAGACCATTTTCAAAGACCTGAGCACACCACTTGACAACCATCATGCTACTGGCGTTTAATGCAAATGTACAGTAGCTATAAGTGGAATAATCCCAGGAAACCCAAGATCATGTTTCATGACAAAGCCAAAGTCAAAACAAAGTATACTTGGGTTGTTACGTGTACGCGAGGGTCCCCGTACAGTGCGCATGACGCAAGTTTCGCCATCATATAGTATACACATACTGTACGCATAGGTCACACATGTACATTGAATTGGTTTAGCACTAATCAGTTGTTCCACAAGGTGGCAAAACTGGGCCGGACCGTTGTTTCACAGTAGAAAAACAAAACTAAAGAGACGACAACAACAAAATACAAGAGACCGCAACAACAACAGCCACCTGTATTGACAAGCGCTTGTGTGAGGGGGTTATGAGATAGCCCCAACTTTAGTTAAAACTAATACGAAGACATTTTTATCGGTCATAAATTCTGGAGAAAAATAGCACAGATGAAACTTTTTAGACTGTGCACGCTATCAAATGGATGCTTTGAAAGGCTGCGTTGCGTGTTAGACTGTAGGCATACGCTAGTGTGCACGTTAAAAAAAATACAAGGATACTTTGGGGTTTAAGCTCACACAAACAGATGAATGTTACACCTCAAACATGCAGCAAGGCGAACAAAACTGAGAATGTAGTATGAGAAGTAATAGCAATGTGTGTGTGTGTGAGTGTGTGTGTGTCATAATAAAATGATTACTGTTATCATCATGCAAGCTCTACATATTCATGCATAAATAACCAAGTATGGTAACACAAATCTGACACTCACACAAACTGAAGACGACATTGAGAACCGGTTAACACCTGGTTTTCACAAGTGAACCAAATCAAGGCAAAATGCAAGGCTATTTAGTCAGTTTCGAAAAGTGGCTATCCTGCTCCAGAACAGATTTGTTGTGGGTAAGAGATCTCATACTGAAATTGAACCAATCAGTTGTAAGAAAAGTTAAATTTCTCACACAATATAGTCACTCCCTCAGTTTCTCTCATTTCAAATGAAAAGGTCACTACATAGTAAAAACAAATTAAGACAAAATTGTTTTTAAATCTATTACAAAATGTGCAATTTTAATTGAACAATTATTATTAAGCTCATAGCTTAAATGATTATAAATATATACAGACAATGGCCTGGTTTCACAGACAGTGCTTTTTTAATCCAGATTAAGCCACAAATAGGCCTTAGTTCAATTAGGACATTTACGTAGCTTTTATAAAAATACAAATAAAAACATTACTGGTGTACAGTGTGTATCTTTAGACAAAACAATGGCGCTGACATATTTTTAAGATATGC
The DNA here is from genome assembly GCF_965113295.1 of Leuciscus leuciscus. Lineage (NCBI taxonomy): Eukaryota > Metazoa > Chordata > Actinopteri > Cypriniformes > Leuciscidae > Leuciscus > Leuciscus leuciscus. The sequence continues at coordinate 41,625,567 of NC_138727.1, read as the reverse complement.
CAGTGCAAGTTGCTTTGAGTTAAAACAGCTCAAACATGCATTTTAGTCTGGGACTATAGGCTTAAGCCTTGTCTGTGAAACCGGGGGCTAATGAAATATAAATAAGCTTTAGAACCAATAGATAAAGCTTTAACAATGCTGTTAAATGTGAAGTCTCTGTATACCTAAATATATATCAACTATATAAACTAACTTCACAACTTGCACTTAAATTGGTATAGCAAGATGTTTTGTTAGCTGTCCTCTTTCATGGAGAAATATTTTCTTCTAGCTGTGTAAATGAGTCACTTTTTTTTATATTTTTCAAATCTCTTAAAGAACACTTGACGGCACCCATTGACTATAGTATTTTTATATTACTATATTCTATAGTATATTTTTCCTACTATGGAAGTCAATGGCTACCGTCAACTGTTTGATTACCAACCTTCTTTAAAATATCTTCTTTTGTGTTCAACAGAAGAAAGAAACTCATACAGGTTTGGAACAACTTGAGGGTGAGTAAATTCTTAATATTTTTTTTCTTTTTGGGTGAACTATCCCTTTAATCTTCGGCAGAAGAGAGATGATCACTCTTGATGAGTGAATCGCAGTAGTGATTGGCTGTTCACTACTGATGTCACATTTTCATGTGCACTCACTCCATAGTTAATCATGAACTCGGGATCAATGGTACCAACAAAGCCTGACTGGATTGGTTCGGTTTTGTCACTTTAAAACGAAGTATCATCAAAAAGTATCTGCATTACACACTACAACTTCCACTTTGCTAGATTTGTGTATGGTACAAAAATGTGCACAGGTAAAACAAAGAACTTCCCTCCAACCTTCTCAGGTTGCTAATATTAATCAGAAATGTTTGGACGTTGGAGTTGTACGTGGTAAAATAGCACTAGCTAGCTAAACATGCTTGCAAGGCTGAGCTTTGAAAAAACTGTATTTGCTACCATTACCATTAAAAATTTCAGCAGCCATTACTCTAGTCTTCAGTGTCACATGATCAAGAAACCTCTCTGATTATCATAGTATTTATGTTGCAAACAGTTGTGCTGCTTAATATTTTTGTGGAAAAAGTGATAGGCTACATTTTAAATAAAGTTCAAAAGAACTGGATTTTAATTGTAATATAAATCTTTTGTAACATTAAATTGATCAAAAGTGACAGTAAATTCATTTATAAAGGCTTGAATAATTTCAGTACACTGACAACTGCCCAGAATAAACTAATTTCTTCACAGTGGAAACTGATCAAATGCTCTCGTAACAAACAGTAGCATTTCACCACATTCTCACAATGCTGGAAATCAAGTCTCAGTCAAATAACATGAAATTAAAAGATGGTGGAGCTTCTAGTTTCAAATAAACATGTAAAACCAAAATAAATCTTACCTGTACCCATAATGAAGCAGAGCAGGACAGTGCCAGGAATAACATGGAGAGGGGGGAAAAAGGAGATAAATCAAAATTAATTTGATACATTTAATTGTATTTATTACATTTATTTATTCACTCATCCATTCTTTTTCTAGAAACAAACATCACATTAACAAAAAGTACTGTTAAATACACACATACTGTAGATAAGCATTTACTCCACTGCACTTAAACACACACACAGAAAAACAGAAAGGATGTCGCGCCCACAACACCGCAATGAGAGACGGATGCACATACAAAAGAGAAACCACATCACATCTTTGCACCAATCCTCCAGGCCATTAGGGGCCACTAACACAATCTTTCTGTTCCAGTCACACGCTCACTGAGCTCACTGATCTCCTGCACCAACTAATCAACATGGACTTCTTGTATGTATTTATTTATATTTTGATTGACAAGGACTTGAATCAGTTTAACATGTTTTTGACTTGACCTTCCATTTCCCCATTTTTAACAGTTTGTTCTTGACTTATTTTGATCATACTGACAATATGCAAACATTTTTACAAAAACATGCATTAAATAAAAAACCACCAAGATCACACTATTCAACGAATTAACATGAGTGTAATGAGGTCATGACAGTGTGGCATACTGATGTTTATCTTATCTATATTAATATTTTAGAAAGAAAACAAGTAGGCAGCAGGAAAAAGTAGGCTGTATACAATATACTCACACAGTCTGTGATTTTAGTATCATTGAGACACTAGTTATTTTAGTTATTCCATTTTCATTGCAGTAGAAAAAAAAACTACTTTTGTTGCATTTTGTCATTTTTATTAGTTTTTAATATTTCTTAGTTTAAAAAATATATATGTCTATATATTGTTATATTTTAGTCATTGTAGAATATCAGGTTAAGCAATAAACATTGCTGAAATGAAATGTTTAATTCTTTATATTTTATTTTATTTCAGTTAAAATGTATTTCAAGTAACAACATTTTTAGTTTTAGATGACTATAATGACAATGATACTAAGCACTATACAAGTACATACTTCACTAGGGATGGTAAAGTACATACTTTTGACATAATTTGTGTTTATTTGCATTAGCATCTTTCCAAATTAGTTAGCATAAAACGTATTACTCCATTTTTAAGTTCATGCATTTAAAAACTCTGCGTCACATTCCTCTTCTGTTGTGCAAAATAATATAGCCTGAAAAGCACCAGATATAAAATGCACCAGTCATACAGTATATTAAGTGTAATATTTGGAATGTACTATTATTTCAAGTTCACTGTGAGTTTATTTCACACGGGTGCCCTGAAAATCAGAATGTAGTAGCACTCGACACATGAAAGTGTGCAGCGCTACGTTCAATAATACTGAAAACGTACAGAACAAACAAGACAGAGGGTGCAAGGGGTGGGGAAAAAGAGAAGTGGAAAAGCAAAAGATTTGAGGCATAAGAGAGATCAAGACAAGAGAGAGTGTTTGGTGGGTTGAAAGCTCTGCAAAGGTGAGGAGATGAGAGATCCCTCGGATTGTGAGTTACATAAACACAGACTTTGTGTGTGCGCATGTGTGTTAGCGGCTGTCCAAAAGAGAAAGAGAGAGAGAGAGAGAGAGATTTGACGCATCAGTGCGCTAGAGTTAAGACTGCATATACAGTAAGAGTTGAAGTATGTTGGTGTAGGGGGTTTGCAGCAGTGGACCTGTGTCTGAGGCACATGCAGTGTAATCTTCTTACTGTCTATGGGTGCGAGCTCACTGCTGCCATTATATAACTGCTAATACATACACACCAAACAGCAACAGACAAGCCATGCCTTACCATGACCTCTCGCATACACTCATTCAGGATAGATGTGCACACTTGAATTCAAAAGTCGCTGTCAGTGTCCTTACTTCCTCTTTAGTACACGTCTCTGTCTGCCCTGAGCGTCTGTCTCCATAATCAGTTGAACATTACATTACACATAACTTGACAAATTATACAAATGCCCGATCTGAAAATGGGAATGCAGCAAAATTTCTATTTAATGTTAAATCTATTCTATTTACTCGTAAATTAAAAAATAAAACACACAACTAAAATCAATAAAGTGAATTTAGGCACCACAATTTTATAATATTCAGTAGGAAAAATGTATATTAACTTTTAATGATTTGCTAAAGATTATATTTAACAGCATTATTAAATTACCATTTTGAAATACTCATTTTAAGTCTCTATTAAATGAGTAGGTAATCTTAACATAAAAATAAGGGAAATGAGTATGCAAAATGAAATTCAGTATCAACCAATATACATCCAGTACTGACCAATAACTCATATGGTACTAACATATGAATGCATAAATGAAAATATGAAATATGTGAAAGCTTATTTGTAAACAATTAAGGGGGAGGGTCTGTATTAATTATTAAAAACTAAAAAAAAATACCAAAATATTTATCCAAAAGCTTTGAGCAAATTCCCCCCCAAAAAAAGCCAACTTAGAAAGTTTATTTTAAAAACAAATTGCAATGTTTACAGTTTCCCAAAGGTTTACAGGACTAAGTTATAGTACTTCACAGAGTTTGAGTAAAATTGTTGCCCATTACAGATCTGGATTAAAAATTATAAGTAATAATCTCAAATAAAAGTCACAAATGAAAAATAAAAACCTGGTTGAGCAGCAGTCATATTCAAATTATGTGAGTTAAGGCACGTTCACACAAAGTGTGATAACTATAACGATAACAATAAAGATATAGTTCTAAAAATCGTTCTTAATATTAAAGAATAGCAGAATTCACACCACAGCTATAACAATAACGGCAGAGAGGAACGATATCATTGGAATTTTATTCAACGATTTGATTTAGCTGATGAACGATAAAAACATTGAATGCCAATCAGAATCCATCCTGCTGTAACAAACTCGAGCATTTAAAGTGACAGACAAGCACACGCTTAGAATAAACAATGATATCGCTCGCTGGTATGGACGCTAATATAGCTATCTTTATAGTTATCGTTCTTGATGTGAACGGGCTTTTAGAGTCTGCTTTTCTTCCTTGCATAAATCCCTTCCCTCTTTTCACCACATTTCATGTTCAAAGCTTCAACAACATGAAACATCCCTCTAAATAAAGACACAAGCAAAGGTTTTACATTCCTTTCCACTTTTCAATTACATGATTTGGTTCTTGAAATGAGAAGTCTTGCACTGGCTGTTTACAGTCTGAGAGAGAGAGTTCCACATTCATCATCCTATGCGTGCACTATATTGACTTGAGCGTTTCTGCTGGGGGATGTAAGCTTATCTGCGAGGGGTCTAAAGTTTCTTTTGTACTGAATTTGAGGTCAACACAGTTTCACAGGTGGTTTAGCATCAAACCACATTCATAGTGAAATAAACCGTCTTCATGAAGGAAAATACTAGATTTCAATCAGAATCTCACTGGATACAAAGGATGGACACAAAAAGTGTGTCTCTTAATTGTTATGTCAGCAATACATTGGCATTTCAGTCAAAAACAGTTTTGGTTTTCGATGTCTTCCATGACTGTTTTGTTCAGTTACTCATATTTTCAAGTGAGCAAGTGCTGATGATTGTTCGCTCTTACGAGAGACCACTCGGGTCAAAGCACCATTAAAGACTGAATCCCGAGAACAACCGTGAACAGAACTGCCCTCGAGTGTCCTCGGCTCGTCTGAGCTGGTGATAATCAGATGGATCCTTCCCTCTCGCTTGAGCACTGAAAACATCAGTCTTGTTAAACAGAACTTTATTGTTCAGCAAGACGACAAAGCCGGCATTTTGAAACATAACTATGTTCACCTTTATGTCAACCGTCTGGGGCGATTATTTCGGCTATGTTTGTCAGATGTTGGAAAAAAAGGGCAACTTGACTGAAACTGAGAAAGTGTGTGGATGTAGTAAGAAGAATTTGCAGAGAAAACTTTACATGACAGCTTTCAGCTCTTTATGGTGAGACATGACGCTGTGGTATGCCACATTTCTGGTTACACACTTCTATTTCATGGTTCTATTTGGGTATTTGGCCAATTTTTGGTTACACGCTTGTTTTTCATGGTTCTCTTGGGTATTTGGCAAATAAGTGTATCGACTGATTTTACCATCACGTAATGCCTAAGAATTATCTTTTCACTGTTGAACAAATGCAGCTACAAAATGAGAGCAGATGCGGTTGAGTAAATAAAAACTTAAACTTCATCTACGTTTCATCATTCACCTGTGAGTAATCTCAATTTGCAGACAACATGTATACTTAAAGAAAGCATTAGGGTCTCACAGAAAAGCAAGCTGTGTAAACACTAAAATAGGCCAAAACACATCTTGACTAAGCAGTGAAAAGTAGATTTGATACACTCAGGTGTATTTTATGAAACAGATAGTTCTGACTCAGAAATCTAAGCATGAAATCAAGTTTGAAGCCGTTTTAATACCCTCTATATTTGTCAAAATAAATGTATAAAATTACCTACAGTTAATCCAAGTAAGGGAAAAATGACAAAATAATCATCACAAAATAAAAATTACCAGGGTATATTATCCTACTTATTAAATGGCTTTTGGCTACTTATCAAATACAAAATTGATTTGAGTTGAAATAATTTTATCATGTGAGAAGACAGACAACATAGGGTGATCCAAGACACATAAAAGCGTCACAGTGGTAAAGAGTTTAGTGGTCATTATACAAAAGTATCTTACCGCAGAATACCATAATCCAGCACTCAAACTAAATAGTTAAAGGCCCACTAAAGTGCCTTAAAACACACAGCATTATTCAATGTGTGGATGTAATTTCCACTGAAACAGGAAGATTGGGCGGGTAGATATCGAACAGCTCCTCCCCTTTTGTTAATATAGCCAATAGAGTTTAGTTTATGGTAAAGGCACAGTTTGCTCCTAATCTCTAACCATTTCTCCTCCATATCACTTTCAAATATAGCATTCTGTGCAGAATTCAAATGGGTCCGATACGTTTTCTTGTCTGCGCCGACTTGCTCATATGATCCGCCCTGTGCTATCGTGTCTCTGGACAGGAGCAGACTGTGTGCGTGGTGAGGAAGTTCATGTGACACTAACGTGAAACCAGTTTTCATTCATCCTAATGGAAAGCATATTTACACTGTCTGAATCATTCCCTATCCCCTATATAGTGCACTATGTGCCAGTCACCATGTAGAAAATAGTAATTGTGTGAACAAGTGACCGATTTCAGCCGCAGTGTCAGCATCTATTTATAATATAGGGGCCTGGATGCTTTAGATTCTAGAGAGCATTTGATTGGACAGAAAATCAGATGAGAAGCTAAAGTGCAGAGTGATGTCTTCAAAATCTATCCATATTGGCGGAAGTGAGAGACAAAGTTTTGAATGCTTATATTGTCTAAATGCAAATTTTGTCATTGTTTTGGAGAACACTAGCTTATAGATAACAGTAAAGACTAATAACATTCATACTAAAAGCCAATCAGTTTTCAAAAAGCCTTCAATTTTGATTTCATTTGGACTTTAATACTGTATGTATAATAAATGCAACTTATTTCAGTTAGTAATTTTCATCTTATTTTAGTTTAGCTTTATTTCAATTACCCAATAACAACACTGGTTATCACAATCCTGTTGCCGCCAAATCATTTAGAGGTGTGTGTGTGTGTGTGTGTGTGTGTGTGTGTGTGTGTGTGTGTGTGTGTGTGTGTGTTATAACTTGAGCAGCTCTGAACAGAAATATAGTCTTCTTTGCTACATCTGGGAGGCCAGACTTTTTTTTTTTCTTCTTTTTTTTTTTTTTTCAATATATAAATATGACTGTCTGCCATTTCTCCTGCCCCATTACCTTTCTGGCTCACCCTGCAGACTAAATCACACATTTTGTCAGTTTAAATGTTGAACATATCCAGTATTCACACAGAAGTTTGCAAATACTGCTGGAAAGGAGACAGCACCTAAACAGAGCTTGACCACAGTTCAAGATCAATACAAGCCAAACACAGAGGTAGGTTTCCCTGGAGCCACTTTCTGTCGCTCACTTCGGCCTCCTGCTCTGGCTCTAACGGTGTCGCAGTAATTAGAGGAGATGGTGGAAGCACACAACTCGTGAAAACTATGTCTTCTCACCCACTCTTCACAAGAGATAACTGTACAAAGCACAGCATGAAGCAGCAAACAAACAAGCAAAACACTTAACGTATCTGGAACTTTTAACGTCCAGCTGAACTTCCAAAGCTGAATTGCTGAAGTGTGTATGCTACAATAACCTTAAACCAATACAAATCTACAACTGTCTAGACTGGTTTTCTGAAGGGAACACTTTTATAAAACGATACAGTTGAAAATCTCTCTCCTCTCTTTTCTGCTATTACTCTCTTATCCTTGAGCTTAATGAGGAATTAATGAGGAATTTTAGCATGCCAAAAAATATATAAATTAAAAAAAAAAACAAGACTTTTGAAACTGCATTCTCTTTCCATGAGATCAAATACCTCTCCTCATATTCAACTAAATCAATATCGAAACTCACTGACCCTGTGCATGAGCAAACATTGTGACATCTACGTAGCTAAACAAATGCTTTCACAAGGATATGTCAATCCTGTTGCTGATACTTTCTAAGAAATTACATAAATTACAATAAAATACAATAAATTATTGATACAAAATTAATTGTAATTAATTATAAATGCAAATAAAATGTATGAAGCAAAAATAATTAATTTATAATTATTTAACCAAAACTTACAGCGTGTAAAAATATACTCTCTTCTTTTGACATTTTTAGTGTAAAATGATCCTAAAAAACCTATGAAATGTTTTACTATTAAAACCTGACTAACAGACCCAACATTCAAATAAAAAAGCACTACTGAACAAAGAAAGATACCAAATAATATTAGAAATGTCTTTGAAGGAAAATTCCTACTTTCACTAACTACTTTCTGCCCACCCTATCTCTCCCTCCCTCTCTTTCCTTCAGGATGGCCCGCCCTCATTACACATGTGAGAGCGTAAGCTAGTCGAGGATGTATTTTTAGCCTCATGCTTGCAGATTAGCCAAGTATTTTTAGACCGTGTTATCCAATAGCACACCCCCTCCTACACACACCCACACATCCCCACACACGTCACAGGGGCTCTGCTTACTACTGCCCACCCCAAATTGAACATTTAAGACCTGAGAGAGAGGCTAGGCAAGGCAAGGTCTCGGTTAGGCTAAAAGTAAATAAAACAAGCTAAATGTCTTGTTACAGGAGTTAAATAAGAAGAGTACAAATAATACAGATTTTAAATATACACTATAGAGCATTTAGAGAATTAAAAAGTTTTAGGGACCTATTAAGTCCTTTTTCAAAATCTTGATTTTGTTTTTGGGGTCTACTAGAATAGGTTTTCCTTCTTGAATGTTCAAAAAAACAAACCTTTCATACATTTTACATTGTTGCAGCACCTCTCTTTCCAGTCTGTCAGTAACGTTCTGTTTAGTTCTAGTCTATATGAAGCCCCTCCTTCTGAAAAACACAATGTGCTCTGATTGGTCGGCTGGCCCAGTGTGGTGTGATTGGTCAACCACTTTGAGCGTGCTTCAGAAATGTCAAGTCCCTAACCAATAACCTCGGGTTTCAAAACAATACCAACGCAACTCAAGGCCTCACCCCTAGTTTTTTGCATATACCTTGGGCAGGAATTATTTAAATGATGATTATTGTGACGTGTACGTTCCCGGAAATAAACTCAGGAAATCGAGGCCTTTTAGGGAGGTCAGAAACAGTGGTTAATGATATGGAGAATATCTCCCTTTAGATTGGACTTTGTGCTTTATAACTTTGCATACCTTTTTCATGCTCAAACAGCAACATTACACACTAAAGAAAGTTGAAAATACAACAACAAAAAAAAGCATAATAGGGCAAATAAAAATGGAATAGGTTTAAGTGCTACTTTTTTACAGATATATCTTACATTTGACAAATTTTAAGCAAATATTTTGTAAAAAAAAAAAAAAATTAATCAGCAATTTCTGTACATCTTATTTGAATATATAATCTATCAAACAGTACCTGACTGATAACCACGAACAACTCAAGCTGCTTCCTAATGCTACAGATGACTGTATAATCTCTACAGCGGCCACTTGCTTTATAATTATGAGTAAGCGCTTACTCTCTGCCTCTCTCTGTTTTTAGAGAGAACATTACATAATTTTCTCTCTGAAATGAGCACAGTCTAGTCTTTTCGCACAAACACACAAACACACACTGACAGATCCAAGATGACAGCCAGGCTGTTCCCGGCTGTCTGCATCACTGTCACCATGACAACTCCCAGAGACAGAAAGAGAAAACGAGAGAGAAAGAGTAAGGGAAAGGCTAACACTGAACACCTGATAAGCTAGACCAAAAACAGGATGCAAGGTCTCCATCATGAGCAAAAGGTTACATTAGCAGTCAAAAGAAGCTTTCACTGAGCCCAACGTAAACAAACGCACTAAAGAAAACTGAACAGTCATCACATTCAAATTCATCAAGTTTAATTTAGTATAACAACTGAGATATGGTTTGAGATTAGGGATATCAACGATTAATCGTTGATCGGTGTGTTGGTTAAGCAAGTGGCTGGTAATGTAATAAACTAGTAGGGATGCCCCGAAATTCTGGGCCGAAACCAAAATCAGAAATTCTTAATGCTCTTGGCCAGAAACCAAAACCAAATATGTTTATTTGTCTAATATTAGTTTATTTTTCTATAATTGTATTAATATTATACTTTTTAATGGAATTCAATCATTTTAATGATAGAGATTATATATATATATATATATATATATATATATATATATATATATATATATATATATATATATATATATATAGATATATAGATATATAGATAGATATAGATAGATATAGATATAGATTTGATCTTATATATAAGATCAAAAACAATAATTACAAGCATAGATAAACACAGTAACAAACTTACAAATAAAGTAAGGTCTAACTTTAGGGTATTCAGGTAGAGACATGTAATAATTAGCCCAAAATGTAAAATAACACTATAGTTTTCACTGTATAAATTAAATTTATATACATTTTTGTTAAAGCTGTGTTTTGTTTTTTGATTAACAATAATGACTTAACAGCAGGTATTTATAGGTTGCTGTCAATTTAAATTGATCCAATTTAATGACACACATCCGATTTCTTTCTCAACTCTTTACATACACAGACATAACCAACTGTGTTTACAAGAATACTTGCCAAAATACCATTTTGATATAATTGTGTGTGTGTGTGTGTGTGTGTGTGTGTGTGTGTGTGTGTGTGTGTGTGTGTGTGTGTGTGTGTGTGTGTGTGTGTGTGTGTGTGTGTGTGTGTGTGGTCAGTTCAAGCATGGAGATGCAAAAGAGGAATCAATTGTGCGCGCCAAACTAATCTGTGTGTATGCCTTTCAGGTGTGTGCAGCTGTGCTGTGTGCACAGATAACAGTGCGCGACTACCGAATTAATGGTGAAACTTAGCAATTAATCCACAAAACACGTGTGGAGCCTGGTCTGTACGGATCATTGATCACCTAAGATCCGTTTAACCCCTAACATAGAGCAGAATATTGAGCGGAGCAACACACCGCGCAGTGATAACGGCTGGAGCGAGCGTGAAACCTGAGCGGCTCATATTTTCGCCGGCCGAAATTTCGGTGCATCCCTAGTGATAACTTATGCCCTGTTTACACCTGGTATTAAGATGTGTTTTGGTCAATCGGGTCACAAGTGGACGACGCTTAATACAGGTCTAAACAGGGTCTAAAACGATTTGAGCTTGTCCACTTTTGTCCAGAGGTAGTCGGAAACGCATTTGACCGGATTGCTTTCATAGTGTAAACGCTCATGTGGTCGGAAGCATTTGAACAGCCACAAAATACTCTCTGCCTGCTGACCTAAAACATTAAGGGAAGCGCGCTAGCCAGACAGGATTTAAACTTTGTTGGCTGAAGATCCAGTTTTGGTTTGAAGACAAAAAAATTATAAAAAATTACCAAGCACAACTAACACACACTCACAGCGTTCGGCGTCGTCTTGTGGATATCAGAGCAGAAACGATCGCTGCTGCTCTCCGTGTGTTTTCCCATCATCTCTGTGCGCGTTCATATGTAAATGGCGTGAGCTCATTTAATCTATTAGATCGAAAAATCTGAAAAAGCCCATTCATTTAAACGTGGCCTTAGTGGTGCCCACCACTTCAGATTTAAGAGGTAAGGTTTAATGATTTAAACAACGATTGATTATGGGAATTTATGTAAATTGACATCCATATTTGAGATAAAACAAAACAAAACCCCACCAGCTTATAATGGTGAAGTGTGTAATTAATTTGGATGTCAAAATATGTTTTCTATCAGGGCTAAATATACAGAGATAATTACAAGTAAAACATTTGTTTACTTTCACCTTTCAAAAGGTGTACACACTGGCTCTGTGGTGCTATCACTGTCAAAAGAAATATCTGTAATTTGTACAGAAAAAGACTGAAAATTGCTGTTTTAAAAATAACTCTTTTTGCCTTTTCATTTGGTGGCACTACTGGGGCAGAAATTACACACATAATTCAAATAAATATACTGTATTTAGTTACAGTGAACTACTTCAAAATGTATATTTGCTTGTGCATACACATGCGTACATGTGTGTGAACGAGTGCGTGTGACTCAACTGTATCCTGGCAACGTGAGAGAAAGAGGGAGGAGCGTAGTATTCTCTCTCTCTCTCTGCTTCTCTCTAAGGGAGCATCTGTTTTGAAATATGCATGAGTGTGAGTGCTCAGAGAGCTCAGTTTCACTTTTCTCATTTCTGCGTACTTGAAAAGCAGCTTTATTCCCTGAAGAGCAAACCTCCAGCATGGCACCGCAAGTGCTGCGTAACCTGCATCATTGAGGTCAATACCTTGTGCAAAGATTCAACACGACACAGCCCGCAGGACACTTATTACAGTTTGCTCTTAGAATGAAGAAGAGTTCATTCTAGAAATGCTGGTTAGAGTTTGATTCTGTTGTGTCATAACAGGTCAATAAAAGCTGAGGCTGCACCAATTATAAAGACCAAGTATAAAAGGACATTGAAAATCAGTCAAAGTAAGGGAAGGTTATGAGGAGGAGGTTTTCCATTTTTGCATTTGTTATCTGGTTGTTTTCTTAACCAGTCTGTTAAACAAGGAAGTTAATCATATTGAGACAATGCACAGACACACAAAAGACACGCTAACATAAGTTAACACAGTACGCTACCTTCTGTTTTTTGAAAGAGTATTCGAAAAAGACATTACGCAACAAACATTTAAAGCAGTTTTATGCTATTCTGTTTGCAGGGTTCGTACAGATTCTGTAAAATTAAATTACAGGACTTCAAGCACTACTTTTCTGGATTTCAAGGACAACAAATAATACATTATGAATGAAAAGATTGTATTATTTTTTATTTTTTATGAAACACAAATTATTGACATATTGACATGAAATTAAAGCACTTTTCAAGTAGCTCTTCAGAAATATGGCAGTTTTCCAGGACTTAAATTTCCAAAAGTCAAATTCAAGTACTTTAAGCACCTCGAACCCTGTGTCACATGGCCTAATGCACTAGAGACCAATTTTCAATTATAAAATAAGTTATTTTGCATTTGTATCAAATTCATCTAAATCTTGCATTGCTGCGTATGGATACAGTATTGTATGCAGGCATTATGTGGACAGTATTCCACAGTAATATTATTACAATTTAAAATAACTTTTTTCTATTTTTATTTTATCTAAAATGTAATTTATTCCTGTGATGGCAAAGCTGAATTTGCAACATCATTATTCCAGTCTTCAGTGTCACATGATTCTTCAGAAATCATTTGAATATGCTGATTTGCTGCTCAAGAAACATTTCTGATTATTGTCAATGTTGAAAAAATTTAAACTTAATATAAAAATAATGTATTCCGATAGAAATCTTTTGTAACATTGTAAATGTTTTTACTGCCACTTCTGATCAATTTAATGCATCCTTGCTGAATAAAAGCACATGTACATTTGTGAATTACTCTAAGCTGCAGATATGACGGTTTATTTTTCGTTCTTGTAAGAGTCTGTCTTATGAAGCTCAATAATTATAAGAAGAAGAAAGAGGAAAGGATTCAAATCAAAAACCCCAGTAAAGCCTGATCCCGACCAACTAAACAGACCTGCGTTGTAATGGCTGCAGATCTGGACAATATCCATCAAAATTTCACGTTAAAAATAGCATGCGTGCACACACGTACATCTACAATTATTCGATAATTAGGCCCAGGTGGCACAGGGGTAAGGAGTCAATCAATGGTCCATTAAGTTTCTGAGAAACAAACACTTTCAAAAGTATCTTCCAGAAAATATCCACGGCACATGTTGATCCGTTTGTGTGCATCTGTGTTTATTAACTTGTGAGGGCTTTGGATTCGTCATACATGACAATTAGCCTATAACAAAGGCATTAGAGTTAGTGCATTTGGATCATTTCTGTGAATCAGTTCAAATGATCCTTTGATTCAGTGGATTCAAATTTTTTTTTGTGTCATTACTAAAAAATGTTCAAGGAAGTCCCCATTTGCATTTTTAAATAAATGCTGTTTGTTGTTGCGACGTACTTATGTAAAATGACAAGCTGCAGTGTGAGAGTTACTGTACTGGTGCAGACAGACCTATTGTATTCGGTTTCTGATTCAGGTTGCTAAAATGAGGAAGAGGCCCAAGAGGAAGGAAACGAGTTAAGAAACAAATGTCCATTTTGTAACAGAACATACACATTACATGTTCTCTTATTATATGAATAATGAAAGATTACCAATACGGGGCCAAAGTTCCTAATCAAATGTAATTTAAAAAAAGACAATCATAAGACTTTTACACAGACTGAATCAAGTAATACGGCTACTACATCAAAACTGATTTTGTAGTGTCCTGCATGTAAAAGCTTGTTTATCCGATATAAGCAGAAGTGAAATGCTAAGACAAGGACTAAGCTCATTTTGTGTAGATCGCATATGACAGATAATCCTGTCAGTGCAAAAGTTCATTTTAAGAGGGTTGATGCTGCTTTGCTCGTCTTATATGGTGCTTGCACAATTTAAGTGCAAATGGTTCTTACAATAGCCGACAGTTTGCATGTGCATTTTTTTTTTAAAGAAATTAATCAAGGATGCATTAACGAGACATTTGTATTATTACAAAAGATTTATATTTCAAATAAATGCAGCTTTTTGAACTTTTCAACTGTTTCTTGAGCACAAAATCAGCATATTAGAATGATTTCTGAAAGATCATGTGTCACTGAAGACTAGAATAAATTACATTTTAAAATATATTAAACTTGAAAACAGCTATTTTAAATTGCAATAGCATTTCAGAATAATACTGTCTTTACTGTATTTTTAAACCAATAAATGCAGCAGCCTTGGTGAGCATAACTATATTAGCGTCCACACACTAATGCACAATAAGTCAATAACATTGTTTATTATAGGCACACACTGCATTTATGTAGTCTGTAACTTTAAATGCTCGAGCTCTCTAAAGCAGGATGGATTCTGATTGCCTCTCAATGATATTATTGTTCATCAGCTAGAAAAAAACAAACAATGATTTTGAAAGTTATTCCAATTATATCGTCCCTCAGTACCGTTATTGTTGTAGTGGTGGCGTGGATGATTGTTATCGTTATAGTTATCATCCTTGGTGCGAATAGGCCTCAAGTCAAAAACATCTTAACGACCAGCAAACTTTTGAACAGTAGAGTATACATATTTCTCCACCTCAGTCCTTAATCTGAACATGGATAAAGTGAGTGACAGCATCACAGCGAGGGTGTTATAAGATGGCTTTTGACCAAGACCGGATTCTAACACTGGGATTATGACAGCACTACAGTGCGCATACAGACTGGACACGGATTAGCATGTGGTGAATTTAGTGTTCTCATGTAAATGCCAGAGACATAAAAAAAAAAAAAATGTGTAAACAATCTTTTCAAAGAGTAAATATGCCTTTTGTGGGTGAGTATTTCCAGTCAAAAGTTGGCCTTTTTCGGCTGGGAAGAGAAGCATGTTCATCAGTTAACTACTGTATACATTTCCTGCACCATTTTCCCAGCTTAAAAACAGTGTACCTATTAAAAATCACCAAAAAAAGGTGGTTCCTTTAATGCAAATGCAGTAGTGTCAGTATCATAGCATTCGGAGTGAAAGATCAAGGCTGTGTTCGACACTATCTGATCATTCATCCGATGACTCCTGATGAGTGTTTGGCCCTGGTCAACTCCACAGACAATGAGGACAAGGATCTATTTGTGTGCCTTGAACATGTGTGTGTTGTGTCTCTGCACCAGTTTCTGTGTGACTCAAGGCCAAAGCAGTGGGAAACCTTGCCACGGAGGAGCTGCATGAGTGTGTGTGTGTGTGTGTGTGTGTGTGTGTGTGTGTGTGTGTGTGTGTGTGTCTGATGACACTCATCTATATTTAACTGGCTCTCTCATATGGTATGAAAGAAAGGCAAAGGCAGAGACTGACTTCCAGGCATCTTTCTAATCAATAATGAAGCAGTTTGCAGTTTGTCTTCAAACAAACACACACACACACAAACCCGATTAGATGCTCCACAGGTAATTTAGCTTTATATTATCTTCAAAGATCGACTATTAAACTTCACATATAGTAAAAAATATTCTCTTTTTTGCAGGAAATGGCAATCAGTCTGAGCAAATGGGTCTTTGAACAAGAAGTATCTTCTTCAGCCTTTGTTCCATTTGTCTATAACACAGAGAAAAAAAAAATGCAACAAAAAAATTCAACGTCACTTGACCTTATAGTTGCTCAAAGAATGGACACTGAACAGATGATGCATCATCAGTACTCAAAGTCCCAATATGACAGACGACAGTCACATGAGATGCTCAAGAGAGATGGTGAGAAGATGATCAAATGGGCCATGAATCACTTGTTTTCCTAGAACAATCCTTACAGGAGACTTCACTGTTTCTGGATCAGTCTATGCATCTGAAGTGCTGAAATGATCAGTGACCAGTGTGATGATGATGGAAATTATCATATTGGTACTGGTGGAACATCTGGAATTTACACATTACAGATTTATGTATTTGAATAGCATATACAATTTCCATCCATTTGGATTACACAGTTTTAACAACAAACTAATAAACTTAATGTGATGTATATTTATCAGCTATACATAAATGAAACAGTTTGCAAAAAGGTAAGATTTCTGCACTCAATTTTCTTTTGTTCATGTTAAAACTGTGTAATGGATGGAAAATGTATATGGAATTCAAACACATTGATTTTAAATGAAGGCCTAAATATTTTTTTCAGTGTAGTATTCACTCCTCTCATTCTTTCTCCATTTCTCTCTCTCTAACCTCAAGCATAATCGCAAATCTGACAGCCACTGAGAACTTTCTCGCAACTTTCACAGACACGTATTAACACTTCTGTCAGGATCCCCACTCACCAGATGTGAATTTACATGATGCGTAAGGACATTCATGCAACGTAGCTACAACAGTGCTTAGACCTTCCTTAAAGGGATAAGGAAAATGAATATTTTGCCATCATTTACTCACTCTTAAGTTGTTCTAAACCTTAATGAATTTCTTTCTTCTGCTGAACACAAAAAAAGATATTCTGAAGAATGACGGTAAGCAAACATTTGACTTCCATAGTATTATTTTCATTATTTTCATAGAGTCAATGTGGTCCATCAACTGTTTAGTTCCCATATTCTTCAAAATATCTTCTTTTGTGTTCAGCAGAAGAAAGAAATGTATAAAGGTTTGTAGATGTATAAAGTATATGATGACAGAATTGTTTTTTTGGGGGGTGAACTATCCCTTTAACAGCCAATACACATGCAAAGCATGAGAATCCAATAGTAATTGTGAATGTTGATGCTGTCGTTGCACTGTACAAAAGTCACAATATCGGGAAGTAATAGCAATAAGTCTAATATTAGCGCTGACCAAACACCAGGGTGTTGCAAATGTGAAAAATGGCTTGGCTTTGCTGGAGCGAAAGACCTTATCAAAACTCGTGAACTTGTACAAAATCCCACCAGAAAACCTTGTAATGCATCTTTTTTGGAGGAAATCATGTTTCACACATTCACGCTTCTGAACTACTGATCTATTAAGCATTACATAATGATTGTTAATGATATTATATAGCCTAATAATGAAATTTTTTTATTACTGTATGTTTATAAGATGTATTAGTGTGGTTGTTATTGTTGTTTAGTGCCTGTAAGAAATAAAATAAAATAAAGTATTTTGTCATTATGTATAACTTAAGTGTCTGAAGTGTTTTGCAAAGCTTAAGCATGTTACATTTTGACACAAAACTAAACTTCTAAACTTCAGCGTGAAAGACATTCGGGCCAGTTGACCGGAAGCGTTACTTGCCCCCGTTCGGAGTCGGACCAGTGCTGCATCTTCACGGAAGTTGATCATTTGCGTTATTCAAGCGCGTCTCTCAGATTGGTACTCGCGCGATGTGTGATAGGCTACGTTTTGTGTGCGCAGCAACACAAATACAGAGTGCCGCGTCTCAGCTTAAACAGTTATGTGTTGTGTTGTTTATGAGTGCGGCAGTCGTCCATGAGGGGCTTCCGCCTTTACTTTCGTTTTGTGTTTGTTTTTATTATTAAATGTTCACTGGTAAATGTTCCCACCTCCTTCAACAACAACAACTACACGTTTACCGTTCGTTTAAAGCGGCTTGCCCCGTCAGATAGCCTACTCTGACAGTTGTGCTGACAGATAGATAGCCTACTTGCGCTTCTGTGTAATGTGTTTGAGAAGTTGTGCTTTCCACTATACATAACTTCGATTTCACAGGTATATTCTCCATCTGTAAATGTTAGAAACTCGTTCCACTTTGCGGTCAGGAGTGAATTTCCAGGGGGACAGGGTTTCATAAAATATTGAAGCTTCCCCGGGCACCGCCATTGATTAGCGGACCATCACCTGCTGTTAGCATTCCATTGACTCCCATTCATTTTGGCGTCACTTTGACAGCGAATAACTTTACATCGGAGGCGTTTAAAGACTCCATTTGTCCATTATTTATTTCTAAAGAAACACGAAAATGTATAAAATGCTCCATTACCTTATATCTTACGTTATGGCCCCGTAGATGCAGTTTTTGTAAAAATAGGCTAACGATTGCGTCATAACCACGCGACTCTCTGTTGCACAGTAGAGAATTACCGTATAGACAGGAGGAGAAGCTCGCGGGCAATCAGGGGGACGTGGAGGCAAAATGACAAAGTAATTAATCAGAATACTTAGCAAAAGTTTTTCCTGCTCCTAGCTCATGGACACCTCCTACTCACACTCTCCGTCTCTGCAAGTTTCGGAAGGGAATGATTCAGATTTCTCTTGGCACAGCTACTAGAAGACAGACGGGTTGCTCACGTCACGTCACATCTACGTCGTCAAGCTCAGTTTGAGTCTGCGCAGTACGCTCGACCCCCAGAAGTGAGAGCTTCTAATTGACTTCACTTGTCTCCGTTGAATCCAATGGGGTCGCTGTGCCCATTTTATATACCATCTATGTGAATTTCCGCCAAACTCCACAGATTTCCGTGAACGAGCGCCGCCACGCACATGCGCGAAAAACAGACGGAGCGCAATAATTCTGACTAAAATATACAGATTGCTAAAATATTTTTTGTTGAACAATAAAGTGGTAATTAAACAATATAGAATTTGATAAACAATGTAGAATTTTAAACCAATAAGTGTATTTTTTATGATAGCGGTAACTGTAAAGTGACAATTGTAATGGGGTAGACCTAATCAAATGTAGGTTAATTAGTCTGTGCTTTTGTTTGTATTTATTTAAATCTTTAGTTTAGTGAATTTAAAAATAAAATCATTTTCTTTTTAGATTGTAAAGTTACAATGTTAGAATGTAATGTGATTTTAACCCATTTTTGCACATAATATACTATTTGTAATTTGTTCTTATTAATACTGACTGTCTTTAAAGCAACACCAAATAACTTTTCCTCTTCGGTCCCCCTACAGGTTGGAATCGGAATTGTCCATTACCGCTGTCGTAAATAATTTAGCCTACAGCAGCCTACTGTCACACGCACACTCGCTGTTTATCCAGCACCGGCTGTGGAATGAACGATTTCCACAGACAAGATAGAGTATGTTGCATGATTTTATGAAAGTATTATGTATTGCGACATCAGAAACGAAGAAAAACAAAATAATGACTATTGTAACGCTTGCCGTAAAGCAAGTCAAATTTGTAGTTTCTTATGTCTCATTCGAACTACAGAAACACTACCCGATCTGGCAAACTTGCATAGTGCGGTTGTAGCAGATATAGGGCCGCAAAAGCGAACGCAGAAGTGCCGTTCACCCTGTTACGACTTGATGAACCACTGAAATGATTTTGGAAACATTATTTTAAGGTAAAAAAATATCTTTAGTGTTGCTTTAACAATATTTAAAATGTATGAGTTGGGCTAGTAGTTTTTGACGTCATAACCTTATTTATTAAGGTTACATGGATCAAAAACAACTAAAACAATAACTAAGCCAATTTTATTTTATTTTATTTCATTTATTTATAACTTTTTTGTGTTGGGGCCAGTGAAAATTTTGGCAGGGCAAGTAAACCTTTCAACCACTGGCTCAACCGGGCCAGTAGAAAAAAAATCCTTAGCGTTGAGCCGTGCAAAGCCTGGGTTAAGTGCAAGTGCTACAAATTGGATAAATCCTAAATCAAACAGCTTCAAAGGGAAAATCGATGCCAAATGGCCAGAAATTGTTAATGGCATATATTTTTTTCCAATGTATTTATTTATAAGCTTTTCTTCCCAAATATCACTATATAGGGCCTAGTCTGCTTAGTAGGCTATGATGAGTGCATGGAACTCATGAAACCTACTGAGGCTTAAATACACAATATCAGAAGCAGCGTTCTATTGCAAAAAAACAACTAAACAAACGGACATAAACAAACATTAAAATTCGGAAAAGTTTCAGATGTTCATTTCAAAATATTCAGGTCAGCATCAACAAAAAAGGAGGGGAAAACCTGCTTACTTCTTGCGAAACATATTGATTGTGCTTTGGGCAAAATAAATGATGCATGCTTTTAACAGTTTTCTTGAAAAGTTATCAAACCTTTGAGTCTGTAGAGGTTTGACTCTCCTCCGTTCAGTTACATATTCACTAATAATGTCTCTTAGTTTGATTATCCCATGAGAAGACCAGTTGCAAGTGCAAAAAAAAAAAAAAAAAAAAGAGTCTTCTCTCATGCACAGTGATGCTGAGGCGGACTTCGTTTCGGTTCTCTCTGAGAAAGCGGTGGGTTTCCTGACACTGAGCCCTTGCGTGCGTGAGTGAGTGAACGTGTGGACATATGCACAAGCATCAGCAGTATGTGCATGTTTGTGTGTGAATGCACAGCAGAATGCCGATCCAATAAGCCTCAAAATTAAAAACGGCCAAAGGATATACCGCCAAAGGAAGTCATATATGATATCATCTCTAGTGAAATATTTTTGTGGTGTGTAAAAGAGATGGTAAAAATCACACTCGCAGCTATATTGATTGAACTGCATGGACTATGTGCTGCAGTGTTGACATACACCTTGTACTACATTCCAGTAGAACATGTGTACATGCATATCAGCATAAAAGTGTGCGCTGCAACGATAACACAGCAGAGAGCATGAAGTGCGATTAGGGAGATCATAGTACTACCAGTAACAGTACAACAATGCCTTTGGTAGAGAAATAAAAAACAAAAGCCAATTCAAAATATTAATGAATTGAAACTATGGCCTAGTAGTATATAAATAATACAAATAATTGAAAAACTATACGGATGTACCTGAAACGTGTTCAGAAGAGGAAAACTGTAAATTGTGTAATTTAAGAAATTACATTCATATTTTCTCCTTTACATTCTGACAGAAAATAGGTGAGGATTCCAGTAACTGACTCCAGTAATATTAGGCTACTTCCCGTATAGTGCTCTTGGGTAAGTTTCTCTTTATCACTCATTGAGCAAATAGCTGGTACAGATAGCTAGTAAGTAATGGATTCTTCATCCACCCAAACATCTTGTCATTATTTTAGTCATTCTCATCATATTCATATGCAGTTATTTTTGTGGAACACCAAAATAAGTTGATAAATTGTTATGCATTCTCATACAATGATAGTTAATAGTGATTAGGGGCTGTCTGGCTTTGAAAAGGCATACAGCTTTGAGACTAAATTTCACCTATCATCTTGCCCTTGCTGGGAGTTCACTTCTAGCCCACGTTCGTGTAAAAAAAAAAAAAAAAAAAATTTATATATATATATATATATAAATACAATGGCATCAACAATATTGATTTGCCATTTCTGAATCAAGATATGGAACTGAGCTTGATGTGAGCGTCGGCAGAGGTGAAGTTCAATAGTAAACACAATGACCCACAAGTCTTATAGAATTTTTAACATTTTTGGGACTTGGCATCCCATGGTCACAATGAACTGTCATCGTATGATAAGACTTGGCTGCGTAACATTATTGTGCTTTACAGAAAAACAAAACAACAGAATAAAAGTCTGGAACAACATCAGGGCGAGAAAATTATATTTTTCATTTCTGGGTGAAAAACGTACATATTCTTTTATGATTACTTAGACGTAATGAGCAAATAAAATGTGTACTCTATGGATCAAACACAGCAGAACACTGATTTTCTACTAAATTATCAAATGGCCTTCATATCACAGTGAGAGGAACTCCTTTTTTCTCCAAAATTCTTTCAAAATGGACAATTACTTCAATAAAGGCAGATTATGTATGGGTTTTCAAGTTTGCAAAAAAGTAAAACGGAGCGTAAAAAGAATCATTGTCAGAAACTTGATCAGCAAAGTTTTTAGGTATCCTACGTTCTTGACGTAAACAACTCCTGCAGGCAAATAAATTATTTTTATGAACGACTGTGGTTTTTCCTGACCGCTAAAATGCTTACATGCAGACAGGCACAGTGAGACGCATTGCACACAGTTGTACCTGCACTACCAGTCTCGCAGACCTCATCGCAAACACATACAGAAGACGAGAAACTTACACAGTGGTAACTATGCTCTTGGAGTGTCTGACGTCACAAACCTCGTGTAACCCTGCCAACTCAGGAGTTAAATTTAGATCTTGGGCACTGGTCCCAGACACTGCAAAACAATGTGATACCACAAGCACTGCTTTAGCTGGAGACACTGCTGCTGGACACGACTTCAGAAGTGATAGAAATGTGCACAGACATGCATTAAACACACAAGAAGAAACATATTGTGAACTTTAAAAACTGCAATTTGGTCCAGAGGTGAGTTTGTACTGAACACCAAACTTTCAGAGAAAGATCTTAAGTCTCAAGTATCCACAAGATTAACATGAAGCAATTCATCCTGCAGTTTTCTGACTTTTGGTGTTGCTTTCAGTGTTTATACAGTAGTCAAGGGCCTTGTGTACATGTGGTATTAAAATCACATAATACAGCTGTGAGTTTAGTCCAAAAGGGAAGCGTTGCCTATTTGGGACAGAGTATATGTGCTAACTTTTCTGTGCTATCTTTCCTTTGAAAAGTGCAAACCACAGTAACAGGTCATTGTTATTGTTGACTAAAACTATTAAAAACTGGTTTTCATTAATTGAAATAAAAGCTAAAATAAAATAAAATGTAAATATTAGATGAAACATTAAAAATGTTGCTCTGACAACTAACGCAAATAAATTAAGTTGAAGAACTAATATTACTACAAATATAAACCGAAACGGAAATAAAAATGAAATAAAGCTAAATAGAAATATTTGCAAAAACTACTAAAAAGGACAAAAACAACTAAATTACTCATGATGCAGTAACGACATCAAGAGACCCTCGCTTTGACGAATGAGACTAATAAGTGGTCGAAGACGACGCACATTAGTACCAAGTGTAAACATACCATCTTTCAAATGACCATTGTGATTGGATCAGCCGAGACCGATCTTAATTCCAGGTGCAAACGAGGCCTATGAGAGATACTACCAGATTCCTGAACCTCAAGACTGAAGGCTACCTCCTTTACTTCTTATGGTTAAGTTAAAATTTCACTTCATCAAACTGTACTGCCATGATGACACACAACTCGCAAAGACATGACACAAACGACACATTTTTTTCCTTGAGAACTGACTTCATAAACAAACATCCTTTTGACATATACTAGGCCTAAAAAGTATAACTATTCATTCCATAATGCATGAACAGAATATGACAAAGCCACAGCTAATATCTCAAAAACATGTAGGCCTACTGGTGTTAGCCTAATACATTCTATATCCATCCATTTCAAATCAATTAACACTAAAGAGTGTATTTTAGACTATCTAGTTAAGCCTGATGGAGAATACTGGCTGTACCTAGAAAGCTTGCATGCACGTGCAGCAATTTCCACACACAAATGCTGTCTACATAGGCAGCTCGCTAGGTTTTGACACACAGCCATTGTGTGGGGTCTGAACCCAGACGCACACATAAGACCCTAAAACTCGACTTGATACAGCCACCTAGCTGCAGCACAGTGCTTATGTGGAGAAAAGAGAAAAGCAATGAGGCTGCGGTCTCTTTAAATCGCTTCGATGTGAAGCGTTTGTTGCCTATATACCGGCTCACACACAGTAATGTCCACATCGCAGAGGGGGAGGTCGACGACACCGGCCATTAACGCTTCGAGAACTACCTGTGTCACCCTCCGAAATTAGAGTCACTTAGCATATCAAAGAGGAATCCACCGCCTTGACACAAAAGGCAACGACACGATGCTCCTCCGCAATGGGTTGAGGTTCAAGTAACTGATTTTTAACACCGTAACTTTTCTGTGGCTGCATCCGAACCGGGAGTGTAACATACTGATAAATGCTCATGCGGTGTATTTGTTTCCCCACCACCGTTATGCTTCCTTTTTTTTGTCAAAAGACGTCCATATTATCGCGCTGATGGGTTGTATTGCATTGAGATACATCACAGAGAGACAAATGTCTACGAAAATAAAGTAAAAACAGGCTACTGTAGTGGCATTCTTTTAAACAGCTCCCCCATATAGAAGCTGAAACTAGTGGAGTTGAATTTGAATAGAATTTTTACATTTAAACCAGTGCTAATTGAGTAGGCTAACAATACACGTAAATACACATTCACGTAGCCTACTTTAATTATTAGCAAGCTGATGTTGATTTTCAATTCCCATCATGTTTTCTAAACACGCCTGAACTACAAGTAGTAAGGAGGAGGAGATCAAATGACATCATCAACTACTATAACTTTATACGGGTTGCTCTGCAAAGTATCTAAACGCCTCCAAAGTTACTCGGAGCTCTAAGCACGAGAAATAGTCCGTAAATAGATTGAAGTTGTTGTGATTGTCCCGTCGTCGCCGGAGTTTTCAGTTTCGACAAGTGTAAAAAGCACAGAGACGCCAGAGCGAAAGTTTAGCACTGCAACCAAACAGCACTGTGTTCATTCCAAACACCTATAAAAGAAGAGTCACGCACACAGTAACCTACTCACCGCGATCAGAGTGTTGTTCCTCTGCTCGATGGTCGCGGTTGAATCGGGCTCTTGTTGCTTGCTCTGCTGTTTGCTGTTGCTGGATTTCTTGGCCCGCAGCTCTAAAGTCCGCTGGTGCAGATTCACCGTCTCCCGGCGCTCCAGCTCCAGCTGCTCGGCGTGCGCTTGCTGGTAGCGGCTCTCGCAGTTAACGTGGTGCCGCCGGCAGCCCTCGATCCGCTGCCGGAGCCGCTCCACCACCGTGCTGTGCTTCGGTATGCCCACGTTACCGCCGCCGCCGGTGCTGTTGTTGGCTGCATTAATGGCAGAGTTTAAGTTACTGTTATTAATGCAAATGCCGCCGCCGGTCGGTACGGCAGCGGGGCTGGCAAAATCCCCCATCATCTGTGATTCGGGAAGAACTTTGTCAAGCCCCCCTGACTCTCTCTCTCTCCCCTCTCCGAAGCGGAGCAGAAGTCCGCTTCGCCAGGGAGGCAGATACAGTGAAATTGGGAGGAAATAAGCGTTTAAATGAGTGTAAATCCCTCCTCCGGGAGGATCGCCGTGTCAACCATTCAATAGACAACAGTGCGGGACCGTGGAGGAGCGGGTCTGTTACTCTCTCGCCTCTACTGGAGCTCCATCAAACATCCGGATGTTACTCGCAACCATCACGCATAAGCACCGCTGCTTCGAGCCCGTCGTTTTATTGTGCTGTCCTTTTGAAAAAAGTTTTGCCGTCTGCTGAGAACAGGCTCCGGAGTTGTTTCGTGAACTTGCATTGCATTAGTTTGGTCGGCGAAACCCTCCACGAGCGCGAACAAGGTGTGCAGTTTCTAAAAGTCCCGATGGCTGGAGAGGAAATCCTACAGTCGCCAATGTGTACAGCAGCTGCCACCATCACAATAATCAAGCGCTCCCCTCCTCCATGCTAGCGGAGTGATATCAGGACAACAGCCGAGCGAAGAGCAGCCACCAGCCTGCGAGCAGCACGTCAGCTCCGCGGAAAACACGGCGCGGAATCTAGTGCGCTGGACGCGGAGTCCGTATATTGACTTCAGAGGAGGTGAACGATAGAGCGGTGTAATGCTTTACTGGCGGGTTGTGGTACTGCACCTGAATGATCTGATACTCTGAGTTCGTGAGAGTACAAAGCACTATACTAGGACTGTGATGTATTACGGGGTAACCTATTATCATACCATACATTTAAAATAAAATATATTACAAAAGGAAAAACATATAAAAATGTAAATTTATTAATAATAATATATTTATATAGCCTACATACCTATAGGCTCAAAGAGGAAAGGTCAAAAAAGAATACCTAAAAAATAAGGTTCTTCAGTATAGTTTTTAGGTTCAGCAACTATGTGGTTCTTCAGAGTTTAAAAGTTACATTGTACTTTCTTCTGATCATTGTATTGGTTTCTGTGTTCTTTAAAGTCACCATGAAATTGACCAGTCTTGGTTTTTTTTTATGGAATATTTCAGTATTTATTCTAAAAGATTTATCTGTGCACTTCATTATTATTTTTATTTCTACTGTCATAACATTTAATCAAAATAACTTTCTCTCCATCTTACAGCAACATCTCTTTTTTTTCTCTTATTAAATGTTTACTGGTGCAATGGTGGGAAAACTGTCACTTATAAGATCCCAGCAATTGCAAACCACAACCATCCAATCAATTCTCAAAATTAAGTGCCGTACATATTTTCTTGTTCAAAAAGTCGTTTAGCTCGGATATACGTCACATTGGGGAAGAAAAGTCAATTGAAGTCAAAGAAAATTGTATCACAATTTGATATGATGAATCCTTTTTCCTTTCTTAAACTATAAAAAAGTGCATGTGCTTATTGCTGATACAGGAAATGTGTTTGTGAGGATCTTACACATGTGCTTGTTTGCAATAGCTTTATTTTCACGGACTGAGATATACACGGACAGAAATATTTTATGTACTTCTCAGAAATATACTTAAAAATACGCGTAACTTGACTTATACTGACAAAAAAAAAAGTATTTGGCCTATTCTTGTAGGCTACTCAATCTTTTGATCAAGATATACTTAAAAGTATTCTCTTATTTACTTAAATAATTTGAATATTTAGATTTTCTGAAGAAAACATATGTTTCTAATTCTCAGTATGTGAATTATTGCTTAGTCCACTGGTAGTGTACATAGGAATTTCCCCGCCATTGACGGAATTTTCACTGTTATCGTACGGTAGTAGGGGGCGCTATTACACAAATAAAAAAAATCGAATAAAAAAAAAAAAAGATATATTGCATGTTCAGATAATCATACAACAAAATTCTGGGAGTTTCGTGAAAATTATTTTTTTTTAAAAATATGCCGCTGACTGGCAACTTAAAAAAAAAAACGCTGGCGGGGAAAGAGTTAAAGTAATTAAAAGTATATTACAAATATAAAAAAACTAAACTAAATAGGAACATAGCAATATACTTAAAGTGCAAAATTAATATATAACTAGTAAACTATGGCATGGTTTCACAGACAGTGCTTAGATTAAGCCAGGTATAGGCCTTAGTTCAATTAGGAATTTTAAGTAGGTTTAAAAAAACAAAACATTAAAGACAAAACAATGGCACTGACATCTTTTAAGATGCAGTGCAAGTTGTGTTCAGTTAAAACAGCTCAAACATGCATTTTAGTCTGGGACACGGCCTAAGCCGTGTCTGTGAAACTGGACATAAGTATGATGTTAAGTTCGATTAAAAGAAAAGTAACAAGTCCTGCAGTATAAAACTATAACTATAGTTTACTGAGTACTTCAAACTGCACTTTCATAAACTAAAAAATGTACTACAAGTATTTGACTAGTAAACTATACCTATAAGTTCGCTTGTAGTTGTAAACTAGTTGTGTACTCAATGTTTACTACTGTTACACTTAGGCCTATACTTTTTTTATACACTAAAACATGGGCGAATTTAGTCGCAAATAGTACACTTCCAAGTATACTAGTACATGTCTATATACTTATTACTACATCAATATACTTGAAAAATATAGTGTGTGTGTGTGGTGTGGGGGTTGGGGGTGAGTAATTGTGAAAAAGTGCTGCTGCCCAGTCTAGTTTGCTGAGTAGGGCTAAAACAAATTGTAAACACATTCATTCTCTCTCTCCCTGTCTCTCCCTCTCTCTCTCTCTCTCTCTCTCTCTCTCTCTCTGATATACAGATATAGTCAAGGCCAAAAGTTTGCGAACAACCTATATTTTAGTGGGACTATTCTGGACCTGTTTCTCTGGGCCATCAAGATCAGCCTTTCTCCTGTTTTAATTGTATATAATAAAGTGTGCCAGACAGGCTGTCTTTTTTAATTTTTTGCAATTATCTTTGATCAAATTAGCAGGTATGCTAAGATCTTCATATATTTTAAAAACTCAGTCTCAGACAAGAACAATGATCTGAGGATGTTTACTGAACATGTGAATTGGCTAAATATTGATGCATAATTTACCATGCAAGTTAAAGGGGTGGTATAATGCCCTTTTCACAAGATGTAAATAAGTCTTTGATGTCCCCAGAGTGTGTATGTGAAGTTTTAGCTCAAAATACCCCACAGATATTTGTATTTAGCATGTTAAAATTGTCACTTTTTGAGGGTGAGCAAAAACGCTCCGTTTGTGTGTCCGTTTAAATGCAAATGAGCTGCTGCTCCCGGCGCAGAGGGCGGAGCTTCAACAGCTCGTGTCCTTTTACCTCACACAGACACGCACTGAATATTTCAAAAACTTTTAGCCTTTTATGTTCAAACCGGATTCAGACAATGATGGAGAGACTCAAGAAGAAGTGACAACATGTAGAATGCAACAGGACGTTTCTGAATGGTTAGTTGATGAATTTATGTAGCTTATGTGTAGTTATCTTCTAGTCATTGATTAGCATATTCTGTCATGATAATCTATTAATCGCGTTCCCGGGGGTGGGGTTTATGTAAATTTTAGGGTTAGTGATGTCACTAACCCGGGAGGAATGTCGTGTAGTTCCTACCAGCCGTTTGTAGTCCTTAAAAAGCAATTTATTTAAAAGCAAATATCTCCCTTTACTTTGAACTTTGAGCGTCGTAACTTTGCAGATGTTGTTTATGCTCAAACAGCAACATTACACACTAACTAAAGTTAGAAAAGTCAAATCATAATCAACCACCCCTTTAAGTTTTTTAATTGTTAGTCATTCTAAATATGGTATCACAATTAAAACCAAGGTCTCAAGTAACAAGGTCTCACTCTTACTTGTTGGACAAACAAAACAACACAACACGTTCTGAACAGTTTTGCTGTTGTAGTGTTAAAGAAAAGCAAAGAGAATTGATACATTGTGCATTGAAAATAAATTCTAGACAAGAGGAACCGTGTTTATGTGTGTGGGTAGTTCTAAGATTTTGTGTATACTTCTTGTTGGTGAAGAATAATATATGTGATAGCCCAGGAACCGAATGTTTATTTGCCCTCTTGTGTCCATCAAGGAAACGAGTGAGCGAAATGTTTTCAGTGTAAATCTCAACCTCACAGTGCAATTCTTGGAAAAAAGCAGTAGGGCTATTATACTTCCAAAGTTCTAGGAATATAAACAATACATCCACCCAGGTTTGGGACTCTCTGTACTTTCTGTAATGGTTGATACTGACACTAGTTGTTGGTGTTAAACTGCACTTTAGTGTTTGAGATATTGGTTTGTTTTACGTCTGGTTCTTTCACTTGGTTTAACAGCTACAGAACTCAATCAGATCTATAAACAAACAGGTGTGTCAAACAGTTCACGTTATCTGAAACGCTCTTTACACCACTGCGCAGAATAATAGTCAGAGGACCGTTTAACTTCATGCATTTTCCCTAAAGTTTGTTATTAAAGCAAGGTTGTTACTTGTAGCACGTACAAACAATTAATTACCAACAATTACTTTTATGTAACATTTACAGAGTAACAAAGAGTTACAGTATGTACTGTAACTGTTGAAGTAGAGCTGTTTGATCACCAGAAATTTGCTTTGAATATAAACACTGAAAGCAACAAAACAAAAGCGCAGTGATGTGATGTTTTTGTTTTAAGGCATACATGTTCAGAACCTCTATAATGAAACATTTATGAATCACCCATGTGACCCTAAAACTTTTCTTCTCCTGCAATAATTTTGTTCATCAGGAACTCATTTTACTCTTAATCTATTTCTCTATTCTTGAATCTATGTAGAATCTGAATTTGATTACTTTGACTACACTATCATTCAAAGTTTTGGGTTAATAAGTCAAATCAGTAAGATTTTTTTAAGGTGAGACACTACAGGCAAAAACACTGTTTATTCGTGCATCTATATTTTGAGATTTGGGGCTTTTTGCATGGCTTTTGATAAAGTGCTTTTTTTAGACTAATAGAAAGAAAACATCCAAAATACACTTTTAAGTGTATCTTTTATATAGCACTTTATCTATTTGTGTCTGTAGATTTCGATTACAGTACATAGCCTATCTTTAAAGGTCGTTTTCTCAAAATGAGTCAGAAATCTCTATTTCCATAGCACTTACACACCAAACTGTTTTATTCCTATATTCTGAAGGTTTTTACAGAGGGATTTGTTCATATAATTTGCCTGATTTTATACAACATCTTATTCTTTAAAAAATGGTGAAAATGTATTTATTTTGCTGACTGATGGCACTATTTTCTAATTAATGGAGTAATAAAAAAAGAGAAATCCAAAATCCCCTCTGTAAAAACTTTCAACACTAATTTATCAACAAAACGAAAGAAGTTTTTTTTACCTGGCTTAATCAACATGCAAATGAGGCATTATCTAATTAAACATGCATTAATTTGCAACAATTTCTTGAACATAAACCTGAACATTGAGGTTTATGTTCAAGAAATTGTTGCAAATTAGTGCATGTTTAATTAGATAATGCCTCATTTGCATGTTTAAACATAAAATTTCAGAAAACTTCTAATAATTTTTTTTTATATTGTTTTGCAATTCTTAATCATCTGGGGAAGTATGGTCATATAGTAATTTGTTTTTACCTTATTCACCTGGGTAAATAAATTTTATTCAGCAGGGATGCATTAAATTACTCAAAAGTAACCATAAAGACATTATAATGTTACAAAAATAGATTTCTTTCGAACTTTCTATTCATCAAAGAATATCACAAGAAAAAATATAAACTGTTTTCAACATTGATAATAATATTAATATAATAATAATAAAATGTTAGAATGGTTTCTGTAGGATCATGTGACACTGAAGACCGGAGTAATGAAAATTCAGCTTTGCCATCACAGGAGTAAATAATATTAAAAAATGTATTTAAAACAGTTATTTACAGTAAAAAAAAGGATTGTTTTCTGGTATATTTCAAAATAAAACAAGAGACATTTAAATTGGAAGCAAAATGACATAAAATCTATGCTGTAATGAAAATGAATGAGGTATAAAAAACTATTTGCCAAGGGGGTGAAAAAAAATAGAAACAATTTTCAGAAAGCATAACGGAAATTATTCATTTTTTGCAATACATAAAATGTGGGACAAGCATTGAATCAGAAGAAGAAAGGAGTGGTATGGTCCGCGTTTTCTGTGATGTTGGGAGACGTAAATATTTAATGTGGTCACCCATCCATTAGAGTGCTGATAAACAGAATCAATGGAGCTGATAGATTGACTATCCATGGAGAGAGAAAACACAAGAGACGATAAACGGGAGCATTTTAGCAGTTATTTCACTGCTATGCTCTCTCGCTTTTTAGAATCTACAGGAATAATAATACTAGATAATGTTATGAGTGAGGGGTTAAATGTTTAATTTCAGAGGGACTCTTTTGAATATGTTTAAGCGTTGGTGAGGAAAAGCCAGGGAGTTTAGAAAAACAGTGTGACACGAGATAGGTAAATCTGAACACATGACTCCACTGGTGTGTGTGTGTGTGCGATTTTTGCAGGCAGCTCTGTGCTCAATACGTGACTTCCTGTGTGTAGTAACTGACATTCGTGTGAGTGTGTCAGTGTGTGTGTTAGGAGTGAGGGGGATCTCTGACTCATTCCCTCGGTATTCAAAAAAAGAATCGGATCTCTCAAGAAAAAGAATTAATGAGAGTTTTTAGGACAAGAGGTTGGAGGACAAAAGGGAAAGGCATGTGCACAGGGGAGACAACTGAGGAGAGGAATTATGAGAAGAAAGAGAGAAGAGAAGCCATGGCAGGTGAGCTGGCAGTGTGTGGTGTGTGCCGTGGATCCGTGGAAATGCTCCCAGTCACGCATCGAACATGCAGTCACTTAACATACAGAGGGTGGGAGGTGTGTGGGTGTCCTAGTTTCTGCACAGTCATGACTGCACGTTGTCTGCTCTGCCTTAAATCATGACACTTTACACAGGTCTTCAAATCCACAAAGATACGAGTGCTGTTTATATTTGCAAAGGCTCACTCTGTCATTTTTTCTTTATGTTGGCAATTGGCTGATATATCAGTTGTCTTGGACTTGGATACTGTGTACGCATCATGCCATGAAGCATAATGCCAACGCAAATCAATCTATCTATCTATCTATCTATCTATCTATCTATCTATCTATCTATCTATCTATCTATCTATCTATCTATCTATCTATCACATTTAAAAATTAGCGCAAAAACGTGCACAAAACTGTATCTTCTTACAGCATGTTAACCATAAAAAAGAAGCATTACCAACCAGAGCAGTTGTATCACTGTATATATTTATATATTTTTTTTCTCATCTATTTCCTGCAGCTGGTGTTCCAGTAAATCTGTTTTACACTGTCACTTCTTGCCACAGCCAAAGCATGTTTACAGTGAAGTAAAGACAACATGTGTTGCACATATACTCTCTGACCTGTGTGGAAATGCACATCGCTCCAGGATCTTGGCTGAAGAATCAATGGCAGAACAGCAGACTGCAGCAGACAGCAGAGGCGAGCAAACGTTTGGCCTGTGCTTTCAACCACGCTCTTGTTTGCTGCCTTTTTCCTCTTTTTTTCATTTTTATAGGAAAACAAACAACAAAAAGACAAGTTTATTTCTCCAAAAATTTAAATAATAATAATAATAATTCATCCTGAAATCATGTTTGGACTCCACACCCATTGAAAAGTCACATGGATAGGCCATTGATTAAAAATATTTTGAAAATATCAGGCCATACTGTTTAAATAGAATTAATCACATAACATTTATACTCTTGCAAAAAGGCTTTCATAAGAAATGTTGCATTTACTCTTCCCAAACCCCCAAAACACAATACAAATACAGTGACTTACAATATTTGTCTGAAGCAGAGAAGAAACTATTTTTATATTCCTACTATAGCTCTTTATGATCTAGCTCGCAGCTCTCGTACAGTTGTCATCTACAGCAGGAAAAAGAGGTACAGCATAAGTGGCAACAACATAAGACCGACAGCTCACATGAGACTGAGCTCTGAGATCTGTCTAGTGTATTTGCCATGGTTTGATTACACTGGAAAGACAACCTTTCCCCGGAACACTCAAACAGAGACATTCTTTTTTCCCAAAAGAACAGATTTATGCATCTTTTGTCATCTTGACAAAAGAACTCAGGCGTGATTGTGCTAATTATTCTAATTAAAGAAAATGAGATGCATGGAACATTTCCCACGATTCAACTGTCCACATGCAAATTTAATTGCTGCAAACTCCTACATGCATTAAATGTCTCTTTAAAATTCTTTGATGGAATAGTCATAACAAGTTTAGATTACCAAAAAAAGCTAGTTCAGATCTGTGCCAAGTATGCAACCTACTGTATGCTCATAAATACCATTCACGCATTTCTTTCTTCCTTTTATGATTGTTTTGCATGCTTTTGTGATAGTTTTGCATCATTTTTAAAGCTTGAAAGTTTTAGCCCCGTTCACTGTAATAGCGTGAAAAAGAGTGACACCATTTTCTTCAATATGTCTACTTTTACGTTCCATGGATGACAACATTTTCATTTTTTGGTGAACTATTCCTTTAATGGGGGTTACAGAAAACCTATTTTCGAAAACAAAATTTTGTTTTGACAACTTTGTTTTCACATACATACCACAGTCACGGCTGCAATGATGACTGTCCAAACCACTAATAGCAGTTTGGTTGGTTTGGTGCAATTAGCATTGTTATGTAGTGACCAGGTGTTCTCAGCACACTATAGGTGCTCACAGAGATAGTGTCTGAGTTGATGGCATTAGTTGATGACCTATGCGGCCAACAGTGTCAAATAAGAGCATGACCTCATTTTTTGTTTACCTGCTCAATCCTACAGATTAGTGTTTTCCACATTTGACTAGTCATGCTGAGAGATGACTACTTGGACTCCTGGACTGTCTATGGGCTACCCAATGACTACGCATATTTTAGTGAATACAAGACAAGGCCTGAATTCTTAATAAAAGAACAGATGAGCAGTGAATGGAAGTGATTAACCTTCAGAAAATGGTGATGTTTAACATTAGGTCAAGCTAAATATTATATGAGATGTTTTAATCTCTATTTATGAAGTTATATGTATACTCCTAGCAAAATATGGGACTTGAAGTTTAAAAACATGATTTGTGTGATTTTATAATTGATAAATATTAAAGTCAAATATATAAACTCTCAAATATAATTTTATTACGAAAAATGTACCTGAATAAAGCTCAATCAAATGGGACTAGCAAATTTGGGAACAAATTGGCCTTGCAGTTGATAAATACATATAAAATAAATTTCTGTTTGATTATTTATTCTTACAATAAGGTAACATATCTGAATGGTTGACGAATGCAGTAAGCATAACAATATTTGTAAATAAAAATTAAAAATTGAATGCGATTATTTAATTGTCTTCAAGGCATGAAATGGTTTAAATGATGACACATACGTAGTTGCACCTTTGAAAAATATATACGTTTTTTGTTTTTTTATGGGGTAAAATCATGAAACTAAATGTATCAATTAAAATATCAAATATTAAATATCAACTGAATATAATTTCAAAAGATTATCAAAATTATGACCGGTGTATGGTTTAATTGTTCAGGGACGTCAAAATCACAAAAAAATTGAGGGTTGAGGGTTGACATAAAATTAGCAGCTTTTCATGATAAGTTCCTTTTATGTGAGGTAATAGTTTATTTAAATATAATTCTCACAAAAGTGGATTTTGTGCCTAATACGTGTACAAATGTTGTGTAGTCTACTTTATTAATACACTCAGAAAATACAGAGGTCAGTTTAATAGACAAAGAAGTTCATCATGTTGACCATGTAAATTGACAAAGTGAAAAAAGGGAAAGAGTGAGAGAAAGGTGACTTTTTGTGAAACTCATAATATAACACTGTAGCACTTTTACAGTTCTTTCTAAAACATGAAATGGAGTCACAGCAGGTAAGTAGGACTCACATTTTAACTCCTATACACATCAGATGTGTATGTGTGTCTATCCCAGGAGAGAAGTGTACAGCTTTAATAAACCATGTATTCAAACTCAAGCACGTCCACAGATCAAAATGTAACTGATCCCACAATAGATACACACCTGCACTGTCACATGCACAAACTTAGATTAAATGAGATTAGTCAAATGAATTGCGCAGGAACAATAAGAAAGACACACAAACATTCATGTATTCATGTACTCACACACAAAAACACTAAAGTGAGTCTGTGCCAAGACAGACTACTGAATGGTAGGGAAAACCCTGGTGATTAGCTGATCATTTGAGGACATGAAAAGTTGCAGTCAGGACTCCACACATGCGGTGACACCGACACATGCACACACAGCTCAGATTAAATTATCCCACTTAAAGTAGACTTGTTCACATTTAAAGTCACCATGAAATAATTTGTTAATGATATATTGCAGTGTTTAGACTACTAAATGGTTTATCTGTGCATCTTTTATTTTATTATTCATGTGCCCTCATAATCTTAAAGGGGACATATCATGAAAACCAGATTTTTTCCGTGTCTAAGTGGTATAATCGGGTCCCCGGTGCATCTACCAACCCTGAAAATGTGAAAAGTGACAACCCAGTAACTATGTTTTGGTCAGCCTTTCTCTGCAAGCATGTCAAAAAAAATAGCAGATCAGACTTCGCTCCCCTTCTAACGTAGGAAGGGAATGTTATTATAATTTTACCGCCCCTTAATCTGCACTTTTCCACCCACGGCGCCGCCATTTGGATTTCGCAAGCAACAACAGTGTAACCAGTTGTAATGCAATGGCAAAAGTTCGAGCAAAGCAAGCAAACTTATTTGTCTTTGGCTGCACAGACGAGCACAGAACACTATTTTGAGTCCCAGCCTCAGATGAGAGGAGAGCAGTGGATTCATTTTATTTTCAACGGAAATCCCCTAGAAACCGATTAATCAATGTAACTCCACAACACTAACCATTCAGAAACGTCCAGGTGATGTCTAAAAGTTAGAACTCCTTCCTGGGTCTCTCCGTAAGGCTGCACTCCGCTACTGATTATTTCTGAGATTTTGGATGAGTGAAATTTCGCTTGTTTTGTTATTGCCGAATGTATCCGAAGCTCATGTAAAGGATTGGCCCTCTTCTGAAGGAACAGCAGCTCATTTGCATTTAAAGGTACACCACACACACAAAAACAGAGCGTTTTTTAGCGGGCCTATTTGACAAGCTATAATAAATTATCTGGGGGGGATTTTGAGCTGAAATTTCACAAAACTGAAACTGTGTAAACTTTTGCTTGTGTGATATTGCCTATATATTAAAAACAATAATTTATATGGAGAGTTTTTTTTTTGCACCATATCTGGATTTTTCTAAGCACTTTTATTAATTTTGATGGCATTTTTGCCCCACGCCCGGAAATGTGTTTATTTCCCACCCTGGTGTGTGTCCGCTTCTTGGTGGTGGGGTGCTCTTTTTCGAGTACAAGCGGACATAGCAAAGGCCGCTACTGTTCGGATACTATAATGTTTTGCTGTTGTGACTGGCAATGATGCTTTTAGCTAACTGAGTCATGCTAACCAGCCACATAAATGCATTTGCACATTTAAAATATAGGATGGAATGAGAGACCGGGTCAGCTGGAGAAACTGGGACTTTAAACAGAAATATGGTTGAACTTGAGTGTAGAGGTGAGCAGAATGATTACAGTTGTGTGAGCTGGTAGTGTGGAAGAGCGAAACATGAAGAGGACTGAGTCGAGCTGAACTATGGAATGTGAAACTACAGGTTGCAGATTGAGGAAAGGTAAACTTCCAAGAAGGTAATTTAGAGTGTTCACTGAAGCTTCCTTGACTGATTAGAGGGTGGGATGTTAAGAAAGTGGGTTGTTAAACTGCTCTCATATGTTGATCCACTCTTAAAAATGTGGGGAGAGAACATAGAAGGGAGAATGACAATCAGAATGTTAATAGACCTGTTTCTGGTCATTTAGAGCAGGGGTTCGTTCAACCTTCACCTGTTCTACTATACTCTGCTCAAAGAAGCATCCTGACTCTTTTATTCTTTTTATTTGTAATTCTGTCAGAGTGTTTCTGTTGAATTTTTCTCCTCGTTCTCTTCCATGCACTGTATGTGGAGGGTGTGAGCGAGGCTTCTCTGAAGCTATTTATACAGACTTATGGGATTATCAACTTTATCATTAGGTGTTCTTTTTTCTTTGTTTTTGTCATCTGGACACTCCTAAAACACTTCAACTGTAATTAATAAATATTAATTAACTGTATTGTTAATTGTTATTCAAATAAATACATTTTGAAATGTATATTGTATTTGTAAGCCAATCCTATGTTGTCCATGTAGGGTAAAAGGTAGGGTAATACCACTAGGGGTCCACAGGAGCAAAAATTTTATAATATAAAATA
This sequence comes from Leuciscus leuciscus, assembly GCF_965113295.1. Taxonomy (NCBI): domain Eukaryota; kingdom Metazoa; phylum Chordata; class Actinopteri; order Cypriniformes; family Leuciscidae; genus Leuciscus; species Leuciscus leuciscus. Next base: position 41,587,655 of record NC_138727.1, on the reverse strand, counting down.
AGAAATATTTTCATAATTTACTCATCGTACTCATATTATATACCGTCAACTCTTTGGTTACCAACAATCTTTAAAATATTTTATTTTATTCAAAATATTTTATTTTGTGTTCAGCAGCAGAAAGAAACTTATACAGGGTTGGAACAACCTGAGGGTGAGTAAATGATGACAGAATAAAAAAATTTGGGTGAACTATCCCTTTAAGCTTTTTGCTTTAATGGTCCTCTATTGTCCACAACAATATTCAAAGGCCCTATAATTTTTCTAGTAATGTTTCCTATAATGTTTCTTCATAATTTACTGGATGAGGATTAAAAAATTGTTTTTACTTGCAATTTTAGAGCCAGTAAACTGTATATTCATTATTAAAATGACTAGGCTACATTTACACTACTTTTCCAGGTCTAAAAATCACACTTTTAATAACCTTCTTATATAAGTTTTCAAGACAGTGGGAACCCTAGTTCTTTAAACAAAAATAAATAAACAGTTAAATCAAAATAAGAAATATCTTGATTTTTTGTTTTATAAATGTTTGTTTTGTCTTATTTTAAATCATTTTAAAGTCCCCCTGTGGTGAAAATCAAGCTTTTAATGTTGTTAAATGTCTATGTGGTGTATTTAATATGATTTAAGACAAACCATGTGCAAATTCATAAGTCAACACCATTGCTGAGTATTTTCTCCTTAAAACTGCAGTGAACCAAAGACAGTCTCAAAAACGCGGTTCGAAATCGCTGGTGTTTCTGACGTCACAAACTACCTTGTAACCAATCACGTCAACGAGCTTTAGCATATCATTAACTATATGACCGCTCTGAAGCAGTGAAGTCTCAAGAGAAGCCAGGTTATCCCAGTATATTTTTCTGTTGATGTGAAAAATCGTGTAGATTTAGCAATATAGCAGGTGTATTATGATGTTATGATGAACTATATGCCTTTCTCCACTGACGTTCTGAGTTGTTCAAAGCGTTTGTAAGGATACTGATTGTTAGAAGGCAGCGGTCTGACTTTGAGGTGGCGAACGGCAACATGGCCCATGTAACATTAGCAACACACTATTAGTTGTTTGATAACATAGACAAACAAAAGGCTACTCATATTAATTATCGTTATGTGTCCGACATTGTAAAGAGCGATACCATTGTGCAGTGTTTACCTCAGTAAAGTTGAGCGAGTGGATCTCTGAGCTGGTGTGAATACGGTTGTCCAGTAGTGCACAACACTACGAAATTAAACATAAGTTCACAACACAACAAAATTAATCCACAACACAACGGAAATGAGCCACAACACAACGGAAAATGTACAACACAACAAAATAAAGCCGCAACACAAAAGAAATGCTCCCGACCACTAGAGGGCTTTCGGAGTGCGATAAAGTTAGTTTTCCATGTCACTGTTCTATAGAGTCAGCAGCATAGACAGTATATAAACTGGACACAGCGACCCCATTGGATTCATCGGAGACAAGTGAAGTCAGTTAGAAGCACTCACTTCCTGATGGCTGAGCGTACTGCGCAGACTCAAACTGAGCTTGATGACGTAGATGTGACGTGAGCAACCCGTCTGTCTTCTAGTAGCTGTGCCAAGAGAAATCTGAATCATTCCCTTCCGAAACTTGCAGAGACGGAGAGTGTGAGTAGGAGGTGTCCATGAGCTAGGAGCATGAGAAACTTTTGCTAAGTATTCTGATTAATTACTTTGTCATTTTGCCTCCACGTCCCCCTGATTGCCCGCGAGCTTCTCCTCCTGTCTATACGGTAATCTCTCTACTGTGCAACAGAGAGTCGCGTGGTTATGACGCAATCGTTAGCCTATTTTTACAAAAACTGCATCTACGGGGCCATAACATAAGATACAAGGTAATGGAGCCTTTTATACATTGTCGTGTTTCTTTAGAAATAAATATTGGACAAATGGAGTCTTTAAACGCCAAAAAGTGACGCCAAAATGAATGGGAGTCAATGGAATGCTAACAGCAGGTGATGGTCCGCTAATCAATGGCGGCGCCCGGTTAAGCTTCAATATTTTATGAAACCCTGCCCCCCTGGTCAGCAGTCTAACAAATATATCAACACAACGATTAGTTTTAACAGTATGTAGCTAACCATTGTATATCGACATTTATTAATTCAGAATCACCTAAGTGCATTATAGCTGCATTTATACTCTATAATGGTTTGACGCGGTACCAGCGCATGATCCCTAAGGTTCCTAAGGTCCGCCAATTCCTTCAAGTTGTTAAAACTTATAATTTGTATTAATTAAAATTACTTTTAACATTCAAAAACAGACATGTTCCAAATCCAAAGCATGATTGTATTGGTAGTAGACTGACTTACTACAGGTGACTTTTTTTCCAATACCTCCCTTCATGTATTTACAGAAAACAATTATTTTTTAGGAAATTTCTGTAATATAATAAAAGTTTTTTTTTTCTTTTATCATGTCCCAAAGCTTGTGATAGGTTCCTAGTGACCAGACTGCCTTATTACAGGTGAAATTGTGCCAATTGCTTCCTGTAATTCTGCAATTCACCAAATGTTTTTTTTATTTTATTTATCAAATTATATTAGGCTATAATAAATTATAGGTTTTAACCACTTGGTGGAATTGCCAGACGTTCCATTAGGGATCATGCGCTGTGCGCGTCAAAGCATTCTCCAGTATAAATATGCAGCTATAATTCAGGTGATTTTAAAGTGTATCTTATGTCGATATACAGTGGTTACATACTGTTAAAATGGTATTGATTTTACGTGGTATTGATATATGACTGAACAGTGGCAAGGAAAACTAACTTTACCGCGCTCCGAGAGCCCTCTAGTGGTCGGGAGCATTTCCGTTGTGTTGCGGCTTTATTTCGTTGTGTTGTGAACTTATGTTTGCTTTTTAAATTTCATTGTGTTGTGCACTACTGGGCCACCGTATGTGAATGAGTGGAGACAGTGCTAATTAGTATATTCATAGATCCGCATCCGCGTATACTAAACGAAGCAAGGGTGTAGAGTTACATTAAAGCTATTTTTAAGGCATGAATTAAAAAAAAATTGTCACAGGAAAAAACTTTTAAATATGTAATTTTGGTGATCAAAGAATTATTGACTACAGGGGAAATAAGTTATCTTGAGGCCCCTTGGAAGTTTGCTAATGCCCCCTAGTGGGTTCTGGCCCCATGGTTGAGAACCACCTCGTTCTTGTCCAATAGCAGTGAAGCCCAATATTGACCATAACAGAATAACCAAAACCAACATGGGCCACACATGTTGGGTTTTCCACATGTTGGGCTGCATAGCATTTAATAGTCTGTGATAGCTGATGTTTCAGAATGAGAATTTGAAAGTGCAAACTGTGGATAATAATACTGACCACGAGTCCACTGGATCTAAAAAAACAAAAGAGTGTGTTATTTACTTGCATTGCATGTGAATTTATGGGTGGAGGTTCTGTCAGGAGAGGAAGATGACGTCATAATGTCATAGAGACCATCATTCTGCAGAGATGGCCCTGGCACTCCACCACGATAACAGCTTCTTCCTGTTGTGCCGCCGCAACAACGCCTCGTACTCCCCTTCCTGAAGCCTCTCCAGGACCAACTCTCCATATCATATTCTCAGCATGAGCACGTAAACATTTTCAGACAACACATCAGTACATTATATACTGGAAATTAGGTGATGCTTTCAGTGTCACGTGATACAGAAATGCTGATATGTCTGATATGCTGATTTGGAGCTTAAAGGGGTCATATAATGCCATTTTTGTACAAGCTAATATGATTCTTTAGGGTCTAAATAAAAAGTTTGTAATATACTTTAATTAAAAATTCTCATTAGTATTGTAAGAAAACACTCATTTAACCTGGTCAAAAACAGCTCTGTTTTCAGCACGCCGTTTAAGTGCATGTGTCTTTAAATGATAATGAGCTTTGCTCACCCCGCCCCTCTGTTCTGTGCGTACACCGTTTGTTAACACAATAACACAATAACCATAACGCGTTGTTCATTATAAACGTGGGATTATGAATTATATTGAGAACATCGTACATAGAAAACATGCCGTAATGTACCCTGAGGGTAAACCTTAGCCGCATTCACCGTGAAGCGTGCTAGTGATTTGCAAAGATTAATATAAATATTAATATAAAGGTTGATAAAACATTACACTCACTTCTTCTTCTGGAGGTTCAGCAGGAACACGAATAGTTGGTACTGATCCTTTTTTCAGGAGCAGCTTCTTAGCAAAACCAGCTTTATACTGACCTCGTTTGTAAAGCAGTCTGGTGAAATGATTCGCGCAAACATGAAAGCATTGACGTTGATCGTGGGGAATATTCCCTTCGAAAACAAAACTCAGCCTCTGCGTCTTCAGCGGTTTGGATTTAGGAACATCAAAATGACTGCTGTGTTCCTTATTACACCCAAGAACAGAACACCACAACCGCTTAGACGCCATTCTGCTCATAGACAGTGCTCCAGCGTTTCAACAATGACCACGCGGACTATGATTGACAGCTCGCTCACGAGCGAGGGCGGGTCTGTGTTGAAAAACGCTGCTGTCAATCAACAATCGTGGGAGGGGCGTCGAGTTTGTGACGTCACAAAATTGAACGGCTTGATTTAAGATGGGGGAAAACATATAAGAAGATAAAAAAAAATAAAAAAAAACACTGGATGGATTTTTAGCATTTTATGATGGTTGTGTACAGGCACTGCCAACACACATTTCAGTACAATCAACTTGTAAAAGTGCATGTACCATTATATGACTCCTTTAAGAAACATTTCTTAATTTTATCATGGTTGACATGTTCAAATCACATGTCCAGTCAAATACTATTAAATATCTCAGAATACCCCTATTATCATACACTTCTGCTCATGGAATTGCTGCTGAGTGCTGCATTTCTACAGTGGAACTGGTACCTAAAAATAAGTCTTGCAATTTTATTGTTTTTTCTGTACTTTTAATAAAACAAATTTAGCCTTGGTGAGCATTTCTTCCAATCTTTTGACTTTAGTAGTGCTTTTATAGCTTTGTTTTGTTTCATGTCTGTGTCATTGCATAAAAAGCAAGACCATTTTTGTCTTTCTTGAGGTCTTGTTAGGTATCTTTAGGGATGTTGTGCTCTACACAGAAGGGAATTGATTTGAAACATGCCTTCTGGGTCTGGGGTTCAGTTTTACTGCATTATTTTGCAGTGCAGGCAGATTGAACCTCGGCTGGATGTCACGCCTCAAAGCACTGGAGCCAGGTTCAGTGCCGCCTCCTCTTCCCCTGGCTTGGCTGACCAAAACGTGGGCACAGGGGCACCTTCACTCCCTGGTGTGTCCTACGGTCTGGACACACTATGTTAGCAAATCATCATTTGAACGGTGGACAGGAATGTGATTTTCATTGATAGAGAGGACAGTTCTGCATGCCTAGTGTAAAAAGAGGAAGATAGAATTGGTTTGAAAAACAGAAAACTGTTACACCACATGCAGGTGTGTATACTGGCTGTACTGCATAATATTAAAATAGCAAATAGGCCTAATATATTATACAGCTGTTATTTTTTAGTGTGGTTGGAGATAGTTTTTAGTGACTTTTTTTTGCATGTGTACATCGTTCTGCCAGTAGGTGGCGACAAGTGACTGTTTTGAATTACACTCAATTTTTTTTTAACACTGACTCATTCAGGAATTAAACTGATTGGATACATCTGATATCGCATGTTCTCTGAGCAGGTGCTTCTTTTGAACAGGCTCTTACTTTGCCACCATTAAAGGAGAACTTGGTAACTTTTTTAACTTAATAAAACTGTCTAGAAATCATTTGGATGGTTAAACAACCTGTTCTGGTGATATTGGTGACTTTCCCCGCTCCCCCCAGCGTTCCCAGGCGGAAAACCAACCTTGCAACTTGCGCACTGCCGTCCCGGCAAAGTGAAATTGGAAGTCTCGTGAGAAGCGAGAACTAGAACGAGAACGAGCGCGAAACACAAATTGCTTTACGGCAATTCGACATAAACACACACGCATGTATGATGTATTACCAGATTTCTCACCTCGGTAGACATAGCTCCACGCGATACAGTTGGCTTGCTCCGATCAAAACAAACGCACATGAGCAGCGGTAGAGAGGGGGAGGAGGCCGCCGCAAGTGAGTTTTTTACGACTGTGTTGTGAAATATACGCCCCCCCACAGCTGTAGGGGGAGCTCGTGGGGAAAACATGCGACAACAAAAGGGAAAATCAGCGAAGAAGTGACTAGAGTTCGCTAGAGTTACAGAGTTCTCCTTTAAAAAAAGTATGTTTTATATAGTATGAATGTGTGTAATCTGGACGTACTACATTCGTCAAGTTGTCATTGTCATGTGATCTACCCATAGATATCATATATAAACGCTAGATGTCTTATGGCGCAGTCACTTCCGGCATCACAGTTCGGCCAATTTGTCACAGGCAGGCTTAAAGGTCCCATGACATGCTACTTTTTGTAGGCTTTAATATAGGCTCGGCCTCGGTGCAGAATTATAGCCACTACTAGCCAGTCCCAGAATGAGCTTCCTTCAGACGGGCCGTTTCGGTGTCTGTAGCTTTAAATACTAATGAGGAGGAGAAAGGCGGCGCGAGGTGGAGGGTGGGTGTGGCCTTGACCATCTTGCGCAACGGTAACGTGGCGTGCATGTTTACGTTGGATATAGAAATGGCACGAAGACACGCAGTCTTTCAAGCATTTCAGTTTGACCCAGAATCTGATCCAGATGGAGAAGCAACGGATGAAGAAGTTGCACCTCAGCGGCTCCAGCAGGACGTTTCCGAATGAAACATTAGCATTAGCATTAAACTTTAAACCGAGTTTAAAATATTATGTCTGGATACGGTACTTTATTCGGATGGTTTACAGTTATTATCATGTAGCTAACGCGAACCTACTGTTGCCTTTTCATGAGAGATCTGTAACGTCTGTATTTATCTTATTACAATTACATCAAGCTCTGCGATCTTGAAATGCGGATATCGCGCGCGCCATATAACCAACAGGAAAACGGTTATCCAAATAACAAAGAAATGTACAACACTCGCGTTACAGTGTGTGTATTCACACACATAAACTGCATAGCTAATGTTACAGCCACATTCTACGTGTAAAATCTAGGTGACCATAACGCCGCCTTCACACTGGCAGTTGAAATCAGCTCCGTAATACGCAATACGCCCCCAGCGGACGTCGTACTACACCGTTGAAAAGCTTCGGAAGCGAGTAGAACAAAAATGGCGGAGAGATTAACGGTTGATTTTGTCAGTGTCAGAATGTACAATTCTGTATGATCTCTCTGATGAGGGCTATAGAGACATTAATCGGAAGGCTGCTGCGTGGAGGAAAGTTCCCCAGGACGTTGATATGTCAGGTCGGCTAAATGTGATATAGTGATAGGGCTTTTAATTGTATTAACTGCCCTAATAACGTTAGAAAATCATGAAAATAAAAAAATGACATGACAACTTATCGTTATAAAATCCTTATTTATTTTATTAAAAGTTGAGAATTCAGGTTTGTTTATCAGTACCATAGCAACGCTAACTTCCGCCTGGAATTGACCTTTCGCCGAGCCCCGCCCCCCTTAGTTACTGTTGCTACGTCCGACAAACAAATGGTCAAACACGATCAGCGCGACAGATTGCCATGACGGAAAAAGGTATACCCGTGCGTGTCAGTGACCTTTTTTGGAGCAATACCTCCGCGATATCTTCCAGATTGAGGCAAAAAGGGTTACAGTATGCAGTGGAGGGATATATTATAATATAAAAATACGCAATGAAGGAGACACGACTACTATCTAGCCTACGTCTCTATCGAGGCTAATGCTTACCGGTGTTCATACACATCATTTGTGATTATGACAAAGAACAAGGAAACAAGTGTTTAAAAGCATTGTAAGACACTTAGGCTACTGTTGTGTTTTTGTGTGAAAGAAAAAACTGTCTCTGAAAATAAAAGTGCTGTCAGCAATAATTTCTTATACATGTGTGTTTTTTCGCATAACACGACTAAAATTTTAAATGCTGCAAAACACATGGGAGTTATATTCCCGATGCTGTAGTTTATTTGATCAGTCACAGTATATCATTAATCAAGCTTAATTTGACTTTTCAACTACAATTAGGCAGGTGAACTGAAAGCTTTTACAATCTTTTAGCTATAACTTAGGCCTATATCATTGACAAAAGTATGTGGTGCATTTTCTTCCAAAAATTATTTTCTTTCTCAAATTCATGCTTCAAGTTGACAAAGCACAATAAACGAAATCACACAATAACTGTTTAACCAGATATAGCCTTAATTTGCATCTAACGTTAAATAACTTTCATTGATTGTCTTTCATAATTCACTTACCATAATATTTATTAGGGGGACAACAGATCACAAAAATCGCGGTTGAGACCATAATATTTATTAGTGGGGCAACGGATCATAAAACTCGCGGTTCAGACAATATTATGTTTTTTGAGTTACAGATAGGATCGTTTTTCAGATCAGAAAAACAAAACAAAAAAACCTTTAAGTAGCCATCGATACCACAGCCAGCACACGTATTTATGCTTCGTAATGTTCGACACATTTAACTGGGAGTGGGGCCGTCCACACTGTTTTATCCATTGTAGGCACCGCTCACGTTGTGTTTTCGGCTTTGGGAATGGAAAGAACACAACTCCTCCAGACAATCTCTCGGGGTATGTGTCCGATTTACAAACGCCATGAGCGCACGCTTCACAATCTTGCTAATGTTTGTCGGACCTGCTCACATAGTAACGGTTGCTATGATGTGTGATTGGACAATGGCCGTTTTGGGGGAGGGGCCGGCGAAAGGTTAATTGTCGGATAGGAACCGTCCGTAGCCTTTCGCAAGAGTTAAATTTTTTGAACGCATCCGGATGACCAACGGACACGATTTTTTTCGCACCGCACTCGTTCGGACCTGGCTGATTTCAACTGCCAGTGTGAAGGCGGCGTAAACAGTAAAGCAACACACTTCATTAGTTGACTTACTTGTCCGAGGTGTGTAGCTGAGCCAAAGAGAGTTGGTACTGATCCAGACTTTAGTTTCAGACGTTCAGCAAGCCCAGCTCTGTATTGACCCTTCGGTGTTCATTTGTTCATCCAATTATTGAGCAATTGTTATGGTTCGCTCGCTCAAAAGCCATGATCTCTCGTGGACAAACTAAAATCGCGCGCGCGCGCGTTCCTACTTCCTTGGCCATTTTCTCATGGGCGGAAAATATTCTCTGGGCGGGCAAAGCAGAGACAGGGGAGGTAACATTTCCTCCTTATGACGTCATAAGGAGGAGATTCAAGATCAGCGCCTATGAGCCTCAAAAAAAAAAAAAAAACCCATATGAGCCTCCATTTTCTCAAAGGCAGAGAAAGATAGCAAAAGCTCGATTTACACCGATTTAAATTTTTAGAAACTTGGGGACCATATACAGGCTAGGGGAACTCATATTAATGTTAAAAAACCTCAGAAAGTGAACATTTCATGTCATGGGACCTTTAATGTAAAGTGAGTGATCAGCACGCACACAAATCCTCTTATCTTGCTGAAATCTTGACGGATTTACAAACGGTTTGGTTTCTTACAAACGTTATTAACGTGGCTATAATTCCGAATGCTTGAACATGTATGTTATAATTATTCATATGTATGCAGTGTCATAACTACATCTCTGACGTTTATAACATACCAAACCGTTTGAAAATCGGTAGAAAATTGAGCAAGTTATGGTTATTTAAAAGTACATGCACCATTAAACGAGTGAGCGAGCACCCTGTGGTAAGATGGCCGCCACGTGCGGACGTCGACCTTCATTGGCCAGCAGCGCGCACGAGACATCTAGCGTTTGTATATGATATCTATGGATCTACCACCCTCATCTGCGTCTCACGGCCATTCCCAAATCCTCTCCCGTGGCTTCATGGGAGAGTAAAGGGTCCATTTGATGTGCACTTTTGAGTCTTGCCAAAGTAGTAGGTCATCTGGGTGTACTTTTTGTGAATTCAGACTTACTACTCTTTTTTCACAAATTATTTTTAGCAAAGAATATATTAGGTAAGCCTACACATATTTGAATGCAGCTAAGTAACTGTATTAGTGAGTCATTGAATCATTCAAGCAACTGATTTGTTCAATACAGTGATTCAGTAATGAAAAACTACTTACTATACGTACGGAATGTCGCCCAGCGTATAGTAAAAGTACAGGGGTTTTTTCAGAGTGAAAGTAAAAGTAACCACATTTGAATCTGCTCTTAAAAGTACAAATTCTCCAAAAAATTGTAAAGTAAATGTAACAAAGTAAATGTAATTCAGTACTACCCATCTATGCTTACCATCTTCTTGGTATTATAGACATTCTGCTATGACTTCATTTGGAACTATTTTCAATAGCGGAGTTTGTAATATACAAACTAACGGGCAATATTGTGTCAACATTGTAAGTTAGTCAATATTACCTTCTTGTTTACTGAACTGCTGTAAAAGCAATATCACATTGTTGCTGTTGTTCTAAATTGCATGGCTGTGATTACCTGATTTATTCTGAAATGTAACTTACTCGATATTAACTTCTTTTTTCATAGCATTACATTATTTCTGTCTATACAGGGAGAGATCCCGTCACAGCATGTGCTAGTAAGAAACATGGTTAATAACTATTCTTGCACCAGTCAAAAAATAACATTAACTCTCCTTGCTCTGCTGGTGTTCCTAAACCCAAAGCTGATTTGGGGTCTGTACAGGGTTGATTGTTGCTGGTGCTTATGCACAGTGCAGATGGGTTGAGCTTCCTTTACAAGCATCAAGAGAGCCACTGCCAGCCATGGGCATCTGTTAACTCTGCAGTCTGAGAGGAATGAGAGATAGAATGAGAGATTGCCTATACATCTCCATTAGTGTTTATTCTTCAGTCTGCCCCTGTGTCACATACTATGCCATTGTCTATCTGTCAAACTCTTTATCTCCTGTCAATGTATCATTTTGTTCCTTGCATCTCTCTGATTTTCCTATCTTCATCTCATCCTTACCATCTCAACCTTCATCATCCTCTCTTTATAATTCTTTCCTTTTCATTCATTCATGTTCTACTTTTCGTCTGAAGGGACATTCATGCTATAAATGTTAACAGATATCTCAAATTAAATTTGTTGACTTTGGTATGAATTGTTTTAGTTTTAAAGGGGTAGTTCACCCAAAAAATGAAATTACTCACCCTCATGTCGTTCCAAACCCAAAAGAAATTTGTTAATATTCTAAACAAATGAAGATATTTTTTATCAAATCTGAGAGCTTTCCATTCCCCCGCTCATTTTCAGCCTATAGCAACTACCACTTTCAAGTTCCGCTCTGTTTTTATCTTTCTTTTTCTCGAACAAAGACTGTGTCCGAAATCGGTTACTCTCTTGTATTTATTTTAAATAGGTAATTAATAAGGTCTGTTCTATATGAGTGTGTGTAACTGGCAACCTCGAGTCAGGGGGAGGGGGAGGGGATACATACACCGCTCCACAGTAATTTGAAAGTGATTGCAGTACCAGTTTTGGCCACAATCTTTTACATACGGTTCCTTTAAACGTACAGTATGGAATTTTTCGCCACTAGGGGTCGCTAACCTATTTACAATAACAAAGGCGTAGTTTGATGACGCAACATTTGCTAAGAATTATGGATCTTGTCGTCAACGTCAAGCCGACCGATCTAATCTATGGATCTAATAATGTTTATGGATGACTGAATACATCGATGCTTTTATCATGACTGTGATATGAAGCAGTTCGGGATTGCTAAGAGACAGCTATCAGCTCCACACGCGATGCGATATGAACATTTCATTCTACTGAACTAACGTTACACGCGAGTGCAGAATTACTACTCACAGTCACAGGTCAGTTTATTAGACAAATTAAACTTGTGAGGTAACGCAGCGTTGTTTCACTTGGTCTAACATTACACTATCACACTAAACTGCATTTAAATGTGTTGAAATGTATGTGTTAGTTTGTCTGTATGAGACTAGCAGTAAGCTAGATCAACATTAGAATAACATACAGATCATATTCTAACATTTCATCATGTTGAGCTATATAACATTGATTAGTTTTATGTAAATGTCCTCACCTGTTTAATAAAGTACATGTAGAAGCAGTCGAAGTCTCGGACGTGGAGCTCTCGTTTATATACTGTCTATGGGAGCTCTAGGCATCTCGAAAACACCGCGCTGATATTGATTCTCGTTTTAGTTCTCCTTTTGTATCCAAAGTCTTCTTGCCATGGTCCATAATGTTTGAACGAAACAACAACAGCGTGCAAATAGACATTGCGAACTACCGTCAGTCGATTTGGTTACTATCAGAGGGCTCTGGTTCATAGCTCTGGTTGCCATGGCAGTACGAGCGGAAACCAGGTGTCGGTACATGATCCGTTCCACCTACACGTTCCGTTTGACGCATGCGCGTAATTACGTGCGTTCAATAACAAACGGGTTATTATGGACGTATTTTGTTATTCTGTGCCGTGATGAAGACAGAAATATTATGTCAGTGCCTGTAACAGTTTTATACACTGCTGTCACGTTATTTGAGGTTTCTGGATGAAGGTAGACTGCTGACAGTGAGTCGTGTTGACAGAGTTCAGGGAAAACTTCCTAATGTCAAGTTTAAAATGAATACGCGCTTAAGGTGCGTGACAAAAACACATGCGCACTTCAGTTAGTGCGATTCAAGTGTTTACATGGTTAAAAACGGCGTACGCCACCTGTTTTAATACGATTATAGTTGATGCGATTATGAGCTTATCACATTAAGTATTGTGTTTACATGAGGTAAAAAGCATAATCGCAATATTGCTAAAATCCCATTATACGCATGCGTAGAACGGATCGTGTAGGTGGAACGGATCGTGTACCGACCATAGACAGTATATAAACTGGACACAGCGACCCCATTGGATTCAATGGAGACAAGTGAAGTCAGTTAGAAGCACTCACTTCCTGATGGTCGAGCGTACTGCGCAGACTCAAACTGAGCTTGACGACGTAGATGTGACGTGAGCAACCCGTCTGTCTTCTAGTAGCTGTATCAAGAGAAATCTGAATCATTCCCTTCCGAAACTTGCAGAGACGGAGAGTGTGAGTAGGAGGTGTCCATGAGCTAGGAGCAGGAGAAACTTTTGCTAAGTATTCTGATTAATTACTTTGTCATTTTGCCTCCACGTCCCCCTGATTGCGCGTGAGCTTCTCCTCCTGTCTATACGGTAATCTCTCTACTGTACAACAGAGAGTCGCGTGGTTATGACGCAATCGTTAGCCTATTTTTACAAAAACTGCCTCCTCGGGGCCATAACGTAAGATACAAGGTAATGGAGCCTTTTATACATTGTCGTGTTTCTTTAGAAATAAATAATGGACAAATGGAGTCTTTAAACGCCTCAGATGTAAAGTTATTCGCTGTCAAATTGACGCCAAAATGAATGGGAGTCAATGGGATGCTAACAGCAAGTGATGGTCCGCTAGCCAATGGCAGCGCCCGGGGAAACTTCAAAATAATATGAAACCCTGCCCCCCTGGTACCGACACCTGGGACAACGCGGATATGACGCCATTGACGGCGACAAAACGGAAATAAAGAAACGGGACGTTTCTCGAATTAAATTACAAATTTCTCCTGGTTTGAAAGTTGTTGGAAACAGTCGGGATAATGTATGTACACAACTAAAAAAAATATATAACATAGATATAGTGGTTTTTGCTATTTTTAAAGCAAAAAAGTTACATATTGTGGCTTTAATTTTTAAAAGCATCACTTCGCTTTTACCATCATTGCATATTTCTCTAATGAACATTTTTTATTATTTTTAAATTTAAAGCATTATTTATTTTATAAAGTTATTTGTAAAAGTAAAAAATGCACTGGAAAAATCGATTTAAGGGGTGTGATTGCAGAGAAGGGGGTATGTAGAAGGATGTTAAAAGCAATACACATACCAAGGGCAGAAAGTAATATACAGAGGTCACTTGCAAAGTTAGGTTAAAGATACAAACAAAGAGGAATTCAAGCAAATGGTATCAATAACAAGGTATAATTTACAGACTGTGAGCTGAAGAGTAAAATTCAAAGAAAAAAAAAAAATTTTAAGAGCTTTTTGAAGGAGAGAAGGGTGGATGCTTGACAGATGTCTTGAGGAGGAGACACAACGCTAAAAGACCTGATGGCTCCCATGGTTACCAAACTATTGAAACTGACTGAATATGGCACAGCCCTATATTTTTCACCAGCCGCCACTTAACATTTTTGTTGCTTTAAATAAAATAAACGAACTAAAAAAATAAAATTAAAATAAAAATACTTAAACTTATTTTATTTCAGCAAGTTATTTTGAAGTTAGTAAAAAAAATTTTTTACTAAAACTTTAACTATGAAATTGTAAAATATAGTAATAAAAAATTCAAAATATTATTTAAGTTTAATATAACTATTATAGAACTATAATATAAGAATGATACTAAAATAACACTGCACATAGTCCAGTCATTTCCTTCATGACACAAATGTTTTTATTATGTTTAAAGCAATTCAATTTAAATAATTGAGTGAAAACATTATACTTCAATTACAAACAGGTAAAGTGTACTTGCAACTAGTTTACTTAAATGGTACGGTTTGTAGACTAACATTAAGTTTTCGGGCAAAACGTTTTGGGACTGGAGTGTACTAAACTTTAAGAGAAAGACATGAAATTCCTACTTTACTCAAATAAGTATTGTTATGATCACTTCTGTTCTGTTTAGTTTTGTATGTTTAGCTATTTTAGCTTGGTCTGCGTGTGTGTTTTGATTAGGCTCATTAATCTTGCATTAACTGTGTTTCTCTGCCATGTAATCACTATCTTGTGAATGCACAGGCTTCCACGGAAGTGTGAACATCCTGTCCAAAACCCCAACCCCGAAAATACACTGCTTTATAGATCTTGCAATAAAAAAAGATTATTATATGAAATAGCACCATTTTAGGCTTGAATAAGTTTGGGGCATTTGCAGGAATGTCGTATTGTTCAATTACCGTGAATATAATCAAAGGCACAATCCAACTGAACCACATGAGTTAGTTTGGTATTCATAAAAATGATGCTGCAATCACTATAAAGGTCAGTCTATGGGAGTGATATTGTGTATTAATTGGTGTTGATAGGATTATCAATACCATGAAGTTTCAGCAATTGCTAGTATTTCTTGTGAAGCTGCAAATAGTGCTTCTTGACCAAGCTGATGATTTATTATCAGTCGATGCAAATTATGTTTATCCAACAAAATCTATTTATTAATATTACTACATTCAATAGCCAAAATTAATACATATTAAAAATAAAATATGACTATTATTTAATAGACATAATTACAAACAAACATTTCACCTAATGAATAGGTAATAGTCTAGCTGTGATGCATTATTAGTATGTTTATTGATGCATAAGTATGTTTGTTTATTTATTTATTGACAAGCATTACATCTGTGTTTCATGAGTACAGATGATGAAGAAACAAAGTCAGTTCCTCCTTTATTTTAGGACAGGCTTTAACCACTAGGAGGCACTAACTATGGAGTCAATATAGGGCCATATATATCTGCAAAATAAAACAATGTTTTGCAAACAAAAAAAATGTTTTGAAAAAAAAAAAAATGTTTTGCAAATAAAAATAGAGTATTGAGAATTTTTTTTGCTTTTTTGCAAAAAAAAAAAAATTTGCAAAAGAAAAGTTAACCACTGAGAGAAAAAATTAAGTTTAGCAAAGTAAAACTTCAGCAGCATTGACTTTGCAACACATATTTCCCTTTGCGCCGCTCCTTTAAATCCGCGTTTCAGTCATCCGTGCCTCTGCGGCGCAAGCTTTCCTTTGCGCATCATTTTTCTTTGCGCCTCGCTTTGTGTCCCTGATTTGACGTGGGGGGAGGGGTCAAGAGGTTGGGGTGTGTACAAGGGACGAAGGCGCGTCCCTCTCGTAACGTCATCAGCGCGAGCCCCAGACCGAGTGGATCGATCGAAATGGCGGAGCAGAGACATGCTGTGCTGCGTTCCAGTCCACTTTTAGACACGCACTTGCGAACTTCCCTAAGCACTTCCCCTTGGGGGAATCCCTGCCGCCATTTGAAGTGCGTTCCACTTCGTGAAGTGGACAAGGGAAGTTTATATGGACAGACCCTCGTTCCCTCGATTTTGACCGAGGGAGCGAGTCTGCTTCAAATGTACACTTCAGGCACCTATATGTCCCACAATGCAGTACGATTGTGACGTCACCACATATCTCGTCTAATCACCACCACACAGACAACTCTATGATATATTAAATTTTAAATTTAAAACAACCCAAACACACCTATAAACATTTGGATACTGCATTAAACAAATTATTAAAGGGAAAAAAATTAAATAATAAATCAACTCCACAGCTGATTCCAAGTGATCAAGGGCTTAGGACGTTCCAGTTCAGCCCATTGCAGTTTCCGCCAGTAGTGGGCACTCGCAATGACGTACATCCGAGTGAACGAGATGAAGGGAAGTTAGCGAGTGAAGAGCATGTACACACCCCAACCTCTTGACCCCTCCCCCCACGTCAAATCAGGGACACAAAGCGAGGCGCAAAGAAAAATGAAGCGCAAAGGAAAGCTTGCGCCGCAGAGGCACGGATGACTGAAACGCGGATTTAAAGGAGCGGCGCAAAGGGAAATATGTGTTGCAAAGTCAATGCTGCTGAAGTTTTACTTTGCTAAACTTTTTTTTTTCTCTCAGTGGTTAACTTTTCTTTTGCAATTATATTTTTTTTGCTTGCAAAAAAGCAATTTTTTTTCTCAATACTCTATTTTTATTTGCAAAACATATTTTTTTTTTGCAAAACATATATATTTTTTGCAAAACATTGTTTTATTTTGCAGATATATATGGCCCTATATTGACTCCATACCTTCACACATACTTGTCAGACGATTTTCAAAGCTTTTTGGGGGGCAAAAGACAGACTTTACCAACCCAGAAAAGGTGATTCTGCACAGATGATCCTTACCAATAAATATAAATATTATAACATTCCACACTACACTTTCATCCATGTTCCTGCCCTATACTCAAATATATTTAGGCTACTAAAAATTTGTTAAACATTTATAAAGTTACCATCAAAAGAAAATATAGGTAAGCTAATTGAAGTGTGTTGTAGTATATCATCAAAAATAAAATTAGCATACTTTGGACAATACAAAATTCTCTACTGACATATATGGATGTGAGTTTTGTTTTTATAAGTCTTTAATCTCATTATTTGGCACATTTACAGACAGGTGCACTGGGTGTGTGATTCATCTTATTTGCCCAGTCTGTAAGCACTTAAACTCATTTACATTCTCACTAAAGCTTATCCTCTTCAATATCTTTCAATGTCTGTTAGCTTTGTTTTATGCAGATATAGTAAGATATGTATCTTTGAATTTGTATAGTAAAAACTGTTTGGTCATGCTATTATAGAAATGCAGACTGTGCATACAAAGTATTTTCTGCATGTGAATCAGAAACTAGACTAACAACATATTTTTATTTTATTTTAATGAATCATCATTTGAATCATTTGAGCAATCAATGCATGATGGCACACCTTTTCAGTATAGCTTGAAGTAATACTCTGGGCTTTTTACAACATCGATCAAAGTGCAAAACAACAAGGCACTGCCATGTGGTTATGTTTGTGTGAGGCCGGCCATCAGAAACTCACTTTAGTTAATGTGTCACACTATACTGTAGCACAGATAAAATAGGACAGATGGCACGAGAGTGCGCCGCTGGGTGAGAAGGTTTGGGGGGCGTCTCACTGTAATCTGAGAAAGTGAACGAGTAAACTTTGGATCTTTCAGGCGTTGCCCTAAGTCTGCTTTAGTATAGTCACCTGAGTTGCCACACAGGTCTGGCTAGTAACCGTGGTGATGGTGAATAATTGAGAGGGTACGACCAGACACACACATAGCGTTTCAGGAAGAGAGAGAACTAGATAGAGAGAATATACCTTTTCAGAGACATTGAACTAAATTGCTTAACATATTAAATTGTTGTTGGTAATTTCAGACACATTTGCGCACACATTAAGTCATGGAGGATGACGTAGATGAAGCGAATTGGACTTTTACTAACATTTCACTAGATGATGAATCAGGTAAGACTTTATGTCTTGTTTAAAAGCTGATCTGAAACCCCTTTTCCCTTTTTTTTTCTTTTTTTTTTTCTTTGAGGAACCAAATCAGTGATGGAAGTGGGAGATGTGCATGAAAAAAGCACTCAGGTGCACATTTTACTTGTTGTTCATTCTGCATCATGCACTGTCTGTGGAATGTTTATACAAGTCAACCCATGGCAAAAACAAATGTAATTCCATCTGTAATTAATTTATGTAGTGACATCTATATTTACACTATTTATTCTACCCCTTAACCCAACCTTAAACCAGTGCATACCACCAAACCTGTCAGTAACCTTACCTGTATTCTATATCAATAGCAGCAAAAGTATTCTGCAATACAATATGAACACAATAAGTATATTGTACCTTACAATTTATATTTCTGATGTAAGTATACAGGCCTACATATTGGTTAAATACACCTATTATAAAGTGTGACCAGAATGATTTAACTTGTGGTTTTTAAGTAATACTTTAAAGTATATTCTTGCAGCAGTATACGTTAGTATAATAACTCGGCATCTAAAGGCTTTAGTGCTGTGCAGCATGTAGTTTTCTTGTCCAAATAAAGGAATGAATGGCTAGGCATTGAGTCAACACATGTCAGAAACCTCACTTGCTATAATGGGCAGTAACTAAGTGTGTACTGTGTAGTATGCATGTGAATAGGGACTGTGTAGAGATGGGCTAACACGGTGAATGAAGCTACTGTCAGAGCAGTTAGTAGGACAAAGGATGCGTATTTCAGATGACTCATAAGTGCTAATTTATGATGGTTCACCCAAAAAAGAAAATTCTGTCATTTAGGCCTTCTCACTCTCATGTTGTTCCAAACCTGTATGACTATTTTTTGTCTGTAACACAAGGAGACATTTCCACTTATCCTTTTGTGACAACATACCTCAATAGCACATGATATCAAACTGTATGGGGGTAAGTTGTCACAGTGGAATCTGACATTAAACAGACTATTAAAGAGAGCAGTGGTTTTATTGTGTTCACTATTACTATTCTATTATTAAAAAAATAGATGGCAGTATGCAGTAAGTAGCATGCTAGCGTTGCACACTTTACAGAGAGCTTTTGTCTCCCTCTGTCGGTGTTTATCTGTAGTGAGTAAATGTGAAAGAGAAGTGATGAGGTAACGGACGGTCTGTTACATTGACATCTGCTTTGGAGGCCTGCTTATTTTTTGATCATCTTTAATAACGCTGAGAGGTTTAGTGTTATATCAGGTAGGACTGTGTGATTGTATATTTACTTCGGCGCCTCACTATTTCATGCGATCATGCTAATTTCGATTCAGCGTACCGGTATATTATTTCCTAAAGGCCCTTTTACCAATTTTATTTGTGGTTAATCATTTCAAATGACTTGTTATCGGGGCCTTTTGAAGCCGTTTTCCCTCACGAGTCCAGGGTGCAGCGGGCTGTAATGCATGAGAACGAGGGGCTTAGTTTTGGACGTGGCATGAGTTAAAACTTTATAAAACCAGAGTAGTAATGGTATCTCTCGAGTAACGTTACTAATATCTATATAATTATACTTTAAGCGTGCTATATGTTAATTACAGTGATCTTAGCTTTCTGTGAAGTATATTTATTTATGTCAGGCGATGGATTGTTTTGTTAGCCAATAGCTAACTTAGCCAACTGTTTTGATGCGCTGGGACTTTGAAACGGCTAAGTTTGCATTATTCGCGAGGTAATTCAACGAATACCATGAAATTACTATAGAACATCAACATGTCCAAAAATATCAGCACATGGTTTTATTTGTATTAGTATATTTTATTTCACATTGACAATATCTCTTTCAGCTGACGGAGAACCGACAGTGCAGCGCTTCAGACTGGAGGAACAGTACAGCATCATGAACTGCGAGATTGATGGTAAATAGGCCTATCACTCGCAATTTATTATAATTATTTTATATTGTGTTGTTAAAATGCATGTTTTCCGTTACAGTTTAAATAGTTTCAGATGTTGGTGTATCTTTTCAGGAGATATGGAGAATCAGGTTGAGCAGGAGGAGAAGTCGAGACTCATAAACCAAGTGCTGGAGCTTCAACACACACTTGAAGGTATGAAAGCACTTTTTTAATTATTTAAACTTTTTAATGCATCTAGTCCCAGTAGTTTCTTGTCACAGTTTTGTTTTGTTACTCCACATACACCCTTCATGTTGCTGTTTTTCCTCTAACCAGACTCAACTGAGTCTGGGTCTGCACTCTGCCAGTTAAGGCTAAGTGATGCACTCTTAATGCTTTCTGTCTGTCTTCATTAGATCTCTCTGCGCGTGTGGATGCAGTAAAAGAGGAGAACCTTAAGCTCAAATCGGAGAACCAGGTTCTGGGGCAGTACATAGAGAACCTCATGTCCGCCTCCAGCGTGTTTCAGACCACCGACACCAAAAGCAAACGAAAATAAGTGTCCATGTGGATCACGTCAGCTTAATCCATCTCCTCTCTTCCCAACATTCAAACAACTAGCCCGTACATAAGCCGCTGTTTGTTTTGTATTTATTTTGTTGTAAAATTATACTGATGCATCTTTCAGCATGGATTTGGTAATACTTGAATGGACTGAGCTGCTGCCTCTCCCTGTCAGCTAACTGTGTTACAAGACCTAAAAGGATGCATGATGCATTTTATGATCAGATAAGTACAGACTGAGCTGGTGTAATAGCACCTCTTCTGTATAATTCACTTAGTACATAACCAATCTCATTCCCTCTCATTGACTTCACCTTTTCAAGTACTAGAAAGCCAAAGTCTGGCATTGAGTTCTTTTGAAAAGATTTTTGGAGCCGTTTTAGCCTTTCACTACTAACATTTACATTTAATATGCATTATGTAAATGTGAGTTCAAAGCAAGCACAGACTGTACACAGATATGTTCCCTTGAAAGTGCATGACATCCCATAACTCAAAACTAAATTGCATGATTTAAAAGGCTAAGAATGGATATCCAAAACTAGTCCTCCCTCATTTAGTGTCTTTTTGTTGAACCAAGGTCTACATTCCCAATAATTTCCATGACAGTTGCTCAGCTGGCACAGAAAATATGCAATTTGAATTCTGCCATATATAAAATGTGGTCCCTGATCCATATTTAAGTACTTATACAAATATTAGGACTTCTCTTATTGGCCTCTTAATTTTAAGAGACCTTGAGTCACTGAATTGCATGGATTTATCTGTAAAGATCTGACTAGCGCACAAACCCGACATTTTTTGAGTAGGATCAATATACCACAGTGTAAACGGCAGCATTGTGTTGTAGAGTTCGCTCTTCATGGTCACACATCCTTTGGATCAACTTAAAATGGATGAAATAGATGGATTTTAGCTTTTACTGCTTTCAAAGACTGCAGTGAGGTTGCTGAGTGATATTGATCTGATTGCTCCAAAGCGTCTGCTTGAGCGACATTTATGAATCTGGATGCTCTGCTCTTTGCTCAGAGTTTGCTGATGTGAAATTTTACTTCGTTTGAATTATTGACATGACACTGAAGGATCTGCCACAACACTACATACTCTGTTCAGTATTTCTTTTGTGAAAATTTTCATTTATGTAATTTATACCTGCCTTTTCTGAAAGTGTACATTTTATTTTGTAACTATTATGCCTTTAATAAAATAATTTGCCTTTGCACAGACGAGTAAACTGTTCTTGGTTGAAGTCATGGCAACAGTGCACAGATGTTTATAGTAAATATTTATTTCCAAGAGCAATGAACAGTTCGCAAACATGTAAACAAAAGGCTGTCCTCGTAAGGCTGAACACATGACCTATAAAAAGCAGAAGAAAAAAAAAGAAAAAAAAACTGTTCATCACTTGAAAAACAACCTGTTTGTTTCCAAAGCTCTATGGTTTCATAGATGGCGGTCAGTCTGATGTCAGTGGGAGTGTTTTCAGTGTGCTTATGACTGACTCTGCGGTTAGAGAGTGTCAGTGATGGAAAAACTGTGCGTAACGACTTTCTTCGATGGCGAAAAAGCAATACTGATCTGCGTTCCTAGCACTCCGCTGACCTAGATGTTTGGTGGAGACGGCCCCTGGTCTCACGGAGCTCTTCTCCGCAGCCAACTGTGGCAATAACGCAGTAGAATGCGAGATTAAAAAGTTCTATGCCTAAATTGCATCAATTTTCAAACAAGACACAAACAATAAATACGATCAAAGCTCATAACTTAAAAACTCACAAAAGAACCGACCTCTTTTTAATAACTTAAACTGAAACGTTGAGGTGATCATAAACTAGTTAATCTCTCTAAAATATCCATTGAATTCCCTTCACAGTATTCAGACTTCCATCACTAGTAGGAAAAGACTGGCCCAGTAAAACTTCTTGAACTCTAATCTAAAAAGAAAAAAAAATAGGAAAAAATGTGGAGATAAAACTCAGCAGGTCTGACTTTTGTATCTAAATCCAAATCCCAACGGTAACTGATAAGAACTAAGCGGAAGACTGAAAGAGTCGAGGCGAGGTTTAGTTGGATGAAGGATGACCTCTTAGGGAGAGCGGCTAGGTTTGCAGTTTTTTGCATGATAAAGGGCATAAGCCGAAAGCATGCAGCAAAAAGAGGCAAAGGACTGAGAGAAGGGAGGAGGAAACGAGGAAAATGTGGTTCTTCAGTCCTTCCGTACTCTTCTCTTTCTCACAGCTTTAGGTTCTTCTCCTGAGCCCTGAATTTCCTCAATGGCGTCCTTCATCTGCAAAGACCAAAAATGGTCAGTCTAACAACAATCAGTGAATCTAGATTATCAGTACAAACCGACTTAAAACAAAACAAAATGATTATTGATGTTAAAGCTGCAGTCTGTAACTTTTGCCGCTCTTGCGGTTAATAAACAGAACTTGCGGAAGAACATCTCTTTGTTTATGTCTATGACGAGTCACGCAGGTACTGGGCTACTCCGCAGCAGTACGACCCGAACCAGTCTAAAATAGTCCGAATATAAACACTTATTATAGGTGGACCGTAGTGATTCAGGATGGGACAAAAACACGGTTTGGAAAATGGATTCATGATGTACTCGCTCACCATATAATTTTTGTAAAGTTTGAACACAAAATAAGTTTCAGACTGCAACTTTGAGTTAGGACAGTGTTTCTGTAAAATAGAATCAATGTGACCATTTTCCAGCAGGTTCTTTCTAACTGGTCTAACTGTTACCGATTTCTGATTTGCATGCTTCTAAATGTCACATAAAAACATTATTATTATTATTTTACGTTATCAGCCAAACAGTCTCTTCTCTTCCCACTACGATATTCGCATTGCAGGAAACGCAGACGAATCGCGGAATCCAGCCATATAAATGGAATTTCCAGTATAAAGAGGACTGTCACAAATTTGGCAAATTTTGGATGAATAAAGGCTGTACACTAAATCAAATCGTGATATGGATTAGCCAGAGTCTGTGAATATTAAAGTGCAAAAAGACAGCTATTTAAATATAAAGTCTCAATGTTCTGCGTGTCTCTGTGTAAATGAGCGGCGCAGTTTCTGCCTAACTCAACCAGAGCGGCTGAGTCCGTGTCCATTTTCAAGAAACGGCTGAAGACACATCTTTTTCGGCAACACTTGATCCATTAATACTAAAATTTTCTCTTCTATTCTAGATCTATTTATACAAAATTTAAATAAAAAAGTACATGTACCGTCTTAGATTAAACTGGGAAGGGTCATAGCACTTGCATATTGTTGTCCTATTGTTAGTTTAACTGCTT
The DNA here is from genome assembly GCF_965113295.1 of Leuciscus leuciscus. Taxonomy (NCBI): domain Eukaryota; kingdom Metazoa; phylum Chordata; class Actinopteri; order Cypriniformes; family Leuciscidae; genus Leuciscus; species Leuciscus leuciscus. The sequence continues at coordinate 41,563,660 of NC_138727.1, read as the reverse complement.
CTATTGTTCTCATTTGTAAGTCGCTTTGGATAAAAGCGTCTGCTAAATGATTTTTTTTTAAATAAAAAATAAAAGTTTTGTCTAGTATACATAAGCTCCTTTCACACATACAGTCATTAGGGTTGGGAATCAAAAATCGATTCCATAATTGGTACGCGTCTTCTTTTGCTTGAAAGCACAAAATTAAGTTAAAATTTCCTCGTAAACGCAGTCGGTTATGTGACCATAAAAAGTTGAGAAAGAAAACGCATGTTTATCAAAGAACAAAAGAAAATAACTCAATGATTTTGACTGAATAATTTTTGTAACTTTAACAAGGATTAATAATTGTTTTATTTATAAAAAGAAACTATACAGTGTGATTTAAAATTTATTTGTCAATTTCTGTACCTGAATTTTGTTCCATTGTATTTATCTGTGCCATTGCTAGTTTGTTCTTATTTTATTACTGTTTACTTGTCTTTAACAATGTTTGAAATTTGTATCAGTTAGTCCAGTTGTTTTTGCTGTGGTATTTTTGTTAAAACCAGAATCGCTAAAATTCAAATGATACCCAACCCTAACAGTCATTACTGTTAAATTACCAGTAAAGCACTGTTAAAAGATCATGTGTGAACAGGACCTTTTAAAAAAATACCAGTAAATTGGTATGAGAAATTGAAACATTACCAGAAAATTACCGCTATGGTGGGCAGGATTACTGGTATGAGCACGTACAAGGTCAGGCGTATAAAGTCTGAACTTACTTTTTAAGTTCCGCTGCTTTTAATCGTTTTTCTATGTAAACATGCGCTAGACGGACATCTGACCGTTGCAGTTACTATTGCATACTATAGTAACTCTTATGCGACTCGTGTTTTTATAAGCAAAACCGTGTTCTGTGTGATCATCCCCTTATGCCTGTCACTCAGAAGTAAAAATATTATAACGTAGAGGACAGATAGTTAAGCCAAAGCGCTACTGCTCACTCAGGTGGATGAAGAGAACGGTTTTAAGGTCATTTCCGATGATTGATATATATTGTATTTTGGTACTGATGTGTGAATGGCATCTTACCAGTAAAAAGATGGAACGCTGTTGCTTGAATGAACAGCACATTTTCATAGGACCCTACTCTTTTTGTCTAAATGGGCGGAGTAATCGACTTCATGTTGATCAAAAGTTAGCTACAGAAGACTAAAAGACAATGCAAACTTGCTTACTTCATCCTCTGAGGCTGAGCCATTTGGCTTACCGGCCTCTTCCTCCTCTTCATCTGTATCTCCTCCATCTTCTTCAATGTCCTTCTCCATCCCGTCCCCATTCTTATCGACTGGTAAGGGAATAACAAAAGAAGAAAATTATGAATAACAGCCTCACTGGAAAATAACTTAAAATGGGAAAAAAGGGTTCATTTTACAAACCATTAGCTTCATCTGCTTTAGCTTCATCTTCATCTTTCCCTTTCTCCTCCTCTTTTTCCTCCTCCTCCTCCTCCTCTTCCTCGTCTTCTTCTACCTCCTCTGGTTCTGCTTTGGGCTGATCGATTTTCTTGTATACATAGTCATCTGACTTCTGCAATACACATATAAACGGGCAAGTTAAGAATATTCAAGAAGCAGTTGTCCACGTCCACTTCACCATGAAAGGCACTATCACCATGGTCACACTGAAGGAGGAGGAAGCCGTGCACCATCCTGTCTGTCATCACAGATATCGGTTCATATCTGGAGACAAACCTGAATGCTTCAGGGCAGGTCACTGATACTCTGTTACTATGCTACCAATGATAAATACTCATTAAGAGGATTCGGTGCTTGCAAGCTAATCCTAAACACTATAATCTTTAGCAACATATCAATTGAGTTAACATAGTAAACCAGATTAATCAGCTGTATTGTTTATATTTCAAGCGTACCGTTTATGTGGATCTCGTCACATAGCAAACACAACAAATACTGGATTTGAGCCAAGTTTCTCAGAATGATCTATACTTGAAGTACCTTTTTTCTAAAGCCTTGTTATATATATATATATATATATATATATATATATATATATATATATATATATATATATATATATATATAAGCAAGGCTTTGGCTTGAGTCGTGTGTCCTTCACAAAGACAGATCTGCCTGATTCTGATCTTCTTTGAAGAGTCCAGTTTTCAGCTGGTCCTCTAGTCTAATGGTTAACAATTCAAGGCCTAGAGAGGCCTACAACCTACAGTCTTTTGCACCCACGGTATAATTTGGTGGAGGATTGGTGATGATCTGGTGGTTCTTCAGTAAGGCCAGGATCGGGCAGATACGTCTTCGCGAAGGATGCATAACTCAAGCTGCATACAAGATTATCCTGAAAGAAAAATAGCTTCTTTCTGCTCTGACAATGTTCCAATCCACACAGCCAGGCCAATCAATGTGTGGATCTTTTTTCGTTATTTTGACCAGTTGTCATTTTCTGCTAATAAATGCTCTAAATGACAAAAGGTTTTCATTTGGAAGAAATGTTGTCAATGGTTTGAAGAATAAATCAAAAATGTTCATTCTACTCAAACAGATGCATATAAATAATAAATGCAGAGAAACATTGCAGTACATTTTGGTACTGTGTTTTACAGCAGTTCTTACTGTCTCCTCAGAATGACTCTCTTGTATAGACCTAATTTTGTAAGTCGCTTTGAATAAAAGTGTCTGCTAAATGAATACATGTAAAATGTATTTGTATGGTTGACTGTGCATGAGTGTTTATTTCATTCTGCTCCTCTTGATATCTGCTTTAGTTATGGTAGTACGAGACAGAATCTTGCCATTGTGATCAAAACAGGTTATGTAATGAGTTATTATGCTGTACACACACACACACACACACACACACACACACACACACACACACACACACACACACACACACACACACACACACACACACACACACACACACCTATATGATTCAGAGCAAAATACTGACAGCCTAAATATAGCTATGCCTGCTATATCAAGTGTTTCCTTTTGCATTCAATGGGATCTCCTCTATGGGGTCAGGCCTTACCTTTGGCCAACAGAAGAGCACAGCCAGTCCAATAGGCAAACCAACGGTAAGGATGTAAACCACCCACAGCCAGGGCCTCTCTTCTGCAGCCAGAGCCAACTGACTCAACACTCCAGGCTACGACAGAAAAAGACAGTCAACACAGTGAACCGAACTAAAGCCCAATGAGCAATAATTATCAGAGCAAAGCTTATGTAAGGCAGAGGCATACCTCATTGGCACTAGCCACCAGTTTTTTGAGTCCCCAGCTGTCTGCAGCCCAGCGGTCCGCCACTTCCTTCTCGGCGGTAACGATGAAATTGTCAAAGTAAATGTCAGAGGTCATAGACCACAACTCCAGACCTACAGCTCTGAATGGTTCCATCCTAAACGGGTGAAGATCCTCAAAGTAATCAGGGTTTGCAACCTTCCGTGGACTCCACACACCCTGTTAACAAATACACAAAGATAAATGAACATTTTCAGTGGTCACCGAGCGCAACAGTGAACACCCACGTTTTCAGTGTATACTGTAGTGTACAGCTTAAGTGAGGGGAAATAACTAATAATTATATATTTGAGTAATTAGTAAGCAGTAATATGCAATAGTTTTAACCTAATTTTCAAGAACAGGCTTTGTGTCACATTTGTTTGTACTGAATAAAATCTGGGAGCTTCAGCAACATTTCCAAACTCCAGATGTCAGTACCTGGTAGTTAGGGTTGTCTATGAGAGGAGCTTTCCATTTGCCCTTATACTGAGGATTATTGACCATGGGTGGCTTCCATTCACCACATCCAGGAGCAGCTGTACATGCTGGATTTGGCACCTGAGGAGCCTCCCATTCTCCATCCATTTCCTCATCCCTGAGAGAGAGAGAGAGAGAGAGAGAGAGAGAGAGAGAGAGAGAGAGAGAGAGAGAGAGAGAGAGAGTTGCTGACAAGGTTCTATAAAAGGTAGAAATACAGCTAAAATGACAGCATTGCGTATCACATAGTGTAATATTACTACAGATGATTGTCTGCCAATTCTATCAGACAAAGGGAGCATTTTTTGTGATTGTATAATACAATGTGTGAAATAATTGCCTAATAATAATGTACTTGGGTGTCACGCACAACACCAATACGGCAAGATAGTCTAAGACCGCTTGTCAATGACAATATGTGACATAATGATTGAGATGGCCAATCAAATTAAAGAAGGCAGGACTTTACTGTTCACAGAGGTCAAGCATGAATTCCAGCACAAAGTTTTCATTTTAACGGTAAAAGAGTGAGTAAAGCGCATGTAGCTACGTGTCATATTTGACAACTGTTACAATAGAAATGTAAAACGACCAACAGCAACATCCAGGGATGCAAACTTCTCAACATTGTCAAAATTGTCTATTTTGATTTGATTAATGTAATGTAATTTCTAACTGAATGTAATTTCTAACTCTTTCTCTCCCTCCCTCCCTCCCCTCGGCACGCGCGAGGCATGCCAGTCGAATTTTCGCACGATTATTTGCGCCCCAGCCCGGGAGCACGCAACGCGGTTTCTTTCGGGCTGGAGGATGTACTTTTTACCGAGGCTTCCGACTCCGAGGATTTCGGGCCTTCTCTCACCGACGAGGTTATCCCGCCGAGCGGCCAGGAAGCGCGGCCTACTGCGGCCTACGCGGAGCTCGTTGACGTACTTTCGCGCGCTACGGAGAAGCTCGCTATTGATTGGCCCGACGAGCCCCGCGAATCTCAGTCGTCGAAACTCGACGAGAGACTTCTCAGTGGCCCTAATTCTAGGCCTCAACGGAGAAAGCTGCCATTTTTCAGTGATCTGCATCACGAGATTTCCAGATCCTGGAAGCAGCCTTTCTCTGCGCACCTCACTAATGCGGCAGCTGCTGATTTCACCAACCTAGTAGGTTCTGTGGAACAGGGCTATTCCGCCATTCCGGCGATTGAGGAGACTTTAGCCGACCATCTTGCTCCGTCGTCTGCGCCGTCCTAGAAGTCGCGCCCCCTCCTCCCCTCTAAAGCATGTAGGACTACTTCCTCTCTCATTGGGAAATCCTACATGGCGGCTGGGCAGGCAGGCATGACCCTGCACACTATGGCCATTCTTCAGGCCTACCAAGCGGACGTCCTGAAGGAAATGGACGAGGGCGACGGCGTGACCCCTGAAGCGGTCAAGGAGCTTCGTAAGGCTACGGATTTAGCCTTAAGAGCCACCAAACATACCGCACGCGCCATAGGTCGCTCTATGGCTGGTTCCGTTGCGGTGGAACGCCACTTGTGGCTTAATCTCACGGAGATCCGTGACAAGGAGAAGGTTTTCCTCTTGGACGCCCCCATTTTTCAAACGGGGTTGTTTGGTGAGGCGGTCAACACAGTGGTTGAGAAATTCCGCTCCTCCAAATCCCAATCGGCCGCGTTCAGACAGTTCATGCCCAGGAGGGTTAGGGAACCTTCTGCTCCCTCCCCTGTTCGACCCAGAGAACGTCCCTCTCATAGACCGGAGTTCTCTTCCAGGAGGAGCGAACCGGTGCATCCCCCACCTACACAGGTTTGGGGAGCCCGCGGTCGCCCATTTCCTCGTCAACGGCCTCACAAGCGCCTCCAGTTGAAGCGGTCTGACAAACCGACCGCTCCGGCGGCCCAGAGCCGTTCCTGACCCTCCGGTCGGAAAAAGGAGAGCTCCTCTGCTTCCTCAAGGTTGGGACAGACCGCGCAAGCGTTTCTGCCCACCTCCCAGCTCTCCTTTCCTTGCCCTGTCACCTTCGCCACTCAGAGTGTCTCGAAGTGCAGGCCATTCTTCACCATCTCTACTCAGCCCGGCGCGGGAGGAAGGAGACGCTTTTTGCTTTCTCCCCTCACCCCCGACACTCTCTATAACTGCCGGTCACATCCTCTGAGGCACTTTTCGGTTTCCTCCGGAGCAGGCAGACCTGGTCACCATGACCCCAGCATCGATACCTCCCATCACGTGCCAGGACGCCAAGGGCTCTCCTGCACAGTCAACTTCTCTACCCCACGAACGTCAACACGGCACCCTCACTCAGGTATGTCGTCTACATTACAACATCCCTCTTCCTCTTTCACATTTCTTTCAAGAATGGGAGCGCTTACCAGGGGTATCGTCTTGGGTTCTTCGCACAGTTCGGTTCGGCTACACTCTTCAGTTTTGCCGCAATCCCCCCTGTTTCAACGGGGTCTTTCCTACTGTAGTGGACAGCGCCACTCAGGCTTCTGTACTTCAGCAGGAAATTTCATCCCTCCTTCTCAAAGGAGCAATAGAGGAGGTTCCTTCAGGGAAAACCGAACGGGGCTTTTACAGCCGTTATTTCCTGGTCCCGAAGAAGGGCGTACTGGACCTCCGCCGACTGAACTTCGCCCTTTACAAAGGAAAATTCAAGATGTTGACGCTGAAAGCTATCATATCTCAGATTCGGCCAGGGGATTGGTTCGTGACAGTAGACCTAAAGGATGCTTACTTTCACATCCAGGTTGTACGGCGACACAGGCAGTTCCTCAGGTTCGCCTTTGGAGAAAGAGCGTTCCAGTACAGGGTCCTTCCCTTCGGCCTCGCTCTGGCCCCGAGGACATTCACGAAGTGTATGGATGCAGCTCTGGCCCCATTGCGGCTCCAGGGCATCCGTATTCTAAATTACCTGGACGATTGGCTCATTTTAGCCCAGTCCAGGGAACTGGTGACCCACCACAGAGACATCGTCCTGAGTCATATCCAGTCTCTCGGTTTGAGGTTGAACTCGGAGAAGAGTGTTCTTGCTCCGGCTCAAAGCACTGTTTTCTTGGGGGTGAACATGGATTCCGTTCTCATGCAGGCCCGCTTGGCTCCTGCACGGATTTCCAGTCTGACGACATGCTTGGCCCGTTTTTCGCTAGGCCATCATGTGTCTGTGGGCACTTGCCGCAGGATGCTGGGCCTAATGGCCGCGGCCTCCTCCGTGCTACCGCTGGGCCTGCTCCACATGAGACCCTTTCAGTTTGGCGGGACCCTCTTTTTCTTCGGAAAGGGGTCAGCATGGGTACGGTATTTCGTCGCCAAATGATTACGACGGATCCCTCTCTCACCGGCTGGGGAGCAGTTTTCGAGGGCAGACCAGCGTGTGGGGTCTGGACTGGCGAGACTCTCTCTTGGCACATAAACTGCCTGGAGTTAAGAGCCGTTTTTCTGGCTCTGCATCATTTTCTCCCTCTTCTGGAAGGACACCATGTAATTGTCAGAACAGACAACATGGCAGTGGTGTCTCATGTGAACCGGCAGGGGGGTTCTCGGTCGCGCACCCTAGACAGGCATGCGCGTCACCTTCTCCTGTGGTCTCAGAGCAGATTCCTATCTCTGAGAGCAGTTCATGTCCCAGGGGTTCTGAACCTCGCAGCAGATTTTCTGTCGAGACAGAAACTCAGATCGGGAGAATGGATGTTGAACCGCCAGACGGTGGCCCTGATATGGGAGGTTTTCGGAGAAGCGGAAGTGGACTAGGGATGCACCGAATATTCGGCCACCAAAAATTTTCGGCCGAAAATGGCCCAAAAGTGCATTTTCGGTTTTCGGCCGAAAGACTTTTATCACCGAAACAATACGGCCGAAATGTTGTGATGACGCAAACAGCAGATACCGCGACCTGCACGTGCTTGTCTGAAGCAACCCCTATGGAAGCAACATATCTGCGGTGTGGACGTATTTCAATATATCTGAGAGTGACCCACGGACAGCGATTTTCAAAACACAGACATCCCAAGTCTTCCGGAAGTTCCGGGAGTCTCCCGCGTATTGATAGCGACTCCCTGATGCCCGCAAATTAGTTTAAATCTCCCGGAATCGCGAGCGAACATGAGCGCGCAGACGTAGCGCGCGCGCGGCAGAGAGAGGGAGCGAGAGACGTGTGTGTGCAGAGCAGCCGTCATTTATCAGAGGTGTGTGCGTTTACCTTAGCTGTTTATGGTTTTTGCAACTCACGTCCATGAGCATATAGCTGCAGATATTATTATGGGCTATGGCAGTATTGACCTAAATGCACTTTGTTTTTATGAGAGAACATTTCATTTTTAAACCTTTCTGCAGGCCAGTAGGCTTTTACATTATTATTTAATGTACACATGAGTGGGGTCAAGTTAAACATTTAATTTTATACTTTGCAATGTGCTAAATAAATATTTGCATAAAATTTTTATTGATTTATTCTTTGAAACTTTAATATTAATTTATGCAATGCCTTGATTATAGTAAAGTTAGTACACAGGCATAGCCATAAATGCCATGGTACTAATAATTGGCATAATTTATTTCGGTGTTTCGGTTTTCGGCCTTAGTTTCCTCTTTTTCGGTTTTCGGTTTTGGCCAAGAATTTTCATTTCGGTGCATCCCTAAAGTGGACCTCTTTGCATGTCAAGAGTCGTCCCAATGCCCGCTTTGGTTCTCCCTGAGTCCCCCGGCTCCATTAGGGATAGATGCGTTTGCTCACCCTTGGCCAACGCAGAAACTCTATGCCTTCCCACCCATCAAACTGATCCAGGCGGTCTTGGCCAGAGTGAGAGAGAGCGGAGTCCGCCTCCTCCTGGTAGCTCCGTTCTGGCCGTCTCAGCCATGGTTTTCGGAGCTAATTCCTCTGCTGGAATCTTCCCCCTGGAAGATCCCGGTCAGGGAAGACCTGCTGTCCCAACTGCAGGGCAGGATATGGCATCCTCGCCCAGACATATGGAAGCTGTATGTTTGGCCGATCAGAGGCCGTTAGCATTAGGTTCTGATCTCCCAACTGACGTTCAGGAGACCATTGCGAGTGCTAGAGCCCCTTCTACAAGGAGGCTATATTCTTCTAAATGGAAGGTTTTTGAGACATGGTGCTTAGCACACGATAGGAGCCCGGTTAACTGCCCTGTTGGTTCAGTACTGGAATTCCTGCAGGAGAAGTTTGCTTCTGGAGCAGCTGCTACCACTCTCAGAGTTTATGTCGCAGCTATTGCAGCACATAGGGAATCGGACGAGATTCCCCTGGGGAAACTAAGGTTAGTTTCGGCCTTCATGCGTGGGGTTAAGCGCCTGAAACCGGCTCGCTCCCCTAGAGTTCCCTCATGGGACCTTTCTATTGTTCTAGAGGGTTTGACGAAGGCCCCCTTTGAGCCCTTGGAGTCAGCTCCGGAGCGGATTCTGACTCTCAAGGTTTCTCTTTTGTTGGCCTTGTCCTCATTAAAGCGGGTAGGAGACTTACAAGCTCTTTCTGTTAGCGAGTCTTGCTTGGACTTTGCTCCTGGCTTGGTCAAGGTTTCCTTGAGGCCGAGACCAGGGTATGTCCCCAAAGTTCTTTCCACAACTTTCCGCTCGCAGGTGGTTAACCTTAACGCTTTCCACCCTCCTCCATTTTCTTCTGAGGAAGATAGGAAGCTTAACTTGCTCTGCCCAGTTCGTTCTCTTAAGATATATGTAGACCGCTCAGGCGGTTGGAGGAAATCTAACCAGCTTCTGGTTTGCTTCGGTGCTGGCCGCCGTGGGCTTGCTGCATCAAAGCAGAGGATTTCTCACTGGGTCACAGAAGCTATCTCGTTGGCTTACGAGGTGCGTGGCTTGCCTTCACCTCTTAGCATTAGAGCACATTCCACCAGAAGTGTGGCATCTTCTCAAGCTCTTTTTAGAGGAGCACTTTTGGAGGACATTTGTGTTGCGGCAGGCTGGTCCTCTCCGCACACTTTTGTAAGGTTCTATAATTTGGATCTTGACATGACCCCGGGTTCCCAGGTTCTTTCTGTTTGAACTCATCTTGGTCATTGTCTCATTTATGTACCAGTCATGGAAAGCGCTCTAGCTTGGCGAGTTTGGTAGTCCGTTCCCACTGCGCTATCCGCAGCGTTGAGTGAACCTATGAAAGAGAACGTCTCTGGTTACTTACGTAACCTATGTTCTCTGAATAGGGAACGAGACGCTGCGTTAGCTGCCAAGCTCCTCGCGCTGCTGACAGTTTTCTTTTCGGCAGAGAAATCTGAGGAGCAGATGGCGCGGGCGCGAATATGTAATGATGCGACGTAAGAGCGTCGGGGCGGAGCCAGACTGCGCGGGCGCCATCAGCCAATGAATTGGCGTGATTCTATAGGGCTTCAGACAATCGGCACATTCAGAGAATATCCCACTGCGCTATCCGCAGCGTCTCGTTCCCTATTCAGAGAACATAGGTTACGTAAGTAACCAGAGACGTTTTCAGTATATTTGGCACAAGATTTGAAAATTTTCTTAATTTTGATTTTTTTGTAAATAATTCACTTGTCAAAAAAAAAAAAAATCATAAAACTCAAATTGGGAGAGTTACCGTCCTCAGACTTAAGCTAGAAAATGGAAAAATGTGTGGCTTTGACTCAAGTGTGTTTATAGGTTGTGGTTAGGACAATCATTTAGCCTATTCAAATAAATACATTACTTGCAAATAGTTCAAAATCATTACATTAGGGATATTTTGGGGATATTTAATTTAATTTTATCAATCAATAAATTCCTCTTGAAATTTAATACTGTGATGTAATACACAATCTGTATTGTGAAAAGCGCTATACAAATATACTTGACTTGACAGTAAATTATAGTTCTTTTACTATTTTTCTTCATCCATTTCTTTATTTCTTTAATTTTCTCCTTTTGACAAGAAACTTTACTTTACAGAGGCAGAACATGAATTTCAGCGCTACATTTCAAGTTTTAACAGTAAAAGAGTGAGATAAAATATAAGTATATAGCTAAACGTAATAAACGACATTCAGCATTTTAAATTAAAAATGATACATGTTATGTGATTTCAAAATGAATGTTACAAGACAAACATTAGCAAAGCATATTACACAAAAGATTAAGAATGTGTGCACATTGTAAATGTTCATTTTGTGAAAATTCACTTGTCTAATAAAAACATGGATAAAAGTGTTGGGAGTTGGGAGAGTTAACGTTCTCAAACCTACATTAGAATATGGTAATGTGTGCCATTGACTTATAGGATGTGGTTTAGCCTATTAAAGTGCCCCTATCATGCTATTTTAAAGGTTCTTAATTTAGTTTTGGAGGTCTCCTACAATATTTTGACATGCATTAAAGGGAACACTTTAATTTTCTCATAATATACATTGCATACCACCTCATTTCTCAAAGATTCTGAAAATGGTTCGTTCGAAGATTCAGTCTCTCTGAACCGCGTAAAAAGCGTAATAGGGGCACTTTAAATGTAAAATATTTTTGGAAAAGAGTTTAAATACATTACAATAAATTCTAGTTCTTTAAATATTTTTCTTTATTCCTTTAAGTTTCTCTTTTTGACAAGAAACCCCAAAGTTTGTATATGTCCATGTAGATATCCCATGTCTGGTCTGTGCTCAAAACGTTATAGGGGTATTTTACATAAAAATGAAAATTCTGTTATCATTCATTCACCCTTATGCCATTCCATACCCAAATACTAATTTCCAAAAGACCGACATGGTTTTAAAGCTTTTGTTATCCAGTTTTGCAAATGTGACACTAACTCTTTACATCAGTTCAATAAACAAGAAGTTAATATTGTGAGCAAAATTATAAACACAACATTGGCACTTATTTCACCCACAAAAAAGCAGCAACAGAACCGTTGTGTGTCTCAGAGTAACACACAGTGGTGTTTCGTTACTGAATGAATCAGCCGATTGAACGAATCGGTTGAATGATTGATGACCCAATGACTCAGTGGCTCAATGGCTACGTTTACATGCACAACTTTTGTATCAATCAGACTGAATTCATTCCGATTGATGAATCCGAACGTGGTGTTTACATGAACGCTAAACGTGATCGGGTTGATGTGCGCATTTATATGTCACAAGATTCAAATCGGAATAGATTTTTTGATGTGCACACTGCACGAATATACAGAGTTTCCTGCTGTTTGCGCATAATAACTATTCTCCTACAATGGTTCTTTATTTGTTTTAAACAGCAGACTTAATATTTATCCATTTCTGGTCATAATTTGGAGACAATGAGCATATGAACCATTGTGACGTGCTGCTCATATCACGCAGTACAAATGCCCAAAACCAGTCGTCTGTGGATGAAAATCTGAAACAAGGACTGGTTGGATGTTGTCCTGCTCCACTTCACAGACGCTGAGTGAAAGGAGAATTTTAGAATGACGGGACAGTCATTTATACGACACTTTATTCAACAGGAAAAACAGCTCTTTCCGCACGTCATACGTCTTTACGCTATTTCAACATCATTCATTGCACATGCGCAGTCCTTTCAGTTTCGGTTTTCAATCCGATCAAGCGTTTACATGTTCTCTTGATCGGATTAGAAAAGGAATAAACCACCCCTTTCAATCTGATCGAAATTTCGTTTGGATCGAGCTCAATCGGATCGATTAAGGTGTTTACATGAAGGCTTTTCTACGGTGGCCGAGAAGCAAACCACAATTCCGAAAACAATAAACGCTTTATAAACGCAATGGAAAGACTAAAAACAAATGAACAAGTTAGAAGTAAGGGATAATGTATCGCGAGGTGGTTGTTATAGCGAATACAACCCCGACAGGCTGATCAGGACACCGACGCGAAGCGGGAATCCTGCGTCCATAGCAACGCTCTGTTTTTCATGTTTTTCATGTGTCACGCAGGATTCTAACCGTAGAGACGGAACGGACTGTTTTCTTTAGCGGAAGCAATACAATCGTTTTTAAATCAATAAACTCCTTTTTAAATCAATATTTTGTGTCAAATTATTGATTTATTTGGTAGGTAGCCATGTAATAAGCGGGATAATGTAGGGCGAGGCGGTTGTTATAGCGAATACAACCCCTTCACTCCTCCGCTTTGCGTCGGGGTCCTGATCAGCCTGTCGGGGTTGTATTCGCTATAACAACCGCCTCGCACTACATTATCCCTTACATAACATTTCCGAAAACACAACGACAAATCAGAAAACAAATTAACAAGTCAGAAAACACAACGACAAGTCAGACAAAATGGAAAAGGTTGGACGAGACATCTGACATGCAGAGAGTACAGCAGACTGCGGGAGAAGAAAGACGATTTGCGCGCGCGTGTGTGTAAATAACATTTAAACATTCATATTTTTAAAACAATATTATAGCATAATTTATGCAATTGTACAGTATAAATACATCTAAATGCTGCTTTAGATGCAGATTGTCACTTTTGCAGTGCAAAAATGGATTTTGTTGATACATATTTCAGTTGTTTGGTAACAGCCTATACTAAGAATTTAAGAATTTGACATACAAGATGATGCATATCCTCTAATAAGTAAAAATGCCTCTGGAAATCAATTTAAGGTTGCCCCTTAAAAAAAAAGAGTTTCTTAAAGAAAATAATTTATGTCACTGCTGTGAACTAACCACCACATAAAATATAAAGAATATGAAAAGCTTTGTGAGTCAGCTGTTCCCAACAGGCTAAACCAGTCAAAGTAGCAGCAACAAAACACACTCAACAAAACACTGTCTATTTATCATTATCGACAAAATCTCAGAAAATATTGAGATATAATTTTTGTTAATACCGCACAACTCTACTTAAAGAATGCGTATAGTATTTTATTGTACTTCTGCACTGAAGTCATATTCCTGTGAAAATTTACAGTGGTGTATGATATATCGATTTGATGCACTATGACACATCAGTGATGTACTCTGGGGTCCTTGGAAGTTTCGCGTTTTTAAATATCAGACACCGATACTGACAAATTTACAGTGGCAAATAAATTGATTCTGATACTTAGGCTATCTAACCATAAATATCTATGGTTCTAATAACGTATTGGTTCTATCACTGACAGACACACATAATCCTCATGAACATTGACATTTCTCTGTTCTCGCCATGTTTCTAACACCTAGCCCTCGATGCATTGATTGATAGCTAATCAGCTCGCAATGCATTTTTAATTCCACACTGAATTTTGCTACATTCATTGCGGGACATTTCATGAAAACGAAGTCGCATTTGAAAGGGTCTTAACTATGAGTGTAAAACGCAATTAAGAAAAATAACATTTTAATAATCATTTTGCTAAAATTTTGGCTTGAACATGTTAAACATATCTAGTCATTTCTGTAATACATTTCACTTTAATTTCGCAACTTATAAAACGTTAAAATATGTTTAAATTATGTAAAAAAAAATGTAAAAAATAGTAATAATTTTATTTATTTTTTTTTTTAGCATTTTGCTCCAAATACTGCATATTTGGTAGGAAAAATGTCAATTTAAATTCAGAAATACTTTGCCATTCTGTAGATTACATTTAAAATTGAATATCGCAAACCAAATGCTTCCATAGTGGCACCAGTGCAACCTCGAACAAAATTTTGTCGCACCAGCAGGAAAAAGGGTCGCAAAATGTCTGGAGCCCTGCTTACTGTGAAGCTCCTCATTGATATTGAGCACTGACATATCCACTAGATTAAACAAAATACTTCTGTTCTCACCAGTCCTCAGGCTTTTCTGCAGTGGGGTCAGACACAAACTCTGGCTCATCATCCAGCCAACCATCAGGCTTCACTGCATCAGGATCAGGCACCTTAGCAAGGGCATCCTCATCCCTAGATAGAGAGATGGATGGATACATATAAAAGAAATAGTGTCTTGACATACCACTTCTGCTATTCTCTTGACACAACTTCATCATAAGTTTATGTGGTTCATCATATGAGTACCATGTTTGTCACTATGACTTTTAAAATTTAAATAAAATGTGAAAGTAGTCACAACAATGTACTGTTAAGTTAACATTAAGTACGTAAGTGGCTTTGGCAAAAAAAATACTCATTCAAAAAACAACAACAACACAAGCTTTAAAAAACACACCAAAGACATTCTTTGCGTTTGACTTTGCTTCATATTCATAGATCTCACCAGTCATCAGGTTTGACTGCTTCTGGGTCCGGGATTTTGGCTTTTTCATCCCAGTCCTCTGGCTTGGAGTCTTTGGGATCGTCGATCTCTTTTGGAGGGTTCACAGGTGGAACGACATCGGTCAACATGTTTCCCCTGCTAACACTGGACTGGTCAATAAAGACCTCATAGCTATTGTCTGGATTTAAAACTGAGAAGAGGAAAAGAAGAGAGCAAAAATAATTACTAATAAATAATTTACCATTGATTAATGTAATATAAATCATTCAATGCATGCAAAATTACTTTCAATTGAACAGAAAAATGTCACATTTCATTTGTAATATGGTGAAATACTTGTCAGATTTAATCTCCAATTATTACAATTGATTAATTCAATCATTTATTATAGCATTTATTATATCCATATAATGGTAATAATAATAATAATAATAAATCTTTTTAAAAGGTTGTCAGAGCTTTCACAATCTTATCATTACAAGAACACAAGTGTGTGTACGCACCAAGTGTGTAGAGGTGAGTTTTTTTATCAGTATAGATCTTTTTCAGATCGACGTCGGGCCGTTTGGCATGTTTTTCTTCTACATCTCCATTAAGGGGGTTTTTATGTCTGAAGATGAAGTGGAGTTTATAGTCCTCTCCACATTTGTCCGGCCCAAACATGATGCTGTACGGTGTCCGGTCGTGAAACTGTTCCTGTGAGACAAAAGATGCATACATCACTCTAAAAATAAATATTATATCTTTTTTCTTTTTTTTTTACATTGTAATTTTCCTTCAATTTTATATCATATTCGAATCCAGTGTCTTTTTAAAATGTATATTTAATGAGATTTAACACGAGGGCATGTTTTTTTAGGGTGTGTTCACACTTGTAGTTTGGTTCACTTCACACTTAGTCTGGACAAAA
This sequence comes from Leuciscus leuciscus, assembly GCF_965113295.1. NCBI lineage: Eukaryota > Metazoa > Chordata > Actinopteri > Cypriniformes > Leuciscidae > Leuciscus > Leuciscus leuciscus. The sequence goes on along the minus strand of NC_138727.1, from coordinate 41,547,853 downwards.
AAAAATAAAAAATAAATGATACATTTAGTCCTGGTTCGTTTAAGATTGAACATCTTTTTTACATGTGATGGTATTTTGACCAGCTGAGAACTCATGAATAGCTTATAAAATGTGTAAAGAAGTCAAAACAGCGGCAGGAATCCCTCCGTCACACACAAACAATCTGTTGCAAGGAGACTGTGTTTCCAATGCCTGCACCAAACTGCGATGGGCAACATCGTGACTATGTTTGCTTGAGGTATGGTTTGCATTCTGTCCGTGATGTGGCATCGCGTCCTGTTTTTGGTTAGTTTAGAAGTCCTTGGTCCGTGTTGCGTTCATATTTTATCCGACCTGCACCATCTTTTCAGGGGTCTCTGTCCGCTTGTTTGGTGCGCACCAGGGTTCAGATAGCAGCGTTCTCATTCATTCAAATGAACCGCACTAACAGACCAGTCGCACCAGAGTTTGTTTTAATCAAACCAAACATGCCAAGTGTGTACAACACACCCTTAATTTATTCCAAACATATGAATCAGTTAATGAACATACCAGGTCTAAGTCTTCTGAGTCTGACAATAGCTTGATGTAAGCGCCGCCACAGTCAATCCCATCCTGAAAATTGACCTCATACCTGCATAGATCGGATTTTATTAGAATGCACATGCTTTATTTTACAAGTATCATAGAAATCCAGTATTCTGTGAGATGTCAGGTTGCAAGTAAGAACAGCACTCACTGGACAATGAGGGGCTTGTCCTCAAACACGAAGGGTTTGTTAAGCAGAGCCGCGATAGCATGATGCTTAGCACGAGATTTCAGCACCAAGCCCAAATCACCAGGCACCTTGTTTTCCTTAAGGGGCTCAACCTCCCATTTACCTACAGGCATAAGAGACATAATCATTTGCCAGTTGTTGTTTTTTTTAAGTTGGGTTAATGATCAAATATATTATCAGTATTATTCATTAACACAAAATAATAAAGAGCGGCACTCAAAATCACAAATCCTCTCAGCTGGGAAAACTAACCATCATATTTCGCAATATCTTCATCAGCATCCTCTTTCATTGTTTTAGACACCTGCCAACTGCAGAAAATAATCAAACATGAAAAAGCTAACAAATAATTAAGCAATAAGTAACAAGAGGCCATGCTATTTGCATAGAGTTCTATTAAAAATTGATTGATTTTGTGAAACATTTTGATCATTATATCATCATCGTTTTGACAATCTGTGGAGTGCAGAATTAGTTATCAATATTCTTAGTCGGTTCGCCCACAGAAAAGCTGTACATTTTAAATGTTGTCAACATTTATGCGTATAGTTGAATAAAGATGATCTCAAAGCAAACATACATGGATTACAAGCCACAAAACTGTCATTTTGATTTCATTCTTTGTGCAATATCAAATTGATAAGCTTCACAAACCTGCCCAAAGATCCTTCATCAAATGTCTCAGTAAAGAACACATCTCCTGTTGGAACTGGGGTCTTGTAAGTTACCTGTGCAATTCATATGATGAGTATTTACAAATAACTTGAAGAAAATTAGAGCCCAAGCAAAAAGTGTGAATCAGTGTTAACTGTTCTTATACACATTTTATATACATTTTCTTAGATGAGCACTGTCCATTATGACATGCATATTTTTTTATTTAGTGGTATGATATCTTACCTGAAAAGACACATTGGCGTCTACTTCAATGCTTTCACCACTGTCTGTCTCCACGTCCACATCTCCATCTTCCACTTGAGCCTCCTCTTCATCCTCCAGGTCTTCTTCCTGGGCCCATGTTACCATGGAGATGGAGAGCAACAAGAGACACGTCCAGCCCCACCGCAACTTCATCTACAAAAACATGCAAAATAGAGCATGACCAACAGAAAACAAAAAAATAATAATGATAAAAGCCGCCTTCTTTTTTTTTTCCTTTGGGGCGGAGCGTCTGATTCCATGACACTTTGACCCCTATATTAATCGACACATATGCCATCGGAAGAGCAATTTTTTTTCCAATATTTGATGTAAGACTTATAATAAAAAACGAATAAAATGAACAGCTAATCTTTAAAATACTTTAATGACATATTTTACATTTAATCATAATTTTTTCCCGCACTTTGGTGTTATGGATTTCTCAGAATAGTACAATATCAAAATAAAATTCGCATAATTTTGTTATTAATATTATTTATTATTTATTTAATATTTATAACAATATTATAGTAACGTGCTCTGGCTAGCTGCGGTACCGTTAGCTGGGTGATGACGATGATGATGATGACGATGAAGAAGATGATGATGATGCCTGTCTGCGTTAGTAGTGTTTAACAGAAAAATGTCTTTTTTCACTCACCTCCTCCAGCTGAATTAATATTGGCAATGTGTCGGATAACTGTAGCGCAAGCGGATGGGTTTGTCATCCAGTATTTCGGCGCGAAGAGTCCGCTATGAATGAGAGCGATAGCCAGTGTTATCAGAAGCGCAGGACGCCACTGACAACCGCTCCTCTGCGATAAAAACCCTTTCCGCAACACCTATCAAAATAAAAGTCCCATACATTAATTTGCCACTGCACTGTATGATAAAATCCATTTTCACATTTCACGCCAAAATAAAAGTCCCGTTAATTTTTTCCCAGTCATTTATATGTTTATATGCTGTCACTTGGCTCCTCTGTAAATGTAAAAAAAAAATTTAACTTCCGCATCACCTATAAAAATAAAGAACCAATTTATTTATCCAACATTTTATATGCCATTCACCCACCCAGCTGTCGCGAAATAAAACCTATTTGCATCACTTACGCTCTGTTTTACAAGAAGACGGTTTAGGATTCTGTTCCTAATTTATATGTAAGGAGCTAAAATAAAAATGAGATAACATTGTCTGTTGAGGCTATATTATTAAAGGATTTATATACATGCTTCAGTAATGATGTTAGAAATTATTAATTAAATGTTCCCAATCTCCATAAAGATCGCCATGGAACTAAAAACAACAGCGAATTATTTTAATAATAATAATAATATTTGTATACATTTATTGGATGTGAATATATTCATGTGAGATCTGTGGTAACGACAAGAACACGATTTAAAAATAAAATTGCAGAAATTATAATCTAGCAGCATTTTATTGTCGAGTTTTCTTATTTGTTGTTTACATAATTTAACCAATTATACTTTCAAAAAAGTATGTTATTATATAATGTCAATTATCATTATTATTAACTTGCAATAACTTATTGTTAACTTATTAATTTATTATTAAATTGCAAGAACCAGAACAGAACAAGAACAGACAATTATATTAAATCAAGACAAATAAAATAAAGACTAGGTCATGGAAGAATAAATAAATAAATAAATAAATAAATAAATAAATAGGGGTTATCTGCTAGTTTAAATTCCTCTAAGTTACTGAAATTTAAGGCATTCTACTTCTTCCTTAATTTCAATGATAAGAAATAATGACACAGTTCCTTGTGAAATATGTAGAGATTTGGATATTGTTTGTATTGATATTCATAGTAAAAAATGTTTGACCTACAAATGATGCGCCCCCTGCTGTCCGTGAGGCGACTGGCAGTCAAGCAGCTTGACCCGGAGGAGAAGCGCCGCATCGGCCATTTTGGGCTCAAAGGGGGCTTTTCTGTCACCACGTGAGGGCTGGGTTAGTAAGTCTGACACGGGCACTAAATCGAGCCGAGCGAGGACTCAGAGAACAAGGGGGTAAAAAACGGGGAAGACGCTGCCTCACACACCCGCACTCATTTCACATGTGCTGATATAGAGAGTGTAAAGGATGCCGACAGTCACTCTGCCTCCCAAAGAAAACGCTCTGTTCAAGAGGATCCTGGTGAGTGCTAATGCTCCAGTACAAAAACATCCATCCGACAAATAAAGCCTGTGGGCAACCGTCATGAATGTGATTTTGCGCTAAAGCTAATTTTTACTACGTGCGAAAATGAACTATCAAAAGAGTCTCTTTCTGTCAAATGGAGGTTAGCTTTTAGCCTGTTAGCTGCTAGCTGTCAGTGTGCTAATGTAGCTTAACATACAGACACAATGCTGATGGAAAGAGGCTGTCATTGGTTGAATAAAAGCGTACGGGGAGTTTAGTCTTCATTTATTTGATCATAAATGGCAATATTACTACGTTTATACAGTCGCGTGCTCTGCTTTGAGGCTATGTCAGTGGCTGAAGTGAGTCTCGTGGCCTGTTCATCCAGCAAACCACTTTAAAAGATCCTCAGGATATTTCTATGAAAATGACATTTTTGGTGGAGTTTTGATTTTGCGAGCTTTGCAGAGTTGTTTGAGAAGATGGGATGAGCTCAACATGTTTGCAGTGTTTTTCCGTTGTTTGGACACTGAAGGAAAACCTGAGAGTTAAGTGATGCTCAACTTCAGAGCTACAAACACTTGACGTGTTTATACAACTGCAATTCACTGTCATAGCGTGCATTCTTTTTGCTCCACTAATATGTAATGGATTAAACTTAGATTTTAGCAGTCAGGCCTCTTGATAAATGAATGTGTTTCTGTTTGCTGCATTTTTGGCTGTTTTATCCATGTTTCATAACACTCATTTAAACGGCTTTGCATGGTTTTTGTACTGCAGACCTTTACATTTATTAGAGTTGGATGTGGGCTTTAATTTGATATGGGGAAAGTAGATGGCTTGAGAATTGAAACTGACAGCATGATAGGCTTGCATTCATAATCTGCAAAAGTAGTAGTTCTTTATGTGAACTTTTTATCTTGTAAAATACTATATGTGAGCTCTGTCGATCATGATTGATCACATTGTCATCATGAATCCACTGACTGATTTAGCCGGACTTGGTAGTGGTAGTGGACTTGTTGTTTTTTTGACCGATATGATTAGATATCACACTATTTAATTTAAAGATAAGTACTGCATAACAATTCTGAAATTGTATTTATATTTTATAATAATTACTGAAGTATTTACAAAATAATTAGATATTAACAATTTCCAGAACTTTGACTACTAGTTAGTTATTTCAACTTTAAAGCATTATTGAATCTTAAACCGTTATAGGACAATCAGTTATTTTTCCCCCCATGACTGTATTTTTTTTCGACCTCATGCGTATAACTAGCTTTTACGCTGGCAGCTGCTCTCTGAAGTGTTGTATTGGTTTGGTTTGGAGTCTGAGAAACACTCTTATACCATGTTGGCAGACAGTAAATATAGAATTGTGATGATGGTGAAGCCCGAGGACAGACCCCACCTGGACGTTCTACCACCTTTGCTCATGGTTGGGCGCTCTGTTCTCCTGCCTGATTGTTTTGTGCCAATTGCTCAAATCACATTGATGGTCAATGTAAAAAGAATATTTTTACAGTCAAGTAATGGGGCTATGCTAAACAACAAAACCTTGACCCCCTCGGTTAGGACTGTCTGAGGGACTCGAGATCATCTGAACGTGGAGCCACAGATTTGTTTTCTACTGCCAGAGAATTAAAGGGACAGTCACATTAGATTGTGTGTTATATTCACTTACATTTATACTTTTTGGCCCTCAGTTCTATTTAGGGCTGAGCGATATAGCCCAAAAAAAAAAATCATCACAATAAAAATGTTCATATCAGTCGATACTGATAATATCACAATAAAACTTTAAAGAGTTTTGCTCCTAAGTGAAAGTTGTAGAAACCAGACCGTTAATTGTGGTTTTAAACTAGGCCTACTCTTTGCCAGAACATGAATTAATTACACTTTTCCAGTCATTTTTCCTTAACATAATAAATATTATAATTGAAAAATGAATTTCTTAGTTTCTGCATATCCTAACAGGTGATGTTGATACAAGTCATGAAACAGGTTTGTGTCGCCTGACTTTGACGTGTATGTTCAGCACAGTTTGCAGTGCAGGCTGTTGCAATATTAATAGCATTACATGTTTTGTCTCTTAGAAATGCACATTTCACAGTAGTTTGAGTTGGGATGCAGATGTAAGTTTTTTTTGTTTGTTTGTTTTTTTCATAAAAAAAAGCAGTAACCTCTGTAAAAATTGTAACGACCTCAGTTTTATGTTAAAATTTCAATATTCTGACTGAGACGAGAGATCTCTGTATTGTGTCTGGGGGAAAATATCGGAGGCTTTTTTGGTCAGAGGCTAGAGACTGCAGCCGGTAGTAGGAGCTAGCTCTGCATGTTTTCAGCCCACCCATAGGGGGTGGGATCTCACGATAAAAGGTTGAGCGAGTGGATTAGGTATTCTGAGCTGGTCTGAGTGAGTGGAGGTGTATACAAAATGAAGCAAGGGTGTAGAGTTTCATTCAAGCTATTTTAAGGCATGAATAAAAAAAAATTCACAGGATAAAAACGTTTAAAAATGTCATTTTGGTAATCCGATCAAAGATGAGTTATAAGGGATAAAATTATTGACTGCAGGGAGACTTTAATAGCCTACATGTCTACATTAATACTATAATAAAATTATATGTGAATATCCCACATTTCTGCCACAAAACCATGGTGCTATTAGTGTTACTACAGTAAATCCATGGTAAATGATGGTGATTTGTAGATTGAAAAGCCTTAAGTTCTGACTGTATCGTTGCATGCAGTGTTTCTACTGTTTGTCAGCGCTGACTCATTTGGCTTTAAACTAGTTTAAATCACTGAGACATTTAAGTTCTTCACTGAATCCAAGCGCTTCAGTTCTTCACTGGATCTCTCAGCACTGTTTAGTGGTCACGTGACTAGAGGTCGACCGATATGGGTTTTTTCAGGCCGATGCCGATCTTTTGAAATCTGGGTCGACCCCTACACGTGACCGGTCAGCGAGTAAACGCATCTGCAATAGTAAGATTATGAAATGTACAATTAATATTGCCAGCCACATAAGAATCGTAACTAAATCTAAATCAATTTAATTATAATTTTTAATTTAAATAAAGCTGAACCTAAACAAAAAAATGCAAACACAAATTAGAAATGTTGCCTTAGTAATTAAATTAAATTTAACAAGTTAAAGTTGAAGTGCTAAAATGATTAACTTTTTGAAATAAATATTAGAGATCCACCGATATTAGGGGTGTGACGAGATCTCGGAGTTGAGTTTGTCTTTTACTACATATGATAATTCATACTCAAAGTATTATTAGACCGTTATCTAAGGCTGTGCATACAATATATATTAAAACCATTTAGAAATCATTATGAAACAGTGATATTGTGAAATCACTAACGCTGCGGTTCTAATATATTATCATTTACACGTCTCAACTCCATCTCTGCATGTGCTGTGAGTTTGAGTTGCTTATAACTTTCATCTGGGAACGTGCGTAATTGAATCAGATTTGTAATGTAATCGTTTATAAACATACACCAACATAGGCTCTGAGTTTGCGTGTTTTGATGTCATCTTGTTCAAGAAATCACAGTGGCTGCAGCATTTCTATCGTAAAGAAGTGGCCAAATATTAAAGATTAAGTGGACATTTGTATTAAGTGCTGTTAGGCTAATATTAAACAAGGATTTGATCATGCTGTAAAGTGACAACAACAATCACCAGTTTAATAACAATAACCCCCTCTGTAGGCATTTGTTATTAACTTATTATACAGAAGTTGATTATTGTGTATATATAGGCCTAGTGTATTACTTTATGTTGTTCAATAAAACCATATTTGCTTTTTGCCTCATTGTTATGTATTTTGAGTCATTTTAAAGGCTATTGTTCGCTTAGGTCTGTTTTTATTAACACATTGTTTTGCTTTTTGTGACTTTCAGTCAAATAAAATATTTAATATTATAAAATATTACAAAAATATTTTGTTTTGCCATTAAAGATGTTCTTAAGTGTTAAAATATTGTCTCGTCTCGTTCTCGTAAACCCAATATTGTGTATCGTCTCGTGAGCTAAGTGTATCGTCACACCCCAACCAATATTGCTTTTTTTTTATAACCGACAGTCCGACACCAATTTTACTTGTTTTTATAAAATTTTATATTCATATTACAATAATAAAACGCATAGCAGTTTTTTTTTTAAATGTAATTTTAACAATAGGCAAAATAAATTGACAGTCTAATGTTTTCAAATGGAGAACATGAATGACAAGGGTCTATTAAAATACATGTATTGTCTGTGCATTCCATTTTATTTATCCATGGCACATGCATTTTTATTTTTTGTACTTAAGTAATGTTGTCCAATTAATTGTTTGCATTTTTAGGCAGTTTTTTTATTTCTTTGTAGGGCAATAGATTTTTTATTAAGATTTTATTAAGTTGGCCTTAGGAGTGTAAAATTAATTTGAAAAGTTAAGGAATCTTACACTGGTTCAAATAAGGCTACTGTACTGTATAGGTTTGATTTATGTTGAAGTACTTGAAACATGGCTTTAAATGGTGAGCCGTTTGTTTTTGTAATCAAGCTCTCAATTTATATAAAAATTTGGATTTACATGAATCGACCAATATATCTGTTATCAGCTTTCAAATATAAAGATTTATCTGTCATCGGCCTCATTTTTCATAAATCTTTATATTTGTAAGCCGATAACAGATATAGGCCTATGTTTTTTCCTCTTTTCCACCTAGCTTTTAAATTGCTTATGAATAACCGAATTGGTGAAAATTCAGGGGTGGCAATTGCTTGAATGGTGGGTTCATTAATTTATTATTCTTAATGAAAACACAACAACAAAACAGTACAATGACAAACACGCTGATATTAAACATATAACTTTTATTAACGAAACGAATAAGACGGCTTTATTCATGTTTTTAATGTTATTTATATATCTATGTGGTGTTTTTAATATGCTTTAAGTCAGACCATGTGCAAATTCACAAGTCAACACCATTGCTGAGTATTTTGTCCTTAAAACTGCAGAGAAAAAAGACAGTCTAAAAAACACACTTTGAAATCGCTGGTGTTTCTTGCGTCACAAACTGCCTTGTAACCAAAAATGTCAATGTGCGGGCGGGCTTTAGCCTATCATTAACTGCTGCAAAGCAGTGGAGTCTTAAGAGAAGCCTGGTTATCCCGGTATATTTTTCTGTTGATATGAAAAATCATGTACATTTAGCAATATAGCTGGTGAATTATGTATATGATGTATATTCCGATGTTATGATGAACTATATGCCTTTCTCCACTGACGTTCTAAGTTGTTCAAAGCATTTCTAAGGATACTGATTTTTAGAAGGCAGACTGAGATGACGAACGGGAACGTGTTTTGTGTAACATTAGCAACACATTATTAGCTGTTTGATAACGTAGTCAAGCAAAAGGCTAATCATATTAATTACCTGAGAGCAATACATAAAACGCATGACCATTCGATACATCGATTTGAAAACGAGCCTGTATGAGTGAGTGGAGGTGGGGGTCATTTGCATATTCATGGTTCTGCACATACCATGGACTGTAAAAAAAAAAAAAAATGGACGTAGTGTCCGTGACGTCACCCGTAGGTTTCTGAAGGGCATTTTTGTAGCCCAAAGTGGGCGGAGCCGGCCGTCGCCATCTTGCCAGCGCGTCATTCCCAGGTAACCGAAAATGGGCAAAGAGGCGGGATTAGCTGAGGTGACGTGACGGCTAAACAGACAGCAGACAAACGGCTAGTAGTGACAGCAGCGGCAATCCACCTGTCACTCAAGTGGCCACGCCCTTAATTATGCAGAACTTTATGGCTTAATAAAATTTAAACAGATGAGTTATAGAAAAAGTCACCCCCTCAGTTGTCATGAAGGGCAAAATTACCTATATAGACAAACCACTTTTTGCACCAGGCTGTAAACACACTTTTTTTCTGCTGTAAAGTTAAGCATTTTAACATATTGGGTCTTTGGGATTGACTCTCTTTTGGAGCATGTCTCTAGCGGCCAGTCGATGAATTTTAGTTTAAGTCACTTCCGTGTTGGATTCAAGAGAGTGACCAGAAGGTAGTGGCTTGGCGCATACTAAATAGAGCAAGGGTGTAAAGTTACATTCAATCTATTTTAAGCCATGAATAAATCTTTCACAAGGAAAACACGTTTAAATATGTAATTTTGGGGATAAAAAAACAAACAAACAGCATACATAAACGAAAACGAAATGTTAAACGAAATGCCGAAAGACTCCTGCTGCTGGTCTGTGCTGCGGCTCTTGTTCGGCTCATGTTGCGTTGAGCAGACACGTTCAAGTTTTTAATTGTAGTGTGTTCTCTAACTAAACTAAATGATTTTTATTACTATTAAAAAAAATCTAAATGACGGTGGGGTGTGGTGCCGCCAATTTCAGAAACTCTTATTCTGAAAGATTAATCTGTGCATATTGTTCCAAAGAAAAAAGTTAGTTTTTCATCCAAATATAACAACTTGCTTTGCTTCTGAATTTTTTTTCTTCCAAATCAATCTCTGATGTGTTATGCATCATGATTTGCAACTTTATAATAGTCCATATAATACAAACTTTAAATACAAACTTCAGTTGTGAAGAGAAGCTAAATCGTTTGCAGTTTCATGGGAAAAGGGAGTAGGTGGTGTACTTTAACATTTATTGTTCTATTGTACTTACACAAACACAAAGTAATTAGCAACTCAAGTCCATATCGTGTTGTTAAAATCTACTGGGACTGCCCTTTTAATAGTTTTCAAGCCTCAATTTTTAATTTAGAAAGGCTGTTGTATGTAGGATGCTCTGAATTGATTTGAAACCATGCCAGTAGTCAGTAGTCCTGTATTGAATGTCGAAGAGCTGATTCCAGATTTGCTGACAGAATGAGGTGATGTTAGTGATCTCACCACCTATTAGCTGAGCAGAGGCCTGTGTAATAGAGGAAACAGAAGCTGCTCTAAATAGAACTACTCAAAGTAAATTACCATCATTTACAGTGTTTGCAGGGGACAGCGTAAGCATGTGCGTTTATCAAGCGCACCCTCACATAAGGTTAGCCAGCTATGGGTTGTCTTTAGAAAGCACTAACCATAAGAGAAGATACAGATAGTATTGCCAAAGCTCTGCACTTGCAGTTTATTTAGGAGAACCCAGAGTTAAACTAAAAATTGTAACTGGGAGTACTGAGCTGCACTAAAGTAGCAATGCTGTTTAGAATGTTTTTATTTGAATTTGTTAGAATTATTTTTACATGTTTATGCTACATGTTTGTTTACCTGATCAAAGCTTTTATTTAAAAGAGACACTTAAGCAACAGCGCACTTTATTTTTATTGTTTTCACTCTTTCAGACCCCTTTATTAATTGATGTAGAAGTATTTTTGGTATGTATGGAAGGAGGAAGTGAAATTACAGTATAGGAAAAAGTGTTAAAAACTGTTTTGTTCAGTGCTGTTATAACTATCAAAAACAGAAATAATAGGCTATATAATTTCGGTATACCGGTTATCGGCCACAAAAACATGCAAATAATATGTAGGCTATCAGTTATTCAAAGTCAATATCGGTCAATCTCTAATAATAAAGATCATGAAAATCATCTGTGGGGAAAAACTGTTTTCTTCAACTGAAGAGGACTGAATGAGTTTATATTTTTTGCATTAATAGTTGTTTTTTTCTTCTCCTTATGTCATCAGCGATGTTATGAACACAAGCAGTACAGAAATGGACTGAAATTCTGCAAACAGATTCTCTCCAATCCCAAGTTCTCAGAACATGGAGGTAAGAACCATATTTAGCTTATACAGTTTAATGTGAATAACATGGACAATTGAAATTAGCATATTCTGAACAATATTAACTCAAACATGTCCATATGTATGGACAAAACAGTATATTTAGTGACTGGGCAGAATGACCAATCGGGCACTGTTATTAATAATCTCAAAATAGCCACATATCAATCTGGCTCATTATTACTGCATAAAACATACATATCTATATAGATTTAGACTGCAGCTGAGACATTTGTTTACCAAGTAAGTTTACTAGGGCTTAATTAGTGAAAAGTTAAAGGTTATGATCTTTGCAGAGACGCTGGCGATGAAAGGCCTGACCCTGAACTGCCTGGGAAAGAAAGAAGAAGCCTACGAACTTGTCCGCAGAGGTCTCCGAAATGACCTGAAGAGCCACGTCTGTATCCTTGAACCAAAACACACGTTTAAAAGATTTCAGTGTGACATTTATATGCGTCAACCTCCAGCATGCAGAGTGGAGTATGGTAATAGTCCATGTGTTGGAGCAGATGGAATGAGTTTGTTTCCTCATGTTCACAGCAGCAGAATTAACACTCCAGTATTTGTCTCAATTTGAAGCCTGTCGTCGCCGGTGGGGGGTGGGGGGTGGTGGAGCACAGCCAAAATTCCTGCCCTGTGTCTGACAATGATGTGCAGTTACACCATGAACTGTTTGGAGAGCCAAACACATAGTGTGGTGTTTCCTTGTTGCCGGTCAAATGCTTCACATTCTAGAGGTTCATGTTTTACAGGAGAAAGAAAATACATTTTGGAATATAATAATAACTTTTTATTTTTTTATTGGTTGTTTCTACATGAGATACAGTTACCACAAGTTTACCAAAATTTAATTGAAAATGTTTGATAGTGGATAGACTAAAGACACTGTCAGCTTAATACCAAGTATAAGCTAATACCAGCTTAACCAAGTACCGGTAGTTTTTTGAAACTTTATTAATGTGGAATGGCCTATACAGTCAAAGCCATTATTTTGCAACTTGTCCATATAACTTTTTTGCCTACTATCTCTTTACCTTCTCACCACCCACAAAATAAATGAAAACATATAGACACAATATTTTAGGAAAGGGGTCTCTTGCAAGGGGTTTGTTATATTTGCGGATCATTTTTGTTTTCCCCGGTATAGCCGACTCATTGTGTCCGGGGGCAAATATTTTGTCTTGGGCTTTGTGAATTTTTGTAATCATTCTGGGCACAGCACTGACTGTCATCAGCTCTCTAGTCTTGTTTCTCTTAGCAAACTAGTTGCTTTCCTTAATGTGAGATTTTCAGGCTGGCACGTGTACGGTCTGCTCCAGAGGTCTGACAAGAAGTACGATGAGGCTATTAAGTGCTACAGAAACGCTCTGAAATGGGACAAAGACAACTTGCAGATCCTTCGAGATCTCTCCCTGCTGCAGATCCAGATGAGAGACCTGGAGGGTTACAGGGTGAGGATGTGTGTTCAATTACAGTACTGTTCAAAAGTTTGGGGTCATTATGATTTAAAGAAAGAAATGAACTTTGAAATGACTTTTATTCAGCAAAGAAACTATATGAAGTGAATCCAGTATTAAATCAAGGAGTTTATTATTATTATGAAAATAGATATGACCAGGTTGTATATACAAGATGATGTCGAATTGGTCACACAAGACTCACTCGTTCATATTTATTGAAAGGGGAATAGAAACCGGTTTGTGATTTTGTGTAAAAATTTGAGTGTAAAACACATTTAAATAGAATGTTCATTTTTAAGTGATATTAGACAGGTTTTTATTCAGAAAATGTATTAATGGGCGTTTTTAAAAAGGTTTCTCCTGGACGAATTTTAGAATTTCTGTTATATATTAAATTGAAAGATGTAATTGTGATTATTACTATTGTACTATTTATTGTTTTTAAGACAAAAAATTGTTAAATTATGGTAAACGATATATTGACGTGATATTGTAATCACAATTATTTATAAAAATGTAAATACTGTTGTTTGACATGAATATAGCCATTGCTGCTGATGTTTAATCATAAATAAATAAATACATTTACTCAGCAAGGATGCATTTAATTGACCAAGAGAGACTGTAAAGACATTTACAAATGTACAAGTTTTCTGTCAAAATAATGCTGTTCTTTTGATCTTTCTATTCATCAAAATTAATCGTTGATCTTTATTTCTGCAAAATCTTTATTTAGCATCAAATCAGCTTTAGGCTGATTTCTGAAGGATCTTGTGACACCAAAGACTGGAGTAATTATGCTGAAAATTCAGCTTTGCCATCACTGTCAAGAGTTACTTAAAATTGTAATCATATTTCACAATATATATATTTTCTTTTAGTTTTTGCCATAATTTGATCAAATAATTCCAGCCTTGTTGAGCATAAGAAACATTTAAAAATCTTAATGACCCCAAACCTTTGAACAGTAGTGTGTATTTCATTTATTGTAGAATATGCACTGAAATATTATCTTAAAGGAAAATATGCTCTTTAATGTAATTAATTAAAAGCCCCGTATGTGTGCACAATGTTGAGGTGAAACACAAAAGATGCATGCATGCATGTGTGTGTGTGTGTGTGTGTGTGTTGGGCTAAATACAGGGGCCATGACTCAGCAATGTCCATTTCCTGTCTCTTGAGCCTGTTTCTCTCTGCTCTTCTCTTGTGTCTTTTTGTTTCTTTGTTTTCTGCGGGATGATAAAGTGGTTGTGTAATGTTTCGTAGCCTCAGGCTACTCTGATACCTGCTTTTACCACTGAAATGAAAGCCTCAGATTTGGGCTTTGTGCAATATTGCTCCACTGTTGCTTTCAGTAGCTTTTTAGATGGTACTTTGTTACATTGTTTTGAAAGATCCAATTTCTCCTCTCCATTCAGCAAGAGCTTAAACCCTTTAAGCTTTTTAAAACCTAACACCTTTGTTCTGACTGTTTTGACTCTCTTATAGGAGACCCGGTATCAGCTGCTGCAGTTGCGGCCAGCCCAGCGAGCGTCTTGGATTGGTTACGCCATTGCGTATCACCTCTTGGAGGACTACGAGATGGCCGCCAAAATCATTGAGGAGTTTAGAAAAACACAACAGGTAGATACAGACATGACGGGCAGATGCAGCATTTTTTATCGTGTAGTGTCATAATACCAAAATGCTATACTAATGAACATAGTAATATATCAATATGCTTTAAAACGACATGGATTGTGAAATGTTATTTAAAAAAAATATTTGAAAAATTAAAATAATGGTATGTAGTAGGGGTGTCCCCGACTAAGGATTTTCATAGTCGGATCTGAATCGTCAAGTCTTGCCTATAGTCGACTAATAGTCGAATAGTGTGTGGGGTTGAGGAGGGGGCGGGGCTTTAACATTTTAAAGCCGTGATGTACAGAACATCACACAAAGATATAGAAGAAAATGTATAAAAACATTTCGGATCAAGAAAACTAAGAAATAACATAAGTAACGGTCAGCTTCGGCGCAATTGCCGAGACGGCCAACAACAGAGCCATTGACCCGGACATCAGGGCTGCCCTATTCAACAGCACTGTCCTGCCGGCCATGCTCTATGGGGCCGAGACCTGGACAATGACGGCGGCCGACCAGCTAAAGCTGGCCGTGACTGAACGCGCAATCGAGCGCCGCATGATCGGGGTCCAACAGACCGACCACGTCCGCAATGAGCAGTTGCAGGCCATGACCAGGGTGGACAACGCGGTGGACCTGGCCAACAAGGCCAAGAAGCGCTGGGCCGGGCACCTGATGCGGCGGACGTACGAAAGATGGATCCGCGAAGTCACTGTCTGGTTGCCGATCGATATCAAGCGGGCACGTGGACGCCCTGCAACACGATGGCGCGACTCGCTACGACAAGATCTGGGACACAATTGGATGAGGCTCGCCCAGGACCGACAGACCTGGGTAGATCGTTGTGGTCTGCGCTGACCACTTTTGGCCGGCGAAGACAGACCGATTCTGGATTCTGGAACTGCAGAAAGGCCACCCTGTAGATAGGATTTGCGTTTCACATGCAAATCAAATGAAACGGATAAATTGCCTGTACGAGCATGCTCTAGGCCTACAGCGCAACACCGATGCACTGAAAAATAATCAACAATTCATTTTCAGAATTAAAGAAGAACACTATATATTTCTAATAAATAAAAAGACAAAACGAAAATAAGTCAGAAATAAGTCATAAAATGTAGAACAAATGTGTGCAAAATACCTAAAGTGCAAAGGAACATATATTCAAAACACAAGCCACAAATAGTTAAATTAGATAACCCTGAGTGATCAATTAATAAAATAAAAAAAAAAGAAATGATCAAAATAACGAAGTGGCAGTCTTTTTAGCTAAACATGTTCACAGCATCCAAAAATCTAATTAGAAACGGCTGAAATGTTTTGAAATAACTTGTACCCTAACCGATCGAGAAAAAATTCCAGTCTTTCACTCTGTCTGTGTCCGTTTGAGTCTTTTCAAACTGTGTGTGTGGATAAAATACATTCTAAAACGCTTAACGTGAAAAACGTTTAACGGCTTAATGTCCTAAAACTTTTATATAAAAAATAGGACTTTTATGGGCTTTTCCCAAATCACGGAAGTGACCTCGTCCTGGTTAGCGGTAGCATAAGCCATCAGGCTAGTGTTATTTAAATAAACTCTTGATGTACTTACAAACTTTCCAATGCCTCGTTTTATGAGTACAGAACATATTTGTACTACTGCAGAAGTTTGGTACCATTCTGGGCATTATTAGTGGGGTAATTTACGAGATACAACCTTGGATCCATTAGCGCCTGCACTATATCTCTAAATAAACTCGAACTTTAATAATGTTCGACCAAGGGAAAAAAAGCTTCTGGGGCGTGTTTGGCTCGAGGTCATGGTGCAAAGGACCTTAGGTTGAAATTACTCCGAACCATCCCTTTAATAAGGTGTGTAGCCTACTGTGTACATACATTAAGCAAGTAAAAATTCTTTGCACATTTTTATTGACAGCATTATCATAATGGGCTGTATATTAACGTATTGAAAGAAAACCGGTAGTTCTATATGAAATCTTACGTTGAGCACCCTCATATAGCCACAATGGCATGATCCTCATTTAATAACACCTCTGCGAAGATTCAATCGGTTTTTTTGTTGTTGTTGTAGTTTTGGTGCTTCAACTTTAGCATAAAAGGACATTTGAAATTTGGCTTTGGTTAGCAACTGTAATTTAAGTTTTTCATCTAATAATTTTTTTATTTTATATTAATTTATATTTCAATTAAAAAAATAGAATTTTAATAGTTTTAGTTAAAAATAACATATTTTTTCCAATAATTATTTAAGTACAGAGCCAGGTAATAAAACACAAATTTACAAGTTTTTTTTTTCTCCATATTGTTGTTTGACTAATATCTTTTTTTTTTGTTTTTTTTTTTTGTTTGTCATATGAGACAGTGGAAATTGGATTGGAAAGTAGAGGAAGATTTATGCAAACATCTGCATTGTATCAAAACATTCACGCTCTTCTCAGAGCATGCATGCATATGAATGTTCAAAAACTGGTGCCTGTCAGTGAGACAAAGTATATAGTATAGTATCAACATGCGTACCAAAGTACCTGTACTTTTCACATCCCTATTAATTTGGAATAGATTTGAAAGAACAGGGGCAGAGGTATTGTGAAAACTTCAACCTGCCACTACAGGTCAACAGGCAACACAATAGCATACGATTATTGTGGCTTCCAAGATAAGACGCTTACTTCCTCTCATTGGTTTCTAGCCCAACAGGAAACTACAAGTTGGCAGGCTAAATAAATAATTCCTAACTGTTTTATGTTATTTTAGAGGGATTAGTTAATGCAACAGATACTTTATCTGTGTGTTTTATGGTGTTTATGAATGTTTGTTTGATTTCTTTTTCTTTTCTTTTTTCTCAGACATCCCCTGACAAAGTGGATTACGAGTACAGTGAACTGCTGTTGTATCAGAATCAGGTCCTGAGGGAGGCGGGACTCTTTAGAGAAGCTCTGGAGCATCTCACCACCTACGAGAAACAGATCTGTGATAAACTGGCCGTGGAGGAAACCAAAGGTACATCAGTGCACCACTTTCTTCCCCATCTTCCACGGTTTTCCTTTGTTTCCTGTTTTATCTTCTGCGTTTTATGATATTTTGTCCATTATGCAGTTTTTCCTTTTCACATTTTGCTTGTCTAGCAGATTGACTTCCTGTTTGTGGTGCCCTATGGAAAATTCTCTCATTTAATTCCTTCTGTTTGTGTTGTGGATGTGTAGGGGAGCTTCTGTTGAGTCTGGAACGGTTCGAGGAGGCGGCAGATGTATACAGACGACTGCAGGAGAGAAATCCTGAAAATTGGTCTTATTACCATGGCCTGGAGAAATCCCTCAAGCCTGGTACACAGCATTGTTTTTATCTTACATCTTATAACAATATGCATGCACATGAGTAACAGTTTAACAAAACACAGCATGTCTGGTGTTTTTCAGTGAATGCAGAAGAGAAGCTAAAGATCTATGAGGAGGCCTGGGAGAAATACCCTAAAGGTCTCGTACCTCGCAGATTACCGCTCAGCTTTCTGTCTGGTAGGCAGCTCTTCTTCTAGTCTAATACATCAGCTTCTGCCGTAATTTTGGATTTGTTGAATAAAATGCTTGTGTATTGTTCAGGGGACAAGTTTCGAGAGTGTTTGGATAGATATTTAAGAATGAACTTCAGTAAAGGCTGTCCTCCAGTCTACACCACACTCAGATCTCTCTATCAGGACAAAGAGAAGGTGAGGAAACGCACTACACGTACAGAACATTCATACTAGTGTTTACGTCCAGATGGGTTTTTCACACATTATTTTAATTGCAGGTGTCAATAATTGAAGAATTAGTTGTTGGTTTTGAAACGTCATTACGGAGCTGTCGAATGTTCAGTCCAGATGGTATGATTTTTTTCTTTATTTCTTATATTTACTTTTGATTTCATTTCATGATTAAATTATTTTGATTATAGGGATCCTATCATAAGAAGTCAAATTTTGCTTGATCTTTTAAAAAGTCAATCTGTATTGAAGCTTTCAGAACACAAAAACTTGCCATATCAAAATGGTGTTAAAGCAATCGTTATGTGAATACCCACAGCTATGTGAAAAAAGTGGATAAAAAGTGATAGTTCACCCAAAAATGAAAATTTGCTGTTGATTTACTTGAGTCAAAAAACATACAGGCAAAACAAAATAATACCCGTGGCTCCTGACGATACATTGAGGTCTTATGAAGCGAAACAATCGGTTTGTGCAAGAAACTGAACATTATTTACAGCATTATTACCTGTAATCTAAAGCCTCGGCAAATGGCCCTGAGCGCGGGCTTCCTGTCACATAATGACATATCCCTTTAAAGGGTTAGTTCACCCAAAAATGAAAATTCTGTCAATAATTACTCACCCTCATGTTGTTCCAACCCCGTAAGACCTTCATTCATCTTCGGAACACAAATTAAGATATTTTTGATTAAATCTGAGTGCTGTCTCACTCCTCCATAGGCTTCTAAAACACTATAACTTGCTGGCCCAGAAAATGCATTAAAGACATTGTTAATATAGTCCAAGTGACTCCAGTGGCTCAATTTTAAGTTTATAAAGCGATGAGAATACTTTTTGTGAAAAAAAACAAGAAAAAAACCGACTTTATTCCACTTTTCATTTCCTTCTCTCTGGGCCTCGAGTCTTTTCACGTAGTGTTTAAGTGCAGCGCGTCTGTGTTGCACATCACCACGTATCACACACATGACCAGCGTCGGCCAATAGTGAGCCTACGTGGTGACGTGCAACACAGTCGCGCTACGCTTAAACACTACGTGAAAAGACTCGAGGCCCAGAGAGAAGGAAATGAAAAGTGGAATAAAGTCTTTATTTTTTTGCGCACAAAAAGTATTCTCGTCGCTTTATAAACTTAAGATTGAGCCACTGTAGTCACTTGGACCTTTACACTGTAGTGGACTTGGTCTTTAATGCATTTTCTGGGCCAGCAAGTTATAGTGTTTTAGAAGCCTATGGAGGAGTGAGACAGCACTCAGATTTAATAAAAAATATCTTAATTTGTGTTCCGAAGATGAACGAAGGTCTTACGGGGTTGGAACAACATGAGGGTGAGTAATTACTGACAGAATTTTCATTTTTGGGTGAACTAACCCTTTAAGCCCAAAGTATACATATGCCATCTGTTTCGCAACTGTTTGCCTGACATAATTTTCATCATCAGGAGAGTCTGTGGATGTCTGTGCACACTGTCCGCATGCAGCCCAATCTTTGTGTGCGTGTACAACAGCTCATGCGCAAAGTGAATGTTGAGACAGAAGAGTCCACTAGGTGACAGTACCCAGTTGTGATGTATTGTACAGACAGTAGTTGAAGAAGAGTGCAGAAAGAGCGATTTAAGAAAACAAAGCAGCATATCATTCTCCATCGTTTTTGTTCTTGTTTTAAACTTTATATGCAATGGCGGATCCACTACTACTATCCTTCTGAGCAAATGTCCTGTAAATGACACAACTCAGTGCTGCCCTCTGTTGTTTTGTAGAGTATAGAATAGCAACTGTACTGCGCATGTCGAACTCGTCCAGCAAGTGGAAATTATGGAGAAATTAAATGCTAAAAATGTATATGATTCTTTTTATGCTGTGGTGAGCCTTCTGATTGGTTTTGGTGGATCAGCATTTATCTGATTGGTTCTTTTGCTGGTCACATGTAGATGATGGCAAAGAGGAGCCGCCCACTACGTTACTTTGGGTGCAGTATTTTCTGGCTCAGCACTATGATCAGATCGGCCAGCACACCATGGCTCTCGAATACATCAACGCTGGCATTGAGAGCACGCCTACTCTGATAGAGCTCTTCCTCATTAAAGCCAAGATATACAAGGTAATATACAAAACACATCATACACCATTACCATTTTGAAGATGCTTTTCATTCAATCTGCAGTATGCTAATTGATGCGAGCATCACAACGGCTTGGGTCTCTCATTGAAAGGTGCAACTAATCAAATGAAAATGAGAATAATTAGGTGGGTTCAGCGATTTGATTGTCAGATATCCCAGCTCCATTGTGTCTCTTTTGTATTTCCCTCTCTCAGCATGCTGGGAACATCCGGGAAGCAGCTCGCTGGATGGATGAAGCTCAGGCCCTGGACACAGCAGACCGTTTTATCAACTCCAAATGCGCCAAGTACCTGCTTAAAGCAGGTCTGGTCAAAGAAGCTGAGGAAATGTGCGCCAAATTCACAAGGGTAAGAGGAGTGTGCGCTCGTGCTCATTTGTGTACACAAGCAGGCTTCTCTCTGGTAATTATGTTTGTATCTGTTTTGTGTGTCTTAGGAGGGAGCGTCTGCAGTAGAAAATCTGAATGAGATGCAGTGTATGTGGTTCCAGACTGAATGTGCTCTGGCCTATAAATCTATGAAGAAATGTGGAGAAGCACTCAAAAAATGCCATGAGATTGAAAGGGTTCGTTTTTTTTCTGCTTTATTTATATGATGATTTTTGTGTGCTGATTTTACCTCATTTGATTGTTTAATCGTTGATTGTTTTTTGCTCTGTCACACATTCGTTCCTTACAGCACTTTGTAGAGATAACCGATGATCAATTTGACTTCCATACATACTGCATGCGGAAGATGACGCTGCGTTCCTACGTGGACCTGCTTAAACTGGAGGACGTGTTGCGTATGCACCCATTCTATTTTAAAGCCTCACACACCGCCATCCAAATCTACCTCAACCTGCACGACAACCCGCTAACGGATGACAGCAAGGAGCTACAGGCTGAAACTGGTAATATGACTGAATCAAGCCCTGCTTATCGTTGCTGTCGGGTGGAAACCTTGTATCTCCATATTTTGCCTTTTTTTCATAAATTAATAATATTGGTCACCCTTTACATATGTCTGTGGGTTTTACTAATATTTACTAGTGGTGGAACGGATCACAAAATTCAATCATTTACGGTTTTTGAGCCACGGATTGGGTAATTTTTTCGGGTCAGCAAAAAAAAAAAAAAAATATATATATATATTGGGGGGGGGGGGGGGGGGGTAACTTTTCATTTATTACTAAAAGCTCACTTGAAGTTCTTCGATACTACATCAAAACCTTCTAGCCTAACTGATAAAGTTTAAACATTATTAAAAACAAGTGAACAGTCAGTAATAAAATAAGAACAAATACACAAATTACATGCAGAGATGAATACTAAATAACAAAGTTACAAAGTCTAACAGTACTGCCGTGCAAAGGCCGAAACTTCGTTTTTGGTCAAATGAGTTATTGATATTTTTGGCACATTCAAGACCTCCTTTATCATGTGGATAAGTATATTGAGTCAATGTCGTTGTTTTTAGGAGAAAATAAAGGGTTGTAACTTCCAAAAACCAAGGCAGAAGGCAAAACCTTTGGCCTTGTTTTGGAACGCTCAAATTGAGTTACAGTACTCTGCCTTTGTTTAGCCGTGAGTCAATATGAAGTTACTGTGCATACTGTACTGTAATATCTGATTTTACAGTGCTCTGCCTTTGTTTTTACTGTCCATTAAAATTTGCCGCATTTAAATTACGGTGTAACCTGTGTACAGCTGCCATCAGTCCCTGTAACCTCTGAAATGTCCTCTGAGCTTTGTCCTGCACAAACGCGGTCAGAACATTTAGTGCTGGCCGTGCTGTCTGAAACCCCCCTCTCTCTCTCTCTCTCTCTCTCTCTCTCTCTCTCTCTCTCTCTCTCTCTCTCTCTCTCTCTCTCTCTCTCTCTCTCTCTCTCTCTCTCTCTCTCTCTCTCTCTCTCTCTCTCTCTCTCTCTCTCTCTCTCTCTCTCTCTCTCTCTCCTCTTCTGCGTTTAAAATTGTTTGAATGTGTAAATTGGCAAGACAAAACACTTCCAAATGATAAACTTTCACTCTATGATGGTTAAATTTAGCAGTTAATCCACTAATCACATACGGTTAGGGGTGGGCGATATGGCAAAAAAAAAAAAATCTGAAAATTCACGATTCTTTTTCATGTGACTGAGCATTACAGCCAAACTAATGTCTATTTTAAAAACAAAGCCTTACACGGTAACAACATATAAGAAAAAAGAATGGCAGACATTTAGGCCAAAGTGGCGAAGATAAAAATCTTTTTTTCTATTTTTAATTACAAAGAAAATTACAAAGATACACATTACAAATTAAATAAACAGTGCTTTATTTTTTTGAGCTACAGTTGGTGTATTTAACAGTAGCATTCAAGAAAGAAATTAAATGAACAAATATAAAAATAAAATACTACATAGACTTCACTGTATAAATTATACATTGATTCTTATTAATGCTTCTATTAAAGTTCTCAGTCAAGAGCAGTGAGTGATTTTATCTCGATGTTTTGTTGTTTTATTAACATTAAAGGGATAGTTTCTCCAAAAATGAAAATTGTCATAATTTACTCTCTCAAGTTGTTTTAAACTCTAATAAGTTTCTTTCTTCTGTTGAAATTAAGTTATTTTGAAGAATGTGGGTATCCAAACAGTTGCTGGTCCCCAGTGACTTCCATAGTATATTTTTCCTATTATGGAAGTCAGTGGAGACCAGCAACTGTTTGGATACCCACATTCTTCAAAATAACTTATTTTGTGTTCAGCACAAGAAATTAATTAATACAGGTTTGGAACAACATTAGAGTGAGTAAATAAAGACAGAATTTTCATATTTTGGGTGAATTATCCCTTTAAGGACAAGCGGCAGCATGTTTACTATAGGCTACTGTCACTTCAAGACCGCACCTAATATAAACGCATGTGACACGCACCTTATTTTCTCAAATGTTTGCTTTCACTTTAGACATGTCCAACTGTGTTTGTAAACCTTGTGTGTATTTGACAGTATTAGCTCAATAATCCTCAAAAAATAACTTAGTCTAGTAACCAGGCGCAGTGTGACAGGCTTTTAATGCCTGTGCGCTTCAGGTGTACTGTGTACACGCTCAGAAAAGCGCATGTTAGAACAGCGTATCAGCCCGCGAATGAAATGTTTAACCGACTTTAAAGCACATGCAAATAGTGAACTTTTGTGAATTGCAGTGTCCCGTGAGTGTAACTCTACCTCTGCGTTAACGTGATGTGAAGTACGTCGCGTTTTACAGTATGTTGAGACTGAGGAGCCAGAACTGCAACTGATAGAATGGACTGTAACACGATACTACGATATTTCTTCAAAAGAGGATTGTGGAGACATTTTTATCGTCCATGATCAAAAATCGTGATATCGCACACCCCTATTTACGTTTTTTTTTTCTTTACTCTGGAAACACTATGCATTTGAAGGCTAATGAGCGGCGAAGAGTGTTTTAGTCTAGCATTTGTTGTAAACTCATAGCAATACTGTTTTAAATAGCCTGCGCTTATCATTTTGTCTTTAATAACATGAGAATTTGGCCAAATGACAGAAACTGAGCACCCACATAGCTACAATAAACTTTATAACCTGTAAGTTGATTTACATTTTTGTATGTGATTCACTTACTGCCTCAGATGCGACCGTTCTAATGAAGGACAAAACATGTATGTCAAACATTCGCTGGCCAAAAGCTTTGTAACTCCATTTTAGCTTGATTTTGGTAAAATGCTAATAATATAATGACACATGCAAGTGTCTGACCAAATATAAACCACAATATTAACTGACAACAGGCAAGTGTTTATTTACAAAAATAGTGGTTTTTCCATTTCCTGAAAAGCGGTTTTGGACATACAAGGTTTCCTCCCGACAGCGATAATATTTTTCACGTGTTTTCTTAAAAGGAAGTATGCTTAATGCTGCTTGTTTGTCAATCAGGGAACCTGACTGACAAAGAACTGAAAAAGTTAAGGAATAAGCAACGGAGAGCACAGAAGAAAGCACAGCTGGAGGAGGAAAAAAAGAATGCAGAGAAAGAGAAACAGTTAAAGAACCAGAAGAAGAAAAAAGAGGATGATGACGAAGAGATCGGCGGACCTAAAGAGGAACTCATACCAGAGAAACTGGCCAGGGTGTGTGTTTGGTTTGAGATAAATGTTTGTGAATGTGGGGAATTCTGATGAGAAAAGAAAAACACAATTCATGTCTTTTGTAGGACCCAAGGGAAATTTGAAGGAAGTTTAAAGATTTCTTTTGTTTTCCCAGGTGGAGAACCCATTAGATGAAGCTGTAAAGTTTCTGACTCCTTTGAAAAACCTGGTGAAGAATAAAATAGACACACACCTTCTGGCCTTTGAAATCTACTTTAGGAAAGGTATGTGCTTTACATCTCTGAACCACAGTCTCATCTTCATTTGAACAATCTAGTAGTCATAATATCTAAGTCGGCACGAAATGAAAATTCCTCTTGTCTATTTTCTAAATGCGCGTTATCTTTTTGTGAACAATTTAACCATGCATATGTTTCTTTCTTTTTTTTTATCCAAATATAATTGGTGAAACTTAACGTATGCCGGACTTCTCCGGTTAACACCTTTCTCACAATCGACTGAAAGCTCGCTTTCAGATTTGCCAACTACCTTTATTTTTCCAATTATATTTCACTTAGATGTACATCACAATGTGAAATAAATTCTGTCGCTACTTCTGTTACATTGTGAATTTAAGAGTTCTTTGTCATTTTTTAACGTTCTTTGTCATCAATTTCCTCAGAAAAGTTCCTGTTAATGCTGCAGTCGGTGAAGAGGGCCTATGCAATAGACCCGGACCACCCTTGGCTTCACCAGTGTCTAGTGCGCTTCTTTAAAGGAGGTGAGTGAACCCAGAGTGTGCTTGTTTTCTTTACATTTAATCAATTGGCCACTCTTTTGACTTATTTGTTGCTTCTGACACCATATTCACCTCCATGTGTTAAGTTTGGTCAGTAATGTGTTCATTTTGATTGGCTAACAGTGTCCGAAAGTAAAGACCTAGCAGAATCGGTCTGCATGGTGCTCAAGCAGGAAATCTCCAGGCTGTTTGGGGAAAGTAATGCTAAGAGCTTCAACCAGGCCTTCCTCACCAAGCACTCCAGTTCCATCCCTCACCGAGTAGCAGGTGCACATGCTCAACACTTTATATTCACACAGCTTTTTTTCAAACTACTACTTTTCCATAATGCATTTTCACCTTTTTTCTTCCTTCACAGCTGCCAAAATGATGTTCTATTTAGACCCTTCAACACAGAAGAAAGCAATGGAGCTGGCTATAGCACTTGATGAATCACTGAACAACAGAGGTGTTCAGGTACATAGTAGACTACATGACCTTAAGAGGATTTTACTAGCTGATTAATGTATAACAAGTGACAAGAATGGACACATTTGGGTAAATATTGTAAAACTACTTTTTAAAAGGATAGAGTTTAAGAGTTTATCCACACTGTCCCTTGTAGAACATGCACGGCTTTTTATTTCAGAGCGATTTCTTCACATTATTGATTTGACTAGCTTTCTGCTTTCTTTTTTAATTAAAGCTTATGTATTCAGCAAAACAAGGCGGTTGTAAGAACACAGTTGGCTGACATACACTACATGACTTTAGCACAGATATTTTCCCTGATTTGCATGTTCATATTAGCTTTGATTCCGTCCAGTCTTAGGATATGAAACTTGTTTGATTATTTTGAGCCAATTTTAAATGTTTTCATTTGCTATGCATCTCCTAGCAGCATGTTTCTACATGAATTTTAGTTCGGAACTACTTTAAAAAAAAAAAGTCTGCTGTGTGATCCTCAGTCGTTTAGTTTTACTCTGTAACCATTTACATAGTCACTAAGTGTATGATGCTTAGTGTTTTAAAATCTTTTTCGATTGTAAAAGTCGTGTCGGGTATTCCAGCCTTTACTGTGGGCCTCTTTACTCCTGGTCACTTCATGCATTCTCTCTGATCGGATATCTCTTCAATCGTGAACTGACCAGGTGTAAATGCCCTCCGAAACGCTTTCGGATTTAAATCCGATCCCTCAGACCACTTCAGGAGCTGGTTTGAGAGTCATTCCAAACGAAGCTGGACTAGTATAGACTGTGTAAATGCATCTGGTTGATGAAACCACATAAATTTTACTCCCAGAATGTTAAAAAATAAACATGTGAGAGCATGTTATAGCCAGATATGACAGCTCTACTGCAACACGCATTGCCGCAGATGAGCAGCTGAGTTTCTCTTCAGCAAGCTGATGTGCAAACTGCCGCAAATGAAACTGAAAGTAAGTCGCAGACTCTCAAAACACTAGGGCTGTACTCAACCAAAGAAAATCTTGGTCGACTGAAGTCCTGAAATTTTCGACTAAAAATCGACTAAAATCGACTAAAAATGACGTTAGAAAAAAAAACGTTAAATTAATTAGATGTGCACTGTGCGCAGTACTTGGTAGCCTTGTTGTCCGCCTAAATGAATTATAAATAAACAAACAACTAGTAGGCTATTTGCAGTATATTAAATCGTTTTTGACCTAATTATTTTGCACTGAAATGAGTCTGACACTTGAGTCTGTCAGCTCTGACAGCGCTGCATCACCTGCGCAATATCATAGCTTATGATTTCCGAAAATAGTACTATGTTGTCAACTAGTGATATCATCACAAGAACTGTTGAGGAATATACAACATAATTTAGACAATTATTTTTGTCATATGTTATAATAATAAGTTATTATTAGTCAGACACTATCATTTCACCGTGCATGTCCTCGCACCGAGCGAGGCTGATGAGCTTAACGTTAGCTTCGCAGCTGAGACACGAATAGACTATTAACTTAAAGCTTTACTCTTAATAAACACAAAAGGCACGTCCACTTTAATAAAAAAATTATATTTATTAAACAAACCAGATCAAGAGCAGAAACGAAATAAAGTGCATAACTGAAAAATAAAGCATCCTAGGCTCAAAACTAACAACCAACAGCACAGCGCAATTGCGCATTAGGCTCCAAATAAAAAATAAAAAAGTTAGGTTATCACACTAAAACATTGAAATATGCAAATTCTGATATGTTCATAGCTTACTCAAAACAGACAGGGCAAGCTAACGCAGACAAGTGAGCTTACCACTTTTACAGTAGATGATATGTCATGTTTGTCGTCAAGCTGTGGAAAACTGTTGCTTGCAAACTTTGCATTCGACCTTTTTCCTGTTATCAATTTTAACAAAATGCTGCCACACTGTCGATTTCTTTGTTGTTGACATGTTAGAAGAGGACTGTTAAACGCTCTCACAATTAAATAAATAATATTCAGCATCAAACCTACTACGCTCGACGCTCTCTCTTGGGTTGGACTAATCCAAAAAAGGTGAAAACAAGGGGGGTGTTTTGAAGACAGACTGTTACAGTGAAACAAGGGTATTCTGAAAACACCCCCATTAGCAGTTAGTGCTTTCCACCTGATGAAATGAGCGCGCCTCAGCGCGGCAAAACTGATGAAATAAACGCGGCAGAAAATCGACCAATCAGAATTTTGGTCGAACCAGAACGTATCGACCAACTAATCGACTAATCGACTAGGACAGTACAGCCCTACAAAACACAATCATCTTCATTAAAAGTAGTGTGACTAAATGATCTTACCAGTGCTGATGCCGCATTCTCTCCTATTACGGTCTTTGATCTTGAAATTAGCTGATGATAAATAAAATGCAACTTGTATCGGTTGCTTCTGTTGACGTGAACTCCGTTAAATTTGCATATAGCAAGGGAATTGAAGATCGTATTTATGTCCGTTTTGCGGAGACCCGTTTATGTGGCCGAGTGTAAATGGAACCGTTTTAACAAATCAGATAGCTATCCGACCAGTAAATACACATGAAGTGACCAGGTGTAATCAGACCCTATATTATAGCCATACTACTTTATTTTCTTGCAGATCTGTACAGATGTTTTGGAAAGCCTGCGTGATGGCAGCCTTGGAGAGGCTAAAGAAACGGCCGAGTTATACCGAGCGGAGTGTCATAAGATCTACCCCTATACGCTGGCCTTCATGCCTCCAGGCTATGAGGAAAACATGAAGATTGCGGTCAATGGAGACGTCTCCACGGAAACTGAGGAGCTGGCCAATGATATGTGAACATCCGAAGAGGGTGAAGGACTGAGGGAGGAGGTGGAGGAATGGGAAGCGGTGCGGCACCGCCTCTGTCGAACACCCAAGACGGTTGCCATTGACTATTGCGGTTCTATGAGGAACTTCCTGCGATCTTCTACACCCCCAGAAATTGCAGTTAGGACTCAGACAGTGACTGTGTTTTGGAGTGGAGGAAGAAGAGGAGGGGTGTGGAGGGAGAGACGAGAATAAAATGCCCATTTTACTTTTTTAACCTTGCTGATGACTACTCTCTAACTGAAAACTAGTCAAACATGCATCCCATTTTGAAATACAGTATGTCTGAATGCAAACTTTATGCAATGGCGAGAGCAAATCCCATAGTCAACAAACCAAGCAAGAGAAACACACTCAAACCCATCTTTCCCCTGTTTTAAAGAGTAATTTATATGAAAAATAAAAGCTTAAAAAGGATATTGGCTTTTTGTGCAGAAGATCTGGTGTGAAAAGGTGGCTGAATCGTCTGAAGTTGGACATGGTTTTGGGGGAAGGCTGGGTGGACAGGAAGTGATGTCCTAATGGGGAAGCAGCATGTGTAGATGTTCCTTATAGCATTTCTTGGAGGTGTCAAAAAAAAAAAAAAATGGCTTGATAATGACAGTAAACTGTTATCAAGAGCCCTTTTCTCCTGCTCTCTGTTCCAGCTTACCTCATTTTATCACTCTGTCTGGTCCAATTGGGTTACAGTGTTCAAAGAAGAGTTTGTTGTATGGTATAGATTTTTTTTTTTTTTGTAATAAAAAAAATCTAAATGTAAGAGCACACATTTGGCACCAGCCCATCTACTGTTCCTTCTCATTGACATTGGTAGGGTCTTTAAAAATCTTCTAAGTATTTAAAATGTTTTGGCCAAAAACATCTGAAGTATATTTTGTCACAAAAAAAAAAAAAAAAAAAAAAATACTGCAAGCCAAGGGATATGAAATAACTGTGGGCTGTTTTTGGTTTCTGTCCAAGCTGGATGTCAGACTTCCCTTTTAACAACGGTTCCTACCCCTTTTATGCATAATTACATTCATGAATAAAAGGAATAATCATATGTATTATTGCAAAAGGGCAGAATTTTCTTTAATTACCTGATTTGATGTCTTATGAAAGTGGGGCTTAAAAAACGAGTCCCAAGTTTCTCTTTTATTTAAGGGGAAGTAATCAGTAAGCATCAGTCATTGACATGTGAGGAGTGCTCACTGGAACACTCTTGAACTTTTAGCTTCCTTTTAACATCTAATTCGAGGTTTAGTTTTTGCCACTGGAACGGTAAATGGATTCGTCCTTGGAGAGCTCCAGCTCGTCGAACGGTATCCCGACGCGCTGCCGTCGTACCTGTAAGATCATTGTGATCGGAGATGCCGGAGTCGGTAAGACCTGTCTGACACACCGCTTCTGCACCGGGCAGTTTCCCAGCAGAACGGAGGCGACAATCGGGGTGGACTTTCGTGAGAAACTTCTTGAGATAGAAGGCGAGAAAGTCAAAGTAAGAGTTAAATTATTTAAGTTGTTCTGTATTTTCGATTAATTTTATACCACGTTTATTTTGCAGCAGATTACAAAAATGTTGCCTGAATGCATAAAACTAATTTAGGCATTGCATTAAACCATCCGTAAAAACGCGATTAGACCTATTTTTGTGAGTAGGAATGGCGTATTGTCAAGTCATAAACGGTAGCCTACGTTTTATTTGCATCATCATTTGCTTTTTAGTACCCTTTTAACTGTTCACCCCCTAAATCGAATGCTCAGTAGGTCTACTGAACATACCGGTTTTGGAACTGATTCATTGAAGAGGTCCGACTCAAAGATATGTATATGTATATATATAAAAATGTATGCAACAATAAATACAGAAACAAGACAGTAATGAACGATAATAAACAATAATTAGGGTTACAAAAACCACAAAGAATTTTAAATTAGTTTAAATGTGTTACACCATAACAGTCATATGCTGTAGAGTTTTTAGAGTTCCTCAAAGAGATTTGATGTAGGCTATATCAAATATTTGTAATAATTTGTGTACTGACTAATTTGGATTTACCTGATCTGTTTATCAGATTCAATAACCAAGATGTAAATTCTTTACTACTTTATTTTTTATTTTTGCTTGTGAATGCCATGGAGGAACAACGGAACGCTGGATTTTACTGTGTTGTTGAGCTCTTAATTAGCTTTGAAATGAGGAATTGGACTTGACTTTTGAGAAGAGAAGCTTTAGTCCTACACCACAAACATTAAATAACAATTGCTTTAAAGATGAACATTTAGGCTACATTACTACCCCTATTTCAACCAAGGCTCTATTTTTTGTCCAATTCAAGCACTTAATGCATTGAGGCTATAAAAAATTATAATAATAATAATAATAATGAACTTCATAAATACCGTCAGGCCCAATGGAGACTCAAGTTTCAATTTTCAGTAGCTCAGTTTTGTCATGCATGGCAGCAGCAATGCCAAGGCATGAGTACAAATGTATATTATGTATATGTGAACAAAAATCTAAATCTTGTCCTCTTCCATCTCGCTTCAGGTACAGATGTGGGACACTGCTGGTCAGGAACGTTTTCGTAAAAGCATGGTGCAGCACTACTATCGCAATGTGCACGGGATTGTCTTCGTGTTTGATGTC
This sequence comes from Leuciscus leuciscus, assembly GCF_965113295.1. Classification (NCBI taxonomy): domain Eukaryota; kingdom Metazoa; phylum Chordata; class Actinopteri; order Cypriniformes; family Leuciscidae; genus Leuciscus; species Leuciscus leuciscus. Next base: position 41,516,458 of record NC_138727.1, on the reverse strand, counting down.
ACTAACCCCATTAGTTTCCGCAATCTGCCTCTGTGGATGGACGAGTGCCGTCAGCACTCTCTTGGTCCAGATATTCCCCGGGCCCTCGTTTGCAACAAGGCCGATCTGGTCACTCCGATTACATCTGTGGTAATCGAGCAGGCTCGTCATTTGGCCGAAGTCCATGGAATGTCTTTTTATCTTACTTCAGCCAAAGGTCACAAAGGGGACCAGGTGGACAGTATCTTTGTGACATTGGCAAAGAGTCTGAAGAGCCAGAGAAGCCAGAGTGTGAACGAATGTGTGTTAGGGTGCAGATCTGAGAGCTTAAAAATCACACCAAAAGTTCCAATAGCACAGGAGACCAAGAATAAATGGGGCTGCATCTGCTAACTGACAGATGAACACAAGAGTGGCGTGATTATTTCAGTATCCACTGACAGGGACAAGAAGTAAATAGCAAGTGTATCCTTTGAGAATCACAAGTCAATGGTCAGAAAGAGAAAAATTATGCATTATGCAAAGGAGGATTCATGAAGGAATTTCTCCGGCATGGAACCTTCTACAGACAAGTGTAACACTGCTAGATTAAATGACTTCATTCTAAACCTTGAGATTTCAAAAACTGCTTAATGGAGCTGGTTAGTTGTCACTGGTTGGTGTAGTCTCTGACAACTGAATCTTCACTTACTTGTTCTTGCTGCTCTTTGTGCTATCCCATATATGTGTCTAAGGCTAACTGACTTACTGACTATACATGTAACCGTATATTACTCAATTTAAATATATTTAACAAAAAAGTTATTTTTATGATTCAATAAACAAGAAGAAAAAATACTTTTTCTCATACTTTTTTCAGCATTTTAAAAGTTTACATTTCCTACTTGGATCCTTTGACATCTGGAATTGAAGCAGGAACACACTATCCATTGACACCCTCATGTGGCTGTTAGAGGAATTGCGTAAATTCAAAAAAAGAAAAAGATTTAATCGACTTTTTTTGGCTATCACAGTTTGGTTTGATTGGTATCGGACTATGGACATTAGCTTTGCTACAGCTGTCAATTAGTCATTTAATTTTTGTACACTGTATAGATCACACATAATGTTTGTATGTTTATTGCCTGGTTTCACAGACACCACATAGATTAAGCCAGGATTAGACTTTAGTTCAATTAGGACATTTAAGTAGCTTTTTTTAAAGATATGTCGTTGCTTAACAACGATATAAGTTGCTTTCAGTAAAAACAGCTCAAACATGCATTTTTGTCTGGGACTAAGCCTTGTGAAGAAATAGCTGCTGTACAAGATTTTAAATTCTAAAAATTGTGTTTAAGTTTTTACTTTAAGAATGTTGCCTACCTTGTTGTGCATTTGTTTCTATTTGCTGTTTAGACATAGGCCTACTGTCTAAATAATGTTTAAGTTTAAGATCATGGCATCAGACGTGGTGAAAAGAGAAGAGCACCATGTCTCAACCAGTATAAAACAAAACTTTATAGATGAAACTTTATTTATTTGCTATTTCAACAATAAGAGTAGGGCATTTTAAATTGCAGTAATATTATTCTCTCTCAAAAAAATTATTATTTTTTTTTTTTTTTTTTTTTTATCATGTAGCACTTTGGGATTTACTTAAATATAAAGTGCATTATAAATTAAATTTATTTAAAAATGATTATTATTAAATTGTGCTTGTACAGAAAAAAATTGGTTATTTCTGTAATATCAAACTGTTCTAATACAGTAGAACTTGTATTCTTGTTTTAACTTGTCTTAATTGAAGACATTCTGGTAAACACTTCATAGCACACAACACGCAGAAATCTGCCCACTATAACCAAATCACACGCGCATTCTGTGTACAACATTAAAAGCCCTCAGTGAAGCAAAATCTAGATCACTAACGTGAGTTATGCATTCAGATTACTTTTTTTCAAGTAACTAGTAAAGTAGGCGATTACTTTTAAATTTACAGCAAAATATCTGAGTTACTTTTTCAAATAAGTAACTTTGCATGTTACTTATTATAGTTCTGCATTAAATGTGAACAAACAAATCTCACTCGCACAAAAACAGATTCAGTATCCCTTAAAGGGATACTCCACTTTAAAATGAAAATTCTGTCATCATACTCATCCTCATGTTGTTTCAAACCTGTATGAATTTTTCTTCTGCTGAACAGAAAGGAAGATATTTAGAAGAATGTCTGTAACCAGACAGTTTCTGGTACCATTGACTTCCATAATATATTTTTTTTCCTACTATGGAAGTCAATGGTACCAGAAACTGTCTGGTTACAGACATTCTTCTAAATATCTTCCTTTCTGTTCAGCAGAAGAAAAATTCATACAGGTTTGAAACAACATGAGGGTGAGTATATGATGACAGAATTTTCATTTTAAAGTGGAGTATCCCTTTAAAATGAATGAAAAACAGTAAAATGCAGACTCAGAATATTACATAAAAATGATTAAATTACACAAATATACTTTATGTATTTAATCTCATTTTATTTACCAATGACTTTGCTGTTGATCTTTAATGATCCAATTCAACCATACTAATCAGCAAAAATCACTTTAGAGAAACATCACATTTGTGTTACATTTTCTTTTTTCTTTTTTTTTCTTTTTTTTTTGCTGAAATAAGAACTTTCTTCTTCTGCATCCTATTCTTCTTCAATCCAAAATGGCAGCACAGCTTAAAGGTTTGTCTTTTGGTGTGAAAGAACCTTTACATTAGCCAAAAATATAACTTTTTTATTTGTTATTAAAAGGCTAACAAGCAATCCCAGTCCAGCCCAGGTGAGAAAAAGTTATGCAAAAGTAACATAAAGCACTGCTTTTTAACCAAGTAACGCAATTAGTTACTTTTTGGGAGTAATGCAATGTTGTAATTTATTACTTTTAAAAGTAACTTTCCCCAACACTGGTCATAATTAAGTTTAAGTAGGCTATGCAAAATGTTTAGTATGTTTCTGCATTCGCCACAGGGAGGCATGATATCAGTAAAGAAGAAAGCGGTGAGCTGAGAGAAGCTCTCGGACATGTTGTAAAACTGTGAAATATATTACAGAAAAGACATCAGCAATACTGTAGAGTTAAAGACATTTTTTTTCCAAACGTTTTTTTTTTCTATTACGGTGGGGAGTTTCTGTTCATTTTTATTGTTTATATCATGATATTTTCTAGCCTGATCCTTTTTAATAATATAAGCTTGAAAGCATTTTACATCCACTTCTTGAAATGTAGATATTTCCACAGAATGTGCTAATAAAATTCGCTCTTTAATGCATTGTTTAGTAATGACACTGTCCTACCTATTTCATCATACCTCACACTGAGTGTGTAGGATATACAAAAGCAGTGAAGTGGAGGGAGTGTGTGTGGCCACATGTCCGGGAAATCTGAGAGATTTATCCAGCACTGTTATTTTTTAACGGCATAGCGCACAAGGAACATAAGAACGAGCATTAGAACGAGACTGAACTTTGAATCTAGGGAATGAAACTGTACATTTCATGTTAAACGCCGCTACAATCATCGTGTGACGTTCTCGGAAAAGTCAGAGGAGCTTTTTGCTGTATTTTGGACATCATAGGCCACGAATGAATATCACAAATAATTGAGATAGCTAACTGAACAGACTGAATACACTGACTGAATTTCTCTCCAAGTGTAGGCTACCTGAAAACTGAAAAGGGAATGCTGGTCATTCTGTTTGCAGCAACAATGCTCTTTGCGCAGGACCTCGCCGTGGCCGAGCCGAGGACAAAATGTTCATCCAGGTGTGATGTGAGTAAATGTCCGAGCCCGAGCTGTCCGAGCGGGTATGTGCCCGACCACTGCAACTGCTGTCTTGTGTGCAGCCTGGGCGAGGGCACATCGTGCGGTCGGAAGGATGATGCTCCGTGTGGCGACGGGCTTGAATGTAAATTTCCAGCCGGTAAGCGACTTTCCAAAGGCGTTTGCCAGTGTAAGACAACTCACAGAGTGTGTGGCAGCGACGGAAAGACCTACGGTAATGTGTGCAAGATGAGAGCAGCCGCGCGTAAAGCGCAACAGCGAGGGCTCTCCGTGATTACCCAAACGCACAAGGGTTCATGCGCATCATCAAGCTCAGGTCAGTCACTGATAAGTTCAACTACTTATTTTTCTTCTTGATTTTTCTGTTTCTGTTCAGGTATAGCCTCCTATCAAAATTGGTTCTGTTCCGTGTGTCTGGAATATTAACTAGTAATTATGTTTACTACTATTTTGTTGCCTATCAGCGCTATTGCCTTTTGCGCATGACACTTAAGCATGCTATTTGTCTATTAAATAGGCCTAAGTCTATTTGAATGAAACTGTCAGTTACGGCAGCTTGAATTTCATAAATGCATTGCATTTGACAGTATTTCCTGTCTTGCAGTTGCAATAGTTTCCAAAGGTTTGGCAAATATGTTTAATGTACAGTCTCAAATTTTGACTGCTGCTTTATCCATGTGAATTAGACCACTGTTTTATTGACTGGGGGGAGAAAAAAAATGACAGTGCAAGTGTTTGTGTGTGTGTGAAGCATAGGCTAATACTCAGTCAGCTTGTAGGACTGTTGCTATATCTTCTCTAATTTTGGCTTCATGTGTGATGTCTGAATTTGTCTGATTGAGACGTCTTGGAATGCCTACTAAGTAACATCAGTGTGATTTTGGATGTTTAGTGAGATGTAGTGTCAACAGCTCTTAGTTCCTTCCTCTTACTATTCCAGTGTGGTCTGTAGTTATTTCACTAAGAGCCAGTGAACATAAATCTAAAAGCAGCTTTTAACCCTTTTATACTGAAGCGCGAATCAAAACATGCAACTATTTGTATTCTAAAGCTTTGGAAAAGAGGACACAATCTAGGCCGAAAACCATCTGGGTCCAGCCCACGGAATGTGAGGGAAGTTAAATGCGACACACCTAGTCACAGATGAGCAGTGATCCAAATTATTACAATGGATGTCCTATATCTATTCTGTTATGTGCTCTATGGGACATCTATCTAATAGAACATTTGGTCACTGTGATTTTGCCAAGACATGTTCCTGGATCAACATAATTCTGTCTAAAAAATGTATCCTAATCCTATCCTTACCCCTAAACCTAACCTTACCCATAACCTATTCCTTTAACCAGAGGGAAATAATAGGTGAATTACAATGTAGAAGCACCTATTGGTTGTAAGTCTAAACTTGACATACAATTTTCCCTCAAATCTGAATAGTTGTTTGGAATGTTGATCCAGGAACAAGTTGTACTTGGTTTAGTTAAGATTTAGTTCTAAGCAGCACATCGGAGGCTGCTGATATTGGGAGATTAAATTAATGAAGCCTAAATATGTTTGAATTTCATAGATCTTGGCATATATTCAGAGGAAATTCCCCTGTCAGTGATTTCTCACTTAAAATCACACTACCGGTCAAAAGTTTGGAATAATTAAGTAATATTATTAAATATATTATTAATAAGTTATATTATTTACTCTATTAAAAATAGAGTAAAACAGTATTATAAGTAAACAGTATTATTAAAATACAGTAAAAAATCTTTATAATAATTATTATTAATTTTCATTAGTAAAACAGTTATGCCCTTATAATTTGTGGAAACTGTGATACACTACTATTCAAAAGTTTGGGGTAAAAATTAAATAAATACTTTTATTCAGCAAGGATGCATTAAATTAATCATAAATGACAGTAAAGACATTTACATTTCAATGAAATGCTGTTCTTTTTTAACTTATTAAAACAATTATCACATTTTCAGTTTCCACAAAAATATTAAGAATCAAAAACTCTTTTCAACATGGATAATAAGAAGAACCATTATTAATAATTGAGAACCAATAATAACTGAATTGAGCACCAAATCAGTGAATTTGAACATTCAGCTTTACCATCACCGGAACAAATAACATTTTACAATATAGAAAACAGTTATTTAAAATGCATTAATATTTCACAATATTACTGTTTTTATTGTATTTTTGATCAAATAAATGCACACTTGGTGAGCATACGAGACTTCTTTAAAAAACATACTTTTGATCGGTAGTGTATTACACCCTAAAATTTGGTTGCCACTTATTCTGCTAATACAATGTAAATGATGTGAGAAAGATTTCCTTAAATATTAATTTAGTGCACATTTACACTTGTATACGGGGCAGTTCGGTCCTAGTCCTAGTACTCCGCTGTCCTGCAGAGTAGCTCTAACCCTGAAAAAAACCCTTACCTGTAGGCAAGGTAAGGGTTGCCTACAAGTGTTACCTGAAGCCTTAGTGATCCTGAAGACATTGATTAGCTTATTCAGGTGTGTTTGATTATGGTTGGAGCTAAACTCTGCAGGACAGCGGCTCTATAGGACCAAACATGCCTATCCCTGACCTATGCTATTTACCAAAAAACAAACTGTTAAGTATTGCTTATATTAGTCATTAGTCTTCATATCTGGCATATCATGTCATTGACGTGAATGATTCTTCCTGCTAGTATAGGTCCTGCACATCTGAACAGCCCAAGGTATAAGTTTAACTTCATCGCTGATGTTGTGGAGAAGATTGCCCCTGCTGTGGTACACGTCGAGCTCTTCCTCAAGTAAATTCTACTCTTCTTTATACCTATAACTGTAAAAGATGATGTTTTAGCTGGTGATAGCTATATTTATTTGTCATGTTTGCACTCGATTGAAGACTCTCAAGAGAAGGAGTTTTTATATAATTCAATACTGTAGTAATCTAAATTAATCCAAGTTTAAATTAAACTATTATGCATTTAGCAAGTTGTATTGTTATATTAACTTTTATTTTCATGCAATACTAGAATATAATTGTAATATTTTCACCCTTTCAGTCATGCGATAACCACTGTTTTGAATGTTTGTGTCCAGCCATCCGCTCTTTGGCCGCCATGTACCTTTGTCAAGCGGTTCTGGATTCATAATGACTCAGGCAGGTCTGATTGTGACCAATGCTCATGTGGTAGCTAGTAGTGCAACAGTATCGGGCCGCCAGCATCTACGAGTGCAGCTACACGATGGCCAGACGTATGACGCCTCCATCAGAGACATCGACAAGAAGTCTGACATTGCCACTATCAAAATTAATCCAAAGGTGGGAATCATTTCACAAGCATCAATGACCCATAACTGTCAGTTTACCGCTGTTTTTTTATTGCCTTGTTTTCCTATCACACATTTTAGTAATAATCATTCATTATCATTCGAAAGCTTAAAAACTAAAAAATCATACTGTGAAAACGTTGAAATCGGACAGTGAATCACCATGGAAATGGTACTTTGAAATCCTTTGGAAAAAGGAAATCCTTTGGAAATCCTCTCCCTATTGGGAGGTGTCATGTTTCATTAACAAAATGTATTTTAAAGGGTTAGTTCACCCAAAAATGAAAATTCCGTCATTAATCACTCACCCTCATGGGGTTCCAAACCCGTAAGACCTTCGTTCATCTTCGGAACACAAATGAAGATATTTTTTATTAAATCCGAGAGCTTTCAGTCTTGCATTGGGAGCAACGCAATTTACATATTCAAGGTCCAGAACGATAGGAAATACATCATTAAAGTAGTCCATGTGAATCCAGTGGTTTAACCTCAATTAGTACTTTGTTTGCACAACCCCCCCCCCCATAATTTACCACTTTATTTACGAAAATATTGATATATTAGGGGGAGCACCACGACGCATGCATGTTGTGTTGACTCAAGACCGGAAGTTCTTCTGTGAATGCGCTTTTGGATAATATTATTTTGTAAATACAGAAGTAAATTATGTTTTTATTATTATTATTATTTTTGCGCAAACAAAGCACTTGTTACTTTATTGATATCTTTCCTATCGTTTTGGTTCTTGAATGTGTAAATTGCATTGCTCCCAATGGAGGGACTGAAATCTCTTGGATTTCATCAAAAATATCTTTATTTGTGTTCAGAAGATGAATGAAAGTCTTACGGGTGTGGAACTACATAAGGGTGGGACAGAATTTTTTATTTTTGGCTGAACTAACCCTTTAACTACATTATACTTTACACTAACTCTTTACCTACCAAATTTGGTGACTGTTTTGTGATATAAGTTTTATTGTGACAGAAATTTTGTAATTTGTTACAGGAGAAAACATTAAAAAAATTCAATGGAATGTGGGTGTCACCAGGTGGCTATTTTTGGTACAGTGCTTAACCAATTTTTGTGATATCAACTTCAAATTTGGAACACAACTTGGTACATATGGCCTTGACTTTTTGTTGTTGTTGCAATTTAATAAAATTTTATTTAAAAAAAGTTTAGTACATTTGTTTTACAGTACTTCAGCAATAACCTGCTGAGTGTCTTCTTTAAAAAAGAGACCAACCTTAGTTATGTACTTATGTAGGTAACACATTCACGAATTACAACTATTTAAGTTTGGATAGTGCATTCTCACATATGCTCAAAAAGGGGGGTGGCATTTAAGGGACAATAGAATAATAGGACCATTATGTCTAGTGTTTTCCCCTCATTTTTAATATTTTATAGTATGTTTCCCTTGTCTCCATTATTTCCTGTTGTAAATGTGGAACAAGGCCTTGAGGCTGAAAAAGTTGAATCCTCAACCTTTCTTGCTGTCAGTGTCACCACATTTTTCTTTACAGTGGAGTTTCCAGACACAAAGCCTATTAGCCAGTAGTCCAGAGTTCATCTTTCATAAACATTCAAAGTATAAAAACTCAGCACAAATCCAAAAATGGCAACACCTTTGACTCTTAAATCCCATGTTTATGACTCTAAAGGCAGATGGTTTATATCACACATTCCGCCTCATCTAGACACACTGGGACATGTTAACTGTAGCCTTATTTTAAGCACATGCTGACCTACATTTGTGTGTGGGAATTTAGGAGGTGTTGTAGGAGGTGTTTTGTTTCCCGATGCATATGGATCTGATTATGGAGATGTGTAAACCGTCTAGCGCAATATTTCTGTAGCCCATTTCTGAATTAGACTATCAAAGAGAAACTATTCAGGGTAGACATGGCTTTGGAAACAAAAAATGAAGAATGTTCCCATGCCAGAGTCTGGAATGCTTGCAGATATTTTGTTTCTGTTTATAGTAGTTGATGTCATTTCCCCATCTCTTGCTCTGCAGCCTTAGACTTTCTCCACTCTGCGCCCAATTTCTGATTTGTTTTTTACATTTGGCCTTAAGACTGTTCAAATGTTTTTGCAAGGATTGAAATCAGACCAGTTTGTTCAGGTAGTGTTAGCAATTAAGCAATATTACATGAGCATTAGTGTTGTTGTTCATATCACCATCCCAGCCGATGTTCTGAGTGTGTAAAATAAGTGTGTAAAAAAACTTGAGGAAATAACATTTATTTCAACATTGAATGTGTCACACGCTGGCCGGGATAGCCGTGATTCGGCCATAGGCACGAGGCTGCACTTTATCACAGCCGTGCTGCTTTTTAGACTAACAGGATGATTGAAAACATATGGACTGAATCACATTTCAGTTGATTTAATTTGCATGAAATGTTTTGTTTATCTCCAGAAAAAATTACCAGTGTTATCACTGGGTCAGTCTGCTGATCTGAGGCCTGGGGAGTTTGTTGTTGCCATTGGCAGTCCATTCGCTCTTCAGAACACAGTCACAACAGGCATCGTCAGCACAACACAGAGAGATGGAAAAGAGCTCGGCATCCAAGACTCTGACATGGACTACATCCAGACCGATGCTATCATCAATGTAAGACAAGCAAGAATGGTGTTTTCAGGCTGCAACAACTGTTTGATAGATATTTTACCTGAATTTGATTGTCTATTACTCTCTCTTTCATCATCAATGGGAAGTATGGAAACTCAGGAGGTCCACTTGTCAATCTGGTGAGTGGGAATGGAGTTTTACATCTAGATTAAGAGGACACTGGGTAGATACATTTAATATTGCTAGCTTTTTACATAATATTTCTGTCATGTTAGGATGGTGAGGTGATCGGAATAAACACACTAAAAGTTACCGCAGGGATTTCTTTTGCCATTCCATCCGACCGAATCATTAAGTTCCTTGATGAATCCAATGATAAACAGCAGAAAGGTAAGCATCATGCACAGAGGTAATGCAATTAATTTGGTAATTCCAAAAATGAATTCATCAACAGAAATTTTAGCTCACAGAAATCTGAATTTACAAATGGATGTTTATTTTCATTCAATTCTATGGATTAATTAGGTGTTTGTGTGTCCCACCTATTAAATTATGTTCTGCCAACTGTGACAAAATGGCTACAAAACATGAATACACTATGCATGAAACAGCCTGTCCATTACATCCTTGGTGTCATTTACTTTGATTTCAGCCAAACAAATGGTAGGCAGGACAAACTTCACGCAGTCTCAAGTTGTGAAGACTGCCTCAGGTGAGGTAATTGCTAGCAAATGTCACTTTGCTAGCTATCTGCTAGTCATCTTGCTGGCCTGATGACATCAAACATGCAAGCTATAGCAGAATCCACTGAAATTTTACTGGTCCATCATACCATTAAATTACTTTGTGAGAGGAGGCAAAGTAAAGGTGCAACATTGATGTTTAGGCCACAATGCTGAATTAGGTTGTTAACTGTTTATCCTGTTATACCGTAAAACTTGAATGCATGAATTTGTCCCAGTAACCTGCTACTAGCTAACTGCAAGTCAATATAACTCTTTGCTTCAGTGTTTAACGGAAATCGCTACCAAACAAAAAGGCAGTAATTATTTTGTTCAGTTCGGTTTTGTGCAGTGCTAAACTCATGGTTGTGAATAACACTCGGGGTACTATAGTTATCTGATGGTGATTTCAAGTCCTCCTTGGAAGTTTGTATATACGAGTTGGGAATGTGTACCAATGTACCAATTCTACGGAAAAATCCTACAAGATTTTGATGAACAAAGAAGATGAACATGCGCATCAGGTTTACATTTTTTTGCTTTCAATTGAATTATTGAAGGTGCTGTAAACTGTATCATTATATATTGTATTGTATAGTACAATGTCATATTTTGTAATTATGTTATTATGCAATTATAGTTTTATTGTAAATGTAAAAAAATTATTTCAATAATTTCCACAAATTTACTGTCAATACCAGACTCTGCATCCCTGGCATTCACCCTATTTTCTCACTGACATGCCCCCAACTCAGAAACTCAGGGCTCTAAGAAAATCCTGAATTTCCCAATCATATTTACTTTGTGGAGCAATTCATGTGCTTTTAACTCGTAAAAACAATCTTTCAGGCATGACTTGAATTCACATTGAAATTGTACAAATATCTAAAACTAATAATTTCTCTTTCAGATATAAAAGGCCCCAAGAAAAGGTTTATTGGAATCAAAATGGTCACTTTAACAGAAAAGTATGTTATGTCAATCAACAACATTGCTTAAAAACAAACAAACAAACAAAAAAACTGAATCCTTCACATTTATTAGTGTCGGGTATAATCAGTAAGCTTTCTGAAAGGAGAAATGTCTTTCTGCATCCCTTTTCCCTCAGATCTCATCTATTTTCTTGTATTTCTCTTTTTTTCCTCAGCATTGTCCAGGAGTTAAAATGGCACAATCCAGACTTTCCAGATATCGGCAATGGAATTCTTGTCCATGAAGTTGTCCCGGATTCCCCAGCTCAGAAGTATGTCTAAAGGCCAATTCACACAACACCAACAGACGGCAACAGACACTTCGTCGGTTTTTGTGATGTGTTGTAATCCGTTGACTGTCGCCGTTGATCTGCGTCTGTTGGTGCAGTGGAAATTGGCCTGAAGCCAAACTATATATTTATTTTCACCCCAGATTCTTTTCTAAATACTTTTGAGCATATCATATATTAAGCATGCTGTTACAACTTACATACAGTATATGTTGTTGCAACATCAATCAACTGCATTTTTATTTATCCCAAACTAATCACGTGACGTTCTCCTTTCATTGGTTCCTCTTCACAGGGGTGGGCTTGAAACAGGTGATATTATAGTGAAGCTAAACGGCCATCCATTGGTCAACACTGGAGAACTACAGGAGGCGATTCAGGGAGACATGCCCCTCCTTCTGGAAGTTCGGCGTGGTAATGATGATCTACTATTTAACATTGAACCTCATATCCTTATGCAGTGACAATGCCAGAGATGTGGAACCAGAGGAGTGATTTGAAGGACAAGACAAGTGGAACAGATTGGTTGAGACTGGAGTGTTCTTGAGTTTCTACAGCTGGATGAAAATGTGAAGAAAGTAAAGCACAATTAACATTGCATCTGGGCTTCAAAGGACAAATGCAGTAAAAACAATTGTACGCGCACTGGATCTTCAGACCATTTTCATAATTTTTTATAAATAAATAATTTTTTATTAATGTCATTCTAACTCCAAAGTAATACAGTGTCTTTCTGTATGGATTTTCTTGGTCTTCACAATAAATATCAATTATCATTTAGAAAAGAAAAAAAGAAGGCATTTTGCCAATTATACACTTTATATTTACGCTACTGAATGCTTTTGGCACCTGATGAAGTGTATCATTTTCATTTGATTTGATATCATTGCTTGCAGGAAAAACACCAGTCAGAGTAGTCTTTGCACACAGCTTTTGTAAAGGCAAATGCTGATGTTGTTTATTAGTTTTTAAATGCAAAATATTTGCACAATGAATATGTATTTTGATAAATGACTGTTGAATACTTTTAAATAACTATTATTTTTCAAAGCTGATGTAAAGTGTCTAGCACTGTTTTAACATTTACAATGACTTTTGGAATGTCATCTAATAAATTGAATTATATCAGTCATTTTACTCAATCATTTGTATCACACACTGTGTATCCAGGTCTCCTGTAGCTGGAAAGGCAGAATTAACTTTGTGAGAGTAGCTAGTAGTAAACAAAAAGATGGATGAGTTGATGTTAGAGTCTGACAATATGTACTGTAATTTACAGTATATATTAATAATATATCAAATATTTATATATGAATGGGCACCCCCCTACCATCTAATATCTACTCACATAGAGGAATAAAAAAAGAGATAAATGTATGTTTTTATATTTACTTATTATATTTTTTATTGTATATTGTTTGTGTTGGCGCGTTGAAGACGATTGTTATTCTGGTGGGGATTGACTCTTATACAGATCGTTTCGTCAGTAGTTAACCGACAAGTGAAAGTCTGACTAATTTTAATCACATTCGTTAAAAACAGTCTCTTCATTGAATCATTTACTCAATGTGTTCAAAAACACTGAATCATGAAGGAAGGAACAAAAGACCACTGTTTGGTCAGTGTGTCACAACGGTTAGCAAAAATAGACTGGCCATAATATTATCTAAAACGTAAGTTACTCGATTTTAACTTGTTTATTGAACTGTTGTATTAAAAGCCAAACACAGAAGAGCTCCATGTGGGGCCTTAGAAGAACTCATTTTTGCATTCCACTGCGTTCCTTTTTCATTTTATTTGTCATTGTTTTGCTGTAAACATGCGTCAGACGAACGTTGACCATTGCTCTTGAATCTCGCGTATGACATTACGTTCTAAAAACGCTACAGAATTGAAAAGGTCAAAATTCGAGAGTCGAGACTTTTTCATTTAAATTCTCAATTTGTGTGTTTTTACACAAATAAGCGTTTTGTGTGAATTAGGCTAGAAGATTAGCCTGTAAATCCAGACCTAAATCTGAAAGATTAATGGTCTGGCATCGATCGACTACTGAAAATGGTCTGGCATCGATCGACTACTGAAAATCGGCCAGCTCGAGGGGCGGCACAAAGCATGAGTTTGAAAATCTCACTGCACGCAATTGGATAACACTACGACCAATCACAACAAGCCCCATACGCTTAACTACCAGCGGAGCTAACTGGTAGATTAGACCATAGATATCATATAAAGGCTAGATGTCTTAAGGCGGAGTCACTTCCGGCATCACCGGCGGCCATCTTAGGACAGGGCTCTGTGAATTAAGGTGAGTGAGCAGCACGCACACAAATCCTCTTATCTTGCTGAAATCTGGACGGATTTACAAACGGTTTGGTTTCTTACAAACGTTATTAACGTGGCTATAATTCTGAATGCTTAAACATTTTGAACATAATTATTCATATGTATGCAGTATAATAGCTACATCTCTGACGTTTATAACAAACCAAACCGTTTGAAAATCGGTAGAAAATTGAGCAAGTTATCGTTATTTAAAAGTACATGCACCATGTTATGAGTGAGCGAGCTCCCTGTCTTAAGATGGCCGCCGTGTGCGGATGTCGAGCTCCATTGGCCAGCAGCGCGGACGAGACATCTAGCCTTTATATGATATCTATGGATTAGACTCTTGCTTGCTGTATCCGGTCGGCAAAACAGCAAAAACACCCTTCTTGCAAAGGAACGATTTTAGAGTGCCGTCTTCTGTTCCTGTTTTAGATAAAAAGCCAAGTCTAACTCATTCATTGTAGCGGCCAAAGCCGTTTCAAACAACTGGTGTTCATCCATAGCCATCTTGCAATGTTTACTAATGACTTCGACATCACAGCGCTGTCCTCATCTGTTTAGCTCCCTATATCTGAGTTTATTTGGCAATTGTGATTTTATTGCTAGAATTGTGAGAGAAAAGTCAGACCTGTGAGATCAAAATTCCCAATTAGGCCTACCATTTTTTTTTTTTTTTTTTTTTTTAAAACAAGCTTTCAATAGCCTAAAAGACACATTTCCAGCACGTGTGAGAATTTTGTGGTAAGTTCAGAGCAAGTGTTCCGCCTGTCATTAATTAACACAAACAGTTTGAAAAGAAAAATGTGCAGTTTCATATTTTTGATTGATGAAATAGAACAAAAATCATATGTAATATGGGGTAAGTAATAGGCTACTTTTATCTTAGGTGTGAGGATGAGTGGAGACTCCACTTCCTAGAACTGTTTCTCTCTGGTCATCATCCTAAATCGTCACAGACCGATGTTATGAAATAGCAGGCAGCTATCCAGTACTTCCTCTGTTTCCAATAATTCACAGTTTATAGTTTCTCAAAATATATTTTAAAGAATGTTGCTGGATAAGATGTTCTCAAGAAACATTGTAACTTACTTTCCTTTTAAGGTGATCTCAGGCAGTCAACAGCAGTTCCGCACTCTAATTTCGTCGAGGCACAATCCAGAACAGCTAGCAAAGCCTGTGACTCCATCACTGTCCTGAAGACAGGTAGGTGTCATTGGCACAGTGGTGGAATGTGACATGTCTGTGTAAATCAACACATCTCATCTACACAAAGAGTGCAGACAAAATATAACGCATTCGACATATTATTAGTGGTTGTAAAAAACAACAATGTTAGGTGCACATTGTTGCTGTGTAATAAGAATCTGAAAAAAATTGACAAATGTCAAACTCTCTGTATTCATAAAATTGTTCATTATCTGGCAGGATGCCTGTGATGAATCCTGACTTGACTAGATGATTCATATGTAAGTTCAATTCCACAGGCAACCTTTTTCTGGAAGGAGGTCACTTTTGAACACGTGTCCAAACCCTGACTAACATGCCAGTTCCTCTCTACTCTGTTTTGAGGCCGTTTAGAAGCCAAGTGTTTGTGTATCTTGGTCAATATGCTGTTTATTAGATAGAAAACAGAGACAAATATTTTTATACTTTATTGCGAACCTTTATGGTAATGTTTATAGAGTAATTTGGACACATTTGCACTTGTCATATTGGCTGCCACAGCAATAATTGAATGTATAATTGCTAAGATGATGTTGCAAATGGCTTATAAATGGACAAGAAGACATGACTAAAAGTGTCTGAACTTCAGAAAGGGACAAGGCTGAACGTTTACAAATATTAGATTTGGCAACACTGATTGGCAACCTTATCATTTAGTTTTTTAATGTTTTTCCAAGTACACCTTTTAAAGGTACCCTATGTAACGTTTTTTGTTCAAAATTGAATAAATGAGTCAATACATCATCAATCCTTCTTCCAAAACGTGTTTTTGTCTTACCCTAATTCACTATGGTAAGCCTATACGTTTTTATATTTTAGACCTGACTGGATGGTTTTCATGGGAAATTGCACACAGAGCTTGTAATAAAACCAGAATCAACATTGGCTTGGCTTTTTGGCGAGAACTGAGGGATTTGAAATGTTGCAAAAGTAGAGATGGCATTTTTATTACTCACAGGAACTTCACTCCACTGATTTGAGTCCTATCTCACAGGTAGGTCCTTCAAGGTCGCATGGAGAGGCGAGGTATCCAGGCCAGGGCACATCAGCTGACCACAGGGGTTCCCCAGTTTTCAGTTCTTGGTCCCCTCCTCTTCTCCATCTACACCACATCACTGGGACACATCATACAGGCACACAGTTTTTCCTACCACTGCTATGCTAATGACACGCAGCTCTTCCTCTCATTTCAACCAGATGATCCCACAGTAGCTGCACGGGTCTCAAGCTGTCTGGCGGACATCTCCACATGGATGAAGGAACATCACCTGCAGCTCAACCTGGCAAAGACTGAGCTTCTCGTCCTCCCTGCCAATCCGTCTCTACAGCACGAATTCACCATCCAGCTAGAATCATCATTAATCACCCCATCAAGGTCGGTCAGAAATCTTGGAGTAACGTTTGATGACCAGCTGACCTTCACAGACCACATTTCAAAGACAGCTCGATCTTGCAGGTTTGCACTGCACAACATCAGGAAGATCCGGCCTTTCCTAACTGAGCATGCAACACAACTTCTCGTCCAGGCCCTGGTCATCTCTAGGCTTGACTACTGCAACGCCCTTCTGGCTGGACTTCCATCATGTGCAATCAAACCCCTACAGATGATCCAGAATGCTGCAGCTCGTCTTGTCTTCAACGAGCCCAAAAGGGCCCACGTCACTCCTCTGTTCATCTCTCTACACTGGCTACCTCTCGCTGCTCGCATCAAGTTCAAGGCACTGACGCTTGCTTACAGATCCATCACAGGCTCAGCTCCCTCTTACTTTCACTCACTCCTACGAGTCTACATCCCTACCAGAAGCCTACGATCGGTCAACGAGCGACGTCTCGTGGTTCCATCACAGAAAGCCACAAAATCACTTTCCAGAACATTCTCATTCACAGTTCCATGCTGGTGGAATGCTCTCCCCACCCTCATCCGGAATGCAGAATCCCTGACAACATTCAAAAGACAGCTAAAAACCCATCTCTTCCGTGAGCACTTAACCTCATAAAAAAAAATATCACTTATCAGGCTTATGCAACTCTGAATAATACCTGAACTTCGTATTTTGAGCACTTCTTGTGTTGTTGTTGTTTTTTGCCTCTTTATGATGACTCGCTTAAATTAGTCCTAATTTGTAAGTCGCTTTGGATAAAAGCGTCTGCTAAATGACTAAATGTAAATGTAAGGTATTTTACTGAACAGATCAATTGTCATATGTAGCTCTCTAACATGGGAATAATGGGATGGAAATTAACATTGTGTTAAATCTGGCGTATTTACGTCAATTTATATTGTACGTTCATGGTCCCATCGAAACAAATGAATAACAGAGTTCATTATAAAGCATTATCTATTGTGAAGGGTCATTTCATCATGGTTGGTATAGCGCTGTGCTGGAATGTATTTTCAAGGAAGTAACGTGTCTGTTAATGGGTATAGCTAATGTAATGTCTTCAGCTAGTCAGTTTGAGATCCTTCTTAGTTTTCCATCTAAACTGGATATCTCTTAGTAGTGAATGTTTTATTTATGAGAAAGAACCATATTCTGCACAGTCACACAGAGGCGAAGCACAACTAAAAACAATGTTCTTCCACAAAATGCATGGTTTCGTTTTTTAACCGCAAGAGGGACAAAAGTTACAAAGTTATGTTAGTGAGAAAGAGAGTTGAATCAAATAAAATCAAAACCCGAATAGTTAGAAGGATGATGCAGTATTCTTTTTGACTGCCAACACACTTTCTCATGTACGTGTCCTAGTTTATTTTGGAGAAAGTAAAACCAAAGCTATGACAAAGCAGTCTGAAACCTCAAGACCTTCACTGTTGACTTGATCTGAATCTGAACTTCAGCAAACTTTTATTTTGGTTCATGTTGTGGTAGAGCTGTTGGATTGAGACATTATTGGGGATTTGGAAGACTTCAAGAAGAGTCATTATATTAATAAGGTTTTAGGCGTGGTTATTGGTATGCTGGATCTAAAATATAGTGGACTGATTTTGACCTTCTGAGGTTAACACCAGAGCCATAGCACAGCAGTAGCACACGTGTTTATGACACATAAGGTTTTTAGTGCTCCTGTGAAGACACAAGTCTGAGGCCAAACCACATAATTTCCCAATCCCACACACCCCTCCTCCCTCCTACTCTTTCCTGGCATCATTCTTTAATAAAAGGTATAAACTTTTCTTGGCAAAAGTTAAAATTAGGTCGTTTGACATGTCCATTTCCTACAGTTTCCCATCTTGGATAAAGCTTACGGTGATGAAGGCAGGCAGAGTCATATTTAATTTTCTGTATAGAGTAGTTTGTGAGCACCCTCTGGAGGAACAGACCATCAGAATAAAATGAAAAATAATACTAAAGAAAAGCAGCTCATGCCACATGCACATGTAACCGCTAAGGAGAACATTGCAGATGTTTTGACCCTTATTGACCCTATCATATTGAGTGCTAATTCATATAGGCTATTTACATTCAGTATATCTGTCTTTTGTAACTGCACTGTATATCGAGCTTGAGTACATTTGTTTGATGTTACTACTTATTTGAACAAGTAATTCTTTGAGAGATTTCAGTAATATTTCAGTTTATATTTTAGTTCAACTTTTCATTTATACTTTGAACACTGCTTGGTTCCAGCTGTGACTGATTTACTCAAGCTGCCAATACCTATACATATTTTCACTTCCACATGTTGTTTTCTTAGTTTTTGAAGTCAGTACTCGCAGTCAGTTTTTAACCGGCCACTAGATGATGCTGTTTGTTTAGACATCGGGCAAGTCCTGCTCTTTGAGAGACGTGGCATAGTCCTGCATCTACTTTCTTGTGTTTATTCTAGTGTACTTGTACTTCTCAGGCTCTTGAGTTGCTCTTCCATCAGAGGTTTGCTGCACCCTGCAAAAGTCGTTTTCTTAATCAATAGTTTTTGTCTATTTTAGTTAAATTATCCTGAACAATAACAAATTTAATTAGCAAATTTGTGTATAATGTTAAGACTTGAAAGTTGTTTTGTATTAAGCTGCCTATATATAATATATATATATATATATATATACACACTCATACACATACACACACACACATATATATATATATATATACACACTCATACACATACACACACACACATATATATATATATATATATATATATACACATACATACACACACACACACACACACACACACACACACACACACACACACACACACACACACACACACACACACACACACACACACACACACACACACACACACACACACACACACACACACACATATATATATACACTCACCTAAAGGATTATTAGGAACACCTGTTCAATTTCTCATTAATGCAATTATCTAATCTCAACCAATCACATGGCAGTTGCTTCAATGCATTTAGGGGTGTGGTCCTGGTCAAGACAATCTCCTGAACTCCAAAATGAATGTCAGAATGGGAAAGAAAGGTGATTTAAGCAATTTTGAGTGTGGCATGGTTGTTGGTGCCAGACGGGCCGGTCTGAGTATTTCACAATCTGCTCAGTTACTGGGATTTTCACGCACAACCATTTCTAGGGTTTACAAAGAATGGTGTGAAAAGGGAAAAACATCCAGTATGCGGCAGTCCTGTGGGCGAAAATGCCTTGTTGATGCTAGAGGTCAGAGGAGAATGGGCCGACTGATTCAAGCTGATAGAAGAGCAACTTTGACTGAAATAACCACTCGTTACAACCGAGGTATGCAGCAAAGCATTTGTGAAGCCACAACACGCACAACCTTGAGGTGGATGGGCTACAACAGCAGAAGACCCCACCGGGTACCACTCATCTCCACTACAAATAGGAAAAAGAGGCTACAATTTGCACGAGCTCACCAAAATTGGACAGTTGAAGACTGGAAAAATGTTGCCTGGTCTGATGAGTCTCGATTTCTGTTGAGACATTCAGATGGTAGAGTCAGAATTTGGCGTAAACAGAATGAGAACTTGGATCCATCATGCCTTGTTACCACTGTGCAGGCTGGTGGTGGTGGTGTAATGGTGTGGGGGATGTTTTCTTGGCACACTTTAGGTCCCTTAGTGCCAATTGGGCATCGTTTAAATGCCAAGGCCTACCTGAGCATTGTTTCTGACCATGTCCATCCCTTTATGACCACCATGTACCCATCCTCTGATGGCTACTTCCAGCAGGATAATGCACCATGTCACAAAGCTCGAATCATTTCAAACTGGTTTCTTGAACATGACAATGAGTTCACTGTACTAAAATGGCCCCCACAGTCACCAGATCTCAACCCAATAGAGCATCTTTGGGATGTGGTGGAACGGGAGCTTCGTGCCCTGGATGTGCATCCCACAAATCTCCATCCACTGCAAGATGCTATCCTATCAATATGGGCCAACATTTTTAAAGAATGCTTTCAGCACCTTGCTGAATCAATGCCACGTAGAATTAAGGCAGTTCTGAAGGCGAAAGGGGGTCAAACACAGTATTAGTATGGTGTTCCTAATAATCCTTTAGGTGAGTGTGTATATATATATATATATATATATATATACACACACACACATATATGTATATTGTAAATATTAACACCGCATGCCAGATCTCCTTTAAATGTTTGTCCATTTTTCATAATGACATTTATCTGTCACACTAATGGCATAACAGAGCATTATAATAGGAAGGCAAGCCAGAATCACCTACATGTTCCTGTCATTTGTTTTTTTTAAATCCAGTGATTTAGGTCTCTTTTTGTCTTTTTTCTTCCTCCATTTCTGAAATTGCACCATTGGACATCATTCAAAGAAACTCACAATTACACATTGTGGCCCTCCTGCATAGAGACTCTTTAGCATGGACTTTAAAAGAGCAGTGAGGGATTCATACCTCTGGAACAAAAGCAGTTAAACACGGGTCACAGACAAACTGGCATCTGCTCCACTGTCTCTGCGCTAGTACAGATTATCTGTTTCCTGCACACGCTGTGCTAATTCTCATGTTATGACATCTGGATATGATATTTTTGGATAATAATTAAACATAGTTGAACTCATAGCAAAATATTTCATTTTATTACAGCTAATGATGTTGCATACACTCAAAACCTCCAACCTCAAATGCACACATACATACTATACTGTATGTCATCCTCTGAACCTCTGAGTCTCAATATGTCCTGAGTCAGTGTACTTTTTGAGAGCCAGGCAGCATACATATTTCATTACATCTAGCTCATCTACTATATACTGTAGCATTTGGAGATTTGTGTGTGTGTGTGTTATTTCAGTTGATGACTTGCCAGTGTTTATTTAATGGAAGCAATTATCTTGGGAATGTTTTGTCTTGATGTGAAACAAAAAAGATCAACATTGCAATATGCTCACCAAAACGCCAGTTAAAACGATCATTTGTGATTAGTCAGCTATTCTTATTAAAACTTCATGTTAAAATCAACACTGAATCTATCGGCCGATCTGTCTGGCTCAAGATTGATATGTAAATGACCCATCTGTCATAGAGAGTCATCCACATAGCAACTATATTTCTGCTGTTTTGAGTTGACCTCACCCCTCAAAAATGGCATGTTATTGTCCAGCATACTTGATTCATCTGAAACTTGCTATTTTTAATGTGTTCCAGTCATACAGTCAGAATGTGGAAAAGGTCACACAAGGAGATAATACGGGATCTTATTGGGTCAAACCTAAACAGAACAAATCTGAGATAATCTACAAATCAGAACAGATAATAATGATCCTAATCTCGGGCATTTAGAGTTGAGCGATTATAGTTACAGCTGTTGCTAAGCAGCATTAGAATGGGAAGACTAACTATATGCTAATTTAATGGTTTTATCTCTGATTATACTGCATGGGCTGAGCTACAGTATATGTACATGAGTTTGTTTAGTAGTGATCACTGGTTACAAACGACAACTAATGTATGATTTTGAGTTAGATCTGCTCATTTTAGTTTCTAGATTTAATGTCAATTTTACATTTTTAACATTGACATGCTTCTTTCAGTTTTAAAAGAGACATTTATCTATGACAATTTAGCACACACAAAAACTTTTTTGACTGATGCAGGCTTGTTGGCTTCAGTTTACATTTGTGTTTTAGGCCTGTAATAAACCATTTAGAAAATTATATGTTGGGCTACTGTTTGACATTAACATTAAAGGACAAACCAAAATGTAGGAAGTGAGAACTGATTTGAGGGCCAGATTTAAGGATAAACTAAACACTTGTGGGATGTAAGTATCATGCTCATCAAATGTTTGAGACCCCTGATCTAAACTGACAATATCTCCCTTAATCTTTGGCTTATTCCTTTTACAGCTGATGCCTACAGGTTTTTATTTGTTTTTCCTTTTTAGTCAATATCACCCATTATTTCCAGATGTTATTTGTTTTCAACATGTGTGGCCACCCAGTGGTGTTCTGATGAAATTTTAGACAATGGGTCTCATTCGCTGTTAATTTCGCATGAATACACAGCAGGTGTGTACGGTACATACTGTGTATTTGTTCTTATGCTCATTGTAATGTTGATGATTCTGAACTATTCAAATAGACAGAGCTAGTAATTTGCATAAAAAACACAAACCATGTCTAAGTGCTTTTGGTATAACTTAACCTCTCTCTCTCCTACTCGTTCATGCTCTCTCTTTCATGTAGTACTCTTGCCTGAGCATACAAAAAGATCTTTGTGCAAAGCAATTCCCAAAACCAGTTAAAACACAGTAAACGGGTTTTATGTGCACAGTCTGCACACAATAGTGTTTTGAACCTCTCATTTGCCAGCCGTCTATACAGGCTACATTAAATCATTTTCTCAAAAAACGTTATACATAAAACAGTTATACTTTAGTATAGTTACTCAGTTATTCTATTTCTTTTTTTTTTTTTGATGGCAAAGCTGAATTTTCGGACAGACAGAGGAGGTGGGAGTGGGAGGCAGAGTTGGAGCATCATAATCTACACTGACATGGTGCTTGGTGACGAAACAGACATGGTGCTTGGCAGTGATACAGGCATTATGCTGATCTTTACATACTCTTCAATAATGGGGTTCAACATTAGCACACTCACATCATCCTTGGTACTTTGGGCCGGGCTCCGCTCTATGCCCTCGTACTCTATAAGAACCCCCACAGAAACGCACATAGGGACTGGCTCACACTCCTGGTCAGACTCCTCTTTTGGCTCAGGCCCGGGGACAAACTTGGCCTTCGGGGTATGCTCCATAGTGGAAATGATGGCCGGTTCACGCACCTGGTTAGACTAGGCTATCCTTACCACTGGGTCTCCGGTGGACTTGCTTTACCTCCTGTTTGGGATTTGGCTTTTGTATAGTGGTGGGTTTGTGCTCTAAGTCTGTGGTGGGCTGTCATGAGGTCCGCTGGTGGTTTGGCTGATGGTGCGATGTGTGATGCGATCGCTAGCAGGTTTTGATCATCCTCACTCTCACCGTTGTAGATGGGGTAGTAGTAAAATCTACTCAACGTACTTGTGGAATGTCCTTCGAGGGGCGTCTCAGGGCAGGGGCGCGCCGTGGTCTAGATAATTAACTAGACACTGGTGAGACATGGGGGCTGATCAAACACTATTGCAACAGATGGATGAGACATAGGAAACTGAACTGGGAACAGTGCAAAACTAACAGGCTAACAACTCAAAGAGTGCGTCTCAGTCAGCTCCCCAGCTTTCCTAGGTTTTCAATGAATATATTGTGAACATGAATTCGGGCACTGATAAGCACAGTAAGGACCCTGGCTCACTACACATTGGGGCACTGATGACTCTATATCCGGCTACATGACAACGTCCTCATTTAAAAAAAAAAAACATCTATCGCGTGTCATTATGTCTAGTGTGTTGGCTCACATGATTTATGTTTCGCGCTTCAGAAATTCTGTTAAGGGAGCATAGTGAGCATCGATGCACTCTGATTTTCACAGTGTTTTGGGACTTGTTAAGGAGCGAATTTTTCAGTGCACTGGAAGGATTTTGTGTTTCAGACAGTCCTTAAAAAAGGCTGACTCCCTGAACAGTGCCCTGACTTCTAAACTAGGGAGCTGATTAAGAAGCATAACTCAAACCCAGAAACAGACATTGCACATACATGTGATTTTCGTGTACATGTGGTTTCAGTTTAAATTTACAGTACATTTTAGTGTGAATTTGATGAATAATGATTTCTGTGTTGACAAAATATATGAAAAATGATATGCATACAGGTATATACAATTTATATGCATATTTTACACACAAAAATGCGAAGATGGTGAATAAGACTGTTTAATTTTTCTCATAACCCAGAGGAACAGACTTTTAATCACTCACTCCTTCAGAGTTCTATTCCTGGAGGCTGAAGTTAGCACATGTTGCCATTTATGCAGCCCGCCTCAGTTGAGAGTTTGCACACAGACTGATATGGGAGAAGGAACAAGCTGAGAGTGCTTTTGATCATTGTAGTCTGGCAATTACTTACCGAATTCAAGCTCCACAGACACACACACTAAAGCACTATTACAAATGGAGCATCTAAGCCATGGTACATTACCAATTTTTTTCTTTTTCTTTTTTTGCGGATCTGGACACATTATATATAAAACCACTGCGAGGAATGAAATAGCAAAGGTGATGGAGATGATGAGACCAAGCAAATAGGGTGTGTTTTATTTTCCCTGCTAAAAATTGGCAGTGTTTGAAGAATTCAGACACATTTTCTCTAATAGCACTCGCCAAGATAAAAGGCCTTCCAGAAAGCTTATTACACCTTTTTTCTTTTTCCACATACTTTATCTCGTATGCTCTTTATTGATGTACTTTTGTCTGTCTTTCTCTATTTCTTTTTCTTTTTTCTGTTTTGTCATTCTTCATGATCTCCTCTCCAAGAATGTTTTTCCAACCACGTTCTTCACATTCATTTAATAAATGTTACCCTGTCTGCCAGAGGTTGGAAAGAGGAAGAGAACATTTGCTTTGTTTTCTATTTATGTCACTCCAGCGGTAACAGACACACCGTCTCTCAGAGCAGCAGGTGCTTGTGGATGATAAGAAGTACCTGTCAACTGGTACAGCACTCTCACCTGTCAAATTCAGACTCCTGTGAAGTTCTAAATATAGTCAGACCACTGCAGTGTATGTGTGTGTGAGTGTGTTCATCTAATGAGTAATAGATGAGTAAAGAAAAATGAAAGCAAATAAAAAACATCATCTAAAAAATGTGTTCAATTAACGGCATAATTCAGGTTCATTCAATTTATTTTCAGTTTAATTAATTCAAATGAAATAAAATCACACTTCACAATAAGGTCTCATTTAATAACATTAATTAAAGGAGTAGTTCACTTTAAAATGAAAATTAGCCCATGATTCACTCACCCTCAAGCCATCCTAGGTGTATGACTTCTTTCAGACGGAAGCTAGAATTTTACTTTGTAACGTGTGAAATATGAATATTTTTCTTAAACTCATCGCTTTGCTTCAGAAGGCCTTTATTAACCCCTCGGAGCTGTGAGGAGCACTTTTATGATGGATTGATGCACTTTTTTGAGCTTCAATCTGATGGTTGCAATGGTTGCAATCCACTGCCATTATAAAGCTCGGAAGCATCAGGGTGTTTATTAATATAACTCTGATTGTATTCGTCTGAAAGAAGAAAGTCATATACACCTAGGATGGCTTGAGGGTGAGTAAATCATGGGCTAATTTTCATTTTAAAGTGAACTACTCCTTTAATAAAATACTTATCATGAACTAACTATGATCAATATATTTTTACAGCAATCAAAATCAGATCAAATAACTTTTGTCACATCACTAACAGCACTTGTGCCGTAGTGAGTGAAGACAGTGTTCTAAACATACTTTATAGATAACCGTACACAATATACACAATATATGAAAAGTACAGATTATACATAAAATACACTTAAAAATACACACAAGTACACCTAAAGCATTATAGATGTGCATTGGATTTGGATTCGTGATAGCAGATAGATAGATAGAACTTTTGTTCATAAAAATACTACTGTTCATACTCATGTTAGTTCACAGTGTACAACTTTAATGTTAAATGTAATGTAACAATTTACTATAAACTAAGTTTAATAAATGATGTAAAAGTATTGTATCATTAGTTCATGTTAACTAATGTTGACTTATCAAACCTTATTGCAAAGTGTTACCAAATTCTCTAAAAACAATACTATGGACATTAATATGGGGGTAAAAAAAAAAATAAAAAAAAATAAAGGATGCAAAGTATCATAAAAGTGGTCCATATGATATGTACTACATTTCATGTCTTGTGAAACCATACGATCACTTTTGGGAGAACATTGCAATGAAACTTTAATGAAGGGACTGATCCACTACAGATCTAATCTGGACTGATCTGGTTCACGGGGTCTTAATGTTTCTAACAAAACTATCATATGTTTTTTGAAGATTTGGAATAGTATAAGTACAGTGGACTACTATGTTACTTTTATGGTGCTTTTGTGTCCTTTTTAAAGCTTCGATCACAAACAGTAAATTCTTTAAAATGTCTTTTCCTGTTTTCAATTTAGCGTAAACTATTTTTTCCCCCAGTGAGTTGTGTCCTACACATTCCATCTTATTGTGTGTGGACTGTATGTATTGGGGAATATGGGAGGACTGTGATAAGCCTGTGGAGCCAGTACTGATTACAGAGGTCCTGAATACATTACTGGGGGGCTTGTGCAATCTCATTATAAACAAGGCAGATTGAAGCTAAGTGGCTTGTAAAAACAAAAGGAGAGATGTTAGTGTTTACAGCAGGGTAAGAATGGCTTAGTCGCACGGATGAAATCAAGAGCTCAAGTAAATAAAAATGTAATGCAGCCTGCTGTTATAAATACTGGAGCATGCTAACTGTACGTGTGGGAAAATTGAAATTAAAAAGTACCTTTTCTGCTGCATAAAAGGAGCATTTATATCAGATATCATCATTATGCAAATTTGCTGATAATGTCTTATGATGTCAATAGTAGATGAAATTATTTGGGATGTTCACTGTGTTGTATTGCCTCATAAGTCATAATGATTTGGATCTTGAGTGAACCCCATCCACTCCCAACGGAACACTCACACAAGTGGAGAGCCCATTAAACTGAAAGGGAAAACAAGTTCATTGCGAAACTGAAATTCCAGTCGCTTTAGTGTAACATGTTGCTCCATTTACAAAGGAATTAAACAGGAACTATTACCCACAGCAGTCCTTCAAACCCCAGAGAGAGCTTGAGAGGCTCGAAAATTAATGGGATTTTTGTGGAGGAGTAGCGTATTTCACAAGAGCCTTTGGGTTCACTCCAAACTAGCCTGGCTCTGGGTCCACTTTCACTTAATGTGATCAAATCTTTTTTCAGTGTTGTTTTATCAACTTTATTCTCACAAACTTGATCCGAGACGATACCCATCAACCTCCCGTCTACCTACCATCTGGACATGTTGTGGTTAGCCACTATAGTCACACAAAGTACAAGATGTTAATCAGCACTCACAACATAATTAGCAGATATATAAGATAAGAAATGCAAACAAGACAGTTTTCCTGCTTACACTATCAGTTAGTGACAGGACACAGCCTACAGATAAACTCTCATACTGAACTTGAATAATTTATGGAATGCTTTATTGCCTCTGTCTTTGCATTTTATGAGCTGATATTTTTGAGATATGTCATCATGTCTGTTGAGGTCATTTAGATCTGATGCCTGTGGGAAAGATGCTCCGTAAAGTGTCCTGGAAATATGACACGTGATAAACAATACAAGTTCAACCCTTTAGTGGAGAGGAGGAAACTGTTTCCCATCATGGAGTTGATTTAAACTAATACTTAACATTAATTTTTAATCTTTGAAACACAATTACACATTGAAACGAGTGAGGAAACATGCCTACACACATGAGATCACACAGAAGAACAGCAAGAACTGCAGGCAATTTTAAACAGGAGTTTTTAGTGAATTATTTACTAAAGCCTGCAGTGCGGAGGAAAAAGCTTGTTGTATTTAAGTGGCTTGTGTACCTAAAGGACAGGTCGTTTTTTGTTTTTGTTTTTAAAGATTTCAGTAGGCCTATTTGAAATCCAATATAGGCTATACAGTGGATATAAAAAGTATACACACCCCTGTTAAAATAGCTAATTTTTTGTGATGTAAAAAAATTAAACAAGGATAAATTATATCAGAACTTTTGCACATTTAATGTAGAAATTACAATGCTGAAATCACTTGACATGACTCATTTCAAATAAAAAAAAAGGTGTTTTAACAGGGATTTGTAAACTTTTTATGTCCACTGTATATACAGTAGGGCCATAGGTCATTCCACAGATATTCATATGTTTACAAATATACACTGTTTGCATCACAATGTCCATTTTAAATTATTTATATACACTAGAGGCATTGACAGAATTAATTAACTAATTATTCCACCAAACGCAATTTCATTTGTTTGTGATGGGAAAAATAAATGAAAAGCACATTATTTTACATCTATGGGGATGGAACGTTTTTGATCTATTTCAAATGCTAGCCAGCCTGCTGTGTGTGTGCCTGTGGTGCAGGGAAGCTGAAGACAGTGTAGGGTCAACCTGTCTTATCATATTAATATAACTGGAGCAATAGCAGAACCACCAGTGGCTTCTTCTCTTCCTCTTATACTCATGTTCTTCTCTTATATATGTTTGCATGTATTACATTAATTACTTGGTTTTACTGCATAAAGAAAATGAAACCTTGTTGATAACTACTGTGCCCCCATCATGCCTTTGCTAAATATAGGGGTGTAATACAGGAAGTCATTGTTTACTTTGGTTAGATGAACTATTCTGCAAACAGTCTGTTGATTGTATGACGCTGTAGGCTGCTTAATTTGATAAAGACTTAAATATAGTGGCAGATGTGATCCTGAATCGGGTCAAATGTAGGTTCGTAAATGTTGTTGACACAATATATATGACAATTTGGTCTGTGTGAGTCAGGTTTTTTTATCTATGCCACAAGGAAATCGTAAATCCTGAAGTCACAACACATGCTCATTGGAAAAATGATGATTACAGGGGAAGATTATTGATTAATAAAACCTTTTTTTGTCTCGCAGTTCCTTTCACAACACTATGTTGTGACCTGAAAACACTTTTACCATCATTTGTAAACTAATACATTTTGATGTATGCATCACATAACCAGCTTCATATGTGTGTCTTTTCTGAGGTTGCAGACTTGCTCAGTAGCTCACCTGGTACAGCATCACACTTACTATGTGGAGCGCTTGGGTACGAGTCACAATATAAGACTTTTAGAAGCAAGCTAAAATGGCATGATTGCTACATCATGTTTTTTTATCTGATGTTTGCTTTTGTTAACACTTTCAGGTATGTTTAGTGTAGGTGGTACATTATTATACATTTCATTTCCGAACTGCCACGTAATAAAACGTTGCCAGATTCACGTTCAACTGTTTTGTATAAAACTGTAAGACGCTTTTAGTGACACTCAATGATCATTTCACTTTGAAGTTGACACGCAACGTAATGTCATTTTTGCAGAAATGTCATCATTGGCTCTCTTTTCCACACAGGCACTATTTTCCAGTGAGCCTGGGTTGTGGGTACCAAGCACCATTCGCCAAAACGCCTCATTAAACAATATATTTCTTCATGTAAATTCAAAGATTTTTCTACGAGGGGTAGGGAATAGAATATATCATTGTCTCAGTATAAAAACAGTAAGTCAATGTAAATTGCCCACTATGATAGGAAATCAAATGTGTGTTTTTGAGAAATGTGACCCTGGATCACAAAACCAGTCACAAGTCGCACGGTTATATTTGTGGCAATAGCCAACAATACATTGTATGGGTCAAAATTATCGATTTTTCTTTTATGCCAAAAATCATTAGGATATTAAGTAAAGATCATGTTCCATGAAGATATTTAGTACATTTCATACCGTAAATATATAAAACATTTATGTTGTGTGTGAATGCAGCACAATCGCGAATATAAATGGACAACTTTAAAGGCGATTTTCTCAATGTTTCTATTTTTTTGCACCCTCAGATTCCAGATTTTCAAATAGTTGTATGTCGGCCAAATATTGTCATATCCTATCAAACCATACATCAGATGATGTATAAATCTCAATTTCAAAAAATGTACCCATGTGACTGGTTTTGTGGTCCAGGGTCACGAATGTGTATGTAGTTAGCCTACTTTATGGACAAAAAAATGTCTTGAGGTGTCCATGTGGATGTGAGTACAGTACACCTCCATATGCACAGCAAAAAATTCATCCTGACCTCAAGACATCCTGTTATGTAATCTCTCTCTCTATATATACAGCTATGAAGAGAGTGAAAGAGGGAAGGCAAGAGAGGTATACCCTGACTGTTGACATCTTAAGTGGTTCTCTCATCAGCACTTTCTTGCGTAACATCCTCTCAGGGTCTGAACATGTGAACACAAAGAGGTTTCCTTCTTTACCACAGGACACTTCCTCAGCACTCTAGAGATTTTCCGGCAAGACATCTAAAATGACCATGAGCAGAGCTAATAGCTTAACTTGATGAGAGAACACTTATCTCAATGCATGATAGTAAAATGTTGAAGCGCTGTCAGAGACTTGCGAATCTGCAAATTGAATCACAGCAGAGACATTTTCATTTGCATCCTGCTACACTACACAATATAATGCAATGCAGTATGACGACACCATGTTGTGTTACCAGAGCTATTTGTAAATGAGGTGATGAACACATTCTGTTGGTGATACTTTGAAGTTGTTATACACAGTCTTTATTTAACCTGCACTGCCTGCTCATCGTCTTCATCACCTGGCTCTGAATGCAGAGGACTCTTGTCTGAAATCATCTTAAATAATAGACAGAGGTTGAATTTATCTTATGTAATAATACACCAAACTGACAGGGACAATAGGATTATTCAGATTAGCCTTTTGTGTATTTAGTAAGAGCTATGTGTAAACATAGCACTGCCAGTATTTTGTTTATTTGATTTGGAGTTTAGTTAGGGTCAGGCATTGGTTTTCTTTCAGTATTCAATAAATAACTTTTCGATCATACATTTTTAACCAGAAAGAAAATCTTTAAGGGGTCTTTAGTCCCATTGAATGCAGATCAGCAGCCTCAAAATACTACCCTGACAAACATGTTTCATAAATTGTCCTCAGTGTTTAAAGAAGAAAAAAAAGAGAAAAAAACCCTCAAAAGATGGAAAAAGATCACATGCTTTACAAGTTGCCATAGTGATGATGAAAAATTGCCCTGGCTTTACCTGCTGAGCAATTTTGTGTGTGCGTATGAAAGATACACGTTTCACATTTATTCTCCCAGGAAAGAAAGAAATGCAGAAGAAAATGGAAAATGTTGTGCACCTATGTATCATTTAAGTTAGTCAAGCACTATATGGCTATGGAATATAGAAATTATCTTTCAATTCTTCACTGATCAAAGGCTAATTTCAGCTCTATTTCTATTGTGTTAATTCTTTATTTCCATTTTATTTGGTTCCAGCCTGTTAAGAATCCTCACAATTGTGCTGCTGTGAATAGCCTATAATTCGCGAGTAAATGTAATTCTCTACTTTCCACCTCTGCCTATAATCAAGCTTCTCATTTTTCTAAGAAATCAATTTTTGTATGTTACATTACAGACCTCAAAACTTAGGCTACTGCATAACATGAATTAGCCTATTTGAACAGAGTTTTGCAGCTTCCTTAGGCTTAAAATAATCCATCTCTTCCATCTTTCCCGCTGGCCAAACTGCATATTTATCAAGCAAACGTCACATGCAATAAACTGTCTGCACGTGAGCCGGAGCGCTCAGAGAAGAATAATTCCAATGCGCATGAGCACGCGCTCCAACTGCGCGCACTCAATTCACCTTCGAACGTGTTGTTTTTCGTTCCCTAATATACTTTCATACAAATATGATCATTTTAACCTAGTCAATGTAGACGACAGGATTGAGCTTAATTAAAGGATGTGATGGTAATCAAGTTATTCAGAGATTACTTCAGCACACTGGACAGCACTCATCGCCAGTGACCGTTCATTTTTACCAAAGCAGAATGGAAAGCAGCAAAGATGAGCCAACGAGGACCCACGGGGAAATCACGGACAAAACACCGCAACAAATCAGCAGTTATTTACTTTAGAAAGAGACATGAACTTATTGGAAATATTTCTGGAGTTACTCATCGTTGTAATTGCAGTTGTGTCACTCGTGTCGAACTTGCTAGTGTTAGTATGTTTCACCTGCAGCGCACAAGTTCGTGCACAGGTGCCAGGGATCTTCATCATAAACCTCTCATTCTGCAACATCCTCATCACCGTTCTCAACATGCCTTCTACACTATTTGGGGTCTTAAAACGGCAAAAGCCGTTTGGCGATCACTTTTGCCAAACCGTGAGTTTTATGGATACTTTTCTGACTACCAACACTATGTTGAGCATGGCAGCTCTCAGCATAGACCGCTGGATTGCCGTGGTTTTTCCTTTGACTTATTCCAGCAAAATGAGACTCAAGAATGCCGCGCTGATGGTCAGTTATGCCTGGCTTCACTCGCTCGCGTTCTCGCTGGCTGCTGTCCTGCTTTCGTGGGTCGACTATAGTCCCGCGTACGCATCATGCACTGTGCACCTGGGAGACGATGATGGGAGCCGTGGGCACTTCATAGTGTTCACCACTGTGTTCCACACATGTACTTTCGCTCTCTCTCTCTTCATCCTATGCTTTACCTACCTGAAAGTACTACAAGTTGCTCGCTTCCATTGTAAGAGGATAGACGTTATAACGGTGCAGACAATCATGCTACTTGTCGACATTCACCCAAGGTACATTTAAAACATTATATAGCAACAGTTACTGTTACATATTATATAAGCATGTGTATTCGTGACATATATATATATATATATATATATATATATATATATTTTTTTTTTACTTCTTAGTGTGAAACAACGGTGCTTACTGGAGCAGAAGAAAAGGAGACAGAGGGCCACAAAGAAAATCTCCATATTCATCGGGTCGTTCGTCCTGTGCTTCGCCCCCTATGTCATAACACGGTATTGCTTTATGATAATACATTTGAGTAGAATGGAGATTATAAAAAATGTGCACATAACCGGAATAGATTACCTATACTTCAATTGCAATACTTATACAGGCCTTTGCAAAACAGTAAGGGGAGACAGGGGCTAGTTGTCACAATTTTTACTCCAGTCAGAGTAGGTTTATTTGTGAAAGTTAACTACTGTATCTTAATGTCTTTCTATAATGTATTGAACATTTACACCTTTATTGCTCAACAAAAAGGAATTTTTTTTTTTTTTTTTTTTTTTTTGCATGTGGGCCCTATTATATAATATGATTAAGTCAACCTCTGTAATAATCCTACTTACACACTACAGCCTAGAAAATACTAAGAACACTGGTTTATTGTAAATTGTTTCCAGCATAGTCATACATCAATTTCCTCAATACAGTGCCATATTGAATGTTTCTATAATAGCCTAATATCCTTCTTTTCTCATAGACTGACTGAACTGACTCCTTCGGTAAAAATCGACCGTTATTGGGGGATCATAAGTAGGTGCTTGGTGTACAGCAAAGCTGCCTCTGACCCTTTCGTCTACTCCCTCTTACGGCAACAATATAAGAAGGCCCTTTTTGAATTGTTTAACAGGATTTTGGGACGGGACTCATACACACTGTCTGATCACAGCAGTCCCTCAGACATTGAAAATGAATGCTGCTCACAAAGGGTTAACAAGTTAAAGGAAAACTGTCACTAGAGAAGGTGAAAATGCCAAACCAAACTGCCTATAATTTCTGAAGTAATGGCTTATACTGTATAATTTCTTAGTCTTTTGAAACCTTGGGAGGCCACAAACTTTACCAATCACTGGATTTTCTTTTATTGAAATCAGAACACTTGCACACTCATCTGGGATTTGACTCTTTATTCACAACATAGTCCTATAATGTGAATTATTATGTACATTCTGAAATAAAAATAATTATTGAAGAGTAAGAATTGTATAGATATATGATGCCATAGCATGACATATTTATTTGGATAAACTTTACTTTTTCGCCATCCAACAACACATATTACCTCATAATATGCCTACAGTAAATAGCACGAATACAAACTTAAATCTCTCATGTAATTAAATATTTAGAACTTTTTTCTTCTAAGTGCAGTCTCTGGCAGGGCCACAAGGCTATTAAACGGTGTCCTAAAGTCACTCCAGTGTTGTCTTGAAAGGTGAAAATTTGTTTAAAATGTGTTTCTGTTTGATTTAATATTCTAATAATTATTTTGTTGCCTTACCGAACTGCCATCATCACTCTGGTTGCCACTGTTATTTTTCTGGTAGAAGTTATGTGTCTTTTAGAAGTAAATTACAGTTGAGAAGTCACATTAAAAAGAAACATTTTGAAACATCAATCATAACAAGACATACTGAAATGCACAGCTTACAATGAGTTATTTCTATAAGGAGATTGCTCAATTTAGAATAACTGTATTGGTAAACAAATACAAATTTAAAAACAATGGAATTCAACACATTAAGTTATCGAGTTTTACATGTTCAGAAATTCAAGTTAAAGTCATAAAGAAATGTGCAGGTGTGTATACATTCCCATACCTCCATCATACATTGTCCTTTGACCCTTGTGTTCTTTCCTTTTACCTATGACATACTAACAACAAGCAAGAAAATATGTGCAATTTAAAACAAAAGATATACCTTTTTTGGTAGCCTATTTGTTTGTATCAGCCTACCAATTCTACACTATTTTATTTAAATTTTTTTTACTTCCAAAGGCTCCACATCAGCTCTAGACTAGTGAATAAAGATTAGTTTCTTACTCGTATACGATATACTGCTTTTTGCAGGTCTTGAGTTATAAGCTTTCTCAGATTTTGGTCTGAAACAAATAAGTGTGGGTCTTTATTTAGCCAGGTGGACCCGCCTTTCTGAATCATATCCAGGCAAATGATTTTACCACACACAGTGATTACAGTCAAGTTCTTGAAAATGAAAAGAAAAGTGTTTATTCCCTTTCTTTTTCTTTAACACTGCACTGATTTTGAAACAAGTCTATACCACAAAAAGAGTAAATGTGAAGTCAGGCTTTCTGAAAGAACTGTAATTACAGTGGGTCCCAGACACAGCAGAAGAGCGGCCGCCTACCGCGGGAGTGCTGTAATTTGATCATTTGGCAGCGGTGCTCGTGCAGGCTGTCCCTTAAGCGATGGGGGTAGCGGGACTTTTCGGAAGATGATCAACTTTGTACGTCGCTGCGAATGCCACATCATTCAGTTTATGGACAACAAAATGCTTACGGTTTTAATTATTTTAAGCGCACTGGCGACATGCTTGAGCGTCCCACGACGATGTGAACCGGAAGAAGCAGCAATAGGTAACCTTTTACATTCATTCAGTGTTGCACCCATCTTAGTTGGCTACAGTTAACTGCAATTTTATGTGAGGGGAAACTGGAAACGTGTAGGCAATATAACTACTAGTCTGAATGCTCTTTTGAATTAGTTTATCATGGTCTTATTTTTTTATTTTTTTATACAAATATGAATTGTGTATGTATATATATAATACAAGTGTATAACACTATTATTAATAAATAATTGTTTTTAATTAACATATTTAAACATGTTTTATTAGTAAAGGGGAAAAAGCAAAATATTAGTGGAAAAAGCAAAAGCATTAGTATAAAATGTTAGTTAAAATGTACTATACATTTAAAATGTGTAAATAGCTATAATAAGGAATGAGAGGGTGTGAACAAACTTTTGACTGGCAGTATAAATGCTCAGAGGTCAAATAACTTTTTTGCATTTACAAATGCAAGCACCAAGTGTGAGAAGGATTGACATTGTCATGCAATATTCCTGCAGAAAGATGTATTTCTTTCCACTGTGTACTCTACTGCCATCTAGCCTTCAGAGACTAGCTTTGCACTGACTAGCTGTAACATCCTCTGTGAATAATTGTTTTTTAGGAAGATGCAGAACACCTGCAGAAGAGAGGCGTAAGTATACTCATTTTATTCCATTGTGCATATGAGTCAGGTTGCTGCATGTATGTCAATGTGTGTTATATCATGTTGCATGGTGTTCTGAAATAGAGTGCAAAAACATTTTTGTTTCACAGCTCTAGCCTGTAAGGTATGGGGGGAAAAGGTACTCTGAATACCAAACATCACTGCAAGATGGGGCTTGTCTACATCACTGAAGAAAGGGAAAGACATGATATGCCTTTAAAGGCCTTAGGGTGATTTAGTAAAAGTTGTGAGATAGCTTAGAAGGTGCAATTTGGTTTTTAAAAAAACAAACAAATAATTAATCTGATATACTAAACAAGCATTAATGTCTTGTCATGCTGGGTGTCACATACTGTCATTTTAAGAAGGTATTTATTACTAAACTGCCACTAATAGGCTGAATAAGCGAAGCAGCCATGGATTTCTTTCTCAAAACTTTAAAACATTACATATATTTGATTAATGTATGATCATACAAAATCTAGTATTAAAAACATTCCACTGCAGATGACATTCTAAAAACTGTTCCATTTCAAGAACTTGGAGCGAGTCAATACACTTTCCAACTTTCCATATCAAAATGAAATGGTGCTACACCACCTGCAACACATTCTTCATCTATGCACCTCAAACTGATTCTAAAGTAAAATCCTTTCTCTCCTGTCTCTAGCGCAGTGCATGGAGATGGTGCTTGGTTACTGTCAGGATGTGCCCTACAGCCACACCACATTCCCCAACATTGTGGGCCACCGTTCACGTCAGGAATTAGAGATGGGTGCAGAGTACCTTCTCTTGAGCGTGATCCACGGGCTGCTGAATGGAGAGTGTTCTCCAGACATCCGTCTGCTGGGCTGCTCAGTGTTGGCTCCACGTTGTCAAGACGGCAGACTCGTGAAGCCGTGTCGTAGCTCGTGTGAGATGGTGACAAAAAGCTGTATCCATGCCTTTGAGGCCATCCAAATGGCATGGCCTTACTTTTTGGACTGCGACCGATTCTTTGTTAGCAGTGAGGAGGGTTGTCATGACCCATTGTCAGAGCTGAGAGGTAAGAATTGTGGAGTGATTAAAGTAAAATATAAGTTAAGAAAAAACCTCAAGCTGTTCCAAACCTTGTATGAATTTATTTTCTCTGCTGAAAACAAAAGATGATATTTTGGAAAAAGCACATACTTTCTCCCCTCAGAAAAGCAGGATGTGGCCTTTGCCAACATATCTGATGGTGGTCTTTCCACTATCCTTCGGTTCACTTACCACTCCAACTCTCAGATGTTCAGCATCCTGAAGAAGACAGCAGCTAAATGCCCCCATATCTCAAATACGTACAGCATTGGACGCAGTGTGGAAGGAAAAGACTTGCTGGTTATTGAATTCTCTAATAACCCTGGACAACATGACCTATGTGAGTATGAGGTACACAACAGTTCATTTTTTGTTTTGTTTTTTAATCAAAGAAACGTATACTCGGATTCAGCAAGGATGCATTAAATGCCTCTAACGTGACTGTAAAGACATTTATAATATTACAAAAGATTTTTTATTTCAAAGAAATACAAAGTTATGTCATGAAAATCTAGATGGCGCCAGCTGATAAGTCCTTAACTAAATGTGCTTGCAATCACATCATTCTGATCTGCTACGGGTCCACATCCACACATGAATACAGGTAATTCATGTATTCTATATTGTACAGCAGCAGCATGTCTTATTTGCTCACAGCATGTTGTGTATGTATTGGCAGTAGCAATTCCTGTACTTGCACTGCAGCAGCAGCAGCAGCAATAACAGCAGCAGCGTAGCAGACCTATTCGACCAAGACCACACATATCAACAATGTCATATCCGTTACCATGCCAAACACTCTAAGAGTTGTCATGACAGAAATGTAGTTCTTTTTAATATTCTCTAAAGAACATTAAGCAGCACAACTGTTTCACAGTGCCGGCTAGGGAGGCACAGCCTATACAATAGCAAGAGTACTATTCTAGAATACTATTCTGAATTAAGCTTTGATTCAATTCCTGTTCCCATTTGTCTCTTCACTGCCCTCTAGTGGAGCCTGAGATCAAATTAATTGGGAACATGCATGGAAACGAGGTTCTCGGCCGACAGCTGCTGATATACCTGGCTCAGTATCTGTGCTCTGAGTTTCTGCTGGGCAATGAGCGAATTCAGACCCTCATCAACACCACACGCATCCATATCCTGCCCTCCATGAATCCTGACGGCTACGAGATTGCCGCTTCTGAGGTAGCCGATAGGAACGACCCCGAAAACATCTACCAGGAAGTAAATATTTTGTTGTCTGAGTCTGTCTGCCTGTCTGTTTGTCGGCTGACTGACCATGCCAAACTCCCTGCACCAGAGAGTGTCCTCCAGAACAGGTCAGGCCTCGGAGGAAGTCCATGCTATTGTGGAATAACTGTGTTTTAAAGTTGGCACAGTTTATCACTGCTTAGGAAATAAAACCCATAGCAAAAATTGGTCTAGTGATTTAGCTATGAACTGAAAAGGACAACTGGTAGAGGGAGACCTTGACTAACCACTCTAATAGACAATTGCCCGCATTTTCTTTGTCATATAACACAGCAGTATTTTAACAATAGCTTGTTAAACTAATAGTAGATTCATCTAAATCTCTTTACTGATCACCACGGGTGATGTTGAAGAATATAATGTGTTGTGTTGGAAACAATTGTAGGACGATGAATTGAATCTTAAATAAGAGGATAAAACCATGTTGGCCATTTACCATTTAACACTAACAGATGTATCTTTGCCTGGTTCTGATGTTTTCTGTCTTTTTATACATTTTAATTCACTGTCTACAGTCTTTAACCCTTCACCTCTTCCTTAATGCCTGACTTTCATTTTGGCTTTCCGATCCATCCAATGTGTTGAATAAAATAAAACTCCTTAATTGGTAATTTAGTTTGATGTGTAGCAAATGTCTTACATGTAAATTGAAAAAGAGTGCTACAAATGTTCTTACGTATTTAGTGACTCTCTTTGAAACCCTGTTAAAAATTTGCCCATGATTTTTTTGATGACTGGTGGGATTTGTAACATTTAGGGTCATGAGTTCAATGGATGGACCAGCGGTCGGACCAACGCACAGAATCTCGATCTCAACCGCAACTTCCCTGACCTCACCTCCATTTTCTACAATCGGCGTCGCTTCAGACATTTCCGTAGTGACCACATCCCCATCCCTGAATCCTACTGGTTAAATAAGGTAGAAGTGAATGTATTCCCATCTCTATCTAATGTACAGTTGCATAACAAAAATACATTTGATTCATGTTCTGTTTGAATATATGAATAATCTTTGTATATATATTTAAGTTACTTTCATATAAATGTACTGTATTATAGTAATGTTCAATATAGTGATTCAATATAGTGACAATACCTTGTGAAACTATGAAGTGAAAATCACAGAATATGGTTTAGTGTTGAGCATAGAGAAACTATGAAATTTTGGACATCTTGTGTTCATTTCTTTTTATTTATTTACTTTTAGGTAGTTGCACCAGAGACATATGCTGTGATGAAGTGGATTAGATCCTATCCTTTTGTTATATCTGCCAGTCTGCATGGAGGAGAACTGGTCATCTCATACCCCTTTGACTTCTCTAGACACTCCCGTGAAGAAAGGATATTCTCACCCACACCAGATGAACAAGTGAGTAAATGTATGTTCCTCCCAACTGTTGCAGACGAAGCTCCTGCACGCACTTATTTTGCATAACAAAGTCATTTCTTGTGTGTAGATCTTTAAGCAGTTGGCTAGGATATATGCAGATTCCCATGCCACTATGTCCAACAATGACACAGAGAGATGTGGAGCCTCATTTGCCAATAAAGGAGGGATAATCAATGGAGCACTGTGGTATAGCTTTGCTGGAGGTAAATGCTTTCCTTAAAGAAGAATCATTGTGTCTTTGAGGCTTAATTAAGTTAAATATGTAGCCATACCTATCCATGAGCAAAATGAGCAAGCCATTTATTTTGTGTAAAATCTCCATCTAGCTGTACAGTTTGTGAGACATTGCCATCCAGTGTGTTTTGTCAGGGTCCACATGTTGTCCACACATGACACTTTCTGTTTCCCATGTCTATCTATGTGTTATTGTTTCAGGGATGTCAGATTTTAACTACCTGCACAGTAACTGTTATGAGATCACAGTGGAGTTGGGCTGTGATAAATTCCCCTCTGAGGTGGAGCTCTACCCTGAGTGGCTCAGGAATAAGGAGTCACTGCTCAGCTTCATGGAGTCTGTGAGTTCACTCTTCTTTTGGGTCATCGAGCTAAGCATAGATTTCAAAGTTGCAGCTGCCTGGACTCTTTATTTTTTTGTTTTTTGTTTGTTTATTTGTTTATTTCCTCACATGCTAAATATGTGCTTGAATTAAAATTTCTTTTTCATTTTTAATTCTGGCTGTTGACAGTATTTTCTGATTTATGGAATCATACAAATAGATATCCAAAATCCCCTCTGTAAAAACCTTTGACACTAATATTTCAACAAAATGAAACAAGAATTTTGAACCTGGCTTTATCCAATGTTCAGATTTCTGTTCTTGAAATGTCTGTAAATTAGTGCATATTTGATCTAATAATGCCTTGTTTGCTTATTAAAAGGTAGACTAACTCACTTTTTTTGTTCAAAATTAACAGAATTTAAATAATGAGTTTATACATTATAAATCCTTCCAAAACATGACTGACTATGATAAGCCTATTATAAGTGTTTATATTTTAGACCTGACGGGATGGTTTTCGTGGGAAATTGTGCACATATTTCACCTGCCCGTGCACGTCTTGTCATATCTGTAAATAGAGAAAAGTTGCTCCAGCTACTTTGACGCGTGTATGTTGTCAGACATGGCATAGGTTAGTATTCACACCGAGTGAGAAAGGTTGATATGGAGCAGCTACATCTTCAACCTCCGGGGAATCATCTGTTTTAAAAAAAAACGCAGAACAGAGGAAAGTCTGCTGATAAAAGAGAACGCGACAGAGCTTGTGATAAAATCAGAATCAACATTGGCTTGACTGTTTGGAGATGGCGAGAACTGAGGGATTTGAAATGTTGTAAAAGTGACGTGGAGATGGCGTGCCATTTTTATTACTCAACAGACGAGTAAGGTATTTTATTGAACAGATAAATTGCCATATGTAACTCTCTAACAGAGTTCATTCATTGTAAAGCATTATTTATTGTGAAGGGTCATTTCATTATGGTTGTATAACTCTGCCATGCAGCGCGGGTATATAATGAGCAGGGGTGCGATTGCACTTCAGTTTTTCACTGAGGAGCCAAGCAGTTGACCCGGCCATGCAGCGAGGTACAGGAGCTGTGGCAGGGGGCGTACATCTCCGTTCCCTCCTTCGTGGAACGAGGGTCACCATATGTAACCGAGACGTTTCCTATCAGTCGGTCACTCTCAACGGATGTCGGACTGAGTAATAGGAATCCATACCAAAGCGCCACAGCTGCTACCCCCTTCCAGTGCCCTGTGCAAGCCTCCTGCCCCTTCTTGTCTGGAAGGACGATAGGAAAGGGCTTACACAGAGATTATCTGTCACTGTTGTTTCGTGGTAACCCATACAATGAGACTATTGGATTACATTGGGAAAGCGTGCCCTTTCCACATGACGGAGAATGCTGCGGAAGCCACATTCTTCCCCGAAGGAGTTATGTGGAGATATACATATGGACTAACCCATAGGTTGCACTGCATATGAAATACTGGAGTGACATAGCCCAAGGGAAAGACACAGGCTTCCGTTTAGGAGCAACCGAGGAGAATACACATATGGGAAACCCAAAGGGTTGCACATATGGCACCCAGCCTAGACCCGGTTCTCAAGGATTCAGCGGGATAAAGGCCTGGTGCCGGACGCTCCGCTACGTCCGGCCCCATAGGGTGATGGAGGACTTGACAGGCTTTTCACTCTGGCCTCTCAGTGCTTCTACCCGTTTAAGGTGAGAACACGGGAGGAGACCAACTCTACACATAGGCTATAAAACCTAGCGAACATGTTAGGTGTCACCCAGCCCACAGCTCTACAGATTTTTTTTATAGCGAGGCGCCACGCGCCAGCGCCATGGAGGATGCAACGCCTCTCGTGAAGTGAGCACTCAACCTGAGCGGGCAGGGCATGCCTTGTGCTTGATAAGCCAAGGCGATGGCATCCACTATCCAGTGGGCCAACCTCTGCTTGGAGACAGCCTTTCCCTTTTGCTGGCCTCCGTAACAGACAAAGAGCTGGTCTGAGGTCCTGAGGCTTTGAGTTCTGTCCACGTACAGTCACAGAGCGCGGACGAGACAAAGCAAAGCCACTGATGGGTCTGCCTCCTCCAGGGGTAGTGCTTGCCGGTTCACCACCTGGTCCCTGAAGTGAGCGGTAGGAACCTTGGGCCAGGTCGGGGTCTCAGTACCATGTGGTTGTCACCCGGCCCGAACTCTAGGCACGATTTGTTGACCGAAAATGCCTGCATGTCCCCTACCCTCTTGATAGAGACCAATGCAACCAGTCTTCATGGACAGAAGCTTTAAGTCTGCTGTCTGCAAAGGCTCAAAGGGAGCATCCTGAAGTGCTCGAAGCACCAG
Organism: Leuciscus leuciscus; assembly: GCF_965113295.1. NCBI lineage: Eukaryota > Metazoa > Chordata > Actinopteri > Cypriniformes > Leuciscidae > Leuciscus > Leuciscus leuciscus. Next base: position 41,473,484 of record NC_138727.1, on the reverse strand, counting down.
GGAAAGGTCCCAAGAATGTATGGAGGGGGGTCAAGGAGGATTTAACCGTCTCGCCCCCCTAAGGAACCTGATGACCAGGTTGTGCTTCCCCACTGATTTGCCATCCATGTGGTCGTGATATGCTGAAATAGCGGCAGCATGTACTTTGAGGGTGGAGGGAGACAGCCCTTGCTCCAACCCTTGCAGCAGGAAGGAAAGCACAGACCCTATCGACCCTATCGTAAAACAGCTGGCAGTGGGAGGTCTTTGGAGAGACAAACAGGTCTACCTGAGCCTCCCCGAACTCTCCCCAAATCAGCTGAACCGCCTGGGGGTGGAGTCACCACTCTCCAAGGAGCGCTGCTCGTGATAGCTCGTCGGCCACATGGTTGAGCACACCGGGAACATGAATGGCCCGAATTGAGCTCAGATGCTTCTGATTCCAGAGGAGGAGATGGCGGGCGATTTGCGACGGGAGCGGGAGCGTAAATCACCTTGCCGGTTGATGTACGCAACAGTCACAGTGTTGTCTGCACGGAGCAGTACGTCCCTGCCCTGCAGCGGCCTCTTTAAGCGGCTCAGAGCGAGACATACTGCCAGCAACTCGAGGCAGTTGATGTGCCAATGCAGTTCGGGGCCCGTCCACACCCCTGACACTGCATGCCCATTCTATGTGGTACCCAAGCCGTGACAAAGGCATCTGTGAACACTACGCAGAAACGAGGTGTCTGACCACGGGCTGAAGGTCTGGCGGCACGCCGGTGTGATTGTCACCAGGTGAGTGCCGCGTTGCCACGCCCATCTTGGGACTCGGCCATGAAGCCAGTGCTGAAGCAGTCTCATACAGAGCAACCCAGGCTGTGTTACCGCTGCAACCACTGCCATATGCCTCAGGAGCCTCTGAAAAAATTTCAGTGGGACCGCCGTCCTGCCTTTGAACGTATTCAAGCAGTTCAGCACTGACCGAGCACGTTCCTCTGTAAGGCGCGCTGTCTGTGCGACTGAATCCAACTCCATACCGAGAAAAGAGATCCTCTGCACGGGGGAGAGTTTCCTCTTTTCCCAGTTGACCTGAAGACCCAACTGGCAGAGGTGACTGAGCACCAGGTTCCGGTGTTTCTCATATCTGATCTCAAGAGTGTGCCAGTATGAGTCAGTCGTCGAGATAGTTGAGGATGCAAACGCCCTGTTCTCTCATGGGAACAAGGGCCGCCTCCGCGACTTAAAGGAAGAAGCGGGGAGACAGGGACAGCCCGAAGGGACCACAGGCGTACCCACAGAGGGGCAGCGAGGGTGGAACGTAGAGATGCGGTTCAGGGGGCTCTCTTTGCGAGTCGGGCAGTAGCGGGGTGTGCTGTGCAACAGTTACCTGGTTCCACAGGGCAGGGGGCGCAGGAGAAGACTTGGTTGCGTTCTTGAACTGCGCGGCTGCCCACTGGCGATAGAAGAGAAGGATGAGAGTGGTGAGGTTTTTCTCCTCTCACTGCTCTCCGTACCCTCTTCGGACCCAGAGATGGAAGAAACTGCTCTTTTTTTGAAAATTTGGGTACCATTGGTTTTGAGGCCAGCAGCGGAACACAAACAAAACAAAATATACAATTTTCCACCCGGCGGTGCGGTCACGATCTCCTGAAGAGCAGTCCCCTCCATCTCCGGGTTGCCCGTCCTAGGGCCTCTTGTCTTTGGCTTTGCCTCCCCTCTTGGCGGGGGTTGAGGCCAGCAGCGGAACACAAACAAAATGAAACATACAATTTTCCACCCGGCCCTCTTCCAGGGGAGGGAGTGGTGCGGTCACCATCTCCTGAAGAGCAGTCCCCTCCATCTCCGGGTCACCCGTCCTAGGGCTTCTTGCCTTTGCCGCCCCTCTTGGCGGGGACCTGGATGGGCTGGGCGGCCTGCCTGCGGTTGGCTCCCCAACGCTGCTTAGGTGGAGGTTGCTGCTGCGGCGCGGGAGCAAGGGCTGATGGAGGAGGACGCTCTCGGCAACGAGCAGACTGAGGTGCTACGGGCGGCGGATGGATGGAAGTAGCAGCTGACCGCTGAGGCAGGATGTGTTTGATGGCCTCAGTCTGCTTCTGTACAGCCGAGAACTGCTGGGCGAAGTTCTCAACCGCGTCGTCGAAGAGGCCGGTCTGGGACACGGGGGAGTTAAGGAACCTGACTTTGTCGGTCTCCCTCATGTCCACCAGACACAGCCAGAGATGTCGTTCCTGGACCGCCATCGTGGACATTGCACGACCCACCGATGTGCGGTCACCTTCATCACTCAAAGTGTGAGGTCCGTCATGGCACGAAGTTCTTGTAGAACTTGGGGATCATGACCACCCTCGTGCAGGTTCTTCAGGGCCTTGGCTGCCTCAGCGTGCTTGATGCCCAGACACATGAGGCAACGATTGTGACCATCCCTCGATCCCAGGTAACAACCGCATCCAGAAACACATAAGTAGAGTGACATCTTTAAATTGACGCTGCTCTACTTGTGAAAGTTCTTTCAGGGAACCGCTCTCCTTGGGGCTGAAGCATGCAGGGGCATGGTCGCAGCAACACAGACAGGGATGGTGGCCTGTCGTGTGCTGACTCTCTCACTTTGAAGGCGGTCTCTTACCAGCCATAAAAACGGCCTTTCAGCGTTCAAACAGCACACCGTACCAGCTGTGAGAACAGCCTTTGTTTGCTCCATGAAAAGGCAAAGAAATTGAAAGAAAAGAGAAGAGAGAGAGGAGATAATCGACCCCACTGCCACGCCGTATCACCGATGTTGACGATGTATGATGTAGGAGTAGCTTAAGCTTTGACGGCTCTCATGGTTCAAACAGGGCTGGGCAACCGCGTTCGTCATTACGTTGTGCATCAAGTTCAAGGGTTACTCTTTTGGCGTATGTCGACTTGCGTATGGCCATCTGCCGGAAGCTAGTTATTTTAGTCGATAAAGTTTTAAATATGGATATTTTTCTTACACAAACGCATCACTTCGCTTCAGAAGGCCTTTATTAACCGCCCCAGAGCCGGTTCGAGCACTTTTATCACGGATGAATAGGGTTTGATGGACTTCCAAAAAAATGTATCCATTGACTCCCATTAAAAGGCTTTGAAGAGCCAGGATAATTTTTTATATAACTCTGATTGTATTCGTCTGAAAAAAGAATGTCATATACACCTAGTATGGCTTCAGGGTGAGTAAATCATGGGCAAATTAAATTTTTGGGTGAACTATCCCTTTAAACATAACATTTCCGAAATCTTGTAATACAAACTTTTTTTATTTTTTTATTCTTAATGCCATCAATTAGAGGTATGGTCATATCTAGTTATTTTTTTCCACTTTATTCCTTTTTGTAAATGGTTAAATCAATGTTAGGAAATGTTTATATTGTATAGTTTATCCTTCATATTTTTTTATATTCGTCAACTTTCTCAAACATTTTAAAAGTATCTAACAAATTAAATGAATGAACATTGCCTCAAAATGCAGCAACACGCTGGACTAGTCCAATCTCATAAGAGAGGATGACTGTTTTGATACCTTTTTTTTTGTGGTCAATTTTTTTTAAATTATTTAGATTTCTTCTTAATTGTTGCAGTGCACACATAAAAGAAAGACCTGGAACACTTAGAAAAACAATGAAATATATGGGGCTATAGGGAAAAATAATGAAATATATGGGGCTATAGGCCCTGATCTCTTCTAACTTCACTAGTATCTATATTTGAGAGAAAGGATTATTTTAATTGGCTATATGGCACCAAATGAGGTAAATAGCAACTTCATCATCCTGAGCTGTTACTTGCAGGTCCACAGAGGTATAAAGGGCATTGTAAAGGATGAACATGGAAATGGCATCAAAGGAGCAACAATATCTGTTAGGGGGATGCGACATGACATCACTACAGGTAACAATTTATAGTAAAGTCATAATGCAACCTTCAACACACTTTTAAAAACCTTGTGTGTTCCTTTGCATTGACCTGAAATGAATAATGCAGTTGTAAATGAGTGTTGATGTAGCCTCTGTCTCTCTCTACAGCTGAGGATGGTGATTACTGGAGATTGTTGAATCCAGGTGTTCACATTGTGACTGCAGCTGCCACTGGCTACTCTAAAGTATCTAAGCGCCTTAACCTGCCAAAGAACATGAAGGTGGGCAGAGTGGACTTTGTGCTGAAGAAGGTCCCACGAGATCCCTCCCTTGACTACTTTAACATCCCTGAGCTGGACAACTATGAGCGTTTTGACCCCTATAATCAGTTTGAGCAGTACAGCCAGCGGGAGCTGGGAGAGAATGGGGAGGAGAGAACTGAGAAGCCCTGGTGGTGGGCTTATTTCAGCCAGTTAGGCATATCTGCGCCTACCTGGCTCCTGCGGAACTACTAGGGACCCTCAGGACACCCTTGGAGAGCCACCTGATTTGCACCCAAGCCATCACGATGGTGGCATTAACCACATGCTATAGATGTGCAGCTAACCACTGGGAATAGTGAAGCATTGCTTCTTTGGTAAATTGCCTATCTTATTAAAAAGTCAAACTTTGGAATAATTATGATTTTTTTTTAATGTTTTTGAAATAAATCTCTTATGCTCACTAAGGCTGCATTTATTTGATCAAAAATAAATGAGTTACAAATAGTTAAAACAATAATACTGTGAAATTATTACAATCTAAAACAATAGTTTTATATTTTAATATTTTTTAATAATGTGTCACATGATCCTTCAGAAATTATTCTAATTTGCTGATTTGTTTTTGGTGCTTAGTTATTAATAATGGTTCTTATTATTATTATCAATGTTGGAAACATTTTTTTGTTGTTTAATATTTTTGTGGAAACCATGATACATTTTCAGGATTCTTAGATTAATAAAAGTTCAAAAGAACAGCATTTATTTGAAACAGAAACTTTTCTGTTACTTTTGATAAGTTTAATGCATCCTTGCTGAATAAAAGTACTTTTTTCTTACCTTCCCCAAACTTTTGAATGGTAGTGTATAACAATTTCCATAAAACTTAATGCATCAACATTTTTTTTTTTTTACATTGATAATAATAAGAAATATATTAGAATGGTTTATGAAGGTTCACGTGACAGTGAAGCCTGGAAGAAGACTGGATTAAATTGCATTTAAACATATTTGTAATAACATTTTACAATATGACAGTTTTACAGACTTTTTTATCACATAAACGCAGCCTTGCTGAGCATAAGAGCACTTCTTTCAAAAACATAACAAAAATATCTTAATTATTCCAAACTCTTGACCAGTAGTGTATATCAGACTGGCGTCATGTAACATAATTCACCTGTAAAACTAAGAGGAAGTATTATTTTGCTTTGATTTTCTCTTTGATTTTTTCTTCAGCACTAAATCAGATTCCCTAAATGCAGCTATAAACAGCTTATTCTGATAAAGTTTGGCAGCTAGACATGGGATGGATAGCATTGCATATAGTAAATGATAGCATTGCTGTGGCTTTTGCAGTGTGTTATCTGTTATCAGGGCATATATTGTATATTCATCTTTTTCTAGCACATTAAGGATGTTCAGTGCATGACGTTTGAGGCTGTCATTAAAGTGTTAAATGTACTGTTTTAATTAGCCATAAAAAAATAAAATAAAAAAAACAATGGACATGGACTGAACATCAGGTGTGCAAGATAAATAAAAACAAACTTCTGTGCAATTTCTGATTTTTAAAATTTATTTATTTTTATTCTACAATGCGATGTACATTAGAGTTGGATTATCTTAAATATTTAAATGAGGATTCCTAATGGACCACAATAAGTTGATAAAAAGAGAGTTCCTTAAAGGCATAGTCTTACAATTTTTTAAAATTCATTTCATGATGGTGAGTACAATTTCTTTTTGAGTAAACTATTCATTTTAAATTGTGCAAGTCAAGGAATAACATTAAAACATTGATGTAGTTAATACAATGTAGGGTATATACAGCATAATGTTGTTCTGTTATAATATTCTTTTTTCCCCTATTGTCAACCTTTTTATAAAGGTTTAGTAATATGCAAAATATTGGTACAAATGCTTTATGCAGTTAGGAGGCTACAGTGCTTTCTTGAACCACTAGATGGCAACAAAGTCTATATAATGACGATTCAGCTCTATCTATAACTTTAGGTACATAGGCTACTTGTTTTGATTTAAATTAATTTTGGTTACTGTAAAATGCGTTTTTTTTTATTTAAAAATTTTAAATTGTTTTTTTTACAATGGAAATAGAAAATATATAATAAATATATTAGGATTTTGATCCTGGGGGTTGATTGATAGGAAATCGAGCCTACAGAACAGAGTATTCAGAGTATATATATATAGATAGATAGATAGATAGATAGATAGATAGATAGATAGATAGATAGATAGATAGATAGATAGATAGATACTATTAGATAGATAGATAGATAGATAGATAGATAGATAGATAGATAGATAGATAGATAGAAAGAACACGTCATCGTGTTACCGTAATATTAGTACTAAGAGGATATTTATTTATGTTACTTAAATTTCTGTTTTGAGTTTGCTCTTGAACCTGGTGGTTGTGTAAAATCTAAGAGGAAATCCGAGGAAATGGTTATTGTGCATCAGTCCTGTCTCAATGTGTCAGCAATGTTAGCTCAGATTTAGCACAACAACTCTCCATTTGGCTTCAAACCACTTTACAACTGACCCATAAATGAACTGGTGGCAGGGGTTAATCCAGTGTCACATTCAATTTAAAGATGTAATAGTAATGCACCCATAAAGCATTCTCAGTTTTAATGGCTACAGTATATTATCTCAGTGCTATTGCAGAATATTACACATACATTCTGAACACCAAATAAGACATGTTGAGAGCACAGTATAAGGCAATATAATTTGCTGTCAGCTAGCCTATTGTAAACACCACAGCTGCAGCAGTAGCAGTATTCTTTACAGTTGAGCAGGTGTCTGTCCCAGTGGCTTTGTAAAGAAAGTCTCTAATGGCTTGTAATACGACTGCATTCACAAGCTCCAAACACATGCTGATGGAATTTACATGCAGCAAACATCATAACTCGCTTCTGTAAGTGCCCCGGATGCATATCACACTGGTTGTCTTTATTGCAGCAAATCATTTTGACACATTAGCCTGAAGAATAAGCAGAGTGGGGTCAAAGTATCACAACAAAGGCGCCGCTGTAAGTGCCTTTTCACACGGCCTTGTCAAGTCCTGCACTCTATAGGCTCTGCATGTCTTTCTTGCAGCCAGTACATCTTCTGTGGTTTTTGGTTATAGTCTGCTAACAAACCCCAGGACTAATTACATAGCCTGTGTACTTTACCTCTGAAATAGAAATTGTCATCAGACCAAAACTAATGCACAATCACAACTTTCTTTGAAACAAAAAAAAACAAAAAAAAAAACACCCTGCAACTTTCTGAACAGCTGGTAAGATTTTACTCTGCATATTTTTGCAACATTTTGCACGGTTGGCCTTAGAAAATGCTCAACTTCATATGCTGGTCAATATTTGGTACATATTTACACATCTCTGTTGCTTTGGCAGGTCTTGCTTTTATATACTTCTTACCTTTTTACTCATTCTTACGGTTTTAAATATTTTTGGTTAAATTGGGCTTTTAAAAAATTCATCATATGACTTTCCCCTCACATAAACCCTTGCCCTAGTTAATAAAAAAAAGTTTTAGTAAAAGGATTTTGATTTAAAAACATTATTTTTTTTTTCTGCAAATTTGCAACTCAAGTTTCACTCAGTGAGAAATATATCAACAGGCACAAGATCAAAGCTGTTGAATACTGCCTTTTGTAGTGATAGCAAAATTACAACGAGTGACTAAGTACTATTTAAAAAGTTAAGGGGTTTGCTTATATAATCAGGGTATTTACTCTGTTTTCTGTAAGCTCTTGTTTCCAATAAGTTATAAAATTTGCATTGCTAACTGAAGCTTTCTGAAAATCTAAGAGCAAATGACAAATTCTAACAGCTCAATATGGTTTTATTCAGTCATGCTCAACGAGTTTATACAAGAGAAAACACCACTAACTATTATGCTACCTTAACGTCATATTTTTTTTATATATATATATATATATATATATATATATATATATATATATATTATTTATGTAATTTAAAATATTATTTCTTTAATGATAGTGTAATTTAATAATAATAATAATAATATAATAATAATAAACTTTATTTTATATAGCGCCTTTAAAAGTAATATCTCAAAGCGCTTTACATAACAATATGAAATTAAAAGATACACATAACAGTGCAGGTAAAAAACTAACCAAACAACCAAAATTAAAAAAGTCAATAAAACAACAAACATAAAAATCACATGAATCACATAAACGCTAGCCTAAAAAAGTAAGTTTTAAGGGACGATTTTAAAACACTAAGGGATTCTGCATTCCTAATCTCAGAGGGCAAGGAATTCCACAATTTAGGTGCCAAAGAAGAAAAAGCCCGATCACCTATAGTTTTAAGCCGTGTTGTTTGGACAGTTAGAAGACCAGCTTCAGATTCAGCTTCATATTGTTATGTCAGATTTAACATTTAATGTTAAAATAATATCAGTTTGTCAATGAGAGACAGTTCTTAAAAAGGAGTATTTGTTTATAATGAATATGATAATGGACCACTCTGCAAACACTTTGTTTTCCATCCCACAAGTCATCCTCACAGTGGCTTTTGAAATAAAACATAATTTTACAAATAATTTTTGAAAGAGCTGACACTACCCAGACAGCAACATAGTGTCGGCCCAGATCCGGCCCACATCTGGTATGTGAGAAATCCATGTGGATCTGGGCTGACTTGCTGTCTGGGTATATAGTGCATCCAATGAAGAAAAATTAATGAATGAAATGGTTGCACATTTAACCTCAAGCTAAATGGGTCATTCACACTTATGGCAGCTTGTCACATGCTTGTCACTTCATGAGAAGTTTGAATAGAATAAAATACTAGTGTCCCGTCATCTTAAGCATACTGTATAATGAGGATATCATGAAAATCTTTCATGTGTTCTGCTGTCTCCAATTTAAGATGAACCTCTTTCTCCTTTCTCGATTTTTTATTTTCCCATCCGTTTGACGTGCAGCTCAACCTCTTTCCCAGATTCTTTCCCCCACTGTATAATTGGAGGCACAGTACATAAACAATGCAGCTTCAGTTGGAACATGTCAGCGTGGAATCCGTGGTTTAGGCCTATGCGTCCATGTAAAAGAGCTCTCTTGGTAGCCTTCTTTCTTCTTTCTCTCTCTCCCGGCGGTGAGGTGTGCTCAATGTGGCAGAGATAATTTGTTTGCTTTGCAATTATTTTCCATCAGTGGAGACAAATTGATTTGTACAGCATAAAGCGACAGTGAGAGTGTAGTGCACTATAAGCAGCTCAGACAGATCAGCACTAACTTGCTTATGCTAAAGTCTGACAGACAATGGCACTGTTCCTGTCATTCACTCTCTGTTGAACTCAGTAGTTGGTGCACCTAAGAGAAAACAACTGTGGAGCTCTAAAATCAGTCAGCTGTACAGTATGTGATATGAACTGTTGTTTGCTTTAAGAAAGTTACCAAACCCTGTGCGCATGATTGTATTATTGCATGATGAAGTAAGACAATATCCAGAAGTTTTCCATGTATCTGCATATAACATTCCATGCAACTGATTATTTTCTCGGCAAAAAAATAAATAAAAAATTGGTCATATATATAGCAAATGCCATTAAATAATTCCTAAACAATAGGTTGAGCAAGACTGGGGAAAAATTATAAAAAGAATCTCCTTAGCTCTGTTTAATAATATTTTTTTTTTGAAAAAGTAAATATGTGACCCTGGATCACAAAACCAGTCACAAGTAGCACCAGGTATATTTGTGGCAATAGCCAACAAAACATTGTATGGGACAAAATTATTCGATTTTTCTTTCATGTCAAAAATCATTAGGATATTAAGTAAAAATCATGTTCCATGAAGATATTTTGTAAAGTTCCTACCGTAAATATATAAAACATTTAGATGCAGCACAATCGCAACATAAATGGACAACTTTAAAGGTGATTTTCTCAATGTTTCGATTTTTTGCACCCTCAGATTCCAGATTTTCAAGTTGTATCTCGGCCAAATATTGTCATATCAAACCATACATCAATGGAAAGTTTCATCAATGAAAGCTTATTTACTCAGCTTTCAGATGATGTATACATCTCAATTTGAAAAAAAAAATTGACCCATGTGACTGGTTTTGTGGTCCAGGGTCACATATGTGAAAGTTTAAAGTGGGGCAACCAGTATTGTTAATGCAATATAAATTATTCTAATTCTAATTTAAATTAAATATTAATATTTATTCTACTTTAGAGTGGCATCACAGTGTCAGCATTAGCTAAATTCAGTGCTTGTGTTAACATCAGATACATTTACAATTTGTTTTCAAATCACAACAGTAAATTTAGTAGTTTATTACTCTATCACAAGAATGAAGCCATGGTGTTTCACTGTCTGTGAAAAACCCCCGCCTTTTTGATTAAGATCATAGAGCTTTTACAGGTTTCTTTGGATTTTTAGTCAAATATAATTGTCAATTTTTTCTCTCTCCCTAAACTGCAGCAAGGACATACAGTAAGCCTTCATATGGTTATTTACATTTACTCCATGATGTGAAGTTTCATAAACAAAACTTTCAAGCTAAACAAAATCAATGACATCAAGTGACATTTTCCAAATTTTGCTAACCTCTAGCAAACCTCTAAAATTGCAAACCTCATATAAAGTAAAGAGAAAATAAAATGGCATATCTATGTCATATTTATATATTTATTTATGACCTCCTGGGGTTAAGTCAACATTTTCTGAAGGCAAATCACTGTACATTGCAATACACTGTAACCGATTTTTTTTATAATTTGAATAGTATTTTACTGTAATATTTACAATAAGATACTGTATGTCAAATGTGTATACAGTATATTACTGTAAGCAGCAAAGGATTGTGGGAAAATGGTCACTACTGTAATTATTTTCGTAAATCTATTTACATTATGAACTGACCAATGGCAAGGAAGATTTTTGGTGGAAGTGGCGGTAAAAGGACAAAAGAGAAATAAAGGAAATTATCTATTTTTTATGAAAACTTTAGTTAAACAGAGAAACATTTGTATGTTATGTTGCCTTTTTAACACAAGTTAGTCATTGGTCTCTTACAGCGAGGCGAACTAATGTGAAATAGTGAGGGAAAGTGAAGTATGTAACACCATCATTTAAGTTTTTTAACAGTATTTTCAAGTACATCTTTTTTTAATTTTTTTATTTTCATATTTGAATTTAGTATTTCAGTTTCATACCCTATTTTGTTCCCTGTTCATGGAAAGTGTCTTAACAGGTTGTTGTCAGCTTAACACTGCAAAGTATATCAACAAAACAAATGAGTTAATAACCTTATAATAGCAAACTTTAGAACAGCTTTTGCTACATTTGTTGACATTTGATTACATGTTTACTGATATCAAAGTAAAGTTATAGATTGCTTATGTCTGCTAATAAAAAAAGCTGTGTATGAGAGCTCTTTCTCTCTCTCTCTCTCTCTCTCTCTCTCACACACACACACACACACACACACACACACACACACACACACACACACACACACACACACACACACACACACACACACACACACACACACACACACACACACACACACACACACACACACACACACACACACACACACACACACACACACACACACACACACTGCTCCCCCATGTGAGCCAGAGTTCAGGGGTCACCAATTACTTGGGGAGGCTGAGAAAGTTGCAGAGGCCAGCCCACGGCTGCCATGTTGAATTAATGTCTGTTTGCTCATAGGTAGGAAGTCAGACCTCACTACAGCTCAGTGGATCTTTTGAGTTATAGGTTAGTCATGCAAAATGCATAATGTATTTGAAATCACTTACATGTATAAAATGTAATTTATCTTAGCACTGTTTTTGTATAAGAGGTGCTATTAACATAAAACAAAGAATATTTCAGACATACATTAATAACATTAACACAGAAACTATTGTAACAGTGTGGTTCAATCAAATGAAGGAGAATATAAAATTCCAAGAATTTGTCTTTTAATAATAAACCAAAATAGATCATACAAACAGGCATAAGAACAGAAAACCACACGTAGTCTCAACAAGAACCGACAGGTGACTGAACTAAACGGGGTATATAGACAGGAGTAAACGAGTGAGTTAACAAGTGGCAGGTGGTCACAATAGGTTTCTATGTTAACAAATAGGCACACACTAGGAAACCAGCGATGTGTCCGAAATCACCCCCATACCCTTAAATAGGACATTATTTGAGGGGATAGCCATTTTTAGTGGTGTCCGAAACCGTGTGCACTAATTCAATCCCATAATGCAACGCAGTAACGAGTGTACAACTGATTTTGGCTGCGTTCCAGTCCAAAATTGTCATGCCCTTCACTCGCTAACTTCCCTCCGTCTCGTTCACTCAGATGTACGTCATTGCTTACGTTGCATAAGTGCCCACTACTGGCGGAACCTTTGCAATAGGCTGAATTGGAATGTGCTAAGCCCTTGATCACTTAGAATCCACTATGGGGCTGATTTATTATTTATTTTTCCCTTACGAAATTGTTTAACGCAGCATTCTATAGGTGTGTTTGAGTTGTTTTTCATTTTAATTTACAAATAAAATTATAAATAAGTAATTATAAATAAGTAGTATATCATAGAGTTTTTTGTAGCGGGGTAAATTAAACGCAATATGCGTTTACGTCACAATCGTGTTGCATTGTGGTATATTGAGCTGCCTGAAGTGTACATATGAAGTAGACTCGCTCCCTCGGTCAAAATCGAGGGAGCGAGGGTCTGTCCATATAAACTTCCCTCGTCCACTTCACAAAGTGGAACGCACTTCAAAATGGCTGACAGAGGGAACCACCATGGAGAAGATGATGGAGGGAGGAGCCAGATGATGATCTAGCAGCACGCCATCCTGACGAAGGCCCAAGGTGGAACCGATGGAGGAAGGAGCCACGATGGAGACTTGAACCTGACCGACATCAGTGGATCCAGGAGACTTGGAGACCCAGGCAGAGCTGAAGAGCCAAAGAGACTGGGTGACACCGTAGGTCCTGGTGGAGCCGTGGTGACGAGTGGCCGAGGTGGAGTAAGGGTGCCGGAGGACTGAGGAAGAGCTGGTGGGACAGAGGACCAAGGTGGAGCCGGGGGGAACGCAGAGCCCGATGAAGCCGAAGGGGTGGAGGGACAAGGCACAGCCAAAGGCCAGGAGATCCATGTTGTAGGCAACTGACCAAGGCAAAACTGGAGGGACAATGGAGCCCGGTGGGGCCGTGAGCACGATGGTCCCAGGTGGAGACCTTCCCATGCCCTCGAACTCCAATAAAATGCTCTCCCCACAGGACGTTATTGCCGGCTCACAGACTCACTGTTGGCCTCGGGCTCCATTGCAAAGTTTGGCTCAGGCAAGCGTTTCTGGACTCGGGCTCTGGGTCCATGATCATGGTGAGAGTAGTGAGGTGCTGGATGGGGTCTGGGTCCGTGACATGATGAAGGCATGGTGATGGAGATGGGAGGATTTCTAAGATGGGGGTTCCTGGGATGACACACGATGGCAACAGTAGGACAGGAGTGGACTGGGAGGGCTGCGGCTGAATGGCATTGTTGTCTTTTACTTCTCCAACTGTAAAGGGTGAGCCACTCAGCAACAGTGCATAGTCGGCGTACTGCGCCATGGTGCAAGATGTTTCTCTCCAAGGCACAGGACAAAATAGATGGTTATCCAGCCCACTCCAAAAGCATACCTTGGTGCCATTTCAGGACACCAGGTGGAAGATCCTCCACGTAATCTTCCAGTAAGTGGCCAGCTTGAGATATGGTGAGTAAAAGTTCAAGTAAAAAATTCTGATTCTGATAATAATTCCTCTGGGGAGCAGGCTGAATAATCAGTTGAGCTCATAATTAGGGTCAGTTGTTCTGTAATGGGGTGGTTCCATCAAATGAAGGAGAATATCAAATTCCAAGAATTAGTCTTTTAATAAAACAAAATACTCAGAAGATCATACAAACAAGCAGAAAAACTGAACTGAACTGAACTCTAGTTTCCTAGACTCACTCATTTAGTCTTGTGTATATATATATACAGTGCCCTCCACAATTATTGAACCCCCTGGTAAATATGATCAAAATTGGCTGTAAAAAATAAATCTGCATCGATTATCCTTGTGATCTTTCATTCAAAAAATGTGAAAAATTCTAACCTTTCATTGAAGTAAAAGAATTGAAAGTGGGGGGAAATCACATTATGAAATAAATGTTTTTCTCCAAAACACGTTGGCCACAATTATTGAAACCCTTTTATTAAATACTTTTTGCAATCTCCTTTTGCCAAGATAACAGCTCTGAGTCTTCTTCTATAATGCCTGATGAGTTTGGAGAATAACTGACAAGAGATCAGAGACCATTCCTCCATACAGAATCTCTCCAGATCCTTCAGATTCCCAGATCCATGTTGGTGCTTCTCCTCTTCAGTTCAGCCCACTCATCAGGTCAGGGGACTGAGACGGTCATGGCAGAAGCTTCATTTTGTGCTCCACAACAAATTTTTGTTTTGATTTTGATGTTTGTTTTGGATCGTTGTCCTGATGGAAGATCCAACCACGGCATATTATAAGATTTCTAGCAGAAGGCGTCAGGTTTCGATTTTTTATCTGTTGATATTTGATAGAATCCACAATGCCATGTATCTGAACAAGAAGTCCAGGACCTCCAGCAGAAAAATATGCCCACAACATTAAAGATCCAATGGTATATTAAATTGTACACATGGGGTACTTTTTATCCTTGTGTTCACCAAACCCATCTAGTGTGTTTGCTGCCAAAAAGCTCTGTTTTAGTCTCATCTGACCACAGAACCCTGTGTTGTTTGAAGATCCAGTCGTGTCTGACAATTAAATTTGCTGGAATTTGTTTTTGGATGAGCGAGGAGGGTTTTTTTTAAACCCTCCCAAACAACATGTGGGGATGTAGGGGTTGTTTGATAATTTTTTTTTTTAGGCTTTCTGACCCTAAGACTCAACTAATCTCTGCAATTCTCCATCTGTGATCCTTGGAGAGTCTTTGGCCAGTCAAACTTTCATACTCGCCGTGCATTAAGACAGTATAGACACACGTCCTTTTCCTGTCAGATTCATAACATCTTTAGTTGGTTATAACTTCTTAATTATTGCCCTGATGGTCAAAATGGGGATTTTCAATTCTTTAGCTATTGTCTTACAGCCACTTTCTAGTTTGTGATGCTCAACAATCTTTTGCTACGCATCAGAACTATATTCTGTGGTTTTACTCATTGTGATGGATGATTAAGGGGATTTGGCCTTTGTGTTTCCTCATATTTAAACTTCTGTGAAACACGAAGTCATAGCTGGACAGTTTCATGTTCCTAGTCACCCTGGTGTACTAAAAAAGGTAAATATTAATGGGAATATACTTCAGAGATATTTTACTCGTAAAAAATTCTAGGGGTTTCAATAATTGTGGCCAACATGTTTTGGAGAAAAACATTTATTTCATAATGTGATTTCCCCCCACTTTCAATTCTTTTACTTCAATGAAAGGTTAGAATTTTGCACATTTTTTGAATGAAAGATCACAAGGATAATCGATGCAGATTTATTTTTTACAGCCAATTTTGATCATATTTACCAGGGGGTTCAATAATTGTGGAGGGCACTGTATATATACAACCCACGGTACACACACACACACACACACACACACACACACACACACACACACACACACACACACACACATATATATATATATATATATATATATATATATATATATATATATATATATATATATACATACAAACATATACCCTGGGTTGTATATGAAGAGTTCAGATGCAAAAGCCTCTAAATGCCATCTGAAATTTTCTTATAGAATGATCATTTTTATCAAGCTTGTATATTTAAGTTCAGTAATTTCACTTAAATGACAATTAATAGGTAATCTTCATTGCCATTTAAGTGAAATTATTGAATTTAAATATACGTGCTTGATAAAAATTATCATTATATAAGAAAATTTCAGATGGCATTTAGAGGCTTTTGCATCTGAACTCTTCATATGTATACACAGGACTAAATGAGTAAGTTAACAGTGGGCTGTTGGGCACAATAGGTTACTATGGTATAAAATAGGCCTAGGAAACTAGAGCTGTGTTTGAAATCGCTCCCTATACCCTTCATTCACTATTCCCTACATTGGCCACATTAGACCGGCGGTTTGGAAAATGAATGGAAGGAGGTCACGATTGGCCAGCAAAAGGGCATATACAAAAAACGCTGGATCAAGAATCGGACATGGGACCTCATTGATACGCGGCGCCGACTGAAACAAGTCTGGGATTAAGCCTCAACTGAACCTGCCCCTCAAGCTGCTGAAGAGAACTACCAGGCGGCTGATCGGATGGTCAAACGAAGCTGTCGGCGAGACAAACGCGAATAGATCGAGGGGAAAGGACAAGAAGCACAAGAAGCTGCCGACCAAAATGACACAAAGATGCTGTATTGGATCGCAAACGCCCTAAGCAGATCAATTTAGCGGCCAAGGTGCGCAGATCAAGAACAAGGACGGCTGTCTCCTCTTAACAGTCGAGGAAAAAGAACAACACTGGATCGAACACTTTGGTGAAACTCTGAACCAACTGGAGCCGACATTGACATTCCCTGAAGACCCCAGCCGAAGACCTCCAGTGGACATTGGCCCAATTACAGTGGTGGAGACCATGGCGGCGATCGTGGCTTTCAAGATATTGTATATTGGACGAGATATCACCCAAAAATGCTGAAACATGGTGACCAAGCCTTTGTCGAAGCACTGACAACTCTCCTTAACACCTGCTGGGATGAGTCTGTCGTGCCGCAAGATTGGAGAAAAAGCGTCATAATCAAGCTCCCAAAGAAGGGAAATCTTGCTGATTGCAACAACTGGCGCCGAATAACTATTGGTTCCCGGAAAAGTCCAAAGCATGGTCATCCTCCGGTGGATGCGACATGCAGTCAGTGGGTGGCTACAGGAAGACCAGGCCAGATTTAGGACCAGACGATCCTGCTCGGAACAAATTTTCATTTTAAGAACAATTAGACAATTATAGGGGGCGTTTCGGACACAGCTCTGGTCAACTAAGGAAGACAGGAAATGAACACAGGAACTGGGAGCACAAAACTAAGCCAAAACAGAACATAAACCTGACCACCATAGCATGTTTTATTATTATAATAAACAAAATGAAGCAATATCTCACAACAAATAAATAAATAAACTGTATTTGATTGAGATGTAGAAATTAAAATTGAAATGACTGTAATTTTTTAATTTTGTTGAATTTGTTATCATTAAATGTGTTAATTAAATATACACTATGTGTAAGTTTTGGATACTTTTGTTTTCTTTTTCAATCTTCCTGAGCAAAACATTATTCTTTGTACACGCACAGTCTGGATCTGAGCCCTGAATTCCTCACATCATAGCTTTCCTAACTCCAGTCACTCAGACACAATTTGTTCAATGTCCGAAAGCTCTCTTCCCAACCTGTGTAAAAAGAAAAAAAAGAAAAGAAAAGTGGCCATTGTTCAGGTCAGAGTTTGCAGAAGGCAAGCCCTTTGCACTTTGTGAATGATTTAAGTCTCAATGGGTCTGATTCATTGTGTTCAGCCAAACCAGCATAATTTGCAAAAACAGCACTTGATTTTGTAATAAAGGTCCAGTGTCGTCTTCAATTGAGTCCTGCTGCTCATGGCAGTAATTACAGGGGCCTTCTCTGTCTCTCTCTTACTGGGTCCACAGTCTCCCTCTCTCAGCGTCAGTGAAAGTCCAGCTGAGCTCTGATGCAGAGCTAATGCTAATATACTCAGTCCAGTATGAGCAAAACACACAAATACAAATAGAAATTCACTGCACTGTTTTTTTAATTGTTGGTAAGTACACATATGCAACGCATTTCAGAATCCCTTTTTCTGTTCCTGTACGATCAGCTCCTACTCTGTAAAATTTGCACGAATCTCTGAATTCTGCACATTTGTTTGCACTAATATGTGGCAACACTCATATATGGGCCGTTGCTTTTGAGAACTAATCGAAGAAGACAATGGAAAATGATGAAGGTGGAAAGAAATTACAAAAATGCAAGGATTTTTAGAAGGTATACCTGTTTATGCTACAACACACACTGTTTGGAGATCAGGTGAAGTTTCACAAAACATTTGCAGTGCACATGACTGACAGGTTTGGGATTTAGATGTACTTGAAAGGTTAGTTCACTCAAAAATGAAAATGATCCCATAATTTACTCCTCCTCAAGCCATCCCAGGTGTATATAACTTTCTTCTTTCAGCCAAACACAATCTGAGTTATATTAAAAAATATCCTGGCTTTTCCAAGCTTTATAATGGGAGTGAATAGAGCCTGAGATTTTGAAGCTCCAAAAAAAGCGCATCCATCCATCATAAGATCCATACGGCTCCTGGGGGTGAATA
Source organism: Leuciscus leuciscus (assembly GCF_965113295.1). Taxonomy (NCBI): domain Eukaryota; kingdom Metazoa; phylum Chordata; class Actinopteri; order Cypriniformes; family Leuciscidae; genus Leuciscus; species Leuciscus leuciscus. The sequence continues at coordinate 41,454,901 of NC_138727.1, read as the reverse complement.
AAGGCCTTGCGAAGCGAAACGATGCGTTTTTGTAAGAAGCATATCCATATTTATAACAATATAAAATATTATCACTGGATTCCGGTAATGGAATGGAGTCTAGTTACGGCGGAAGAGTGACCTCTGACCCGCAAGAGGCTAGTCTATTCTCACCTAAGCTTCCTACATCTTACATCATAGGTCGAGTCAGAGTTCACTCTTCTGCCGGACTTGCGTACGGCCGCTACCGGAAGCCAGTGATTATGGTTTGTAAAGTTACAAATACATACTTCTCTTGCCACATTGCTGTTTTTCGTCTACTGTATAAAGAAGTATGCGATTTCGGATGCAGCTAATGTTCTGTTAATGCAAGTTCTGAAGCGTGAAACATAAATCACATGAGCCAACTCTTCACACATAATGGCACGCGATAGATGTTTTGAAAAACAAAACGTTATTTAATTATATTTCAGCATAAACAACTGCTGTTTCTGTCTCTTTTTTTATTGACAAAAATTGCGTTTTTTAAAAACGCTGAACCGTCTCTTTAAGACCACAAAAAACGTGAGACTTTCAGACGCACACTCCAACTTCACCTCAGCGCCAGGCCCAAGTCAAACGAGTGCGGAAATGTGCAAGTGCCGAATGAGCTTCAGCAGAACATCAGACAGTGATATGCACATTCTATAGTAAATATAGAGTCAATCTTTATCAACTGGTGGGTTGCAAGACCGTTTTGAGTAAGTCGAATAATGTGCAGTCAACAACAAACAACATCTCTTTTTTTCTGATGCTAATTTTATTTTAGAAGATGTGTGTGAAAGCTTGTGACACTTCTGTCAGATGCTGAGAAAAGGGCGTTGTCCTTATTCAGTTGGCTATCTTTGATGAGATGTTGTCAGGCCAAATGTCAGTAAAACTAACTAACTTTCCTGTCATACTGATAGCCGTTGTACTGTGCTTGCATCACGCGCAAATGCGGCGTGCTGTAGCCGTAGTTGTCGTCAATTAACTCATGTAAGAATCAAAAAGGCGATTAAAGCAGCCAAAACTGCATGCATGTATTTATTATATATGCGTCCCATATGTGTCTGGATTAAAATATTCTGCAATGAGAGATTACAATATAAGGAACAAACTGATGTTTTAATGTCCAAATAAATGTGAGCACTGTGCATTTGTACTAGACGATAGGCATTCATTTTGCGTTAATTTGTAAAGGACAAACAAAAATGGATAATTTTTAAATCCATAAAATAAATAATTTTACATTCTGGCAACATGACATTATGAAAAACATAACATTTTACATTATGTGCTGTTGACTTCCGCCTTGTTCACATTCTTGCACATGGGGATTCAAAAGAGAACTTTTGCTTTCCTTTTTAATTTAGGTATGATAGAACTGTTGCAATTATTTATTTTGACAACTAATATAGAAAGTTAAAGTATTTTTTTTTTGTTGACAAACTCAGAATTGGTTGAAGACTTCAATAAAACGCATTGAAGGTTGAATAATCTTTGGACTAGTATTTATCTGCATGTTATCTCATCCATGAAGATGCAACAATGTAGAACAATCTATTGGATATTTTGAGAACCAGAACCAAGCTAACTGAGCAAGTTGAACTTTAGCTATAGTGTGTGTCCTTTTATTACTATTTAATTAATTTGATGTAATAATAAAAATATATAAAATTCACTCAGTATTCCATGATTCCTAATTCACTACTTTCTCAATTGCAATTAAGTACAAATTAACTTTATTCAGTAGTGTAGGCACTAAAACAGTCCAATACATTATCAAATTATTTTTTATGATAAAATAATTAAGATTTCTGTGCCACCCTAGACTGGTTGCTGGCCCTTGCCTGGCCACCCCTATGAAAAAATCCTGGCTCCGCCACTGCATCTATAGACAGGTAATGAACATATCTAACATTTATAATACATTTGTGGCTTAAATGTTGCAGCTATATGTAACAATCAAAGTATTTATCTCAATGTTCCATAATGGACACAATGTACCATTAGAAAAATAAATATCAGAAAAATATCAGTTCTGCTGTTGTTCATAAATACCAGTAGTGACATGTCACCATCAATGTCCCAGTGCATAGTGAGCCAAGGTCCTCATTTCATGTAAACGATATACTGATTCACGACCTATGCACCATATTAATTAAAAAGTGGGGACAATACATTTTTGCAATGTTTTTGTTTTTTAATTGTCAATGTTTTTAACATTGTGGGTTCCATGTACTTGTCACAATTATATTCTGTCTTGTCTTGTCTGCACCTGTTCTTGTTAGTCCCTGATTAGTTAACCTTCATCCACCTATGTCTAGTTAGTTCCCTCGTTTACCCTGTGTATATATTCTCCCGTTCAGTTCTGTCCCTTGTTGGTTATTGTTCGTGTGTTTGTGTGAATGTTAACACGCTGTTACATTCTGCTCACCTGCTGTTGGATTAAACCTTGTTTACCATTCAAATCTACGTTGGTCTGTCTGCCTAATCTTGACTGTACTATTATCAGGCCTACAATTCATAATTATTATGTCAAACTGACCCTAACTGTTTTTACTACAGAACATTTTTATCCCACTATAAAAAGTGTAACCATTGCAAATAGCAAACCGATCAAAACAGTATATTATAACAATATTCGCAGACCTATTTTGATATATTAAGTATGGAAACACAGACAAGCACCCGCAGATGAAAATGGTCTCTTGCACAGATGTGTGGTTAGACATGACCACAAATAGAAATAGATCTGACCACACACCGTCTTGTAAGAGACTATTGTCCAAACCTCCTGAGGCTTAACAGAGCCAGGTTTAGTTAGGTTAGAGGTATGCCAAGGCTTTGTTATGTTACTGTCTCCAACACAAAAGACAGTAAGTGGTGCTGGTGATGGTTTTGGGTGGTGTGTTTGTGTGTGCACGCAAGTCAGTTTAGTCAAAAACACATTGGCGGTTACGCATCCTTGCATCACAATGGCCATCAACGGTGCTTAGAGAAATTTCTCTGATTTCTCGGAAATGTGGGTATTGTTTTATTTGATTTTGGCTGTAGAAGCATGACGTTCACAGGTCATCCAACACAAAGCATGTGTGGTTAAAGCTCTGACCCCTATAGTAATTGGACAGCTTAAGGCTTTTCATAGTCGTAGTTTCAACCAACAGTGTTTGTTTACATTTCCCCTTCTTTTCCTCTCTATTTGTTATGATTTCTTTTTAACACTCTGGTGTCCCCTAGATGTGGTTGGTTTAAGGAGAAAAAAAGAAGTTCCTGGAATTTCTTCCTTACTTTTGTCATGGGATTACTTAACTGAGGCTCTGATGATTTTTTCCCAAGTGAAGCTTTTTATGTTCAGGTCAACCAGATACAGAATTATTCTGTTGTAAGCTGCCTTTAAGATTTATTGGCTGACTGATTGTAGTTGTCTTGACTTTACCTTACCATTTCCCAAGAAGTAATAATGTATGATGTTATTACCATTTTAAATAGCACACACTGTTCGTTCTGTATGTAAAATGTTGTAAATTGTAATATTTTGAATGGTTCTCACATGACCTACCAAGTGTCTGATTACTGGATGTCCTAAAAATGAAGATGGGCACATTGTGAAATATAGTAAACTGGTTGTCTGGTTCTGTACTATAAATATTAGTGAATTTACTGTGTTGTCTGGGTGTTATACATGTTCATTAAGAAACAATTTTCACTCTGAAATTGCTAGTAAATTTCACAACAATTGCAAAGAAATGGCAAGCACAACCCATTCTCACAGGAAAATGTAACTATTTTACAAGGTGGCGATTTTGTATGAATTCGTACAATGTAAATCGTAATGTGCGATTTTAAGAAAAAAGTAAGCATGAAGGTCCTCGCTTGACCCTGCCCATAAACCTAACCTTCACTGGAGCATAAGCAGATCGTACAAAGAATATGATTTAGCTACTATTTCGCAAAAACTTTAAATAGTTACAATTTGGCTATAGATTAAATTAAAAGTTGTGAGGTAGCAAAACTGAAATGGTATTTTCTTGTAAAGCATACTGCCTTATTATTAAGTTAAACGAGTGCACTGTTCTTGTATCATCCTTTGTTCTCCACCACAAAGTGCATTTGTCAAGTTAACTCAGATGAACAGTTTGTAAGGGAATGCAGTGACTCATTCTAGGTGCATTAACTCCTTTGAATAGCTTAATGGTTTAGTTGCCCGAAGGCCACTGAAACCCAGTGAAACAAACGTAAAACCTAACTCAAGCTGCTGAGACGACAACAACATGTAAGCTTAGTTTGAGAGACTACTAAGTAAATGTTAAAAAAATAACCTTGACAAACGGTTGTCTTTCTTTGTGGTATTAATGGAGTCATGATAAATTGAGATTAGGGTAAATACTTTTGAGCAGTTGAAATGCCTTGTGGTGTGACATGTTATACTCCATCTAAAACTAATTATTACTATTTTATATATATATTAATAAAATGTCATGCTTCAACTAGCCATGTGATGATATCTGGAATAATTCAGAATTATGTGCTTTGCTTCAAAACAGAAATAGGGATTTTAAAGACAGCTTGATGGCGATGAGAAGTGCAGTTTGAATGACTCTGAGTGTAAATGTCAAATGACCTCAGTCTTTACAGCTGAAGCAAGGCTATTTCCCAAAAGGCCATTGCAGGAGCAGGACTCCATCCTCTATGGCATTTCTCTGTCATTGGCCTTATAAAGCTGCAGGATTATGTGAAGCTTCTATTAATTTCTCTCTTTGTCTTTCTCTCTTTTTCTCTATCTCCCCTACTCTATCTCCCCTTCTCCATTGCATTCATTTCATCCTCATATAACCGCACCATTCGGTTAAAACAGTTCGGATTTTTATCCTGAGTGTGTGTGTGTGTGTGTGTGCGCTTGTGTATCTCAGGCATACGGCCTGGACAAGTGAAGTAAATGCAATTCAATTAGATACTGCCCTCAGGCCTGTAGTGTTCCTGCGTCTCTCCATCGCACATATTTATCTTACATAACTCACAGGAACTAGTCCGTCCATTACTGCACACTCACTTTTTAAGTGCTTCAGCCCAGAGAATAACAAATAAAGATGGTTGAAGGCAGTGTGTTTGTAAAATAGCTGCCTGAAAGTATTGTTACGTTGGGGATTTATATTTTCCTGTCATCAAGGATTATGATTCTGGATTTAGTTGTCATCGCATGTCTAATGTTCAAACCAGTCCTTCAAAAGAACTATTGATTGAGAGGCTTACCGGCTATTTAGTGATTAAATTGAATTATGATTTATTTTTCAACAAATAATATGGTTTTAGGATATTAAAGTGAAGCGACAGACTGACGTTTCTTCATGAGGCTATTATCTATGCATCAGTGAACGATAGAGCGAATCAGTTCTCCGATTGTTTCTTTCAGGTGTTGCACAATGGTCTCCATTCAGGTCAGACTAGAGAAGACTCTCAGCTGTCTTCAGCAGGATTCTGTTTCCTTAAATATATATAATACTTCATGTTAGTAACTAGGGGTGAGCCGAAAGGGCAAGGAATGTGTTCACTTTAATTGAACCAACCCTGACAATCTTTCACTCCGCTAAGATTCATATCCCCTATCCACTTGTGTGCTCCAAAATTGTCATAAAATTTAAACAGGCCTTTTTGTTGCCATATATTACTCTACAGCCTCATCAACTCGTTCTTTTCTTATTTTTTATTTTTTATTTTTTTTGTTGTCTATTACTGTGTTAAAGATTAATGTTTTTGTCCTAGTCTTTTTGCTTTATAGCTTTATAGAAAAGTGGAAAAGCAGTTGACAGAAGGAAGTAAGTGAGAGTTTCTGTGACTGTACAAACCTCATGAATATTTAATGTTGTGACTGCTGGGGCAGTTTATGATTGGTTGTTTGTTGCTAAACCATTTGCTGTAGCTTCACACTGTACATTTAGGTGCTAGTTAACCATGTTCCGGAGCAGGGTTTCATAACCCTGAATAGAAAGCAGTGTGATGGTGTAAAAAGAGTCACATGACACCATATGACAGTAACCATTTGCTTCTTTGCTTTATCTATTCTTCCACTTCTTCAGTTTGCAAGCTCCTCATTTCTCTCTCTCACTCTTCCTGTTATATAGATGATTTAACTGATGAATCAAGCTGAGCAATGAACAGGCAGCAGAGATATGTTCCCTCTGCTGCCGTTCACTGTCTGTGTGCATCAGTCTGAGTTCTAGAAGCAGAGTCCTGCCATGCATGTAGCAAGTGCCTCTCTGAGCTCCAAGACACTCAGCTGTCACACATCTGTCTGCCTGATTGCTCTTCTCTCTGGGTGAAAGTGTAAAGTATTTCCTCAAGCTGCTCTGTTGGATGTTTAAGTTGGCAAAACCTACCCATTTTGTAAATGCATGTTATAGATCTAATTATGAGCAATGCATCCATGCATGTTAATACATTTTTTTTTTTTTTTATCTGACCTTGTAATGTTTAACCCTCTGGTTCTCCTCATTTGGGAGTCACACTTGTTATCTTTGCGGTCAAAAGTGACCGAAGAACACCAGAGGGTTAAAATGTCATAACTCAAATTTCCAGTGAAAATGACAAACTTCACTCTGACATATGCTGGAATTATTTAGTCTGCTTAAAGTCGGCATGAAACGAAATTTGTGACAGATTTTTCTTCACTGACATGATGTCAGAGTGAAAGAGCTTCTCGTACGAGAAAAAATGTAGGACAGGACTTGATTTTGTCCATCAGGAATTGATTGGATCATTGTGGTTGGCTAACGTTGTGATGAAACAGGTTGTCCTGCTATCGTGCCTGTAAACACATCATGAGAGAAGAGATCTCACTGTGAGTGATTTTGATTAAAGTTTACAAGGGCACATGAATTTGAAAAAAGATGAGCACGGATAAATCATTAATAATAAACACTGCAATATTCCATAAAAACAAGAATTGTCCATTTTGTTTTTATGGTGATTATTTACACGGTCTCACTCCCTCCACAATCAATTGACTGCAAGCTATTTTTTAAGTGCATCGCTCACTTTTCAAAATTCAACAACCGGTGTATAGAACCAAGTCCCCACTCTATGTATTTTTTCTTTTCAATAATCCGTTACACTTAAATGTATAGTATGTTGCAATATGGAATCGCTTCTGTTCAAATATATCTCAAAATATTTAATATTAGGGATGCATCACAGATCTTTTTTGGCAAATACTGATATTGATTTTAACAAACAACTGTTGGCTGTCTTTTGTTGTTTGATTAACATTAAAACACAGACAGCAGCACAGCTCGAATATTAGGCTGCTGTCACTTTAAGAGCTGCGCGGATCCAATATACTGATACATAAGCATTTTATTTCTCAACTGTTTACGTTCATTTAAGACATAACCAACTATGTTTTTATATAATTTTGTGTGATTTAGAAAAAGTGAACAAGGAACTCAATTCAGTATTTGCGAGCTGTTTAAAACACACGTTTTCTGGGTGCGTGCTTTGGATGTGTGAGTATATGCAAAACTTCTCACACAGTGAGTTGAACTGAGTTCTCTTTCTCTTACACTTAAATATTTTAAATTGCATCGCTCAAAACTTTAGTGAAGATGCAGTTCAGTCCGTTGTTCCGAGCGTCTTTCGCGCTGGTCCCGGGCAGTCCTCATTGTCGAGTCCTGCTGTATTTTGTACAGATTTCGACCGATAAATATCGGCGGCCACATTTGTGCATCTCTAATCTTTATAATTTAAGGTAAAAATAGCGCAGTTTTACACATCTTATGTGGTTCATAATGTTTACACTGGCTGATAGAAATAAATATTTATGATATCGAAATATCAATATGTCATAATGTTGTTTTGAGAATATTGATCCTCACATAAAATATAAATCCTAAATATTTTTTAGCACAAAAATGTATGTATCATGACCTTCAAAGTAGTTATTAGGATAGGAACTATTTCTCATGATCTCAACACAATCAGAAATGCTGAAATACATTTGTTTAGGACTATTTAATGTTAATTCTGTTTTTCATATTAATTATTTACATTCTGTAATTAGAAATCACAACAATTTTTTACTTAATAGATGGATCAGTGTTGACATTTGCAATACTTACCTTATTTATTCTTGGTATCAGATTGGAAGGAAATTCACTTATCCCTAGAGGTTTTCAAATATAAAATCTACACAACTGGAAGTGCTGTGAAATAAGGATTGTTGTATTAACAATGTTTATGCCAGTTCTGTAAGTTTACTTCAGACATAGAGCGTTACAAATCTCTAATACACACAATCTCTTCACCACCTTTAACACAAACACTGAATAAAAGTACCAAATCACTCGCAGAACTTTTCAGACTCTAACCCCTCCAATCCCCTGCATGTGACCCATAAGCTAGCAGAAAATCTCCAGATGATCTTCAGCTAGCACATAGTGATCTAATTACACTGAAGTTGAAATTCATGTGGTGTAAAGTCACCATGCTCAGCTTTGAAATGGAGAAAAGAAGGAAAGATTTAAACAAGTGCAAAGCTTTGCAGAGGTGAGGAAAGTGAAAAATACACATTAAACCATTCAACCGGGTGGGGTTTGATTAAGAAAGAGTACAAATGCAATGCTCTTATGAGAGTTAACACTGAGAACATTTTGGGAATGCTAAATTCAGGATTGGTACTTTAAATGTCCTGTTACTTTTGTTACCATCAGCCGCTTTGTATTAGCCTGGGTGCACATACTTCCAGGAAAGAGTTGTGAATTTTAGTTTCCATGCTCTGTATACAAACAGCAAACCAAAGAGCGCAGCAATCAGCCGATCAGACTCCACTCCACCCCCAATTTAGTGTAACCTTATGGCTCTGAGCCTGAAGTTGGCATCCTTTTAGGAACAAGTAAATGGCCGCATGGCTGCATGACCACACTGGGGTGTAAGGCAGTGCACCATCTGTGCGTCTGGACACAGCCGTAATGGCAGAGGGAGACTGTAGAAACACATGCTGTTTTTTGGGGGGAGTTTTTTACATTAGGTTGAACACAGACACACATTTCTGTTTTCAGCTTTTAACACTATACATAACCTGTTCTGAAAGACCTAAATAAACCAGCAGATTGTGTGTGTGTGTGTGTTTAAATTTTTATTTTATTTTTCATTAGTGTAAAATGGTGTAAAGTGGTGGTTCTGACATTTCTGATATTTTTGTTGCATCATAATTATATATTTTTAATTATATAATTCTTATTACTCGTCAGAGAAAGCTGGGTTGTTTCAGCCCATGTTTGGGTCAAATATGGACAAATCCAACGTTTGGGTTTAAAAATGTACTTAAAAAATTTGAACCAACGGTTGGGTTTGTCCATATTTTACCCAACCATGAGTTAATACAACCCAGTATTTTTGTGCAGATGTTTCTAATAAGACATAAGCACTTGTGTTTGTCTGTACGTGTGTGGATCAGATTTAGTCCACTTTTAGTCCCTACAACCCTTGTGGAAAAAAAAGTGTACCAAAATGTATTTAAAATACGTTTATATCATATAAAGTATACTACAAAAACGATTAGCATATTTACTGACATATCACTTAAGACTCAACATTAAATATGATATATTACGATATAAATATTATAATTAAAAATTATTTGGAGTACTTTATTGCACAATGTCCATTTCTCAATATTAAGCCTAAAATGTGTTTTAATCACTATTAGAAAGGATAGTATGATCACTGTATAAGAAAATGCAAGATATTTAAAGTGTACCTAATGTATACTTGCAATAGTTCCATTTTAGCACAATCAAATATACTGAAGTATATCTTTAGTTGGACCTCAGCACTATTTCCTGTTAACTAAAGTGCATTAAATACAAAATTAGTTGTTCCAATTTAGCAGACTTTAAGTATATCAAATTAGTATACCAACAGTACAATTGCAGAGTATTTATATTAAGTACATAAATATGCAAATGCATTTGTAGTATACTTTTTTACTATCTTTTTCAAGTACATTTTGGTATATTTATTTTTCACTTGGGAAGGAAAGTAAAACTTTGTGATAAAAGCAAATAGTCGTCATGAGGAAAAAGATCATTAAACATTCTAAATAATGTCTTAAAGCAATAAGCCATAACTGAAAATTCTGTCATTATTTACTATCTCTTTTAAAACAGATATGACTTTCTTCTGTAGAACACAAAAGAATATTTTTTGTCCCAGTGCTTTTTGGGGTCTATACTATGAACTTTAATGAGGTTCATTGTTATTTGGAGCCCCAAAGTTCTTCCGAATGTTCAGATAGAAAGACATACAGGTTTGGAACGATATGAGTGTGAGAAAATTATGACAGAATTTAGATTTTTGGTTGAACCATTCCTTTAATCAAGGGTTCGAAAGGGTTTCTGCGGGTTAGGGAATAGAAAATATAATTTTCTCAGTATAAAAAAGTAGAAGTCAATGGAAATTCTCCACCGTCACTGTTAAACAAATGTGTGTATGAATATGGCACAGATGCAGAGAGAGGAAAACCGAGAGTCAGGCCCCAGCTGGAAGAGAGATAATAGCACACATTAACTCACTCTCTACCACCCAAACTCCTTGCAGTGAGAACTAGGACCGGCCCCTCCGTCTTCTACCTCACTACACACATCCCATTTAGCCCTAATCTCACTTTAGCTCCCATAAAATAACATTGTTAAATCCAATAATCGCCCTAATCAACCATGAAAGGAAGGGTTGCAGGTATATTTCACTAAAATATGTTATTTCTCTGTTCGTCTGTTTATTACAGGATGCCATATGGGGTATAGTAGTGGATGTGATTGGATCCATTTTGGCTGAATTGCTTTTTTCCTCCTTAATTCTCAGAGCTTCGTAAATAATGCAACTCAAAAGAAATGTAGTTTTGTCATTTTCTAGGAATTGGACGTGCTAAAAATAGAACGCCATAAGTGTCCAGAAAAGACACAAAGAGCGGCAATAGAATAAAGAAACGAGTACTTTGCCGCTCAAACATGATCTTTTTTTTTTTATTCTCCCTTTCTCTATTTCTACATCTCCCTCTCATATGGAAATGGCTGTGTCTGGCATTAAATATGTAAAATTAGCACTTTAAGTAGAACACATTTCTGTGTTGCGCTCCGAGCTTGCCCAAGCTCAGGCATGCATATGATATGCAATTGGTCATCCCCATGGCAACCCAGATTGGATGAAAAGGTTTAGTGAGTGAAAGTGGATCAGATTGGGATGATTTTTTATTTAGTGAGTTTATTCATGGCGTAACTCACACCAAGTGTCTGCTAGAAATGCTGTATGTGTCTCTTTGGGGCGAGAGAGCTGCAGACAGACAATGAGGTGGAGAGACGCATGCTGTTTTTAAAATGGCTATTTGACTAATGTAATAAATACCATGGCAATCTAACTGGTATTAAAGGGTTTACCCAAAAAATGAAAATCTTTTACTCACCATCATGTTGTTCCAAACCTGTAAGACTTTTGTTCATCTTCGAAACACAAATGAAGATATTTTAATGAAATCTGAGAGATTTCTGTCCCTCCATTGAAAGTCCATGCAACTACTGTACCAACACGACGCTTTAAAAAGTTCATAGAGGTCGTAAAATGAATCAATATGTATTGAGCGGTTTAGTAAAAATTTTCTGAAGAGACACGATCACTTTATATAATACGCATATTTATTTTAGGCTTTTATTCACATATAAACATTCATCAACTCATCAGTTATGGTAAAAGGAAGTTCAAGCATGCTGAACCAATGAGGTTCATTCTCGTGTTACGCAGCACGTTTGAGCTTCCTCTAGAACCAATCAGGTTTATTCTCGTGTGTTACGCAGCACGTTTGAGCTTCTGCAAGAAACAATGAGGTTCATTCTGATGTTACGTAGCATGTTTGAGCTTCCGCAAGAACCAATCAGGTTCATTCTCGTGTTACGCAGCACATTTGAGCTTCAGCAAGAACCAATGAGGTTCATTCTCGTGTTACGCAGCACGTTTGAGCTTCTGCAAGAACCAATCAGGTTCATTCTCGTGTTACGCAGCACGTTTGAGCTTCAGCAAGAACCAATGAGGTTCATTCTCGTGTTACGCAGCACGTTTGAGCTTCTGCAAGAACCAATCAGGTTCATTCTCGTGTTACGCAGCACGTTTGAGCTTCAGCAAGAACCAATGAGGTTCATTCTCGTGTTACGCAGCACGTTTGAGCTTCTGCAAGAACCAATGAGGTTCATTCTCGTGTTACGCAGCACGTTTGAGCTTCTGCAAGAACCAATGAGGTTCATTCTCGTGTTACGCAGCACGTTTGAGCTTCTGCAAGAACCAATCAGGTTCATTCTCGTGTTACGCAGCACGTTTGAGCTTCTGCAAGAACCAATGAGGTTCATTCTCGTGTTACGCAGCACGTTTGAGCTTCTGCAAGAACCAATCAGGTTCATTCTCGTGTTACGCAGCACGTTTGAGCTTCAGCAAGAACCAATGAGGTTCATTCTCGTGTTACGCAGCACGTTTGAGCTTCTGCAAGAACCAATGAGGTTCATTCTCGTGTTACGCAGCACGTTTGAGCTTCTGCAAGAACCAATCAGGTTCATTCTCGTGTTACGCAGCACGTTTGAGCTTCTGCAAGAACCAATCAGGTTCATTCTCGTGTTACGCAGCACGTTTGAGCTTCTGCAAGAACCAATCAGGTTCATTCTCGTGTTACGCAGCACGTTTGAGCTCCCTTTAGAACGAATTAGTTTTTTTCTTGCTACTAAGCAAGTACGTTGAGCTAATGTTTACAGTTCTCTGACCAATATTTATATGTGAATAAATTCAATCTGTTCATCATATATAAAGCAAATTTGGAGGATATTCTACTCGAGCTCCGATTTCAAGTACTGTACTTTTTTTTTTTTGTCTGGTTTTATTTGCTGGTTTTTACAGACAGCTCCATGTTTAAAGTGTCTTAAAGAAAATAAAAAATTACTGTATTTACACGTATGCATAAACACATGAAGCTGTTGACTCTTATTACAATGCATGTGCTGAGTTTGACCACATCAGCTCATATTCTGCTCTATCATTCCAGCTGGATCACCCTCTTGCTTTCCATTGCTTTGTCTTTGCATTATCTCCACTGCATTGCATCAATATATATTTTTTCCATCCTTACCTTTTTTTTCCACTCTCACTTTTTCCACAATTTGTTTGCAACACATTTGTTTTCTATCATAGTGGGGACTTTCCATTAACATAATTTTTTTATTAAACTAAATATATTTTCTATCCCCTAAACTTAACCCTCATAGAAACCTTTTTTGATTTTAGATTTTTAGATTTTCATTAAGATATTTATTAAGCTTTTTTCCTCAGGGGATCCAACAATGTGATTTCACATTTTACAAGCTTTTTGTAAGCTAAACCTGACTATCCTGACACACTTGCTGACAGTAATGCATTAGCTTTACTCTCTTGCTGCAGTCTTTATGTGTCATTGGTTCCATATAGCTGTGACTAAATTAATCATTTAAAGGGAAAGTGGAGCGCGAGTAAATCTGAGGAAATGTATATTGCTTGTGCCATTACACAAAAATGAAAGATTACTGTGTGTAATTTTTTTTTGTTCTGTTTTGTTGTTGTTTATTTTTTATTTTTCTGTTGTTAACTAAATGAATTAACATTGCCGAATGAAATAATTTAAAAAAATGTAAAACTTTACTTGGTTATTAGTGGTAGTTTAATATTTTATTTCCCCCAACAATATTGTCCCAGCAAACTTAACTGAGACAGTATCTTGCAGCTGTTTGGTATATGCTATTCATGTGGATTTTATTATATAATTTGCCAAAAGCAAAATGTAAGAAGTTAAGAACTTGATAAAAAATTTTTTTTAATTTTTAATCAGTGGTGGCACCTCTGAAGTGACTTATATAGTGCTTTTCTTTTTTGTCTGCCAATGACGTCTTTCTGAGGCCCAGAGAAGACTAACCATATGTGCTATGATAAATGTAATTAAATATTCAAAAGGTTAAAGGGCTGCTTATTGTTAAGTCACAACATTTTAAATTAACTCGCTCTGAAAGAACCCAGCGTGCGTTTTTAAGGCTTAGCAGGTACCGGTATAGAACAATATTTTCTTCATTGGAGAGTATCTTTTAATTGTGCATAGCAAAACGTTTCATGCATTTAAAAAAAAAGAGTCAAATGTTCCAGCATACTCTTCAAACAGAGTCCGATTCTGCCATGTTGTTACGGCTTTAAACACTGTGATTTAAGACTATCCATAGTTTCCGTGACAACCCAAGGGAATCCCAGGCAACATGTTTATGATTTAGCACCATGCCTACCTCGAGCTCTGTAGTGTCAGCGATATGGCCAGGGGTTTGAAACCCTAACATTAGCCCACATGTTTCTGTTTTGACTGTGCAAGTGCTGGGAACCTCTCCGAGTTATTATGCTGCTTATTCAGTGCCTTAATCACCCCATACAGTACCTGCCCTCTGTCCTCATCCCATAATGCACTGCCTCAAGCAACCGGTGGCCATTTTGGCTTTGAACCAATCCCTAATGAAGAGGCATCTGTTTCGATGGATGTTAAACACCGCTGTTGACTTTCATTTCTCTTCTTGTCCCTCCTCTGTCCCTGGAGGATGGAGGGATGATAATGGATGGATGTAGGGTGCCTGTTTTTCTGCGAAATGTGAATTTGACGCCAGCCCTTTCTCTTCCTGGCTGCGGCCTAATCAATCATAACCGATCACAAATTCATCAGCTTGAATCAATTTCGGACCGTTAAGATTAAAAGCAGAAAAGTTTGCGGGAGGCTCTTTCTTCCTATGCCTAATTCGTTTAATTTAGGACAAATTAACCCCAATGCCTTTTAAGGGTAACCATAAGTCTAGTAATTACGGGTCTGTCCAGTGTATTTTTGAGACTTATCAAAACAAAAATGATTGTTTATATTCACAGCCAAGTTGCATTCAGATTCTCATAAATTTCTCAAATGCCTCAAATACTAATATATTTAAATTCCCTTCTCATGAAAGGATATAAAACAAAAAAAGCAATGCCAACTTCATGGCAATTACTCATGCGCTCTCCTTCCACATATTTAAACACTTTAGCATCCAGCTCTACGTCCGGAGTAGTGTATCTGTTTTGTAAATATTGATTCCAACTCAATTGCCAATGACAACTCAAAGAAACCTTTGCATTCATCAGCATTAAAGGCCCTGGGACAAATACTGTGCCTTCAAAGGCCTTCACCCATCCAGCAATTAGGGCTAATAGGTACTGTGGGCCAAAATCTTCCCCTTCCTCCACCGCTTCTTTCTTGAGCAATTCGCCGCCCCCCTCCCTTCACCTTGGGGTGGTCACAACCAGGGGGCCAAGCACAGGAAGTTGGTCAGCTTTGAAGATCGGAATTGTAGGTCCAAAGAGCACTTTCAGGGGTGAGCTATGGTCAATTTGGTGTTTCATATTCATTTAGGGGTGTGAAGGTGGAGATATCACTGCTTCAACCTTTGACCCAATCCAAAGGTGAAAGGAAATATTTCTCTCTGTAAGACATTCTCATTTCTTTGTCAATGGATAGTACACCGAAAAGTCGAAAAGCATTTGACCCTCTTAAATGGAAAGTTCACCATGTTCAAAAACCATGTTGTTCGGACATCATTTATTGTATGGAAAACTATTTTTTTTAGGTGAACTATCCCTTCAAGTTATTTCTTCCAAATCAACTCTAGTTTTTATAATTTCTATTGGTAATGCTTCAGACACAGCTTTATTTAATAAAAAACATCAGTTATACGTTTTGAAAGCTCTTCTCGCTAATCCTCCTACGCTAGTTTTTGACATATTTGGCCTTTGAGTCCAAGCTCATGGTAAACCTATTTCATACTAAATGAAATATTAGCTCTTCAACCTGCTGCAATATTAAACCCAGGAATACGCCAATGTGATTGTTTATTGTGTTTAAAACCTGACGTTGGATCGCCCGTAGGAAACCATAGCGGCGTTCTTCCAAACCAGAGTCACGCACAACCAGGTTTGTGAATCCGGTTGGCAGCAGTATGAGTTTCAGTGCCGCCTCCGTTGAGGTGAGCAGAGGTGTCAGTTTAAACTAACGTGAAAGGGCCCGGTCGCTTTCTCTCTGCTCCAGGCTTTTTCAGTCCAGCACAGCCCCGTCAGGATCCCGTTTCCCCCTGGCGACCGACTCCTCCAGCACCAGACGCTCAAATCAGTCACAGATTGGCACGAAGAAGAGCAGAGAGTGCATGAAAAAGAAAGAGAAATGGGAGGAAAAGGAAATCCTAATGAATAACATTTGGGGTCCACACCTTGTCTGTCTATAGACCCCCCCTCATTTTTTCCATTCAGGCTTAACACTTTGATCACACATTCAATTTGTAAATGTTACCAATGACCTCAGTCCCTTTTTCTTTCCCAACTTCTCCCGCTCTGTCTCTCTTGCTTCTCTCTATAGCAGAGCTCAGCCCCCGGGCTGTCGATTAGGTTTCAAAGTGTTGATCCTCATCTGAAATCTATTGCTGTTATAAAGTGGAGGAGTCGGAGAATGTCCATCACCATGCGATCTGTAATCTGTGATCCCTTTGCTTTGGGAATATGATGGTATTTTGTTTCAGTCGGTGCCCTGCAAAAGGGCATCCAACACACGTTTTTGGGGGTATATATACATTTTTCTTAGCTTTGATTTTTTTCCCCCTTTCCATTTTGAATGACTTGAAAATGTGAGTGTGTTTTTGACTTAATACTCACTGATGATGAGGGTATTTCTAAATCGGTCATTAAGTTTTCCTTTGTAATATTTGATGATGAAATGCATCATTTTTCAAAGAGAAGATGGTTTTATCTGTCAACTGTGTCTATAGAGATTAGTGTAATTTCTGCTCTGGGAAAACACAGCCCAGTTTGAGCGGCTTTTCAGCTCTCTCTCAGTGTCCGGTACCACAAAAGGCCGATAACATGAATATTGGCGTTGTCCCTCAACACTTCCAATGGAGAAATTCCTGGGTAATCGTTGGCGAGGTCCACGGCGATTTTGACTAGATTAGCCCTTCCTTCTTATCCCCATTTAGATATACTTTAATGGATTTAGTTATTTCTAAGTGCTGACACATAACTTAGAAGTTGTCAGAACTTGTGGAGAGCTCATTTCTATATCCTGTTTTTTATGTGTTACAGTGTTTCTGGTGTTTTCTGAAGCACTCGCACAAAGTTTTTCTTTAGTCATTGATGTATTGTTTGCTGAAATAAACGAAAAACAAGATTATTATTTGGAACTTTTAATTTGAAATTAAATTTGAGGTATTCAGAGTAAAAAAAAAAAAAAAAGAACAACTACATAAAAAAAAAAAAGAAAAGATTACAGATTAGAACGGATACAGTTCAAGCCGATAGTTCAAGTCAGGTTTGCCGTGTTGTTAACAGAACTTAATCAGAAATCACTCACAAACGTCTTCACTGGAGTCTCTATGTCAGGTATTTCTGTGATCAGTGTCTTCCACAGCGAGCCAGGACTCCAGGTGCTGAAAGAGAACTAAAGAAGGGGGTTTGTACTGACCTTATCAGCATCTAACCCCTGTCATATCACAGCCTTTAGAGGCACACACACATCTCAACACCACACACACACACACACACACACACACACACACACACACACACACACACACGCACGTACACCTCAGCACGAACACTCGTTTCAATGTCATCCATTATATGAAATCCGCCGCTCTTATTTTATAGGTTATAATATTTTTGAACAATTTACAGAATGTACCGATGCACTCTAAGATCCTCTAACTCTGAGCATCTTTCAGGAATCCATTGGAAACCAACTACAGTAAAAATCCAAATAAATAAACAAGTACAGTAAAAATCAAGTACAGTTGCATATCAAAAGTTTGTTTTTGTTTTTTTACACATCAATCTGAATAAAAAAAATAAATTATATGATCTAATATCACATCTTGAAATTTGTCAAAA
Source organism: Leuciscus leuciscus (assembly GCF_965113295.1). Classification (NCBI taxonomy): domain Eukaryota; kingdom Metazoa; phylum Chordata; class Actinopteri; order Cypriniformes; family Leuciscidae; genus Leuciscus; species Leuciscus leuciscus. Next base: position 41,436,910 of record NC_138727.1, on the reverse strand, counting down.
TGAAGTTTCTGTAATTATTTACCTATGTTGTTTCAAAACCGTATTATGTTATGTGTGGAACACAAAAGGTGAATTTTTAAAGAATGACTGAATGAGGACCAGGGCAACTTGTGTGTTATATTGTGGTGAACAACAACTTTTTGATCTGTTCATCACACAAAACTAGTGTGTGGCTATAAGATGAAGTCTTGTAAATTACTACTTTATGGTGTTTTGTGCTTCAAAATGTCTTTTTCTAAAGATTTTTTCTAAAGATCTTAGTCGTTTGTACTCACAACTGAAAATACCCTCACTAAAGCAATTTCTACTTGAGGAGACATTTCCATTACTTAGTCTCGCATATGGAACGAGTAACTGCCGCTCAGCTTTTCTATACGCCGTAGTATCACTCACAGCAAGAGAAAACCTGACAGAAAGCCTGTGTCAAAAACTAGAGAGACAGTGATGGCGAACACACTTCACATGAAATGTGCATGATTAATTGAAGAATCTGACAGGGCCGTACTTCTGTATATTAAATTAATTTGTCTGAGGAAAAGACCAATTTAGAATAAAGAAAATTATGGAGAGCAATGATTTCAGTGAAGCTACCAAAAATATAATGTTTGACAACTAGTCTTTCATTCCAGCCAACGCAAACACCTAATTGGGCACCATAGAGCAACTGTTTGCAGAAAGCAAATAAAGCAACCACGGCTTTAGTTTGTGCGGAAACATTTGCCCATGAGTGTGAGGCGAAAGATGGACGGGGGCAGCACACGGGAGATGTTGCACACACTCAAACACTCCTCAAGATTGCCCCCAATAAACGCATTCACAGACATTCATGCGTTTCGGCATCTGCAATATTGATCATGTAGCAGAGGCGGGTCGGAGGTTTGAAAGCTTTTACAGTGTAGGAAGCTAAAAACGCCTTGTGGGCTCCTTAAGGTGAAATGCTGCACATCGCTTCAAAAACGAGCCTTTCCCATCCCAGAGGCCCCCAGAGCCACAGCAGCAACTCTACACGAAATGCTCAATTAGAGCGGCACATCCAATATTTATCCAGTACACTGCCAAACTCGCAGCTCAATTTACTAGACACGACGATTTACAAGGCATGTCCTGGTTCAGGCATTCCTGAGAATTTTTGAAACCGTTTCATTTTTGTTTGTTTAAAAAGTGAAGTTTGTTTGCTTTGCTATTGCAGTTCGATTCCTTTTGGCGCTTAGAAACACTATCTGCTCTTTGCATTTCTGTTATTATTGACTCTGATTTTTTTATTTTTGAAAATCAGGAGCAGAGGAAATCGTCTTTAGTCTTCAATCTCTCGCCCACTTTTATTCCTTATACACAGTCACATCTTCATTGGTGAAACCTAAATTGCACCTCTGTCCAATAAATGTTGCAGAGAGAAGAGGGGAGTAATTAGTTCTTTTAATAAGCAATAATTCATAGCTCACTCTGCACCCTGTCAGATGCAGAGATGGGACAAGCCACCGTTTCGCCTCCGGGACTGAAGGCAGCCTCATTAAAAGTGCATTAAGTGCTCTCTCTCTCACACACACACTCATACACGCGCACACACACATATGTGAATATGGAGTTGTTTAGTATTTAATGTGCTCTCTCATAGATACTAATAGAAGTCTTTCCATGAGAAGTTCTCTGTGGTGTGTGTATGCATTGTGACAGCACGGTTACAGTTATAATTAGAGTAAGTAGTTTGTCTGGGATGGACTTGTGCACAAATAGGACATCCTGACTTTGAACATTATTCGATTGGTCTGTGGCAAGGAAGAGTTCGTTGCACTTGGACACACTTGTGTGTGTGGAAGAGAATGCGGCAATCCAGGACCGTTCCACTGAGCTCAGTGTTGATGAGAGCTGAACAGACAGGCCAAAGCAGGAAGCCCTCAAGTCATGCAAAATGCAACACAAATGCTCCTCCATGAAAGCCCTCTGATGGCACAGACACTAATACGCTCACGCAATCAGTGAGTCTCAAACACACACAAGAATTCTCCCTTTCTTACAGATCTTAACACTCATGAACAGGAAGCACACACTTGTATTTACTCAAGTTCATTGACTCTTAAATAAATACCTGTCCTCACCCAAAATAATCTTTCACTTTTCATGTCTGTAAAATCCTTAGCATAACACACATGGTAAAATGGCTATATAGACTGCTTTACTTTAGTCAGACAAAAGTCAATATTCAACAGTTGGGCAGCTGCAGAAATGGTTATTGAGGCTGGAGAAATTCATCTGAGCACATATGAAAACAGCATATGCCTTTCTACCTCAGGGATGTAAGTCTGGATCTGGACTTTTTTATATATTTATTTGTGGTGCTTGCATATATGTACAACTATTTACACTTTTGATTTTTCATAAAATTATTTGTTTATATCATGCCAGGTACATGCCAGTGATGTTCAAGATGTAGCAAAATGTTTTCTTGATCATAACTCAGGCAGTTGTACAGTATTTACAATGTGAACCAAGGTTAGGCAGATAATTTAAAAAACAACAACAACAAAACATAAAGATAAGTTCAAAAACCTAGCTTTCTGTCTACTTCTAGGCATCTTAACCTCTCAATCATGAAGCCTGAGAAGCAGAGCTGGGTAGATTACGTACAAATTGTAATCGGTTACTGATGACAAATTACATGACAAAAATTTTAGTTAGTAATGTAATCCATTACATTACATATTTAAGGTAATGTAATCAGACTACTTTTGGATTACATTAAATTACTTTTGCATTAACTTGTCCATAACATTGATTTGAATGGGATAATCTTGTACGATACTGATATAAAAATACAAAGAGAAAGAAAATATATTCCATTCTTTATGAAAAACATTAAATATTACATTACATCATGGTTTCCCAGACTGGGGTTTGTTAGTTTAATGAAAAGCTATTAAGTAATTAAATCATAAAAATGCTAAATAAAAAAAATTAAAAAAACACTCACTAAAAAATATTTGTACAAATATTTTATTTCTTTACCTGCCTGTCATGTGACTCTCTCTCTCTCTCTCTCTCTCTCTCTCTCTCTCTCTCTCTCACACACACACACACACACAAATGGCCACATATATCCACTTCTCCTCACATTTTCATTTGGCTGGAAGTTGTGGTTTCCACACATCAGTATCCGGTGGTGTCTGTTTGTGTGTCTGAAGGTGTTTGAGGACGTGTCCATTGTGTGCAGCCCGTAATGGAGAACATTAATGATTTAGACCCACAGAGAGGGAGAGAGAGAGAGTGGGTGGTTATGGCTTTATAGTTAGCACTGAAACACAGTGGGATATCTATAATCACTATTGTAGATTTTGGTCAACTGATTGTGATGAATTATGCATTGCTAAAAGCCTCCAGCTTCCACTGTAAATCTCCTTTTTTTTCTTCTGTTGTTGTTGTTAAAAGGTTGCACTTGCAACAACCACTTTATCAAAATCCCTGAATCCCAACATTCTCCTCACTTCTGCACTTATTCAGAACAGCAAGCAAACACACACAGAGACAAACAACAAGAATATTATATGTACAACACATCAGCCTTCTATTTTATGGTAAACTGGTAAAACATCTTCAAGACAACTAGCAGAGACCGCGTGCCCCAGTCCTCTCTGTTCAACCACACATCCTGATTTTGCAGAGTTAAACGTTTTCCTGGGTCAACATATTTTGTTGATTCTGGAACAACATTCCTGTCCAATTTAATTACAACCATACCCCTACGCCCCCAAAACTAACCCTATAAGTTATCCCTAAAACCAGAGGGAAATGATAGGTGAATAACACTGATGTAGAAGCACCTTACCCTGGTTGTAAGTGTAAACTTGACATAAACTGTAAACTTCTGTCCCTGATTGGGAGATTGGAATGTTGTTCCAGGAACATGTACTTAAAATCAGGTTCTGCCACTCCAACAGGGCTCCCAGATGTCCACTCCAAACCTCAGTCTAATCTGCAGTAGTTTCATTAGCAATGACCCTGTTGAAAATTCCAGTATAAACTCACTTTTACAGGGTGTTTTAACATGAATATGTGTCAGCAGTGTGTGTACACAACCAACCTATAATGGTAAAAATCCACCCGCTTCTTTTTTTTATCCCCATAAATCATAAGCAGTGCCTCAGAATAAGCCGTTTGGAGTTTCTGTGCTATGTGACTTCACATTTTACAGGTCCCACCCACGACTGTTTACGGACTCTGCCCTATTAGCATAGACCCCGCCCTGAGTGAGTTGTACACTGTCCGCCATGTTTATCCCCTCGCCAGAGCATTTAATAGCAGCATTCAAGTAAGAAATATATTATTACTAAAGCTAAAGTTATTCAATCAAGAGCAGTGAGTGAATTTCTGTTTTGCTTTTCTTTTTTTTTTTTTTTTTTTTTATATTAACAGCATATATAGCAGTAGGTACTATTACGCTACTTTCACTTTAATACACAGATCTAATATACACATGCGATTTCATTACTTGCTGTTTACATTCACAGACATTACCGGCTTTGTTTATGTGAACTCTGTGTGTTTTTGACATAAACTTGGGTGTATTTGACAGTTTAAGCGCAATAATACATCAAAGAGAACTTAGTTGAATACTCAGCGCCGTCTGACATCCAGCTTTCTGTGCATGTGCTTCCGGTGTGTGCGCTCAGAAAGCCATATATCAGAAGTTTAGACTTATATGTCTTTAAAATACATGCAGATAATAAACTATCATGATGATGAAGAACTGCAATGTCAAGTGAGCGTGACCGTGATAGAGATGATAATCAAAACCAAACAGATGTTTTAGTTTTTGGCAGAGTATCCGATGCACAAGCTAGGCTCCACCCTCTTCTGGAAAGTGAGGTAGGGAGCAGCAGCTCATTCCCTTCCACTCAAACATTTTTTACAACATTTACAACATGGTATAATAAATGGTCTGTGGGCTATTCTGAGCTGAAACTTCACAGACACATTCTGGGGACACCTGAGAAAAAGGGGCATAATAGGTCCCCTTTAATCTAAGGCTGTGAGTCAGTTGTAGCAGTTCTGCTGTCTGCTTGTCTCTTCTCTTTTTTACTGTTCTTGTTATTCCTCTTACCTTCAGTGATTCTGCATGTTAACCGCAGGTGTATAAAAGGACATTCTGTCTGTGAGCCGACACATATTGGACACTGCCAACAATTTTTTTAATTGTATGTAGAAAAGAAAGAAAGAAAAAAAGTAATGCATTATATATTTCAAACAATAGTATGCTGCATTTCATCTCATGACTTTTTTTGTTGCATGAACTCAGTTGGCCTCATTCGTGAAACACAAGTACAATTAATTTTTATGTAATTTTTTAAATTTTGAAAACACTTTTAACCATAATAATAAATAATAACAAAATGTATTAGTTAACCATTTAGTTAAAGCTGCAGTCCGTACCTTTTTTGGTGTGAATTTTTTAGCAAGTACATAACCAGCCAGTGTTCAAAACTATCTGCTTGCCTTAGCTTGATTCTAAACGGTAAGCTTGTAATAATGTTTTTAATTCCAGTAGTACTGGTGTATTTCCGTCGGAAATTCGAGCATGTCTCTGCGTCATTACGTCACATCTGTACACATAAAGAAGGTGTCTCGGCTAGTAGGCTATATTGCATGTGAGGATGTTGGAGGTGGATCAATGTCGGAGGTGGATCAATTTGATGGCGGATCCAGAAAGGTTCAACTGGAGATTCACCCGTTGTAAAATGCAAAAGACTTCGGACTTCAGAGTGGCTACAGAAAAAAAAGAATGCAACCGGGCCCGGATACATATCGGAAGGGCTTTTGAAAGGTGGCGTGAACTCCGTGCTTTGAAGGGAATCAAAACAGACGCAGAGACGGCTTTTTTTCCTTGCATCGGAATATTGAATAATGCAGTAAATATGCATCTGATTACAGATACGTGTGTTTGTACACTCACCTAAAGGATTATTAGGAACACCATACTAATATTGTGTTTGACCCCTTTTCGCCTTCAGAACTGCCTTAATTCTACGTGGCATTGATTCAGCAAGGTGCTGAAAGCATTCTTTAGAAATGTTGGCCCATATTGATAGGATAGCATCTTGCAGTGGATGGAGATTTGTGGGATGCACATCCAGGGCACGAAGCTCCCGTTCCACCACATCCCAAAGATGCTCTATTGGGTTGAGATCTGGTGACTGTGGGGGCCATTTTAGTACAGTGAACTCATTGTCATGTTCAAGAAACCAGTTTGAAATGATTCGAGCTTTGTGACATGGTGCATTATCCTGCTGGAAGTAGCCATCAGAGGATGGGTACATGGTGGTCATAAAGGGATGGACATGGTCAGAAACAATGCTCAGGTAGGCCGTGGCATTTAAATGATGCCCAATTGGCACTAAGGGGCCTAAAGTGTGCCAAGAAAACATCCCCCACACCATTACACCACCACCACCAGCCTGCACAGTGGTAACAAGGCATGATGGATCCATGTTCTCATTCTGTTATGTCCCTTTTCACACCATTCTTTGTAAACCCTAGAAATGGTTGTGCGTGAAAATCCCAGTAACTGAGCAGATTGTGAAATACTCAGACCGGCCCGTCTGGCACCAACAACCATGCCACGCTCAAAATTGCTTAAATCACCTTTCTTTCCCATTCTGACATTCAGTTTGGAGTTCAGGAGATTGTCTTGACCAGGACCACACCCCTAAATGCATTGAAGCAACTGCCATGTGATTGGTTGATTAGATAATTGCATTAATGAGAAATTGAACAGGTGTTCCTAATAATCCTTTAGGTGAGTGTATATCATAGAGAACCAGTTCTAAGGAACATTAATTTGTTGGTATGACAATTAGAAATTAGACTGCACAGAATTGGTAACTGAACTACACGTAGCCATAATACACATTAAATGTAGTCACGCAATGCTGATGTTGTTAACATTAACAATTTGAGAACAAAGTATTATTTGCACAGTTTGACGTGATATAATAAACGATCGTTAGATTTAATCAGAGTGATTTACTTACTTACTTGTTCAGATGACATTTTCCAGTGAAAATTCTTATGTTGGTCATACTTCCAAAAAGTAGAATCTGTTATTCTGTATGACAGTAGGCCTATCCACACCGGCGCTGTGACTGACAGCCACACATTCTCCTCAAAACATTTGATTCATCCGCGCTGTGCCGTGCCGAGGCACAACCCACGTAAAGTTGATAATTCTGCGAATAACTGCAATTGCAGATTTCGAATAGAGATGGCGACAAAGAGGAAAAACTACGGACTGCAGCTTTAAATGTGGAAATAAATTTAATTTACAATCAAAAATGGTAAGAAAAACCTGCTTAGTTGGTTTTTCTTATAGATTACTATTATTCTGAACACTTGTTGTATTTGTCTGCCAGCTTTAATTTAATAATTCTTGGCCAAACAGTCTCTTTTGCTTTTATGCTCTAGACTAGAGCCAAAGCTTAGAAGGGAGTCAGAAGATCCCCAAGAATTATTGTACACGTTATTTATGTTGTTGTAATTCAATTATGCTAATTGTGAATGAGTGAGCACATGCACCCGATTTACGAATGATTTGAATTCAATAATATACACGTTTAACTATCGAGTCAGAAGAGGACAGTTTTCTGAAAGGTCCATTTTGTGCACAAATTACTCCTTGTGAAAGTTTTACTGTTACATGTTTTCCGTTTCGTGTACCTTGTGTTTCTGTTATTTTGGACTTTTAGGTTGTTTTCTGCTCAGTTCTTTTCCTGTTTCCTGTTTCCTGTTTCCAGCACCATTTTGTGTGTAGTTCTCTGATTGTTCCCAAGTGAGTCTTGTTTGCCATTATCCATTGTGTACAAGTGTACGAGTACAATTCGTACGAGAACAATTCGTATGAGTGATTAAAGGGTGGCTAATTCATATGCGATAGGTAGGTTTAGTGGCGGGGTCAGGGGTAGGTCATTCGTACAAATTCATACGAATTTGGCTACTCAAAAAATATGTACGATTTAGCAAAAAATTTACGAATTTGTACAAATTAGCCACCTCGTAAAATTTGTACGAATTGCTGAGAGATCGGGTTGGTATAAACCCTATTTCCTGTTTTCTTTGTCAGGTCGTATCCATTGGATGTGTTGTTGGTGTCCTCAGTTCTTCTCCTGTGATTCCTGGTTTCTGCTCCTTGAGTTTGGATTGTTGCATAAGAAGACCCAAACAAAACACGATGGTTCTGTTCCTCCAGCAAGGTACAGGCTCCATAGAGGAATATACAGTTAAGTTGTGTGCCCTGACTAACTTTTAAATGAGCCCCTGAAGTTATGTCTTCCAGGAGGAAATGGCAAAATCACCCTCAAAGAGTACATAGACTGAGACTCTGCATTCTCAAGGCCGGAGGTCTGAACTTTCTCAAGGCCGGCGGTCTCAACTCTCTCTAGCCCAGCGGTCTCAACTCTCTCAAGCCTGGCGGTCTTAACGCTCTCAAGCCCGGCGTCAGCTACACTTACTGTGATGGCAACCGCCATCTTATGTGTTTGGGCCTCCTCCCGAGGCAGCGTCCACTCTTGAACTTTCTGTGCTCTGAAGCAGGCCATCTCTGAAACCTCTGCCTGCCCTGTCATGGCCAAGGAGGCCATTTTTGAACCCTCAGCCTGCCCTGTCACGGCCAAGGAAGCTGTCTCTGGACTCTCTACCTGCTCTGTTATGGCCACTAAAGCCATCCCTGAAGTCTCTGTGCCCCCTGCAGCTCTGTTACGGCCACGGAGATCATACCTAAACTCTCTGGGCTTCATCATTTCTGGCTCTACTTCAGTCTTCAGGCCCACTTCCACCACAAGGGCCTGACCCACCATCCGTCCCCCGGTCCGCCTCCTGGACAACTTGGGTTGTATTCTGTTCCCTGTTTCCAGCTCCATTTTTTTGTCAGTTTGTCATTTTTCTTGATTAGGGATGTCTTGTATGCCATTACCCCTTGCGTATATTAACCCCAGTTTTTCCTTTGCTCTTTGATTGGTCTTGTCCATTGTTGGATATGTTGTTGGCGTCCCCAGTTCTGTTCCTGTGATTCCTGGTTTCTACTACTTGTGCTTGATTCTTGTTTGTTTAAAATAAACTGCATTTGGATCCCACTCTCCCTCGTCTCTGAGTTCTCACTAGCATTGCATTTATGAACGAGGCCCATTATGTGCATGTTCAACTCAGCAAGTGGTGTCCAGTTATCATTTCAGAAATAAAAATGACTATTTTGCATGTATTCAATAAAAGGTAACCCTTTATTTCGATGGTCCACTTTAGACATTCTACTAACTATAAGTAACTGTGCAACTGCATGTCAACTAACTCTCATTAATTTGCAACTACATGTCAACTAACTCTCATTAGAGTATTAGTAGATCTTAGGGTTTGTAGAATAAGTTGACAGCATGTAGTTGCAAAGTTACTTATGGTTAGTAGAATGTCTAAAGTGGACTATTGAAAGGACTATATATATAGACTATAGATTTAGATATACTATACTTTAGAAATAATATGAGCATGGTAATATACTAACAGCCACCCAGAGAGAAAATGTCTGTTTTTTATGATACGTCGCTGTCCTCAGGTCTCATGAGCTTTGATGACCTGACAGTGAGGCTGCAGTGCCTCAAGAACTGAGACGCTGGGGAGCGAGGTTAAGCCTCCAAAGTCCGAACAGAACCATTTAGCACAGACCACTCCACCTCACACCAAATTAATATTTCAGCATTCAATCTATATTCATTATAGAACACACTGCCTCTGACCGCCGCTTCTGTGGCGCATACACAAGCTTTTATTTCTTCATCTTATTTATTTATTTCGTTCCCTGAAGCAAGTTGACATGCTGCAATTATTGCTGACTATTAAAGGGCACTTAAAACATCTCAACCGTTGCCACGGGCACAGCAGCGATGTGAATTAAAGAGACTCTTGGATAGGGGCAGGTGGGTCTGATGTGAAATGACAGGCAGAAGTGGGTAGCTGGTGCACCACATTTCAATTCTTTAAATACATCTGCAGGTTCACCTAAAGTCTTGCTGATCAGAGTTAGATAATATTTAGCCATAATTTCAGTATATCAGTGTAGAAAAGGATATCTGTAATAAGAATAAATCTGTTTTTTTTATTTTTGTAATATTTCTAAAAATCACTATTAAAGTCACCATGAAGTCTAAATTGACAATTCTTATTTTTCATGGAATATTGCATTGTTTATTATTAATGATTTATTTGTGCACATCATTATTTTACCAAATAATTAATGTACCCTTTAAAAATTCATGTAATCTTTAAATAAAAACTTCCCCTGTCCCTCAGAGAGACAATTAGCACATGACAATGATCAAACAATTCAATCAGTTCTAGATTGACAAAGAAAAGTCCCGCTCTACTTCTTTTTTTTTTTTGTAGAGTTAATGCATCTGTTCAGACTGAAGTGAACATTCAGATGCCATCAATATATATATATATATATATATATATATATATATATATATATATATATATATATATATATATATTTGTTTTTATGAAGAGGTGTTCTCATCTCTTTTCCATCACACAACAAAGAAAATTGTCTGATCAATGATATTTGCACTTTTGCCCAGAGCCGCTGCAGTTTTACATAAAACTATGCCTTGGATAAGCTCAGTAAATACGGCTTGACTTTCTTTCTTCTCTGTGACAAGCAGATGGCAGAAACAGAAAGTTGCGCACCTTGGTAACCAGGGTATTTCTACTTTTCCAATTTGTATTCAGCCCATCTGCCATTTTCTTAGGCATTGGTCTAAACAGACATAAATTCAACATAATAACAAATAATAAATTCAAAATGTACAAATGTACAATCTACTCCAATTACATTTACTTCCACTCACATTTGCGTTCTTTTAATTCATTACGCCACGATATTTTGATCTTTTATTGGTCACACATCTTCACTAGCTCAGAATTCAGTGGAATGCAGCAAAATTCGCATGATCTTGTGTTTGAATGGAAGTCAATGCAAAAAAGTTTGGTGTGACTGCATCTTTAAGGATTTGAACAATGGCGTCATGCTGTTTGTGCTATGGACATGAGTGATACCTTAAGTTATTGAGGAGAGATTTGTTATATTTGTTTAAATTATGAAAAATTTGGGAGCTTTTTGTAGCGCGCAAGAGGCTTTTCTCAACAAATTATGTTTTGAAATTGAACAGCCCTAGTAAAAAACTAGTTCTTTCAACAACTGCCTGCAATTTCTCCTGAATGTAAAACATATAGCCTACAGTAGATGTATTATCAGTTTAAACAGCATCCTTCAGAGGAACTGTGTCTGCTAAATATGACACCCTATCTTCTGTGTATTTTCACATTGAGGTGTCTCAGTTCAGGCTGCAGAGAAAGAGTCTCTCACAGTTGAGCTAATCCCTGATCAGTGCAGCAGACAGTGACACAGTGCAGTGTAAGCTGTCTCTGGGGCCTCTTTCTGGAGCCTGTCACAGCTCTTGCATTTAGGTCACCTTTACTACATGCACATTTGCTTTACCCATCACTTCTGCTTCACTGCTCACCCTAGTACAAGCCACAGCAAGCTGAGTTTAGTTGGCCACTCCCACTGGTTTATTTCTCTGTGTGTGTTTACATATGCATATGTGTGCAAATGTGGCTGTTTTCACATGTGCAAATGGGGTATTTTAAATGTAAATTCAGCTTATTATTCTATTTAAATGTCAAACAGTTGAATGCATACTTGTTCCAATAAATAATATCATTATTCATTAAGCATTAAAACATATTCAGCCTGGCCCCCTTCATCCAAGTAGTCAGGGTATATACAGGGGCCTTCACTGATATTGCATTCCATCAGTAAGAGCAGAGTTTGAAGGTTGAATTAGCAGAGCTATAGCACAGTGGTACATCAAATATTGCAATCCACACAACATAATGGAAGACATAACAGTTTGTTGGTGTGCGTCTCGCTGGCTCGTCTGTGACCAGGACAGCAAGTCTTTGTGGTGTGTGGAGAGCTATGGGTAATGTCGGCATACCACCACATAAGACGAAACACATCCAACAGGAGTAACTGTCAATGCAACAGGAAGCTGTCTGAAAGGGATGCCCAGGTACTAACACAGATTGTATCCAAAAAGCATAAAAACACTGCTGCCCAACTCTTTGCTGAATTAAATGCGCACCTCAACTCTCCTGTTTCCACCAAAACTGTTAAACGGGAGCTACACAGAGTCAGTATTCATGGTCGGGCTGCTATAGCCAAAGGTCACTCATGCCAATGACAAGTGTTAGTTTCAATGGTGCCGACACTGCAAATCTTGGGCTGTGGACAATGTGAAACATATATTGTTTTCTTGATACTTAACACCCAGACTGTTGCACTGGCATAGCGGAATATTGAGCTTCACACCGCTCGGCTTAGCTCACATGATCTGCTCCACCAGCATCACAGTGTGAATTCCTGGAAAAAGAATGGCTCAGAATCCCTCTGGCCACTGTGCAGGACGTCATTCCCAACACGATTTATGCTGTATTGGCCACAAAAGGAGGCCCTACACCATAATTAACGATTCAGGGGTGGACCTACATGCTTGTTTTTTTCTAAAAATCGACTCGTCATATGTGTGAATTCACCACTTTTTTTTTATTTTTATTAAAGATACTTGACAATTTGAAATACCAAGACTCTCATTGTCATCTTTGTGGAGCAACCCGTGACAGAGACAGAGTTGTTTTGGACCCCATTGACATAAAAATATTTTCTTTTGCCATTCTTTATTCTTTAAATTATGACAGACTTTTTATTTTTGTCTGAACTATCCCTTTTAATAGTTGTCATAGCATTACAATACTCTGGAAAATCTCAAAAATCTCTGGACAGAATCTGTAATATTTCACTAAGATGGTTTTCTGAGTATCTAAGATTCAGCTGCTTATTGAATCTGCAACAGTTCGTCTGTGTGAAGTGATTATGTTAACAGCCAAATGCTAATAAACATTGATACAATTGTTATGGCCAATATAAATTACTCACCATCTATTTATCACCACTCTATTGTATCAATTAAACACACTCCCCACAAACCCAATAAGTACACAAACACTCTGACTGTGATATTGTGACTTTGAATGAGCTACTAAAAGCAGATTATTGATCAATGAGTTGAGTGAGAGCAAAAGAGGACAGGAAGGGTGAGTGGAGACGGATTAGATGGGTAATCTCTAGTAAAATGAAGAAGCCGCCGCCGGATCATTGATCAGGAATGGCTTGGAGTTGAGGAATGAAGGACCAGTACTAATTATCATTTGAGTGAGAATAGCCATGAAGATCTATAAGTCCCAGACACTGTCCAATGCCACTTGGGGCAAACTAATGCTAATATTCTCTCAGAAAGAACAGCCGAGTCAATACACCTCCATTAGTACATAGACACCCCTTCACTCCTCTCCTCTTTTATCTCATGCTCTTTCTCGCTCTCGCAAGGCCAAGGAGCCCCTTCTGCACCCGGATAAATTTCACCCCTGTCTTTCTGCTGTTCACACACACAGTCTTACTCACAAGCATGCTGGTCACTCAATTCATTCCCCCATTAGTCTCAAGTTTCAGCACTGCTGTGTGTGGAACATCGATTTTGTCTTTTCTGTCACACTAAGTGAGCAATAGACAGCGGTACTGCAATGGGTTTGAATCCAGGTTCTTAGAATGAACATACTTAAACATATCAAAGCATAAATTTGTGGCTACAGCTGATACAGTCTATGTTTCTTTTTGAGAATATCAACATTTTCTGTATATGAAAAATGTGCTATAGGGCATTTATGGTCGTCACATATTTATGTAGTGCCACATCAGTCATAGTGGAGCATTTCTTTATTCAGATCCTCACTAACTACCCACAAAGTGATTGCTAATCTTCCTTGGGTACGCGTATACATTCAAATAAAAATTATTTTATATTTCATTGAAAATAACAATGTATATTGTGACAAAATAAGGATAAAGCTACTGTAACTTTAATAACCAAAACTTAATTTTTCTCACATTTTGTTAAATATATGGAATATTATGAATAAATAAAATCTATGAAAAACAAATAATCAAAAAAAAAAATTTAAACAACAGTGAAAAATACAAAATTAATATAATATAATATAATATAATATAATATAATATAATATAATATAATATAATATAATATAATATAATTAATATAAACCGATCCATTTGTAATTTAGATAACATGTTTTTTAAATAATTTGTTTGCTTTATGTTGGTGGGATGCATGTTCCAAGTTTGATTGACACGTTAAAGGCAAATGGTCCATGCTCACTTGACTTCACTAGTTTTATACTTTACTATGTAGGCAGTAGTGGCCAAAAGTGATGTCTGGCCTAGAAAAAAATCTTCACCATTTATTCAAATATTATTCAAAGATTGTTAAAGATTTTGTAAGCAAGTTTGGCTAGTTGTGCTTGAGTCAATTGTTTTATTTGTGATAACGCAATGAAACATGCCAAATTGTGCGGACATAATTTTTGGCCTGGCTGTCACACAAAGAAATTATCAACAGATACAAAAACAAGAGAAGCAATGAAATATTAATAACTTATAATGCTGTAGTCATTTTATGCTTTTTAAAATAAAAAATAAATAAAACCTGTAGCTGAAGTTTTCCTTGGCATTTTTTATGTTTAATTGAACTTGTAGGGTCATTAAAAACAAATATCCCCTGCAGACATCACTTATGGCCACTACAGTACATATTATGTATGACCAAAGCCAACATATACTTCAATGTGTTAGATCTATCAATCTAATTATGAATATTAAAAATCTAAGTGCACTGAACATGGATGATGTCATGTCATTTCCTGACATATCTGGTGGAACCTAATGCATAAATCAGACACCCAAGCTCCCCAGATACTCTAAACACATTTGGCTTTTCACCCTCTCCACTTTCAAATAACACACACACATGCACGTACTAGATAACTTACAACCAGACAGAGAAGCCTGCTGGTGTTCATACACACGTGCACCTCCTCTTTCTCTGTCTCAGTCTTCTGCTTCACTGATCTTCTTTTCCAAAAGGTTCATTGTCCACTAACCCCCATTCAATTTCCTTAAGCGCCAAGCATCGCCCAGGCCACAGAAGTCTACTAAATTAGTAGATCAATAAGCTATCTGAAACTCTTTAGGGGGTATTGAAAAGCCCTGTTCTCTTCTCCAGTTGCTCATCCTAACGAATAGGATGTTGTTTATGTTGTAATGTGCTGTGTCATGGAGTTCTTGTTACAAGTGTCCCCCTGGACCACTGGCCACTTCAGGGACTCGCTCACTCGGTCTCAAATTCAAATTCTTATTGGTTTATTGGCGTTACATACTTTTGTATACTTTTTTTTTGGGGGGGGGGGTTTGATTTATTATGTAATTTATTTATTACAAATAAATAAATAATAAATAGATACATGAAAGAAAAGATAGGCTAAAACAATAATAGAAAGAAAGGAAGACAGTTAGACAAGAAAACAAACAGAAGTTGTGTCACTGTGTTTAATAGATATATATGGATGGCCGGAAATTAAATATTTTGGGAAAGTTGGTGTGATCCGTCATTTAAAACTATTACACATATACTGAATTGTAAACAAATTACTAATTATTAGGCTAATACATTTTTGACATGCATGACCATTAAAATTAATTTTACAGTTTTGTAATGCAACCCTTTCTAATCTCATTTTCTTAATGTGGCAAAAAGTAATTATGTAATTTTGCTTTGGGTTGTCATGAAATGGAAGTTGCTATAGTCGTTCCTTCTCTATTATGACATAGTATTTCCGATTGAAACGGCTTTTCAAACAAGAAAAAATGTTGGGCGGGTCTTGATTTTGTCCATCAGGAATGGATCCAATCCTTGTGGTTTGCTATTGCTGCAGGTTTTCCCGCCCTCGTGCCTCTAAACACGTCATCAGAGATGCAAAATGGAGGGGAAGCGATTTTGTTTAAAGATTATGGGGGCACATGAATTTATTTATTTATTTATTTTAAATATTGATGTGCACGGATAAATCATTTATAATAAACACTACAATATTCTATTAAAAATAAGTGGTGACTTTAAATCCCAGGTAATAATGGGCTAATCAAATTTGCTCACTCGCGTTTGGAAAAACGCTTTAGTGTTCCCTTCCCGCATTTAATAGTTGTTTGAGTTTGAATTTAGGTTGCGCAGGCAGCATCGCCTATAAACTCAAGCCTACCACTAGGCCACTATACTATCACTTATCATACAGGCCTATTAATCATCAAACGTGAACGACGACGAGATGTTGATTGTGGAAGGTGAGAAACATATTAGGCCAGTTATTGATCTATTAGGTCAGTAGCCTACTTGGCAAGTTCCACATGGAATAGGCCTACATAAAAAAGATGCCGCATGGAGAAGCATCACGAAAGAAAATACAAGGTAGCCCATGTGTTTACACTGTGCAGTGCGTGATTGTGAGTGCGTTAGAGAGTGTGAGAGAGTGTAAAGAGAACGTTCTAATGCTTAGTTTGGTTATTGATCATGTCGTGTCGCGCCCATTGTGCGGTCGTTTGGTTAGTATTGCTTCACATTATGTAGGCTACCGCTGTAATGCCTCTTCGTAAAGACGAATGGAGTTAGTCTGTCTAACTTTCCTTTTTCTGTTTTACCTTCATTAGGTCTCTTTGTTTCTTTTATTATGTGCTTCTATTCTATTGTGCTAATCTATTATTAATTAGTCATTTTTTTAATATATAGGAAGTAGCCTACACACAAAGCTATTTGGGGTTTCCAATAATTGCTAGTACCATCCTAAATTATGTTTGTCCGTAGCACCTGATTTTCTAAATAAATATTAAAATTAGTTTTGTTTCACTTGTGTTTTCTCAAACACCCTCTTTGTTTTTCTCCTATTCTTATTTTTATTCTGTATTTATCTTATTGTCTTATCCTCCTGCCAGCATCATTAGGGGCCCTTTGACTGCAATGAGTGGTCTCACCCTCAGGCCAGAGACACGACCTCTACTCTCTGTGGACCCCCAAACTCCTCCTGCACCCACTCTAACAAAGTCTGTCAACCCATTCTCGTCACCTTCAAATCTCTATTTTGTTTCAACTGTTGTTTTTGTTTTTATTAATTAAAAATTAAACCCATTGTTGTGAACGCCTTGTATCAAATGGTTGAGTATGTACTTGCATAAGCTTCAAACTCAGTTAAACAATAGAATGTTTATGCTGAAGAGAACATTTAAAGGGATAGTTCAACCAAAAATAAAAATTATGTCATCATTTACTCACTCTTAAGCTGTTCCAAACTTTTTTTTTTCTCCGCTGAGTACAAAAGAAGATATTTTGAAGAATGTCGGTAACCAAACAATTGATGGACCCCATTGACTTCCGTAGTATTTCTTTTTCCTACTATGGAAGTAATTGGGGTCCATCAACTGGTTACTGACATTCTTCAAAATCTCTTCTTTTGTGTTATTAATACAGGTTTGAAAAAAACCTGAGGGTGAGTAGATGATGACAATTTTCACTTTTGGGTGAACTATCCCTTTAAGAATTCTGTGTTGATGACTGTTTTACATTCAGAATGAATAAAGAAATGCCTACTTGTGGTAAATAGATGTCTGGTGCTCCAACACTTTGTAGGGCTGTTACCATGGATATGCCTTGATTATACAAAATATATAAATTAAAATTAATATAAATGATTTCATTAATTGTTCCTCTTGATCTTGAATGGTTACCATAAGTCTTATGATGAAGATAGCCTTTTTTCTTTGCGCATATGTATTGCTGAATTAGTAACAACGTTTACCTACCTTGAGATCAAGGACCTAGTGAAGCCATAATCAGCTCTGCGAAATAAACAGCAGAAGGACGATGTGCCTATAGGATTTAGGGTGCTTTCCTTCAAATCTTAAAGTTCCTCTGGTGCTTTCCTTCCAGTTGCCAATGACAACGACCTCTGTTAGAGAACTGAGAAAGGTCTTAAGGTCAAAGTACTTGGAGGACCCCCAGCAACACAGGCCACTTCCTAGTCGGGCAGAACGGTACACACACACACACGCAAAGTGGGACAATGAGTACAGATGTACAGACGCAACACAACCACAACCCCCAACTGAGGCTACTTGACCCAGAACTGTGCAGAACATTTTAGACAATGGAACCTCATAACAGAGAATTGCTGTCCACACTTCTGTCCACTTTTAAGTTCTTTGTTCTCAAGTATGTGTGTGGATACATGAGGTATGCAGAATAGTTGACGCTCAGTGAACATCAGGAAGTGATGGACTGTGACAAGGCATGGGGTGGAGAAGAATGGTATGTTCAGCCTAGAACTTACACACACACACGCACACGCACACACACACACACACACACACACACACACACACACACACACACACACACACACACACACACACACACACACACACACACACACACACACACATACACACACACACACACACACATATATATATATATATGCATGTATGTATGTATGTATGTATGTATGTATGTGTGTGTGTATAAAAGAGATTGAAATTGAATTAAGTTTTTACAATACCTTTCTAACCCTAACCCTAAAATAAAAATAAAAATGCTATACAAAAATTGGAATTGAATTACCAAAACTGACAAATGGATAAATTCATTATAATATTAAGTAACAATCAAAACAGTTTTTATTTTTTGAATATTTTTTATAACGAATGTCATTGATGTATGAAATTTTCCTGCTGAAAGTTCGTTTTGGTTCAATTTGGCAAGTGACTACATAATCACTCCTAAATGGTCAGCCACACCTCTTCCTGTATCGGCTGTCAATCATGCAGACAGCATGTCTGCTTCCAGAGCTCAGGTGCCTCGTGGACTGCTGTTGTCAAGCGCAAGCATCAGAGCACTCGGAAATGTGAGAGTCTCTGGCGGCCGACAGGAGGCCACTTTAGGAGATGCAATCTCGAGGACCCAAACACCCGACACACTCGCCAACGCACACACACACCTTTATAAAGACACTGACACATTTGCACCTAAATGCGCACACACGTAAATGCTCTTGGGAGTGCCTGGATGATTCAGCTTGAGTTTAAATGGGTTGGGGCATTAATTACCCAAACACAAAACCAGAATATGGTATTTTAGCCTCAGTTTCTTCCAGATTTTGTCTGTTTAGAACAGTTATTGGCTTTAAAGTAAAACAAAGTCATCGGTAATAAGTGTAACCCTTTATAAAGGAGATTATCCTGCCTTTTGAAGAAATTAATGGATTAAAATAGTTTTAAAAAATTATTCACAATAGTATATTTACATGTGAAAACATCATGTGACTCTTGAAACCCAAAACCATCATTTATTCTAGTTAAATGTGCCATTAATCAATACATATAGTACAGAGACATCCATAACCCGCTGTAGTCATTGATACCCCTAAACCTGTACATATGGCATGTTTGTGTTGTGGCCTCTTTGATCAGGTCTTGGTTTTAATGGATTTTTCTCCTCCTTTTGGCCATGGGACTAGAGAGGGCAGGGGTATAAAGTGGAGGGGTGGAAGGTCATTTGAACCTTGTGGTTTTGGAGCAAAGTGCAGGACGACAGAAGGTGTTCTCCCTGTATTGAGACATCACTCTCTCACAGAGACAGGAAGTCTGCTCTCCCCCTCCCACTTACACATATATGCAGACTGTAGACCATTAACAGATACCATGCGTTAATGGGCAGTATTGTAGCAATAGATGGAATGGAGTTAGGTATCCAATACTGAATTCACAGTGATTATCTTGCCACCTCAGAACCACATTGGAGTCCCTGCCTGGTTGAAAAATGGCTTAAGTAAAGTGGACAGCGTCTCTGTACTTGGGCACTTTGGCCCTAAGGCTCTGAGTATTTGGTTACTTCAGAACCTTATATGGAGAAATGCTAATGTGTGATAGAATATGAGACTGACAATAGTGGTTGTAGAAGTTACTGTTGACTGGACTAAAAGAAGTTTTGACTGAGACTGTGGTTTAGATGGATGAACAGGAGATTTATTTTTTGTATAAATCATAATCTTAATATTTTTCGATTATAAAGGTCTCCAAGTTTTATGCACTGATCATAATCTATTCGAGTTTTTCCTTAGTAATATTCAAAATTATATTTTGGTTACATCATTGCTACAAAGCATTTACAATTTATTACAGCGATGTCACTAATCCAGAGTAATTGTAAAGTATATGTAAAGTTATTTTTTTGTTTTGATTTTAGGTTTTATTTTACTTTATAGTTTTAATGTGGTTTTTTTTTTTCTGTATAAACAGTGATTTTATACTGGAAAAATTGGTAAGCCTCAGACTCAGAATTATCAAAATGAATGAGAACAAAGTCAGGGTATTTGAAAATGAGCGGTCTTCTGTTTTATGGTATAGCTTATTGGTAAAGTTAGTTTTAAGTTATTATTTTTAGGCTATCTGTTTTTCAACTTTGCACTACTTGTGTGAAAGTTCTGTTTTATACATGTTGGAAGTGTCATGTCAGTGACAGGCTATTGAAAAACTTTTTTAAAAGTCATTCCAAGATCTGTAGGAGGTTTGAAAATGTTCATGTTATTAAATAATTTTTATGTTATCTTGATTCTATTTTATAAATAAATTGACATCTCCGTTTCACTGCTATATGTTAGAATTAATTTGCTAGTTGAGGTTAAAAATTAAACCGGATCTGCGTGTAAAAGGAGATTATCCTTAAACTAATTGTGTTGTTATCTAGCTACTAATAAAATTAAATGCGCAACCTACAGCTTCTCTTCTTTATCCTCGACCAAATAGGCCTAAAGTTAGTGAAACTGTTCTCTTTTTTCCCCGGAAGAACATCAACTTTTATCAACAATAAAACTTGAATTATACCACTCATCTTATATGTACTACTAGTTGCGAGAGAAAGAAGATTGCCGCCGAATGGCAAACCATTCCATTAGCCCGTTTGCCACGTCTTCAACTCAGCGGCTTAAAGAATTCATTTAGGTCAAGAATGAATCGCAGAGCTGAAGAGCAGGACAGGCACCTTTTTGAGTTTCAGTCTTTTATAAAATACCGTGGCCTAACATGACCTCACTTGAAATAAGAATTTGTGAGCCATGTAGTAAAATCGTATTCTTTTCAGTATATGCCTAATCTGACTTTTAATTTCATCACTCGAATAACCACAAATTACATTTACACTTTTAAAAATTGTATTTCCGTTTGATCTCCCAGAAACACATCAAATAAATCTCAGCTATTCATTTGAAAAAATATTAATTGAACAGTCTGAGTAGTTTACTTTAGGTAGGCTGCATGGTTTATAGCCTAATAAAAACTATAAAACTGCATGCACAAATTCAGTAGCACTTTGTAAAGTCTATTAACACTAACTTTTATTGAAGTGCCTAACTTAGTTCACTGTTAGGCAATAAATGCCCGAGTTTTTATTACTTTTTGTAATTTAGATTTGAGGAAACATCCTCAGGTGGATCAAGCCGCATGGTCTGTAAATAATCCTGAGACTTAGTCCAGTATGCTTGGTCGTCGGAATTTGCTGTTGTCCAGTGTGATTTTGTTGGCTTGCCATGGATAATTCCTCAAGAACATGCGACTGTAACATTGTTAACGAGACTCACGTGTTTAATGTTTAATCCGAGAGTGTGATTGATAAATAGACCTATAACTGATTCAATATCATAACAATAACGTTCTTAGTACAAAAAAAGGCAGGACACAAAAGGTTTCTTTTGAAGCAAGTGTAAAACAGAAGATTTAATGACACTCGATAAAATACTGGTAGCTTACTTAATTGGCCAGGTTATGCTGAAAAGGAATTAAAACGAAAAAAAAATCTAAAAGGAATATACATACAAACATGCGTTAAATGCAAATTAACCAATACATTCACTTAAATACGTTTTCATTGCTCATTTTAAAAATTAGAGGGCCATTTAAAATACAAATGCATGCATCAATAATCTATCTTTGGCAGAAATGTAATAATAATAATAATAATAATAATAATGTAAACCTTAAAACATTAGTGTTATAATTCCCTGCCATGTGAAGACAGGATGATTGGCACTGGCATTTCTGCCAGTTTGGCTGGGGTATACTAGGTGTTATTTTTTATATAAAATTGTCTACAGCATACAATAAATAAAATAGGTTTTGCATAGAAATGCAAGCCAGCTTCTTTACTGGCCGTTAGCTCAACAATGTTCTCAGCAAAACACACAAAAAGGCAGAAAATGCTTATCAAAATTGGGCCGTGTTGTCGGTTCTGTTGTAAGAGCTAAGAAAACTGCATGTGTCCCTTGCGCGAGGGTCTTTTCTAAGTCATATATCTCCATCAAACATACTGAAATACTTGCTGGCATTTGAGAAGTAAAAGTAAGGCGCACTACCTCCAGGATACACGACTGGCAGAGGCATTGGAAGCATGCACCTTCCGAGAATATTATTCTCTTTATATAAAGCTGGGAGCGGTACCGTCTTTCCAATGTCACCGAAATCGCTATTCGGTCCCTCCAGGTCAGTAGACAGTTGTCTTTTTAATTTATTCCGTCGATTCTGAAACCAGATTTTGACTTGAGTCTCGGTGAGCTGTAAAGAGTTCGCCAGGCAAGCGCGCTCTGCGCTACTCAGATAGCGTTTCATGTCAAACGTAGATTCCAGTTGGAAGATCTGTCTTTTTGAAAATATAGTGCGTGTTTTCTTTTTCGTCATCAGTTTGTTTTTCTTGCCGTTGTTCTTTTGTTGCGCGTCGTCGCAGCTGTCCGTGCTCTCGCTGCGCACGTCCACGGTTTTGAGCGCGTCCACTCTCCCATCTCCATCTATGGTGACTTTATCTGAAAGCCAGGCAAACGCTATTGATATTCGTTCTAAACAAATACAGCACTACTAATAGCATATTATAGCAGTTTTGTGCCTAAATTCAAAAACATATCTTACCAATGGCGTGCAATCTTGCATCCGACCCATCTTTGCATGGACCCTCGCTCTCTCCGGGATGATGCAGACAGCCATCCCGACACACCACAAGCGTAGTCTTTGATTGACAGCTGTCAAAGTTTCTGCTGCTCGACTTGGAGTTGAGAATATTATCAATGGTGAACTTCAAAGAAGCGGGTCGACATGACGCTTCCTCCTTGCTCATATTCTCCGTTAGATGCGGGGTCCTCGTTGTCCTTGTCTCTTTTTTTGCCGCGTCGTAAACTAACGTCTCGATTCTCCGAGCACCATCGCTCCACGACGTGCAGTGCTGCTGCGTTCGCCTAGACTGTTAGTCCACTGACCGGAAGAATACGATTCTCCATCGTTTATTGGTCACGAGAATCAGACAGCACGGCGGCCAATGGCAGAGGGGGGTGGGAGCTAGAGCTCAGACCTATCCAGACATCTGGCACACATAGGCTATATGAATCACGCTGCCTACTGTTTTTAACGAGTGCTCTTAATAAAAGGAAAGAAATTTAAAGTTTTTAGCAAAGGCCAATTTTGCGGACTTTGCCAGCTCGTTTGATGATGTCAATTTGAGAAGAAAGGGAGCTTGGGCTATGACTTTTTTTCAATTGAACTTTCAGTTCACACTTAAGTAAATGATCTCATCTAATAATGGTTTTACTTCTTGCACTTCGTTAGTGTGTAAGATAATAATACGATTTGTAACTTTTTTCTTTTCTTTTTTTTCCTCTTTTTTCCCCCTCTTTTTTTTTTTTTTTTTTACCAAAGTTCATTCGTTTTTCCCCCCTCATATTTTTGTTTTTATTTTGTGGCAATGCATTGTTTGTGAAAGAAACTGGCATATGATTCTTTCGAACTATCTTAGCCGCAGGCTACAATGTGAATATTACAAAAATGAACGATGGCCCTCACTTTTTATACATTATTGATACTCAAGTTATTTTTAAGTCGTTATTTCTTCGTCCTTTAATAATTGATCTAATCATTGTGTATTGGACATTGAAAGCATGGACTATAATGTTGTAATAAATATTATTTTATTGAACCTTTAGTCAGTCACCACAATTAAGATTTCATTCTTTTCTTCTTGTTTTTCTTATTCGGGAAGACGATAGTTTTTCAAAATAGACCTTGAAATACTTCTGAAATCATTGTTAACTATATATGAAAAGATTGTGTTTGTCTAAATATGATTCCAAATTCTAAATATGATTCCAAACAACATTATTTAGGCTAAATAATAATTTTAGATCATTATAATGTTGTCAAAGTGAATATGCCCAGTAGCGGGCCTATACTCAAGAGTAGGCTACATTTTAATGAGATTTATTTGTGAACTCATGTATGTATACATTTGATAGGCTACGTAATTAGGTAATATTCGTTTAATTATTTTATGTAAACTGTACATATTACATTCAACAGTGTTTTGATTTAGTATTGCTTTTTCTGTTGTGTCCGTAATAACGGACTGCATTTAAGAGGGCCTATTTAAACCACACCTTTTTTTTCTTTGTTAATTTACTGCATTGTGCTTTGAAAATGTGCTAAATTTGATTTACTCGTTTAGAAAATACCCAAAGTAATCCAGATTAACTGGACACCTGTGGAAATACATTTTGCATGATGATTGGTTTTCAAGCTGTCCCGTGAAGTCCTAGCACATTCATATAAGTCTTAAAAACCCATTTACAGAAAAATCATATTGCTTTAACGTGATTCGTTTATTAAAATGTATAATGTGAAAAGTGACAAAACTTATAAATCAGTGGTTCTGAATAAAAATAGGCCTATATTTGCACAAAGCAACTGTTGCCCTTATTTGCATACAGGTGAGGGCCCCCATGCACAGAAGATTATAGACATAACAGTGGCAATTAATACAAACTTGTCTCTCTCTTGTGATAGGCATTTTCTTTTCTTTGGATGCAGCAGGCATTATACTGCAGTTTCCAGCATGATCAGTTATTGCACCAATTGATGATAATTGTCATTGGGTCACTATTGTCAATACTGTCATTTTCCTAAGATCAGACAAGGCCTGTCATCTGTGATGTTATTAAATTCATTGAATGAGCAAAGGACGATAACGGATAGTTCACTGAATTCGAGAAGCCCATGATTGGGGGCGAGACTGGAGACACGTTAAAACTGAGTGTCGACATGGGGGTCGTTTTATCGTGGTACAAGATGGGCACCCGTACAATCCGTTGGGAGTTGTGGTTAAAATTAACAGCTTCTAAATCCGCGGCCAATTGTCTTTTCCATTTGTTTCGGCGGTTCTGGAACCAGATCTTCACCTGTGTCTCGGTCAGGTGCAAGGAGGCCGCGAGTCCCGCGCGCTCAGAACTACTCAGGTATCTCTTCATGTCGAACGTGGATTCTAGCTGGAAGACTTGGCTTCTGCTGAACACAGTTCGGGTCTTTTTCTTCCGGGCCGAGCCTGACTCGGAAGTGTCGGGACCTGAACGTTCATCGTAGAGCTGTGGAGCGTCCTCTCCCTCATCAACCACACACTCGCTCGATTTTCGGTCTACTGCTCCGTCAAGAAGCTCAGAGGCCACGGGGGTGTCCCTGTCGCTGCGGCAGTGTTCACTGGAATTGCGGGTTTCTTCTCTTGGACCTGAATAGAGATTGAAATGAATGTGTTTATAAGTGCTTAAGAAATGCATGTTTATTGTAGGCAATTTGATCAGACAATGTGATATAAAAAAATCTGCTCGCTAGCTCGTAATCTAGGCCCGTTCCCATATGTGCATATTGTATCAATCTATAAGCAGGCAACTTTCCCCCTTGGCTTTCACAGCTTTACAGAGTTAACGAATCAGACAAACCAATTGCACTCTGAAGCCTTTAACGAGTTTGGGAAGTCTTTCATTGCGACTCGGCTGCCCTGCGCATTCGAGTTGCTTTTGTTGGTTTTACCTAATGAGGCTTAAAACTCATTTGGACCTGCCAGAGGGACAATTGCTGCTGTACTAACACGGAGAATAATGATTCAGTTGGGAACTAATAATGAGCAAATCAGCCTGTTCCATCAACGAAAATCACAGCCCATTCGAGCTTGTGCACTCATTTAAATTAAGTCATCCATGTAGAGATCACTGTTCTGCTTATGAAACCTCTAGTTTTTCACTGACTATATTATAGGCTTCTTAATTTGTCACAATAACGGTGGAGTTTTTAACTATAAACTTACTCTCAAGGGTTTCCCGTCCATACCACTCCAGAGGTGACTGTGTGCTCCGACACATCTCTGTCTTGAAGCCTGTGCTGCATGCTTGACTGCACATTTCTTTCCGATACGCCTTAGTGCTGTCCTTAAGAACCGTGCCATCGCTATCCTTTATAGGACGGACAGACTTTTCTGTCCTACAAGTGCCAAGTATATTCTCGATAAAAAACGACGAGCCCCTGGATGTGGTGGAAGTATGCTGTTGTTGGCTTTTGTCATGCATTTCTCGTACAAATATACCAGTAACAGCAGCCGCCGGGTGATTCGCGAATACTTCTAAGCAAAAAGCAACGAATCCTTTCTCTCCGGATGTCCCCGCTCAACCATCGCTTCAGTTGGACGAAATCCTTCGTGCGTCCACGGCGCCAGTAGAGAAGCGGGCGCTGTATAGTGGGCTAAAGAAAAATCCAAATCAAGTCAAATGCTTAACAAGCGGAGGGCATTCTGCTATTGGACGATCACAATAGCAAATGGGATTAGCCTACTCGTGAAAGGGTATTACCGGCTCCGGTTCGACATCGCTTTTGATCGTGTCTCAGGGTCGGTGGAACCCCTGTCACATAGAGCTGTATGTGGGTCAATTAGAGAGCAAATCAAAATACAGATAGTGGTTCAGCGCATCGCGTCAGCTGGGGATCTCGTAGAATCGGATGCTGCTCCGTCTATTGGTCGGATGGGTCGCTACATCACAACGACGTTACAGCAAACGCCACTGTTTGGCACGCAGGCAGCGAGACAGCCTTCGTCGGGCATCCCAGGATATGTTGTGTTTGGTTTATGCGTTTAAATAAGTCAAATGGGATATTTAAACCACAACTAAAGATTCAGGATTTTTTTTGGAACTCATGATCTGTAAACACTAAACATTTTAGCTACATCAGCCAGACGTTTATTTACTGACCCATGAAAATCGTTTTAAAATATTTTTTCGAGCGTTAACAGTAAATTGCAATTAAGTTCCTGGCCCTCACTGTACTCTAATTGGACAAATAGCCTACATTATGCATTTGGTTTTCTGGTTCCATGGTTACTTATTTGAGTGCATGTGATTTGCAAGCATATAATACAATTAAATTAAAAATTAAAGCAATTCGAAATCATTTAAATTGGTTAAAAAGTTAATTATAAATCTATCTTAGCACCTCATACTGGCACGAAATTTTTTAAAGTTTTTTAGAACCTTAAAGGTTTCTGTCAAGCGCTTGGGGTTCCCATCATGGGATCATTTTGTGGCTTTGTTTCATTTTGTTTGTTCATTATTAATTTTAATTTAATTTTACGAAATAAACAGCTTATAAACATGTTATTATTATTATTTTTTAAACATTAAACAAAAGTATTATGCACTAATTTAATACATTTCTTGTTATATAGCCTAGAACCTTTTTGGCATAAAGGGTTCTTTAAAATTGAGTCAAAAACCCGATGGTTCTATTGAACCCCATTGAGCGTTATGCGCTATAAAGCATAAAAACAAAACCATGCATAATGCGTCCAAAAGTGTAAATACCTAGCTGTTACTTGATTCTTAAAATTACCTTCATTTGGTGTGGCCAACGTGATATATTTGTTTTGGTTCACGTATGTTGAATAATACTTTTGACTTAAAATTAAGGAAATAGGTTGTGACAAAAAAAATTTACAGCATGTGATTTGCAACACTTAATTAAAATATAGGCCTAACTAAATGAAAATAAAAGATAATTACCTAAAATAATATAGATATAAATTGTTTCAAATGTCTGAGATTTGACGTTATATAGGCAACCGCTTCAGGACAGCAGGTCAAATCTTAGTTTGAGATAAATAACGTTGGCTACTATTCTGGCCTTAAGGTTACCCAAAATAGGCAAAACGTATTTTAATGATCATGATTTAGCGAGGTCACGGCGATTGGTAAATAGCGTGAGATTCAGTAGACTACTTCCGTTAAGTTAATACATGGAAGACAAATAGAAAACTCATACAATCCACAAAATAAGTTGGTCTAAAAAAGGATTAGGCCTAGCTATTTGCAGAAGTGCAACTGTGAAATTCTTGGATTTTGAAAATAAGTTTATATTGTAGGCCCTAGGCTACTAATTTCCTTGTTATTTATGACGTGATTTTTTTTTCTCGCTCTTTTTTCTATATTATGTATTAATAATTATTCGACATTATTATTGTGGTGGACTTCGTATAATAGCAGTCATTGTCGTTTTTTATTTTTATTTTATTTTAGGTGAATTCAGGCTAATTGGGATACTTTTTTTGCCATTGAGATGACTGGGGAAAAGTGTCCCACCTGAATATGCTTACGTGAAGGTGAAAGGTAATAATAGCCTAATAATAACAATAATAATGTAGGCCTAATAATATAAAATAATATGTAATAATTATATATATTTTTATAAATAATGTAAATGTAATAATTTAAAAGACACTACAAGTAGCCTAAAAGGAAAAAGATTATTATCAGCTCATGGTCTATATGTTAATTAAAGTTCATATAATTCTACATTACAAATAGGCTAGGTCAACGTTTATTTCGTCTTGTCTGATGATAAACTATGACAACAATGGGTGCAGATGTATTTTCTAAGATTTTCGTACATGAACATGTAACAACTTTGACATTATGAAAATCCTTCATTTCTTCAGCGTTCATGAATTACCGAGGTCACAACCTAATCATCTTACGTAGGCCTACTTTTTAATTTACGGATAGCGTGAAATTGAGAACTTAATTGTTACATCCTTTAACTTAAATGTGTTAAATTAGTCTATATGTCAAGAATTAGGAATTTTCACTAGCTTATCTTTAAATCATATTGTTGAAGCGCTAAATTAATGTTCTTGTTTACGTCACTGCATGCTTTTCATAATGGGATTTTAAAACCGATTTTCGAATTTGCTGTTTAAAGTTAAGAAATATATTTTCCTAAAATTACAAAATTGATAAGAATATCAATCAGAATATATGTTATATGTAAGATTCTTGTCAGCGGTGTGGCGTGTATTTCAGTTTCTTTTTCACGATGGATAAATAAAAAAATTGTGTTCATCAACAGCTTGTAATCATTGTGGCATTAGCCTATTGATTTCAGCAAAGAGTAAGTCTGTCTCTTTTTTTATTATTATTTTTATTATTATTATTATTATTAAACAAATCTATACATAGGCATATTGGCCCAGTTGAGGACTCAGGGATGCATCAACTATCTTGGAAAATAAAATTTAGCCCGAGAACGTCTAATTTTTGGCAAATATGCTTCAGCAGGCTGTGCTTGGAATGGTCTCATGCAACAGGCAACAATAGGAAAGGCACTATCAAAGGCACTTACTGTTTTTAAACATGCTTCAAGTTTGAAAATCCATATTGTGATATGCTACATATGGTGTCAAGCAAAATTATGTCTACAGTGTTTTCTCTGCGACCACTTAACCCACTTACTGCAGGTTTTGATGTAGGCCTATTGACTGGGGGTCCCTTCTCTTCTTTCCCTCCTTTTTCTTCTTCTTGTGAGTGAGAGGCAAAGATTATTTAGCTCATATTACTGTGTGTACTTCGGCACTTTCTCTGATATGGCACCAAGTCCGACCCCCTATGTGAGGGCCGGCCTCATGGGCATGTAACCCCACTGATCCTTATCTAGACTGGCATGGCCTTTTCACACTGCTGACCAGTATTGAGACCTTTAATGCTTTCCTCTCTCTCTCTTTCTCTCTCTCTTTTACTTTTTCTCCCCCAACACACATATATTTCTTCCATTTATTTAACTACCCTTTTTGCCCTCATTGTCTTTCACTATATGTCACAATTCTTACCCATCACATGAACTCATCCCTCCCCCATTTGTCCTTATGTTCACATGATATCGCTATTCTCCTAATAAGCTTCAAAAGACCACATGGTGTAACCATATTTCCTTCCTATGATGGACCGAGAAAGGAAACAGGCCAAATAAATAGTAATCAAGTTATAAAAGTTAACGTTTTTCTTCTGCGCCTTCATTTCAGCTTCTGTTTGTTAAGCTCCTTGTGCATTTTCCTCTGGGCATGGTGTGATGGCTCAGTCTAAGCTCTCTTCAGAGGCATACAGTACTTTATGAATAGAGAGTATTAAAAGACTTTTATACAGATTAGCATATGACCCAGTTCAGCTGGATTCTCCATCCAAACGGTCACCCAGTTGTTTCTTGTAAAGGTGCTTTATCGCTGTAAGTCTCCTATAGTAAACCAGTCTGGTTATCATTATGACTATAATCATTCCACTGCCACTTCTTTCTGCTCTATCCACAAATCTTTTAACCATGTTGAATTTACACAGGTCAGTCTTAAAAAAATTATAGTATGCCTTAAACATCTGTCTTGGCTTTGAAGGCATATGGGGTGTCTACGAAGCCCCATCTATTGGTGGGGTTACAGTACAGCAGGTAAAAGATGTGTGTGATTCTATAATTGGAGATATATTTTGTTCACTAAGAGAAATTCTTTCCAGTATCTTGTTGAAAACAAATTATATTTTAATAATTCAGTGCTTGCCAAACACACTTGTGTACTTCAAACACACTTCCTTTTTTATTTTTTTTATTTTTTTTTATGAAAAAAAAGAAAAAAAAAGAAGATTTTTTTATATTATTGTTTGTCAACACTTTTACAGACACATTAGGCGGTGGTACCAGAGTAACAGGGTTTGATGGTAACAGAATTTACCATTTAAAACTTTTTAGGCAAAAACTTCACTTGCTTGCATAAATGCTAAGAGCACATGGCACTAATGAAATCATGATTTAAGTCAAGTCAAGTCAAGTTTATTTGTATAGCGCTTTTCACAATACAGATTGTATCAAAGCAGCTTCACAGTATTAAATTAAAATAATACAACAAAGTTTGTTTCAAGAGGAATTTATTGATTGATAAAATTAAATTAAATATCCCCAAAATATCCCCAACTGAGCAAGCCAAAGGCATAAGCTCAAACATATTTTGAACTACAATAATCCGGGATCACCAGTGATCCCTGACGGGTAATTAAAAGACTTTTAAACAACCCACTGTGTGATCAGTGATACATTCTGTTTTCCTTTTGATATTGTGGTAACAGTTTTGATATTTAACTAAATAACTCTTGGTGTAAGAACTTTTTAGATTAAAATATTTTCTCAGAGAGAACACACATACCGTTCAGTGCTTCAGACCTTATCAGTGAGGGAAAGTGACATCATTCCTGTATCTTACAGTTTAAAGGCAAAGACAAAGTATATACAGTAACAGAATTGATGCAAGACTGACTCATTTGGACAACAAGAAGTCATTATTTTCAGCTATATAAGACACTTTTTACAGTAAATATTATATTCTGTAACATCTTGTGATCCATGACAAGGAGTAACAAATTATTAAAATAATAAAAAATCTAACCATTTGAAAAAAAATAAAAAAAATAATGACTTTGGACACCAAATGTACCTGCAATTATAGAATCACCCATGTGCAGTTGTGGTTCATCTTACTCCTTTTCCTAGACATTATCATGGGCACATTATATTTATTTTCACATATGCAAAGTCCTTTCAGACTTTTCTCATGAGCAAAAAATCAAAGTGAGGACAAGTATTATGTTAAAAGAATGCAGAACCATCGAGACGTTTGTTACTCTGTTTAAGTGCGTAACACACCCTGGGTAGTAAATGATTGTCATTTGATCACTGGATTTACAGAAGTAATTTCACTTTTCAGAAGTGTTTTCTCAACATTGCAACATTGCGTATAAACAACTCCTGCTGAACACATGTATTATTACTTGAATCATCACTAAGGGAGGCATTTAACTATGTATTGCTGTCTTTGGAAGTCTTTTGTCTTTATTTTATTTTTTTTATAATTAAGTCGTCAATAATAATAATAATAAAAATTAAGTTCTCATTTCTCTGACACGCAGGTAAACAAATGAAACATTTCATCTTTTTAGTAGCAGTTTTATTTTGATTTGTTTTTATTTTAAAATGATTTATTTACATTTTAAATTATGATTTAATTATTTACTTTTCATTAAACTCACAAACCCCATGCAGTTCCATCAGGAACCCCAGTCTGGGAAATCATGACGTAATATGATAATGCACTTCATGTTGTTAATATGGTACAAGATTGTCCTATTCAAATCAACGTGATAAACAAGTTAGGTCAAAAGTAATCTAAAAGTAATCAAAAAGTAGTCAGATTATATCACTTTTAATGTAATGGATTATGTTACTAGCTACAATTTTTGTCATGTAATTTAGAATCAGTAACTGACTAAAATTTGGACGTAATGTAACCAGCACTGAACGGTGCAGGCTGTTGGAGGCTTTGAGCATCTTAGTTTAACCATGAGTTTTTTTTATTTATTTTTTTTATTTTTTTTTAGCAATGAATATATGATAAAAACATGTACTGGCTCCTGTTAGCATCAACTGTGTTTAGTGTTCCGGGAGAGAATAAGGCAGTCATTAGAAATATATATAGTCTTTTTTTCCCCAAAAATCATCGAAAAATTAAGTGACTTTTGTCAGTGAATTAACTTAATTTTCTCATGCAGATATTCTTTCTTGTTTAAACTTAATTTTGATAGGTTTGTTTTGGCTTGTTTTTTTTTTTTTTTTTTTTAAACAAGACTTAATACCTAGTTGTTGCTTCTTTAGTAAATGCATCTTGATTTAAGAAAGTTTAGATATTTGTACAGTAAAACAGGTAAAAAATACTTGATAAGAAAATTATATTTTGCAGTGTAGGGCACCATGTCTCTGACCCTTGTAAGTTGTTTCAGTTCAGAAACAAATAATTAGAAGTTCTCAAATGCATTTCTTTTGTAGAGCAAATGTTAAACATAAGTAATCTTGAACCCAAGAGACATGAGTGTTTCTCATGTCAAGGGAGCAAGGGACTCTCTTCAATAAACTCAAATGCATTTAAAATTTTATTTTTATTTATTTTTTACAAACATTTGAAGATTAGTTTTCACCATAAATATGAGCCAAGGTCAGGACAACTTCTGTGTTATTGTAGGAATGTTTGTCTGTATGCCCGGCTGCACCGATGGGTGGCACGCTTGATGTTCGTGCACAGACAGAAGGTCAGTCAGTCATGACTTTTATATGATCTTTAAGGAATTCTTGCTGTTTCCTATAAAAGACAGTAGCCGGGCTCAGGCTTACCCAGCTATGCTATAGCCTGGACTCTACATTTGACCCATTAAACTCTGCATTGACATCAGACACATTTAAGGTCCGGGCATCTGCTGTAGCTCTTTAGTGGTGCGGTCAGCCCGAACGCCCTCATGGTCTCTGCGGTTTGAACCCGAATTGAGTCGCCACCGTGAAATTGGACTTGATATATGGGCGGAGGCACAGTCAAAGTTTTGCTGAAGTCTTGCCTCTCTGGTTAATACCGCATCAGTTTGCAATTTTCTGAAATAAAGGGTTAAGGACAGAGAAGCACACATCACCAGAATTTGTATTAAAGGAAACACAAAACAATGTATTATGTTAAAAAGGCTGCATTTGATCGTAATGTATTTCTGCTATCTGAAACTATGATATTATGATATGTTGATCTTCTGTTGGTGGTTATTATTATTTTGTTATTTATATATTTGCTTAATTGAAGGAATTATTTGTACTACACTTTCTTTTATAGAAGAGGAACATAATAGCCTTGTTATTGCAAGATTTGTATAATTATTTAAGCTTGGCCTAAAATGTCAGTTTATCTTCTTTATCAGCTGGAGGTTTTTAATGAAGAATGTCTGTTTGTTTAACCTCTTCATGCTACGTTGCCCCCTGTCAACCCCAGCTCTTCACGCTGCCACAAAGAGTTGAAAACGTGAGGTTTTTAAATGCAGTTCAGATCAAACTAAAAATTCCACTGCTCAAACTCTCTACCTCAGCAAGGTCGAGTATAAAACACAAAAATAGAAATAAAAAAAGGACAAATATATAATTAAAACTGAACTGTGTAGCGTGGCAGTGCTTATTATTGTTTAAATGTATACAGTTTTTGACAAAAACTAGCAGTCAGATTTGAGTTTTACATAACATTTACATTTAATGTCAGAAAACAGCTGAAGTGTTAAAAATCTGAAATGCAAGTTAATACTAAATAAAAAAGCCCTTTGTAATAGGGAGCACAAGCGACTTTATAGTATTACAACTGAAATATGCTTATTTGCAATTAGATCTCTTAAACAGATTTGCTAGTTAATGCCGTTTGCATCACACCTTACATAAAGAATTTAGACCAAATAAATGAAAATGGAAAAACACTTTGTACCTCTAATGTTTAATACTCATTTTAAGCAGTGTAAAGAATGGATCAAAACCTCCAAACATTGCCGTGTGTGTGTGTGTGTGTGTGTGTGTGTGTGTGTGTGTGTGTGTGTGTGTGTGTGTGTGTGTGTGTGTGTGTGTGTGTGTGTGTGTGTGAGTGTGTGTGATGCAGAGCCACATGTGAACACAAATACAGTCAAGCCAAAATTTATTCAGACACCTTCCTATCCTCACTTACATAAATGAACTAAAGTGTCCTGCAACCACTGTAAAAAAAAAAAAAAAAAAAAATATATATATATATCAAAAATTATATCTGGTGTCTGAATAATTTTTGGTTTGACTGTATTAAAAAACCTAAGAAATGTTTATTTTTAATAATAGAGCGTGTAATCTTAACCACATACAAATCAATGCCTTTGATATTAAATATTCATTTGAACACTTGACATGTATTGTTGCCCGAGTGGTTTAAGATTGACTTTGCACACGTGTTGTCATTTTTCATGTCTGATTTATCATCCCAAACCCAAGTTCTGATTTCTGAGTTCATCTCCTTGGCTGAGTTTATTTAACCTGACAATTAACTGGTTGTTGCATGGGGAGATGCAGTGCACGCTTTACTGAACTGCTGCTGGATAAAGGGATTGCGTGAGAAAGAAAGAGAAAGAGAAAGACGACACAAAGAATGTGCAATGAAAAGCAAAGGCTTGGTCCTGTAAGCAAGCTGTGCTCAAGGTCATATCTGCAGCTCTTATGGTTAAGTTCCTTATTCCGATTCACTTCGCACTACACTCTTTAAAATTACACCCTTAATTACACCCTCTACACCCTTAAAAATTAAAGGTCCCAAAAGGGGGTTTCACAGCGATGCCAAAGAATAACCATTTTGCGGCTGCGAACAACACTTTAATAATCCAAAGAACCTTTGGTGTTGTGGAAAGGTTCTATGGATGTTAAAGGTTCTTCATGGAACCATCAATGCCAATACAGAACTTTTATTTTTAATAGTGTATGTCATAATGATGAGCACATGACACCGTTTGGCATCAGACCATCCCAGGACAGGTTATTCAGAGTAGATGCACTATTATTTCTAAACATGTCCGTGGAGGCTATGAACCGTTGGATCGGTTGGTCACATCACAGGCTTTGAAGTTTCCAAGACCAAGGGCGTCTGTATTGACTAATACATAACATCTTTTTTGAGAAGAAAAGGAGAACTTGGATGTCAGGAGGGATCCTCTTTCAGTCGCCAAGTCTGAAAGTAATGGGCAACTTTATTCAAAAAGACAAAGGATACGGCATTACCTCACTGTATTAGGGGGCCTGATGGTGAATCAGTATAATATATAAAGAGTTATCCTGTCATCTCTCCATCTCTGCTTCTTGAGGATGGATTGCTCATGCCTGGCCAGCCTAACTGTGGTAATTGGTGAGCCTGTTTGGGGAGTGGTGATTAAAGATGGATGTGGGGAGTGGAGGCAGGACTGGGTTAACAGAAAGCGACAGGAAAGATGAAAGGCGGTGGTATTAATGCGTTGCCCAGAGGAGAGGAGACGCTTGTTTTTCACTCCGTTTGTCACGCAAGTTTCCTGCCCCGCCCAGCTCGACCGTCGACAGGACACTCCCTCTTTCTGGAGCTCCTCACACAATCTCTCCAGCTTTGCTTTTGAATGTGTGGCACTTCTCCATGTTCTGTGCTCTGTCTACTTCTCATCATATACAGATCTGTGCATCTCGACTGTGTCTTTCTGTATGTTTGTTCCTGTCTGTCTATCCATCCGTCGTCTTCTGTCTTTGTCTGTGTGTGAATCATATTTCTCTCGCTCCTTTTTGCTGCCTGCCAGTTACTGATGCCTTTTTTAAGGAGAATATAATATGAAAAAAAGAAAAGACTATCGCTCTTACGTGTAGGTCAGGCATTGAAAACAACTGCTGGTTTCAAGGTGCTTGAAGTGCTTTTAATTAATTGATGAGAGTGGAAATGCTTTAACATAACTTCCATCTTTGGCTCACACTGTTCTTTCTCTCAGTTGAATGTTACTAAAATAGCATAAGTAGACGAGACTTGCCTTTTTAGGGCGTCTTAGGCACACAAAAAAAAAAATCTACCTATTGAAGTTTAAGTATTTCATTTTTGAGGAAAACCCTTTTATAAAAAACACCCTGTGGAGCAGTTGAGTGCCAAAGTGCTCCTCAGGTATGGATAAATCTAACAAAAAATATAAATAAAATTCTATTAAAATTAAAATTAAATAAAAAAATATATATATAAAAAATAATTCAGCCAAAATAACACTAATTATCATATTAAAAGTAGGCACATCTTTTTTTCCAATTACAGCATATCTGTAAAAAGTAAACTTGTTTTTTATTAATGATTTCATTGACTTAAAAAAAAAATCTACTAATATAAAATTCCAGTAGTACAACATATGTTGCTAATTATGTTGTAACTAACAAATCATCCAATTTTTTTTTTTACGAATATTACACCTATATTGACAATACTGCAATAAAATGTTTTTAGGACAACATTTCTATTAATATAAGCATTGCGGTTTGGTCAACAGTATTTTTCTTCGACTCAGATCTTCTCCAAGGTAATTCTATTTTTTTATTTATTAAAATGTGTGACAAATATTACATGTACATATAATTAATATATAATAACATTTAATAAACATTAATAATATTAAAATAACATTTGTTATATATTTATCATATTTACATGTATAATATATTATTTGAATGAAAACCTTTTTCATGTTTTTCTTTTACATTTAGGATTTTATTAGTTAATGCTTTCTCTGACTTGAGATTTCCTGTGCAATGTATACCAAAAGTACCAAAAATGTATAACAATATTTGCTCATTTAAAATGCTATTTTAATGTGATATAATTACTGGATACTTTGCTCTTAAATCCACGTACTGCCACAGAACCATTGTCTCTCACAGGAATAAGGTAGGCTATTTTATTTTTAAATGGTTGGCCTATACTGTATTTTGGTTCATTGCAGCTCATAAAGTCAGTATATAAATGTAATGTAACTTATACAAGACATTGTACGTTAATCTCACATCGTTTTGAGTATTCTGGAAGTATGTGGCCAGATATGGATTTCTGTTAGCTTCACATCATAGCACAGTGGTAATAACTGAGTAGCAGGTTACTATTTCACAATTGATTTCTAGCTGTAATACCTAATCCATTTTTCTGACTGGTCAATTACCCCAGAGGCATCTCAAATGCTGGAATCCTTTGTCGGATTAATGCCTGTTCAGTTGACTTTAGTTTGTCTAGAGCCAAAAAAGACAGAGAGAGACAGCGAGAGAAACTTGTTTGTTTTGTAATTGTTCTGTATGCTGTGAGTAATATCACGTCCTTCATTTCCTTTACCACCTTATAGATGATTAAATCATTTATATTAAATTGAAAATCATTTGTAATAATAGATTAAAGGGGAAAACAAACAAAAAAACTAATTCTACTTACTTTTTTCATCCCTGTTTACTTACATTAAATATCGACAAACATCCTTTAGAGGTGCGTTTTCCCATTTAATCATTGAAATAATTTCGAAAAAAATGATTAGCCTGGTTATGGTGCTCCCCTTTCAACCATCATTTGGTCAGGTATAGGTCCGGTGCAGTGATTTCCAATTTCAGTTTTCAGAGGAAAAATCTGTGTGTCGTAAGTGCCGTCATTAGTTAAACACGCTGCTGTCTCTGGTCTGGTGTACAGAGGGCTCCATGAGGTATGGATGTTGTCAGCTTCTATTTGCTTAGCGTGACCTTTGGAGCTTGTCTGGGGTCACTGAACACTTTTATTTCCCCTGCTCACATGCAGAGTCTCTGTCTCCAATGAAAGAGGATATCAGGATGAACGGGAAATACGAATCAATCATTCTAAAGCTGGTCACTGCAGTGTCAGTATCAACTCACGCTTGGTGAGGTCATTATAATTTTCTGTACTAAACAGGAATACTTTTTTATTTTTATTTTTAGTAACACTTCACAAAGAGCTCCAATAGATAACATACAACATTTGTTCAACTGATATTAACCGAGCAATACATTTGTTGCAGTATTTATGTATCTTTGTTCATGTTAGTTAATAAAAAACTGTTCATTGTTAGTTCATGTTAGCTCAGGTCCATTAAATAATAATAACAGATATCCTTTTGATTTTAATAATATATTTATACATTTTGAAATGAACATTATCTAATATTTTCACTTAGTTCATTTGTTAACTACATTATTTAATATACTAATGATAACTAACAAAGCCTTATTGTAACGTGTTAACATTTTCCCCCTTAACAGTAATTAAAGGCACTTCAATTTATTATTATTATTATTATTATATATCTATTTCTTTTTTATTAGCTTTTTACCCTCTGGAACAATTTAATGGCTTTTGTAGTCATTGTTTTTTTTATGAATTGGTTGTTTTGATCTTTTTGGAAAATATTTAGCAAATAAATGATGATGAAAAACAGTGTTTTTATGCATTTTGTAAATATGTTAATGAGTTGAAGTACATTCTTTTAATTTATGGAAAGTCTTAGTTTTGAGGATATGTTTATCTGTACAAATATAATTTAAATATAATATAGATCACTTATAAAAATATTTAATAATTATAAAATATTCCAAAAAGAATGGCCATATCAACTATTAGACATTGTTCTTAATTATCAAAATAAATAAATAAATACAATATTTCTATTAATGTACACAGTGTCTGACAAGCAGTTACACTATGGATTTGTTTATGATGGTAAAAAGCAAACATTTTATAGAAATATATATAATATTTGTCTTTTTATATTATTTGTATACTATAAGAAAAGCAAAAATGTATATGATATTCTTTTACATTCATCCTTTTGTGGTATTCATATTTTTCTTGTTCTGATGGACCCATGCACAACATTTAGTTTTTTTTTAAAACAATACATCCATGACAATTTACTTAAAACTACTTAATGATGACTTAAGTTAATTACAAGCATGTAATGTTCAGTACATGGTGAATATTTGTTTGCTTGTCTAAAAGCCTGCGCTGACCAACTGGCCCCAGTCTTCACGCAGATCTTCAACAGATCATTGGAGCAGTGTGAAGTTCCCTGCTGCTTCAAACGCTCCACTATCATTCCGGTTCCCAAAAAACCTAAAATCACTGGACTTAATGACTACAGACCTGTCGCTCTCACGTCTGTGGTCATGAAGTCGTTTGAAAGACTGGTGTTGGCCTATCTGAAGGACATCACTGGACCCCTTCTGGATCCCTTTCAGTTTGCTTACAGAGCAAACAGGTCTGTGGATGATGCAGTCAACATGGGACTGCACTATATCCTGCAACATCTTGACAGACCTGGGACTTATGCACGGATCTTATTTGTGGACTTCAGTTCGGCCTTCAATACCATCATCCCTGATCTTCTCACAGCCAAACTGACTCAGCTCTCCATGCCATCCTCAATCTGTCAGTGGATCTCCAGCTTCCTGACCGACCGGCAGCAGCGAGTGAGACTGGGGAAGCTCACATCCAGGACCCTCACCATCAGCACTGGCGCCCCCCAAGGGTGCGTTCTCTCCCCACTGCTCTTCTCCCTGTACACTAATGACTGCACTTCTAAAGACCCCTCTGTCAAGCTCCTGAAATTTGCAGACGACACCACCGTCATCGGTCTCATCCAAAATGGTGACGAGTCTGCTTACAGACTGGGGGTTGAACAGCTGGCTGTCTGGTGCAGCTATAACAACCTTGAGCTGAACACGCTCAAAACAGTGGAGATGATTGTGGATTTCAGGAGAAAATCCCCAGCACTCCCCCCTCTCACCATCATGAACAGCACTGTGGAAGCAGTGGAGTCATTCAGGTTCCTGGGCTCTACCATCTCTCAGGACCTGAAGTGGGCAAATCACATTGACTCCATTGTGAAAAAGGCCCAGCAGAGACTGTACTTCCTTCGCCAGCTGAAGAAGTTCAATCTGCCACAGGAGCTGCTGATCCAGTTCTACTCAGCCGTCATTGAGTCTGTTTTAAGCACTTCCATCACTGTCTGGTTTGGTTCAGCTACCAAATCGGACATCAGGAGACTACAACGGACAGTCCGGACAGCAGAGAGGATTATTGGTGCCCCCCTGCCAACCCCCCAGGACCTGTACTCTTCCAGAGTGAGGAAGAGAGCAGGTAAAATCATCACAGACTCCACTCACCCTGGACACCCCCTGTTTGAACTGTTACCGTCAGGACGGCGACACAGATCACTGGCCACAAGAACATCCAGGCACAGGAACAGTTTCTTTCCACAGGCCATTTCCCTTCTGAACACTTAA
Source organism: Leuciscus leuciscus (assembly GCF_965113295.1). Taxonomy (NCBI): domain Eukaryota; kingdom Metazoa; phylum Chordata; class Actinopteri; order Cypriniformes; family Leuciscidae; genus Leuciscus; species Leuciscus leuciscus. Next base: position 41,396,013 of record NC_138727.1, on the reverse strand, counting down.
CATGCCCCCCAAGGCATATGCCTGTAAGTGCAATACTCCCACTGTCTAGTGCAATATTCTCTTAACTCAGGTGATATTTATATTTATATTATTCATACTACTCAAAATACTGTAAATATGTTCATAATCTGTAACATGCACTAGACTCCCACTGTCTAGTGTAATATTCTTTAACTCAGGTGATATTTATATTTATATTATTCATACTTCTCAAAATACTGTAAATATGTTCATAATCTGTAAATGTTTATTCAGACTAAACCCAACTGTGACCCCTTTTTTTTTTACTTTTTATACTATTTTTATTTTATTTTTTTAAAATATATTTTATTCTTAGAATTTGTATTACTATGTTTCTTGTTGTATTTGTATTTGTATATGTGCACTGGAAGCTTCAGTACCAAGAAAAATTCCTTGTGGGTGCAAGCACACTTGGCAATAAAGCTCTTTCTGATTCTGATTCTGATTCTGATATTTACAGTTGATTTGCTCTCTACAAAAGTTATTCTTTCCAGTAGGCTATTTCACAAATAACTAAAATGATATATGCTAGGTGACGTTACACTAAATCAGTGTGTAATTATGTAGGTTATCTTTGTGCAATTTGAGATCCAGGTCTGTTTTATTTGGTTATTGTTTAGAGATTTATCCTATTTACTATTAACATTGAGTGGACTCCCAATCAACTCGTGAACCAGTTTTAACACTGAACTTAATGGAGATTAAAGCTGCATTATGTCAAATCGACCAGTAGAGGGCAGCAAAGTTATTCAAAACAAACGTCAACTTTCTCGTTGGTCTCATCATTCTCGCCAAGCTCTCATTAGGTAAAAATGCTTATTGTATTAACGACTGAATTGCTTATGCTTATGTATTTTCCGAGAGAGAGAGAGAGAGAGAGAGAGAGAGAGAGAGAGAGAGAGAGAGAGAGAGAGAGAGAGAGAGAGAGAGAGAGAGAGAGTATTGTCAAACACAGAGCCGTGCCGTGAGCATACAATTAATTTAATAAAATCATTACGACCCTTAATTAAAGCAGAAATTAATTAACTGAAAATAACAATGCATTAATTCTCTTCCTCTTCCACATTATCCTTCTACCTTCTGGTATCTGTCGCTTTAGTGCTCATAGTCTTAGGCTTCTAAATCAGCGAAGAACGTAAAATGATTTGATTTTGCGTATCCGCCTCATTTGGCCTGTCACATCACTAGGCTACACTACTAAATAAGAATACAATGTGCAAAGTTATGCATTAACACACACACACACACACACACACACACACACACACACACACACACACACACACACACACACACACACACACACACACACACACACACACACACACAAACATGGGTTTCCATAAGTGCCCATATAGTTGAAGAAACGCCCATTAAGCTATGATACTGGATCAGATATTTCCTCTGATAATAAATCTCGTAAAACCGAAAGAGGGTGGCGCTGTTGTCCAAGAAATACTTTGAAGTGACATTTCCTTCAAAAGAGACCATATTAATCACTGTCATACACGTTTGGTCTCCACACAGACTGCAATGTCTGAAATCCTTGTGGGCACGTTGTTTGGTACCCATGAGGAAAACAGCTCAGAAATCATACGAAATTTTTGTTTTCTGTCAGGGTTGTGTTTAGGAATAGGGGATAGAATATAGCCTACAGATTGTACAGTATACAAATTGTCTATGGAAAGTCCCCATAAAACATGGAAACCCAATGCGTGTGTGTGGTTGCCTCGTCTTAAATCACCTTTCAATTATATATAATTCACATACAAAACCTGGGAACTTGGAAATAATCTGAGACATTAAAAAGGATATTGCAAACATTGATTAAGACATCTCTTGGATTCATGCCAGCGAGATGATCAAACACATCTGTCTCTTTTTGACTGGCTTTTATACGAGTCTGCTAATGACTTGCATAGTAAATGTTTCATCAATCAACATACGCGTGCTGAATAAATTACGAGGACAAAAGACGTTTATACCCCCCAAAAAAACTCAGTTTACGAAACTCACGTGTTGATATTGTACTGTACTGCAGTGGTTCTTGTAAATTTGTAACACGTTTTCTGTATTGTTACCAACCCTTTTTGTCCATGTTTGATGTGCTCAGGTCATCTCTCTCTTTTTTTGTTTTTGTTTTTTTGAGTCATTTGTTGTCATGAATGATTGTGTAGTGCTCCACACTTATCACAACAGACAACGCAGAAGGACAGACTTCAGTTTTCCTAAGGTATAAATGATAAAGGAGACTTGGATGTGTGTAATCTCACTGCATTACCTTCTTCAGGCATTTATTTTTCCTCTAACCCACTAAGTAAGGGTATCAGTCATAGTTAGAAAGGGTTTCAGTCATTGTTAGAAAGGGTATCACTCATAGTAAGTACACATAGCAGGACGACATAAGTGGTAAGCCTTTTACCCAAAGAGATCTTTATTGCATTGTAGGATTAGAGATCAGAGCTGCGTTTCCCAAAAGCATTGTAAGCCTAGAACGTAGAACCATTGTCACCAATGGTCTCTAGTTTATATGATCAACTTAGCTCACGATACTTTTGAGAAATGCAGCCCAGGATGATATGATTTACTCATATGTCAGTGATAACCGGTTAAGTCTTAGTACTAACAATATAAATAATGTATTAAAGGTTATTTCATGTATTTACAATATACAATGAAAACAAAAACCATGTGGCGTGTGCAGAAGGTTATTTGAATTGTGTCGAAATTCTGGCTGTAATATGGAACAAGTCTTAAAAAAAGAGAGGGAGAAGAAAATAGTGTAAAAATGTACATTGTTTCCCCAGACACGAAAGCCCATTTAACCAGCCAATAAAAATGAACTAGTGTATTCTGAAATTAGACAGGGAACAGGAGAGGAAAGAAAGGGGTGGAAAAAAATATTCACCTCAGACATATTTATACAATCAACTTTCACATGAATAGAAATGATGTTTCATGAAAGATGTTGCTATATCTCTTTGTTTGAGAAAGTCCTTCATGGAAGTGAATTAATGCAATCACTTTTGGCTCAAGAATGGAATGTAATTTGAGATTTGAAATCACAATTATTACATTCAAGACTGCAAATAACAATAAGAAAGATAGATGAATGGAAATCATTTTCCAAATCCTGGAAACTGGGATTCCTGGGACTGAGTGACAAGTGAACATATTTGAAAGTCTCATTTGATCGGGGCCCTCCAGAATTCAACACTCATGCTATTCAATTATTTAGTTAATTTAAACTCTTTTAACTTTAAAAAAAAAATGTTTTAAAATAAAATAAATTAAAATGAAGCTGAAGATTCCCAGGTGAAAAAGACGTATATTAAATGTATAAAAAATATACTTGAATATACATTTGTATTCCCAACATGCTTATTTGAAGTGCATTAAACAAATACATTGAATTGTATTATAATATATTTCTAAAAAAGTATACTAGAAGTACATTGGTAATAAATATATGCTTAGTTACACTTTTAAGAAATATGCTAAACACAAGCATACTTTTAACATATTTCTAAAACGTTTTTAGACTATTTAATAGAAAACGTAGTGTTGTTTTTAATTTTACCCAGCTTCTTCAAGTTTGCATGGCGTGTGACATTTGGAACCTCATTATATTGTGATTCTAGGTAAGATTTGTATTACATTAACGTTACTCTGTGCCAGTCGTATTTTTGACAAAGTGTAAAAGCACGTCTTCTTCAGTTCACTTCACCTACATTCAATTTGACCAATCAGAGCCAAGCTTTTCAAGTCGAAGTCAAAGCAGACTCGAAGAGTTGAAGATACTGCCCTCAGAAGTTACTGCTAAGTTTTACTTGCTGTTTGCATAAATAAATAGCTCACTGTTTAGGTTTTTTCCTAGGTGGATAGGTCTGCTATGCATTTGCTAATATGACTTACACGTGGAATACTGACGTTAACCGCTGTAACATGATGCTGACACTGATTTCTAGAAACTTCAGCACTGGGTATTTAGTCTAAATCTAAAGTCTTTGATAAATCTGTTTAAAATATATGTGGAGACATTTGACTGTCTTAAAACAACTATAAAACATTGTCAAAACCCCCCAGAATTAGTCAGTATAACATGTACAACATTACATTAACATTATTTTTATTAGCAAAATGAAGCTGTGTATTTATTTCTGATTTCCTGAACAATTTAGCTTCATTGTTATGATGTAACTGATCTTTAAAAAGTTTGAAAAAAAATTTTTTATGAACATAACATATTTACTTTGTCTTGAGCTGACCAGCCAATTATGGTAGTGTGTGCTGATTGGTGTTTATATTAGTTCAAGCTTGTCAACCTTATTGCCTTTTTGATTACTTTCCAATATATATTTCTAATTACAAATAAGTACAAAGATTACATTGTTAAAGGGATGCTTATAAGAGAGCATACATTTTAAACTGCTGAGTCTGTGAAGGGTTTTGATTATATTACCCAACAGGTATTGTACTCAACGTACTGCCATTCTTAAAAAGAAAACAAATCATTCATCATAATTTGCCTGCCTTATATATATATATATATATATATATACAGTGGGGAGAACAAGTATTTGATACACTGCTGATTTTGCAGGTTGTCCTACTTACAAAGCATGTAGAGGTCTGTAATTTGTATCATAGGTACACTCAACGCTATCTCACGACCAATTCGTATGAATTCGTACGAATGATAAAAAGTTTGCTAATTCATACTAATTCGTACGACCTCACTCGTACGAATTTGTACGATTTGTCTAAACCCACGTGATGGGTAGGTTTAGGGGCGGGGTCAGGGGTAGGTCATTCGTATGAATTCATACGAATTGGCCAATTCGTAAAATATGTACGATTTTGCAAAAACGAGTCAGGTCGTATGAATTCGTACGAATAAGCCACTTTGTAGAATTTTTACGTTTTCCCGTGAGATCGGGCTGGTACACTTCAACTGTGGGAGACGGAATCTATAACAAAAATCCAGAAAATCACATTGTATGATTTTAAAATAATTAATTTGCATTTTATTGCATGACATAAGTATTTGATCACCTACCAACCAGTAATAATTCCGGCTCTCACAGACCTGATAGTTTTTCTTTAAAAAGCCCTCCTGTTCTCCACTCATAACCTGTATTAACTGCACCTGTTTGAACTCGTTACCTGTATAAAAGACACCTGTCCACACACTCAATCAAACAGACTCCAACCTCTCCACAATGGCCAAGACCAGAGAGCTGTGTAAGGACATCAGGGATAAAATTGTAGACCTGCACAAGGCTGGGATGGGCTACAGGACAATAGGCAAGCAGCTTGGTGAGAAGGCAACAACTGTTGGCGCAATTATTAGAAAATGGAAGAAGTTCAAGATGATGGTCAATCTCCCTCGGTCTGGGGCACCATGCAAGATCTCACCTCGTGGGGCATCAATGATCATGAGGAAGGTGAGGGATCAGCCCAGAACTACACGGCAGGACCTGGTCAATGACCTGAAGAGAGCTGGGACCACAGTCTCAAAGAAAACCATTAGTAACACACTACGCCGTCATGGATTAAAATCCTACAGCGCACGCAAGGTCCCCCTGCTCAAGCCAGCGCATGTCCAGGCCCGTCTGAAGTTTGCCAATGACCATCTGGATGATCCAGAGGATGAATGGGAGAAGGTCATGTGGTCTGATTAGACAAAAATAGAGCTTTTTGGTCTAAACTCCACTCACCATGTTTGGAGGAAGAAGAAGGATGAGTAAGAACACCATCCTAACCGTGAAGCATGGAGGTGGAAACATCATTCTTTGGGATGCTTTTCTGCAAAGAGGACAGGACGACTGCACCGTATTGAGGGGAGGATGGATGGGGCCATGTATCGCGAGATCTTTGCCAACAAGAGCATTGAAGATGGGTCGTGGCTGGGTCTTCCAGCATGACAACGACCCGAAACACACAGCCAGGGCAACTAAGGAGTGGCTCCGTAAGAAGCATCTCAAGGTCCTGGAGTGGCCTAGCCAGTCTCCAGACCTGAACCCAATAGAAAATCTTTGGAGGGAGCTGAAAGTCCGTATTGCCCAGCGACAGCCCCGAAACCTGAAGGATCTGGAGAAGATCTGTATAGAGGAGTGGGCAAAAATTCCAGCTGCAGTGTGTGCAAACCTGGTCAAGAACTACAGGAAACGTATGATCTCTGTAATTGCAAACAAAGGTTTCTGTACCAAAAATTAAGTTCTGCTTTTCTGATGTATCAAATACTTATGTCATGTAATAAAATGCAAATTAATTACTTAAAAATCATACAATGTGATTTTCTGGATTTTTGTTTTAGATTCCGTCACTCACAGTTGAAGAGTAGGCCTACCTAAAAATTACAGACTTCTACATGCTTTGTAAGTGGGGAAAACCTGCAAAATTGGCAGTGTGTCAAATACTTGTTCTCCCCACTGTGTAATTTCTACAGTTATTTACTTTAAATCCCCCAGTATTATAATAATAATAATAATAATTAATAATTCGTTACATTTATATAGCACTTTTTCTGAGACCTCAAAGCGCTTTACATGGAAGGGGGGGAATCTCCTCAACCACCACCAATGTGCAGCATCCACTTGGATGATGCGACGGCAGCCATACTGCGCCAGAACGCCCACCACACACCAGCTTACTGGTGGAGAGGAGACAGAGCGATGAAGCCAATCAGTATATGAGGATGATTAGGAGGCCATGATGGACAGAGGCCAAGGGGCAAATTTGGCCAGGATGCCGGGGTTACACCCCTACTCTTTTTCGAAGGACATCCTGGGATTTTTAATGACCACAGAGAGTCAGGACCTCGGTTTTACGTCTCATCCGAAGGACGGTGCTCTTTTGGCAGTACAGTGTCCCCGTCACTATACTGGGGCATTAGGACCCACACAGACCACAGGGTGAGCACCCCCTGCTGGCCTCACTAACACCTCTTCCAGCAGCAACCTGGTTTTCTCAGGAGGTCTCCCATCCAGGTACTGACCAGGCTCAGCCCTGCTTAGCTTCAGTGGGCAACCGGTCTTGGGCTACAGGGTGATATGGCTACAGGCAATTATACTGCTATTCCTCTTTACAGTAAATAACTGTGATTCCCATTGCATCATGGGAATTTTCTGTGACGTCTATCACCACTTACAGAGACATATTTTTTACATTTGCAGTATAGCCTACTACTGTATTTGACGTAACGGTCTCTCTGGCGTGCACCATTCCATCGTGCTTTTTGTTTCCAAATTTTTGCCTTACACCGCGTGTCTACAACGCTATAATAGCCAGAGGCTGTCTATATTGGACACATTGAAGCGACCGGACCATTAATGCAAAATGCAAACCTGTTTGTCCCTTGTCAGAAATAGCTTTGACTCAGAGTACCGTGCGTCAGAAATATAACGGCGCATCACTGTACACTGTCTGGGTTTGGGATTTGTCGTGTCGCGCCGGAGCATCCAGTGTAATATCACTGGGGTATTTTGTTGGACCGCACCGTTCGTGTCTGCTCCTGGGTAGAGACGGAATTCACTTCACCGAGAGAGAGAGAGAGAGAGAGACCAGCAAGCAAGGTAAAAAAAACAAAAAAAACATTCTGTGTGTGTTGACAGGTTTGTGCCCAGTTTAACCCATGTTATACTCGTCAACATGGCGGTAACGAACTTCACCACGGTAAACTGCGCTAACGTTTCATTTTACAGACTTTGTTAGATTATTGAATTGTCGAGTTAAAATACGCCAACGAGCAACGCTTAGTTTACATTAACAATAAATTAACTAATGTGAAATTCTGTTTTGGTTGTAGATGTTGGCCTAGATGAGAAAATAACATTTTATGTTAGCTAAGTTTTATTTGGCTTGCGGCCACCTTTCTAGTTTTAGCATTAGTTTGCAAACTATAACATATAGTTTTTTATTTTATTTTATTTTATGGAATTTAATATTTACTTCCATTTTTGTATGTGTTTAAAGGCAACTGCAACAAAGCGCCAATTCGCGCCAGTGACTTATAGCAAGATTCCAGAGGTAGGCCATTTGTGATATATTTTGAGATAAGTTTGCTGAAATGATTAGCAATATGTGATAAGTGCTTTGGAGCCACTGGTGAAGACTAGGTAGCATACAATATCTTATAGAATCTCTATAAAATTGGCTAACTTTATATCAAATAAGTGTCCTTTGCATCATGTCTAACTTTATATTTATTACACAGCAAATGAACCAATCAGAAGATGGACCATTTTCCATGTTCAGTCTCACCAGATTAAATGTATCCAGGTAAGCACTGCAGTAAAACTCTCACTGATTCATTCATACCAAATCTAGCATTCTAAACAATGTAAGTTTATATTTTTGCATTATTTTGATATTTTATTAGGCAGAAGACTCTCTACCTTTGCAGTCCCACCTGAACAGGAAGGCCCTAACATCAGCACACAGGTGGGTTAACTACTGTAGGAAGGAGAACGATCATCACACAGTGATTTCTTGCATGTGTCTTGCTGTGTATTTGTCTCAAACAGGAACTCCTTCATTGCAGACAAGCTGAAATGGGCTAAAATCATCGATTTCAGTCTTTCTCTATGATTCTCAGCATTTTTGGACATAATTTAGGATTTGTAAGTCTGACACAATGGCCAGTGAATCAGTAGCCTACATAATACATACAATGAATCAGTACATAAATGAAATGTTAGTAACCTAACATTTTAAATATAAATTAGTGTTTATATTAGAGCTAATTTAAGTGTTCTTATTGATGTGAAATATGTTTAGTTGGCATTGGCAATAAGGTTTAACACAAAGTTTAATACAAAGCATGAACTTCTTAGAATGTACTTAAAAAAACAACAACTTGTATTCTGTCTGGGTACCTTGTGTAACTGATATGAATGACTCGGCAACAACATTTTATTTTAGTTTTAGGATAATTTTATATACACAATTTCATGAAAATTATACAAACACACAGATCCTCTTTAGACTTGCGTTAGAAGTGAGTAAATGCTAAAAGCCAAAGAAATGGTATAGGCAAAGTTGTGTAAGGTAGGATTGTTCAGTAACATCTGTAAGGCAGAAGTTAGGAAAGACTCACTGTATATGACTTTTCAAAATACAGTAAAAATAATAATAATAATAATGGATTTGCCTGGAAACTTATTATTACTGCAAAACACTGTAAAAGGTATGATTTTTGGAAGTGAAAAAGTAAGAATAGCCATAATATTTAAAGTTTAAAGTTTATAATATTCAACAAGACAATAAATACACACTATAAGGAAATCTTACTAAAAAAGGCAAGTTCCCCCACCATGGCAGTAGGTAAGAATGATTTTTTTTTTTTTTTTTTTTTGATTACAAGTATTGTATTTTATAAAACTACATCATAGGTCACTATATTTGGCTATACGTTGTGTTTGGCTGTAATTATGTTACCAGTACAGAGTACTAAAAATGTTTAAACAAACTTTAAAAGTACTTAGATCTACATACCAAGCTTTAGCTAGAATGGCCTCTATTCCAACTTGCACAGTCAGGAATTGACTAACAATAGGTGCTCTATAGTCTTTAGTCTTGGTCTAGTATAAAGGTACGGGTGACAGCAGTCAGTCAACAACCAGAATCAGCTTCAGCTTCTCCTTTGTGGAACTACTGAGGATCAGACAGCGCAACCATGAAGGTAAACCTTGTTCCAGCTGCCATTTACACATATTTTAACTTCTTATGCGTTTTATTTAGTATATTTCACTTTAAATTACTAAAACTTTTATTTTTCAGGTCACCTTTTTTGAGGACAGGAACTTCCAGGGTCGCTCTTACGACTGTATGGGCGACAGTGGTGACTTCTCCTCCTACCTGAACCGCTGTCACTCTTGCAGAGTGGAGAGCGGATGCTGGATGATGTATGATCATCCCAACTACATGGGAAATGGATATTTCTTTAAAAGGGGCGAGTACGCTGATTACATGTCAATGTTTGGAATGAGCAACTGCATCAGATCCTGCCGTATGATCCCCATGGTGAGCTCAAAATTAAAGCTCATATATATATTTTTTATTTTTTTGTATTTTTTTTGGCTGTGACTAAAAAATCTTGTGAGAAAATTAATTTTCTGGCTGATAAACTTAAATTAAACTGACTTATCTTCCACAACAGCACAGGGGCTCCTATAGAATGAGGATCTACGAGAGGGATAACTTCATGGGTCAGATGTACGAGATGATGGATGACTGTGACAACATCATGGACCGTTACCGCATGTCTCACTGCCAGTCCTGTCATGTGATGGACGGCCACTGGCTCATGTATGAGCAGCCCCACTACAGAGGCAGGATGTCCTACTTCAGGCCAGGAGAGTACAGGAGCTTCAGCAATATGGGTGGCATGAGATTCATGAGCATGAGGCGTATCATGGACTCTTGGTACTAGTGTTCAAATGTTTCAATAAAATAATTTCTATACAACACTAAACATTGTGTAATGAAAATAATTAATGCCACTATTACATGAGCAGTCCACAAAAAACAAGCTTAAGAGAAAAGTGAATAATTTTTCATTTTGTCAAGTCTGCCACACTTGCCCCCTTAAAAAAAGCCCCTTGCTAAAGACATACTGGGGACTAGAAAAGTGAACCCTTTCTCTCTTTTAAATGAAAGATCATTCTGCATGCTGAAGCATACAGTAAGGTCCAACCAGTTTAAAGACTACACATGCCTTTGAACATGCCTTAATCTCTTATATCTTGTCTTGTTCACGCTGTGTGAATTCTTTATAATGAACAAAGTCATCAGTTTACTCATGAAATATGTGTTTGAACGTGCTACATTCAATTTTCTATATTTAAGTTATTTAGAATCTAAAACTTCCAAGCTTTCACATTAACACATCAACACATCACACATTGAGGACATACTCCAACAGATGTCTTGAGCAAATACAAATCAAATTAAAGCTGCAAGCAGCATTTATCGGGGTTCAAGCAGTTAAGGCCTTTAAGGCCTTTAAGCACACAAGTATCAAAAGACATTAAGTTTTATTAAGCAAGCATTTAACAACTGCCATCATAGATGAAAAAGTCAATTTACAGCCAATACAGGCAGTTTACCTTAGGAAATATATGGTTTTAAAGCGTTTTTACAGTTATAGCACCTTTTTGCCTGAGTCTTCTTATAGTCTTGCCTGATCTCCACCACTTATATTAGTAGTACTCAAAGTGTGCCCATATATATGTGTCAGATTTGTTGTAAATATGTAATTTTGATAAGGAGTTTAGACAATTAAATTCAGTGGCGTAACGAGCCAACACCGGATCCTTAAGTATGATTAACAAGGCGGGCCCCTTGATGACGCAATTGATGACATTGATGACGCAATGTCCACGAGTAGGCTACCATGAATAGGGCAGGATATGATCATACACAGCATATAAGAGATGAGATGACTAACAAAATCAGGAGTAGCCTACGCTCACCAAAAACAAAACAAAAAAAACAACAAAAAAAAACACTGGTGACAGCGCACCATAACACATTGTTAGGCCTAGGTCCAAATACATAAAAAAGATGCTCTCTTAAATTATAGCGGGATTTTCCAAGCTTTCCTTTGTGCAACTGCAAAGTTGTCGATTAGATTAAGATTGTGCGCACAGGCATTCTCAATTGACCCTTCGCAGGGAGTTTTGATTGACAGGCGATCTGACTAATCATAATCCGCCATTTTGTCCAACAAAGCAGTCAGGAGAGTTAGTAGATTAACATTGGAGGATTTAAATTTGAAAAACAAAGTGTACTGATGTCTTAGCACTTTAAAACAACATTCCTTTTATGTTCATTCATGTTTATTTTAATGCTATAAATTAACTAGAAGGAAGAGATGATCAGTTCACAAGCAGCTTTAACTGAGCCTCGAGTCTACAGCGATCTGTCAGACACATTAAAGAGTCACAAAACGGTATTTATTGTTTAAATGTCTCTAAAAAATTACTTTTCTCTGATCCGCAATGTATTTTTCACTGCGTGAGAACTTGGTGTGGTGTGAGAGTGGCGTCGCTTGTCAGACATAGCAACAGTAACTAAAGTGGGCGGGTCTTTGCGAACGGTCATTGACAGTATGGACGGGGATTCGCCAGTCCCAATTCAAAACAAATTTCATCACAATCCATCATTGTTCGTTTCAAACATGTGAGAGCATCAAAATGATCCATGGGTGAAATTGACTGGATTTAATTTATTTTTTTGTCAGTTCCTATCATAATTTTAACATTTTGCCGTTATTGTTTAGCTATTTACTAGGGGTGTAACGATTCGTTTTAACAACGATTCGATTCGTATCGCGATTCGTGGTTGTCGATGCGATTCAAGGACGATATTGGATCATTTAGAACGATCCGATCCGAAACGATTCAGTGACTTGAGATCGATTCAGTGACTTTTTTGCCAAAAATTCTTGTAAGGGAATCAGGTATAAGGAATAAAGTAGGACTGCACGATTATGACAAAAATTATAACTGTCGATTATTCCCTTGAATTTGTAATTGTGATTATTAATTACGATTATCACAACATTGAATGATGTTTTGAATAGTTTGGCCATGGGACCCACATTTCCCCATGGTCATCAAGCCGCGACCCACCTTTTTAGGAATTATATAAGCCTATTATAATACATTTGTTTACACAAAAATTGTTGACTCACAAGTTATGTCCCCCTTTACTTAACATACAAAATAAAATTGTAAGAATATTTCAAATACTGATAAACAGTAGGCACTGCGAGGTTAAGCTATATAGCAGTCCCAAACTAGTTTTTGTTAATACAATCTTGGTATGAGCCACCACAGTCATATAAAAATATACAAAATAACCATTAAGTGGCATTTTGTTATGTTAACAACAAAAGTTAGGCTACCAAGGTGATACACAATACTTAGAAGAACTGGTAAAGAAACATGGAAACTGCTCCTGATAAATAGCAACACACATGACGTACCAATAACGTAATTTATGGGTATTTTACTTTTATTTCTTAACTTACTAATTTACGACGTTGCATTCTCGTGTCTTTTGCGCTTTAGTGAAGTGATACAGCGCGCGCTGGCGCATTTGCGCGTGCAGTTGAAGAGTGCGCGCTCCTGCAGTATAGCGGTTTGGTATTGTTGGTATTGTTGGACTCGGCAAGGATTCAGGAGTCTTAGGAGGTCACTCCTGTGAATAAAACACGGGCTGGAAACTTCTAAGGCTCCTTCAAGGCATTGTGCCAATGACGTATACTGAGTTTTTTGAGATACACCAATGTTCTCATCGACTATCATGGCACCCTGGACAAAGACACTGCGTGCCAATTTTCAGTAGACTAACGGTTGGGTGCGCTTATAGCTATTTTCATGATTTTTTCACTATTATAGCGCTACCAAATGGCCAATTGTCACGATTTTTTTCATGTCAACTCAGATTGAGCTTATGAACATGTGTCCCAAGTTTAGCAAAAATATCTCTTTCCGCTCACAAGTTATAACCATTTTATAGCGCCACCAAGTGGCCAATTGTCGTGATTTTTTTTCACGTGACCTCAGAATGAGCTCATGAACATGTGTCCCAAGTTTTGCGAAAATATCTCTTTCCATTCACAAGTTATAACCGTTTTATAGTGCCACCTAGTGGCCAATTGTTGCGATTTTTTTCAAGTGATCTCAGATTGAGCTCAGGAAGAAGTGTCCCAAGTTTAGCAAAAAAATCTCTTTCCGTTCACAATTTATAACCGTTTTAGTAAAAGTGGCCCTGGTGCCATCAAATATTTTGGTTCCCCTTATCGACCGTTAATTGAAATTTAGAATTTTTTGGATGATTATTGATTGTCAGACTCCAGAGAATATTCTTGCAGTGGTTTGGTTCCGATCGGGCCAAAAACCTAGGAGAAGTTAGCAAAAATAGGTTTTTCAAAAAAATGCAATTTACTCGAAATTGGCGCCGGGCGAGCAAATCGGAGATAGCCATTTTGTCCGCCTTGAGCCAAGGATTCCAACGATATAAGACACTTGATCCTGGGACAAACGGTCTAAGAGTTATGAGCGATTTAGTACTTTTGGTTGCTGTAGCGCCACCTATGGGCCAATTGGGGTCATACTCTGATAGGTTGTCCCCAAATTGAGGCCTACCATCTGGCCAGGTTTCACGTCTCTAGGCCTTACGGTTTGTCCTGCACGATGCGTTTTACGAATCCTTACAATTACAATAGGGTTTCAGCATTTCATGCTTGAACCCCTAATAAGAATGAAGGCTTTTTGCCAGTTATAGCGCCACCTATGGTCCGATCTCCATGAAACTCTGCATGCTTCCTCACCATGTTCTGACACATATGCTCATCAATTTTTGTGAAGTTCTGAGTTTTCATTTGGGATTTATAGGCTTTTTAGTGTATTTTGCCACGCCCCTTTTCTAAATGACCCTGTTACAGCCACCCAAATGCAAAAGTTCAACTTTTTTTCGATAATTATTGATCTAGAGAGTCCAGAGAATTGTCCTAGACTGGTTTGGTTCCGATCGGGCTAAAAACCAGGGACTAGTTCGCAAAAGTAGGTTTCGGACAAAATCCGACATAGCAGAAAATTTTCCCTGCCTACATCCACATCGGAGATAGCCATTTTGTCCGCCTTGAGCCAAGGATTCCAACGATATAAGACACTTGATCCTGGGACAAACGGTCTAAGAGTTATGAGCGATTTAGTACTTTTGGTTGCTGTAGCGCCACTTATGGGCCAATTGGGGTCATACTCTGATAGGTTGTCCCCAAATTGAGGCCTACCATCTGGCCAGGTTTCACGTCTCTAGGCCTTACGGTTTGTCGTGCACGATGCGTTTTACGAATCCTTACAATTACAATAGGGTTTCAGCATTTCATGCTTGAACCCCTAATAAGAATGAAGGCTTTTTGCCAGTTATAGCGCCACCTATGGTCCGATCTCCATGAAACTCTGCATGCTTCCTCACCATGTTCTGACACATATGCTCATAAATTTTTGTGAAGTTCTGAGTTTTCATTTGGGATTTATAGGCTTTTTAGTGTATTTTGCCACGCCCCTTTTCTAAATGACCCTGTTACAGCCACCCAAATGCAAAAGTTCAACTTTTTTTCGATAATTATTGATCTAGAGAGTCCAGAGAATTGTCCTAGACTGGTTTGGTTCCGATCGGGCCAAAAACCAGGGACTAGTTTGCAAAAGTAGGTTTCGGACAAAATCCGACATAGCAGAAAATTTTCCCTGCCTACATCCACATCGGAGATAGCCATTTTGTCCGCCTTGAGCCAAGGATTCCAACGATATAAGACACTTGATCCTGGGACAAACGGTCTAAGAGTTATGAGCGATTTAGTACTTTTGGTTGCTGTAGCGCCACCTATGGGCCAATTGGGGTCATACTCTGATAGGTTGTCCCCAAATTGAGGCCTACCATCTGGCCAGGTTTCACGTCTCTAGGCCTTACGGTTTGTCCTGCACGATGCGTTTTACGAATCCTTACAATTACAATAGGGTTTCAGCATTTCATGCTTGAACCCCTAATAAGAATGAAGGCTTTTTGCCAGTTATAGCGCCACCTATGGTCCGATCTCCATGAAACTCTGCATGCTTCCTCACCATGTTCTGACACATATGCTCATCAATTTTTGTGAAGTTCTGAGTTTTCATTTGGGATTTATAGGCTTTTTAGTGTATTTTGCCACGCCCCTTTTCTAAATGACCCTGTTACAGCCACCCAAATGCAAAAGTTCAACTATTTTTCGATAATTATTGATCTAGAGAGTCCAGAGAATTGTCCTAGACTGGTTTGGTTCCGATCGGGCCAAAAACCAGGGACTAGTTCGCAAAAGTAGGTTTCGGACAAAATCCGACATAGCAGAAAATTTTCCCTGCCTACATCCACATCGGAGATAGCCATTTTGTCCGCCTTGAGCCAAGGATTCCAACGATATAAGACACTTGATCCTGGGACAAACGGTCTAAGAGTTATGAGCGATTTAGTACTTTTGGTTGCTGTAGCGCCACCTATGGGCCAATTGGGGTCATACTCTGATAGGTTGTCCCCAAATTGAGGCCTACCATCTGGCCAGGTTTCACGTCTCTAGGCCTTACGGTTTGTCCTGCACGATGCGTTTTACGAATCCTTACAATTACAATAGGGTTTCAGCATTTCATGCTTGAACCCCTAATAAGAATGAAGGCTTTTTGCCAGTTATAGCGCCACCTATGGTCCGATCTCCATGAAACTCTGCATGCTTCCTCACCATGTTCTGACACATATGCTCATCAATTTTTGTGAAGTTCTGAGTTTTCATTTGGGATTTATAGGCTTTTTAGTGTATTTTGCCACGCCCCTTTTCTAAATGACCCTGTTACAGCCACCCAAATGCAAAAGTTCAACTTTTTTTCGATAATTATTGATCTAGAGAGTCCAGAGAATTGTCCTAGACTGGTTTGGTTCCGATCGGGCCAAAAACCAGGGACTAGTTTGCAAAAGTAGGTTTCGGACAAAATCCGACATAGCAGAAAATTTTCCCTGCCTACATCCAAATCGGAGATAGCCATTTTGTCCGCCTTGAGCCAAGGATTCCAACGATATAAGACACTTGATCCTGGGACAAACGGTCTAAGAGTTATGAGCGATTTAGTACTTTTGGTTGCTGTAGCGCCACCTATGGGCCAATTGGGGTCATACTCTGATAGGTTGTCCCCAAATTGAGGCCTACCATCTGGCCAGGTTTCACGTCTCTAGGCCTTACGGTTTGTCCTGCACGATGCGTTTTACGAATCCTTACAATTACAATAGGGTTTCAGCATTTCATGCTTGAACCCCTAATAAGAATGAAGGCTTTTTGCCAGTTATAGCGCCACCTATGGTCCGATCTCCATGAAACTCTGCATGCTTCCTCACCATGTTCTGACACATATGCTCATCAATTTTTGTGAAGTTCTGAGTTTTCATTTGGGATTTATAGGCTTTTTAGTGTATTTTGCCACGCCCCTTTTCTAAATGACCCTGTTACAGCCACCCAAATGCAAAAGTTCAACTTTTTTTCGATAATTATTGATCTAGAGCAGGGGTCGGGAACCTTTTTTGACCAAAGAGCCATTTTTTCATTTTTGGATAATGCATTTTTCCAAAAGAGCCACAGTAGAAAAAAAATTATATATATATATATATATATAAATTAAAGACGTGCTTTTTTCAATAAAAAATTCAACAGTAGTAGGCTAATTATTAGGTCCATAGACAACTAAAAACAAACAAATATTCAGCAAACAATAAATTAGTTGCAATATGGAATTAATTGTGCAGGGCTTTCACTGTGAGGTTGAGTTACCAAGTGATGAGCATAAATCCTCTTATGTGTGCGTGTGTGAGAGAGAGAGAGTGAATGCACAGAGTACATCTGCTGTGTTTACGTGAATACTCGACTTGCCATTTTGAAATATTTCTGTTTATTTGGCGCTTAGGCGCGCAACCGAAGACAAAGGCTACTTGTCCGTGTTGCGCTCGGAGCGCGCGCACAGCGTCCTGTCAGTAGAATTCAGTTCTCTTTCGCGACTTATCACGCTTTTAATATTTATTTTCAATATAAAGCACATCCTGTTATTTTCTTTCTCATTCATTCATGTTTTGTTATTAATAACTTTAAACAGAATCGTCAACTGAAATCTGCGCGGATTATCAAAAAATACGACACATTTATAGGACATAAAGGGTCTCTGCGCAAATGTCTCTTTGCACAGCAAAGCCCCCGTTTCAATAAAAGGATATATTAAAGTTTATAAAGCCTACTTTTACATTTTCGCTGCTGTTCTAGAATGGTTTTCGCCAGCTTGAATCCAGTGCAGGAGCTGTAGGTTACCACAGAACACTCCCGAACAGCACTGAACACGCACTTTTGCCGGTACAACTTGAATATTATTATTATCATAAACTTTTAATTAACTTAAGTAGGCTGGACTACAACAAGGGAATTGTAATTGGCTGCTTTTTCTGCAGAGAGCCGATCTCTGTTGATGTGTTTTAATTGTTTCATCGATGGTTTGTTGGTAAAGGGTGAGAGACCTCGCGAGCCACATGATTTTTGCCAAAGAGCCAGATGTGGCTCGCGAGCCATAGGTTCCCGACCACTGATCTAGAGAGTCCAGAGAATTGTCCTAGACTGGTTTGGTTCCGATCGGGCCAAAAACCAGGGACTAGTTCGCAAAAGTAGGTTTCGGACAAAATCCGACATAGCAGAAAATTTTCCCTGCTTACATCCACATCGGAGATAGCCATTTTGTCCGCCTTGAGCCAAGGATTCCAACGATATAAGACACTTGATCCTGGGACAAACGGTCTAAGAGTTATGAGCGATTTAGTACTTTTGGTTGCTGTAGCGCCACCTATGGGCCAATTGGGGTCATACTCTGATAGGTTGTCCCCAAATTGAGGCCTACCATCTGGCCAGGTTTCACGTCTCTAGGCCTTACGGTTTGTCCTGCACGATGCGTTTTACGAATCCTTACAATTACAATAGGGTTTCAGCATTTCATGCTTGAACCCCTAATAAGAATGAAGGCTTTTTGCCAGTTATAGCGCCACCTATGGTCCGATCTCCATGAAACTCTGCATGCTTCCTCACCATGTTCTGACACATATGCTCATCACTTTTTGTGAAGTTCTGAGTTTTCATTTGGGATTTATAGGCTTTTTAGTGTATTTTGCCACGCCCCTTTTCTAAATGACCCTGTTACAGCCACCCAAATGCAAAAGTTCAACTTTTTTTCGATAATTATTGATCTAGAGAGTCCAGAGAATTGTCCTAGACTGGTTTGGTTCCAATCGGGCCAAAAACCAGGGACTAGTTCGCAAAAGTAGGTTTCGGACAAAATCCGACATAGCAGAAAATTTTCCCTGCCTACATCCACATCGGAGATAGCCATTTTGTCCGCCTTGAGCCAAGGATTCCAACGATATAAGACACTTGATCCTGGGACAAACGGTCTAAGAGTTATGGGCGATTTAGTACTTTTGGTTGCTGTAGCGCCACCTATGGGCCAATTGGGGTCATACTCTGATAGGTTGTCCCCAAATTGAGGCCTACCATCTGGCCAGGTTTCACGTCTCTAGGCCTTACGGTTTGGCCTGCACGATGCGTTTTACGAATCCTTACAATTACAATAGGGTTTCAGCATTTCATGCTTGAACCCCTAATAAGAATGAAGGCTTTTTGCCAGTTATAGCGCCACCTATGGTCCGATCTCCATGAAACTCTGCATGCTTCCTCACCATGTTCTGACACATATGCTCATCAATTTTTGTGAAGTTCTGAGTTTTCATTTGGGATTTATAGGCTTTTTAGTGTATTTTGCCACGCCCCTTTTCTAAATGACCCTGTTACAGCCACCCAAATGCAAAAGTTCAACTTTTTTTCGATAATTATTGATCTAGAGAGTCCAGAGAATTGTCCTAGACTGGTTTGGTTCCGATCGGGCCAAAAACCAGGGACTAGTTCGCAAAAGTAGGTTTCGGACAAAATCCGACATAGCAGAAAATTTTCCCTGCCTACATCCACATCGGAGATAGCCATTTTGTCCGCCTTGAGCCAAGGATTCCAACGATATAAGACACTTGATCCTGGGACAAACGGTCTAAGAGTTATGGGCGATTTAGTACTTTTGGTTGCTGTAGCGCCACCTATGGGCCAATTGGGGTCATACTCTGATAGGTTGTCCCCAAATTGAGGCCTACCATCTGGCCAGGTTTCACGTCTCTAGGCCTTACGGTTTGTCCTGCACGATGCGTTTTACGAATCCTTACAATTACAATAGGGTTTCAGCATTTCATGCTTGAACCCCTAAATATAGGATTAATGCCATTATATTCTTTTTACTTTTTAGAACATATTGACAGACTATCTTTATCATCAATAACTGTCTTTCAAATAATTTATGATGTACAGGACAAGCTTGTTGAGGAAAACTTGTGGTAGGAAGAATCAGGAATTGGTTATGAACCACAGTCCTAGTGTTCTAGATTGGCTGTGTTCTTGGTTTTGCCCTTTTACTCTTATCACAAATCAAGGCCCCTTCTGTGGATGGAGAAGAGCTAAGGACACAAGTTCAAAATCTACAGTGTAAGCAAGATCCCAAAATGCATGCCCATAAAAAAATAAAAAAATAATAACTTAGGCCTCGTCTAAAAGCTGAGGCAGCTGGGAAAGGGAATTTGGTACAAAGAGTATTGCAATATTTTGCATAGGGACATCGTATCGGGCACCACACTTTTTAGGACCTGAATTCATGCTCATTATTGCAAGTGTTGTGCATAATATTACCATAAACTCCAAACTTATAATACAAATATTATATAATCTGTTTGTGAAAACAAAGCTGTTTCACAAAGCTGTTTGTGAAAAGAAATAAACTAACATCATGAGCAAATCAGTGCTGTTGAATCTCTCTCTCTTTTATTTCTCTTGGACATGCAACAGCTGTGTGTAAAGGAAGCGATAAAACAAATATTTTGTTCATGATTAGAATCAAAGAAACTGTCTATAATGCCATATCTACACTGCCAGTGTGCTCGTTTATTATACAACACTATTGACAAGAAAGGTGGCAGCAGCAGTAAAATGTGTCTCATGCTAAGAGAGGGTGAGGAAGGATACTTAAAAAAGCCTGTATCATCATTACTTGATTCATTATTGTTACATACAGTGGGTTATACCAGAAAATCAAACTGTCTTGCGTTACTGTGTAGGCTGTTACAACAAAAATAACACCACGGAACCATATAGTATCCAAGTTGTATGCTTTTACATGGTTAATGGCAACCATGTATCTTCCTAAAACAACAATAAAAATATGATTCAGCACTATATATTAGGCATCTTTAACTACTGTACTATGTACTTTCATAAAAAAAATAAAAAAATAAAAAAATAAAAAAATGCTAGTTACAATGTACTTACTGTGTTCATGTTGTATTGCAAAACAATTTTGCTCCTATTGCGGTGGGATGAAAGGTTAGGGACAGGTTTTGTGGTATGGGTTTAAGGGTGTGTTAAGGTGTAAGGGAAGAGTCAACAGTTAATTAGATCTAATTACATAAATTAATTACAGCATACATGTTTTTATATTATACTTAGTATTAAAATGTATTCTGCCATAATTTAATTTAGTTCAGTTGAAATGTTTGAATGCTATTGACAAAAGCTGTTTACAAATATATATTCTTAAAGGTGCAATGCGCAAGTCTCTGAGTTTTTGCAGAACTATGCCCCCTCTGGCGACAAGCGAAACTGCAACCAGAGGTGTGCACGCTCATGGATCACACGCACACGCACGCTTGCACGAGCAACTGATAAACTTTTTATGTACCACGTTCAGGGCCGGTTCTAGACATTAGGAGGCCCTAGGCAAAATTCATGTTGGAGGCCCCCCACCCCCAATAAAAAAACACTTGAAACAAATATGATTCCTAACCTTTTTTATTTATACAACATTTAATTTTAAAAGCAGTATATTTTCACTTACACAGTAAAAAACACTTTTAATGTTTTTGAAAGAAGTCTCTTATGCTCATCAAGCCTGGATTTATTTGATAAAAAATACAGAAAAATAATATAGGCTAGTGAAATATTATTAAAATTTAAAATAATGGTTTTCTATTTTACTATACTTTATATTTCTGTGACGCAAAGCTGAATTTAGTGTCACGTGATCCTTCAGAAAACTTTATAATATTCTGATTTATTATCAAATGTTAGAAATGGTGCTTAATATTTATTTTATAACCTGTGATACTTTTTTTCAGGATTTTTGATTATTAAAAAGTTGTTTTAAAAAAGTCTTCACTATCACTTTTTATATAGCCTATTTAACACATCCTTTCTGAATATTCCTATTTTTTTCTGTATTTTTGATCAAATAAATGCAGGCTTGTAGAGCATAATAAGAAACTTCTTTCAAAAACATTAAAAATAGTAATGGGTCCAGACTTTTACCGGTACATATTAATCAAACTTTATCTAAGGTAATCTCTTTTTTGTTTAATGAAGATGTTGTTGTTGTTGTTATTTTGCTGTTTTATTCAATTTATTCACAGTTCCAGAATCCCACTAAGTGCTTTTATATTGCATTGCTACCTTAAATATGCTATACACAAATCAAGTGGAAGAGAAAGACACGATCGCTACTGAGCAGAAAAAAATATATAAACTGATATTATTGGCGTAATGTCAGGGTATAATCTAATCATCAGCAGCATTTAGAAGATAGACCCATAGATATGAGATCCTTTATTTGAAACATTTAAAAATGTTGTATAGTGTGTTGGCTTTTTAACTTAGACGTCTTGTCTTTTAATTTTGTAGCTTTTTTACTAGTCAGCTCCCGACGCGATGTTATTCATTGTACGCGCAAATTCAAAGCGTCGCGTCTGGGCACGTTAATGACGCTCGCGCTCTTTTAAACTCGTAATAAAGCGGTGAATGATTTTTCCAGAAATGACGCTGATCTACAGTACAAGTTTATATTTAGAATACATTGCAATCACTCCAAAATAGATGACGACAACTCACACACCTGCATTATGAGCTGTGCTTCTTTGTGTGCTTATTAGGCTTTTGCCTCGCAGCACCTGATGGATGCGTTCGTTACACATACTTTCAGAAGCCGGCACCCGCTTTGTAACGGACACATTAATTGGTTTAACTGCAGTAATGTAACAGTCTATGGTTAAGATAAACATCTTCACATTGTACATTTTATTAGAATTTTTTTTTTTTTTTTTTTTTTGTCCCTCTGTCTGGGCCCCATCCCGCCAATCGGGCCCTAGGCACGTGCCTAGTTTGCCTTTGCGTTAATCCGGCTCTGACCACGTTTATCAATAAACAGTCAGACGAGATGCTGCATATCCAGAGTTTTTACTTAGAATGAATTGTGGCAATAAATGAACAATTATTGCACGCAACAATGCATGAGCTCTCTTATTTATATAATGTTATACACAAGTGCATGAGCTCGTATGTACTTCCCCTTTAAATCAACGCATCCCAAGTTCACCGTGAATAAATGAGTGCACTTAAAGTAGTGCGCATTCTAAAACAGCGAAACTCTCTATATTCACAAGCCCCAATCTCACATAAAACACATGTGACAACACAGATCATACATCGACCTTTAACTAAACATTTAAAATGTATATAAATTCAACCGTATACATTTAATCACCCTACCGTTACATACACACATGAACGATTTGCGCGCGAACCGCGTGCTCCCCAAGCCAACTAAAAGCCAACTGAGGATCCCGTTTGAGCCATAGAGCAGACCGGAGATCTCTCCATTTGTTGAAAGCCTTCCCGATGTTGACTCTCGTCTTATTCCGACGCCTGTCTGACTCCAATTTGGCCCTTTTGGTGGCACTAGACAAAAGTTTTCTTTTCTTTGTCATACGTGGAGTTTGCGTTGGGGTTTGGAATGAACTACAAGCCGGTCTCTTTGAAACTTAGGTAAAGTTGGTTTTATATTCGATATTCGCACATTCGCGGACTTCCGCGTTCAATAACTCGTGAACTAAACGTTGTTGCTACAGAAAACACCTATCACATATAACTTCAGATAAAACACCAGAAGCTACAACATAATTTTCCTCAAAACGATCTTTCCTTCGCACTGGACAAAATACATTGATCTCTATGCGCAGGCTGCTAAGAAGGGACCATCTGCAAAGTGCAAACCCGAAGGAAAGCTCGTTTTGAGGAAGATTTAAATATTAAAACAATGTTATTTGTGTAGTAACAATATTCAGCTCACGAGATATTGAACGTGGAACTCCGCGAATATGCAAATATAAAACCAACTTTACCCAAGTTGCAGACTTGATCATGTAGGACCTCAGTACCACACACGTGGACAGCACCATGAACATAGTCAAGTAAAAAAATAAAAAAATTGCCAACCAGGGTAAAAATAGTTTCAGGTTTGATATTTGCTGCGTATTCACCTAGACTGCTTTAGTGTACTTTTGTGTAGGCTACTGTACATACAGTACGCAAATATGTTTTATGTAAAAGTTACAGTAATTCACCAAAGGGATTTTTTTTCATGTTCCAAAGGTAGTGCTTTCCTATTGACCAGATTGACTTACTACAGGTGAAATTTTGACAATACCTCCTTTACTGTACGTACAATAAACAAATAAGTTTAAGAAAAAATTACTGTAATTCACCTAAAGTATTTTTTCATGTTCCAAAGGGTGTAGTGCTTTCCTAGTGACCACACTGACTTACTAAAGGTGAAAATTTGACAATACCTCCCTTACTGTAAGTATAGTACAAACATTTTATTATTAAAAAAAATACTGTAATTTCTCCTTTTTTCATGTTCCAATGGTTATAGTATGTTCCTAGTGATCACTCAATTAACTTTGATAAATGTATTAGGTAAAAGTATGTATTAGAAGTGTTGTTCCTTGTACAACACAATTCTTTCATTGAATTAAAAAAATGCTGATATTTTAGGTTAATCATATTTTCAACGTTATAAATAAGCAACACCCTTATTGTAATGATTCAAGTTAAGTTTTTGTTATGAAGTTCTGAAGAAGTGGATTCTGGAACACACTGCTGCTTCAATGTATATCTAATGAGTGATTATAATCAAGGTATTAATCAATAGTTTTCCTTCTATATATCAAATGAGTTGAATGACTTCTCTAGGCTTATGAGATTTTACTTTGTTATAGAAATGATCAGTGTGATTATCGAAAATGTTATTTCATGTATCCTTTAAATGTCTGTATTTGATATCTGAGGTGTAACGTAAGGGTCTGGCCCATGCCAGGAATGCAGTAACAGTGCTTGCTCATTTAGCCTGGCTTCCAGAGATGAAATGATGAAGATGACTTCTTTAACAGGTGTCACTACATCCATCTGCTTTTCTAGGCTACCCTGATAGCAATGGTCTCAGGAGTCATTGAAACCTATAGTTTAGAGACCATTTCTTAGTTAAAGTCTTTACTTTACAGTTAGATTTAAAGTATCCTCTCCTTGAGAGAAAGAACATGTTATCTTAATGTTTTGAGAAGACTCTCCTCCTCACCAAATCCAATCTTGAAGAAACTGTGTCTGTGTGTGTTAGTATTCTTGGTTACAGGTTAAGGAACAAGTGGAAATATAGCTGCAAGCAGTGATACGGGGCCAAGCCCCTGAAGCAGCAGCAAGAGCAGGAATAGTAAAAACAGCAGACATTGAAGAAAAAAGAGCTGGTTTAGAAGTATAGGTGAAAATGAACTCAAAATGAACAGAAGTTCAGATGAGAATGAACATAGAATGAACAAGACATACATTAATCCAAGAGGAAGAAAGATTAGTACAACGTTGAATAATAAAGGAATCGACATGACACAACATTACACACAATTTTTTTAAATCATGCCACGTAGGGCTCGAACCCATTATCTCTGGGTCAGATACCTGCCACTCATATCATTGCGCCACTGGGAAGTTGTGTTTTTGGCAAGATGAAGAAGGTCCAATAGTTCAAGTGAGAAGCAATTCAAAATGAAAAATTTTTGTATAAATTTGCTGCATGTTGTATTTATCGAGTTCGTTCACATATAGGCACCATGTCTGGAACAGAAGAAACTTTTCCACCACTTAAGGCCACAATACCTCTTGAGATCTGGGAATGTGCCACACAGCATTCAAACCCACAACCGGAATGGTTCATGGTTCATGCTAACCAATTAGCATGCTAAGCTAACTACCATAAGGCAACAAATACAGGTCAAATTTGGAGAAAAATATATCGGGAACGGTAGCAAAAATCAAAAATCAGTTCAGTCACTTCTGTGTGGCTTGGTCCAAAGATCATCTGAGCCAATTTTCAGAAAAATTGAACAAAATTTGAATGAGGAGTAGCACAAAAAATTGAACACTGTACTTTTCAAAATGGCCACTAATGTAATGGGCAGAGTCTTATTGTAAGATATTGATTGTGATTACCATAATGAGTGGAATCAGGTGTACTAAGTTTCATTTTACATCTATTTACATTCACATCTACATCAAAGGGTTCAAAAGCTATAACCCTTTTAATGTTGCATTTTTTGAACTGGTGGTGGCGCTATAGAGTTGGTCCTACAGACTCAAAAATTGCTCCAATTACTATTCATTGCAATCACTACAAGTGTGGAAGGTCACAACGTGCCTAAATTCAGGGTCCGAATGTCAGAACAACTTAAACCAAGAGAGGATCAACAACAGCAAAATTTTGAAGAGGTGAAATTGAAATATTACTCTAACCACGAGGAATTAATTACAACTTTTATGTATAATCCCAGTGGTATTCCATGAACAATTAGAAAGATAATAGAAATAAAACAGTGCACTGTACAGTATCTTGAATGCCTCCATGATCTTGCTGTTCATTATCTGTCAGATTTGCTGCACCAATGCGTACAGGTTCAGTCACTACTGTTAATAATAATGTAGCCCCTATTAATGTACTACAACCTTAAACAAAAACAAAAAAATTACAGTATTATATTATTATGTAAAACAGTATTATTAGGTATTGTCAAAATTTCACCTGTAGTAAGTCAGTTTGGTCACTAGGAAAGCACTACAGCCTTTGGGACATGAAAAAATACTTTAGGTGAATTACAGTAATTTTTTTATAAACATATTTGATTATTGTATGTACAGTAAAGGAGGTATTGTCAAAATTTCACGTGTAGTAAGTCAGTCTGGTCACTAGGAAAGCACTACAGCCTTTGGAACATGAAAAAATACTTTAGGTGAATTACAGTAATTTTTTTATAAACATATTTGATTATTGTACGTACAGTAAAGGAGGTATTGTCAAAATGTCACCTGTAGAAAGTCAGTCTGGTCATTAGGAAAGCACTATAGCCTTTGGAACATGACACAATACTTTAGGTGAATTACAGTAATTTTTTCATAAACTTATTTGATAATTGTACGTACAGTAAGGGAGTTATAGTCAAAATTTCACCTGTACACCTGTCAGTCTGGTCATTAAGAAAGTACTACAACCTTTGGGATATATAAAAAAAAAACACTATAGGTGATTTACAGTTTATTTCATAAACATTATGTAATAAACATATGTAATAATATGCTCATTACATAAACATATTTCATAATTGTACAGTAAGGGAGGTATTGTCAAAATTTCACCTGTAGTAAGTCAGTGTGGTCACTAGGAACATGCTACAACCTTCGGATAGTAAAAAATCCCTTTGGTGAATTAATGTAATTTTATTCTAAAAATATTTATGTACATTATGTACAGTGAGGCAGGTTTCCTAAATACAATCATTATAATGCACTTTTTATTGTTGCTAAAGTACAATCAATAGCATTAGAACACATAATGTGAGAGAGATTTGCTGGTACATCTGTACTTTGCAAAAATGTAGTTGTCTGTTTGCACACAATGGAAAAAAAAATAGAACTTTTTAGACGGTCCCTATCTTCTTTACCACACACATTGAATGTTCACTGAATTTGTATGCCATTAAAACAATATTTGCCCATTTTGATCGATTGTGGAGAGTGTTGTAGTTCACCATCTTTGTCCTAAAGATCATGTAGCTGCTTTTATTTTGCAAAAATGTGCTTTATTGCGCTTGTTATTGAGACAGTTTTTAAGCAAAAAAAAAAGTGCAAATGTGCGAATATAAAACCAACTTTACCTAAGTCTCTTTGAATCCATCTTCTACTTTTGTCGAAAGTTGACTAAAGTTTTGTCGCTCGAGTTGTCTTCGCTGATACGGAGAATGGCGGCGAATACACAAACCTGCCAGACATAAGGCCTATTTATACTTCTGCGTCGAACTGCCGCCGTAGCTACGTCGTAGGCTGTGTGTAGCGCGCATACCCTTCGGCCTACCCTGACGTGCACCTCTCCAAAAATGTAACAACGCGTCAATTCTACGCGGACTCAAGCGCTGTGATTGGTCTGCCAGAACCCCTCCCTCAGGGTTTCACATCCCTAGGTGCGCGTCAACGCGGACAACGACGCAGAAGTATAAATTAAAACCAACACGTTGCCTACGGCGTATAGGCTCCGGCGTAGGTCCGACGCAGAAGTATAAAGCCCTCATTATGCTTCTGCGTCAACTCCACGGCGTAGCTACGCCGTCACTCCAACGGCGTCGTGACCGTTTTATGGTTCTGCGTCGGGTTGCGTTGCATCGCGGTGCATTTCACCGCCAGAACGCTAGGGGGGTGGTGTGGTTCGCGAATCTCTTTCCTAGTTTGTTTTGGTTCCATGCGCCGGTTCCGCTTTTTCATTTCCGACAATGGCGAGCGAAAGAGAGAGAGTGTTGTTGCAGCTGGAGCTAATCAACAAATGATTTTATTGCAAATGTTTAATCGTAGAAGAAAAAGACGTCAGCGAAGGTGGTCTGTACGACCAGTGCACGAAGACAGGGGAAGGATTGGCGAATTTGTTACGGTTGTTCGACCGCTGAGGGACTTGGACGAAGAAATGCACTTTAAGTATTTTCGGATGTCGAAAGGTCGATTTGACGATCTTGTTCATCGTTTAAAGCCGTTAATACAGCATCAGACTACACACAGTATGCCTATTGACCTCGCTCAGAGACTGGCAGTGACTTTAAAGATTTTATCTTCGGGTGCAAAGATCACCGGGTTGGGCTACAAAATGGGTTCGACCACGGTGCCATGGCAGGATAATGTAGTGTCCCGTGGCAGACTTGGTTAATTACTTGATATCCATGATGTACCCGTGAACATTGTATTGTAAATAAACAACAAACTTTTTTTCAAAACAAACATTGATTTGATTGATTGAAGTTTATTTCTAGCAACAACAAAAAAAGAAAAGAATATATATAAATATATACATATACACTACCGGTCAAAAGTTTTAGATCGGTAAGATTTTTAATGTTTTTAAAAGAAGTCTCTTCTGCTCACCAAGGCTGTGTTTAGTATATAAAAAACAATAAAACAAAACATATTTTATGACAATTTAAAATGACTGTTTTCTATTTTAATATATTTTACTCCGGAAATGATGTATAATCTGACCAATCACAGCCCCTGCGGTCTGCGTCACCGCGACGCGTAGTTACAATTTTTTGGAGGTGCACGTCAAGCTACGGCGGAGGGGTCGCGTCGAGGTTCGCGTCGACGCAGAGGGGTCCGCGGGGGTACGCCGTCGATTCGACGCAGAAGCATAAAACAGGCTTAATGAGCCAGGTGAGCGTGAACGCGCATGACGTCACGCCCAGTCTCAAATTCTGTCCCGAATCCCTCTTATTTATTTTACTGTACAGGATTATAGAGGCAATCGCAGTGATCAGAGAAGGGCTCATTCAGCCCATCAGGCAATTGTTTAAGCATGTATGGGTTTTGTAAGCATTTTGACACTAATATTCTCTCTCTCTCTCTCTCTCTCTCTCTCTCTCTCTCTCTCTCTCTCTCTCTCTCTCTCTCTCTCTCTCTCTCTCTCTCTCTCTCTCTCTCTCTCTCTCTCTCTCTCTCTCTCTCATATAGTGTTGGAACTGGGATCTCCTCTGAAGGACTGAGTACATTTGTGTTTGTGGACATGCACACAAACCAGGGAACGTTCTGATGTTGTCAGTCAAGTTCTGAACAGGAACCAATCTTTGGAGAAGTTCATTTATTTGCAAAGGTGGACAAAAACATTGTGTTGGCTTTTTAAAGATTATTTAGATGATGATTTTTACTCCTATGCTGTAGAAAAAATGGAGGAGTAGACAGTCAGACATTGATAATAATAAGAAATGTTTCTTGAGCATCAAAGAGACTTCTTTCAAAAACATTAAGACACTTAAATACTTCTTTTGGCCACCAGTGTACATGAATCCAACACATTTTTGTAAATAAGTGAAATTATTTTGAAGGTGGGGTTATGTGTCATGTATTGTGAAAATAACTGTTTTGTCCTGTGTTTGACATTTCCTTTTTGACTGCTTAAAAATGTATTTATATTCTGCAGTTTTATGAATGTAATGGTTGATATTTCATTATAATACTTGTATAAGCTAAACAACCAATAACTCTACATTCATTTTGTCAAATGCTAACGTTTTGTTTATGATTTTAACAATGTGTGCAGTGAAGGACAGCACATAATGTGTTAATTTAACACGTTTACACATCCTTGTGCTAACCTTTCTGACATATTTACTTTGTTAAAATCATTAACACAATGAATGAGTTAAAATTAACAGAAAAAACGTTGTCCCTAAACTCACCCATTAATGTGTAAAAATTTCACACATCATTTCCAGCATTGGCAGACTGTTTATTTTGTGATATATATGAAATGTTTTAAATAAAAAAATTGTATTTTGTAATAACTTTGTCTAATTGGTTTGTATGTCAGTAGTATTTATGTAGGATAAAAATAAAATTAATTATATATCAAAATTCTGAAATCTAATTTATATTTAGTACAAATAAAAAAAAATACAGTAGTGTACTTATTAGCTTTGTACAGTAATGCATTGTATTACACAATTACAGTACCATGTAGTTACTGTAAAACTGAAATGTTGTTTTTCAGACCAGCTGCTATAGAAGAATAGAGACGCAATTTCATGAGATCAGGCTGGAAATCTGAGTACAGAGACAAGGGAAGACTAATACTCACAGGTTGCTTTATTGCTGCAAATAACTATATCAGTGACTTTTTGATTGAACTCTGCTCACTGTAAGTGGCATTGGGCTTCTTCTAATCTCATGTTCAATGTAACTCATAGAGTGCTGTAGAGTGACGACAGACAAGAGGATAAAAATGGACACTCACGTCCAGCTTGATGAGGATATAGCCAAAGCTTTTAAAGGTAAACTGAGAAGTCAACGGAATTCTAATGCATTTCTATGCAAATTATTATACATATATTCAAACATGGATACTAAAAAAGTTAATCATTGCTTAATTTTATATAAATTCTTCTTCCCTTTCACAGATCCTGTGATAAAGCAGTCTTAAAATACATCAGTGTCTCAACCACAAGCCCTCAGTTGCAGAAAATGAGTCGTACTCAAAGAAGTGATCGTCCACTTGAAGATGAAGACGTGACATTCAAACTCTTCTGTTTCTTTGGTTCAGCCATTTGTAGGCCTAAGTTTGTAAATAATGCATTATTCACTTCTGCACGTTGTTTTTCCGTAACTTTTATTTGTATGTTTTCAGAAAATTGCACTGTGATGCTTATTTATTTAGTGATGTAATATTCAAAGTGTAATTTTCAGTAAAACAGGTATAACTCAAATGTTCTACAAAAAATTTATAAATGTAGCTCTGCCATAGCATTTCACGGATCTTTTTATAATGTATTTTGTTCAAGAGATTATATACACTCACCTAAAGGATTATTAGGAACACCTGTTCAATATCTCATTAATGCAATTATCTAACCAATCACATGGCAGTTGCTTCAATGCATTTAGGGGTGTGGTCCTGGTCAAGACAATCTCCTGAACTCCAAACTGAATGTCAGAATGGGAAAGAAAGGTGATTTAAGCAATTTTGAGCGTGGCATGGTTGTTGGTGCCAGATGGGCCGGTCTGAGTATTTCACAATCTGCTCAGTTACTGGGATTTTCACGTGCAACCATTTCTAGGGTTTACAAAGAATGGTGTGAAAAGGGAAAAACATCCAGTATGCGGCAGTCCTGTGGGCGAAAATGCCTTGTTGATGCTAGAGGTCAGAGGAGAATGGGCCGACTGATTCAAGCTGACAGAAGAGCAACTTTGACTGAAATAACCACTCGTTACAACCGAGGTATGCAGCAAAGCATTTGTGAAGCCACAAAACGCACAACCTTGAGGCGGATGGGCTACAACAGCAGAAGACCCCACCGGGTACCACTCATCTCCACTACAAATAGGAAAAAGAGGCTACAATTTGCACGAGCTCACCAAAATTGGACAGTTGAAGACTGGAAAAATGTTGCCTGGTCTGATGAGTCTCGATTTGTGTTGAGACATTCAGATGGTAGAGTCAGAATTAGGCGTAAACAGAATGAGAACATGGATCCATCATGCCTTGTTACCACTGTGCAGGCTGGTGGTGGTGGTGTAATGGTGTGGGGGATGTTTTCTTGGCACACTTTAGGCCCCTTAGTGCCAATTGGGCATCATTTAAATGCCACGGCCTACCTGATCATTGTTTCTGACCATGTCCATCTCTTTATGACCACCATGTACCCATCCTCTGATGGCTACTTCCAGCAGGATAATGCACCATGTCACAAAGCTCGAATCATTTCAAATTGGTTTCTTGAACATGACAATGAGTTCACTGTACTAAAATGGCCCCCACAGTCACCAGATCTCAACCCAATAGAGCATCTTTGGGATGTGGTGGAACGGGAGCTTCGTGCCCTGGATGTGCATCCCACAAATCTCCATCAACTGCAAGATGCTATCCTATCAATATGGGCCAACATTTCTAAAGAATGCTTTCAGCACCTTGTTGAATCAATGCCACGTAGAATTAAGGCAGTTCTGAAGGCGAAAGGGGGTCAAACACAGTATTAGTATGGTGTTCCTAATAATCCTTTAGGTGAGTGTACATTATGCTGCTGTACTTTTTTAATGTACTCTTATGTATTTATTTTGCAATGTACACAAGATAGTATTCAAGTTTTCTTGATTTCAAAGTCTGTATGTTTATATTTAAATATTTTTGCACTTTTAATATACCATTTTGAATACTGAATAAAACAGCTTTATAATAAACTATTAGTGCAATGCTAATATATATTTTAATGAGCTGAAATACTATTTAAATGTTCTTGAAGTACATTTAAATTAAGCTTTAAATATATTATTACTATAGTTTAAGAAATATGAAAGTATATTTTAAATGAACTATAAAGAAGTTGTTTCAAAATACATTTAATACGCATTACTATAGTACAATTTAAATATATTAAGTATGTCCAAAAAAGCACAATTTAAATATTTTCCTTTTCACCTGGGCTGCAGGCTCTCCAAAAGGTTCTGTCCATTGCTGAAACTTCAACATGGAATTTCACCTCTAAAGATAATATTTTCCACTGCTGGCTTGCAAGACCACTGCAAACTCATTTTGTTTCTTAAAAATTTTCAACACATTGTAGATTCTCTAGAAACCCCAACAAGACTTTTCATCTTCCCATCTGTCAGTCGACAGGAATGATTTATTGACATTTCAGCAGGTAAAAGAAAAGATTAGGGTGTATGAAGTAATGGTTTTGCTGGTTTCCATGGAGATAAACCTTGAAATATTTAGCAGATTTTCATTTCTTTTTGGTCAGCTGATGTATAAAGTACCCAATATTTGTGAGTGTTACCCATACCCAATTGCGGTGACAGAGTTAAGTTTACCAACCTTGCATTTGCAAACCAATAGTGTAAATGTGCAGATTATCAGTAGATATGCAAACTGGATTTGTTTGATTAATATCTTCAGCCCTAAGTGTGTGTCATTTGAATGAAATACATTGACAGCTTCTTTAGACTAATTAAGCAGGAGTCTTATCTGCTGCATGTTAATGAAAATTTAATTCAGCACGCTGTGAACTCTTTATGTACTTGTCTTTTGGTGTAGTCAAATCTAAAAAAAAATCACACATTTAGTAACAAGAATGTCAATTAACTTTCAAGGTTGTCAAATCTATTGAAAAATATTCCAAATAGCATACTTCTCTTACTATGTCATAAATAAATGGAATAAATAGTAAGAGTATAAAGGGAAGAACATCAACAAAGTTGGGACTGGGACTAGAAGTAAAACATAAACATTAAAGCCATATGTGTCATGATGGAAACACGGAAGCAGTTTGCAAGTAAAACTCTCTCTTTATTGAGTAATGAAAATGAGGAACCGGGGCTGGCGGATAAATGCGAGCAAAGAAAACAGGCTTAATTTTGGACACATGAAAGAGGGGATGAATCCTCCTGTACACTGGAGGGAGATTGAGACGGACTGTCACTGGGTTAATGATTTTAGTGACAGAGAACGGGCCAATGAATTTAGGTGCAAGCTTATTAGAAATGGAGCGGAGATGAATGTCCCTGGTAGAAAGCCACACTTTGGAACCGACAACGTATACGGGAGGCCTACGCCGGTGGCGATCGGCTTTGGCCTTGGTGCGCGCCCCCACTTGGAGTAGAGTCTCACGGGCTCTAGTCCAAGTGCGGCGACACCTCTGGACGAAGGCGTGGGCGGAGGGGACCGCGACTTCGGATTCCAGACTAGGAAAAATTGGTGGCTGGTACCCTACACTACACTCAAACGGTGATAGGCCCGTGGATGACACTGGCAACGTGTTGTGGGCGTACTCCACCATAGACAGTTGCTGACTCCAAGAGGAAGGATTCTTGGACACTAAACATCACAACGCTCTCTCCAAATCCTGGTTGGCTCGCTCAGTTTGACCATTGCTCTGGGGATGGAACCCAGAGGACAGACTGACAGTCGCACCCAGGCATTTACAAAACTCTCGCCAAAATTTGGACACAAATTGGGGTCCCCTGTCAGAAACCACGTCCGTCGGGAGGCCATGTAGCCGAAAGACGTGGTTAACGACTATCAACGCTGTCTCCTTGGCTGAGGGTAATTTGGGCAAGGGAATGAAATGGGCCTCCTTCGAGAACCGGTCCACCACGGTCAAAACTACTGTGTGACCCTGGGAGGGTGGGAGGGCGGTGATAAAATCTAGAGCGATATGGGACCAAGGTCTCGAAGGCACCGGCAGCGGTTGAAGTAACCCATCTGGGGGTCGATTGGAAGTCTTACCCGTGGCGCAAACTGAGCAAGCCAAGACAAAATTGTGAACGTCACGTCACAAGCCATGAGAGGCCACCAGAATCGTTGCTTGACCAAAAATTTTGTGCGATTAACTCCTGGATGGCAAGCCACATTGGAACAATGTCCCCACTGAATAACGCTGGACAGTAAACCCTCGGGCACAAATAAACGATTCGGTGGACAACGGGCCGGAGGCGTTACCCCTTCTAAGGCCTTCTTGACCTTCGATTCGATCTTCCATGTGAGTGTAGAGATGAATAGAGTCTCTGGTAAAATGCACTCGGGAGTAGACGGGCGTTCGGAACGGTCAAAAATACGCGATAAAGAGTCGGGTTTGATGTTTTTGGAACCCGGGCGGTACGAAAGAGTAAAATCAAAACGACCGAAAAAAAGAGCCCACCAAGCCTGCCTGGAGTTTAGTCTTTTAGCAGTCCGAATATATTCCAAGTTCTTGTGATCGGTCCAGACGATAAAAGGTACCCCCGACCCTTCTAACCAGTGGCGCCATTCCTCCAATGCTAACTTGACTGCCAACAACTCTCTTTTGCCAATGTCATAATTGCACTCGGCAGGGGATAAACGAGGAGATAAAAACGCGCAAGGATGCATCTCATCGTCTGAAGGAGAACGCTGGGATAGTACTGCACCTACCCCCACCTCTGACGCAGCGACCTCCACCACGAACTGACGTGATGGATCAGGGGTTATCAGGATGGGGGCTGAAACGAAGCAACCCTTGAGTTTGGCAAACGCAGCCTCGGTTGCATCTGACCACCTGAACGTCGTTCTGGGGGAGGTCAAGGCGGTCAGAGGTGCGGCTAGTTGGCTGAAATTGCGAATGAAACGCCGGTAGAAATTGGCGAACCCCAGAAACCGCTGTAGGACCTTACGGGAATCTGGGCTTGGCCATTCTACCACAGCCTTGATCTTCTCAGGATCCATACGCATTCCCTCAACCGACACGATGTAACCTAAAAAAGGAACAGACTGTGCATGAAAATCGCATTTCTCCGCCTTGACAAAAAGCCCATTCTCTAGCAACCTCTGGAGCAGCATCGGCCAGCATCCTTGCTGCCTCTCTTCCAGCGACGGCCCGATCGAACACCCGTTTCATTTCGGCGGAGAGCTCCTGGAACGAGGCACAGCATGGATCTTGATTCTCCCACACTTCTGTTCCCCAGAGTGCCGCTCTCCCAGTCAGTAGCGTCAACACAAAGGCGACCTTGGCTCGCTCATTATTGAATGTTCTGGGTTGGAGAGAAAAGTGCATGGAACATCGTGTTAGGAAAGCTCGACAGAAGTTGGGTTCACCTGCATATGACTCGGGAACTGGTAGGCGTGGCTCCGACTGGGAGGGGTTCTCTGCTGGTGGTGGGGGAACCGGCGGTGTGGGGGGCGCAGTGGGAGCTTGCAGATGTTGAAGCTGTTGGGTGAGCTCGGACACCTGCGTCACTAGAGCCTGAACAGCGCGAGCTGTATCGTTGAGGTTCTTCTCCTGGGAGTCCATTCGAAGTATGCTGCTGTTCACGAACTCTTCCAGCGATCCGGTGGAGCTACCCGCTGCTTCCATTGCTTGGTCAGATCGTTCTGTCATGATGGAAACACGGAAGCAGTTTGCAAGTAAAACTCTCTCTTTATTGAGTAATGAAAATGATGATAGGTAATGTCCAGAGAGAAACAGGTTAGTGACGCAGGGACTTCGATGGTCAGATGAGTGCCGTGATGGGAAGTGCTGAAGTGACGTGACAAATCCAGAGTGAACATCCACAGGAACACGAACAGGAAACGAAGAAGGCACCAGACTGGAACGACGACGGGAACAACACAACCGGGAATCACAAACAACGATCTGACAAAGGAGATGAGAAATGCGTGAGTATATATAGGTGATGAGATGAGCTGCAGCTGGTGATGGGAGTGATGAGCAGGATCGCTGATGAGCGTCAATCAGTCGGCACGCCCACACAATCAGCACACACGCACACAACAACAGAAACACGAGACAAGAAGGAGGCATAGGACTTATGAACCGTGACAATATGAAATTGTATTTAGAATTATCTTTGTATTTCTCTGTTAAATCCATGTGTTTACTGCACATACTGTAGGTACAAGCATGTTTTTTTTTAGTTTTTTTTGTGTAGCCTTTCATATTGTATTGTTTTGATTGGGAAACTGATGATATTAAAGGATTAGTTCACCCAAAAATAAAACGTATATTTACTCACCTTCAAGTCATCCTAGGTGTATATGACTTTCTTCTTTCATCCAAGCACAATTGGAGTTATATTAAAATTAGGGCTGGGGGAATTAACGTGTTAATCTTTGCGATTAATTTGAGATGTTTAACGCGTTAAAAACAAAATAACGCAATTAACGCAGCACTTTTTTTTTTGCCTCGTTTTAATGATTTGCTGTTGCGACTGCTATTGAAAAGAAAAGAAAATATGCCGTCCCGCCCCTCGTGTTTGCGCTGTGCGTTCTGTCGTTAACGGCCCAAACGCTCCAGTCATGTACCGATCACGCACTGGAAAAGCAAAGTCCGCTCAAATAACGTGACATTTCTCAGTAGTTAGACTTCTGCTTGCTGAGCTGGTATAGCCATGCTGGGCAACAATGGTAAAATGACCTGCTCTGATCACATGCTCTGGTAATAATAGCTTTGTAGGACTATATTTTATTTTGATAATTAGTAAAAAAAAAAAAAAAAAATCTGTTAAATTGATTATGTTGATTGATTATTGAAAAAGAATAATATATTGATATATTGATGTTTAATATTATTTTAATATAGGGCTATTTTATGTTCCTTTTTTTTTACGTGTTTAATTTAATTAGGTGATTCTAAGTTTAAATGTTGATGATTACAAGCTTGGGGGAATTGCAATTAATTGCAATTAATTACAGCAAATTGTGCAATTAATTAGTTAATTTTTTTTAATCGATTCCCAGCCCTAATTAAAATATATCCTGGCTCTTCGAAGCTTTAAAAATGGGAGTGAATGTTACCTTGTTTTTTTGAAGCCCAAAAAAGCACATACATTCATTATAAAAGTACCTTTAAGTGGTCAATTTTGGACGGTTTTTCACTACTTGTTTTTACAACAAGAAATGCACCATAAAGTTTAACTGTATTTTTAACACTCCTTTCACATCATACAAAATTGTGTTCTTTTCCTAAAGTGTTAAGCCTTGGGAGCTCAAATCTTCAAATCTTTGTAGGATGTTGCTGATTCTCTGAGTATCTACCGACCGTGAGAGATAAAAAGCAACTCAATACAAATCCTGCTTCTCTAGAGTGTTACACCGAAGTTAAAGACTTTAAAAGTTTCCTTTTTTCAGTCTTGTAGGACAACATGGATAGAATATAAATCACTCTCTGTGATCTATAGCAATTCATCACAACAATTCTGGGGCACTTCAGATATGGATATAATCCACTGGTTTACTTTATTGGAGCTTTCATCAATTCTGTAGTCAGCTACAATGAGCTTTAAAAATGTGTTCGCCATCTCCGCCGGGTGTCATTGTTAATAGGCTACATGGGTATCAATACGTAACATTTTAAGGTGCAAAACTTATTTTTTGTGTGTGTGTGTGTGTTTAGATAGATGCTGAAATGTACAATATGGACACATTGCATTGACAACATTTAAACATTATTACATATTATTACATATTTACAGCTCAAGGAATGTGAAATATTTAAGAACTTTTGTGTCATAAAGATATTTGTATAATTGCTCTTTTACCATTTTAGAGATAAACTGTAGATTTCTTAACCCTACCTAAATCCCAAACATTTTATAGAGAATATAAAAATATAGAATATATAAAACTTAATGGGCATGTAAGAAAATGACACGTTTGGTCACAATATAGCATTAAAAATATATTTTGAGCCACTAATCACTGTAAAAATGTATGCAGGAGGGTGTTAAATACAACCTGTTCAAATCAGTTATATTTTACTTAGCCTAAGTATATTAGTTAGCAAGTAAAACATATAATAATGGGTAGGTTACATTCTAACTACATTACCTATTTATTAACAGTAATATCTGCAACATTAAAAAAAATGAGTAAAAAATACCCCAATATATTAGTTCAGTCGGCGCAAATTGCGCGTGCACCTTATTCAACATCCAGGCGGGAATCATGGAATTCAAATTCAACGTCTGCGGGACCACCAAGTGTTGAGCTCCAGGTACGTTTTTTGTTGTTGTTGTTGTTGTTGTTGTTGTTGTTGTTTATCGTGTTGATATAATATAACGCAAATGTTAACTTATTTAATGGTAATATTTACCAAAAGATTTGTATTTTGCTCGCTTCTGTTATCTTGTCGGCGCCACACCCTACCTCTAAACCTACCCATAACTTCAGTTATAAATAAAAAACACAACAGACAGACAAGTGGAATCACAATAATTTATTGGTAACACTTTACAATAAGGTTAATTAGTTAACATTAGCTAACTATATTAGTTAACATGAACTAAGAATGAACAATACTTCTACAGCATGTAGGCTACAGTAGGCCTAGTCTATTAGTTAAAATTAATTTCATCGTTTACTAATATCAAAGTTACAAGTGCTTGTTAGCATGGGTTAATGCACTGTGAACTAACATGAACAAACAATGAACAGCTGTATTTGTATTAACTAACATTAACAAATACAGTAAAAAAAGAAAAAAAAAAGTTTATTGTTAGTTCATGTAGTTACATAATGTTAACTAATGAACCTTATTGTAAAGTGTTACCAATTTATTTATTGCAAAAATGTCAAAAGCGGTACGAAAAGTAATTAGGTATATTTGTGTATGTGCTACAGAGCATAATTTAAGTCATTTATTGCTGAGAATCTTTTCCGTATCCAATCTATGAAGGTGCGCATTTCTCATTCAAATGCACATCACCCAAAACACGGCATGTCACAATCTATGACGAAGCAGGTGAGAGAGCTCCACTGCGTCCGAAATCGAATATTTTGATTCTATATAGTAACAGCATGCTAAAAGAGTAGTATGTCCGTATTCATAGTATTTGAAAAGCGATAGGCAAGAAGTACCTACATGACCTACTGCTTCTGCTCCACCAAGATTCAAAAGTGTGCATTTGATGGACACTTATCCCATTAAGCCACAGGAGAGGATATATGAATGGCAGTGAAACCAGAGCCAGAGAATGTCTAATAAGGCGAGAAGTTTCACTCTCAGTAAACTTCCGGCTTCTGAACTGGTTGCAGTTCCACTCTGGTTCCATATGAGGGCGCTCACAGGACGAGTGCAGAATTAATGGAGGTCTATGGAGCTATACCCATCAAAATATACTTTTCTCTGGATATAATTTTTTGTCTAGTAATTTGAATGTTGTATTCGAAAGGAGATGCAAAGAAATTACACATTGCTGGGTGTTAGATTTTTTAGAGTCACTCATTTGCTTTAAAAAGTATTTTAAAGTGGCAATGACGTCATACACATTGTACGGCCAGAGATTCTGCTTTACGGCAATCCTTCAGTCACTTTGGTGCTTTCGCGCTCTGCACTTTCTTTTCTCTCGAGGCATCGACAACACAGCTGACACAGTGCTAGAAGAGTTTTTGTTTTGTTTGTTTCTGGTCCCGCTTCGGATGCCACGATGCCATCAAGCGGTATCTCTGGTCGTAATCAGTCCTTCACTGACCAATCAGCGTTCATTAGCAGAATGCTAGCGTGTTATGGGCAACAACAACTCAACCTGTAAGAAATCGAAAGGACATAAGTTCTCGTTCATTCAACTTTCGACCTATAACCCATGTTGAACTTGCAAAACCTACAATCAAATCTGAGATTTCTCAACGGCAATCGGGTGAAAGAGACAAATTTAGCCGTCTAGCCCCATTGACTCCCATTCATTTTGCACTCATGGCGAGCGCCCCCCAGTGGAACTCTGATTGGAACTACAACCAATAGGACTTAATAGGGCGTTGGAGTGAACAGGCTTTCCGTAGACGGGCTTTGTTTCGATTCTATATAGTAACAGCATGCTAAAAGAGTAGTACGTCCGTATTCATAGTATTTGAAAAACGTTAGGCAAGAAGTACCTACATGACCTACTGCTTCCGCTCCGCCAAGATTCAAAAGTGTGCATTTGATGGACACGAGGCCACGGGAGAGGATTTATAAATGGCAGTGAAACGACGCGACTGATGCTGGTAGGTCATGTGACTGCAACAATATGGCGGCTGCAATACTTTAGAATTGTATTAATTTTACCCATATTCATACTAAATAGAACGTACTTTTTTAACGGCAGTGAAGTATAAAAAAAAATAAAAAAAATAAAAAAATGTTGAAACTACTCATCAGTGTAAAACTTAAGAAGCTGACTTGTTGCTTCGCTGCCTTATCAGACAATGATTTTGTAGGACGTGTTTGCACACGAAGGTAGCCTACCTCACAAAACTGATTTCGGACAGACTTCTGAGGCAGCATAATAGTTTAATGATATACAGCAAAATAGAGCAAGTTTTGGAGATAACCAAGCAAATATTTAATACTTTACAGTTTTTTTAATTCGCTTTGGTACTATTTTCACAAATTAGGTGTACATTTTCAAAACTCTTAGTGCTAATATCACAACAGATCATCAAAAGTGCACTTTTTTCAAACATTTCATCATGTTTTCAATTGTGTTAGCACAATACACAAAATCACAAAGTATCCTTTTCACAACACAAAATAAGAGTTTCATCTACATAAATGTTTCATTCACAGTTACTGCCTTTCATAAAGCTCTTACTATCAAACTTTTGATTTGCATCTCTTCTTGTTCAGTTTACTACATTTGTCTGTGATTTAATCCAACTGATCTTAATGTTTAATCAATTAATCATTTGGTAAAACCTATAGATTTCTATAGATATTGATTGACAGGCACTACAGTTTCTATAGAAGTAGAACTTGTTTGCAATTTCTGATATGGATAACCAAATGTAATGAATTATTTTTACAAAAGTGATTTATAGATAGATAATAACCACCATGATGTTCAAAGGGTGTGCACACGCATGTGTGTGTGTGTGTGTGTGTGTCTGTGTGTGTGTGTGTGTGTGTGTGTGTGTGTGTGTGTGTGTGTGTGTGTGTGTGTCTGTGTGTGTGTGTGTGTGTGTGTGTGTGTGTGTGTGTGTGTGTGTGTGTGTGTGTGTGTGTGTGTGTGTGTGTGTGTGTGTGTGTGTGTGTGTGTGTGTGTGTGTGT
This sequence comes from Leuciscus leuciscus, assembly GCF_965113295.1. Lineage (NCBI taxonomy): Eukaryota > Metazoa > Chordata > Actinopteri > Cypriniformes > Leuciscidae > Leuciscus > Leuciscus leuciscus. The sequence goes on along the minus strand of NC_138727.1, from coordinate 41,353,910 downwards.
GTGTGAGTGTGTGAGTGAGAGGGAGAGAGAGAGAGAAAGATACAGAGAAATTTGCCATTTGTGAAAATACTGTAAAGCAGAATAGAGTATAAGGGAGAGGAAACAGTCTGTAAAACATCAGATTGATCAGAGATTCATCAGTAGAAGGGAGACAGGCGGCATCAAATACAGCATTTTACATTACAGTGTGTATGCCATGTGATACTGTAAACATGGTAGAGACATGGTTATTACATTACTGTAACTCAACCTTCATCTGTAAAGGTCCACTACAGTATATTCAGTCAAATAGTCAAAATTATTTACTGTATTCATTGCCAGCAAACTCTGTTGAACCTCATGGCTGTGCTTCATCACACCTTTTGATAAGACACTGGATAGATACTATTACAAACATTATGGATTCAATTACATAAGTTAGGTGTGCACGTGTATTTTCTAATGTGGCATAGCCTGTATTACTGTTGTATTGACAGTAATTGTGATTTGAAACATGTATCTTGCATTGTTTGCTGTTGAATTGTTGGATTGTTAAAAGTACTAAATTGAAAGAAGATCATACTGTTGTGTTTCTGTGATTAAACCAAATGTTCTCATTACATATTACAATAATCTTGGACTGAAATGTGTATAACTGTAATGAAAGCATGAGATCAGGTTTTGAAAGAATGACTAGCTGTGTTACAAGTGTGATCAGTTTGGATTTTTGTACTAAGAGTTTTGAAAATGTACACCTTACTTGTGAAAATAGTACCAAAGTGAAAAAATTTCTCGCTATGAATGACATCAGAAGTGGAAAATGTTGGTCAAAAACATACATTTACACACAAACTTACCACCAACCACAACTTTCAGACTCCAGCTTTATTTTTAGCTCAACTGTCACAGAATTGAAAGTACGGAATTGTTGGATATCAAAGGCAGAGAAGTACGTACCTGCCATCAAATATTCAGATGAAGGTATCTCTGGAGACAGGAAGTGAAGCTAACATTGGATTCGGACGTGCCTTGATGCCTCCTAGGAATGCATCCTCCAAAGGCAGCATTTTTAAGCTTTCAGACGCATTCAGTATGCAATTTCGGACACAGCATGCATTTAATATCACTGCCGTAAAAGGTGTTGTAAAGCTTGTTGGGGCGGCAATTTGTTTTGACGTTTTCGGTTGCAGTTGAAAATGGAGAAGAAGATAGCTGAATAAATTCTTGATTTTGTGTCTCTTGGGATTCTAAAAATGTGGATTACAGCGCAGAAATAAAATGTATTGCTTTTGTGAATTTATGCTGCGTTTTTGGTGTATTTTATGTTTCTATTGTCAGGCACAGGACTATACTGAGAAAACGGCCTTTGTGTCCCACGGCAAACAAAATAAATATAACATGATAAACAATGGTAAAAAAAATTACAGAAATGATTTTTTTTTTTAATAGTTCAAAGTGTAGTCTTGTTTAACATTTTGTAATCCTTCGAAACGAGTTTGCAGCAGAAGTCACAGAACAGAGCGTAATGTTATCATTTCTTATAAAGTAGATGAATAAACAAAGGTTCTGTCATGAAACTAGGTGTCGCAGGCTGATTGGTCCTTAACTCAATCTGCTTGCAATCACATCACTCTCTTTAGGACACAGCTGATTGGCTCCTGCTCTAACAGTAGCCAATGAGCTCGCTGCTCAACCTTCAAATACTTGGCGGTAGCAAGCCTCGTACTTGCTCTTTAGCAGCAATAACAGCAGCAGCGTAGCAGATCTATTCCACCAAGACCAAACATATCAACATTGTCATATGCATTACCATGCCAAACACTCAGAGAGTTGTCATGACAGAACTGTGTTAAAGAAATTTGACTGAAAACATAATGATATGACAATTGAATAGAATCAAAATATTAATGCCCAGATTTTAATATTTGTAAACATGGATTCAGACAAATTTGTACGTCTAAAAGTTGTTCATATATAAATCATTTACATTTTAGTGCTGTTAGTGAATGTAAGTAAATGTACCTGTGGTAGAACCACACTTTATGTAAAAATACCAACAAATACTCAGGAGATCTAATTCCAGTGCTACTTGTAAAGGTATTTGAGTCCATTCAAAGAGTCAAATAGACCATGTACCACGATATTTTTTGGAGTACAACGCAAATACCATAGTAATACCATTCAGTACCATGGTATATATCAAAGTACCATTGTAGAATCATTTGATTCCATCACTGTACTAGTGCCTTTTGCTATAAAGTTACTGTAAAAAAAACAAAAAAAAAACTTACTTCCTTAAAAAAGTATTTCAGCATATGTAGCAGGAATATGAAATTCGGAAATACTCCTACACATGTTTTTTTTTAATAATTATTATTTAAATCTTGTTGTGATAAAAATAAAACAGAAAAGCTGGAATGTTGTTGAACTGTGATGTTTGTAGCCTCCCACAAAACCACTTCTGTGTCACTTCTTTGCCAAGGAGCACAATATTAAAAACCCCTTGACTTTCAGAGAGTTTCAAGATGTGTTATTTTGAGTATGTGAGAGAGTGAAAGAGTGAGTGAGTGAGAGAGAGAGAGAGTGTGTGTGTGTGTGTGTGTGTGTGCGTGTGCGTGTGCGTGCGCGTGCGCGTGCGTGCGTGTGCGTGTGTGTGTGTGTGTGTGTGGGTGTGTGTGTGTGTGTGTGTGTGTGTGTGTGTGTGTTCTTTTTTCTTTTGCCGTGTGGGATGGTGTGACCCTATAATGCGAGTTTTAGGTGAGTTCAGTGCCATTTTGCTGTGAAGGAGAGTGAGCAGCTGAGCGATGTTTTCTGTTGCTTCTTTGCATCGGTTTTATTAGCTTTTAATAAAGCCAGTCAAACATTTCAGATTTAACTCATTCTTAAAAAAGAAAAGGTTCTATATATAACCTTAGAGGGTTCTGCAGACACTTCATATAAACAATAATTTTATGGATTTAGTTTAAACAACCTGTTAAACATTAAAGTATTATTCAATCATTTAAGACATTTATCCTTATATAGAACCTTTTTGGAATATATGGTTCTTTAAAATTGCGTCAAGAACCCTTTTTTTTTAATGTTTTTTTTTAGAAATGGCTGCATAAATAGTGACTGTTTTTTTAAAGGTTTTTTTTTTGTTCCATTTTGTTTTATTTTATTTCATTTTAGTACCATTTGTCATGATGCTTATTTTAAGACACCAATTTATTTTGGTCTTGTCAGTAAAAAAAAAAAAAAAAAGAACAAAAAAAAAAAGCTCTAGAGTGTAGTCCTTTGGCCCGTTCTTGAAAAAGGATATTGTGTGGGAGAAATATTATTGGGGATATTATGTTCCGTAAAGTGCATCTGTGGACCGAAATACAGTATTTGCCATAAGGAGATGAAAATCAAGAAATTCTTTTTTTCTCACTGGCCATCAAAAAAAAAAAAAAAAAAAAGACCCACAGTTGCTATGGTGACAGAATACTTTGACAAGCACTCCATGTGTAGATAGATTGTTGCAATATATACATACTGTATTGCTGATAAAGTCATGCGCATAGTATGACCAGTGCCATCTGTACATCATACATCGATGTAGGTCTACTCTATGGCTTCTGGTAAACAATATTGGAAGGATTTCAATAGCATTTTGTGCAGTGCCGAAATCCTATTCAGAATCCACCTACAATTAAATTGGCAACAGTTAGGCTTTAGATGACTTTTTATTTATGTTAATTATTTTTTTATAAAAAAAAAAAAAAAAAAGCTGCTTCAACTCATTCCTGGGCTGTTGTTCTGGCTGTTGATTGTGGCTGTTGCCGTGTTAATTGGTGCTGGAAGTACTGGACTGATTTTCTTATTAATATTTTTACCAAAAAATAAATCATCTCCCTACCCAGTCTTTTGCCTGTAGGCTTACATGAATTCCTGTGGTATATTAGAATTATTAAATAACTGGGCCCCTAGAGATATTTGAGTTGAAATTTTCTGTATCCATGGTCACAAATGCATTTCTTTCATTTTTGCAAACTTAGTCAGGATTAACGTCTTCTGTAATCAGCATGCCTATCTATCTATACTGTTTTTTAAACACACGCGCGCGCGCGCACACACACACACACACACACACACACACACACACACACACACACACACACACACACACACACACACACACACACACACACACACACACACACTCCCACTCATGTCTGGTTCACTATCTTTGTGGGGACTCTCCATAGACGTAATTGTTTTTATACTGTACAAACTGTATATTCTGTCTCCTTACATAACCCGACCCCTAAACCTACCCATCACAAAAAACGTTCAGCATTTTTACATTTTCAAAAATATATAATTTAGTATGTTTATTAACCCATTTCCCTTGTGGGAACCGCTGGCTGGTCCCCACAATGTAGGTGATCTCAGGTTTTAAAATCCTTGTGGGGACATTTGGTCCCCGACAATGTAATATGAACCTGTACACACATACACACAGAGACACATAAAAAACAGTTACCGTTTATGCAGCCATAAGTTGTTTGCCCAGCGGGATCTATGGTTTCCTGTCCCTGGTGGCGTGGAAGAAATAATAGAATTGTGCTGGCTGATTCACACTAGCTGCTCATATTTGAAATATGGAAGAGGAGGAGAGTGAAAAGCGAGAAAGAACATGTGAGAGGGAAAATGTTTGAGCGACCAAGTCAGGGAGGTAGCGCTTTCCACTGAAAGTTCTCTGGAAGATCTTTTGATCTCTCCCTCACTCCGTCCTTGTCATGGTGACATTGCTGAGATGCTTTTAGCACTCAGTGGCTTTGATAATGTTGTACATTATGTCCAAAAGCCAGGTTGTAATAAAATAACATCAATCAGATTCATAATGCGACGCTGACACATAATTATACCAAATTACAAAGTGCTGGAATAAGTGAGATTTTAGTCTAACTATCATTAGCATTTTTACTGTTGTCATAATGCACAGCTATTACATGCTCTTTGTGAACAGCTGAAATTAAGTCATTTATTCAAAAGTCTCAATATTTAAATAACACATTTAAGGACAGTTGATAAAAATAAGACGCTTCACATATGTTTTGTCTGTATAATGCTGTATTCTTTCGAAGGCACATTAACCACAGGATATGTCGTTTTAATCAAATATCTGTTTATAGCATGGCTTTCATCATTTGCTCTTGAAAACCAGGCCCATGTTAGAATAAGCAGTGAATGATCTTATGACAGCTCAAATTACCTTATAAAGCTATACAGTAAAAACATACTGTAATGAACGACCTTGTGTAAACTAAGCACTTATAAGGCTTTTGAAGCATCTTAGTCACAGATGAACACCATCCATTAAACATAGTCTATTTATATTATAATCAAAGGGCAGCACCTAACCAGGTCTTTGAATTATTTTAACCTGAAACATAATGCATCCCCCTGATACTGCAGATGGGATGGGGGCACAAACAAGTTGTAAACACGCACACACTCAGTCAGAGCAAAGATAGCAGCTCCTGCATGACCCAAATCTGCCAGATCCCAGAGGTTCTCAACTTCTGTTAATTACACCTACAGGAATTAAGCAAGTAAGAGTTCAACACGAAATTCACACTAAAATAATCTGAATACAATTTAAATATCTTCAAGAAGATATTCCAGAGTACATATATATATATATCATAATTCTGACTTTTTTTCCCACCAGAATTGTGAGATATGAACCCACTTTTTACTTTTTTTCTTGCAAGTACCTTTTTTATTCATGACGCAAACAAGCTTATACACCACAGCTGGAAACCGTATAAAAATAGTCAGAATTATGAAAGATTGCCTCTCCATGATGTTTTTATTTTATTTATTTTTACTAGCCTTAATGTGTTATACAAGGTTTCTAATGGTACAGAAATGTAACTGCTATCACAGATTAAAGTGGTCTCATTTTATTTTTTCTAACTGATATTTCAGTATTTGGCCACAACTTGACATGCATAATATGGTGTGTACTGGGAATATTAAGGTCAATTGTGTATCTATGTAGCTAGTACACACTTACTTTTTATTTTATTTTATTTTATTTTTTTATTAATTACATTTTGGACATCGCTGGTATAAACCGTTTAAATAACAGCATATTGAGCTGCAGGACACATAAGTAAATAAATAAATAAATAAATAAACAGTGTTCCTGTATAATCCCACATTCAAGCTGTTTGTGCTGGGCTATCCAGATTTTTGAGAAAAGCATGAAATCATCAGAAGTTCAGTCGTGATTCGTGGACAGGATAAGCTACACGAGTCCAGAGGGACATTTTAGCATGTCACAGTCAGTGTTGAAGTGGGTGAAATTGAATCAGCTCTGTGCTAGGCTGATGGCAGGTGGCCTCTGCCGCGCCATCGTGATTCCCTTATTTCCAGTCTCTGGTCCCGGGAGACATTAAGCCTGTATGCGCTGAAAAAAATTTAAAAAATAATCTGAGACGGAGCCCTTCTTCAAAGCAGCTGGAACAGACTGCTGCCAGGAACATCTCACAGAGTACATGAGCACAGCAGCAAGTTAGAGAGAGACTCACTCACTCTTACTCACACACTCACTCACATACACACACTCACTCACTCACTCACTCACTCACTCACTCACTCACTCACTCACTCACTCACTCACTCACTCACTCACTCACACACACACACACACTCACTCACATACACACACTCACACACTCACTCACTCACTCACTCACTCACTCACTCACTCACTCACTCACTCACTCACTCACTCACTCACTCACTCACTCACTCACTCACTCACTCACTCACTCACACACACACACACACACACACACACACACACACACACACACACACACACACACACACACACACACACACACACACACACACACACACACACACTCACTCAAAAACTCACTCACTCTTACTCACACACTCACTCACATACACACACACACACACTCACTCACTCACACACACTCTCTCTCTCTCTCTCACACACACACACACACACACACACACACACACACTCAAAAACTCACTCACTCTTACTCACACACACACACACACACACACACACACACACACACACACACACACACACACACACACACACACACACACACACACACACACACTCAGAGAAAACTTCTCTATCATTCATCCTCATGCATTTACAGAGATGTTGACACATAGGGTCAGAGTGTGAGATACTGTAGTAGCCTATTGTAAATGACTGGTATGATTAGAAAGTTTATAATATGAAATGCATTATATGAGGAGCGGTGGCTTTTGTTTACTTGATTGTCTTTTGGCATTGTTATTCCCTCTGCACTTATAGTGATTGCAAGATCAGAGTAATTTCATTGGCAAGGTTCTTGGTGTTATTTATCCACGTGTTTGTGTATGTGTGTACGCGCTCACTGTCCAAGCTCAGTGTTCATTTCAGGATAGAAATGTTCACTGTCAATGGAAAGATTTAGAATTAATCAATATTTACTTAGATTGATTTGGAAGGCGATATAACTTCCAAATATATACTTCCACTATAATCAGTGGAATAACTTTGTAATGATGACCTCGCCAATGGCTTTTTGTTTATGTACAGCACTATAAGCACTTATTCAGTCAATATAACCATAAAAAAGGATCCTCATGTTTGAGTACTTTCAAATATATGTTTAAGAGAGAAAAATAGAGATAGAAGTCTGTATTTGTTCAGTAGAGCTGTCTTTTTAAAACAGCCCGTTTTCATTATTGAAAACTATAACACTGTATTACAGTTTTTTTTATTTGCTTTGTTACTATTTTCACAAGTAAGGTGTACATTTTCAAAACTCTTAGTACAAAAATCCAAACTGATCACACTTGTAACACAGCTAGTCATTCTTTCAAAACCTGATCTCATGCTTTCATTATTATACACTTTTCAGTCCACATAATCATTGTTTCAAACACAAGATTATTGTAATATGTAATGAGAACATTTGGTTTAATCACAGAAACACAACAGTATGATCTTCTTTCAATTTAGTACTTTTAACAATCAGTTTGACTGAATATACTGTAGTGGACCTTTACAGATGAAGGTTGAGTTACAGTAATGTAACTACCATGTGTCTGCATGTTTACAGTATCACATGGCATACATACTGTAATGTAAAAGGCTGTATTTGATGCCGCCTGTCTCCCTTCTACTGATGAATCTCTGATCAATCTGATGTTTTACAGTCATTGACTGTTTCCTCTCCCTTATACTCTATTCTGCTTTACAGTATTTGCACAAATGGCAAATTTCTCTGTATCTTTCTCTCTCTCCCTCTCTCTCTCTCTCTCTCTCTCTCTCTCTCTCTCTCTCTCTCTCACACACACACACACACACACACACACACACACACACACACACACACACACACACACACAGACACACACAGACACACACACAGACACACACACACAGACACAGACACAGACACACATGCGTGTGAACACACTTTGAACATAGCGGTGATTATTATCTAAAAATCACTTATGTAAAAATAATTAATTTGGTTATCCATATCAGAAATTGCAAACAAGTTCTATAGAAACTGTATAATCAATATCTATAGAAATCTATAGGTGTACCAAATGATTAATTGATTAAACATTAAGATCAGTTGGATTAAATCACAGACAAATGTAGTAAACTGAACAAGAAGAGATGCAAATCAAAAGTTTGATAGTAAGAACTTTATGAAAGGCAGTAACTGTGAATGAAACATTTATGTAGATGAAACTCTTATTTTGTGTTGTGAAAAGGATACTTTGTGATTTTGAGTATTGTACTTACACAATTGAAAACATGATGAAATGTTTGAAAAAAGTGCAATTTTGATGATCTGTTGTGATATTAGCACTAAGAGTTTTGAAAATGTACGCCTAACTTGTGAAAATAGTACCAAAGCGAATTAAAAAAACTGTATTTTGTTCCGCATTTCACAGATTTGATAAAATCCTTTGGTAAGTCACCTGATTTAGTCACTGAAAGAAGCTGAGAGGATTGATGTCTCAATCTTCAGATATGGACATTATTTAATGATATATTAGAAGTTAGAGATGCATCAGCTGTTTGTCAATGTACACTCTTGGTTCTTCAGAAAAAATGGTTCTTCAGCGGTTCTTCAGGGGTTCTTTGCGGTGGTTATGGTGCTATGTAGCACCACTACCATTTAAAGAACCTGTTAAGCCCAGTTTGGTTCTTCAGCAGTTCTTCGGGGTGGTTAAGGTGCTATATAGCACCACTGCCATACAAAGAACCCATTAAGCCCCTACAATTCTTTAAAGGTTCTCTCTCTCTCTCTCTCTCTCTTAGTTTAGTTGGTGATAGGATTAGAAAAACAACATTAAAATGATTAATTATCCATCGTTTAAGTAAAAGTGTAATTTAGAAGCATATTGACTCAATTGTAGTATCTGGCATGATAATGGGCCCTACTACCTCAAAAAAAAAAAAAAAAAGAAGAAGCGGGTATGACGTAGGCAGTGGGAATTGTGCCTTGATTGAACCAGGTGGTGGTCATTTGGCGCTACACCTTTAAATCCAGCAAGCTGGCGGTCTCTCTCATTACTGTTTTGCTACAGACTCTTGGTTCTTTGGACTCTTGGTTGGTTGTACGAGTTGATCGTGATCTGGCGTTTGTGCGGTTATTCAGTGCCGTGGTTACATCCAGCTTCCTGTCTTCACGAGCCCTCACTGGCTATGAATTGTGTCTGCGCGTTTCAACGAAAATTTACGGGTTTAGAGTGTGACCACTGTAAAGTTTGCTGCGTGCTGTTTGTTGTGCTGAGAATTTTGGCCTGGGAACGTACGAGTAAAAACCAGACGGAATAAATCGATCGCTACGATATTACAACTAAACAAGCTCTTGGCTCGACGCTGCGGTCTGCATTCAGCATTCATACAGGAGGACCGTCACATGCCATCTTGGCCACTGTTTTTCCTGTGCTTTTGTTTTTGTGATGTGCCCTATTTATTTTGTGTTTGAATCTTGCTGAATTCTTATTGAGTGCTATTTATTCAAACACCTTGATTTTGCACTTTGTTGTCCCCATTCCTGAAATTTGTTGCCCAGAGGCCTAAGGTCTGTTCTTCATGTGTGTGTGTCCAACTTGAGAAAAATAAAATAAACTGTTTATATTTTTATAATACTCCAGTCCCTCTCTCTCCTTTCATTTCCCTTCATTGGGATAGCCTGCTGGTAAACATCTAAAATTTATATGGTTGGTTATCCACTTGAAATTGATTTAAAAAGGCCCCCTTGGGTCACATTTGGCGTAGTCGGGGCAGGGTTGATTGGGACTGGTGTAATTTGTTTTTGTTGTTTTGTGTGTATGTGTGTATTCATTGCAGGTAGAGTACAGGAAAAGCAGTGGTTGAGGACTGGGCCTGGACAGCGGTTCTGCAAGTGATAAGTGGTTTGTATTTAAAAAAAAAAAAAAAAAAAAAAAAAAAAAAAAAAAAACGTAACTTCTTTTTTTTCCCTCTGGCTTTGTGCGGTTTAAAATGTCTCAGGAGCCGGAGGAACGGGTCGGGCAGCTAATGGAGCAGATTAAACAGTTGCAGGCTGACAATGAAAGGCTACGTCAGGGAAATGTAGCATCCGCTGGGGCTGTAGAACAGGGAGAGCAGAGTCAGCAAGAGTCAAATCGCCAAGAGCCAAATTCTCAGGAGCCAGGGTCTTCTGGATTGAGGTATGTGTATGTTCCTAGAGAACGTAAATATCCCAGGTTCTCTGGTAGTTCAGAGTCTCCTCCGGTGGAGGAATGGATCGAGGAGGTCCGTCGATGTTTACAGGTTAGGCATATGTCTATAGGTGAGCAGGCGCACTTTGTGTATGACCTTCTGGATGGGGAGGCAAAACTAGAAATTAAACTCCATCCAGCTCTAGTTAGATCCGAGCCTGAAAATATTTTTTCTATACTGACTGAGACTTTTGGCTGTAGTCAGTCTTATATTGACGCTCAACAAAAATTTTTTCAATGTCGTCAACGGGAGGGAGAAACGTTGCGTGAATTTTCACACTCATTAATGTCACTTATGGAAGTCGCACAACGTAAAAATACAACTGCAATGGCTAAACCCGACTGTGTTCTCCGTGATCAATTTGCAGAAAACGTTAGAGACAAAATGCTGCGTAGAGAATTAAAACAATATATCCGCCTTAATCCTGATTCCTCCTTTTTGGACTTGCGTCGTGAGGCATTTCGCTGGGCCGATGATGGCGAGGGGCCTCGTTCTGTCCGTGCAAGGGCTTTTTCGTGTGACGCTAGTTCAAGGGTGGTGGGAGCATGGCAGGCAGAAGCCCAGGTCGTTGTAGCACAACCAAGTAATGAATTGACCGAGCTCAAAGACTGTTTGCGTAGGCAGCAGGCCCAATTAGATACTATTCTTAAACATTTGTCCCCTGGCTCAGGGCCATCCAATCTACCAAATAGGCAGACTAATCATCAGAGGCGGTTTCGTTTTGATGTGGATGGCAGACCTATTTGTCTGCGTTGTGAGCAAGTAGGCCATATGGCTAGGGATTGCCTGGTTGGCTCACGGCAGACACAGCGTGTGGGGGTTGGGTCCAGGCCACCCGTGGGGAATGAGAGGGATGACTCCTCCGGCAGGCAACAGGGAAACTAGCACCCTCTAGTGCATGGAGCCAAGCACTAGAAGGGGGTTTGATGGGCTCAGATTCGTTTACATCTCTTTTGTCCTGTCCCTCTGCATTGGTGGGCGAGTGTCCAGTGGTAGATGTTCAGATGGGCGGTGTAACTGTTACTTGTCTTATAGATACCGGTTCTATGGTATCTACCATTACGGAGTCCTTCTTTAATAACCATTTTCGAGTCCTGGGGTGTGACCAGCTACGTTCCTGTGGGTGGTTACAGTTAAAAGCGGCCAATGGCCTAGATATTCCATATCGAGGTTACTTAGAATTGGATGTAAAAGTCTTAGGAAAAGTTCTTCCTTCCATAGGCGTCTTGGTGGTTCAAGATCCACCTGAGTCCAGATTTAAGACAAACAAGGACTCTGTCCCAGGATTGATTGGGATGAATGTCCTTCGTTGCTGCCTGCGAGAGTTTTTTTGCCGAGACGGTGCAAGTTTGTTTACTACTTCCGGGGTAACGGTCCCAGTCGTTTGGGAACATGCCTTATTAGCGTGTCAACGCCTCGAGGACTTTTCTACGTCTGGTGTTCTAGGTAGGGTTTTGACTGCCCCTGGGTCCTCCATTTGTGTTCCAGCCGGATCTTTAAAGTTTGTGTCAGCCACCTGTAGGCAGGGGCTTGGCCCATTGATTCCTTCTGTACTGTTAGAACCAGCAGCGGCAGGGTGGCAGTTGCCACCAGACTTAATTGTCCCAATCTCATTGCTCCCCATTGGAAATGGTACAGTACAAGTGCCAGTTGTTAATGTGGGCCAGGTAGATCGGTGGATAAAACCACGTACCCTGTTGGGGGAAATGTATTTGATCACTGCACGTTCCGCTAACAAATCCATCTGCTTTCAGGAAGAAAATGGCACTCAAGGCCCTGTCGCGTTTATTCGGTCAATGGAGGCTGCTACAACTCCCTCGTTAGGGTTTGCGGACCTTTCCTGGCCTAATCTAACTGAGTCCGAGCAATGGGAAGCAAAGTCTTTACTTCAGAAGTATAGTGATACGTTTAGCTGTAGTGAGGCACTCTTGGGCTGTACCAACTTGATCGAGCACGAGATTCCTGTGGTTGACGACATTCCGGTGCGGCAACGCTACAGACGACTTCCACCATCCCAGTATGATGTAGTGAAGGCACATATCCAGGAGTTGTTAGATCAGGGAGTGGTAAAACCGAGCTGTAGTCCTTATTCCTCACCCATCGTGGTTGTGGAGAAGAGAGATGGATCTATTCGTCTTTGTGTCGACTATAGACAACTAAACGCAAAGACTAGGAAAGATGCCTTTCCATTGCCAAGAATTGAGGAGTCTTTGGATGCCCTCACAGGTGCGTCTCTCTTCTCCACTCTCGACCTTGCGAGTGGTTATAACCAGGTGCCAGTTGCTGAGAAGGATCGGGCTAAAACCGCTTTTTGCACGCCATTTGGCCTCTTTGAGTTTCAGAGGATGCCATATGGGTTGTGCAATGCACCCGGGACTTTTCAGCGGCTGATGGAAAGAATATTTGGGGACCAGCGTTTCCATTCCCTTCTCCTGTATTTAGATGATGTGGTCGTTTTTTCAGCTACGTTCAAACAACATCTGGAACGTTTGGAGTTGGTATTCAGTCGTCTACGCGAGCACGGTCTTAAGCTCAAACTAAAGAAGTGTCATTTTTTTCAGCCTGAAGTAAAGTTCTTGGGCCACGTTGTCTCGGCCTCTGGGGTCTCTACGGACCCTGACAAGATCAGTGCAGTTAGGGATTGGAGCACTCCATCTACAGTTGCAGAGCTGCGATCATTCCTTGGGTTCGCGTCGTATTATCGGCGTTTTGTGCAGGGCTTTGCGAGGTATGCGGCTCCTCTACATAAATTGGTGGCAAAGCTCCAGCCACACCCTAAAAGGAATAGGACGGGGCGTAATGCCACTTTGCGGGACCATTGGGACTGGGGCTGTGATCAAGCATTCAATACTTTGAGGGACAAACTGATAAGCGCACCAGTTTTGGGTTACGCCGACTTCAGCAAACCATTTGTCCTCGAGGTAGATGCTAGTGGGCTGGGGCTCGGCGCCGTTTTATCTCAAGAGCAGGATGGAGGGCCTCGGCGTCCAGTTGCTTATGCAAGCAGGGGCTTGCGACCAACTGAACGAAACATGGATAACTACTCAGCCATGAAACTTGAACTGTTGGCACTTAAGTGGGCAGTAACAGACAAGTTTCGGGATTATCTGCTGGGTACCAAATTTACTGTTCTGACCGATAACAACCCGCTCTGTTACTTACGGACAGCTAAGTTAGGAGCCGTAGAGCAACGTTGGGCTGCGCAATTAGCTCTTTTTGACTTCACCATACAGTACCGTCCTGGCGCATGTAACAAGAATGCGGATGCGCTATCTCGCTTGCCGGCACCATCAGTCCCAGTTTCTATGGAGGAGGTGGCCTTGGGGATCTCAGTGCCAGTCGAAATTAAGAGTGTGGTCATGCCCCCTTCTGTTGAAATACAGGCCATAGATGCATGCCCTACAAGAACCAGGGCAAATCTCCAACTCTTGCAGGCTGAGGATCCTGTTTTGAAGGCCTTCCTTGTATATTGGAAGAGGGGAAGTCCTCCTACAGCTCCAGAGAGGTCCAATGAGCCCCCTGCTGTTGTGGAGCTTGTCCGTCAATGGGCAGACCTAGTAGTCTACGAGGGTGTCCTATATAGGAAGACACATGTCCCTGGCAGTACTAAAGAGGTCTTGCAGCTACTGCTGCCTCAGGCTCTTCAGACAGAAGTGCTCACAGCTTTGCATGATGATCATGGCCACCAGGGGGTAGAACGAACAACTAATCTTGTCCGCCAGCGATGCTATTGGCCCTTTATGCGGAAGGATGTCGACCGGTGGTGCCGTGAATGTCGGCGGTGTGTGGTGGCCAAGGCAACTCAGCCAAAACTGAGGACCTTTATGGGTAGTCTGTTGGCATCAAGGCCTCTAGAAATTGTAGCCATTGACTTTTCCATATTGGAAAAATCTAGTGATGGGAAAGAGAATATTTTGGTTGTCACCGATGTGTTCTCTAAATTTGCGCAGGCATATCCTACGGCAGACCAGAAGTCGTCAACGGTAGCTCGAGTCTTGACAGAGCGGTGGTTTTACATTTATGGTGTCCCATTACGTATCCATACCGATCAAGGGCGCAATTTTGAAGGTGAGCTGTTCCAACAATTGTGCAGAGTGTATGGAATTCGTAAATCCCGCACTAGCCCATACCATCCAGAGGGCAACGGACAATGTGAGCGATTTAACCGCACATTGCATGACCTGCTTCGTACACTACCTCCTGACAAGAAAAGACGGTGGCCCCACCATCTGCCACAGGTTTTATTTGCTTATAACACCACAGCCCATCAGTCTACGGGGTTTTCTCCGTATGAACTTATGTTTGGGCGTAAGCCCACTCTTCCACTCGATTCTTTGTTGGGCATAATTGACACTCCATCAGACTCTACTACTGCCGAGTGGGTTCAAGAACACCAGGAGCATCTCTCTGCAATCTATAGTCAGGCCCGAGCTCATTTGGAGGCAGCCGCTCAACAACGAGCAAAGAATCATTTGGTTCCTTTGCCACTTCTGCCCCCTGGTACGCTAGTGTATCGTCGTAGTCACCCGCATGGACGGCACAAGATTAGTGATCATTGGGAAAATGTGGTGTATGAGATTGTGAGTTGCCTTGACGAGGTTGGTACACTTTATAAAATTAGGCCAAGGGATCAGTTAGGTCCAGAGAAGAATATCAACCGGAAAGAACTACGGCCCCTCCCAACTGACCCAGGTTCACCCTATCTTGTACCTGGGGCTGAGATGCTTAACGTAAGCATGCCAAACTCTATAGGGGATGATGTTGATGGTAGTATGGAGGAAGGTGATGATTTTGGAGTATTGGTGGCAATTGATGCACCTCTTGTAAGAGGATCAACACCTCCCACTGAGTTTGGAGCGTCGCAGCCTCCAGCTCTTGAACAGCAGGGGCAGACCACACCCCAACATTTAATATATGACTCCTTGGGTGTTGAGGGGGAAGTATCAACATCTGGCAATAGCCTTGTTTCAAGGAGAACTGCTAGAACAAATGCAGGCCACCATCCTAACCCTCACAATCTCCCATGCACGACTGTTAGAAGACCACCAGTGGCCTCGGCAGAAAGCGCTCTAACCATTTCCTCCCATAGCGTTTTTAGACCTTGGGTTTGACCCTTGCCCTAGTCACCGGGACGGTGACATTCAAGGGTGGGTGAATGTAGCGGGTATGACGTAGGCAGTGGGAATTGTGCCTTGATTGAACCAGGTGGTGGTCATTTGGCGCTACACCTTTAAATCCAGCAAGCTGGCGGTCTCTCTCATTACTGTTTTGCTACAGACTCTTGGTTCTTTGGACTCTTGGTTGGTTGTACGAGTTGATCGTGATCTGGCGTTTGTGCGGTTATTCAGTGCCGTGGTTACATCCAGCTTCCTGTCTTCACGAGCCCTCACTGGCTATGAATTGTGTCTGCGCGTTTCAACGAAAATTTACGGGTTTAGAGTGTGACCACTGTAAAGTTTGCTGCGTGCTGTTTGTTGTGCTGAGAATTTTGGCCTGGGAACGTACGAGTAAAAACCAGACGGAATAAATCGATCGCTACGATATTACAACTAAACAAGCTCTTGGCTCGACGCTGCGGTCTGCATTCAGCATTCATACAGGAGGACCGTCACATGCCATCTTGGCCACTGTTTTTCCTGTGCTTTTGTTTTTAGGATTTAGATGTGCGTATGAGTGTGTGTGGGAGGGAGGCCCGTTGTGTCGTCCATCAGTCTCTCCCTTGTGTGTGTTGTTGTATGCTTCATGTTTGTGTATGTAATGTTTGTATCTTAGGCCATTGGGTTGGTGCAATATCCTGGGGGGGGGGGAGTAACAATTGTATTGTGTGTGTGTGTTCACTTATTTGCTGAGTGTAAACTACTGTTTTTTGTGTGCATGTGATTTTGTGATGTGCCCTATTTATTTTGTGTTTGAATCTTGCTGAATTCTTATTGAGTGCTATTTATTCAAACACCTTGATTTTGCACTTTGTTGTCCCCATTCCTGAAATTTGTTGCCCAGAGGCCTAAGGTCTGTTCTTCATGTGTGTGTGTCCAACTTGAGAAAAATAAAATAAACTGTTTATATTTTTCTAATACTCCAGTCCCTCTCTCTCCTTTCATTTCCCTTCATTGGGATAGCCTGCTGGTAAACATCTAAAATTTATATGGTTGGTTATCCACTTGAAATTGATTTAAAAAGGCCCCCTTGGGTCACACTTCTATATTGCACCATTTGACAAATGTGCTATAAAGCTTCTTAAGTGCCATATATTACCAAAATAGGTTCCCCTATTATTACGAGCCAAAGAACCACTGTCGGGTACTATTGAGCACCATTTTAGTTGAAGCAATTGTAAACAATCAAGGTGCTATATGGTACCTCTAATGCAGGGTTTCCCAAACTCGGTCCTGGAGGGCCACTGTCCTGCACAGTTTAGCTCCAACCCTGATCAAACACACCTGAGCAATCTAATCAATGTCTTCAGGATCACTAGAAACTCACAGCTAGGTGTGTTTGATCAGGGTTGGAGCTAAACTGTGCAGGACAGTGGCCCTCCAGGACCGAGTTTGAGAAACCCTGCTCTAATGGCTCTACGTAGCACCATTTGACAAAGGTGCTGTATAGCACCTTTAAAGATAGGTGCTATATGGCACTTAAAGTGCTTCCCCTATGATTACAAGCCAATTAACCAATTTTAGTACTTAGTATTTAGCACCATTTTTGTTTAGAGTAGATGATGACTAGACCGTGGCAAAGTCTGACGCATAGGTTTCTGTTTGTCCTTAAGAAATGAATGCAGTATTATTTTGATTCTGCACATTTACTATATTGTAATGCGCATATAGTATGATAAAAAAAAAAATACAAAAAAAAATACAAAAAAAATCTCTGCATTTTGTATCATGTCTTATTTCTGGTGTGCATCAAAGAATAAATTGCATCCAGCATACTGCATATTCTGCCCCCTGCTGCACTGGAATGTTGAGTGGCATTGTAAATTGTGCCATTAAAACCACACTATTGAAAGATTCAAAATGAAAATAAAAAAGATCAAATAAAATACTGTGAGTCATTCCAAGGTGTTAAGATTGTATTTGCCACATATCGGGAGCAGTCAGCAGGAGTCAGATTGGCTATCTTCACATCTCTGCTAAAAAAAAAAAAAAAAAAAAAAAATCTTGAAGAATATACACCTTAAATGTTATCATGCAAATGTCAGTACAATTTCTCTAAATTATGCGTTTCATACTTTATACCCTTCAATTCAGTCCAGACATGCCTACTCAAGAAGACTAAGCAGATCATCCAAGATAATACAGTACAAGATATATGCACAATCGTCTGCCTTTTTCTTTTGATTTTGAACTGGAAGAAGTCTTATACAGTACATATTGCAAGTTTTACATTCATTCTAGTGGTAGCTTATGATCATATGCATTTAATGTTGAGATTTTAAATATTTATCATTAGACAATCAATAGCCTTAGATTTCTTTTACTGCCCCGTTCAACATTTGTTTTAAATTGATTTTTAAAGGGGGTTTCAGCCTCTTAATGTCAGTAACCACAATTCCTCTGTGAGCACAAACTAAACTAATCACTCAAAATACTGTATTCTCGCTTTTCTACTGTTTTGGGATTACATAGCACTGCACTTTTAGAGTCTGTGGCACTGCTAATATTGCTGACTCTATATGATTTATTGCTTGTTTGAATTTTTCATCATTTCAAAGTCTGTTTGAAAAATGGCTGCCAAAGTGATTAAATGTAGATGTATTTAAACCGCTCTGTGCTTTTACTACTTGTCAGAGTAAGGTTTATTCAAATTTTTCACACATTGCAGAGAAGTGAAAAGAAAATGTGGTTTCTCTGAAAAAGTTAATACATTTAACAGTAACAATGCAGTACATGTAAAAATTTTTGAAAAAGTAATATTTTCACATGGTAATTAATATAATATACTTGCATATTATAGTATTATAACACATACAGCTGGCCTGACCTTCTGAAATATTTGTGTGGCAAGATGTATCCATGTTCAAAAGGGAAAAAAACGTCTGCTCGTTTTACATTCCATTTTGCAGATGTGAATACTTATACTTATTATCATTTGCATAAAGCAAGCCCATAAAACAGTTTATTCACAATAGTTAATTGTTTAAAGTTTGCCTGAAGTAACGCCCATAATTTGTGCAAAGAGTCATGGTACATAGGAATAAGGTGGATTGCAACAAATGGTTTAGAACAAGCTAATAAATTTGGAGCCACACCATTTGCAATCTCATGCTGCTATATTCAACCACCCGTGGGCAAATCTTTGTGTACAGCTGAAAGCATTTACTGAAACACTCTCACTTGCTTTGTTTTTACAAGGACAGTAATTTACCTCCTCCCTTTCTAGGCCTCCTTAGTACACACACACACACACACACACACACTGACTCACTCACTCACTCACTCACTCACTCACTCACTCACTCACTCACTCACTCACTCACTCACTCACCTCCCTCTTTGCCATGGCCATCTTGATCTAAGCTTCTCCTGATCTGACACTTCCTCCTCTTCAGTCATGGAATGACGTCTTTAAATAACCCTTCCACTCAGACTTGGCACATACATGTTCTCATGTGTCTGCCTGTGTAAATGGAGCCTCAGTTAATGTGTGCACTTGCCCCTGGTGCTGTGATTTTAAATATGCAGCTTTATTGTTCCTGTGATTATAGAAGGTATTAGTATAGACTGAACTCGGCATCTGCTTGGTCTCATCTGGCTGCCTATGGGAGCAATTTGGATGTTTTTTTTTCTTTTTTCTTGATTAGCCAACACACTCAGAGGTTAAGACGTTCCCATGGACTAAGTGAAGCAAGCACACACATACTGCAGGTACATAATCACACGATTTAACACTTTACATTGCTCACTTACGCTTCCCTTACTTACAACTTCTCACTCTCTCACACACCTGATATCCTGTTACTCGAAGGTGTTGCTTAACACATAGTGGGATCTCTTTACAAAACACTGAACGTCATGCAGAAAATCTGTTTTTTCCCTATATAGATTATTCTCTGAAAAATCTGATTATATCTTCCTCATACTGTCTCAGATGACTTTGATTTCTTGCATAACAAGCTCTCAGATTTGATTAGACTGAATCTAATGCCATCTTCTCAGATTTTCTTTCCACCGAGCAGTCTGCTCATGGGACAGAGGAACCTCAATGCAGTGTCTTTTTGGCTGGCCTGCTGCCCTGTCCCCTGTATTTCCAGCTCCTCTGGGGATAGAGGAAGTCATTATCCCACTTTATCTAAATGCATGAAATTAAAGAGGAAGGATATCATATTTTGGGGGCGTAATGTCAAATAGGAAATTAAATATGAGAATTTGTGCAACCTACATGATTGATATCTGCGACAACGGGTGCCTGTGACCAAAGTAATTGACAATCACAGTATCTTTCCTCTGACTCAGACTTTACTTATGGCACAATGGTATAAAAAGTCAGTTTATTTACGACTGTGTCTGTGACTCTGTGCACTGAAAGCGGCTGGGGCTGATTTAACACAAACTCCGAGAAAAGTGCTCGAGTAAATCAATGGTGCCCATTATCGCTGTATTCCGACCTTGTCGTTTGAACTAAGGGATTATGGCTAGCTATACCGTTTTATTTGGTTGTCTACCGCAATGATTGTGGCCACAGAGGGAAAGTGCCGAGAGATGAGAAAAGATATTTCACCATCACCCTGAGAGAGAGGCGCATGTGAAAATACAGTCTAATTTTTGTACTTGTTAGAATCACCTTCTGGTATGATTGTAAACCAATATAACAGGAATTTTGAATCAGTGTTTCAAACCATGTATCCTAATGAGGAATGACTGAATTTCGACTGGAGGAGCTATTTCCACCCTGATAAAAAACATAATTTCAAAATAGCTCAATTGAGAGCATTTGTGGCATAACGTTGGTGACCACAAAAATGTATT
Organism: Leuciscus leuciscus; assembly: GCF_965113295.1. Lineage (NCBI taxonomy): Eukaryota > Metazoa > Chordata > Actinopteri > Cypriniformes > Leuciscidae > Leuciscus > Leuciscus leuciscus. The sequence continues at coordinate 41,333,177 of NC_138727.1, read as the reverse complement.
TCTACTCCTCGCTCTTTTAATAAAGCAAAAGCTGTGAGGCATTTACAATGGAGGTAAATAGGGACAGATTTTGGAGGCTTTAAAGGTAGAAATGTGAAGCTATTAAAAAAATCACTTGCAATAATTGCGTTAAAACTCATTGTTTAATTTGTAATGTTTAACTTGTCATTTTATGTTACGTTACAGGATTTACAACATTATGCTGTTATGGTAACACATTGTTAAATCCCAGCCAACATTTGTATGTGGGACCCATATGGGTATGAAATGGGCTGAAAAATGGGCCCCATGTAGGATTGTCCGCGGGTTCCATAATGGCCCCATGTTAACTGCAGGGGTGGTAGTGGCGCAATGGATAAGACACATGCCTTTGGTGTGAGAGACCCGGGTTCGAATCCAATGTGAGACACCAATGTGTCCCTGAGCAAGACACTTAACCCCTAGTTGCTCCAGAGGCGTGCGACCTCTGACATATATAGCAATTGTAAGTCGCTTTGGATAGAAGCGTCAGCTAAATGAATAAATGTAAATGTAAATGTAAACTGCCCAGATGGATTTCATGTAGGATTGCACTCGGTACTAGGCGGGACCCAAGTGGGCAAAATGCACAAGACCCATCTCTGTCCCAGCTTTAACCCAGTCGACATTTATATGTGGGGCCCATGTGGGTTTGAAATGGGCTGAAAAATGGGCTCTGTATGGGATTGTCTGCGGGTTCCATAATGGCCCCATGTTAATTGCCCAGATGGATTTCATGTAGGATTGCACTTGGTACTAGGTGGGACCTAAGTGGGCAACATGCACAAGACCCATCTCGGTCCCAGCTTAACCCCGCCAACATTTGTATATGGGGCCCATGTGGGTTTGAAATGGGCTGAAAAATGGGCTCTGTATGGGATTGTCCATGGGTTCCATAATAGCACCATGTTAATTGCCCAGATGGATTTCATGTAGGATTGCACTGGGCAACATACACAAGACCCATCTCGGTCCCAGCTGGAAATTAATTTACACATAAAGGTTAGTAAGTGATTTTATCGTACTAAAATCATGTCTTGGCTATACTTGATTGACCTTGATACTTGATAATATACTTAATTTTTTTAAATAATCAGAATTATGCTACAAATGCTGTAGATTAACTCGTCTTCGAACCTGAAATTATTTTTAAAGCGAAATAGCTGCACTGCAGTCTATACACACGTAAACTGTCAAACTGTGTCTGAAATTAACCCTGGTATAAACACAGTGGTGTGGTAAAAGAAAGCTTTAAGCAGAACAAAACTGGGACAGGTAAGCTTGTGATATAGCCTGTTATGTAAGCTGAAAGTTGCTTTTACCTTTTTTTTGGCATTCTCTGTTTTTGTTTTCTCCCCATTGATTTGTTTTCTGTGATAAAACTTAAGCGAGAACAGTGGGAACATGGCTAAGAATCTGATCAGAAATTAAGGATGTCTTCCTTGCGGGGTGTGTGCGTGTATACTTTCATGGATGTCTTCACTGATATGATCCCTGAGGCAAGACGAGAATAAAACTGAGGTTGTAAAAAAATTCCCTTTATTTTGTAGCCACCAACTGTGCAATGTCACACTGTCTGTCTGTGCATGCATGTGAATCGTGACAAGCACAGATATAATGTCCCAATCCCACAATGTCAAGCTGATTACCCTTATTTTAAAATCGTAATAATCAGTCATTCAACAATTTTTTGTTCTTTTCATCTGCCGTTCTTTGAGGCATTGAGCATGCGGAAAGAGTTCTAGCAATTTGAAGCTCAGGCAGTGTGTTATGAAGCACTAGAAGTTAACACCCACTCTTACTTCTTACACAATCACCAGCAGTGATTTTCTCTCCTGTAGTGTTTGTGAGAGGTTCTGAGCTACACAGAACAGTTACACAGAACATGTCACACAGATCAGAGAATCCCACAGCTTACTAATGAGAGGGTGAAATTAGCAGAAGGAGAGGAACGGTTTCAGATTGGACAATTTCATATGTGCTGAGAGAGAGAGAGAGAGAGAGAGAGAGAGAGAGCGATAGGGAAGACATATTAAGCTTTTCTCAGTTACAAAGCCTGCCTGAGCTCTCAGATGTCAAGTGCAAAAAAGATTTATCGTGCATGAGTTTGGTCAGATTCTTAGAAAGTAGATCGTTTTTCTCGTGCATGAGTTTGGTGAGATTTTTTGCATTGGTAATATATATATATATCACAGTTTCAGTGTTAGCATTAAGGTTGTATATTATTAATATTGTTTTTCAATGTCACCCCTCTATGATTACAACTGGATTCATTGGTCCATTTTTAGCCTTTTTTTTGGTGTGGAAAAATTCAGACCCTGGGTGAAGTGTGTGGTTTTTTAAAATTGTTCACCTTTCACCTGCTTTTCAATCAGTAAGGAAACATTACATATTTGCGAGTATGTATGTTCGTTCGTTCATTCGTATCCTTGCAGATGGATTCTTGACAGTTTAAGGGCCCTATTTTAACGATCTAAGCGCATGGTCTAAAGTGTACGGCGCAAGTGCACTTGGGGCGTGTCCGAATCCACTTTTTCTAGTTTAACGACGGGAAAAATTGGTCGCCGCACCCGCCGCATGATCTTAAGGGGTTGTCTCTATTCTCTTAATGAGTAATGGGTGTGTTTTGGGCATAATGTGCAATAAACCAATCAGAGTCTCCCAATCTCCCATTCCCTTTAAAAGCCAGTCGCTCTCTCGCCATGGCGGATTCGCTGTTTACATGACGGAATTTGCAAGCGGAAAGACTGAACGCGTCTCCAGAGAGGAAACGGATCTGCTCTTGGCGAGCAGACCATCTACGGGACAAGCCGGATTCCACCATATCTTTATGTATACAATAATAATATTTTACATTGTAATCCTTTTATTTTCAATATAAAAGCATGTTTGTGTGCTGCTGCACATCCCTGTGTGTGTAATACAGTGTTTGCGCGTTGTGTACCCGCCTATAGGCTCATATTACTTATGCGCCCTTTAAATAACTAAAATAGGGCCCTAAATGTATCATGACAACTCATGACAATACAGTGGGGAAAAAAATGTGATGGATAAACTATCACATTACATCAAGACTTCAGTGGTTGTCTGTCACAGATCTTTAGGTTTTTATTTTAAATCCAGTTGGTTTCTTTGCAGGATGTTTGTGTTTCCTGAAGCAAAAATTACACAGCAAATTCTCTTTTACGACACTTTCTTAGCAGAATCTGCCCTTCTTTCTTCCTGCAGAGTTTAATTCCAACTCAGCTAATCAAGTATGCATGCAAAATGGAAAATTCCATCAGGTGTTTTAAACTCAGGGTGGCAGGTCTCTGGGCGCATCAATGTTTTATATTCCTTTCATTGCATATACACTGACTTTTAAATAAACTTGTGTACACAGGGGCTTCAGTTAACGTATACTAGAGCACAAGGTGTCATGTCATGGTGTGATAAGCCAACACGCACCAATAAGATACAATATAAACAGTCTTTAATAAATTTAGTACATAAACCACACAAAGCAAAGACAAAAACCAACGAGTAACTGAAACACAGGGCAATATGTACAGGGGATAAACAAAGGAAACTAATAGACACAGCTGAAACCAATTAGTAACTAAGGCAACCAAAAAGGGTTAATCAAGAACTAAACTGAAAGAAAATGCAAGAAACAGAAATACAAGAAGGAAATTACAATAAGGGTACGTTTACACAACATCAATGTAATAAAAACAGAAACGTTTTTCCTTTGTGTTTTCTGCATAAAACGACAACGTTGTCAAAGCGATCCCCGTTCACACGGATCCGCAAAAAATGACTAAAAATGCTTGACGTGTCAGGCCAGTAGTTGGTGATGTCACTTTGTAAAGGTCTTGGAACCTTTTGCAAAGGTTTGTGCATTCTTTTCAAAATACTTCTCTGTATTCTGCTTTAGGAGATTGAGATAATAATACATTTGTGCACCTGCGGTCCACAAAATAGTTTTAAGCAGTCATCAAGTCTGTCATTACGTCTGCTTAGCATTGAGTGCCGGAGTGTGAAAGAATGAGTAACCGTTTCAAGGCTTTTTTCCCCTTTTTTTTCTGTAATCTCTCATGCTCTGAGGTATTCATGGTAATATTTGGACTGCAAATGGCTTTTTTTAATGACTCACACTCACGCACACCTGTGAAGCTCCTGCTCAGAGACATAGCACACAAGATTATTTTTGGCAATAAGAAACACCCATATACCAAATTTTCCATTTTGTTAAACCAAGCTGAATGTGATTAGAAATAGAGGGTTAAAAAATAAGTTACATTATCTGCTGAACTAAAAACAAATGAATTACAGGAACTGGAGGGGTGAAACTTATTAAGTAATCACTATTATTAATGCTCAGATTTTTGCCTTAAAAAATAAAATTTGCCACTTAACTTGTCCAACACAGTTTGTTATGCTACAGACATGAATGATACGTCAGATTATGCTGATTATTATTTTCAGACTTACTGTTGTTTTGTGGCAGATGGCATAATGGGCAAAAATACACTACTGTTTAAAAGTTTGGGTTCAGAAAGATTTTTCATCAAATATGTATTAAATTGACAGTAAAGTGACAGTAAAGACATCTATAATATTTAAAAAGATTTATATTTTAAATAAATGTTGTTCTTCTGATCTTTCTATTCTATATGAACTTTCTATTTCTGTATCTTTTCAGCATTAATAATAATAAGAAAGGTTTATTAAGCAGCAAATCAGCATATTAGAATGATTTCTGAAGGATCATGTGACACTGAAGACTGGATTAATGATGCTGAAAATTCAGCTTTACTCTCACAGGAATAAATTACATTTTGAAATGTATTAAAATAGAAAAGTTATTTGAAATTGTAATACCATTTCACAATATTACTGATTTTACTGTATTATTGAACAAATAATCAATTATTAGAGACTTACATTTTTACCAAAACCAAACAGTACTGCATATTTGAATTGAAAATGGATCTGAACCATGTATAAGAACCAACCGTAATATCATAGACAAGCAAGTAATCATCCAGAAACTACATAACACTCTAAGAGACACACAGTACACCTCAGGCAAGCAACACAAAATATTTGTGGTTTGTTGAAATTCAGAGCATCATTTGTATGTGACTGTATATATGAGTTCTAACAGTCTGTAATGACTGCTCATTTTAGACAGCCATGGTCTTTGAAAATCTCATACCATGAGTCACGGCATATTTAGGATTTTGCCTTCCTTCTGAAGCCCCATGAATCAGTGAAGTTTAGTGACAATACAATTGATCACACTAGTCTCTATAGCAACAATCAGACCAACCTCACTTGCAATGTTCTGCAGCGGACTTGATGTCATCACTGATTTGATTTGCAAATGTTAATGCTAATGCTAATACATTTAGGTTTATGCATTTGGCAGACGCTTTTTTCCAAAGCAATTTATATTGCATTCAGTCTATACATTTAAATTCCGGCAATCCCAGGGAATCAAACCCATGACATTGCCATTGCTAGTGACATGCTCTACCCTATATGACCAGTGTTGGGGAAAGTTACTTTGAAAAGTAATGCATTACAATAATGCGTTACTCCCTTAAAAAGTAACTAATTGTGTTAGTTACCTTTTTAAAAAAGTAATGTGTCACGCTACTTTTGCGTTACTTTTATTTTTTACGTTTTATTTAGCATATTTAGTTATTGGAGGTTTGCATTCTGATTCTGCATTTCACTGATTTTATTAATTTAGAGGAATATTTCATATTTTTTGTGTGCAAGTGAGATGAGTAAATGCACACTCACATTTAGTCTAGAATGACACTAACCATCATGTACACACACACACACACACACACACACATAGAACACCTCTGCACTTCGATCTCTCTCAACATGGGGACAAGAGAGCTGTCAGTCAATAATGGGAAAACAAAGTAACTTGTGTTACTTATTTGAAAAAGTAACTCAGATATTTTGATGTAAATTTTAAAATGAATGTGTTACTTTACTAGTTACTTGAAAAAAGTAATCTGATTACATAACTCAAGTTACTTGTAATGAGTTACCCCCAACACTGTATACTGTATGCCAGTATGCTTCTTCTTTTTTTGTATAGGTTGAAGTGCTCATTTCTAGCTGTAAACACAACATATAAAAAGATGCATGTTTACTTTTTTAGTTACATTTGTGAAAATCATAAGGTGGCAAATAGGATCACTACATCACTGAAGCAAGAACATTATAATTGGAAACAGGGAAACGACAGTTAAAGTAGAAAGCAATCTGTTATTCAGGGAGGTCAGAGAGCTATTCAAGCTGAAAGGCAATAAATACTCAAGCATCCTTTACTTAACCTGGCATGAAGATGCGTATCTCTGAACTTACAGCAAATTGAACCTTGCAGAATGAGTCCAGCAGCAAAAGGCTATGCTAAGGTCAGCTAAGAGATCATGTATTGTAGAAACTGAAGGTTTGCAATATAACCTAAATAGTATACGGTAAATAACAACTTTTATGAGGAGACAGCAATCAATAACTAGTGAATCATTGATAATATTTTTTTTTAAATGTTTTCCAGTGGCAAGAAGATGATATTTATGCTAAATGTAAATAAAGGTAGATTGGCATCAAGTGCAAATAAATACAATAGCATCTTGTTTGCACAAAATGCAAATAGCTATAGATGCTCAGACAATGCCATCAGTTCCCAAGCTAGATTATTCAGTCTCAGATGAAGAGATTCAATACACCATGAAAGTAGTTTTATTGAATAATGAGAAAGGATGATTGAAGTCACCCCATACTGAATAAGTTTATATAGCCGTTAATCATTTTAGATCCTCTGACATATGGCAGTTCTAATTGGCAGCCAAGAAGGCAGAAAAGCTTTGGGCTTCGTGTACTCATTCCCAGCACTGCCACTGGTAAAAGCAGAATCAAATCATCACATCGGTCAAAGGCTTTCCTCTCTGATCCTCCAAGAGCATGGACTGCACTAACAGTAGCACAGCGCCAAAGGCACAGCAATTATTTATTAACGTTCCTTTCCTTTGCTTATACCTTTCCATTCCTTTCCTTTCTTTGATTTTGACAACAATCAGAGCCCAGTAGAAATCCAATATATTTGATAAAAAAGTGTGAGCTTGAAGTTGTGCTTTGCGTAAATGGCCTATCTAAAGTCATCTCAGCCACATGACATTAAGCAATGCATTTGACACTGAATGTGTTTGCAATCTGTTTGTGGTGGAACATAATGCGCTATTCTTCTGGCATGCTGAGTTTGAATCAATTAAAAGTATTTTCATAAAAGCTTGTAAAGGAGTCAAGGTAATTTAATCTGTTCGGTGTGATGGCGAAACAAATTACCTAACATTGCTTTGGGAATCATTTTTTCTCCTCCAATTTAAAAAAAATGAAACATTCACAGACTCGCAGCCCTTCAATTACAGAATATAAAACTTGACAGTTCTATCACCGAAACTTCCTTCCAATGTGGTGAATAATGAGCAAATGTATGACATTTTGAATTTGTAAGTATGTCAAACTCAATTTATTTTTCACGCAGCTTTGGCCCAAGCGGCACCCATCATCCAGATGGATCAAAAAATTTATGAGGAGTCTTCTTCAATTGCAGTACTTATGCTCTGACTGACAGTGAAGTTTCTCGCCCTTTATCTCACTCGGACTCAATCCAAAGTGAACATTGGTGTTAAATATCTCATGGAGCTGCGATGTGGGTGAAGATAGATTTCCCTTTTCATTTCTTATACAAAAATCTTTGAATGGTTTGAATAGAAACTCAATTTATACTCCTCAGGTCTGAACCAGCGCTATGACAATACGTTTTTGCAATCAGCTTTAGATTCTCAGTCACATTTTAGAGTGGAATGGAATTGTTTATAAACCGAGAATATCATAATTGTTCTGAGAACACAAACATAATATTTGAAGACTTTATTTAGTTTATGAGTATAAACAATCATCCAATGCTACTAAAAACAGTAATCTTCCTTAAGGGCTTTCTAACCTACAAGCCAGACCATTCTGTCTCTGTGATCAGCTGTTCTTGTTCTATTTTATTTGAATTTTACAAGCAGAGTCACTGTGAATTGAAAGCTGTGACACTATCCAGTTGACGAAAAGAATACATTATGTATCCATTTGAAAAAATAAATAATATTTTCTCTGATATTTCTAAACTCAGCTGTATACAATATCCAAAATGTTCTATCCAAAATGTTGTAGTCCAATGTTTAGGATCAAAGATTGAATAACATTTTAATAAAGTTCAATTATATCATTTATAATTTTATTATATATAAAATAAAATAAACATTTTAAACTAAAATTGAATAAACATATTTATAAAAAAATTATCAAATATAAATATTTAACAGTAACTAAATATTACATTACAAAGATTATACCAATAATCTTGATATACAGATCATTTATAACTACGGTAACACTTTACACTAAAGTTCATTAGTTTACATTAGTTAACTACATTAGTTAGCATGAACTAATAATTAACTGCACTTATTAAGCATTTATTAATCTTTGTAAATGTTAATTGCAATATTTACTAATACTTTATTAAAATATTGTCAACATTAGTTAATGCACTGTGAACAAACAAACAATGAACAGCTTTATTTTTATTAACTAACATTAACGAAGATTAACAAATACAGTAACAAATGTATTGCTCATGGTTAGTTCATGTTAGCTAATACATTAACTAATGTTAACTAATGGACCTTATTGTAAAGTTACCATAACTACTGTATATGACAATGACTGAATCAAATTATGTACTATGAGAATATCTTATTCCTTCTGGAAATGAAATGTTGGGTTTAAATATTTCCCTCTACCACTAACTGTTGCATAGTTTATTTTTCTTCAATAAGTAACAGTGTCATACCACAATGTTGACCTAACAATTCTGTGCAGCACTGCATAGGCATCAGAGTCACGTTGAACATCATTTCAACTATTGCAAACAGTCTCGGACAATTAGATTCAATTAATTCAGATTCTGATTTTATTTTATTTATTTTTCTGTTCTGAGCTGAATGGAATATTGTACCTGCAAAATGGCAAAACCTCACACAATGTTTAATCACAGCCATTTCAAATTATGATAAGCCCACTTTAGAGACATGAAGCGTGAATTATAAAGCTTATGCTCTGTTCACAGTAAAAAGAGAATTACAATCCATTTATTTGTTCACTTTTGTTTGATCATCAGCTGTGCTTGTAGTGACCTGTCAGTCATTTTGAAGATATCACAAGTATATGGAATAGAAAAGGAGAGAAGCCCAACATCCATAAAGACAGATGTTTCATAATATACAAAAACAACCAAAAAAAGAGAGGCAGTTTTGCTCTTATAAATTTACAACAGCCTCATATATCATACTTTGCATTATATCACTTTGATATTTTGAACAAATGGGAGACACTGTACAAGCATAGCCACAAAGCTTAAATAGTTTATAATCTGATAAATAAATCCTGTCGATAAATAAATGTTATCATCATTGAAAAGTCTAGTCCAGTAAATAGCACTTCTGTATACTTTTTTTATGGCATGTTAAAGAGCAGCAATGCAATGATTCGTTTCACTGAAGGACAGTTAAGAACAGTTTGTAATAGAGCTCTGTTCAGTCAGGACTTTGCACCCTCAGGAGGAACCTCGCAATACTCAACCACATCAGGGCAACTCTCTCCTTCCATCTGTCATCCGATGACAACCCTCTCGTCCTCCCTAACCAACTGTGTCCGTTTTGTCTCTCTCAGCTGGAAAGAAACTGCACACTTTCTGGAAATTTACTTCTCTTGTCTTTTTTTGTGTGTCACCATATAAAAGGAGACAGCCTTTCATGTTACATAGCTCTCTAGTCACAATGACACAAGCCATATGTGCATACTCATCATAAAAAATATCTCTTGATAACTTCAAAGTGCCTGCAGCCATAATAAAGATAAGCCTGTTTCCTCTAATGCAGTACAGTGCTGCCCAATTCAGGAGGGTTTTTTTTTTTTTTTTAAGCATCTTTAGCTTTTTAGTCCAAACTATGAGACCAGCCTCCGTTGTCCTCACAGATGCAAGGAGAGCATTACACAACAAAGTAGCAAAAAATATCAATGTCATTGTTGTGTATAGATTGTCAATGCAAAGAGAGTGGTATTTTTGAAAACGTCTTTCTTGTCAACCACCTGTAAATGGCACTGGATGCTGCAAACTAGCTGCCGATGTCCTCTAAAAAGATCTTTTCCAGGGTTTGCACAGGATCTTCTGAAAAGCTCGCCGGAAGTCCTGGTTGAAAATTGTGTAGATGACGGGATTGAGGGAGCTGTTGCAGTAACCGATCCAGAAGAAAAACTTGAAAAGGGTGTCAGGGATGGCGCAGGGCTCCCTGCAGATCCCATACAGGCTGTAGCTGAAGAAGAACGGAAACCAGCAGACCACGAACACCCCCATGACCACGGCCAGCACGAAGGTGAACCGCTTCTCTCGTGCCTGGGAAATTTTTTTTCTCGAAATGGTGTTCCTCCTTTTTCTGCGGGAGGAGAACAGGTCTAGGGACTTGCTGCTGGCTCGGGACTTTCGGCTGGAGTGCTTGGAGCTGGAGCTGTTCTTGCGGCTGGATCGACGGTCTTTTCGTGAGGGCCCCGTCTCGTTTTGCACCCGTTTGGCCTTTTCATCAGATGAGCTGCTGTCATCCAGATCGGCATCTGGGTCATCCTCGCCTATTTTGCGTTCCCCTGTTGGTGGCGAGGGACAGTGCCCGTTTTCTCGCCTAGAATCCTCACGGCTCAAGCCGTTCTCCAGCCGTGGCGTTCCTGACGCGCCGTCCGGATCGCGGCGCTTTTCCGACATATTTCGGGTTCTCGTCTTAGCCACCTGGTAGATTCGAATGTAAACAAGGATCATGATGACACACGGGGCAAAGAATGACCCGATGCTGGAGTACAAGATGTACCACGTGTGGTCGTTCAGCTGGCATTGCGGTTCGTTCTTGTCAACATCTTTATTCCGGTCCATGGAGATGAGCGGTGGGAAGGAGATTACAGCCGAGATCAACCATACCACCACAATCATGCCCTTTACCCTGCGAGGCGTCCGCTTTAAGTTGTACTCGACCGCCTGTGTTACAGACCAGTATCTGTCCAGACTTATGGCACAGAGGTGAACAATAGAAGATGTGCAGAAAAGAACATCTAGTGCTAGATAGATATCACACCAAACTTTCCCAAAAAACCAGTAGCCCATTAATTCATTGGCCAGAGAGAATGGGATAATCAGTGTGGCCACCAGAATGTCCGCACTGGCTAGAGACACAAGGAAAAGGTTTTGTGGAGGCTTGAGCGCTCTGCTCGTTAAAACAGCGATAACGACCAGCACATTCCCCACAATTGTAAACAAGATGAGGAAGCTCACCAGCCCCGCGAGCCCTATAATGGTGGCCGGAGAATAGCGACTTGTAGAATTCCCAGAGGATGTAGAATTCCAAGAGGATGTAAAACCAATGTCAATGTAAGTGTCCACTTCGCTCATAATGCTTAAGTTATGCATATTGAATCAGAAAAAAGCTCTGCTGTCCAATCAATACACGCGCGTCTTCGCGAATATTCTGTTTGTAAGTTAGTTGCAGGTTCCTCTCCGTTTTTTCTTACCTTGTATTCTTATTTTAATCCCGTTCGCGTCTTTTTTCTTTTCCACACAATTCCTCCTACGGCTCATTTGGTTGCGGCTTTTGAAAAAAAGACCCATCCCGGGGTGAGTTTGAAGTAACCATCACCGTCTCTTACATCCGTGCGACCTGTTCGTCCTCTCACGGGCGTCTCTCTCAGCATCCTTGCGCTCTCTCCACCCGAGCGAAACACCGCGCGCTCTGCTCTGCGCGCCCGGGACTCAACTACACACGTGCTGACAACATTAAACTGATGGAGCGCCGCCCCGCCCTTGGAGAGAGTCAGACGGAGAGGAGAACCGACTCCTGAACTACCCGAACACCGTTTAGCGTCATTTTGTATGTTGCACTGGACATTTTATATCAGACCATAGCGCGTTTTTATGCATTTCTGCTTCAGCGGTTTATCTTTACGTGTCTCTGAACAGACCTCAATAGCTATAGCAGGGGCAAACAAACAAAGGAAAGTATTTGTTAGGTAGACAGTATTTGTTAGAAAAAATAAATGTATTTTATTTTAGAGTAGCCTACTATAGGCGTTGACAGGATAACGTGTTCAGGGGTGGGAAAGGGCTGTGAACTCGCTTTCGACATTTGTGCTCGCTGGGTGTCACTGTTGTAACAATGGGATTGTGCTTTTAAAAAATGGGAAACCCCGTTCAAGTCAACCATATACTTTCCTCATTCTCTTTGGTCTTATTTTCACAAGTAAGCGTTGAATTTTAGCCAACTAATATCAAAACGGATAATCAAAAATGCATTTTTTTTTTTTCAAACACTTCAGCATAGTTTTAGTACAGGTATAGGTTGAAGCTAAAATACACAAAATCACAGTCTAATTTTACACCAAATGTGATTCATCTAAGGCTACCTTTTATTTAAAGTAGCCTGTTTGTCTTTCATAATTAAATTTACTTATTTAAAACAAAACCTATTTGGAACTATTTTATTTTGTGTTTTATTTTGTACATGTTTCAAACAAGATGGTGAAACAATTCGTTTTTATTATAGTATTACCAGTTTATCTAATATGGCAAGTAGGATATTGTTTACTGTTCTATATACATTCTCTCTCCCTGTGTGAGTGTGTGTGTGTTTCAGATATTCCCTTTGTTGTGGGGGCAAAATGTCCCCACATGGATATTAATAGGCAACCAGATTCTTTTTTTTTTTTGATCTTGTGGGGAAATTTTTTGGTCCCCATGAGGAAAACAGCTTATATACTAAATAATGTAAAAATGCAGAAAGTTATGTTTGATGGGCATAGGTTTAGGGCTAGGTTACAGTTTGTACAGTATAAAATCATTATTTCTTTGGAAAGTCCCCATAAAACATGGAAACCCTGTGTCTGTGTGTGTCTGTGTCTGTGTGTGTGTACTTACAACTCGTCAACATACTGCTGCAGAGCACGATAGACTGCAATGGAGAGCAACTAATCAATGATTTTGTGAGAGACCCATCAGAGAGGTTAAAGAGGTGGCCATGGGTCCCGTTAAAGAGATGAGCATCAGAGTGAATGAGACAGAATGCAGGAAACTTATCAGTGATGTCCAATGGAGTTCAGTCCATCTTTGTAAAGGGTGCCATGTGATAAATGGCAGAGGCTGCTAAATTACTGTAACTCATCCTGATCTGAAAATATTAGCGTCAGTATCCATTCATTTAGACTAGAAGAACATTTTGTCAAAAAAAAAACCATCTGATTGTTTAAATTGGCACAAAACCTCACAACAATGTCATATCTTTGATCAACCCACATTGGATTTATTGATTTTCATGTCAACATTGTTTTTTTATTAAATTAAATGTTAAAGTTATCAAATTGAAAATGTATATATAATTCTGTTTAGTTTAGATCTCATTACATGCCACAATGAAATGTTTAGTTGTGTAAAAGGTAACATGTACTGGACAGCCCTAATGAAAGCATCTGTATGTTATGGAACAGAGACTCAAGACAAAATTATACTGGTAAGAAACAGGTTTATTGAAACAAGTAGCGGTGAACACCAGTGGGTGACGATAGAGGAATGTCTTTGAATGGTGAGATATACTGACAGTGTGGTTCTTTTGCAGATGAAGGAGGTCTTGGATGCTGAGGTGAGAGATAACTGGAGTACACACAGTGGAACGGAGAGAAGTAGCTGAGTGATGACAGGAACCAGGAAGACGATGGAGACTTTGGAGAAACAGGACGGTAGACGATCACACTAAACATCAATCGTAGGAAGGTAAGAGTAACAGGGAAGTGAGCCCTTACTCAAACGAGACCAGACAATGTGACTGTGTGAGGTGAGTGCTTTTGTGCTGATGTTCAGATCATAGATATCATATATAAAGGCTAGATGTCTCGTGCGCGCTGCTGGCCAATGGAGGTCGACGTCCGCACGTGGCGGCCATCTTATCACAGGGCGCTCGCTCACTCACTCGTTTAATGGTGCATGTACTTTTAAATAACCATAACTTGCTTGATTTTCTACCGATTTTCAAACGGTTTGGTTTGTTATAAACGTCAGAGATGTAGTTATGACACTGCATACATTTGAATAATTACAACATGCATGTTCAAGCATTCGGAATTATAGCCACGTTAATAACGTTTGTAAGAAACCAAACCGTTTGTAAATCCGTCAAGATTTCAGCGAGATGAGAGGATTTGTGTGCATGCTGATCACTCACCCTAATTCACAGCTTCACTGTGACAAGATGGCCGAACGGTGATGCCGGAAGTGACGGCGCCATAAGACATCTAGTGTTTATATATGATATCTATGGTTCAGATGACGTGCACAGGTGCGGGTGATTAGTACTCAGGTGACAGCGATCTCTGTGATTGTGTGGTGGTGCAGCTTGGCTGATCCCTGACAGTCCGTAGCCCTCCCAGTCCACCAGATACTCCAGACAGCCAACATGGTGCCGGGAGTCCAAGATCTCATGGACGGTGTAGAACATTCCATCCTCCAGTATTAACGGAAGGGGGGGTTCCTCTGTCGGGCCAGGCTCTGTGGAGGGAACAGAAACAGGCGAGTGATAGGGCTTGAAGAGTGAAACATGAAAGGTAGAGTGAATCCTGTAGTGTGAGGGTAACTGCAGCTGGTAGGTGACTGGGTTGATCTGTTGGGTGATGAAGGGGCCAACGAATCTGGGACTCAGCTTCTTGCAGTGCAGTTGCAGCTTGATGTGGAAAACCAGACCTTCTGCCCTGGCACTCAGAGAGATGGTTCCGCTCTGAGTGTCTGCCTGGGTCTTTTGTCTGCGCACTGCCCCTTGAAGGTGATGTGCATCGTCCCAGACCCTCTCGGAACCAGTAGTCGACGAAGGGGACGTCGGAGGGCTCCCCGGACCATGGGAACAGTGGAGGCTGGAGCACGCCCTGGAAGGGAGGGAGTCCAGTGGCAGGCTGACGGAGGGAGTTCTGCGCGTACTCGGCCCAGCCTAGGAACTGGTTCCAAGAGTTCTGATGACCGTGGCAGAAGGTTCTCAGAATGCACCCAATATCCTGGATCTTCCTCTCCGTTTGCTCGTTTGTCTGAGGATTGTATCTGGATGAGAGACTGACGGTCACACCTAGGAGTCTGAAGAAAGCCCTCCAGACCTGGAAGATGAACTGTGGGCCTCGATCTGACACGATGTCCTCAGGAATCCCATAGTGTCGGAAAACGTGGTTGAAGAATAGCTCTGCAGTGCTTATGGCAGTAGGTAGACCTTTCAAAGGAATCAGATGGCAGGATTTGGAGAATTGGTCAACAATGACTAGGATACATGTATTACCTACTCCTAGGTGTGACCAGGGTGTCGGGGAGCGGGCAACGGAAGGAGCTTGCCAGATGGAAGACGGCATGGGCTCTTGGAGATGGCGCAGTCTGGGCATCCCTGGACAAACCTTCTCACATCCCTGGCCATGTTGGGCCACCAGAAGCGATCCTGTAGCAGTGAGAGGGTGCGGTTGGCCCCTGGATGGCCAGTGCCCACGGAAGAATGTGCAGAGTGCGTGATATTATAGCGTTGTGACCGGGGAATGTAGGTACGACCGGGTGGACACCCCGGCGGTGATGGCTCGGAGACACTGGAGGAGGAAATTTGCTGATGGATGGACCACTGGATGGGGCACAGGATGATCTTTTGAGGCAAGATGGGCTCCGGGTCTTTGGATTTCTCTTCAAAGTTATGGAGACGGGATAGAGCATCAGCCTTGAGATTCTTTGTACCGGGACGATAGGAGATGGTGAAATGGAAGCGGGTGAAAAACAAAGCCCATCTTGCCTGTCTGGGGTTGAGGCATTTAGCATCTCGGAGATATTGCAGATTTTTGTGATTGGTGAGAACTGTGAATCTCTCCTTAGCACCCTCCAACCAGTGTCTCCACTCCTCCAAGGCGAGCTTGATGGCCAGTAGTTCTCGGTTACCAATATCGTAATTAATCTCCACCGGGGATAGTTTCTTATAGAAGGCGGCGCATGGATGGAGACGTGCTGTATTCCCCTGCTGCGATAGCCCCACTCCTACCCTTGTAGTGGAGGCGTCGACCTCGACGACGAACGGCATGTTGGGGTCTGGGCAGTGCATTGGTGAACGACTCTTTAAAGGCTCTGGAAAGCCTGGTTGGCAGCTGGTGTCCAGGACAGAGACTTGGGCTTTTTCTGAAGTAGGTTGGTCAATGGGGAGGTGATGGAACTGTAGTTATGGATGAACCAGCGATAGAAATTAGAAGATCTGAAGAAATGTTGGAGCTCTTTGATGGTGGTAGGTGTGGGCCAGTTCCAGTCCGCATTCACCTTCCCCTCGTCCATCTGGATGTCATGTTCACTGATTTTATAGCCGAGAAACTGGAAGGAGCATTTGTCAGCTTGAGGAAGAGGTGATGTTCTCTGAGGTGTTGGAGGACCTCCGCAACGTGATGGCGATGTTCGGCCAGGCTCCGGGAATAGATCAGGATATCATTGATGTAGACCAGAGGTCTTCAATCCTGCTCCTGGAGAGCCACTGTCCTGCAAAGTTTAGTTCCAACCCTAATCAAACACACCTGAATCAGCTCATCAAGCTCTTCAGAATCACTTGAGTATTCAAAGGCAGGTGTGCTGAAGCAGGTTGGAACTAAACTCTGCAGGACAGTGGCTCTCCAGGAGGAGGAATGAAGACCTCTGATGTAGACGATCACGTTCCATAAAGTTCCATAAAGTGGGTGACAATAATGGAGAATGTCTTTGAATAATGATGGTGAGATATACTAACAGTCTGTGGTTCTTTTGCAGATGATGGAGGAGGTTGTGGATGCTCTGGTGAGAGATAACTGGAGTACACACAGTGGAACGGAGAGAGGTAAGTAGCTGAGTGATGACAGGAACCAGGAAGACGATGGAGACTTTGGAGAAACAGGACGGTAGACGATCACACTAAACATCAATCGTAGGAAGGTAAGAGTAACAGGGAAGTGAGTCCTCAAACAAGACCAGACAATGTGACTGTGTGAGGTGAGAGCTTTTGTGCTGACTGTGCTGATGATCAGATGACATGCAGGTGTGGGTGATTAGTACTCAGGTGACAGCGATCTCTGTGATTGTGTCGTGGTGGAGCCTGGCTGATCCCTGACAGTGTATAGCTTAAGTGCTAATAGTTTATACTTTAAAATTGGCATTGTGTACAATGAATATTATTGGTACTCATGACAAATTGCTTGCGATGTGCCTCATTTGTAAATCTCTTTGGTTAAAAGCATCTGCTTAATGGATAGCATTTGCATGAATTACAAGCTTTCATCAATTTGGACTTTAGTGCCAAGAGTTATTAATCGTACATGTGAAAATTCTAAACTTAAATCTAATAATAAAAAAAATATATATCATGATGAGTCTATGGTCAAGATGATTGATGCTATTCTCTGACCCTGATCTATCAGAGGTCCACAATGAAGTGCTGTTCATGACATTTCATTCTTAATGTTCATCACTAGTAGACGTGAGTCAGTGAAACAAAGGGGCATTTTTCTTTAATTTTATAAAATGAAATATGCTAATGAGGTTAGCGTATGATATATTTGCTCAGCTTGAGGTAAAAATACTACTGAAAGGAAATGAATTTAACTTATTCACAGTACATACTGATACAACGTAGACTGAATGAGTCTGATTGTGTAGTGGTTGTCACAAGTTATATTAAGTACACTATTAAGTTATAAGTATAATATAATAAGTTAGTGTGTAAGCGTGTATGAGCTTGTGCATGAGTGTTATACAGTGTCCATGTGCATCTCACACGGAATTATATACTGCACATAAGGGCCAAAAACTGATTTATATTAAATAATTCATGAGAGAGAGAGACAAAAGGCACAATTTAAATGCATATGTGAACTTTGATGACATTAATGATTTTAATGTCCACTGATAGCTGAGTGGATTTACACTTTTTTTTTTTTTTTTTTTTTTTACTGTATAATACAAAAATTATATAAAACAACACAAGCAAAGTTGGTCAAAATTCAGAATTTAACATTTGGCTCCCTTTTAGTTTATGGTTTGTAATTTGAATTGCTCTTTGTCAAATGGGAAGTTGAATTTGAATTAAAGAAAATGGAATTTGAATTAATATGAATTTGAATTATTCTAATTAAAATGATCTCCCTGCATCCAAATAAGCATGCTTCCCTATAAGTAGGTAAAAAAACTGTATGTGAGATGAGTTGTATGTCCGAATCAATAGTATTCATCAAATAGAAAAAGGTGAAAAACTTCTGGCTGAACTTTACTGTCCCATGCGGAGTTGTGATAGGTGACAACGGCGAATGACGGATATATTATGTCTGAATTTTTTACATTCATATACTATATCGAACATACTTTTTTTAATGGTAGCAATGTGAGATTCAAATCAAATATAGAACCTAGAGAGTATGCAATTTCAAACACAGCTTGAGATCTTCAACGAGTAATTCCATTCTGTGAAGTTGTTTGTATAGGTCGCAGATCTTATTTTAAACAGATATGTGCTTTGCCTGTAAGGCCCAAATCCTCCAAACTTCAAGACTTTGTGAACTTCCTTACATTTTCCTGAACATCTAGTGCCTTTGTTTGCTTGAAGAAGGAATTCATGTGCATGAGTGTGTGATGAACAATCAATTTTGTGATACACACCTATCTGACTGCGTTCCTGTTGTTCTGTTTCTGTTGTTAGTTGTTTGCGTGTGTAGGTGGGATGGCGGGTGGGCCTACAATTCAATGCTGTTAAGAGCAGTAGAAGTTGACCCTCAGGCTCTGCTCTTCTCAAAGCTGATTTGTATTGAGCCTTCCTGGCTTGTGATCATTAAAGGTTCCCCTTGGGCCACACTTGTGTCTTTTTAATTGAAGCGTGTGTGTATGTGATCCACATCATTACCTTGACTTGATCCCTGTTCTGTCCTTTCTTCCCTCTGCCCGTGTTGGATTCACATGTGAGCAATACAAACGCAAAATGATGTAAAGCAGACCAATGCACAATCTTAGTACATGTCTTGTGGCAATCTGAAACATCAGATTAATGTTGAGATCACCTGTGGTTGCTGTTTATAATTTTGTATAATGTTGGCAACATTTTGCAGTGAGAAAAATATGAGTCTCAAATGTAATTTTCTAAAAGACATTTATAGGATCATCAAGGTTAATAGGATCATCAAGGTTAAGTTAAAAGTTAAAGACCTGTATCTTGCTCACTGAGGGACAGTGTAATAGGTTACCTTGGTTTTGAGCCAAGGTTGACGCATATGAAGATTGATTGAAAGACTGTAGGCAATTATTTTAGCAACACTGTGACAGCTGACAGCTAAAGAGACATAAGTGTCTATCCACATAAGCCTACAATGTGTGTGTGCGGTTCAGGTACATAGTGGGGAAATTTTTTGGTCCCCACGAGGAAAACAGCTTATGAATCTAAACTAAATGAAATATTAAATTATGTTTTTTTGAAAATATAGATATGTAGGAAGTTTTCTGTGATGGGTAGGTTAAGGGTTAGCGGATAGAATATACAGTTTGTACAGTATAAAAATCATTGTCTATGTAAAGTCTCCATAAAACATGGAAACCAAAAGTGTGTGTGTGTATCCCGTTTACAGGCCCACACAGTCAGACGCCATGAGACACTGCGGCGGGTTTGATTTTAATTCTCTAGTCGGCGGGTGGACACAGTGTGAAATTGTAATTGGCCTCAACAGCAGGATATGTTACAATTGAATTTCAGTGCATCAATCACAATTTTTGACAGTATTATTGAGTAATATAGTCAATTAATTTATTACATTATTTAGTTTATGTTTCATCCAAATCAGCCTTTAGTAATTTAAATCAGAGCTGCTACTAAAGGAAATTGTGAGGGCACAACGGTGAGCTGAACTATTGACTAACGGGTTTTATTCCCGTTTACATGTGGGCCTGTAAACGGGATACACACACACACTTTTGGTTTCCATGTTTTATGGAGACTTTACATAGACAATGATTTTTATACTGTACAAACTGTATATTCTATCCGCTAACCCTTAACCTACCCATCACAGAATGCTTAAGGGAGATCTAATAACATAAATTGTCCTTTGTTGCTGCGGTTCAGTGTTGGACAGATTTTGACACAGGTGAGACTGGCTGTTAGTAAGCTAAATCAGTTTAAAGGTGCAGTGTGTGATTTTTAGCGGCATCTAGTGGTGAGGTTGCGAATTGCAACCAACAGAAGTTACGGTGGCCGACAGGCAAATATTTCGTCGAGAGTAGCCAGTTAAGCAATAAGGTTTCTTTACAAAAAAATACATTAAGAAATTAGGTTTACTTTATTTTTCAGTAAAACGATAAGTTATTGCGAATATTATTGTTACTTGTTCATCATTGTGTCAGTGTTTTATTCGCTGACTTTAGCTAGCTTCCTTGCATGAAGAACAACATAGTAACAAAACGCATTTGTCCATTTAGGGCTACTGTAGAAACATATCGGCGCATTTCAATGTAAGGGGACCCGCGGCATATGAAGATATAAATGGCTCATTCTAAGGTAGTAAAAACATAACGGTTAATTAAGTAAGGTCTTTATACACCACTGAAAACATAGTTATGTATATGATGTTGCATTTCTGTCAACAGATCCTCCTAAATATTACACAATGCACCTTTAAGACAGATGGCTGATGTGAGTAAGAGAGATGGTAGAAGGAGAGAGAGGGATAAGGTGTTTATGTCTTGGAGAATAATAGGTCTGAATGTCCTTTTGCTGTTCAGTGACTGAAATGGCTTATCATGGGTGACTCTCACAAAACCTGTCATCATCTTCATCCCAAAATAGCAGAAATGGACAAATAGGAAAGAATATATATATATATATATATATATATATATATATATATATATATATATATATATACATATACATTGTGGCATGAATTTAATTATTTTAAGACCATTTCTCATTGTGCTGCTGCAAAAAAATAATTATGTTTAAAAATGTAGTAACACTTTACAATAAGGTCTCATTTGTTAACACTAGTTAATGTATTAACTAACATGAACTAACAATGGGCAATAGGTACATTTTTTACTTTAAAATTTTAAATCTTTGTTAATGTAAGTTAATTAAAATTCAGCTGTCCGTTTGTTCATTTAGTTCACAGTACATTAACTAAAGTTAACAAATACAACTTTTAATTTAAATAATGTATTAATAAATGTTGTAGAATTTTTTAAAATATTAATATGAATAAATGCTGTAGAAGTATTGTTCATTCTTAATTCTTGTTAACTAGTTAACTAATGTTAACTAATGAAACCTTATTGAAAAGTGTGAGGGTTAGGGTTATTTAAAAAACAAAACAAAAAAAAACATCATAGCTATGTGTTTTATCAGTTTTAATTTAGACTGGTTCGAATTTAAAAAAAAACTGGTAACACTTTACAGTATAAGGTTCCATTTGTTAACATTAGTTAACTACATTAGTTAACGTACTGAAATTTTCATTTTCTAAATTATGTTAACTAACTAAAGTTAAAAAAGTGAAATCATAATCAACCACCCCTTTAACATTAGTTAATGCATTAACTAACATTAACTAACAGTGAGCAATACATTTGTTACAGTTTTTATAATGATAGTGTGTAATGTTGCTGGTTGAGCATAAACAACATCTGCAACCCTTACAACGCTCAAAGTTCAAAGCAAAGGGAGATAATTTCTTTTAAAGAAATGGCTTTTTAAGGACTACAACAAACGGCTGGTAGGGACAACATATGTTCCTCCCGGGTTAGTGACATCACCAACCCTAGAATTTACATAAACCCCATCCCCGGGAATGCGATTTATAGATTTCCATGACAGAATATGCTAATCAATGACTAGAAGATAACTACACATAAACTACATACATTCACCAACTAACCATTCAGAAATGTCCTGTTGCATTCTACATGTTGTCACTTCTTCTTGAGTCACTCCATCATTGTCTGAATCCGGTTTGAACATAAAAGGCTAAACGTTTTTGAAATTTTAAGGACACAAGCTCTTGTAGCTCCGCCCTTTGTGCCGGGAGCAGCAGCTCATTTGCATTTAAAGGGACAGACACAAAAACAATGCGTTTTTGCACACCCTCAAAAAGTGACAACTTTATATAAAAATAGCTGTGAGGTATTTTGAGTTAAAACTTTACATACACACTCTGGGGACATCAAAGACTTATTTTACATCTTGTGAAAAGGGCATAATATTTAACCCTTTTAACTATAATGGGACCTTATTGTATAGTGTTAAAAAAAAAACAAAAAAAAATAATTGTGATTTACTGTATTAAAATAATAATGGTAATAATAATTTTGTGTTCTTTTTTTCTTTTTTACTACATGTCTGTGAGATGCACCCTTTTAGTAGCAACTAAATTTTAAAACTACTCCTGAGATTCTTTAGTGATTTTACACTTTGCTCTATATGGTATATATCTTACTCTATGCACTATACCTAGAAGTTGTTTGTGTGTGGTGTGTGTGTGTGTGTCCATACGATAATTCTTTTGAAATGGACACAACCAATCTGTGCACAGTGTGCAGTATTGATATCTCTAACTGACCAATTCCAGTCTCTATGCAAACCACACTGACCGCTGCATTTTGGGAAATAACCGCCCGCTGCTTCATGCACCCAATTTTCCCCACCTTTGATGTACGATCTCATTTCACAACAGGAGATGTTTGAGTTTGCAAATGCTTGAATTTATGGATCCTGGTTCCCTTCACCTCTACAGTCATTTTACATTGGCAGTCACAGATGAAACTCTTCAGGATACACAGCTTGCCTTGAAGTTAATGGATATTCCCTGACTGAGGCTCCTGTCCCTCAGTGATTGTCCACCTGGATACTCAATGTAAGACTTCTCTGCTGTTGTTTTGAGGCACATGTTGATTTTCCAAAATCATAAATATCATTTGTGTGAGATGAATGCATATTGTTGGCCTGCCGCACTATCTTGAGAAGCGGTAGGAATGAGTCAAGATGGAAGCGGCAGGAGAAAGAAGGGATAGTCAGTCCATTAGAAAGCTCTGGAGGACTGACAAGGTGTCAAAGAGAGAGATCTTTTAATGATGGAGAGAGCAAAATAGAATGAGACTCGTATGTGAGTTTGTCATATCTTTCCTTTTCTTGCAATTTAATGGGTGATGACAGCATTAAGGATGAAAGAGAAGAAGGGAGCGAGAAAGGGGGAAATAATGTTGCAGGGAACAATTTAACATGGAGTGGTATCTCTGGTCTGAGAAATTCCTTTATATCAGTACTTAACTTTTCTTTTTATTGCACCTTTTTGCCACATTATAATATGGAGTTAATATAAATATTTCAAATTTATGAGACATTTTGTCTCAGTGCAGTACAATGGCTATGGCAAATAATAAAAATTACTTATTTTTCCATCTAAAATCATGCCTTTGTTTATTTGCATATCAAAATTGAGCTGTAAATCACTGATATAATTAAGAATATAATTAATGGGTGATTACAGCATTACGGATTAAAGAGAAGAAGGGACCGAGAAAGGGGGAAATAATGTTGCAGGGAACAATTTAACATGTGCTGAATTTCCATAAAATCCATAGGGAGTGGTATCTCTGGTCTGAGAAATTCCTTTATATCAGTACTTAACTTTTCTTTTTATTGCACCTTTGTGCCACATTATAATATGGAGTTAATACATGTCAATATTTCAAATTTATGAGACACTTTGTCTCAGTGCAGTACAATGGCTATGGCAAATAATGAAAATTACTTATTTTTCCGTCTAAAATCATGCCTTTGTTTATTTACATATCAAAATTGAGCTGTAAATCACTGATATAATTAAGAATATAATTAAAGGAAGTCACGGATGAGAATCAGAGGGACCTTGTCTGGTTATTTTAAGTCCTTACCCTGTTAGCGACGTGGAGTTGATTGGAAAGCACCAGACTCAGTGTGACTTTGCCTCGGGTTTGCTGTCTGTTCATTTGAAGTGCTTGATTACTGATCTTTTTGCAGCAAGAATATTTATCGGCTAATTTGTGATGCTGGACAGTAAGGATCAGAATTCAGTTCAATGTGCACTAACTGATGAATGTGTCAGAAGTAATCGAGGCTTATGCAGGCACACTGCAATGCAATTTGCTCATTTTCTATCACAATAACTCAATATCGGAAAATGCATTCCATTTATTTGAATAACTCAGAATAAATATAACAAATCTGTTTTATTCCACAATAAATATTGCTGCACTGCCCAAATGGATATTATGAGGTGATGAGTAATTCCTCATTTAAATTCCGCATCTACATCTATGTTCAGGTGCAGCCAAGTTCAGACTGTTATACTGGTTATTGACATACTTCTAATTAGTTAGTCTGCAAATAAGGCACTCTTGATCTCAATGATTGTGTGAGCTGTTGGACTGATTTTGTGTACATAATTATATGCATGAGCTGTTCTGTGGAGAAGTTCATCATGTCACTCACAGTTCCTCTTCTCATTGTTCAGATCAATGCTCACAGTTCTTCATCACTCTTGGTTTAATACCAACCCTTTTATAACTCTCCAACTTCTTTAATCACACAGTGAGAACTGATGTTTATACTGCATGTGCTGGCTGCTGAAATGTCAGTGCTTTAACTGTGATGCTTAAGCACCTACTTCAACCTGCTTGATCCGACTTGAGTGTTTGTTATTGCTGCATGACAAACCGCTTCTTGCAGTATGTTGTTTTCTCTCCGAAAGGTTAAAGCATGTCTCTGGAGTATATTTGTGTGTGTGTGTGTGTGTGTGTGTGTGTGTGTGTGTGTGTGTGTGTGTGTGTGTGTGTGTGTGTGTGTGTGTGTGTGTGTGTGTGTGTGTGTGTGTGTGTGTGTGTGTGTGTGTGTGCGCATTACACTCCATCTAGATTTCTAGATGGGATTGTCCGATTTTTTGTTTAAAACAAGAAACTGACAAATGTGTAAAGGCACGCAAAGCTTAATTCCACAATACATACAGAAAGGTGGTGTGACTCAAACATGCGTTCAGACTTGCATCCCAGGTGGTGAGAGTGGAGAATGTAAAATATGGAAGAGGGGGTCAAGGATATGCCACTTTACTCTTCCCCTTGCTGTCATTGTTGTCAGACTAGCCACCCAATCTGAGCATATGCTGTCCTCTGTGTGTGTCTGCATGCATATGCATTTATTTGTGTATATAGTACCTGATTTAAACCTTTTTTTTTTTTTTTTTTTTGCCTGTAACTGCTTGTCATGCAGATTTCTTTCTTTGTTACAATTAACTGACATTGTGGTGACAAGGTTACCTTAATGCTTCTTGAATTTATATTAACCATATAAAGTTCACATTAATGCACTTGGTTGAGTCCTCCCACAGCTTGGTTTCTTGGATCACTTGAATGAGGGTAAACAGCTGAATGCCGCTGTCCTTGGTGCTGACATTCATTTGCATGGCAGAAATGAGTGAGAAATTCTATTATGCTGTAACGGAAATATCAGCTGCAGGGAGCTGTTTGACTTATTAAAATTGAGTTTTAATAGTGGTAAGATGCGATTTCAATGTTTACAGTTGTTATTTCTGCACATTTAGAGCAAGTGTTTTAATGGTCTTTTAACAGTGTTAATGAGTTTATTACAATATATACTGCCCTAAAATGACTACATTTTCCAGTGCATACCTTTTGTGTGCATTCAATTATGTATTCATTACTGAGGGTACATTGAAGGCATTTAAATATAGTGGAAAAGCTGATTGCCGATAAGGAAATGGCTTATAGACATTTATGCAAATCTATGGTAAATTTAATCAGTAATCTAAATTCAGACCAGTCCGCTTTACAAATTATTAGTCTCAGGAGGGGTAAGACGGATGTCCCTTTATTAAATTGCATTAAATGTTTGTCTCGTCTGCGTTTATATTTATAAGAAAGGATTCAGACTCATTGACTATTATAATGTAAATGCAAACCTATTACTGCAGCAAAAGCAGCATTATGTGTTCTGATGAATGCTAATGTAGATTCACACTTTTTTTTTTTATAAAATAACTTATTCCAGCATATTAAGGGTTAAATGTTGTGTTTACACAGGATTATTGGATCCTGCTGCTTCCAGCACTGAGAATGAATTTGTTCCATAGTAGTGTTGATCCAATAACCTCAAAGTCCAAAAGTGCCATGGCAAATCATTGGCTCAAGCCTGCATGAATAGATTTTTTAAATATGTATTTATAATACACCCAGTGGATTTAGACGCTGTGTATTCTGTAAAGTCTGTCTATCTAGTAGCTTGATGCTACTAAACTGCTAAATTTATGTTCCTAAAATTACATATAATTTGCATGATTTCTTCATATTAGTACATAATTTGTACATCACTTTGAAATGTTATGCCAAGTATGCCAAATCCCTCAGGTGTTAAAAGTAATAAAAGTGAAAGAACGGGTAATATGTTTTTATGAATAATTATTTCTTAATTTGAGAGAACTGTTAAAGTCTGCAAAATTATCTTTGATCACTCCTTGTTCACATATTACAGACAGTTTGGCTCTACTGAGCACAAAGTAAACCTCTGGTATTCCACTATAAAGCAGATTCATGGCTGAGCCTCTTCATTTTACTCATGAAATATGAAATAAAAAAGAATGTGTTAAAGGCAGTGTCAATGTTCAAGAGAGGACATGTACCGTTTATTGAGCTCAATGCACCTTATGATCTTTGACACAGCATAACATCTAAAATGCAAGCAAAGGTTAATTTGTGGTTTCACCTAGATGTAAAATTATATATAACTACAGTACATGCAGTGTGCTCTTTTCCAGCAAATAATTGCTTGTCTTTCACTGTTAAAGTTCCCTATTATGCTAGTAAAGGTGTTTTGTTTAGGAGGTCTTCTAGGTTTACATGCATCCAAGGTCAAAAACACAAATTCTCATACCTTGTAGCATCACCTCTTTTCAGTTTAATAAAGGATTCGGTCTCTCTAAACCCCTCCTTTCTGAGATCCAACTCTGCTCTGATTGGTCAGACGTCCCAGTCTGTTGTGATTGGTCTACTGCTTACAGCAGGTGTCGGAAACAAAACGTCCATAAAAGTCCATCTGAATTTCAGCTTTCGGAGGCTCTGCAGGCATATCAATGGCCTCGGTTTTACCATAACAATTCGGGCCTAAGTCCTCATCCTTTGGAAGTGCATGCAGAGTGGATTTGCTT
Source organism: Leuciscus leuciscus (assembly GCF_965113295.1). Taxonomy (NCBI): domain Eukaryota; kingdom Metazoa; phylum Chordata; class Actinopteri; order Cypriniformes; family Leuciscidae; genus Leuciscus; species Leuciscus leuciscus. The sequence continues at coordinate 41,305,763 of NC_138727.1, read as the reverse complement.
TCGCAGCACAGAAAACAGCGTGTTCTTGACATGTCGACACATGAACCAGACTCTTGCAGGCTTCTGCTACAACTAAAGTGCTCGAGGGCAGGTCAAAGTAGACAAAATGAGGCTAATAGTACCATGATACAGTGATGTAATATAGTATTTCGATTATTTCCCATGGTATTTAAAGGACCATTTTCATGGTATTCGCATAGTGCTCCTGGGTTCTTAAAAGAATACCATGAATACCGTGGTACCATGTCCAAAAACATGGCAATGCAATGGTACTTTTTATTAGTGGAAGAAAACTATTTTCAAGCTATAACCAAATACAATATAAATTGAAATGTTAATTCACTCTCATGGCAAAAAAAAATACAGTTATCAATTTTCTTGACCTTTCGACAATTGTCAACACATCAGGCTACCCTGGAGTCTTGTTTTCTGTCTCTGTCTGCTTCCCTTTTTCCATCATTAAGACTGAGCTGAAAACACACATTGCTTTACCCCAGCAGGAGCTGCTATTGAACACTGCCTCTATGTAAATAGTCATCATTATTTGTCTGCATATTTGCCAGTTTTATCACACATACTTTATAGCTTTTATGGGTCCAGACCTCGAAGAGAACAGATTTTGAAAACAGATATTTAAAAAAAGGGAATTGCTATGTGAAATTTTACCCATACACTCACAATAGCCAACATTTGTAATTATGAATTTCTCATCAGTTCAAGCAGTTTCATGTTTGAGTAAGTTTATCTGAGCATGTTCACTCTTGTCTGATGTTTTGGCAATGACTGCCTAACTAAAAAAACATGGCGGGTGCCAAGTTTGGGTAATTACGAGGGTTTTATCATTGAGTTTCTGCAAACTTAATTTTTGCATATGCAAATTGCAGACTTTTCTTGCTAGATGGAATGGATGGATTAATGTATTGGCAGCCAGAATGGAAAAATTATTAACAGACAGATAGGGATAATTTGCATAAGCTCATGGTGTTTGGTGCTAATTAGACATGTTTTATCTAAAACTCTTGTACTTTATATAATTACAAATCTGTGTTATGATTATGTTGTATAAATTCAGTGTCCCTTTTTTGCTGTGCTCCACTTTGTATTACAATTGAGTGTTTTTGAGTCCGCTCGTTTACTATTATAAATTCAAACCAAAGTTTGTCTTGCATAGGGACACAAAGTCAGCCTAAACTTTCATCTGAAATCCCACACTTGCTTTCAATTCACGGTTCAAAAAGAACACCAGGGAACTCTACAAATCACCAACACGAACTTCATGCCAGAGAATTCGGCTTCATTTAATGGCACAATCTCATTTCAAGATCCTGAGAGTTCTGTCTGCTCAGCTGAGCGAGAAGCCTCGCATGGTACTCAACATTAGGTAACTGCCTTAGAGAGGAGAGAATTACAGAACAGATCAGATAAAACAGATAGAAGGAAACTCCATAGTGGCTCTTCACATCTATTGATCCAGCAGAGAGGACTGCAGATCTCCAGCTAGCATCCGTCCAATAATTATTAACACAGCTGGAATTTTTATGTTTTCACCACTTCTATCGTTAAACGCCTGTCTGACTTTAAATTTCCATCCTAAATATGGGTTTAGAAGTTTCAACATGGCATCAAAATTCACCAGATTCACTTTCTTAATGCATATTCTTGTGTGAATGAATCGTTTGTGCACGTTACTCCAAATAAAACATTGTTCATAATCAGAAGTTAATTGCCTCCTCTTCCTCTGAAATGACATTCCATTTCCACTGACATCACTTTTCTTTTAGGTTCTAAAGTCACAGCAGCTGTTCGGTTCATCTGAAAGAAAAATGACAGTGGCAATAAAGATTTGCACAGTTCTATTAGTGTAATGGTGCTCTTTCCTGACCAGTTTGGCTATAGAATGACCAGGACAGGCAGATGGCAGCCTGATAAAAGGTAGATATCCTTCCGGGAATTCGGTCTCAAAGTTTCAGTCTGTGTAATAGGCTACATAGAAAATCAGATTGCATCACTCAGTCAGCAGGTCTGAAGTGGCTCATAAGGGCCATTCAGTTGTTTGTTTCTACAGAGAACTCTGGAAAATGATAGCAGCAGCTGGGACTAAAAAGGCAGATATCTTGAAAACTGCTTATCAGAAAGTACTACGGTTTTAGAGGAATGGGCTGATTTCACGCAGCCGTTATTTTGAAATCGAAAGCGAGGCTCCGGTGGGAAGAAAACCGGAAGTGTCGCCTTTAATCACAGGAGAGTCGTGAATGCAATGGCGTATTGTTGTGTTTAAGGTATAAAATGAGTTATTCTAAAACTGTACATACATTTCTTTTATACTTTAGACTATATACAGTGACATTTTTTTTATATATAATTCAGAAAGTAAAAAAAGAAGCAGGAATGAACTATACATATCCTATATTGGATATTAACATCCAATAGTGTAAATCGCGGCAGCAGCTTCAGGTTGGTAGTCCAAGGCATTGTTGTTTATCTTTACTTCCGGGGTTCTTCCCACCGGAGCCTCACTTTCGATTTCAAAATGGCGGCTGCGTGAAATCAGTGTATAAGCAAGTTAAAATGGCTGTTCACAGAAATAGACCCAGAATCTGCTTTGTATTTTCTGTGCTGATTTTGGGGAATGGATTTAAACATGGTAAAATGGGTAATAAGGGAGTATAGGGAACTCCAATGACTTACTGAAAGCAAAATAAAATGTTCCGAAATATGTAATAGATTCATTATAGACCTGCTCATATAATATCTGAAACACTAAAATTGCTGTTACTCTAGACATATAATTTGCCCTTAATATGTTTTACTTTCATGCTTTCTCTCTGCATAATAAAATGGCAGTCCTTGTATAATCCCTTTGTCTAATAATCTGTCCTCTCATTTGCTTTCTGCAGCGATCTGATTCCCTTACTGCAAATGAAATAAAAGACAGACATCTGGGCCACAGGCGTGATGTGTTTTCACCTCTCTTTTTTTTCCCTTTCCTCTCTCTCTTTCATCATTACCCCCAGGTCCTCTTCCCACCTCACCATCTCTTTACTCTCTCCGACTCAATGGCACTCTCAGGGTTTCTCAATTTACCCATAATTCTCTTCTACTTACCTTTCACAGTGTTGTACGCTCTCCTTCTCCTCTTATATTCCATGGTCTTTACAAAACTGATTGTGTGAAGAGGCACAGGAAAGTAAGAGATGTGCTTTTGTGTGAAGGAGTGACTCTCTGGCTCACCAGTTCTGTCAGACAGATGTTCTTGATAATAGTCATACTAACAGTGTTCAGTTTTTAAAAATGTTTTTTTTTCTTTTTTTCTATTGATAAAAATATACTATAGATTTAGCCGATATTTTAGTCACACAAAATAGCATCTAATTTTAGTGCAAAATTAGTATAAATTGAAGCCATATTCAAATATATTATCGATTAATTTGAACATGAGCTCCTAAAATAACATTAAAGTGAATAGTCCTACAATATAGTGTAATACAATGTTTTCAGTTTTTCATTTGACAGAGGTTTCTTATGCTCAGCAAGGCTACCTTTATTTTATATATAAAAAATACAGTAACAGTAATTTTGTTAAATATTATTATATTTTAAAATAAGCATTTTCTATTTGTAATGTTTCTATTTCAAAATGTTATTTATACATGTGATTTTCAGCATCATTACTCCTGTCCATTACACTACACATGATCCTTCAGTAATCATTGCTGATTTGGTGTTCAAGAAACATTTCCTATTATTATAAATTTTGTGTAAACTGTTAATTTATTTTCAGGATTTTCTGATGAATATAAAGTTCAAAAGAACAGTATTAATTTCGAAATGGCATATGATTTCAGTGTAAAATTAGGTAACACTTTATTTTAATGGTCCCCTTTGAACGTGCTGTTGACTATAAGTAACTTTGCAACTATATGTCAACTAACTTTCATTGGAGTATAAGTAGACTGTGTGCTTACAGTAATATCTGCAAACACTTTATTGTGATGGTCCTCCAACAGACACTCTACTGACTAAGTCATTTTGCAACTACATGTCAACTTAATCTAACCCTAACCCTACCAGTCTATTAATACTTAACTAACACTTTAATGAGAGTTAGTAGACATGTAGGTGGGTCAATGACGTGGCGTGTCAATTCTGGTGTCCCAAGCATATTCATAATATAAAAATGTATACATTTTTAAATGCACTTCATTAAGTGACTCAACTTCCCCCTCTTTAATTACTCATGTGAGAATTCATTATAAATAATTAATCTTTAAGGAACTATTGAGCTCAAAAGTCTCAAAATGTCATTCCGGGTAACTGTCCCGGCTTAAAATCTGAATACAAAAATACAACAAATTTTTTAAAAATATAAATAAAAGTATTTAAAATCTACTTGGGCATAATTGTATTGATGTTTTCAATGATTCCTACAAATATAGTGATAATACTAAGCTTATTTACATTTTTATGACAGAACGACTTTTGTCCCCAAATTGTGATTTCTCTAATGTCAGTCCTGGATAACAGACATCAATGACCATTTTGGACCATAATGCATTGTGGTATGTCATGTGACATAATATTGTATCAAAAAGAAGACCCTGAAGGAGCACTAGAACATGTGCAAAGGTCAGGAAGCGTCTCTTAAAATGTCGATATTTTGATATTTCGGTCACTGGTGCACTTTGTAGCAATATCATGTGTCCTTTTGGATAACACTAATAAAACATTTATAATGATTTTATATTAAAAAACGATCTATTTGATCTAAAAGGTTACCTTAAGTGATGATAGCTAAGTTGTAGTTTTCCATAGGTGGTTAAGTTAGTGCCTGATTATAAAGAAAAAATATTGGTTTTTGTCATTCCTGGATAACAAAAAACCTCTGTTAGCCAGGACATGTCATCCGTTATCCAGAATGACATATGCACAACAATCTAGCTTTTAATTAACATTTGTAAACTTTTAGGCAAAGTTATTTGTTATATTATTAACATTAACATTATTTACATAATTGTATGTTTTTTTGCCATATTTTAGCTGTCATTCATCTTGATTTCATATGATTCAATGAGTCACATGGGTCATTCTCAATGAATTTAACTTTTTTAAATCATTAAAAACTTGTCAGTGTCTCTTACTTTGTTTCAAGTTTGAGTGTTGGAAAGGAAAAAATGATACTGAGGATGGTTTTTATGGTAATCCTGAAAAATATTGCAGAATGTCCTTCCGTCTAACAGTATGTCATTCCGGCTAACAATGACACAGGCAATTCATTTAACCCATATTTGTGTGTTAGATTACACAATTCAGTTTTTTGTGGAGTTAATGATAAAACAAGTCTTATTTACTTTACTGGAAAACATTTTTAAACATTTTCCAGCTTTTTTTTAAATTTGGTTCTGAATTTTGAGTTATCAGCAGCCAAAACTGAGCCCATGTCTATATGAAATCCCAAATTTATTATATTAATTGTGATTAAAATGTAGTTTTACGAGCACTAGTTGTTTGTTGAGCTCCAATTATGGATATCAGTACATTTGTATATGCCAACAATGGTAGAAATGTAATTAATTTAAAAATTCATTACGTTACCCAGGAATGACATTTTCATGGGGAAAAAGATATGATTCACCAAAAAAAGTGGTTAATTACATTCTTGAAATGTGTACATGTCATTGCATTACATACACAACACTCTAATAAGTATAGAAAGTCCTACAATTTTAATTTTTTTGGCAGTTTAATTTTTTTTCACATCTTAATCCTTATCCGTCATTCACCCAGGTACAATGTTACTTATAGTCAACAGAATGTGTTAGAGGGACCATCAAAATAAAGTGAAACCTAAAATTAGTATGAATTGAAATTATATTCAAGCATTTTATAGATTAATTTGAACATGTATCAATATTGTTAAATACCTTAGCTCCTAAAATGACATTATAATGAATGGTCAGAGTTCACTCTTCCGCCGGAACTGTGTACGACCGTGACCGGAAGCCATTAATTGTAATATATAGTTAGCCTGGCTAACGTCAGACCTCTTTCTCATTGAGACGTAGTCTGGGAACCACATGTTCATTTTCTCGTATTTGAGGCGTGGTTTACAAATGCCCAGAGCCGTTTATTGGGCGCTATGAATGTCTATCAAATGTGCCTGTACGTTGCTCATAGCCAATCGTTTCAATTATACCAGATGAGGTATGTAGAGCGACAGAAATTCGACGAGGAAGAAGACGATGGCTGAAGAAGACTAAACTACTTAGAACACTATCTAAGTCTGCATCGAAAGGTAACTTCGCGTCTGCTGCCATGTTTAGATATAAACAAACTGCTTTGGTGTGTCGCATAGACGTCGTCATTGTCTTGCTGCTCCCTCACCGTTCTGTGATTGGTTCCCTTTTTGAGGGGAAAATCTGGTCCATGGTATCCAGGCTGCCTAGCAGCGTGAATAAAATTGCGCTGCGCTCAAGGCAGCATGGGGAAACCAAGGCTAGTTTATAGTTAGAAATATGGATGTGTTTCTTACAAAAAGGCATCACGTCACTTCAGAAAGCTATTATTAATCCCCTGGAGGCGTATGGATTACTTTTATGATGGATGGATGCGCTTTTTTGGGCTTCAAAAAACAAGGTACCATTCACTCCCATTATAAAGCTTGGAAGAGCCAGAATATTTTTTAATATAACTCCAATTGTGTTTGGCTGAACGAAAAAAAAAGTCATATACGGCTTGAGGGTAAGTAAATTATAGGATAATTTTCATTTTTGGGTGAACTAATCCTTTAACTCTTACATGTTTACTTGCATGCGTCACGGTCAAATGAAACACCTGCTTGAATTGCACTAGTAAAGCTATCGAATGAAAGAATTCACATTTTCCAAATGCGATTGCTCAAAGCAGATGTGGCCCTAAATTCACATTATCACACGGGGAGCTTTTATCTCACACATGAATGCATACACACCGGTTCTCACACACCGTAAATCTTGCAGCATTACCTGCTCCACTGGCTCAGAGCTACATTTGGCAAAATTAAATTGGCACTGAATGACCAACAAAATATTCCAGACCTTCATCCGCAGCATTGGGAGGTCTTACTGTATGGCTACAGATCATGTCCTTCATTCTCACACACAGCGGTTTGATTGACAGCCAGAGCACAGTACGCCTGGATGTCTGTGAAGTGGGAATAAGCCTGCAGTTTCATCGACTCTTGCAGCTTTCACTGTGATGGAGGGCGAGAGAGATGAAGAGAGAGCAATGGATAAATCTGGAAAGAGAAGATGCAGGTGGACGTGTGTTTAGAAATAGGATGAAGAGCTTTGGGTAAAAAGGAAAATGTGATGGATTAACAGGGATTGAGCGAGAGATGATGGAATTGGAAGGAAAGAGGACGGAGATAGATTTGCGTTTCTAAACAGCTTTTGGACGTCAAAATTGTGAAAACAAACAGATATTGCAGAAGAGCATACAGCTGAATTGCTGCAGTCAATGTGTGTGTGTGTGTGTGTGTGTGTGTGTGTGTGTGTGTGTGTGTGTGTGTGTGTGTGTGTGTGTGTGTGTGTGTGTGTGTGTGTGTGTGTGTGTGTGTGTGTGTGTGTGTGTGTGTCTTTTTGTATCATATCTCCAAGGCTGATTTGTGCAGGCTGTATTTGAAAAACTAATAAAACCAACACTGTTTTTGACCCTGCTTTAACAACTCTCTTTGGGCCGCCCACGAGTGTGAACACTCTTCACGATTTTTCCAAATGGAGATATTCATAGACTTTCAGAGCAGTTTCTCCATCATTTAGTGGTGCATGGCTAATAAACACCTCTGCACAGTTTTTTTTCTTCTTCTACGAAACCAAAGAGAGCATATGTATTGTATTATCAGAGCTACAGACTTCTGAGCAGGCACTGAAGATGTTGAGCTAATGAGCCGAATGTCAAGATGTTAAGTTCATGTCAGTCACCTCCGAAGAGACAAGTGCGTGATAATTGCATAAACTTTGCCTAGAAGGGCTTCTAATTAGAGTAATGTCAAAACACGTTAAATCAATTATTTTTGTGAATCAGACACTAGTTACAACTCTATGTGGCTTGCGTAGCATCACTTAATTACAAATGGGTATTAAGTATTTTCTTTCGTTAATTAAAGATAAATGATTTACTGTAATTAGAGCACATTATTTCTCAGTTTAGTTCTTATTTCCTTTTATCTCTCACTCTTTTTACAGTCAAAGCAAGGCTTTTCTTGTCCTCGGTAAGGGGTCAAATAAAGAGTTTTTTTGTAAGAAGTCTCTTCTGCTCACCAAGGCTGCATTTATTTGATCAAAAATACAGTAACAACATTACTTTTGTGAAATATTTTTATAGTGTAAAATAAGTGGTTTTATTTATATTTGACATTTTTATGTAAAATGGCAATGCTGAATTTTCAGCATCATTACTCCAGTCTTCAGTGTCACACGATCCTTCATAAATTATAATATGCTGATTTGATGCTCAAGAAACATTTCTTATTATTAACAATATTGAAAACTGTTGTGCTACATTATTTTTACGTGAAAACCTTGATAGATTTTTTTGAGGATTCTTTGATTCATCGAAAGTTCAGAAGAACAGCATTTACCTAAAATACATATTTTTTGTAACATAATTATCTTTACTGTCACTTTTGATCATTTAAATGTGTCCTTGCTTAATAAAAGTATTAATTTCTAAAATAAAAAAGGAAGAAATCTTACCCAAAAACGTTCAAATGGTAGCATAATTGTGACCGCCTCGTGTGAATTTCTCATAATTGTACATTTATATCGCACAACTAATACTTGTGTGAATGTGTAAAGTATCTAACGTCATTAATGACCTGCCACATCTTTAGTATTACTATAAAAAACTTTTCTCAAAGATGTGATGTCTATTTTCTCCAAGGTTCCTTTGCATTGTTAGTCAAGGTTGACGAAATATATATATATATATAGTTTTACATTTATATCTCTCTGACTGAGAATTAACCAGGCTATTTTACTCCATCCTCATATTTCTTCAATAACAGTCTTTTCAACAACAAAAAACAACCTTGTTATATTGTGACAGGTTCGCAAAATTGAAATGTTCTATTCAAATGGTTAAAGTCAGACTAAAATGATCAAGGACACGATTCAAATAATCTTCAGCCACTCTATTCTAAAATTATATACAGTTCCACAACCAGGAAAAGCATGTTTGGGCAGACTTTCCACATATGGTTAGTTTTATACCAAATGGAATAATAGTGATCTTCAGTATCCTAGGTTCTCTGTATCCTTACTTCACCTCTTTGTTATGAGTGTCATTGATGTGTAAATGTTCACTTTCGATTCATTATTCTGTTACAAGATTACAGGTTTAGGACTGAGGAGGGAGTTTTAAAGTTCTGCGAATTGGGTTAACAGTATACCTAAATATTGCATTTAAAGCCACAATATGTAACTTTTTTGCTTTAAAAATAGCAAAAATCACTATATCTATGTTATATATTTTTTTTAGTTGTGTACTTACATTATCCCGACTGTTTCCAACAACTTTCAAACCAGGAGAAATTTGTAATTTAATTCGAGAAACGTCCCGTTTCTTTATTTCCGTTTTGTCGCCGTCAATGGCGTCATATCCGCGTTGTCCCTGGTTTCCGCTCGTGCTGCCATGGCAACCAGAGCTATGAACCAGAGCCCTCTGATAGTAACCAAAGCGACTGACGGTAGTTCGCAATGTCTATTTGCACGCTGTTGTTGTTTCGTTCAAACATTATGGACCATGGCAAGAAGACTTTGGATAAAAAAGGAGAACTAAAACGAGAATCAATATCAGCGCGGTGTTTTCGAGATGCCTAGAGCTCCCATAGACAGTATATAAACGAGAGCTCCACGTCCGAGACTTCGACCGCTTCTACATGTACTTTATTAAACATGTGAGGACATTTACATAAAACTAATCAATGTTATATAGCCCAACATGATGAAATGTTAGAATATGATCTGTATGTTATTCTAATGTTGATCTAGCTTACTGCTAGTCTCATACAGACAAACTAACACATACATTTCAACACATTCAAATGCAGTTTAGTGTGATAGTGTAATGTTAGACCAAGTGAAACAACGCTGCGTTACCTCACAAGTTTAATTTGTCTAATAAACTGACCTGTGACTGTGAGTAGTAATTCTGCACTCGCGTGTACTGTTAGTTCGGTAGAATGAAATGTCCATATTCCTTATGCGGGACTCGCGTCGCGTGTGGAGCTGATAACAGTTAACGTTAGCTGTCTCTTAGCAATCCCGAACTGCTTCATATCACAGTCATGATAAAAGCATCGATGTATTCAGTCATCCATAAACATTATTAGATCCATAGATTAGATCGGTCGGCTTGACGTTGACGACAAGATCCATAATTCTTAGCAAATGTTGCGTCATCAAACTACGCCTTTGTTATTGTAAATAGGTTAGCGACCCCTAGTGGCGAAAAATTCCATACTGTACGTTTAAAAATATCAAAGACAATGACATTTTTTGGCTGATGGCATGACCCTGTAAAAAGAATTAATTGCGGTTGACGTGTTAAGTTTTGCTTTTTCAAAGTATTTTGTTTAAAGTGCTCAGCACGAAGGAGTGAACCTTAACATGTTCAGACTAAAAAACATCAATGCTGACTTATGATGGATAAAGGGATTCGTATTTACTCTGTTCACAAAATAACTCTCCTGGAAATGCTGTCCTTTCAGAAAACAACAAAGCCATGGGTCTCTGCAATGTACAAAAGACTCACAAAACTGATACCTGTCAAAATACATTTAAAGCATCAAAAACACCATATGATTTTTTTATTTTATTTTTCAGCACACTCCTAAAAATAAAGGTTTCTTTATTTGCATATACGGTTCTGTGAACAACCTTTTAACATCCATGGAAGCTTTCTCTTCTGTTCTTTATAGTGGAAAAAGATTCTTTAGATTATTCAAATGTTTTTCACACACTGACACACACACGAAAAAAAAAAAATTATTTTAAGAAAGGTTCTTTGGGGAACCAAAAATGGTTTCTATGGCATCAATGTAAAAACCTCCCTTTGGAGCCTTTCTTTTTTTTTTCTTTTTTTTTAAGAATATTCGAATAGCTGTTAGTTATGTGTGTCAAGAAATTTTTTGGTTAAATGGACCTAAATTATAAATGATAATTTAAAGCAGAAATGTGAATTATAAATATTCAAGTATACTAATTCACATGCATGTTAATAGCACCTGCTGCGCAAGCTTGCCATGGTGCCAGGACTCTCTTAAATGTGGTGTGTGTATGTGCGAAAGAGACTGACAAAGAGAGCGCGAGAGTGGGCCGTGAGGACAGACAATGATGAGAAGAATAGAAGCTGAATGTTGGGATTGCACTGCCTGTGAATCTTCTCTCTTTCTTATTTCTTTTCATGTCTTTTTTTCAGATGCTGTGCCTCTGTTCATGATGGCAGCTGCTCAGAGCGTGTCCTCCAGCGAATATGCCCAACAACACACACAGACACACACACACTTCAGGACCTCATTCTGTGCACCTCTGATGTACTCTCATGCAAACACTCTCCAGGTAACCTGTCAACACCACCTTTCTGACTGCTACACTTGCACACATACTTTCTCACACACCCCCGCACAAAATGTGGCATCTCTGCTGATTTGTTTATCGTGATAGTTTGAGAGACATCAACACAGTTCGAAATCTATACAGAAATCAGCTGGCAAACCTTGGTACCGTCTATCTGTGTTCTGATGAATTTGACTGGGAGAATTAAATGACAGCTAATTTGTTTAAATTACATCTAAAGCATGTTAGAATTGGTTCTTGGTGAAAAAAAATTATATATATATATATATATATATATATATATATATATATATATATATATATAAAAAAAAATGTAAAACACAAAAAAAAAATTCAAGGATAATTTATGTACTTTATGACTGTGGTGTGTATAGAGCAAAAGGACAGTGTATGTGTGGAGAATCTAAAGTGGTGTCTGAGCTTGGAAGTAATTGGTCCCGGGGGAGGCAAGCACCTTTTCCTTTTGTCTATGTCCTCTACCTTTATTCATCCTCTGAATGCACTGATTTAACGCTGCCTATTTAAGCTGATGCATATCTTAGTCATCTTTGGGATATCTGCATATGTTAACATACCAACACTTTGTGTGTGTGCGTGTGTGTGTGCGTGCGTGCGTGTGTGTGTGTGTTAAAGTATTTTCTTTATACCGTCTATCATTCATAACCTTGTCCTCAAAAGAAAGACTATAATATTGTGTGAATGTGTGTGTTTTAAGAATATGCTGATGAAACTGCAACTGGGTCGGACAGTAGAGACCTTTGAGCTGTCTGGTCTGTCTGTGGTCACTTGTCGCTGTGGAAACTATATTTCCGTTTGCAGAGAGCAGCTGTGGATTTTTTTTTATTGTATTTGTTTCCTGATGCATGAAGGATTCCCTGTCCATTCAGTGACTAAAGGCTGTTTGTATGCTTGATTTCATTAATTGTTTTAATGTGTTCTTTTTTATTTGCTTGTTAATATTTCAAGTTATTTATTGGCTTTAGCATTTTTCTGTTTAAAAATGCCACAAATTAAAATGGCATTAAAATGATCGTTAACACTTTAGTTTGGGGACCAATTCTCACTATTAACTTGCTCATTACTGTAGCTTGCATATACTACCATATTGGCTGTTTATTAGTACTTATAAAGCACATATTAATGCATTATTCTGCGTGACCATATTCCACATCCCTTAATCCTACCCAATACCTAAACTGAAACACTACAAAAACTACTTTATTAACTATTAGTGAGCAGTGAATTACTGTAAAGTGTCACCAAATGCTCCCCTAAATGTAAAATATTTATAATATATAATGTTAAAAGCATATGCACTTTGCACTTTACACAGTGATTTCTTACCAGAACACTTTTAATTTCATTGTGTCATACACACACACCCATTAATCAGCTGCAGTATTTTTATCAATGAGACATCGCATTCGACTATTCCCTAAATACCTAGTATGCTCTAACTGCTTTAAACACTGAACCTAGAGGCAATTGAGTATTTGTGTGCTGCAGTTGCTTTGATAGGTGTTATATCACGTTATAAAATCTCTGCTGTCTTTCTTTTGCTCGCCGGGAGCTGTTTGTACTTCTCTAGGGTAATAAGAGATAAATGTCTCCTTCATATAAACTTGAATAGAGAGATTGAGACCTGGCCCCTACCCTGCAAGTTCCCCAATAAACCTTGATCAAATTCATGCTCGTTTTTTTTGGCAATCAAATCGCTAGCCAGGCTTGTGTTAATCGTATTGACCTTTGGATAATGTCATTGCTATTGAACACTATGAAAAGGTCCCCAAATCAAATCTCAGAAGAGCTGAGCAAATAGGAATGAGAGGAAAGAGATCCAAAGGGGCTTTTCACTCCACCATGCTTTTACTGGCATTGTAAATGCCTGGTATATTTCAGAGTTTTCGATTATGAACAGAAGTATTAATTCTAAACTTTAATAAACTGGAAAGCTCAGATACCACAAAAAAATGCCTCTTGGCATTTCACTAGGTTTCTCCTACATGGCTGACATGTCTAAACTGAGAGCGAATGAGCAACACAATGTGAAAACTGAAACATTTCTGTTATAAGCAATAGGCTACTGTTGACTATATGTCAAGAGTTTTCAGTGTAGACCACATTATTGATTATAATGAGGATGTTCAAGTTTTGTCCTTGCAGTGTAGACATCTTGTTAAAGTTTGTTTATGCAAAGAATAAATATTCACTATGAATATTTGCCACAAATAAGACTATTCACACAAGGAATGAAATGTTGTTAGATCACAGAACAATGTATGGGTTTATTTATTTTAATTTTTTCTGGTATGTCTGATTTCAACTGAAAATGGAAAACGTTTTATGTGTTTTGGCCGACAACAGTGTTTGGGGGGGCTGAAATGCAAGCTTTTGAAAACTGATTTAAAAAGCAGTTTTGAAAACAATGCTTTTACCGTCTCCATGTAAACAACAAAAATGTGAATAAAAATGTGATTATGTGGAAAAGGAGATGTTATGAGCATGCGTATTACATTTTTACGAATGTGTATTACGTGTTCCAGGGTGTTTCTTGACAAAGTTACATCGCCAACTACTGGCCTGGCATGCATTATACAGCTTTTTTAGTCATTATCGCAGATCAGTGTGGACGGGGATCGTTTTGACAACGTTGTCGTCTGTTTTTAGTACATCTTTGTCGTGTAAACATACCCTTAGTGACAAAAACTCAACAAGCAATAATACAGAGTCATGTGTCTTCAATCACAGCGTCATACTCCAGAACAAGTGGTGGCGCTAACCAACGGACTGAAAGTCATTTTCCATTAACATTAAAGGCGCATTTAGGAGTTGCGTCCCAATTCTGAGGCTGCATCCTTCGAAGGACGCAGACTTTAAAGGCCATGCCTTCAAAGGCCATGAATCTTGGAACGAGCGTTGTTAAATGTGACATCTCGCCGACAGAAGACTGTTCTTGTCGCTTAGAAACTGTGACAGCTGCCGCTGATCAGTGACTTTCTGAAAACAAAACAGGGTTCACAAACTGTCTAAATATGTTCACCATGGTCCATGGTAGTTTTGTGCTTTGCGATTCACTGTGTGAATAGGCCTTTAGTCTGACACAGTGTTTGTGATGGTTCTTTTTTATTCTACACAGCAGCAGAGTGCAAGTTATATCGGTTAATTAATTCTTGTGTGATTAAGCTGCTCAGTGGAAGATTAATGGATGGATGATCGCTTGTCCTCAGAGGGTGCATAAGCTCTAAGCGTTCTTGTACAGAACAATAGCATGTAAAAGAAACCAAACAATCTGCAAACTCACATAAATCAATAAGTTAAATAACCCGCTAACTCAATCTACAGCAACAGTACATGTTTCTCTCTCTCTCTCTCTCTCTCTCTCTCTCTCTCTCTCTCTCTCTCTCACTCTCTCTCTCTCTCTCTCTCTCTGATGCTTTTTTATCCTCATAATTATTTGCCCCCACAACTCCACCTTTCTTTTTACATTTTTTAAATGTTTCCTCTCACACTCTCTCTCTCTCTCTTTAGTTTTGAGAGCACACAGTGAAGTTAAATTAAGAAGTCAATTATAGCTCTTTGCCATGTGGCGGTCAGTAAAAAAAATTAGCAGTTAATTATGATTAATTATGTGCAATGCAAATCAGAATGTAGTCAGATACATTGTAGGCGAAAGAGAATGAAAGAACAGAGAAGGATTGACGCAAAGGGACATTTTGTCTGTTTCTGACAGTAACAGTGACAATGGTACTTTTCTCCATCTCGTGCTGATTTAATGGGTTTTAATTCTTCTCTCATACAGTTTATTGAAGAGATTACACTAATGTTGGAGAGATATGATGCTGTGAAATGAAAAAATAAGCCCTTTCTGTAAAAAGTAGGGATTTAAAGGTGCACCTTTTTGTTAATATTAAACCCCAAAAGAAATCAGTAGTTGAACAATGGGTTTAATTATGCACACTCACCTTAGATTAAGAGTCATATCAGTGTCCTAATAAAGATTTTCCATTACATTTTCAGATCACATGACCAGTTGAATACTACTATCTGAGAATAAATGAATAATGTCTGACTGTGAATCAAGCATCAGTAACCAAAACCTTCACCTGTTGCTACGTTCATGTTTCAGTTTGAGGTCCAAGACAAATGATATATCAGCCCGCAAAACATAAACAAAAATTACTGAGAACATTGTTGGTGGAGAAGGTAAAGAGACAGAAAGAAACTAAATGATTTTGAAAGAGAAAGAAAGAGGACAAAGACCGCAAAATAAAATGGAAAATATGATGAAAGCTGAAGCATTGATATTATACAGACATCAAATGGAAAAGAGTCCATTGCAAAAGGGAAAGTTTGGCAAAAATTGAGCTGCATATGAATTATTCAAATGAGCCTGTGTCTGTGTGCAATATAAAAGTGCATTTTGATGAGGTTTAAATAAAAAAATGTGTTGCTACTGCAAGTGAGATGCGTATTTGACCTCTGGGAGTGTGTGCACAGGTAGGCTACTGATGTGTATTTATATGGCTATGAAATTTTGGGTTACACTATTTTACGGTGTCTTTTTTACAGTGTAATGATACAATTAAGTTCTAAGTAATAGTAATGAACTATTTACTTACTAATTAGGGTTAGGGTTAAGGTTTGGTTGGAGGTAAATTGCATGTAACTAATTGACAGTTATTATTACTATACATGTAACGTGTAACAGGGACACTGTAAAATAATGTGTTACCCAATTTTTGCATTTTTTCTGTATAAAATTCTGCTGATGGGTTTGCAAGATCTGTCATGATTCTTGTCTTGTGTGGACCTTTTGTTATTTCCTGTATTGTGCCATGTTTTGTAGTTCTTTGTAGTTTTTCATATTGATTAGTCAAGTGTGTCTTTGTTAAGCTTGTTTGTATGGAAGTAAAATAATGTCAAATGTTTTTGAAATAAGAAGCCTGTTGAATTGCACTACTTGAAAAAACCTAGGCATTGCATTAACCATGCTTGCATTTTAATGCATTGTATTTTGCATTTTTATGGGCTAAAATTCAACATGGTTGAATATTTAAGCTGTGAATATTTCAATTAAAAACATTTCAAACACCTTTTCATTATTAAAAATTCAATAATCCATATTCACCTTTCATATTTCACTTCCAAAATATTCAAACTGTTTAAAAATACAACCAATAATATTCAACAGGCAATTTTCAGTCCATTTTTTTTCGCTTTGCAAATTCACTTCCACAAATTCAGTGGTTCAAATTCGACAGTAAATTCAACATTGACGTCCAGGAACTGCAGGAAAAGCAGTAGATTGCCGAGCATACTCTCCATCTGCTGTTAGTCGACCTCACCATCAGATGGTGCAAAAGCGCGTGTTGTTGACGAAGACATTAATTCATAAAATGAAAATGATTATCTGTGTCCGTATATGCGGAAAACATGATAAACACACAAAAGCTGTGTTTATGTTTCATTCAATAACTTCATTGTTACTTTCCCTGTGTAACCTACATGTCATCAGCTTTCTCTACCATGAACAGGATTGTAATCGGTTTCCCTCAATACCTCATACTCAAGGATTCCCCTTCCGTTGGGACAAAACGCTTAACGTAGCTTTATGGACTAATCAACGCTATCTCACGACCAATTCGTACGAATTCGTACAAATTCTACGAGGTGGCTTATTCGTACGAATTCATACGACCTGACTCGTACGTAATTCGTACGATTTGTCTAAACCCACGTGATGGGTAGGTAGGGTTGGGCATCGTTTTGATTTGAACGATTCTGATTCCGATTCCGATTCTTCATTTCGATTTCGGTTCTTTTCGATTCTCGATTCCGATTCTTTGAGGGGTGGAGTCAAAACCTGTCACAGGCTCATTTCACACTTCACAGAGGAAAATTTTATTTTGATTTAGTTTTAGTTTTGGGAGCTGCAGCCCACGTGGGAGAAAATTAGGAATGCCTCTGCACCAGACCAAAAAACAGATTTATGCAGAACTTGCACCCTGGTCTGGACTCTCTGGACATAACTAACTCAATGTATAAAAGCTCACTTTAAAACACCATTGATTTGTATCATATTCCGGTCGTGGTTTAAAAAAGTAAAAAAAAAAAAAGATGTTGAAATATGTTATATTTAGCATTTTATATGCAGCTAATAGCTACCTTGCTTAGCACGTATACTATAAACATTCTCTATTCATTTTAAAAAAATACCTCATATCACGTTGGTCCACGAGATGATTGACAGCTGTACAGCGAATGAGAGAGCGCTGATATCATAAACTGACGCGAATCATTTTACAAACATGTGATGATAAATCATTATTTCTCCAAATATGCGCACCATTGGATTAAGAGCCCTGGCGGATGCTGTTTATTGTATGTATGTAAACACAAATAAACCGGAGGAGACGTGAATGACGCTTTATGAGTGATGATTTCAATTCAAAATAACAAACATTACAGATTAATTATTTTGCACTCGATCCTGGCAACGTTACTAACGTTGGTCGCGCAGGGTTGCCAGTGGACCAGCGCTCAGAGACAGTGGACATATGTCGAACACGCTACACTCCTTGTAAATTTTGTACACCATGCAGGCGTAACGTTAGGTGTTTAGTCATATTTGTAGTGCATCCGCCCGTGCAAGAAATAAGTTTGTCACATGTGTTGCACTCTGCCGACCCGGGCTTTTTTAAGGTGAAATAAAGCCACACTTTTGAGCGCCGCTTACCGTGCTCCATGCCTGCAACAGAACAAGCGGTTTCAAATCCAGTGGCCACTATGGAAACCACAACTTGCGCGTTTGGAACCGATGATCGGAATCGAAAACAAATTTTCTAAACGATTCCAATGGCATCGTTATTTTTTAAACGGTTCCCAGTTGGAACCGGTTCTCGATGCCCAACCCTATGGGTAGGTTTAGGGGCGGGGTCAGGGGTAGGTCATTCGTATGAATTCATGCGAATTGGCAAATTCGTAAAATATGTACGATTTAGCAAAAATCTTACTAATTCGTACGAGTCAGGTCGTATGAATTCGTACGAATAAGCCACCTCGTAGAATTTGTACGTTTTCCCGTGAGATCGGGTTGGACTAATACAGTGATATGAAAGACCAATCTTGCACCTTATTAGGGAAGTAGGCTGTAGGCTACTATAGGCTACAGGCAAGAAGATGGACTCAGAATATGAACTTAACGCGCAAAGTTTCATGCTGAGCGTTTCGTGATATACTGGCAATACTAACACTTTCTCTTCTCTTCTCTCTTCTCTTCTCTTCTCTTCTCTTCTCTTCTCTTCTCTTCTCTTCTATTCTCTCTCTCTCTCTCTCTCTCTATACATATATATATATATAGTATGCCTACGTGTATTGCATTAGCTTAAACTGTCATAGCACTTGCATATTGTTGTCCTATTGTTAGTTTAACTGTAAATCGCGTTGGATAAAAGCTTCTGCTAAATGACTAAATGTAAAATTGCCTTGACATTGGACATTCGCACATTTAGGGACCGTCTCTAAAGTTGCATACAACATTGGCATACACGTTTCTAACTTCAATAGCAAACTTAAATTTATTTGAATAAATATCAAAAATCCAAAGGCTGCGCATTATGCCTGACACTACATGAACACTTTACAGTTGGTTTTATGACTGTAAGTCGTTCTATTCAAATGCTATCGGAGTTAGAAATGTGTATTCCAAAGTCGTATACACTTTAGAGACGGTCCCTAAATGTGCGAATGTCCAACATCAAGCCATCTTTATGCCAATCTATCACTGGGAAACGCTCAGCATTAAGCTTTGCACGTTATTCTGAGTCCATCTGCTTGCCTGCGAGTTTGGTCTTTTACATCACTGTAGTCCATTAAGCTACGTTAAGTGTTG
Source organism: Leuciscus leuciscus (assembly GCF_965113295.1). Taxonomy (NCBI): domain Eukaryota; kingdom Metazoa; phylum Chordata; class Actinopteri; order Cypriniformes; family Leuciscidae; genus Leuciscus; species Leuciscus leuciscus. The sequence goes on along the minus strand of NC_138727.1, from coordinate 41,286,257 downwards.
TATATGTCCAGCAGGGGAATCCTGAAGTATTGAGGGAAACCCTACATGCAGCACATCGCCACAATTTAAAGTTAAGGCAACTAAACAACCATGAGAAATATATGTCAACCTAAAAAATGTAACATTGGATCTGTACATCCGCATCGGGGAATAACATTAATCTCGTTCACGGTAGAGAAAGATGTAGGCTACACAGGAAAAGTAACCGTGAAGGCACTGAATTTAACATAAAACAGCCGTCATAATAATCACAAATACACTTACATTGCTGTAAATGAGTTTTATGAATGAATGACTTGCTCTAATTTTGCTGGTCTTTGTCAACAACACGCGCTTTTGCACCATCGGATGGTGAGGTCGACTAACAGCAGATGGAGAGTATGCTCGGCAATCTACTGCTTTTCCTGCAGTTCCTGGATGTCAATGTTGAATTTACTGTCGAATTTGAACCACTGAATTTGTGGAAGCGAATTTGCAAAGCGAAATAAAATGGACCGAAAATTGCCTGCTGAATATTATAGGTTGTATTTTTAAACAGTTTGAATATTTTGGAAGTGAAATATGAATAGTGAATAAGGATTATTAAATTTTTAATAATGAAAAAGTGTTTGAAATGTTTTTAATTGAAATATTCACAGCTTAAATATTCAACCATGTTGAATTTCAGCCCATAAAAATGCAAGCCCTAAAAATACAATGCATTAAAATGCAAGCATGGTTAATGCAATGCCTATTTTTTTCAAGTAGTGCAATTCAACAGGCTTTTTTATTTCAAAAACATTTGACATTATTTTACTTCCATATGTTTGCCCCTGTGTATTTAAAGGGTTAGTTCACCCAAAAATGAAAATTATGTCAATAATGACTCACCCTCATGTCGTTCCAAGCCCGTAAGACCTCCGTTCATCTTCGGAACACAGTTTAAGATATTTTTGATTTAGTCCGAGAGATTTCTGTCCCTCCATTGAAAATGTATGTACGGTATACTGTCCATGTCCAGAAAGGTAATAAAGACATCATCAAAGTAGTCTGTGTGACATCAGTGGGTTAGTTAGAATTTTTTGAAGCATCGAAAATACATTTTGGTCCAAAAATAACAAAAACTACGACTTTATTCAGCATTGTATTCTCTTCCGGGTCTGTTGTCAATCCACGTTCACGACTCGGCAGTGACGCTGCTGACGTAAGACGCTGTTTTTCAGACTGTAAACGAAGCTCAGGCGCACCAGATAACACGTCAGCAGCGTCACTGCGGAGTCGTGAACGTGGATTGACAATTTTCATTTTTGGGTGAACTAACCCTTTAAACCCCTGTGTTTCCTGTGTTCTTTATCAGGTCTTGTACATGGATGTACGTTTGCTGTGTCTCATTCTGTTCTTGGTTCCCTGGTCTCTGTTATGGTTTTGTTTACGTTTATTTTCTGATTAAACTACTTTGCATTTGGATCCAGCTCTCCCTTTGTTTCTTGAGTTCACCCTGCATTACAGTATTTTTATTTATTTTTTTCATTAAAATTGTATTTATTTTTATTTAGGACTGCCTTGACACATTTGGCATAACTAATATTTGCATATTCCATCAGACAAATCATTCTGTTCAAAATTCGGTTCTCATAAAAGTCATTCTTTTCATTTTGTTAATTCTAAACTTTCTATAAGAACAGAATGCTTTACAAACTATGAGCACAATTGTATTTGCATTTGTGTGGCCATTCCAGCCTGACAATATATGGTTGGTGGCTGCAGCTTCTTACAGGAGACAACCTAATTGTCATTCCCTTAGTTTATGCTGTAGCATAATCGGATTGTGTCTGCATTTACATCTCATATATTGCTGGAAGCATATGTTGTCTACTATAGTAATTCTCTCTGCAAGGGTTCTACGTGGCTTCCACTCGATAGTCATTAATGATAAATTATACTCATACAGGTGCACTGCATGCAATTTAATTTCACCAGAAAAAAAAATCAATGCTGAGAGAATGAGAGGACAGGCTGGTGAAATTTTTTGGGGATGCACTGATAGATGCACTGCAGGAAATTCAGATTGTTTTAGTACTGCTCACAGCCATATGATACCACAATATAATAGGGTCCCTCCGAGCATCACACAAATATAACAGTTTCGTTGACTGACTCAGGGAGGAAATCACATCAACTGTGTAATTGATCAATTGCTTGCTTTCACACACTCTCTCCAGTCTCTCTCTCTCTCTCTCTCTGGATATGTGTTTATGTTTGCAATGCCGAAGATTAAATTCTATACATCTTTTATACATCTTTCATTTTATGACAGTGTACTTATGAAATATTCATTAAAGCCACATAGAATATATTTTTCAGCAGCACAGTAAAGAGCATAATATACATTATGGTTAATTTTTCAGAGGCAGAAAAAGTAGTATGGTAGTGAATTTTGTGTAGAAGACCGTTTGCAGCCACTTACCACTACTGGCTGACTTCACAAAAAGAATCATGGGAATCTTTTATTAAAGTTAATTATAATTTCATAATTATATGATCTTGAAATGGATAATAGATAATCAACATTCCTTGAAAAATTTACTTTTGGTCATTTGGCTAATTTGGTCACCAGCTATTTAGTTTTTCCAGTGACACAGTGGAGATGCACTTTACACCATATGCACAAGTTAAACTGCTCATTTTAACTATACCCTATACATCTAATCATATCTACCCTATAATTTAATCATATATATGCACACTATACAGCACATCATATCTATCCTATGGCTACATCTCATTATTCATCTCATTATATATACACTCTATAATATGGTACATCGCATCATATTTATGCTATACATCTCACCATATGTACACCATACATCACATTATATCTACCCTGTACATTTCATCATATTTATCCAATACACCTCAGCTTTATGCATTATACATCACATCATATTTACCCTATACATGCCATCATATACAGACTATACTTCATATACATGTCATTATATATTTACATTATCATATCTACCCTCTACATGTCATCGTATGTAGAATATACTTCATATCTACCTGACACATCTCATCATAAATACACTACACATCACTTCATGTCTACCTAATACCTTTCACCCCTGATCCTGTACTCCTGCCCACTATAAATAATTCAGTCATATCCGGTTGAATAATTAAAAGCACACTGAATTATTGAAATGGTGCATCTGGATTTTTTTTCCTCAGACACCTATTGACCTGTAATATTAAATTTGACCATGTGCTTTTATGAAGTGTTCTCTGCTCTACAATAAAAAGAGAATAGAGGGCCCACAAAAAAATTATTCTTTATTGTAAGCCATGTGTGCCACCATGCTGAAACCTCATTTATTTTTACATGTGCCATTTTGCCCATTTGTTTGGATTATTTGGATTAACTGCAATTCTGTCTAATCAAACCTTCTGAAAAAAGAAAGAAGATCTGGTTGTTGTGTTTTTGTTGGTGTCATGTTAGCGTAAACGAACAGTAAAGACCAGCTATAATTACAAAAGATGCATGTGTGTGTCACTGTCGCCTGGATTTGAAATGTGTCTGATTAATATCTTTGTGTGGGGACAAGAGCAGGGGAAAAAACAGCATTGGCTTCTTAATCAAGATTAAGAGTGTTAATAGAAGTGTAGAGGCCTCTCTGCTTGACCCCAATAAGAGCACAGTGCTGTAATCAGGACACTGTAAATTATACACAGGAGACACAGAAGTGATTACATAAAGCTTATAACTCTTTCTTTCTCTGCACCTCAGGGGTAGAAAGAGTACTGAGAAAATGAACAAACCCTTGTAAATCACCTTGCATGATTCATTTGAATACTCTCCTCCCATAAATTTTGCATTTGAAAGGGAAACTCCTACTAATGGAAGGTCAGCCGCAAAAAAAAATAACTGTGTCAAAGCCTTTTAAGCGCAAATTTTTCACTGTGTGTCTTTAGTTTTTTTTTTTAATGCCAAAAGAGGGTTTGCGCTGGTGCAAACTAAATCTGGACCATAAGCGGTTGCCTATAAAAATGACACGGGGCGCCAGGCCTGGTTCTATGGGGGTGCTAGAGAGTGCTAAGCACCCTTAAATGAATAGAAGAGTACCCTCATGTAATAATATCATATTGGCAAAACTGATTTGACAAACGCTTCAGTGTGTATTTGTGTTTGCGCTCTGGAGAGCGTCAAAGGGGTTCTATTTACTATGTGTTTTTGCAGCGTTGGGCAATGAAACCAATAATAGACATGTCTGTTGATCTCTTGAACACAATGGCCAATCAGAGGTGTTTCAGTAAGTCAGAATCCACTCACCGCTCAAAACGCAGAGATTTTGTTTAAAGCTGTGTTCTGCATCCTCACGAATCCTCTCAGTATAACAAAGTGTAGACGCGATGTAAACAAGAGATTTACTGCAGTGTAGACAGCTTCAATGATTATAACGGAAAATGCAGTGTTATTGAAAAGTGCAGATGGGGACCATTTGCGTCAGTGAAATATTGAATGCGTTGGTTCATTAGCCTACCTCCACCCACATTAATCACTGTTATAATTATGAAATGTTCTACCTTATAAGTGGTCCCTGGTCCCAAAAAGTCTGAGAACCCCGGCTGTAGATATAGGCTACAGATCATCTAGTAAGCAGAAATCAGATATTTACCTGAAAATGTTTCTTCACATCAGTAATTCACTCGAGTAAAAGTACACATTTTTAAACTACAATTTATGATTTAAAAAACTACTTACAGTAACGCGAGTATTTGTAATTCGTTACTTCACACCCCTGCTACTCTTTCTCTTCTAGTTTAATTTTAGCTAACATTGTCTGGCTTACTTGATTTTAAAGTCTCAATTAAATTTAATATTACATTTAACATAATAATCACTCAAGAATATGTCTTCATAACTCTTATAGAGTCTTGTCTTTCTACTTAGCCTAAAATTTTAATTTTTGTCTCCGCCTGCGAACAGCATTAAATTACAAGGTGTTGTATTTACATTTGCATATTTTCCATAGGTTGCCAAGTAAGATTCATTCTCCTTTTTGGGACATTTTTTTATAGCTTTTATGCTTAGATTAATGTTGTTAGTTTTTTCTTTGAACTCATTACAGTCACTACATAATGCTCGATTTAACTAGACTTCTGAAAATGTAATGCTTTTAATTTGAGCATTTAACATTTGACATTTTACCGGCAGTAATTACAGATTGTTCTTTTTGTTTGATTAGTAAATGTAATGTGTTTGATGGGCTTAAATAATTCAACATGCCATACAGATCAACAGGAGACTAAACACTCTGTCATTCCAGTGATGACATGTTTGTCAAACATTGTTGTTTCGATGAATATTTCACACAAAAATCATGATTGACTGAATGTCCTGACTGTGAGGTTATATTAATGGCATTTTGCCTTCACATTGTGATTCATTATGTGTGAGAACAGTTGGGATGCACTGCTAGGAAGTTCGCTAATTATTACTTGGTTATCATAAAACAAATTTTTTTTTAAATCACTAACATGCATAATGAAAATTCTGAATGAGAAAATCATTGTTGTACAAAATTAAGAAAAATATTAAGAAATATGACTGTTTTAATAAATAGCATGTTAATATAAATTATAAATGTTTTGTTATGTTATTTACCTTGGTTAAATGAAGGTATATATAAAATAAGGTAATTGTTTTTCATTTAACTTTACCTTTTGATCTGTAAGCTGCATAAAAATTAAATGGTACTGAAAAAAGAATTGATAAGATCCAAATCCAGATTTGCCTCATTTCAGTCCAAATTGCATTTATGCATATTCCAACATTTGCATATCACACAGAGGTACTGTACACCCCTATACACTTTCACGTCATGCTGACAGACTCTAAAATGATTGCGACATTTGAAAATGTCATCCACAATTGCGCTCACAAAGATAACCCACAAGACATCAGAATGGAATGGGACTTTAATTGGATAAATTGAGCTGGTTTAAAAAAAAAAAAAAAGGTTTTAATTAATTTACTGGAATCCACCCTATTCATGCTAGAATAAAGTCAGTGGTCCTAACTCACACACAGAAACACATAGAAACAGCAATTCTGAGGGCAAAGCGATGATCAGATGTGGGTGTTGGCCAACCCACATAATGGCAGCTAGCACACGCACAAGAGGCTTACATTTTAATTTACCGATCAAACTGAAACAAGTGCCTCACCTTTTCATAACTGTGACAAGCTTTGTTTTAATGTCTTCTACTTGGCTCCGTAGAGGAACTTCATTAATTTTACATATGCTTGTTTTTTTGTTAGAGTGTTTTTTGTCTGTTTCCCACCTTTTCTGAGTCATGTAGATTTGGTAACTAAGCACTTGTGGGAGTTCAAAGGGGCCAACTGATACTAATTATTTTGCCTCAGAAATGTACCAAGTCTTCGCCCACTGTCGCTCGTATTTTCTTCTGCACAGGGCAAATTATGAATGATTTAAGCTCTCATCTGTCATGTGGAGACCTGTGTCACGCCATTTGGGGGTGGGTTGTCGGCTTGAATTCTGCAAGGGGAATTAACATGATCGGTTGCCTCTGGGTTGCCTCCTGCCCTTCCTCAAACCTTTCTCAAGGGCCCTACGTGCTTTTCTTTTACTTATGCATAATAGTATTAGGCTAGACCTTTATCCAACAGAATTTTTTTTTTTTTTTTTTTTTTTTTTAATGAATCCATGCTGATCTATCTATCTATCTATCTATCTATCTATCTATCTATCTATCTATATATCTATATATCTATCTATCTATCTATCTATCTATCTATCTAGATAGATAGATAGATAGATGGGGGGGGTGCAAAAAAAGATGTGCACAGATAAATAATTTATAATCAATACTGCAAAGCACTGCACAGCCTCCTACCCAACATCTTAATTTACCAACCTACACACAGTTTAGCTGTGAAAAGCTAAAAACATAGCAAAGCATGTGAAATGCACTTCTTAACCTTGTATAAGCGTGAAACATCCATAAGTATGCAAAGACTAACATCATAATAGCTACAGAATAATAGCTTACACAGTTTATTCTACACTAACAACAGGGGAATTTCACTTCTCACAGTTTTGCTTATCTGGATTTTTAGCCATATTTGTGCTGTGAGTGTTTTCAGGACATGCTGCATAATTGCTTTTTCAGCTTGGTCTATTATCATAGATATCATTTTTCTGACCACACAGAAAAACATTGCAAATATTACCAGGAATATTGCATTGCTTTAATGACTCTTGCAAATGTTTTCAACATAAGGAGTTTAGATATGTGATTGTTGTTTATCCACTAAATAACAAATTATGTAAAAAAAAAAAAAAAAGAAAAAAGAAAACATGAATCTTGCAGTATCAAATTGCAAAAACACATAACAGCAACCTGCAGAAAAGATACGGGACTTTGCAGAATGTTTCTACTCTAGCCAGAGCCAGATGACGCATCCTTACAAAACACAGAAATGTGATAATCAGCAAGTCCCAACTGCCTGCTGCTCAGATAGATCCATACAGAAATCAGTATCGCATAAAGAAAAGTGTTCAAATCTTAAAATGGTGATGTATATGATAAACTGATCAACATATATAACACTGCAGTAGCAGTGTGTTTTTGCATGGCAATTAGGTTTGTCTATGCAGTAAAATGTGGCGTCTGGCACATGCAGTTTCACCCTGAGTGATGTCTGACTCATTGAAGATTCATAAACACAAGTTAATTTTAGTTGTAATTCATTTATTAAGATTGACAGCAGATGTTCTAACAAGACATGACACATTATCAAGAGACACTATCTCTCATTCTTTCTTTCTTTCACACTTTCTTTCTTTTAAATATATATTTTTAATTTTTTTAATTTTGGAATCGGTGTTTCTACTCTTTCCTGGTTCATTTCTTATCTCACTGATAAAAAAGTGCTATATTACCATGCAAGGTAAAGCTTAAAGTAAGTCCACCACAATTCCACTGACACAGGGTGTTCCGCAGGGCTTGTGGAAAGGCGCTATACAAATAAAACTTATTTAATTTTTTTTTTTTTTTTTTTTTTTTTTTTACTGTCTGTTTCCAAGTTTATTTTGTGTTGTACACTGTGGGCCCTATCTTGCACCCAGCGCAATTGACTTTGTACACCGACGCATGTATCATTCCTATTTTGCACCCGCGCAAAGCGCGCTTTTCCCTCCACAGAATCACGTCGCTAAACTAGGGAATGAACTTGCGCTCCCAACTTTGAGCCGGCGGGCCGCCGGCCGCTGCGTCAGGAAGTCTCGTGTGATATCAGATCTCGCGATGTAAACAATTGCTTTACGGCCAAAAGAAATCTGCTAAAATGCTGTCATTATTGCGCTCCCTCACGCTGTCCGAACCCGAATGAAGAAGACGTTTTAAAGAATGTCCCGTCTGCTTTGATGTCGTTGATCTATAGCCTCTGGTGTCTGAGAATCACCAACGAGTTTTTACAACAGTGTTGTCAAAAGCTGTGGGGGGAGCTCTAGAGAGAAACCTGCGAGCAAAAAGCGAGAATACAGCGAAGAAATCCCGAAGCTACTGAGTGCTGCTTTAAAGGGAATGTGAGATGACGCCCTGATTGGTTTATTTCACGTTACGCCCAAACCACACCTATGAGTAATGAAGCTACTTCAGACCGACCCATTTTAGATTTGCGCCTGGCGCAAGAGTCATTTATCCCGCCGGTGTTACAATATATTCGGTTCCTGAAATATTTGGTTCCAAAGGGTGGAGCTATCATGAATATTCACGAGACCCTAGCGTGGGCGGGGCAATCAATACAAGCGAGTGGAACAGAAATGATTAGCGTGAGCGCCTCAGATCGCGTTTTGTTCTAAACTACTCCTATAACTGTTTTCACGAATGACTGAGATTAAGCTTTTTAAATGTCCATTATTGCATGTTTAAATAAATATATTCGTGTGTTTTTATTCTGTCTCCCAAAGTTGTCTGTTGGCTATATTATTAAAATAGCTTTTAGGCTGATAGCTCAAGACAACATCGGCTACTTGGAGTTGCATGTTTTTGCATGCTTTGAATGTTGCTTTACACTGAACTGAAAATCGTTTTGATACACAACTGTCAAAAGTTATCATAAATGTTAAGCTTCAGTTGCTTTAACAGTTGATTTTCTGTAGCAATGCTTTTGAACGTTGTTCAAATTAATTGATAATTATTTCAATTGTATTGATGTATACATAGCAAGGTCCAACTAAAGTAATGTTATACTTTGTAAAAATCTGTCGTTTTGAATGTACCATTCCAAAGGTAAATGCACTTAATTGTAATGAAAAAGAGACAAAACTCTAGAAAATTGATTCATTTAATCCTATTTTTATTTGGCAATGTCAAATTTCAAATGTTCTTACATTGATACAAATTAAAGGCTTTGGCACCTAGGGCAAATAAAAACCTCAATGTATAATATAGTATAAGACCTCATCTAAAAGTACTATGTTTTGATCATGAGGAGACTATCAGAGAAATCACTAAGTTACTTAGTGTTACTTAACTCACCTCTGATTGTGAAGTTCTGTGCCCTTCTAAAAATTTTTTTTTTTTTTTTTTTTTTTTTAAACACCATGAGGAACCTTTCCAGATTTTTTCAATTCATACAAGGTTTTAAACATTGACAGCCAAAATGACTAATTCAACAAAGATGGTGAGGTTTATTTATATGATTTGTGGTTGAGACTCCTTATTCTTTTAAAACATCACCATAGCTAATTGGATGTTGAATGCTTCACAAACTATATGTACTGAACCAATTATTTATTGGCCAAAGCTGTGTACAATAGTAAATTGCATAGAAATATTGGTCAGAAAAGAAGTTTCTTAGGTGTGGTGGGTCATGGGCATAACATTAAAAAGTATTGTCATTTAAAGAATATAATTTTTATAATTTGTATAATATAAAACAATATACATAAAGTGATCTACCTATCCTAAATACGATCTAGACTGTTTATGATAAACAAAAGCATCTGCCTCAACATATTTCTGTGTAAAATTTATTGAGGTTTTTTAAAGCATTCATTCATCAACTCGAAATTACTTTTATAGTAAGATACACTGTCTTAAAATTACATATTTTATTCATATTCATCTGTAAAAATGAGAATGTTAGACAAGAGAAAAACATGGGATCAAAAACAAAATTAATACAGCAGGACTAATAAAATATTTACTATATTATTCAAATATTTATTTATAAATATACCTTTCCTTTTTCTTTTGGTATACCCATGCCTTCTACACCAGTCTGTTTTTGCGTACACTTGTTTACAAAAAAGATTACATAGAATGAAAACATTACTAAACTGATAAGATGTAGGCCTAATTTTTATGATTAATGGTTAGTCATTATTATCAATTAATTTGACCACTGTTCTAAAGCATTGCTAGAGAAAACCACTGTTAATGCATCTGAAGCTTAACATTTATGATAACCTTTAATAAAGTAAAGGTTGTGTATCAAAAATATTTTTCAGTTAAGTGTAAAGCAACATTCAAGGCATGCAACATGCAACTCCAAGTTCTTATGTTGTCTTGAGCTATCAGCCTATAATTTAAAGGCTACTTTAATAATATGCAGACAACTTTGAGAGACATAATAAAAGCACAAGAATATATTTTTAAATATTTATTTAAACAGCAATCATACACATTTAAAAAAGCTTAACCTCTGTCATTCATGAGAAACGAAGAGTTCTATATCATAGAATATCAACAACAACTAATCTGGGAGAAATTTGGAGAAATGTGCCTTTATTGTAGGTCTTCCAACGCTTCCTACAGGATCAGGTCTTTAATACTTCAGGTAAACTCAGAGTAGCCAACTGAAACACATGCTACAAAACGATGAATTGTGTATAAAATATATATGAGTACTTTAGGCTTAACTTCGTTCAACCTTATTTTGAAAGAAATAATCCATAAAACAAAACAAAACGCGAGGCGCTCACGCTAATAATTTCTGTTCTACTCGCTTGTATTGATTGCCCCGCCCACACTAGGGTCTCGTGAATATTCATGATAGCTCCACCCTTTGGAACCAAATATTTCAGGAACCGAATATATTGTAACACCGGGAAAATAGCAACAGCGCCCAAGACCCGCCCATAAAGTTACTTGCGCTTTGCGCTTGACACTTGCGTTTCAGATCGTTAAAATAGGGCCCTGTGTGTTACTGGGAAAATGAACCAAGTATGAATATTTCATATCCTAAAAAATATTTAGTATTATAATTTAAATCTTTGTTTAGCTTTTTTGTCCTGCATATTGACATTTTGCAAGGTATTATTGCACTATATTGCAATTGACATACTGAATGTAATGACTTCAGGTCATTGTGTCAAGCCATGGTTTTTATGATTTTTGTTGTTGTTGTTGTTGTTGTTGTTTGCCTTTTTGCTGGGAATGTTGCGAGCAGTATTATACATAGATGGATATTAATATGGAGTTGGATTTCTACAAGTGTGGGTATCTTTTGGACGAGAAGGCCTGGCTAACAATCTCCGTTTCAGTTGAAGTCAGGGTTCGGTGCAAGCCAGTCAAGTTCTTCCACACTGAACTCATCCAGCCATGTCTTTATGGACCTTGCTTTGTGCACAGGGGCGTAGTCATAATGGAATAGAAAAAGGCTGTGCCCACAACGTTGGAAGCATAGCATTGTTCAAAATGTCTTGATATGCTGAAGCATTAAGATTATCCTTCACTTGAAATAAGGGGCCAAGCTCAACTCCTGAAAAACAGACTCATACCATTATCCCTCCTCCACAAATCTTTATAGTTGGCACAATGCATTCAGACAGGTAATGTTCTCCTGGCATCTGCCAAGCCCAGACTCACCCATCAGACTGCCAAACAGAGAAGCGTGATTTGTCACTCCACAGAACACCTTTCCACTGCTCTGAGTCCAGTGGCAGCGTGCAACACCACTCCGTCTAACACTTAGATTTACATTTATTCATTTAGCAGATGCTTTTATCCAAAGCGACTTACAAATGAGAACAATAGAAGCAGTTAAACTTAACAATATGACAACAATAATCAAGTGCTATGACCCTTCCCAGTTTAATCTAACGCAGTACCTGTATTTTTTTTATATATATATATATATAATATAAAGAAGATGATAGATATAGAATAGAAGATAAAGAGTTAGTATTAATGGATCAAGTGTTGCCATAAAAGATGCGTCTTCAGCCGTTTCTTGAAAATGGACACGGACTCAGCCGCTCTGGTTGAGTCGGGCAGATCATTCCACCAGCATGGAACAGACTAGGAAAAGGTCAGAGAAAGTTTCTGAATGCCACGTAAGTCTGAAGTAATAAGTTTAGGTAAAAGGGAACAGAGCCAGATCTGGTTGAAAACAACTTTTTCAAGTGTCTTTGCGACGAATGGAAGAAGGGATACCGGTCTGTAATTTTCCAGATGTGGTGGATTTAGAGTGGGTTTCTTAAGCAGTGGGGTTACCCGAGCCTGCTTAAATGCTGTGGGAAAAGTACCCATGTGAAGAGAGGCGTTTATGATGTGCGTGAGTGCGGGCACAACTGAGGAAGAAATGGTTTGAAGTAGATTAGTGGGAATAGGATCAAGCGGACAGGTAGTAGAGCGATTGGAAAGGAAGAGTTTGGAGACTTCTGCCTCTGAAAGCAGAGAGAAGGAGGGGAGAATGTGTGTGTTAGCTGGTAAGATGTGTGTGTCAGTTTGTGGTTTGGTAAATTGGCCGCTGATGGTGGTTGTTTTATTTATGAAGAATGTGGCAAAATCTTCCGCTGTTAGGGTTGATGGAGGAGGAGGAGGAGGAGGAGGGTTGAGAAGTGAGGAGAAGGTTTTGAAAAGAATTGTTCATTTTGTTGTGATAGTAAGTCGTTTTAGCAGTAGAGATATTAGCAGAGAAGGAAGAGAGGAGGGATTGATTAAGACCAAGGTCATGGGATCTTTTGATTTGTGCCACTCCCTCTTTGCACCCCTGTGTTTAGAACGATGTTCGCGGAGAACATCGGATAACCAGGGGGTAGAGGGTGTGGCATGGGCTGGCCTGGAGGAAAGAGGGAAGAAGTTATCCAAGCAGGATGTTAAAGTGGAGAAAAGAGTATCACTGTTAGTATCTAATGTTGAGAGCTGATCGGGTGGAGGAAGTGTGGATGAGACCAATGAGGATAGGTGAGAGGATGAAGGTGAGCGTAGGTTTCGCCAAAAGGTGACCTGTGGAGAAGTGTGTGTTGTGTTCTGAGGCAGGTTGAGAGTGAGGATGAAGTGATCTGAGGTCAGTGGAGCAGTAGCACGTGTTAATAAGGTCTAGTTGGTTTCCTGATTTGTGAGTAGCCGCAGCAGATACTCGTTTGAGGTTGAATGAGGCAAGCAGAGTGTGGAAATTAGCAGCCTGAGGCTTTCCTAGGTGGATGTTGAAGTTTCCAAGAACTACGAGAGGAGTATCATCCTCAGGGAAGGATGAGAGTATCACATCAAGCTCCTCCAAGAAACTGCCAAGTTGACCTGGTGGATGGATAAACAACAACAAAATGGATTTGAATAGGCCTAGTGGTAATTGAATGCGATTCAAATGAGCTGTGGTAAAGAATAACATTTCCAATCATTTGAGATGAGAAGACCAGTATCTCCACCCTGTCCGGTCAGACTAGGGATGTGTGAGAAAGTGAAGTTAGTGGAGAGGGCAGCAGGTGTTGCAGTGTCATCTGGTCTTATCCAGGTCTCTGTCAGGGCGAATAGGCTGAGACCTGAATGACTAGAAATAGACGTAATGAAATCAGTTTTGTTTACATCGGACTGGCAATTCCAGAGACCGATGCGAAAAAAGAATATAGTACTAGAAGACACCGGAAAGGTACGCAGGTTGCTAGGATTGTGCTGCCTCCTACAAGTGACATTTGATTTACACGTGTTAGTAATAGTAGGGATTTGAAAACACATAGTATAAGAGAGCTCACAAACAGAAAGATGGGAAAAGTTTTGTAGAAGAGAAAGAAAACCATAAAAAAATTATACTCAAGTGCCTTGTCTGTGTCCTTGCTCGGTGGAATCGCGCAGGTAGAGTCGCTGGTCTTTACACTCTTCGGTCTTAACACGATGAGGGCTTCACACAAGGGCTGCCGCGGTATACTACTTGCTTTACACTCACCTGAAATGTCGTTATTGAATACAGGTGGACACGCCTCACTAGCGAAACTGTTTACCACATGACTAAGCGCGAACAAACGAGACTTCACCGAGATTTCAGCTCATGAGCACAGTAAACAAACACTGTTTCCTAGAAACTACAACTGCACTCAAATGAGAAAAGAATACAGAACACTTACAGTTACTGTCACCTCCTGTTGCTTGACTGCTTCTTTGCAACTGCAACTCACTTGGCATTGTAGGCTACTTGGTGATGCGAGGATTGCATGCAGAAAACCCATTCCATGAAGCTCTCGCTGCATAGTTTTTGTGCTGATATTAATGCCAGTGGAAGTTTGGAACTCTTCAGCTATGGAAACAGCAGAGCGTTGGCAGCTTTTATGCGCCATGCGCCTCAGCACTCAGTGACCCTGCTCTATAACTTTACGTGGCCTTTCACTCTGTAGAGTTGCTGTTGTTTCTAAATGCTTCCAGTTCCCAATAATCCCACTTACAGTTTGCTGTGGAATATCTAGCAGGGATAACATTTCATGAACTGACTTATTGCAAAGGTGGCATCCTATCATAGTACCATGCTTGAATTCAATGAGCTCTTCAGAACGATCAATTTTTCTCGCAAATGTTTGATAATGCAGACTGCATGGCTAGGTGCTTGATTTTATACACATGTGGAAATGATTAAAACACCAATAGTTTTGTCCATAGTGTATATAAATTGTTGTTTCTTTTAGTTTACATAATGTTTTGTGCGTCACAGTACTACAGCACTACCTCATTTGCATTATTACTTTCTTTCCCTCACCCCTTCTTTCCCCTCTCCCTCACTTCTTTTATATTTTCAGATTCCAGCACATACTCTGGAGGATACAGTAGGCAGCATGCTTGCCTTTGAAGCATATCTGCTCTGAGAGATGAGAAGATTTGTGTGAGTGAAAGAAAGGGCAGTAGGACAGTTGGCCCACATGGACCCAGATTAAACCTTGTATTACAGTAATATCTGAATTATATCTGTAATGTCTCAGGGTGATGAGTGGGATGTTATAACCCATATGAGCTGCAAAAAGACCTGGAGGGTTTTGTGAATAACAGTTAATGAGGTTTATTTTGTTTTATACTGTGTTTTAATTTTATAATTTTTCAAGTACCTCAGTGGGTGTAAAAATGGCAAATTTTTGCATTACTCATACTGTATGTTAAGCTATTGCCTTTGGTTTCACTTTTAACATGTTTTAGATTTGCCATTTACGTAGAATTAATGTTCTCATTCTATTGTTGTGAATGATTGTCTACTTTATATATATATATATATATATATATATATATATATATATATATATATATATATATATATATATATATATATATGAAGAGTTCAGATGCAAAAGCCTCTAAGTGCCATCTGAAATTTTCTTCTAATGATCATTTTTATCAAGCTCGTATATTTAAGTCCAATAATTTCACTTAAATTGCAATGCTAATTACCTATTAATTGTCATTTAAGTGAAATTATTGAACTTAAATATACGTGCTTGATATATATATATATATATAATATATATATATATAATTCCGTGTTCACTTTGTATTTGCAAATTTGTCCCAGTGCTCTGATAAAGCAGTATTGCTTACTGTTTAGCACAGACATTTGTCCTGAAAACTGTGAATTGTAATAGATGGATCGATTTACTTACCAGTTCATGCATGAGTGACTGTTTTTTCTTGATAAATATTTGATAGCAACCAACTGATGTAATCCACTATTCACACTCCATTCCAAAGCCCATAAATTGAACACATAAATTCAGCCCCAGAATCAGTCTGGCGACAAATGAAGTTCAACTGAGGGTTACACTAAAGAATAATCAATTAACCACTGACATTTTACAAGAGAGCAGAAGTCACATTTTATCTTAAAGTCACATTTTATCTTTCATAACGGGGTCACATTGAGTTCTTAAGCACTATAGTGAAACATAGAGAAATTGTTCAGGTGTAGCTAAGAATAAAGGAATAAATATCCAGATTTACAATTTTTTTGTGAACAGAATTCACCAGATATGACCAGGCTATACTGTAAATCCCAAAGGTCCAACAAGCAGAAATTACTTTGTGATGAAAAAGCAGTGCTGAAGCTCGCCATCACAATCCATCAATAGCATGTGCTAGTAAATTTTCTTCTTTCACGCCTATATCCTGTCTGAGATTTTTTAATAGAAAAAAATGCATCATGGCAACCTGGTGCTCTATAAATTTTCCGGGTGACCACGTTGTCTAACTAACGTCTGTTAAAGTGGTATGAATTGGGTGTTGTACATCAGCCCAGAGCTTCTACTCTTTATCTCCCTCAAACTCAATTAATAACTATGCAGTTAATTACTAAGAGGATTTTTCAATCTACATTTGTAGGTTAAAATGTGGTTGAGATAACTGATGCAGAGAAAACATATGCAAATGAGGCAAAGTGATAAAAGCTGTAACTATGCATTTGCTGAGATGTGTGAAGGCAATAAGAGATGAAATGCAAGTAAAAAATACTGTAAATAAGAAGTTCTTCATGAGACCTAATCGCACAGTTGGACAAACAGAACACATAAGGACAAACTGTGCAAATAATCAGAGTTAATAATCTGATTTATTTGTCAGAAGTTTCACTTGCGTGGGGGTTGATTAGTAATTTCACTTCATACAAACAGGAATGTACCAGAGATTCTTCTTTTCTTGTCAATTATCATTTACACATATCTTAGATGAACTACTTGCATTGGATCATAATCTGGCAACTGCTATGATGAAGAAAAAAAAAATCTGATCAAAAGGTCAAAATGTTGGTATTTTAGAAAGAGTGTTGTGCTAATTGTATAGACTAAAATTTCATTGTGTAGTTAACCCAGTCTAAATCATACAATATCCTATTTGGTATTTTGGTATGAATTTCTAAGGCCTCTGAATTACCAACATTATCAAACCTTTGCTGAAAAACATGTCGTACACAAGTACTACATGCATTCTGCCTTCTGATAGTTACTCAATTAGCAAATTAGCCTTTTAGAAAATGTCCACCTTCAGGTGTTATAACTATCTCATTGATTTATATTACAAGGTAACATAATTTCATATTACTTTTTGGCCACATAAAAACATCATCAGTGACAAATTGCACATTTTGTTCATTTTGGACCTCTGAATAAAATTAAGATGTTTTTGTAAGCCTAAAAGCCATAAGACACATATGCAAATATTTATATCTGATTGGCTGAGAGACTTTTTCCAGTATTCCCCCAGTATCATCAGCACTGTTTCACCGTTTGTATCACTCCGCTTGTGGCTACTGTCATGGCGGTCGAGCGAATTCATAATTTTTTTGTTACAAATACTACTGTTGTTGTGTCACTGAATGTAGTTTTTTAGGCGAGAATGTAGTTATTTAGACCTCAAATATGTGACTCATATATAAACATTGGGCCTATTTTACAATTTGTTTAGAAGTTTTCGGAGATTGAGCTCTAGGCCGTCAGCGGCTGTTCAGGCTCAATACCTGCAGAGAACAGCTTTATCTCGGACAGTCCTTCGGGAATTTGCCGCTGGCTCTTATGTAGATAGTGGTTAAACATGAGATTTAATTAATTTGGGGTATATCAAACGGGCAATCTTTGGTCTTATTAATCTATTACTAATCTATGTCCCAGAGCAAATCAAATTTGTTTGAGGGGAAAATTAAATTTCATAACTTTATATATAAGCTATATTTAACTTAAGTCCTTGAGTGCTGCTTTTGTACGTTTGACTGAATTGTTTGCTTGTGTTTATTTCCTATTGTCTTTTATAATGGCTATTGTTGTTTAAATATTGTTGTTCAATACATTTTTATATAATTATTATATATTATTTTATATAAATAATATGCCGTATTTGAGAAATGGTCTGTTAGTGATCGTGGCATGGACTTCAGAAAAAGTTACATTATTACACCATTAGATAGCTGCAAAGACTGTCTTTATGAGTGAGTCAGTATACAAGGAAATTGTATTAGCGCTGTCCTCAGCAGACATTCGAACTTATTTTTTATAATAGCTATAATATTATGGACATCGACTTGAAGAATGAATGCTATATCAGATACAGGTAATACACTCGTTAGTCGATCTCTCTTTCTCATAATACCATAATACTGTACTCTACTACAATAAGCTTCAGTGAAACGACTCAAAGTTCCTTCTTTACTTGTTCTAAAGTGACATTTTAGAATTAGTAAAGGAGGCTTGGGCTCAACTGTTAAACTGTCAACTTGAGATCTGAATCCGCGACAGAATTAAGTATAAGTAACTATAAGTAATAACTTAGTAATTAGTATTATCAGTATTAGTATTAGTATTATTAGTAATAAATAAGTAGTAACTTATATAAGTAAGTATAGTTCTGCTCAAAAGAGGATTTTAAAGGCACTCCTGTGTTGTTTCTTATTTATTTACACACTTGTGCCATCAAACTGTTGTATAAATGCAAAATCACGCGAGTAGCCGTGCGATGTAGCTGTAGATCAGCACGCTTTGATATCCTACGGCCGAATCACAGCGTGCTGATATACCGCCATATCCCACTGCTACTCGTGTGATATTGCTAATATATAGTGTTTGATTTGAACAAAAATAGAGATTTATCTGACTCTTATATCATAGGCTTTACCAGATTAAAAAGTCTCAGAAAAAGCAAGGTATTTTGAATAGGATGCATGGGCATCAATATTTCATCTATTGCCTCATTTCAGATTCTGTGAATGTCCTCTTCATTTTACTGACATTGAAAGATTGTTATTGGCCCTGGTTCAGACAAAATTAAGAAAGCCTGCCAAGTAAGGAGTTTCTTGCAGGAGTGTGAAGTGTGTAATTTCTATGCAGGTTTCACAAAGATGATGGTCACTGCAATTGGTTGAACAATACTGTAAAGCCAACACTGTAAAAATATTTTAACATAATTGTCACGTTCTGCTGTATTTAGTTTGTAGTTTGTATATAGTTATAGTTTTGGATATAGTTTCAAGTTTTAGATTGCTATCATTATTTTCTGTGTTTCCTTTCTGTTTTTGCCCACTGTCATGGTTTCTCATCGTCTCATTGATTACACACACCTGTTCCTCATTTGTGTATTAGTCCCAGTGAATATAATGCTCTTAGTTTCATTCATTCATTGTCTGGTGTTGGTTTTGTTTATGTGCACACTGTTACTTTGCCTTTCTCTTGTTTGGATTACTTTCGTTGTTGGAATATAGCCTACTGTTTTGTTTTATTTAATAAACACTACGCTTCATTTTAGATCTGCTTCGCCTCTCCTCATCTTCATCCTTAGCCCAGCCATGACACATTATTTATCACAGTAAACATTTTAGCAACTGCTAATTAGAAATTTGGCATGTGACAGCTGTACCTCTTTGGGTATTTGGGTACCCTCATGCTTGAAATAAAAGATGTTGTGGACCAATGTTTGCTAAACCAACATAACGGCAATGTGAAATAGCACTCTCTTACTTCCCAACCCCACACATTAATCACAATGTCCTCTGTGAATTTTAACAAGGCCAAGAAAGTGTTTTTTGTTTTTCTCATTTACTGTTTAACAACCCCTTAAACTACAAACTCATAGCTCTTCTTTGAAGGACTGTGTTGCCATTTATCATTGTCTTTGTTGTCATATGCATTTGTTACATGACATTTGTGCTTTTGAAATGTTGAACAAGTTTGCCTAAGCACTAGTTCCTGGAGGCTACAAAAGCCATTTAATTTTTCAGTTTGACTGATGACTACTTGGGCCTGAGGTCAAACATGGGGAGAGGGAAAGAAACAGAAAAACAAACAAAGGCAATTTGTTAATGAAACAACAGCTCAAATTAATGAGAGTGAATAATAATTGAAGTCTGACAGCATCTGGTCTGAAACAGAAGACCGTAGGAAAGTTCAAAAGTTCACATCAGGGGAAAAAGGCTAAACAAGTTTATGGATGTAAGCCTCTGGTTGTTACATTGGATTGTTGCCATTTATTAGGGCTAGTGTGCTCTCCGATGATTAACGCCCGCTCCAGTGGCCAAACCTTTAAACGTCATTTTAACCATTCAGGGTGTGATGATACATAGGTGCATTCCCCTTGACCATTATCCATAATTCTGTATGACTGTCCTCTTTAAATGTCATAATGTATTTTATTTATGACAGCATAAATTTCAAATGTATACCAAAAACCTCTGTAATATTTACTACTATCTTTTATTGTACAGATATCTCAGCCACTATATCAAATACTGTGTAGCATTACTGTAACTGTCATGCTGTCAGAAATATGAGGCCTTTTAGGATCACAGTCAAGCTCTTTTTTTTTCAGAGAATAGAGGCCACTTTCACACAGCTGCAGAATACGGTTGTCAGTCCTGTATTTGAGGCCTTAATACAGTGACAGGGGAGCCTGGTAAACCCAACATTGTAGAGACCAAATGTCCCCACAAGGATGGCAATACCAGAAATGTTTGACATTGTGGGGACTTGTTTTGTCTCATGAGGAAAACAGCTTATGAATCATACTAAATGATGTTTTTTGAAAATGTGAAAATGCAGACACTTTTCTGTGATAGCAGGCTTATAGGTTAGTGTAAGGGGATATATACAGTTTGTACAGTACAAAAAACATTATGCCTATCGAGATTCCCCACAAATAAATACACATGAGTTTGTATACTTTCTATGGTAGGTTTACTGTTATTTATTGTCAATTAATGTGACTCCCAAATAATTGATCATTTTTGTATCATAATTGATCAGATTAATCAAAGATTAATCAAGCTCCAGTGTCAACTTAATTGTGAAACTGAATTAATGAAAATTAACTAATAATTTACTACTAAATATTCTACTTATTAAATAGCAAAATTCAGTAATTATAATTTTTGGTGAACTAAATAACTTTCAGTGCATTATACTGGACATTTAGACTGACCTTATTATATACAGTATATCTATACATATCAAATGTATATATATAACCAGAATAGCCAGATAAAATGAAATCTACAGCATTGCCAATCATTTCTTGTTCCAACTGCAAACTTTCCAAAGTTCATAAAGTTCAATCTCCAGAGCACCTTCTGTGCTTGAGTTCATGACTGCAGGGACTGTACACAGCAGACTCCTGCAATGCTCCATCCAAGAAGAATTATTACACTAAAGCATCTCATATTCTGGCATATTCAGTGCCAACAGCCCTTCACTGTATTTTGAGGGAAAAGTACAACTAATGGAAATGTGTGTGTGTCATTGTAAAGCTGTGCCTCTCTGTATGTGTGTCTGTTGAGGTTATCGGTACATTAACTTGCTAGAACTTTATAAATAAAAGTCTGGAGGAAGGAACAATATCTCAGAGGTATCTAAATGCAACTCAGTTTCTTTTTCAGCTTAGAGTCTCTCTCTCTCTCTCTCTCTCTCTCTCTCTCTCTCTCTCTCTTTTAAATTCATCACAGCCTCTTCTTTTCTCTCATATTCTCTCTGATCAGTGAGATCAGAGGCTGACAGTAATACTTTCAAATGTATTTAAGTATTTTGTCTCTATAATCATTAATCAAAATGAACAAATGAGCTTTAACAATAAAAAAGAATTTTTCATCTTGTTTCTATTAGATGTCAGTCGTCTTTGCCAGCCATCTTTCTTAAATCACAGACAAACTAGGGCACAATACAATGCTGAGGACATGTCTCTTTGTTATGTGCTTACGCACAAGTTCCATACAACATTTCCGTGCCCTTGTGCAGCGCAGAAAGTGAACTCAACTCAAAGGTTTGATGTCACTCCAATGAAAGCAAGCATCTAAATCCCTTCACAAATTAAGGCTGCTATCGAAGAGTACAGATGAAAGTATTTCAAGGAATATTGCCATTTATGATCCTGTGATCCTCAAATCAAAACATAATTTGTTTAATAGTGTAGTGATGCTTATTTTTGAATGGATTTCGTCCTGTAAGTTCCATAGCTAGCAGGCCTACTAATGATCGATTTGATGAGATATAGGGAGGAAGAAATCAATCTTTAATCAATTAAGCAGTGGGATGAAAATGTGTTTTAAAGCACTGTTGCGAAATTAACCAGAGCACAACTCTTTAAATTGCACATTGGACAAATAAACTAATTAAAAACTCCTCTAAAACTCTTCGTGTAGTTCAGTGGACTGTCACGTAAATCTTTCCCAATGAAAAAAAAAAAAAAAATCACTTCAAGACCAAAGCACAAGCTTAGGTCCCATTTACCATAGCTTTGGTTGACTTACTTTCCCTAGGGCTGTGAGCTCATGGTGCAGTGATGCACATGGAATACTGAGATGTAAGTAGTAAGAAAGCATTAGGCTTCCTGCTGTTTTCTCGGATAAATACCCATGCTCCCTCAGATATTGTGTATGATATGTTGAAATAAAAGGGTATGAATACTTTCGCAAGGTACATTTAAAAAATTCATTAGCCTAAATAAATAAATAAATAAATATATATATATATATATATATATATATATATATATATATATATATACTGTATATATATACTGTATATATATATTGCCTTTTTTAAAAGCATCCAGAAATAACACCATCCAATCGAGTTGCACTTTCCATGCACTTTAATCCAGCCATCTTCATGTCATTTGAAACAGAGGACAAGTGGTTTGAAGAATGAATGAATGCAATATTATATCAAAGCTGTTCTTTTTTCATATATAAAAAATGCTTACTAATCACAGGCTATATATGTATAGGCTTATCGGTTGCAATTTTTATGTGAAAGAATATATACTGTATATATATATAGATTCTTGAGAGTCGGGACAAAACATGTCCCACATAGAAAAGTCTAATTTATAGCAAAAATAAAGAAATTCATCATGATTGACATACTTACAAAGTTAAATCTAATCTAATCTGATTTTTAGAATAACCCTTTTTATCTTTTTGGGGAAAATTTGTTTAAATGTATGGTCTGTGGTTAGAAGGTCCATGTTATTGCACTTGTCCTCAGCAAGAGGTCACAATATTAACCATCCCAAAAAACTTTAAAAAAGCTCTACAATTGTGAAAACATATATATCAAATAAAAAAGAAGGGGTATAAATATAAAAAACAATGCATGAAGTGAACATCAAACAATATTTTCCATAAAAATCTGCCTATTAAAGTTGTGTCCTCAGTTTCTGTCAACTCCGTCAGATTTTTTCATAAAGCTCTTTAAATCAGGAAATAGCATGGTCAGCTATATCCCTGAGGACCCCTTTTCATCACCCTGCCTGTGGTGAATGCAGCACTACCACACATGCTCTGGTGCGTTTTACATTTTTTTAAATTTTAGACAAACAATGTCAATATTCCTATGGTCACAGCTGCACCATGTCAATACCATATTTCTGTTAAGATACTTTTTTTAAACCATAGTGGATTGAATTTAAGCATTTTAGTGAGGTTATTGGGACAGCAAGCAACTGAGGAAAAACTACCTAGCTGCAGTGTACAATACATGTTTTGGCGGGATAATACATGCCCTTACGTCAACTCCGTCAGACGTCAACTCCGTCAGGTTCTATGTCTGACGGAGTTGACCTGTAAGCTGACGGAGTTGACAAATCCACCAATAACCACTTAATGTGCGAATATAATATTTATTTTTGAATATAGTGAAGGGTTAAACTGTTATTTCAGGGTTTTATTTACACATAAATGCACATACATAGCATGCATTACATTATTTAACCATACACATCTGACTTGTAGAGAATGGGCAGGCAGTGGTCTGCTTATTATTGTGTAACGTGTAACTTTGCCGGCACTTTAATATATATATTTATATGTAGAGACAGAGATAGAGAAATGAGAAGCCAGTGTAGGGCTGGGCGATATGGGCAAATTTTTTTTTCTTTTTTATATCAGTCGATATCGATAATTATCACGATAAATGTCAAATCTTTATTTCTTTCAAGTTTAAAGGCAGATTTTTGCTCCTAAGTGAAAGTTGTAGAAAACAGAGCGTTAATTGTGGTTTTAAACTACTCTTTATTGTCAGAACATATCATGACAAACAGGTGAACATTTCACAAATCGGAGGTAAAACATTCAAAAAAAATTTGTCAACACCGTCAGTTTTTCCGTCAACACCGTCAGATCTTCGTCAACAGCGTTGGATGTATGAATGTTTTTGCTATTTTTTGGGGAAAAACAAATATTCTTCCTTCAGTTTATGTTGTTTTTGTAATAAAGGACCATCTGCTCTACATCCTCTAATGTTTTATTTATTTAAGGAATTTGTTTTTACAATATTGAAATTAAAATCAAAGTTTGAAAATGCTAATATTTTGAAATCTGAGTTTTCAGAATAGTGTGACATCACAACTTAAGTTTATATATTGTAATTTTTTTACATATCAGAGTAACTAAACACTATTCCAATATACTTCAGAACTTTAGATTCTTGTTGGATTTGAAGAATTAAAATTTTATACTTTTTAGTGTGTCTGACGGAGTTGACACAAATCCAGTTCTGAAGGGAAACATGTTTATTTGTTAAAGGAACACTCCACCGTTTTTTTTAAATAGGGCTTATTCACATTCTTTCATACATTTAGATAGGTGGGTAAATGCATTTTTGTCTCAGTGCATGCATTGTTTTAGTTTGACAGGGTCGGCGCTAGCTTAGCTTATCACAATGAATGGAATCCTTTGTTGCCAGCTAGCATGGCCCGAGTAAAAGTGATCAAAAAAAAAAAAAAAACCCACGTAACCCACTTCTTGTGGCCTGCGTATTCACAACGAGTACAAATAGAGATGCAGATTAACACTAGGCGATTTCCTAGGCAGATATTGACTTAGGACTATATTAGGGGGAAGCACAGGCGAAGCACAGCTACTTAGACGAAGCACTGCTACTTGGGCGCAGAGATCACGCAACACATGAAATCCCACGACTTCCGTCAACATACCGGTGTGCATTGCAACGAGTCAAAACACAGAAGAAGAACAACACGCGTGACCTGCACCGAGTGTCTTCGCTTTTGGATTGTTGTTTTTTTGAGAAGTTACAGCAAACATGTATATTACCTGCGTAGCAAAAGGTTGTGAGAACAAGCAAAGGACATACACAAATGTAATGTTTCACAGAATTCCATCGAATGTGGAACTGAGAAATAAATGGCTAGCAGCTCTGGATATCTGTACGTCAACGCCTCTCTACAAAATTAAACAGTATCGTGTTTGCGAAGAGCATTTTGCACCGGAGGACTAAGTTACTTTGAAAAAATGGAATATGGGCCCAGAAAGATGAAACATACGGCCGTCCCATCCCATCTATTTTCAAAGCACAGGCAGAACAAAGTGCACATGTAAGTTGTCTTTTATTACTCTTCCTTATGTTAATCTGTGTCTTTATTCGGTTGTAAGATAACAGTTAGATGCTGAGAAGCTGCAGCACTATATAGACTACGGTTCAAATAACGTTAGCCTCCTCTAGTATAACCTCAGCCTCCTCTAGTATAACCTCATGATGAATTCAACCTGTTTAGCATGAACAACCAAACAAAAATAAATTAAAAAAATCGAGTACTGCCGGATGGATCAGCGCCGTGAAATCCTTGGTAGCTGTGACACAACTGTGGGCACGCTCATCTTGATCTGACGCGTTGAGCCTGGTCATCGATGGCCGTAAACTGTCCCACTCGCCACAGCACAGACACTCTATTTCAGTCGGGATAGATTGGCATATTCCCCCACATTCACACCATCAGTTCGTGTTGGCTCTCATCCTCACGTCCTCAGGCTGTTGAGCGATCGCAACCTCCTCCTGTCGTTCTATTTCCAGTAATTTTCTGTAAACTCTTGTATATAGGTATGGTTCTGGTTCACACAAAATCTGCCATGTTCATCGCCATTCATGTACTGTTGGGAAAATAGCCAGGCAGCTACTATTCACACCGGTATGTTGACGGAAGTCGTGGGATTTCATGTGTTGCGTGATCTCTGCGCCCAAGTAGCAGTGCTTCCCCTAAGTAGCTGTGCTTCGCCTGTGCTTCCCCCTAATATAGTCCTAAGTCAATATCTGCCTAGGAAATCGCCTAGTGTTAATCTGCATCGCTATTTGTACTCGTTGTGAATACGCAGGCCACAAGAAGTAATGTTATGTGTTTTTTTATTTATTTTATATCACTTTTACTCGGGCCATGCTAGCTGGCAACAAAGGATTCCATTCATTGTGCTAAGCTAAGCTACGAGACAAAAATGCATTTACCCAATACCCACCTATCTAAATGTATGAAAGAATGTGAATAAGCCCTATTTAAAAAAACGGTGGAGTGTTCCTTTAAAAATGTGTTTTTATTTAGAACCTGTTCCTTTACATGGTTAAATAGCTAAGACCTTTCTCTGCAGAAACATATAACTCTAATTGATATAGTGTGTATTTAAAAAAAAAAGTTTTTAAAACGTGTTTTGTCTCAAGAATCAGTGATATATATATACTGTATATGTATCTGAATAGCTTGTGTGCACAGGCAAAAACAAGCCACACATTTGAAACAGTCATTCAAGGGCAAACCCTCCTCTTTTTTCAGAATCTGTCCTTTAACAGTGTCAGTGCTGAGAGTTGACACGGCAACACTCTATACAAAACACACACAAGCCACATAGAACTCTCTATCAAACTCACATGGACGCAGTCACAAAAAAGCACACACACACACAAAGTTCCCATCTGTGCCTTCTGTTCTTGCTGTAGTCATGTCAGCGCGTCCCAGCAGGTAGCAGCAATAGCCGAATGAGGCGTCAATGTGAGCTATGAAGATATGGCAGGTTTTATAAGTTCAGTGCCAGACCGCAGACTCATAGGTACCATCTTGTTTTACTGCCTCGCCACTGAGCTCACCAAACCTAACCTCGACATGGCTTTAAAGCTGCACTTGGACATTTATTGTTGTAGTTAATGACACTGGAGCTGCCATATTGGGATATTTTCTTTTTTATTATCTTGATGAAATTCAGAAGTTGTCATGGTGATTCGGAGTGTCTCGGGGAGAGCTCACGCAGCATTTCTCACCATGTTATGCTGACCCACTCACTCTGTGTGACACTGACTTACCTGAGAGCCAGCAGAGTGTGAGTACCTTGACAAGCTGCCAAACACAAACACACACACACACACACACACACACACACACACACAGACTTTTTCTCTCTATATAGCTGACACCACTACGCCTCAGGCCAACAGACCTGAAAAACAGGAAGTCATTCTGTCCGAATGATGCTCAATTCTACAGTCAGGAGAAGAAATGCATCTCCTCCAGGGTCATAGATGCATCTTTCCTCAGTATGAACTATTAATGCCTTTAAGGAGGACAAACCCAAATTGAAAGGGTCCTTCTTGAGTTCACTCTTAAAAATAATGGTCCAAAAGTGGGGTTTTGGGTTTGCAAAACAACCGTTCAACCTTTTTTCTTTTCTTAATCTGAAGAACCCATTTCCACTATAAAGAACCACTATTGTGAAATGGAAAGCTTCCATGGATGTTAAAGGTTCTTCATGGAACTATGCCAAAAAAATTTTTATTTTTAAGAGTGTTCCAGAATGTCTAACATTGTTTGTGTAGTAAGGGGTTTTTCTTTTCGCTGTGCACAATACAGAGAAATCAAAATGATTTTGAAAGAGAGGACGAAGCATTCATCATAAATTAAGTGTTTTAGAATGAGCCATGTCGCAAAACAATTACCAGCGTAATCAAACAAGTTTCTGTGAATTTACATTTTTCATTTACCTGCAGTGTATCACAATCATGGCTTTGTTTTCCGGTTTATTCCCTGTCGGCATTGGTGTGATGACTTGTATGAGGATTCCCATTGTAAGGACTCCCACTCTAGTCAGTAACTACCTTCTTGTTATTTTGGCATCTTATTACTTTCCATCTGCCGTAATTGCCTGCACAGCCGTTGAATTGAAATTTTTTTGGTGTATTGTGTTGACTGTAAACAGTATGCACTGATATTATGGGATTTGTTATCATGCTTTGCCACAAATGTGTGTTTTTTGGAAATTGTAATGATTAAACTGTTCCCATATGTGTTCACATCATTCACTCTCTTCTCTTAAATAAGTCTTTAAGGATTAAGATTAGATTCATTTTGAAGCCATTTATGCAAAAACGTAGGCAATGGTAAGGGTTCAGATAATGGCTTACAAACATTTCTCACAATTGTGTTAGTGAATGCCAGGACATCAAGACAAACACTATTTCACCATATCTGAAAGCGGCCCAAAGTGCTGTTTTTCAGTGAGGTTGTCTGTGAGGACAGAGAAAGACAGACAGATCATCAGTGTGGAAAAGGATTAGCATGTTGCACAACGTGATAAGGCTTATCTTTACTGCCAAATGCACAACACGTAGAAAACTCTCTGTCACAGCTGATAAACCAATCATCAATCACTAAATCACTTTAAGTAAAAACACCTATGTGAATTTGAACATCATTTAATCATCATCCACATTTATTTAAAATTTCGGGTGGATTGGTTTGGTTGGTGAGTGCGAGAGGAATTCATCTAGATTGAGTTTTTTGAAGTTTAAATATCAAACATTAGCCTATATCTTCCATTGCTCCTTCTCTTGCTATCTCTGTGAGATTTTCTATTAGAGGAATATAGGGCACCAAATGTAACCTGACTCATTTTGGAAACTGAATGAATTTCACAAGTTCACACTTAAAACTAATCGGATAGAGTAAAAGAGTATGCGTATTTGGCGTGCTGTCGAAGGGGAGGGCTTGGAGCTTGAAATTTAGACCGAACCCAGAGTACTCCTCCCGTATCCCTGGCTGGAATAGGAACCAGTCGAGGGTGATGGAGGGATGCAGGAAACTGTCGAGGAACATAGGTAAGTCGGCTACACGTACATATAGGCCTTCTCTTGTGCTGATTGGATAAGTAAGTAAGTAAAGTTTATATATATAGCACCTATCACAGTGCAACAATTTAAATAAAAGAACAATAAAACACAGATAAAACTATCAAAGCTAAAAACATAAAAGCCCAATCAACTAAAAGCTTGTATAAATAAAAGTGACTTCAGCTGATCAACAGATTCGACCACACACAGTGACAGGGGCAGGGCGATCCAGAGTTTGGGGGCAACTGCCTGAAAGGACAGGTCCCCCTGAGTTTTAAAGCGGGTTTTGGGGACCATCAGGAGGTTTTGACCTGAGGACCGCAGAGTGCAGAAGGAGGAGTAGGGGTCAACAGGTCTGTGATGTACTGGTGGGCCTGTCCATGTCAAAACAAACATTTTATAATCAATTTTATAATTTATAATCAATAATCAATTTTAATACATTTTATAATCAATTCTATGTTTGACTGGAAGCCAGTGGAGTGTGGATAAAAGTGTGTAATGTGTGTCCTTCTGTTGATTCCTGTTAAAAGCCTGGCTGCAGTGTTTTGCACCATTTGGAGACGACTCAGAGAAGATTTTAATGTGTTTCTCCTGTCCTTTGGTAATAAAACATTATTTTGTGACATGCATTTTGTGACAAAATGCAGTTATGCTTTAAAGGTACAATACGTAAGATTTATTCATTATAATATCCAAAAACCACTAAAGCAATGTTATATATTTTGTTGACTTGTGTACTTACATTATCCCTAATGTTTCCAACAATGTTTAAATGGAGAAAAATACACAATTTTAACCAGTGACACATTGCATTGCCTGTCAATGGCATCATATCCCCCCTACCCGCAGATGTCCTTATAACCATAGATATATAAACAAACATAGAACCCTCATTAGTGGCTGTTTCTACAGTATGTAAGCCGCCATCCGCCATATTGGAACGGTCAAAACACTGGCCCATGAACATTAGAGAGCAAGACTGTGCATCTGCAACCGTAGTAAGACACATGTATGAATATCTATATCTGCAATAGACTTCAGCAGAGGATTTTGCTAAACTAACACAATACAAGAAGACAAAGGCGTCAGCTAACACGACATGAAAATGGCATAAAAATGAAAGTGCTTAAAAATGCATGTGTATACTGTATATGTAGAGGAAAAAAAGACACCCCTTAAAATGTTGAACGGCATTTGTGCGTTAAAAAAAATATTTTTTCCTAATATAAATTGGTGTAAATTCATCATTTTCATTCATCGGTTCATTAGCCGCGTTTCCACTGTCGGGCCAGGGCCGGGCTAGGGCTAACAGCGAGCCGAGCCGGGCCAGTGGCCTCGGGCCTCAAGCACCGGGCTTGCGTTTCCACTGCCGGGCCATTAGCCCTGCAGCGCTGCCCTAAACCCCGCCCATAACACGCCTTCCTGGATCAAACGTCATACAACCCCACCCATTTCAGCGGGAATTATGATGTTCATTCAGGCAGGAAGTTAGAAAACTTAGATTTTAAGAAGATAGCATGTATTAACTCACCGTCCGCGGCTGCCATAGTGTCCCGACTTGTCTCTCCACTAACAGATGGACGGTGACCCAGCACACCGTCCATCAAGTCGAACCATGGAAAGTTCCTTCTCTGGGCACCGCTTTGTCCATTGTGCGTTTTAATCGCCTTGTACTGCGCCCACAACTTTTTAATTTTTTCCCGAACTTGAAGCGTTGTTCACTGAATGCTTAGCTTAGCAAGTTCAGCAACGATGTATTTTATAACGTCCTCGTTTCTGCACAGAGGAAGCTCCCGAAAAAAAAGTTGCTTTATTTTATGATAGTCCGGTATAAAGAGACGAGACGTGGGCTACTGACAGATAAAATAAAAACATGACTGTGATAGCCTTTATGATTCGTCGGATTTCTTCAAGCGTATGTTTTTTTACTATGCGTATCTTCAAGCGTTTACTATGTTTACTATGGTAACGGTTAGCGCGCATAGTCTTTTGCATCACAAACACAAGGCATTCAAACATGAACGCGAGTTAAATTATTTTAAAAGTCTTTAATGCTGACAGAATCATCCGGCGCTGCCGTCTCTCGACTCAGGTATACTCCGCCTCTGTTCGTAACCACTCCTCTAGCCCGAGCTGGCCCGCTCTGGCCCAAGGTATTCGACGGGCCAGAAATCCTGGCCGTTGGCCCTGAGTAAGCCCCGATCAAGCCCCGGAAGTGACAGTGGAAACGCGACTGGCCCTGGCACGCACTAGCACGGCCCGGCCCTGGCCCGACAGTGGAAACGCGGCTATTGTGTAGAAAAGAATGCGTTGTTGCTGTTTATGCTTGCTGCCTGTAGAGGGCGCTGAACGCTATTGTTTCAAGGTAATGCACCGGGCGAGTCAGAGTCAATTAAATATTGTTGAAGATTGCAGCCAGTACTCCTGTTTTGCAGCGTACATTCAACTTACCCACTCAAGCTTCCCAGACTTGAGGCCGGTAACATTACCATAGTATAAAAACCTGTAATATTGACTTAATACATATAAAAACACAAACCAACACATTCTCACTTGTGAAAGGTTTTCCCATTTCTTATGACATTTAAATCTCGGCGGTTTCACAAAAAGAAGCTGCGCAATGTTGAGGCATTATTGATTCTTATATGTAAAGACACGCAGTCCGTTCCAAGATGGCGGGAGCGCAGACGTGTCTGGAGTGGCCGAATGTGATTTCTAGGTATAAATAATCTACTGTAGAAACACAGTTGCACTTACTTAATAATTCGGACGAAGTAGTTGTAGCGTCAAAGTCAACGTTCTCTGGTACCATTTAGCAATCCACATTGTTTGTTTTGCACATTCGTGATGGACCACAATTATTCATTATTGCTTGCGGGTTCTGACGCCAAAGATAAAATGGCTTTGGGGGGTGAACACACAACAAGGGTGAGTACTATTCAATTATTTATGAATAAAAATAAGCACCAGTCATAGTGCATCTTTCATTGCACGAAAATTCATTTTGCCTACAAAATGCTCAGGGTTTGAATTAGATGTATTTTGTCCACACAAGGGATCTTTGTGTGGATCACAAAGTGGTATTTATCTGAAAGATGTTTTTGTGCACTTGATTTCATGATTGATGCATTTTGTAAACAAAAATCTGTGGAGGATTTAGAAAATGTCTTTGAAAAACATTATGAAGTACTTTTTTAGTTTTTGTCAGTCATTGTTGTTTTATGGAAAAGAGCAATGATTATTCAGAATAGTGTTTTACAGAAATATGGGCTTGGAATGGCATGAGTAAATACTCTTTACAATTTTTGAATGTTCTCCTTTATGTGGCCTTTTTCAGATTTTATTATTATTAATATTATTATTAATATTATTATTAATATTTTGTTATCAGTTTTTATCTCTGTTTAGATATTTTGCTTGGTCAATGAACAACATAATTTTGCTTAAGTTTTTGAATGTTGCTTTTGAGAAACTGAATTATTCATGATCAAACAACATTTCACCTTCTCTCGGTTTGTCTCACTCTCTCAAGAACTCAATTCTCTACTTCACTCTCTCCTACACCTTGGTGACTGAGGACTACAGATGAGGCTAGATGAGGCTTTGATAAATTCTCTCTCTGTGTGTGACCATGTTTATAAGATTTATTCATATATGCATGTGTATAGATGTATACACATGCATCAATGTATATACGAATAAATCTTAAACATAATATATATATATATATATAGGGCTTGACATTAACAAAGTTACTAGCCACACAGCATTTTTACTAGGCACATTTTTGTTTTTGTGAAATTACCTTTTAAAAGTCTACTATGGCGTGCTAAAATTTACTTGAACTAGATTTACGACCCTTTTAAATGTAAAACCACTGTACACACCCAAATCAAGACTACACAAAACAGGTCATTATCATTAGCTATGATAAGGTTGTGTGTAAAGCTCCTTTTTTAAAATAAAACCATGTATTATATTACATATCGCCACATAGCTCCACCGCCATACACTGTGTGCATGTAATACTCATTAGGGCTGTCAAAATTGCTCAAAAATAACGTTCGAATATTCTCTCTAAAAAAAAACCACATAGCCTATATTCGAACTATTCGAACATGGTTGCGCATTTTGTCAATGACTCGCATTACGTCAATAGCAGGGCAAATTAATACAAAGAGACATAACTACTTGTATAGGTAGTTTATTTAAGTTTAAACACATTTGACAACGTATTACCTACACAAAAACAAGTAAATCAACTAATGGCCAAGACCGCAGACCTCACTCTCGCTCGCTCACTCGCAGGCACTCTTTCTCTCTCTCACCCTCACCCTCATGCTGCGTCCACACCAAACGCGTCTGGAGGTCTTGCGGCGCGAATGAGGCGTCACGCTCTCTGTGCATAACGGTTTAAATGAACAACAACAATAAGCATATGTTGAGTGCTGATCAGGAGTTTTGTGCAAGCAATTTAAGGTCGCAACTCTTATATAGCAGGCTTCATTCAGTGTTTGAAACAAATATTATTAACAATAATTGAAGTTTTTAGCCTATATAGAACCGACATTGAACGCTCCGAGCGAGCTGTGAACATGGAACTTTTCCTTGACATGAAACGGTAAATAACCAAACCAGAGGAAGCCTGTAGTGCATGAAACTGCTGTATCTAACCTACCTTATTCATGCAATATCTATTCAGTCATTACAGTAGCCTACACTTTAGTAATGTTTCTGTTTAACGTTAACGCTTCTTCCTGTTACCTGTCCCTGACCCCTCAGGCAGCGCGCCCACTCGCAAAGCAGACAGCCGCGCCTCTGCTACCGCGGGCGTTTTTCCACATTCGAATATTAATTTTCACCTTCGAAATTCTGTTTTTTAAAACTATTCGAATATATATTCGAATTTAGAATATTCGTTGACAGCCCTATGGGAGTTGTAGTGTCGTAGTGTCACACTTATTTCAGATGCCTTTTGAAAAGACTACAATTATTCAACCCGCCACAGTGGCTAGTTGGAGTGACTATGTTACCCGCCACGAGCAAAATCCACCCGCATTTGGCGGGTTGGCGGGTGTTAATGTCAAGCCCTGTATATATATATATATATATATATATATATATATATATATATATATATATATATATATATATATATATATATATTCTTGTTCCTGTTTACTTTTACATATAAAATTCAAGAAAGTGTGATCATGCCTATGTGTGATGTAATAGGGAGCGCGGGGCACAACCTAACGCGGGGCTAGTTGTAACACGCTTGTTTTAAAATACTTCCGCACATGCTTGGATGACGAAACTTTGTGTATTTACTAGTTGCCATATCAACACTATATAGAAAAAAAAATTCCGCCAAAATTATGATTTTTTTTGGAAGATATCCATAGACATTTATTAAACCATAACAAAAGTAAATTTCTTACTTAAGTTAATTTTTCATCTCTATTTTTTGTGTTTATTTAAAATAAGACAAATCTGATATTATTTTAATCTCCAAGATGTTATTTAACAGTTGAGATAGTTCTTTAATGCTTCGCTAACTAGCAGAAGACACTAGCAGGGTTTAAACCCCAGTTATGCAGGCGGGGGCATGTTGTAACACTGCGTTACAATGTGCCCCTATTAGAAATATGCTATTATATTCTATACTTTTATTAATTTTATTGGGAAAACGTGAGAAAAAGGTGAATAAAGACTGAGAGTCAATGTTCAGAAATGACTAATTATTTATTTGTTTTGAACTATGTTGTATAGCTGTGTTTTCATGTGTTCGTAGTCAAAACTCAAAAATGAGTTTATATTTAATTATTAAAAATTGCCATTATTTTATATGAAAAAGTTTTTTAATTGTATTTTATGTAGAAAATATTTTAGTTTGTTTTGTATATATTTTTTATTAGATCAGATAACATTTTAAGCTGTCATATGTTATGTTACAATGTGCCCCACACATGTTACAATGTACCCCACCTATGGGGTATGTTGTCACATTTCACTTCCATTCTTTCGGGGTATGTCAAGAAAAAAGTATATACTGTATTAATAAAACAAAACCACATAATTGTACTAGACATGTGGGAAATTAATGTGGGAAAAAATAAATACTCTGAACCATAAGTAGATTTACACAAACTGAGAAAGTCAAAAAGCGTTAGGTTGTGCCCCGCTCTCCCCCTATATTTTATATGTGAGCATGCGCATCAGTCAGGATTAAGGTTTTGGTCTGGGCAGAAGAATATCTTACGGCTGTATTTGTATCCACATTTAAACGACTTTTATGTCAGAATAGATGTCAACATTTGATTGGAAGACCTAAACTGCACCTTGGAGAGTTGTTGGGTTCCAAAGTGAATGTCCACTGTCCAGTGAGAGGCGCTAAAAGCGTGTTTAGTTTTTTCCCGGAACAGATGAACGTGAATAGGCTGTGGCAACATTTTATTACGTTGAAGTTTGTAGCCTACCTCCCAGCAAACACAAAACGTTTTTACAACTTTTCACAACGTTGTATTTTGGTTGCAATTAGGTAATGTTGTAGTACAATGTTTTTAAAACGTTTTTGTGTTTGCTGGGCTATCACCGCAGTTCTGAATTGAAATGTCCGGTGAGTGACGCAAAAAATTCTCCATTTTAAAATAACGTACACCTACACAAAACCCTAAACCTACCCAATTGTGTTAACAAAAGAAAATATGTAATAAAAACGCAATTGTAACCATGGCATTTTAGCTTGTTTTTGAGTTCTTTTATCGTCACTCGTCTATCACGATATTCTACCAGAGCTCTCCGCATCACAAGTAGTCTACAATTCTGTACCAGCTGAGCGACCGAGCAAGCTTACGTCAGTAAAACCGGACATATGGAAGTGGGTAAGTGATGCAAACTCCAAAATATATTTGTTTACTGTGGTAAAAAGTGTTTTGATTTCATAATTGTGCAAGGAGCCGCGTGAAAACAAGTCTTCATTAATCCGTAATCTCCCCCTCTGATCATAATTGTGTGTGAAAACGATTTAAAGTGCTTGCTGTTACTGTCTATAGTGTTGATTTCTGTTGAAATGTACGTACTTTGCGTTTTGCAAAAAATGTTTCCACAGGTATGCTCCGTTTTTTCCAATGAGCCTGTGTTGCATAGTCGAGAGTCGTTTTTATTTGACTACTAGCCCTTTAAAAGATCACTGCATCAGGACTTTGAGCACCCTGGAGATTCAGCAGTGGTGAACTGGCTTCAGGTTCCACATAAACAATGGATGAGAGAGACAGAGAGAGGAAGAGGAAGATGATAAAGATCAGACAGAAGTTTTATGCTAAAGCATTGAACTCTGGACTTGTGCTTAATTTTCTACAAGCAATCATGGAGGGTTTTTTGTTTTCGAAATGATCTACTTTGCTATATAATGCTGGGTCTGTTTGACATACTGTTGCTGTTACCTGTGTTTTCAGATACTATCAGAATCAGATACTATACCTTTTTCCAAAGTAAATAGGTTTGAATTATGAAATGGCACTGAATTAACTATGGGATCACTGTCTGTGTGCTTAAGTGCACTGTTGCTGTTTTTTCTGTTTTAAACAGAGCATGTTGTCTTTTTTAATCTCATCGTCTGTGTGAGACATAGCTGGCACGATGCAATGAATAAAAGATGAACTGTTTCTCTCTTTCTCTATCTCTTTGCTTGAGGTGTTGTGGCCTGTTCTGTCTCTGTTCAAAGAGGACAGTTTGCATAATTACAGCCATCAGACTGACAATCCATCCATACAGTTGCAGTGATCTCTTTGACTTTATGTAGTTTTATTGTAATAGTCTAATTGGTCCAAATAACATAAGTACATTTTTTCCTTATCCTTGAATAGATTAGATAAAATATAAAGAGTTACCTACCATAGGTACAGTATGAACGTTCAGAAAATAATCAGAAATTTGTCTTAAATATAAAAATATTATTAGTTGCTTGTTATCAGCTGCGTGTCATTAATTAATCTCCTTGATTTAGTTCTTGTGTTTTCAGTTCTGTTTGTCGGTTGACGTTAACGCATGGTCTGGTTTGGTTATGGTTATCTTTCTTTAAATAAAGCCACTTTGTGAATACTTCATCATCGTCTGTCTTCTACCTACCTGCACCACGCAGAGCCTTCGTGACACAGTCATTCAATGAGTCTTCCATAAATAAAGAAGAACAAATGAACACATTCACACACATTCAACTATGCCTAAATTAAATAACCAAGGCTGCAGCTGCCAATAGATTTCTATGCACTTATTCAGAGCAATTTATACTCTTTTTAATCAGCCACCGCCGTAACTTTTACCATTAGAGTTACAGTTTGAGACATTTATCGATAGAAATGTATCAACTAATTCAATTTTGACAGCAGTTCATTAATTGTTTATTAATTTTCCCAGCATTGGTCATATTTGTAAATATTTGTGCTTTGATAAAATGTGAAGTGGTTGATAGTGAATATAGTGTATTAAAGGTGCTCTAAGCGATGTTGGGTGACGTCACTTCTTGTTGACGTTCAAAGTATTGTCAAACAAAACGGAGGCTAGCTCGACCCTCCCTCCTCCTCATCCCGTCCCTTCCCCCTCCCTTCCGTGTTTCCTGAAACAGAAACGGAAACTTTTCCGAAGTAAATTCGGGACTTCGCGCGTTCCTTCTTTTTTTCCCTCTTGCTATTTGTTCATCGGAACGTCGTCTCTTTGGTCGTGTGTCGGCCATATCAAAATTCTCGAGAATATAATTTTTTTACGTTAGTCGTTGTCATTGTCTAGGACATCTCTCCTCTAGCTAACTTCCCTCTTCATGCTTCTCTCTCCTCCACTCCCCACACCCCCCTTCATGTGTACGCGCACTAACCCTCCAACCCCCACCCCAAATCATTCTTGTCGGTTATTGGCTAGAACACTGTTTGTTATATTTCGTGGTGCAGGTTGGCCCAGTTTGTTTTTGTTGCCGTTTGTGGAGCCTGTCTACAGAGACCGTGTTTTTTACAGTGTGTTCAGGGGACAGGCAGCTAGTGGGTAGTGAGGAGATGTTTGCTGTATGTGACAAAAAATGCGTGACATCGCTTAGAGCACCTAAGCAAGGAGGCAATAAGTCTAGGTTATCTTGGTTCGCATGGACCAAACTAACCTGGGTACCAATTCTTCTTCAGTTAAAACTGAATAATAGACTCAATTACTTTTATATCAAGGCTATATGAGCTGCATTCTGCAAGCCACTTGAGTATAACATACTCTTTACCTTCACAAATTATGTTTATTGTCAAGTAGCACTTTTGCACAAAGTCTGAAGAAAGGATTATGTAGCAAGGTTAGATGTTATGGGAAAACGAGGCGGGAACCGGTGAACAACCAACAGATTTTAATAAATAAATAAACAAATACAAAACGAAAATAAAGGTCTCTCACGGACGACTGCTGCCACATAAAACAGAAACAAAACAAAACAATAAAATCCAGGCCTGGCCTCTCTCTTCCTTCACCGTCGTCGCTCCTCCGAGAGAGATACGAGACCGGTGCGTCATGCAGGTGTCGCTCATCAGCAATCACGCCACCGGCCTCGTGCCGTTCTCCCACGCCCCTCGGCCTCGTCCTGCTCGTCACAGATTAATCAGGTCCATCGGCCCTTACTTTTGTACAAAAATTCTTTAAAATGTCTCTAGCACCATCAAAAAGTCTGGGTTTGCTTATTCAGTTTGCTGAGCAATAGCTCATAATAACACTAGAGCATTTCTTACAGGTCGCAACTCCAAGGTCCTGTGTTCTTCATTCCTTTGCCCAATTGGCTGTGACGGACCACCACCATGAACCAATCAATACTATCAATACTCAGGGCAAGCAGCCGCAATGTGCCTCTGCTTCTCCCTTATCTGAATAAACAAGGAAAACTTTGTATAGACCGTGAGATCAGATGCACTTATCTATACAATGCAGGGCCTTAAATGCATGACCATTGATCTGTTTTAAAGGATGTTACTGGAAATGCTTTTATAAATCACCTTGAAATGTGTCCTATGGTGAAAAATTCCATTGTGAAAAAAATTATATAAGTAATATAATACATAATTTGTTTGAAGGTCAATACGGTACTTCACATTGTACTGTGATTGTGTCTTTCAATTACTGCCATATTTCTCTCTCTCTAGGTCAGTCCACCTGCTTGGCGAAATCAAATTCATTGTCTGTGAATTTTATGTAATTGTACAATTTCCCACTGTGCTTTTACCCTCTTTCTTTCTCTCATTCTATTATTATTTTTTACATTTTATATTTACTCTAAAGTTTCCCTTTTTTTGTATGCTTCATAGAACAATGAGCAGTCGCTTCAATACTTGAGTGAATTGAGACTGCATGATAAAGGTTTCAGTTCGTTCTATTACATTTTCATCACCATTAGACTGAAAAATGCAGTGTTGACAAAATAAATATTAATTATTGCAAATCATTTTCCATATCACATGTTGTTGTGCATATCACACAAGTATCTGAAAGTGTTGACAAAAGCTATCAACATTTGTGTAACTTTATAAAAGATGTAAATTAATAAAAGTAACATTGCTTTGGTCACACACACACACGCACACACACACAGACACGTGCGTAAATATATATATATATATATATATATATATATATATATATATATATCTCCTGACCAATGTTTTTTCATTTAGTCTAATAAATATTTGTGAGTGATGATGTGATGTCATAAATGTAAATAACTATGAATGCAATATGTGTATGTATATGTATAAATAAAATGGAATAAATGGATACAATAAATTGAAAAACCTGAAAAACAAAGTGGAAAAACTAATGACAGAATGTGGGTCATGTTTTGTTCCATGAATCAGTGTTAATTGCTTCAAACAAGGTTACAAATGATTTTCGAACAGTATATTATTACTACAGATGGAGACAGATTGTCCTTCTTTGCCATACACTACCATCGCAGGACAGAAAAGAGCAATATAGGTTAAACAAGACTGTGCCTGAGGCCTGAAACATTGTTTGGTGAAAATGACCTGCCATCATTGAATCCAACAGCTGATGGTGAGGACAGGAGTGCTGCATAAAGGTCACTGGAGAAGAAGACTGTCAATTGATTACTGAATAAAGGACAGACTTGACAATAAACACCCGTAAGGCTAGTACTGACAGCAATTCACTTGCTCCTTTACTTAAAGAGATGTGTATCCATGAGTAAATATGCAGTTTGCACTCTAGTATAGTGGATTCAACTGTAAACTGGGACGATTCATACTAATGGAACTGTTAAACTGTGTAGAAGTTTATGAGCTGCAGTTTATTGAAGCCTCTGATGTGAAAGACTGATTTGGTTATAGTGGCAGGTGTGTGGTGATGCGTGTGTGCATCATGTGTGTCAAGGCCAGACACCTATAAACAACATTAACACTCCGAGACAAGAGCGTGCTGAGTCTTCTATGAGATGACATATGTGCTTTGTCTTTTCAATGCTCTCTCTCTCTCTCTCTCTCTCTCTCTCTCTATCTCTATCTCTCTCTCTCTCTCTCTCTCTCTCTCTCCAATGTTTTTTTTTCTCATGAT
The DNA here is from genome assembly GCF_965113295.1 of Leuciscus leuciscus. Classification (NCBI taxonomy): domain Eukaryota; kingdom Metazoa; phylum Chordata; class Actinopteri; order Cypriniformes; family Leuciscidae; genus Leuciscus; species Leuciscus leuciscus. The sequence goes on along the minus strand of NC_138727.1, from coordinate 41,245,557 downwards.
TGAAAGAAAACTTCAGCACCATCTACAGGCGATGGATAATAGACCAAGTTCAAAGACTTTAAGAATAGTGACAGCTCTTCATTTTACTATAAGCCAAGGACACAAAGCAGTAGGGCTACGTAACAACTTTCCAAACACATGTAAGCATGCTTATCAGACAGCAGAAGGTTACGTTTGCATAACAACAATGTATTAAAAACGGAAAGACGGTTTTTCGCATAATGACGACAACGTTGTCAAATGATCCCGTTCACACTGATCCGCGAAAACGATTAAAAACACTGCATTATGCATGCCAGGCCAGTAGTTGGCGATGTCACTTTGTAAAGACACACTACGCACCTGTAGACTGAACATGTAATATGCACACAACTAATGTCACCATTTTCACAAATTCGCGTTTTAGTAGTTCACATAAAGGTAATGTTTTACTTGCACTTTGAAACCTGTTTTCAAAATTTACATTTTCAGGCCCCCAAAATGTAAATGAACGGCCAGAACGCACAAAAGTTTTTAGTTGAAAACAGTGTTGTATAAACAGCCCCTAAAAAAGGTTCCAAAGTGGGGTTTTCGCAGCAATACCATAGAAGAACCATGTTGGGTTTCAAATAAAGCAAAACTCATTTTAATGTCCAGTCGATGGGCTGTAAAATGGTCAACACAGCCAAAACCCAGGAACTCATTGTTGACTTTAGACGTAGGCCATTTCCCAAAACACCCATACAAATAAATGGCAATTCAATCACCATCACTGACTCCTTTAAATTCCTAGGAACACACATTAGCAATAACCTGAAGTGGACAACTAACACTAATCACATCATTGCAAAAGCTCAACAAAGACTTTACTTCCTCAGACAGCTTAAAAAATTCCGCTATCATCGAGTCCATCATTGCATCATCAATAACAGTATGGTATGGTAGCACAGACAGCCAAACAAAGAAAAAACTACAGCAGACTGTCAACAAAGCATCCAAGATCATAGGGAAACCACTGCCTTCAGTCGATTCCCTCTATACACATCGGACTGTAAAGCGGGCAAAGAAAATCATCTCCGGCGACCCCTCACATCCAGCGAACCACCTCTTTCAGCTCCTTCCCTCAGGGAGGCGCTACAGGTCACTCGCTACCAAGACCAAACGCTTCACAAACAGCTTTTTCCCCTTAGCCATCAGGACTCTGAACTCCTCTCTTTAGTTTAGTTTGTTCTCTCATACACTATGGTCATTTACCCACTGTAGGCTATCTTGTATTGTTACATGTTGTGAAGTGTATTGTCTATTTGTTGTTTGTAATGTATGATGATGTAGAGCTTAAACATACTGTACCGAAAACAAATTCCACCGGCATTATCGTGTGGCTAAATAAACAATCTATCTATCTATCTATCTATCTATCTATCTATCTATCTATCTATCTATCTATCTATCTATCTATCTATCTATCTATATCTATCTATCTATCTATCTATCTATCTATCTATCTATCTATCAATCTATCTATCTATTTATGGCTTGATATAAACCCTGGGTGAATATTCTGCCTAAAAGATATGAAGAATAAAACCGAGATAGCATTAGTCATTAGTGTGTGTTGCTATGTGAATGAGAGAGCGGCCGATCCCCCATCACCTCTTACAGCTGTATAATGTCATAATGTTCTAATAAGAAGTAGACGACTTGACCGAAGAATCCTCCCTGACCTGTTTAAATGAAGACAAATGGATGGAGGAGAACGTCCTTAAATGTGATGTTTGCTCGCTTAATGACCATGTTTGTTCCCGTTGTCTGTGATTGAGTGTATTCATTAGGCTTGATGTGCCCACAGACGTCTCTGGCAGAAGAACACAAAGGCCTTTGACCATCTCTGCTGCACGTTAATGGAATCTGAACTACATTAAAGGTTGAGAAACAGAGAAAAGCATCAAACTTTATGTAATTGGAATCGCTTTAGGGTTTTCTTGCTCGGTGCTCTTTGCTTGTATTCATTAATAATACTATACATGAAAAAATACAACATTAAGGGAGAAAAGTGTTCAAATTAGAGCAACATGAAAGATAATGAGGAACTATCTGGGCAAACACACTATTGCAAGTCATGGATTACTTTGATTTATTGTTTTCTTTTCATGCAACTGTTGGGCTGAGCAAATATGGGCAGAACTCTTTATTGCCGTAGTACTTCAGAAATCCTTTTAAAGGTATACATCAGAATTAAACGTGGCACAATGGCCTTCATCATCACAGTATGCTAATGCCTATCTAGTGCAAGGGATTTCATCAATATGCTGACTGAGGACTGTTGGGACACTCCAGGCACAGGATGGATGATACGTCTGTACCATCTGCTTCACAGGACATATGCTTTCAACTACATACTGTTTAATTACTAGTGTGTTCTAATATGTAACTATGCCATGTTTGGTCTTATCTGACAGCCTATAAACTGAAATGAATGGTAGTGAACTTAATAGAGATATTAAAGTATCCTAATGTACAATCTAGGTTCTATTGGTTAAACATGCATTGAGGAGAATATGTTAATGTTCTTCTCCCCCTCTTGATCACCACACATTTGCCTCATCTTTTGGTTTCCTGTCGGTCGGTTTCGGTGTTGGTATTCCACATATGTTAAACAATGCTTTGCTCAGGGTATAAGAAGGAAAGGTGACTTGATCTGGGAGAAAGGCTTTAACCCCGCCACTCACACATACCAGTGCGTAACCTCATACTAGGAGAAAGGCTTTTACGGCCTCTTCTCCACAACAGTGCATTATTTGTTACGTCCAAGTTTTCTGTACAGTATGTTGCTCCATTCTACTGTCTAAAGGCTTTGAGAATATTTCCTTTTATCACTGATTATGTTAAAAGCTAAAGTGATTATAACTTTCGTTATCTAAACGTTCAGGTTAAATCCTATATTTTCCTATCAGTTCTAAGAAAGACCTTTACCTTAAAAGAATAAGAGGTTAAAGAATAACAACTTTAATGGAGTCAGATTAATTATATTGGAGTCAGATAAATATTTGAATTATACATGTCATACTTCAACTGCATTTTGTTCCCATTATTGGTTCAAAAATAGCAGCGTAAGCTTCCAACCTTACACAACCAAACCAAATCAGCTATATTTCCCCAGTATTGCTGAGTACAGACATTGCGCAAAATACTTGTAATAGTTTATACAAATTAACTGTATGGTAAAATACAAACTGCAGTACCACTGCAAGCATCTCTGAGTGTAAAATCAGAGTCACATAACTGAAAACTTAATGGTTGATATCTTTATTTATAATTCTTTTAGGTTTTCAGTCATGGAAATCTGATGATGATGATATTTATATTATAACATTTGTGATAAGTAAGACTTTTCATTTTGAATAAATTGGCCTGTCAATCAAATCAGTGTCCTCTAAAAGGATATGTTATTGTAATACAGGGTCCAAGGACATCTTCAGTAAACATGAAAGATTTACTTTTAAGAAAACATCTCTTTATAGTCAACAATACAGTAAAGAGATTGTAGCTATATTTTTAATAATCTGCATAATGATCTAATGGTCTAATTCATGCAGAGGACAAATAACTGGAGTTTGGGTGGGAAAAAAAATTTCTCAGACCCATTAATTAGTTCATAAATCTCGTTTTACCATCCTGAAATTGGATGTTGTATTAATTATTCAAGAATAGAACCAATATCAAATTATCAAGTGGATAATTAAACAGCAATTTTTAGTTTTAGTGTCCAGTGGGTGGCAACAGGCGGATGTATAGTGTTAGCAAATGAAGTGCTTTTACTGACGCAGCTCGTGTACTTTTTATAGGGACATTTTGTACTACATTGCTCATTTAAAAGGTCAATTCGAGTAGAATCAAAGTCTGAATGCGTGACAGTGAGCAAAGATGGTGCAACCTCAATCACTTAACTGCCTTTTTATTCTGCACCTGAAAAAAGCATTACAAAATCCACTTTATATATTTTCTGCAATTTCATAAGTGAATGACCTTAACATCTTAAAGTAGGCTTCATTTTTAATCACTTTGCCATTATTTGCATGAGTACGTGGTTTTCAAATGTTTTGATTGTCCAACTAAATATTACAAACAGGATTTTCTTTGTTCTGTATTTATCTCATAAGCTCAATTGTTTGCTGTATCATAATGCAAGCATTTGCAATGTAGGCTATGTAAAGAAGAGGAGGCATTCAAGGAATTTGTAAAAGAGGTCTCCCAGAGAGCTAGTGTCAAGGTGATGAAAACTTGAATAGCTACATATTACCGGCTTTATGGATTTTTTCATGGATGTCAATTTGGTTAGATAATGTAAGTGTATTTAAATAATGTGATGGGAAAACAAGAATGATTGACTATAGCTGTGATACAAGTTGGAAGTACCACTTTTGTACCAAAGGTTCTGAATACCACCTACTTGTGAAAATAGTACCAAAGTGACAAAAAAGTTCCAGCTCTCTCTCAGAAACACATTATGTTCCACAAATGTATAACATGATTGATGTTTCAAAAATGTGTACAATTCATTTATCGTCACATTAAGTGGGTTAACCAAGCAATATGGATTAAGTGTTCTTTGTTGTTAGATAGAAATGTGTAGGCCTAATTAAATATTTTTTATTTTATTTATTTAAAAAAAAAAAAAAAAAATTATATCATGTATATTGTATATCAAATATCATGTATATTGGATTTCATTTTGAGTTGTAGCTATGTCACACTACAATAGTGTTGGTGGCACAATTTGATACAGACTTTATCTTATATTGTCCTAATTCGGTCATTTAGTAGTAGCCTATATGGGGAATCTCAACTGGTTTTCTTTTGTTTGCTATATCAATCATTGTATCATCTCCAATATTAGAAAGCTGGAAGTTCTACTTGCATTCTAATTGGTCAAATTGGCAGAGACAAATTGCAATAGAGGTAGCAGGCTTGAGCAAAACAGATTGCAAAAGAGTGTTCACACCTAGTAACCCTGTTAGAGCTGACAATAATGGGTGAATTTCACTATTGGATTTTATGTTGTTTGAAGTCCAACACATGGGCTAACACTCAGTCATTAAACAAATAATATTGCACTTTTAGGATGTCTGTGTGGTGATATAAAATCTAATTTGTGGGCGGTTCAATAAGTAGATTCCATCATATGGCTGAAGCCTGCAAGTGGGCTTCCCTTTATTCCCAGTGCGTGGTTTGATCTCATTTGCTCAAAGCCCCTTGTTACTAGTTAACGAGCAAAGCAGCGCTGTGTGGGATTTGAAGTCTTTCAAAGTAGAGATCCTCGTTTCAAAGCGCGAATGTCTAAGAAATGTAAAACTGCAATACCCATGATGCACTGCGAAGCTGGAAGTTCAGGCATGTGAATGCCGTATGATTCTCGTCGTAGCGCTTCCTGAATAGCGCCACAGATGCTCTAGAAAACATTTCACGTTTACGTTTTGTTTACTAACTCGCTTCTTGTGTGTCAGAATGAAAATGCAGTTTATAATGTTGATTTCTGTGTTTGTTATTGGAGCAATGGCGGGGAAGTACTCGAAAGAAATGAATGAACAAAAGGCATCTGATAAAAATAATCAGGTGGAATTCAGGATTGCCAAACTTAATCAGATCTGGGAAAAGGCGTTAAGGGTAAGTCATGTGACAGATAAAAAATATACAATCTATTATTTTTGCCAGTGTTATCGGATGTTTTGATTGGCCTTCTTTTGTTTTTAAATCTCATTGTAGTATTTCATTACTGCTCTTTTGAGCATTTTAATGCACCAGCCCATCATCTGTCCTGCTTTAGATGCAGCTTGCACCGGTGCGGCTGTCAGAACTGCACAGTGACTTGAAGATCCAGGAGAAAGATGAACTTCAGTGGAAAAAGCTGAAAGCAGAAGGTTTGGACGAGGATGGAGAGAGAGAAGCCAAGCTCAGACGCAATTTTAGTAGTATGTTTTGACTCTTTTTGTTTGGTTTAGGTTATGACATTAAAAAACCCATGAAAAGGCTTGACAAACAGTTCTTTGTTGACATATTTCTTATTGCAACTGGAAGTTAGTACAGGACATAAGACATATTAATGAAAAAATGATATGTATAACTTCTTTGCACAGTTATTCTGGCAAAGTATGGAATGGATGGGAAAAAAGACACCCGGACATTGGACAGCAACAGACTGAAAGATCATGATTTTAAAGAGGGAGATACATTTGATGACCCAAGGCTGGACAAGCTGTGGAACAAGGTAACTGATGTTGTGACAAAACAACCACTAAAGTGTGAATGCGTAACTCATTTGCAGGTTTACAGACTTGTTCACTTATTACTAGCTTTGCTTAAATGTTCTCTTCAACCTTTGATCGTCAGGCCAAGACTTCTGGAAAGTTCTCTGACGAGGAACTCCAGACCCTTCAGAGAGAATTCATGCACCACAAAGACAGAATCAATGAGTATAACATTGTCATGGACACTGTCAGCCGGACTGAAGGTATGAGTTTGGTCGTGTTTAGTGCCAAGATATCTCATAGGATTTAGGATCTCTAATTGTGTTTAGTGGAATATCCAAAATCTTTGAATTTGTTGACATGAAAAAAGGGAGTTGTGATAGTCTTTTCTTCTCTGTTGTGACTTATATCTGACTGAAACGGCTTTTTGAACAAGAAAAAATGTAGGGCGGGACTTGATCTAGTCCATTGTGAATTGATCATTAGATGGTTGTGGTTTGCTATTGCTGTGATGTCATGTTAATTATGCACATGTGCAATTTTGACACGTTTAAATGTATTTAGAATGAAATGTATGTATATTTAAATACAATGAAAGATACAAAATGTACTGCATGTTAGCTTGCTTATTGTGCCCAAAAGTACAATCTATTTAAGTCTACATGTCAAACTAACAAGAAACTATGCTTCTAATCACAGGTCAAGAGCTGTAGTTCCAACCACACAAATTTGCTATGTTTGTTTTCATTATGGTTAATAACACTGAATCGTTTAACTGTGTTAGTAATGACGGAACTTGCGACCATATTTGGTGAACACTGCTTTTGGGAAACGCACCCCATTTAGTTTAATAATAGGACTGTTTAAATTTTAACCTCTTGTGCAGATACTCAGAATTTGCATCTTTGAATTTCTTTTCTTTCCATCAGAGATCCATAAGAATGTAATAAGTCCTCTGGAGGGTGAAGTGAAGGAACATGTTCTCCATCAGAAACATGCAGATCTGAAGCAGAGAATGAGGGACCTTAACCAGGGCTTTGAACGACTCCGCAAGATCACCCATGAGGGTTACAGTGATGACAGCGGTGGCTACTTTTGCAAAGATTGAATCTGTTTCTCATGAATAAATTGCTTCATGACTTTCTGATGCTCTCTCTTATCTTTGCCTATGGCAGAATTTAAGGAGCCAAGAGTCATAGAACTTTGGGAGATGGCAAAACGATCTAATCTGAGTGAAGACGAACTTGATTCTCTTAAAGTAAGCTTTGCTCATGTCTTTGACTGAATATCTTTTATATTATTACTGCACTGCTAATTTGCTTATCTAATTTAGGAGGAACTTAAACACTTTGAAACAAAGGTGGAGAAGCACCAGCACTATCAGGAGCAGCTGGAACTGTCCCATCAGAAACTGAAGCATGTGGAAGCCCTGGGAGACGAAGAACATATCATGAGAAACAAAGAGAAATACAACACTCTTGCTGAGAAAGCACGAGAAATGGGATACAAGGTAGAGTATCCTAGATCATTTTTTGGTGATCGTCCTATGTGGCTTTTTCATAGTCATGAAGAAAAATATAAGTGTTGTGCAGAATCTTTTGTTTATCTTTTTAAAATCTGTACTAATGCGATCACGTTTTTTTTGTCGTTTTTTTCTTTAGATGAAGAAACACTTGCAGGATTTGACGAATAAGATTTCCCAAAATGGATTGCAACACAATGAACTCTGAACACTTCTGTTAGCTACAATTATTCATAGGTCACACATCACATATGCTGGGGTTATAAAGGTAGGGCATAATGTACACGAATTTAACATTTCCATTGCGAAGCTAGACTATTTGGTAAATTATGATTTTATTTTTATGCTACTGTGAGTAGTGATCAGTTCTGCTTTTGTTGCTCATTTCCCGTTTAATGTTTTTACAGCAAATGACTGCAAGGTGATTTATCCAGCAAGCTTATGTATGTTATCCACATTCTGTTGTGGAAAAATTTGTTTGTGACTCAATTTGTTTAATAATAGACTGCAAACACGCACGGAAACACGTGTAAAATCCCACAAACGTGGGTGCAAAAGAATTTAACATTACTCTACAACATATGTGCGTGGCATAAAGCTTTCACACATGAAAAAGCTCTCAAAGTTTTCAATATAAACTTTTTAAGCATTCATTTTAATAATTCTAATTTTTTATACCCCAGTCCTGAGCATCATAAGATTTAAAACCCCTTAATGAACAACGGTGCACAGGCTTGCTTTAATATTACTATTAACAGCTAAACTTTATCAGGAAAAAAGTGTGCTTCAGTGGAGAAAGAGAAGCCGAGCTCACGCACTACATGACTTATATCTGACAAGGCAGACCTTGAGTCGATCATAATAATGACTGAATCACTAAATGGCAATGGGTACAGGGTACATTTCTATGATTGACAGTGTTGTCCCAAGGTAGACTTGAATCGACATCCTCACTGTTTAAACAGTTCCATCAGGTAGACACTGAGATTTGTCATAAAAATGATAATATAAAATCCACACTAATTCTTTAATCTATGGCACTGTTATTACTAATCTAACAAGTTTGATTTAAAAATCTTCCTATTCATACAAATCCTATAATCCAGCATTGTAATGAACTGTCAGGAATGTGATCTCCGTAAATAATAGGATTGCTTTTGTACAAGTCCACGTTTCATGTTGCACATTTCATAATAAAACAAACTGCCCGAGCTTTGTGTTTTCTATGACAAATTCAAATGGGTGATATGCTGAGCTGCCATTGAGTGATTGTGATATTGCATCAAGCGTTTAAATGATGAGCATCTTTAGTCACTGTTATATCATTTTTATCATAGTATATAGAAATTTCAGAAAATATTATTTAAAAAAAAAAATACAGTATGTTCTCATGAAATATGTAAATGTACAGAACAAAATTGGTCACCAAAGTATATATTTACAGTTGTCAACAGTCAAAGATGTTGCATCGGGGATCTGTTTTCAGATTTATAACTTTTCTAATTCCATGCCAATCTTAAACATGGAAAATAATACACATCCACAAACTTGTACATACAATACAATGCAGAAATACATTTAGCATATAAAGCAGTGGTTCTCAACCAAAACACAATTATGAACCTATTTTTTTAAAACAACAACTGAGTCAAGATATTGATCCAGAAGTTTAATGAGCTCTGTTCTTCAATAAAAACAATAGTTCATTTATTTGCCTGGTTTCACAGACGAGGCTTAAGCCTAGTCCCAGACTAAAATGGATGTTGATATCTAAAAATATGTCAGGGCCATTATTTTGTCTCAAGATTCACACCAGTAATGTTTTGTTTTGTTTATAAAAGCTACTTAAATGTCCTAATTTAACTAATTATAACTTTTAACTTTCAATATGTTTAAGTCATACTGAGCCCCAGACCTCAGGTTGAGAACCACTGATAAACAGTAGAGTCTAAACATCTGAGAGACCACAATTAAAAATTATTCTATTTTTCAATTCTCTAACTTAACATATTTATTCACCATTACAATTTGAGAGAAACGTTTAATTGAAAAATACATATAAATTGAATCTTCTTAATGTCTCTTGGTTACTTAATAATGACCACGGCATTTGAGCTGCACAAACTCCAAAAGTTTGTGTAAAACCATGTTTTTGTGCTTAAGTGGATGCAAGAAATTTAAAAAGTTAATTTCACAAATTTGCTCACAATTGTGACATAACTATATCCAGGTTTAACTGAAGAAGAAAAAGTTTCAGTGTGATCTCAGGCATTTAAACTCCACTTTGATTACATGTTCAGGTGAGCGTTCCTCTCCTTTTCTGTTCTAGTTCCTGTAGTCTCTCCTCTCGGCCCTGTGCATGCTGGGCTCCCACCCTCTGTGCTGTCTCAGTAGCAGTGATGTCAATGTGGGCGTATTTAGTGCTGGAGCCGGCCACTGATCACAAACGCAAAAAAAAAAAAAAAGGATTTATTAACAACTTTTTAAAGGTGCAAGCTTCTGATATCTGTGGCCAGTTGCATAAACTTAGCCTTTATATTAAAGCTGTCTTAAAGTCCTAAAATAAAAATCACCAAAAAAGCATATTAATGACTTGAAATAGCTTCAATGCAACTCTACACCCTTGCTTCATTTAGTATACACAGATCCAAGAATATGCAAATGAGCCCCGCCTCCACTCACTCTAATAAGCTCGTCTATAACTCGATGTATCAGAATGGTAATGTGTTCAATGTATCGTTCTCTGGTAATTAATATGATAAACCTTTTGTTTGACTACTAATAGTGTGTTTGCTAATGTTACACAAACCATGTTCCCGTTCGCCATCTCAGAGTCAGACCGCTGCCTTCTAGCAATCAGTATCCTTACAAACGCTTTCAACAACTCAGAACGTCAGTGGAGAAAGGCATATAGTTCATCCTAATATCGTAATATATACATAATTCACCAGCTATATTGCTAGATGTACCCGATTTTTCATATCAACAGAAAAATATACTGGGATAACGTGGGTTCTCTTGAGACTCCACTGCTTCTCAGCAGTTAATGATATGCTAAAGCCCGCCCGCACATTGACGTGATTGGTTACAAGGTAGTTTGTGACGCAAGAAACACTGGTCTTTTCTTTTTTCAACCAAGTCTAAGTTTTTTTATGTAATCGATTTTTTTTGTTAGATGACTAATTTGTAAAAGTCCTTAGCATTTTATGCAACCAGCCACTGCTTAACATTTAAAAATAAATCTCAACACAGCTGGATAGTCATTTGTTTTCATGCCCAAAATAGACAGAACCACAGATATCAACAATTTATTAAATTGTCCAAAAGTTTGGGGTCAGTATGATTTTTTGTGTGACAAATTCAGAAATTATGCAGCAAATTAAAGTGATAGTAAAGACATGACGTATGATATTACAAAACATTTCTATTTCAAATAAATGCTGTTTGATGAATCCTGAAAAACAATTATTACAGTTTCCACAAAAAATATTGATAATAATAATTAAAAAGATGTCACTTAAGCTCCAAATCAGCATATTAGAATGATTTTAGAAGGATCATGTGGCACTGAAGAAAATTCTGCTTTATCATCACAGGAATAATTACATTTTTAAATATATTAAAACCGATAACAATTATTTTTAATTGTAATAATATTTCACAATTTTCCAGTTCTCAAATAAATATAGCCTTTGAGAATAAGAGACTTCTTTTGAAAACATAAAATAATGATCTTAAAGCCCTAAACTTCTGAACAGTAGAATGTATATTGTAAAGGTAAGGAATAAAAAAATGAGCACTAGGTTGGAAGGCATGTAATTGAAGGATAAAAAATGAGTAGTGAATATGGAAGGAACACAGTGTACCTCTGACGGTGTGGCTTGACTCTGGACGGTCCTGCAGATCCAACTCCATATAGTGTAGCTGTCGTTTAGACGTTGGACTGATGGGGATATTCACATAGTTAATGGAATCACCTTGAAGTTTGTCAATAACTGTCAGTCCTGTCTGTCCTGTAAGACAAGACACAACAGTTACCAATGAAATCAAGCGAATGAAATGCTGTGATCAGGTGGTGATATATAAGAAGGGGCATCTCAATTACCATACTCTCCGGCTCTGAACTGTGGCCACCTGGATGCATCGGTCATGAATGCCATCTGCTCATAATTGCCTTTTGGATCTGCTGAGCAAGACGAACCCCCAAGAATAAATCACAAGTAAGCCATTCATTCAGAATCACAATACACTCAGATGTATGCTCCAAATCATTCAATTGTAAATGTAATCAGCTGAAAACAATCTGACATGGCATATTACACACAAACATCAGATATCCAGTGACAACAAAGCATCGCAATTTTTCCTCATGGCTACTGTGTTTAGCAACATGTCGATGCCGAGACTAGAATTGCTTTACCAGTCGATACAGACAAGAAAGTCTGCTTGAATTTAGGGATGAAAGAGGCATTACTGATGCAATTCCTGTTGAAATGACATCCAAGTATTGTTTACCTGATTGAGGGACTCTGTATTATATTATTATCATTTCAAAACTAGATAACTATGATGCTCACCGTCAGTCTCATGAAAAGTATTCTGCTGCTCAGAACTGCTTCTGATCTCACACCTGCTCTTCTCCTCCACCTACGAGAAACATAAAAGTGATTCAGAAACCCCAAAGCAGCAGTAGACTTGTTTAACGCTGTATTTATTCTTTTAATTGACTGACGCTGCTTCTGCAGCTACACATCACCAAAATGTTTCAAAATCTGACCCACTTTACTGTACTAGCATTTAAATTAATCATTTGATGCAGTATATATGTTTTTAGATAAAAAAAGATTCCTGCATGTAACTACATCTATAATTACCCTGTAGACCCTTCCCTTACTCCTTAACCCACCCTTAAACCTACCCATACCACCAAACCTGTCCCTAACCTTACCCGTATCCCACTTCAATAGCAGCAAATGTGTTCTACAATACAAAATGAACACAATAAGTGCATTGTGCCTAACATTTTTTTTTAAGTAAATACATAGAAGTTAAAGACACCTTATATAAAGTGTGAGCAAAATCATTGAAATAAACTTTGTGGAAATATATGAAAACAGAATATCAGACCATTTTTCTGACAACTAACCGCTTATTTATAGCTTTAAATAAAATTTTTACAAAGAGCAAAAGCTGACTACACCTATATCTGGTAAAAGCCTAAAGACATGCTTGCGGTTAAAATAAGCATCTGAAATGTTGCCACTATTGTACAAAAGTATTGAATGCTGTGGGCAACAATACTGAGAATGGAATGCTTTTCAGTGTGAAATATTGATTTCCCTGAAAAACATTTTTTTTTCACTGTTTGGTCAAAGCAAGCTGTTTTTATAGCTTATTATTGCATTCTCAGATCAACCCGAAGCATGTGGCGAGATGACAAATGCATTTAAATTCACTCTGCAAACTTGTTCTGCCTCCCCTGGCAGTGATGGCTGAGCATGATTCAGAGACACAGACGGCTGGGAACAGTCTTCAGATTTGTGCTGGAACGCTAGATTCCATGATTAGAGGAGTGCGTAACGAAAGACTGATGCTCAATCAACACCGCCCCGATCTGTTGCAGAAGTCTGATTTTGTTGGTAAAGTTTTAGTCCAAATCTAGAGAACAGTTTGTCTGCATACTTTGACAAACGATGCATTTAGACTCCGATAGCTGAGCAGTTATCTGGTTTAAAGTCCACCTGTAGTCAATAATTGTATCCCTTAAAACTAATCTTTGATCACCAAAATGACATATTTAAACGTTTTATCCTGTGGAAAAAAATTCTTCATGCATTAAAAATAGCTTGAATGTAACTCTACACCCTTGCTTCATTTAGTACACACGGAGCCATGAATATGCAAATATAGCCTATATAGTTTGCATGCACGTTGATGTGTTTGGCAATTCCATTGTAACACTTTTGCAAAAGGTGTGTTTGTGTATATATATATATATGCAAAACAAACAAAAATGCAGTAACATACACTGATGTTAAGGATATCAGCAAGGGTACATTAAATTAATTAAAAGTAACAGTTAATTGCATTTATATTACAAAAGTTTATATTTCAAGCAGCACAACTGTTTTCAACATTGATAACGTTTCCAAGAAATAATAGATGAAAAAAAAGTATTACTTTGGGCTTCATATAATATAATTTCTTCCAATTTACCTACAAAAAGACACTCAAACCATTTTATTGCACATTGAAGATAAGAAATACCACTTAAAAATCTATTATAATTTTTTAACAGAAAAGTGGCCAAATTAACAAAAAATGTGGTAGAAGGTATATTTGTTTCCGCATATTTAAATAATATTCTAATATTCTAACTGATGATCAATGTTAGTATATAATGATTCTATATCAAATGTACATAACAGTACCTCTGGGGTGGGAAACGTTTCTGAAACAATTAAAAAAAAAAATTGTACTATCCTTAATAAAATATGGCTGTTTAGGGACAAATTCTTTAATATGATGATCTACAAAACTAGAAATTCTCTCTGTAAGTTGTGTTAAAAATTGTGCTCAAAATGTGGTTATTGTATTAATTGTCAATTTACAAAATGTTTTCACGTTTTCTTATCCTGAAAATAAGAGTCCTATATTTATCAAGAGTTTTATTACATATAAGACAAAATATGTGATCTATATTATTTAATGTCCATGTAATAAAATGTATGGTGGTGAAATATCTAATTCGTTTAAAGAGAGGATAACAGAACATAGAAGTGTAACACAACAGAAAACATCTAAAAAGTCCTGTTGCAATACATTTTTGTGAGAGTAACCATATTTTTTCTTCCTTGGTATTGAAAAGATAAAACACAGTACAAGAGGAGGTAACATTGATTTTATTAGGAAAAAACGAGAGGCTTTCTGGATTTGTTTTATTTGAAAAGTTTCCAAAAGGTATGAATGAGGACCTTTGTCTTAGTTTCTGTGATATTGCTTATTGTATGAATCTGTTGTTGTTGTTTTTTAAATGGGAGATATGATCTTGTTTTTCGATGACTTAATTCTTTATGGCGTAGAAATGGGTAAAATGTGCCAATTTGATGAGGATGTTTTCTGATTAGGTGATTGATCATTAACTTTTTAACTAAGAGTGACATCTTGAGTGGAGCTTGTCAGCTGTTGTTAATTTTCTTTGTATGAGAAAATTCAGCTTTGCCATCTCGGGAATAAATTACAATATATTCAAATAGAAAACGGTTCTAAAATAAGTAATTTTTTATTGTAATAATATTATTTCACAATGTTACTCATTTTGTTGTATTTTTTTTATCAAATAAATGCAGCCTTGTTGAGCATAAGAGAATTCAGTTTTTTTTTGTTTGTTTTTTTTAAAGCGTACTAAAAAATAAAAAAAACTCTGAGAAATGTATGTGTATCTTTAACTGTTGTCAACTGTAGTCTCACCGTAAGTTGTATGCTATATGCGTTTCATTCACTAAAAATAACTAAATACTCATTTGTTCTGAATTCTGACTACTGTTTGCAATTTATGTTATTGATTCACAACAAAGAACTGACAGACTACAGATTACACTGACTGCTGAGCTTTATGATTTTTGATTCACTAAAAAGAATAAGCTCATAGGAGTCAGATATTCTGTCAGCAGGAACCTGTCGGATCATTTTAGTATGGCATTTCACGCAAAGAAAATATGTGCGAGACCTGTTAATGAAACCTAATGTCATTCAGTTCTGATATTTAAAAAAAAAATACCAGTAAAAAACTACTCACAGAAAGACACAAAAAGCAAAAAATCAACAAGAAAACATATCTTGTTACCTTTCCTCCCCCACAGTCAGGACAGATGGCGGGCTGTAATTGTGATGCGGTGGAGCCTTCAGGGGGCGCTACTCCTTCACCAAAACAGTTGAACCTCCATTGAACAGTTTGTTTGGGGGTGGCATCTGCAGGTACGCCCTCTGGTCCCAGAGCGACATATTCTGGCCCACGTTCCTGGGCTACAGCAGTCAAAAACTGTTCCTGACTGGAGGATTGTTGTAGTGGGAGCCTGCGAGGGATGTCGTAATGCTGCAGAGGTGGTCTGGGTACCTGGTACATGATGGCCTGCATTTGAGCAGACTCTTTGAGTGGGCACACACAGGGTTTGTGCTCACGAATCAGGGGAATTGCCCGTAATGGAGTGTTGAGAAGGGAGATTGAGTTTGAATTAGGGTTCTGAGGGAGGCTTGTTAAGGATCCAAACTCATCAGTCTCTCCATGCCCAATATCCACGCTACCAGTGTAGGAGGAGAAGCTTCCAGAATACGAGGAGTGGCTTCCGGTGGCGATGCCGCTGTCTGTTGAGCTCTGCCGTCCCGCCTCTTGAAGGCCTCTAGGATTAGGTGGCTTGGATGGGGGCCGAAGCCCTCCCAACATTACTCCATATAGACGCTCGTCACTGGACGTGCTGACAGAACAGGCTGTACTCTTAGATCCTGCAACCGCTAACAGTGGAGATGATGATGGTGGTTCAATGGGAGTGGGGTGTCTGACTGGCTCAGGCCATATCGCCAGGCGGCTGCCCAGGCTGTTATCAGAATGACTGGTCTCTGAGGAGGAGCTGGAGATGCTCCGATCATCTCCTGCCAAGGAGGCGCCGTAACTGAAGGTGGAGGCTGACAAATTATGACAAAGAGAGAGTGGATTAACAAATGTTTGCCTGGAATGTTAGCATTGTGCATGCATTTCAAAAACGGAGTGACACAAAAACTAATTTTGACTTTGTGATGTTCAGTTATTCTTTTGGTGCAACACAGAAGAATTTTTGAAGAATCTTTACATGTTTTTCATTGGTATTTCATGTATTTTTGTACAATAAATAAATAATATGTTGGACCTGACAACCAAAACCGCTAGTTTCAGGCTTTTTGTATCACTTTGTGCTCGCCATCTTCTTACATGATAGAATAATTTAAAATCAAATCAATATTTCTTGTTCTATATTTATAGATAAAGAAATCTATACTGTACGTTTCATAGTATAAAGTCAGTCGGTAAATATCACAAAATAAATCCCTTCAGAATGAAGTTGCACGATTTAGTTTGTACATTATCCCTTACAAAACCTTGCCATCTGCCATGTAATAACAATAATAACAAATAAGAGCTTCAATTTCTGTCTTTTTCCCACACAAAGCAATTGAGCGACTTTTATGTGAAGGCTTTTATGATCCTTTTATAGTGCTTTTATGGTCTTTTTTGGAGTGTGACAGACACTATGAACTGTTGCTGTATGGAAATGAACTATGTAAACTATTCTTCAAAAATTATCCTTTTGTGATCCACTAAAATATTGAATAATTAAAAAACAACAACTGATTTTTCATTTTTGGGTGAACTATTATTTACAAAAACCTTATTTTAAATAAAATAAGCCTCCTATGTGTGTTTATTTTTGTGTATGGCTTTTTGAATCACCTGCCATGCTGTGGTGGCTGCAAATCGACAGCATACTGAGTCGTTTCTCAAGCTCACTGGCCTCCTGGCTAATCCTGTCTTCTATAGATGAAGGGTTAGCGTTGGGGTCTATGGAAACATTACATTTTAATTAAACCAATACAGTGAACATTCATCATTCATACACACATGTAACAACATATATCCTTATGATCAAACAAACGAAACACAAACATGCACCAGACAGCACTGATTTGTCTCTGAGCATTAAGTCACATATAATCCATCACTGTTGTATCACAGTCTCTGCTGGGAGAATTACTGGAGCCACTGGCCACATTTATCAGTTTCTACTGGTACATTACAGACATAATCTCTCACACAAGCACTTATGCGCACGCACACGCACACACACACACACACACACGGGAAGCTTTGAGACCTCCTTTTGAATATGGCAGTAGGTTAGAAAGCTGAAAGAGCATTTGCTTTTTGCATATTTAAAGAGGCTTGTCATTGTACAATTGATCTGCTCTGTGAAATTCTTCTGAAGAATACGGAATAAAGTGAAATGCTGAAAAAGAAGAGTGCCTTGGCAATACCCTGTAGCCCTTATTTATCACTGGCAATCTGAACTCAACCTTTATTGAATGTCAAAGGTTAAAATACATCACGTGCACATAATTAATGACACTTAATGACAGCTAGAACAACTGCTCTGACGTCTCAGTATGAGGGATGACAGGCAAGAAATTAATGCAATGTGCATAAATCATAAATCTGAGAATTAAGAGAATGTGCTGTCATAAACATCGAAGTAAACAAACTTTAAGGCTTTTGATTTATACCTTTATACTTTCATACAACAATCAAAGAAATTGGGAGAAATAATACTGGAAAAAGTTTTCGCCGTGATTACAAGCAAGCAAGCTATCATCATCATCATCATCATCATCATCATCATCATCATCAAAAATGCATCATACAACAATCGGGCTGAAAATGATTGTGTTGTCTCTGTGGTTGGTCCACAGAGAAATACCAAAAATATGTTTAGCAATTTTGAATAATCATATTTTTAAGGCTATGGTACACAACATCAATGTATTGAAGGGGGAAATAATAACACCTGTCAAAATATGTCCACAGAGCATAGATCACCTCTGTAAATGGGTCTATGTAAATATGTAGTCATTTAGCACATGCTTTTCCCTTAAAGCAACATACGAACATAGTACATTTATTACAAGAAATGGCCCTGGAGCAGCCCGGGCATAATATTAGTGCTTCGCAGATCAATCTTTGTGTGGTTTGAACTGGTCTACAAGCTCTATGACTATGTATGTAGAGAACCATTTTAACTATGGCTGTGCTAATTTTAGCTATGAACCACAGAAAAGCTTTAAGCCACTTCATATCAATATATTTTATGTTACTGACCGTGTGTCAGCGTTCCACAGGATTCTGTTTACACACTCATGACAGCATGCAACCTTTCCACTAGACCTTATCATTTTATCTCAATATCACTGGCTCAGCAGCTCAATTCAGTGATTCTCTGTGCGTTCAGTGTGGCGGTTTGATCTATAAAATGATGTGTCAAGTTAATATCATTTTATGCTTACATGTTAAATCTATCTAGGACCAATCAATAAACTAAATGTGAATCTTACATTGATTTTTAGGACAATAATTCAGTATCTGGGAAGTCATGTAAGGTTCCATTAAAAAGATATGTACCACATAGATATTATTACCCTCTGTCAAGGTGGAGCCATTGAGTGGTTGGATTTAAAAAGCGATTGCCATTACAAAGCAAGACTCATTAAAGTTCATTAAACTTAATGAATATGATTGACTACAGACCCCTGTTACTGCTAGATCATAAGTCAACACCTTTGTTGAGTATTTTCTCCTTAAAACTGCAGTGAACCAAAAACGCGGTTTGAAATCGCTGGTGTGTCTGACGTCTCAAACTACCTTGTAACCAATCACGTCAATGTGTGATCATCAACGAGTGGATCTCTGAGCTGGTATGAGTGAGTGGAGGCGGGGCTATTATTGACTACAGGGGGACTTTAACTCTTATGTACTGTTTGGGGTTGTCGAGTTGACCTTTAAATAATCTTATGAGAACTGATTATTAACTAATTTTCAACTTGATAACACATTTCAAATGGCATGTCACGTGAAAAATATGGCATTTCTTACTTTAGGGATCTGAGAAAATCCAATTTGAAAACATTAAAAATGCAATGAATTTTTACATAATAAAATTATGTATCAGAACAGTTATGCTTATTGTTTATTTTAAAGTTACACTATGTAACTTCAGGCCCTCTAGCAGTTAAACAACAAAACTACATGCATTTTGCGGATGAATAGAATATAAAAAATAGCTAAATTATCCTACTGCTCATTAAACATTCACTACTAGGCTTAAGATATAACCAGTTTAGATGGAAAGGATCTCAAGCTGACTAGCTGAAGACGTTACCGTAGCTATACCCAGACAGTGTACTTCCTTGAAAATACATTCCAGCACAGCGCTGTAACAACCATCATGAAATGACCCTTCACATTAGATAATGCTTTACAATGAACTACATGTGACAATGTATCTGTTCAGTAAAATACCTTACTTGCCTGTTGAGTAATAAAAACGTCATCTCCACATCGCTTTTACAACATTTCAAATCCCTCAGTTCTCGCCATCTCTGAAAAGCCAAGTCAATGTTGATTCTTGTTTTATTACGAGCTCTCTTTTGCCAGCAGACTCTCCTCTGTTCAGGTGATTCCCCAGAGGTTGGAGATTTATGTCAACCTTTCCCGCTCGTTGTGACAACTAACCCACTCCCACACCATACACGAGTCAAAGTAATAACTTTTCTCTACTTAACACTAGAAGTGCCAGAATTCCATAACTACTAGAACTGCCGCGAGCGGTCATTTTGACCGCTAGATTCCAAACTCTATATCTTTAATGATACATACCCAATTGAGAGATTAATGCATTTATTGTATTAGGATATATTTTAAAAACAAAACAACACCAAACTGTACATTTAAACGAGTTTAATTATACATTTATAAATAATATCTGTAGATGTCCTGAACAAAATAACGGAGTAGCCTATGTTTTCATGTTTCCACTGTTCGATCGCGCCCGCCGACACACACACACACACACACACACACACACACACACACACACACACACACACACACACACACACACACACACACACACACACACACACACACACACACACCATATTACAGCATTGCAGTCTTGACATTGCAGCCTGTTCATTATAGCCATAATAAAATAGTCAACCTAACATATAAAAATTCCACTGCTCTGTTTATATAGTCAGTATAGCCTCGTACAATTCGTACCATTTTGCACGTGTGAAGAGGATGATTTTTTCCGTCGATATTGGAACGTGAGTGAAGTACAAAGCCTATAATAAAGTAGTTTAGTTTAAAATAGTTTACCATCCAAATACATCGCAAATGTTGAAACATTTTGATTCTAATTAGAGAATTACGTGAGCCTAACGCCGCTTACTTTCACTTTCGCTTATAAAGTATTTCATTTTGGCTTGTTTATAGTTATTTTTTCATTCTTGTTCTGTTCTGAATATCATTACATTTAAATTATTTGTTGTTGAATATGTTTTGTGTATTTTTACCACATTTTATTGTTGTGTATATTGGTATAGCCTATAATAATACCGCGAAATTCAGTGCGGTCAATATGACCGTCTATGGCCGAAATAGGTAAATATGTTCATTTGTTTTTTTTGCATTATGTGCAATTTATATGAAAAACATTTTAAATGAAAATACAGACACTTTTAGGAAAAGTCAGGTACTGGCAGGATTTTATTTATTTTTTCAACAAAGTTATTGCAGATATAAAATTCAAAACGGTCAAAATGACCGCCATGGCACTTCTAGTGTTAAGGATATGACGAGACACGCACCGGCGAGTATGTATGCCTAAAATATAAACACTTATAATAGGCTTATAACAGTCAATCAGGCTAAGACAAAATCACATGCTGGAAGAAGGATTGATGATGCATTGACTCATTATTTAAATGTTGTTTATCTTTCACATTTCCGAGCAGTACATCCCTACTGTGTGGCAAAACAGAGGGATGCAGCTTCAAAAATATCTGCCTACTAGATTTTGATTCGATCAGAGGAATCTATTAAATTGAATTGGAGGGAATATAAAAGGCTAATTTAAAAATTAGTATTATTATTATTTACATTTACATAATTGGAGTCTCTGGGACTCCAAACAAAAAATCAGCAGCCATTCTGAGCAGAACATGAGGGTGCTGGGAGAAATAAAGAGGGAGAGAAGGAAACTTGACACCACATATCAATCATACATAGAGCTTAGACACAGATATGCACACGTAGCTGACAGCTCACATACAGCAAGCTAATGAAGCCAACATTAGTAACTTTGAAATCTCGGATCTGAGATCTTACATCACACACCTCCACAAGTATGAACTCACCTGGCAGGACTGGGCGCAGTCCAAACGGCCCCCTGCTTGGTGATATGCCACGCACGATGCAATCGAACAAAAAACTGATCTGTTCTCCTTCTGCACATGCAAGAAAGAAAACACCAGCCCCTACGGAGACAGAGAGAAAAGAAATAGCTTCTTAATGTCTTGAGCCCGTTTTATTCAAAAGACGTAATGCACCATTTCGAATTCAAATTGATATTAATTTCCCATAGCATTAAATAGAAAATTAGTTTCAGTAATGACCATAATAGCAGTCACAAGATTACAACAAATGAGGGAGCATCAAGTCATTCCTCTGAGCAAACGAGAACATTGACATTTCACTGATTCAGAATAAATGAATTATATAGACCAATCCAACCCAATGGAACCAAGAAAAACTATACGAGTTCATACATCATTCAAATAAATTCATCAGGCATACAAAGTCTATAAATTAAAGTAACTGTCTTCAAGTAAAGGCTAATTGAAGACAGTGATGTTTTCTCAATGAGCCAAATGCATGGAAGTTATATATCTGATAGGTCCACAGCTTTTGAAACGGGAAAAAAAAAGAAAGAAACAGTGTTATAAAACTAAAGTTTATTTTTGCACTTTAGCATAATTATAATTTATGAAATAAGTGGATTGTGTACCAAGAAAATCCGCTTCGGTGCCCACACCTCCCCCATACACATGTCAATAGCATCTGCAAAGCCGGAAACACCTTTCAAACTAAATAAGAGCTGGCAAAAGCACAGCTGAATGTTACTGAAAAACTAGCTATTAAAGAGCCTTAAGGCTTCGAGTATAATGGGAAAACTGGGCTAACAAAGACCTTATTTGTGACAAGATGCATTAATGATTCATCCGCAGTCAGATTATGACTGTTTTTCTTTGTAGAACATGCTTAGGAAAGAGACTTAGGCGGTCTTTCATGAAGGCAAATATAGTCCTGTCAAATCCCTGAGCATCACTGTGGAGACGGTATAGGAGTGACAGTCCATTACAAAAATAACCATAACACCCTTAGCACTTGGTTTCATAATTCATAAACACACTGCTAGGCTATTAATACTTAAGACATGTGGCCAAATCTGTGGATATTTACTTACCTTGCCCACATTTTGAGAATAAAACAGGCCTAAACCTGCTTTTGCTAAACTATAGACATTTTTTGATTATGAAAATACCCAGATGACTCTGCTAACATGTGCAGTATACAATAGAGTACTATATCCCACAATGCAATGCGGTTGAACTTACGTTTCCAACATTACGAATGAAATGTAAGTAGTATTAGTGGTGATTTTTTGGGGGGGATTAAAGTACCAATATTGCACTAATTTATTGCGGTGAACATGTGGAAACTGTATCAATAACAGTGCATACATTAGCCGAGCTCTAGCGTGAATGACTGTAACATAAACGTTGGTAAAACAAATCTTGCTCCATGCTTAATCTTTACTCAAAGTAGTGAGAACGACAGACAATCTGCATTAATAGACACAGTTTTAGGTAATAGTGGCCCACAGCTGATTAGCAGAAGTATTTCAGTAAGACAGTAATAATGTGAGTTAACCAGTTAGCAGGAGACCTACACAATATAAAACTCAAAACGAAGTATTTTGAACACCAACTTTCAAGAGCAAGCGTTTTGCGAATCCTGCATTGAACTCCGAGATTTGAGAAGCAGTCTTCAGTAAAATAAAGGGAACACAGCAAAAGTTTAGGATTATACTGCTGTGGTATCGTGGTAAAGATGAATTTTAACCACTGATTCTTCACATGCTCGTCCTTGGGCAGTGAAAAGAAACTGGCTTTACCTTCACATTGTAGAGCACAGCGCCGTCTTCTCGACATGATGCCATCCAGCATCCACAGGAATCAACTGTTGGTTTGAGGGGGTTCAAGTTTTCCCTGGTCTCTGCCCACGCAATATGCTAATGTTTCGTCTCGACGTCACAACGAAACGGATTATGACTCGTTTGAAAAAAACGATTAATTTAATTGACTCAGTCGACTCTTACTTTTGAAAGACAATAACTTTATATAAGGTGAACTTTGAGAATTAAAACTTTGCAGGATGTTTACATTCACTTAGAGCTATGTTACACACTACATGAAAGGTCATTTTTTAAACATCCATAATAGGGGCACTTTAAGATCAAACACTTGCAGAATCATGTAATTAGAATTGCATTGTCAGTTTCAATTTAGGTTACAATTTTTCTAAGTCTGTTGACAAACTAAACCAGTGAATAAACTCACATCTGTTCAGTCTCTGAAATCGAATGAGACTGCTGACATGCTCACTAATTGCACTGCCAGTATGTGTTTTGTCACGGCGTGTGGCCTGTGACATTGAATTGCGCTAGAGACAGCAACAAGGCCATATTTTCAATTTAATTCACTCTGTCCCCGAGCAGCCAACCGCTGAATTACACTAATGGGAGTGGGAGGGACATGACCTCTGTGTGGCAGAGACCAATCGGAGCTCATGGTTGTCAAACTATAATGAGATAAAGCACTGGCTAACAGACACAAGCTCCAGACAAGGTAATTATTTCACTATATGCATCTAAATGTAAACTTGGCTGTCTTAGTATCTATTTCCTTGTATGTTTTCATGGATTTACATACATTTTCAGAATGCATGAGGTGGCAGTAGTGGTTGTAATGAAGATTCAAATTCAGTCGAATTGAACAAGCTCTTTTTGTGCGGATGTCTAAGCCCAGAGATCATCTGCAGCTCTATTGATTTGCATTTTCTGCACTGATTTTGAAGGAACATTTGCAAAATTAATTTTATTTAAATATGGTCAAATGTGTTAAAACAAATCTAAAAGTATTTAACATTTAAGATATATTTTAAATAAGAATAATACAAAAATATATATTAATATTTAAATTATTAAATATAATATTAAATATAATATTAAATAATTGGTTTTCTCTTGTTTTTGCACGTGTTTATAATTTCTTTGTGTGACAGCCTGGCCAAAAATGATGTCCGCACAATTTAGCTTGTTTCATTGCATTACAAATAAAACAACCGACTCAAAGCACAACTACGCAATATGCTTCTTTAACCAATTTTTTTAATAAAGGTTAAAGATGTCAATTTTCTTAGGCTGGAAATCACTTTTTTAGTTTCTAAATAAAGGAGTTATTTTTGTGATAAAGAGCTTTTTGTGAAGTTCTACATGTGCAGTTTCCATGCAGTCCAAGACACGACTAATGTTGTACTAATGTACTACAACAGCAATGAGAGTCTGGTGTCCAATGTGAGCACCCCTGCCCCCTCAAGTTCTTCCACTTGGCAGGAGACCTTTCACATGCCGCCCCACCGCCTAAACACATAAAAATGCCCAGAGTTCCCAGCATAGTGCATTAAAACAGCGTCTAACAAATATCCTGAACACCTTTTCAAGTGAAAAATTAATTATCCTGAATATGATTGCAATAAAACCCCTTTTGTGTTGTGACAACATGGCTGTCGTTGACCCGTTGTAAGGAAGTTTCATATAAGATGGAGCATTAAAGCTGCTGAAGCCACAGAACAGCTGCAGTTGGATTTGCCAGAGAGGCAGCTGGTGGGTTTCACTGGTGCTAACGCAACATCTTACACTGGAGCATATCACACATTACCACAATCTGTGTGGGTGCACAAAAGTAATGTGTACTGATTCTGTAAGTATGGGGGGGAGTGAGAAAATGAGTGAGAGAGGGAGGGAGAGAGAGAGACAGAGAGACTAAAGTGTGACTGTGAGGTTATCTGATTTTCACATTTACTATTGGCAAACACCTCTGTGCTACTTCCACCGCAGAGAGCATCACTGAGTAAAAAAAGAGGCAGAGGTACAAGAACAAACCACACGTTCAACTCAATTATCATGTGATTCATCTCATTGAGTAAAATGCAGTGTTCTACCAAAACAAAATAAAAGAGATGTTCAAGAAACCATTTGCATCTCAAAAAGATCAAGTGTCAAATGAGCAATTTGACAAACATATATTCAAGAATAGCACTGAATAAGGAAAAGAACATGAACTTACAGTAGCCACATCTTGTCCCTCCCTCAAAGACAAATCCATTAGGAACGGCGCCATAACGCCTTAAGTCCGACAGTTTCCATTGGCCGATGACAGTTGGAGGGAGGTCTCTGGCGATGACAAGCAAATTGTTGCACAAATGCAGCGAGGCGGGGCCACTTTCTAGTTTGCTGCCAGGCTGGACATTGACGTTAAACCTGTGAACTGAAAAAGAGACAAGTTTATTATCAGAGAGCATGACTTTAAAATTAGCACATCAAAGCAAAGCAGTTCTTCTGGAGACATTCGGGAAAGGCCTAATTTCATTCCATCAACTATAAGGACAAAGTACATTCCATAATATTCCAAAATCTTACCATTGTATAATATATAAAGATAAAAAAAACTGGTAAATTTCTACAGTACATCTCTGTATTTTGGGTAACATTTTGTTTTAAGGTGACGAAGTTACATGCATTATGCATAATTACGCAAGTTTTAATTATGTAATTAAAAACAGTAAATTATGCATAATTAATTAACCAACACTAAACCAAACCCTAACCGTAACTCTATAGTAAGTACATGTAGTTAATTAATATTACTCAGTACTTATGGGTAAGCACAATCTAACTACATCACATTAAAATAAAGTGTAACCATATTTTGAAATGATATACTACTTGAATTAATTTTTTTAAAGGAGCATATACCGCATTTTGACTCATCATCCGATATTCTTCTCAGCAAATTGTCTTTCTACCAAGAGTTAACAGCTTCAAATTGTAAACCATCAGAAACACATTTAAACAACAGTGAACTGAGTAATGAAGTAAGCGTCAGTAGTGAACAAGGTTTCCATACCCTTTGACCATTCAATTTCCATAATTTTTATGTGAACACTTATAAAAAATGTTTTTTAGAATATTATTGAATCAGATTCAATCCGCCAATCAATCATTAAGATTAATTTATTTTTTTATTACTCAACAGCTCAATTCGCAAACGAATCGAACCATACTATGGCATGTTTACTCTACACAAGAGTGATGTCTTATTTATAATATATTTGGTCATAAAGGTCATGGGATATTTACATTACATACATTTCCAAGACATTTTCAGGCATGGCAAACATCATTTTAAAATTCCCTGATATTTCCACCAAGTCCATGACTGTGGGAACCCCAAATGGATCATCATATTTATTTGCAGATGCATTTTTATTTGTTTGTTTTTTTAGGCACAGACAAATTTGGAGTACATTTATTTCAAGATCAATATATCTAATTAGGCAACACAGGTGTGAATATAGACTCCAAATCATTAAGAAAAATACCTCAATTTATCCTAACAGAGACAAGTAATCAATAAATTCCAAGAGGGCATAATGCATAATGATACAGTTTGCTTGCAGCAGTGTGTGTGCGTGTGTGTGTGTGTGTGTGTGTGTGTGTGTGTGTGTGTGTGTGTGTGTGTGTGTGTGTGTGTGTGTGTGTGTGTGTGTGTGTGTGTGTGTGTGTGTGTGTGTGTGTGTGTGTGTGTGTGTGTGTGTGTGTGTGTGTGTGTGTGTGTGTGTGTGTGTGTGTGTGTGTGTGTGTGTGTGTGTCTTGCATCAGCGATGGGATTAATGCTTTTTACTTCATAATTACGATTCCATTGTGCACCTGGTCACATATAACACACACAAAAGATTTATATATCTTTTATATTATAAGATTTATCCATACAACACATACTCTCACATCTCAATCTATGGTCAACCAAAGCAAGGCAGTCTCAAGTAACTGATGCATCAGTCATGATTCAAAGTGAGGGAACTTGCTACAGCACAGTGTGTTAAAGCAGTTTAGAAGGAAACTGATAAGAGTAACAGAACAGAATGAGACATCAGCACCCCGCTTCACCAGACTCCATCTATCATCATTCTGACTGCCTTAAAGACAAACAATCAAACAAACATGCGACCTGAAAATCAAGGAGGCATCACAGTGGACACGACACATGGATTCAGAATAACAGCTGCCAAACAAGAGCTTTCATTCAACACTTTAGCTGCATATGGAAATGGAAACTTTGATTTGAAATAACCTGAAGTCATCTGAAACAAGTCTAGGATAAAATACTATATGCTTTTGTTACTCTGTCAAACACATATTCGAGAAAAACTTTAGATCTCTCGGAGTATCACACATCACAGGGGTCCCAATTATAACTTGGTTGCTTTCTCAAAGGGCACGTCACACCACTCTGACTTGAGAGTGTATGTGTACGTGTGAAAGCAATAGATCCAGGGTGTAGGTGTGTGTCTGTACGTGTTTTTCGAGGGTGTCTGGGATTAACAGACCGAGTAGCGGTCTTGACTCATAAAGTGCCCTGAGTGAGATCAAACTTTAGCTATGTTTGCTAGAAATAACAATAAAATAGATGATAAATTAAAAACTAAGAATTAAAGACAGAGGATTTACATAAAACTATTTTCTATATATATATATGTGAAATTAATTATGTGATTATGTGAAATATATATATACAGTTGTGGTCCGAATTAATGGCACCCCTGGTAAATATGGTCAAAAATGGCTGTAAAAAATAAATCTGCATTGTTTATGCTTTTGATCTTTCATTACATTTTTTTTGTAAAAATCGAATCTCTCATTGAAGTAAAAGAATTGAAAGTGTGTGTGTGTGCGTGCGTGCGTGCGTCATTATGAAATAAATGTTTTTTTTCTCCAAAACACGTTGGCCACAATTATTGATACCCTTTTATTAAATACTTTTTGCAATCTCCTTTTGCCAAGATAACAGCTCTGAGTCTTCTCCTATAATTCCTGATGATTTTGGAGAACATCTGACAAGAGATCAGAGACCATTCCTCCCTACAGAATCTTTCCAGATCATTCAGATTCCCAGCTCCATGTTGGCGCTTCTTCTCTTCAGTTCACTCATCAGGTCAGGGAACTGAGACGGTCATGGCAGAAGCTTCATTTTGTGCTTCGTAACACATTTTTGTGTTCATTTTGATGTTTGTTTTGGATCGTTGTCCTGATGAAAGATCCAACCACGGCCCATTATAAGATTTATAGCAGAAGCCGTCAGGTTTTGATTTTTTATCTGTTGATATTTGATAGAATCCACGATGCCATGTATCTGAATAAGAAGTCCAGGACCTCCAGCAGAAAAATATGCCCACAACATTAAAGATCCAATGGTATATTAAATTGTACACATGGGGTACTTTTTATCCTTGTGTGCACCAAACCCATCTAGTGTGTTTGCTGCCAAAAAGCTCTTTTTTTAGTTTCATCTGACCACAGAACCCTGTGCCGTTTGAAGTTCCAGTCGTGTCTGACAACTGAATATGCTGGAGTTTGTTTTTGGAGGAGCGAGGACGATTTTTCTTGAAACCCTCCCAAACAACATGTGGTGTGTGGTAGGCTTTCTGACCCCAAGACTCAAGTAATCTCTGTAATTCTCCTCGGAAAGTCTTACTTTCCTCCTCACCGTGCATTAAGACAATATAGACACACGTCCTCTTCCTGGCAGATTCGTAACATCTTTAGTTGATTGGAACTTCTTAACTATTGCCCTGATGGTCAAAATGGGGATTTTCAATTCTTTAGCTATTTTCTAACAGCCACTTTCTATTTTGTGAACCTCAACAATCTTTTGATGCACATCAGAACTATATTCTTTGGTTTTACTCATTGGGATGGATGATTAAGGGAATTTGGCCATTGAGTTACCTCATATTTAAACTCCTTTGAAACAAGAAGTCATAGCTAGACAATTTCATGTTCCTAGTCACCCTGGTGTGCTAAAAAAAAAAAAAAAAAAAAAAGTAAATATTAATGGGAATATACTTCAGAGATATTTTCATCTTAAAAAATTCCAGGGGTGCCAGTAATTGTGGCCAACATGTTTTGGAGAAAAACATTTATTTCATAATGTGATTTACCCCCCACTTTCAATTATTTTACATCAATGAAAAGTTAGAATTTAGCACATTTTTTGAATGAAAGATCAAAAGAATAAACAATGCACATTTATTTTTTACAGCCATTTTTGATCATATTTACCAGGGGTGCCATTAATTCTGACTACAACTATATATATATATATATATATATATATATATATAATCCTTCAATTTGAAGTCAAGAACTTCATCACTAACGCCATATAAAAAAAAAAAAGAATGACCCTACAAGTTAACCTGATGGGTTTAACAATGGTTTTTCAAACCATCAACCATTAAAATATGTGGCTTTTTTTTTATTTTATTTTTTTATTATTAACTATTAACTATTAGGGAAGAAAAAAACACTAAACTGAAAAAGGGGTAAGCTACAGAAAAGAAAAAAAATGCATAAGTAAAAAAAGCTCACAGGAAAAATAATACACTGTCTATATATTTTGTTGGTTCTCATTGTTTTTGCACATGTTCATCATTTTGTATGTCAGCCTGGCCAAAAATTACACACAATTTGGTTTCATTGCATTATCACAAATAAAACAATTGACTGCAATATATATATACAACAAGTGAACAAGTCATTTTGGACTACTGTTATGAATATGATGTATGAAGCCGTTTTGGTGCTGTTTTCGTTAAATACTGGGAGCTTGACAGCCCTCAGTTACTTTGAATCGTCATTGTATGGCTGTGAAATTATTTTTTACAAAAAATTCTACTTTGTGATACACATAAAAATAACAGCATTGAACTGTCATTGTGTGGCTGTGGAATGATTTTTACCAACAAAAAAAAAAAAATATATATATATATATATATATATATATATATATATATATTTGTGCTCCACATAAAAATAACAGCATGCGAGTTTAGAACAACATGTGGGTGAGTAAATAATGACAGAATTTTAATAAATCCCCTTTTTCATCTGACACTACACATGCACACATGCTCTTTTCTCACCCTCTCCAAGGCTGTAGCGGATACGAGCATCCCAGGCCAGAAGAGTCACTCTGTTGTCGAAGCCCAGCATGACAGACTGGCTCAGGCACAGCAGACTGAGCGCATAATTCACTCCATCAAACCCCTGAAGAGCCTCCAGTCCACAGATATCCCTCAGCGTGGCCTGATTCCTCTCCCGCTGTCCTTTACTCTTCTCTCCACGCTCCTTATACACCAGCAAGGACAGGCAGTCTGAGACAGTCAAGATTACAAATTGATAAAACATCAGAACAGAAATGCATCTTACACTAACAAATACGGCCAAACATTACAATGATAATATCATGTGTTTTTGGTACCTTGGAGTTTCATATAAACACCACTGCACATGAAATCACTCAGTGTTATTGTATAAGCAGTATTAAGCACCATTACCATAAATGTACCATGTACCATTCAAGTAAAATAAAATCATTACAGGAAGGCTACTATCCTTTTAAGTCAATCAAAAGTCTACATTTTCTTTCATATCAATACTGTGCTGCATTACAATTCCAGCAGTTGATATTATCATTTGCATAATCATCATCAGGAATTACTACTGAGAAAGTAACACATGCATGGGACGCAGTTACTGGGCCATGAAATATAAACTGTCTCTTTCCATAGACTAGTGTTGTGTGTGTGACAGCATCAAGCTATTGTCTCTAGGATGACTGCACTTGTTGTTTGGAATGTGGTGATGTTTTGTTTTTATGCTTCTGTACAAAAGAACAAACCACTTCATCACCAGACTTCTAAAAAAGTATGCGAGGACTCGAGCAGCTGTCATAACACACATCAAAAGACTCAGTGATCCATGAAAGCAACTGGAGACTAACCTATTAAACAATGACAACTTCAGACGGCAGAGATCCAAAAATGACCTATCCGCTAGCCAAGTTCACCTAAAGAAGTTAAGCAAGTGCTTGGCTTGCAATGTGAATGCTGATGCTAATCATAAGAGAGACTGGGGCCACTTGTCACATTTTTAACGCCAGACATGGAATATATATAAGGGGAGGTTTATTTTTAAGTCAATGTCTGCATAGACGCCTTCATAGAATACCTTCAAGTTCTGAGAACTAAAAAAGCTTTGAACATTTCTACCATTATTGGCCAAGAAAAAAGTTAATTAAAATATTATGATCTCAACTGCCACTATAATAACAAAATGAACTAAACAACAGATTTTAAGCAATTCAAGTAAAAATGATAAAACTGCAAAAATTAAAGTGAAAAATTAAAGTGTATAGGCTATATAGGCCTATAGGCTATACGCTCAAGATTCTGCTGCCTATGACCATAAAATTTTGGCATTAATATATTTCTAACATTTGAAACACAGGTCAACATACACCCAAAATATCAACATACACTATGGCAAAAAAAATATAAAAAAATAAATAAATAATGGTAGTGGTAGGTTGGATTTTAGTTTGCAGTACAGAATTCACAAGAAATTTCAAAACAACATACAAAACCACTCCTTGAGATGTACCTTACGCATTTATGTATGGAAATTTGGTAACACTTTACAATAAGGTTTCATTAGTTAACATTAGTTCATGTAGTATTACCAACATGGACTATGAACATGAAAAAATACAGTCCTTCATTGTTTTTTCATGTTAGTTCACAGTGCATTAATAATGTTAACAAACACAACTTTTGATTTTAATAATGTATTAATAAATGTACAAATTAACATTAATTTAGAGTAATAAATGCTGTAGAAGTCTTGTAGTAGGCTAGTTAACTAATGTGATTGTAAAGTCAAACGTTAGTGATTCAGCTCTTGTGACAACTAGCCCCGGTCTCGACTACAAACACGATTATTATTATTTTATTTTTATTTATTTTTTACGACATTGCACTTTTAAAGTGCACTTTGTAGCTGTTGGTCCAAAAACAGCTCGAGCCAGAATGAATTGCGACATCGTGACAAGTGCATCGAGAGTCATTCCGATATCACGCATAACGACCGTGCCAATACCTCACATACCGTCACGAGAAAAAAACAACCGTGACAGCGCTATGTCAGGCTTTTGCTACGTAGAAAGTACGTTTATGAAACAAAACAGCTGTTTAAATGCATTTTAATAGCTAATCTCAACACTGTTAAACAGCGGTGTAAAATGTTTTCCGAGTAGGATAAGATTTACCTGCTACCGGCGAAGGTTTCCGAAGAATCACCCATCTGTTTTTCCACTGTAAACGCAGGGAAACAAAACAACAAACAAAGTAGTGTTCGTGAAGACAAACAAACGAAGATTTAAGTTGTCCAACAATAATAAACGATACCGTAAACGTAGTTTGCGTTGCTTTTAACCACCTTTTTCCCCTCTCGGAGTCTGACTTGTCCCTCTACGACAACCGTATCCGTCATCTTGTGTCATGGTTCCCGACAGCTGTGTGCGGTCCGCGGCAGTGAGTGAGGGGGTCACTTTCAAAATAACCTCCAGAACTGTTTGCAACAGGCACAAACTCTCTCACCCACATTACTCTTACATGCACCCTCTAAACGGAGACCTACACTACAAGGCAAAGGTTTTTACAGTTGCTCACTGGGTCAAGGTGCCAATTTAATTTGCAACACCTGGTCAAGAGATGCAAGCATTCTTGCAAGTCTCAGACTGTCAAGCATGTGGTTTAAGAGACATGTAAACAAACATGCACATTATGTGAACTTCTAAAATAATAGTTAATAATCTGCAATTATAAAAGTAAAAATGTTTAACCACATAAATAAATGAAACTGGGGAATAGGAACCCTTCTATGGGATGTACAGCACTCAGAAGGGGCGTCATGCCAGCTAGGCTGGTCTCAGAGGAGCATTTTGAATCTCAAGTCCTAAAGGCACATAGACATCAATATAATATGACACAAAAGGCCTTTCTTGTGTGTGTGTAATTCAGAATGCATTTAGGCCTACTTGAAATAGCCTGATGTTATTCATGAAATTACATTTATATATAATTTTCTTAACATGCTGTCATGCTTAACAAGTGATCACAAAGTGCATGCATCACGCAAATGGCAATTACCAAAGAAAGGCAGCTAAAAGCTGCAGTATTTTAGGGCCCTGATCAATTATGCAAATGTGTGATAAAAACCATTAGTGTATAAATGTCAGATGTTCCTGCTTCTTTGAAGCAACAGATGCTCTTTGGAGCTGGGTAACAAGGATCATCTGGTATGGCACATTTGAACTTGACAAAAAAAAAAAAAAAGTGTTAAACTAGAAAAATGCTTAGGCTACTAGAAGCTTTAATAGGGGTCACTGAGTTTCAGGCCTCACTTTATTTCAATATTTTTTTATTTATGTAGGTGAGTGTAATAGGAGTAGATAACTCTAATGTGTTCCTGTGTTCCAAAGATGTGGCTTTTTATTGAAAAATCAGCTGTTTTGACAGCTTTTGGGAGTTTGTTCCACCAGTGGAGAGATCAACAAATGGAGAAATGTCTGGACCTAGACAATCAGTAACCTTTTATATGGAGAGATGAGGGAGTTAGGTGAACAGAACGGCCTGACAGTAATGGCTGGGCTGGGGTGAAGTTTAGATGAAGGATTGTAGGTAGTGGTGGGCGTCAGGCCATTGGCAGTAGTGTAAAAGTCAGAAATGGCGTCGTATTGGCAGGCAGCAGAGGCGTAACATGAGAGAATTCCAGAGGTTAAAGACAAGTCAAGCTGAAGCATTTTGAATGCACTCCAGAGGACAAATAGCAGATGCTGGTAAACGGAGTGAGGGTGTAAAATGTCTACAATCCGGGTATAAGGAGCTGAGAAAACTAGTGGTTGAGGAAGTCTTGTAGTCCTTTGTGGAATGTGAAGCAGCAGGGCCAGTTCAACACACGGATGCCCAGCATTTTACACCCCTAGAATATATTGTGCTATACAACACTGCTAAATGCATTTTGTATATGGGTAGCTCATTACAATATCGTTCCATTCGTTCATATTAGTAAATGCATTAGCAATCATGAAGTAACAATGAACAAACATTTTACACCATTTATTAATCTAAGTAAATGTCAATTTACACTCATGCAACAGTTTTTCTGCAGGTTACATGATACATGTGGTGACAAGAGATTTTCTTTATTAGTTAGTTATCAGATCATTCACACAACTGATTAGTTCAAATAAAACACACATTCATTTAGGTGATAAATAAATGGCTGGCTGCTTTCAAAGTTGCATACTCTCTGATTAGGTACCTCTTTTGAAAAAGTAATTGCTTTGCAACTGGTAAAAAGAATGTGCTATATAGTATGAGTGCGTGTAGAATGAAATCCAGACTACTTTTGCCATGTCATCATTGTCATGTGACTAATGGTATCAGTTGCATTGCTTCAATACCATTCATAACTACTCTTTCATGTCGTCAAGGGATAGTAAATTGTTCATTAAATGCACACTACTGAATCTCGTTGGAAGTTATAGGTCATACGGGTACTTTTCACTTATACTGTTTTATGAGTATATGAATTCGGACAATCTGCATTTTCACAGTGTTTTAGTAGGGAAGGAGGCATATTCGGACACAGAAAATATCTTTATGATTGAGTCATTGAATCATTTACACAACTTATTTGTTCAAACACACAGGACATTCGGGAACGCCAGTATATTTCTCTGAGACACAGTAGTAAGTTCTACTGTGGCGTCGTTTGGAACTATTTTATTGGCAGTGCAAATAGACAAAGCAAATCTATAATGAAAGTAACTATCTTTGTGATATTGTTTGTATTCAACAGTTCACTAAATAACAAGGTATTTGAGTTACCAGATTTCATGAGAAAATGTAATAATTTTAAGAGGTGGCAATTTTGTATGAATTCGTATGATGTGATGGAAACATTTTAGGGGGAAAAAGCATGAAGGTCCAGCCTAAATCTAACCTTCAGTGGGGTGTAAGTAGATTGCATGAATGAGATATGAATTCATTTGAATTAGCCACCAATTTGCCAAAACATAAAATAGTTTTGGGGCAGGCACCCCTGGGGAAACTTGGGTTTCATTAGATCTTGCTCAAGGACACAGTGCCACAACCAAAGGAAAACCAATGCCAGTCAGAAGTTGCCACTCAGCACCTTTTTTCTTCTTTTTAACCAGTATAGCCAATTTCACATACATTTTTTTTTTGGGGGGGGGGGGGGGGGGATTAATTAAGTAAATACTACACACAACAAAATTTGTGCACGTAAAAGTTCAGGCAATACCGGTAAGTTAAAAACAAAGTAAATTCTATACTAGCACTCAATTCAAGCTTGTAGAAATTAGAGCGTAAATATCAACATTATAAAATTTTATACAACTTATATCATTGCTTTTGTTGTTAGGTTTAGTAACTTGCCATTTTTCAACTCAAAATTACATTCATACTCAAAAACTATCCATGTTACCGTCATATTGTGTACCAAGTATTGAGGTCTGTTCGGGTGGGTACAGCGTTACCTTTCATGTAAATGGGGTCTACACAATGTCTATTGTATTATTTACTTAAATATCTAAGTTAAGCATACACTTTAAAAGTGTAGTTTATTTCAGTGTTGTATTGTTGAGTAAAATGTACGTAGAAATTACTCAGCAAACTTTTACTGGCCAAGTTAAAGTTCCTTATTTTCTTCGTTAATTTGACTTAACTTAGTTAAGTAGAGTTTGCTTAATTTCATATGTGAATTTACTTCTGCGTGCAAAAACTTGCTGAAGAAAAATTAAGTAAATTTGACTTAAAATTTTTTTTAGTGCGCAAGTATGATTCCGGCGCTCCAACGTCCCCAAAACACCCGACCAGACGTGGAATAATTCAGTGGAGAATTCAGCCTCAGTAAGGAAAATGGCATTGGGCTATTTTTGACTGGCCATTGGGCTACTTTTGTTGCACAGACCTGTTTATAACGGTTTCAGGAATGAAGTTTAAATTTCTCAATGCTCACTGATAGCCTTCTGATGAGGGCAACAAACATTAAGAAATTCAAATCATTGACCAGGGACCAAAAATTTATTCATATTTATTGAAGACAGTTGCTGTGTCAAAATACAGAAATCACCAATGCATTTTCTTGTGGTTTAGAAAATGAAAACACTGCATGTACTTAAAATACCTACAGCATTTTGTATTGATCTGTCTTTCCCTTTCAGTCTCTCCTTCTTCCTCGCAATTACCCCTGAAATACGTCTTGGCAGAAAGCAGTGCCTTCACATCCTCGGGTCAATGAGACTTGACTAGCGCTCAACATTAACTTAAAATTCCCAGTGTAAACTTTAGAGATGCAAGATAACGCAACCTTGTCCATTGAGACAGTAGCATAAGACTGGAGAGACATCAAGCTCATTAAGTACAATTAAAGTATGACACCTGATTTTTGGGTGTTACTACATTTATTATAAGTGCTGCCACATTAGACCTGACATAAGTAAAATTGATGGAGTCCTATAGAAATCCACTCTGTTAGTCCAGCTCATTGTTCCCAACAGCTCCGAGTCCTCACAGGTGACATTTATATGGTAATGTTCTGTATAATAGCAGCAGTGAGAGCAAAAACTAACCGGAAAATCCACTTCAAGCTCCATTTTAGAAGTTGTTTATTTAAAAATGTTGCAGTTTTATCTCAAACCGCATGTAAACCAGCACAAGCTTGAGCATCATCTGTTTTCTGGGCAACACTTTACATTAAGGTTCCATTTGTTAACAATTAGTTCACTACATTAACATGAACTAACAATTAAAAATAAGTTTAAAGCATTTCTTAATCTTAGTTAATGTTAATTTCCACTATTAAAATCAGCGTTGGCCTGTCACATTATTTAATTGGCCTGAGCTAACAAGAACTAGCAATGAACAGTTGTATTATTAACAACTAATGCTAACAAAGATGAATAAATACTGCAACAAATTTCTCATTGTTATTGCATTTACTATGTTAACTAATGCCTTATTGTAAAGTGGTACCCATAGGGTTCCATTTGTTAACATAAGTTAACTAAACTAAATTAGTTAAACAAACTAACAGTTAAAAATACTTCTAAAGCATTTATTCATTTAAATTTTTGTTAATTTCAACATTTTCTAATACATTATTCTTTTTAAAATTAATTTATGTCTGTTAATATTATTTAAGGGACCTGATATGAACTAACAATGAAAAGTTGTATTTTTTATTAACTAACTTTAACAAACATTACTAAAAACTGTAACAAAAATATTGCTCATTGTTAGTTAATGTTAGATAATCCATTAACTAATTTTAACTAATGGGAGCTTATTGTAAAATGTTAGTTGTCTGCTGTTTTGGGAAAGCTATTAAGATTATCAATGGTTACCATGCTCTTTATTGTCATATATCAGACGAAAGTGGCATTGTTCTTGATGTGGTTATTCTTCTTCCTTGAAGTTTTCATTGGAGGTTTAGTTGCTGTTTTTGTGGATGGATCAATACGCTTTTTCACAGGCAGCATTTCACCTTGACCTGAGGTCTGGTAAACTCCTGTTCTCATTCTTCCTTTGTGGGTTTTCAGATCGTCAAGCACTCTCTCCATGCCTCCATTCTGACCACCAAGGTCATCACACCTGATCCCATCCACATCAAGAGCACCTCTCACGTGGAGAGGAGACCGCTTGCCTCCGCCTCTGACCCGGGGTGGTGGAGGTGGAGGAGGTGGAGGTGGAGGAGCAGGAGGTGGGGCAGAGGGCGCCCTCCTGTGGGAATATTTGGAAACACTGGTCCTTTCTCTCTGACGTTTTTCGTTTTTCACTAAGGAATGATAGTCAAAAGGGGAGAGGAGCAAATATTAAGATAGTTAATTGATTGTTTTTGTATAATGGTAATAAATAACAAACTGAAGAGCATGAAAATATATAAGAAAAAGCATACTCATCCAGACAGGCTATTGTATAGGACTTGACCTTAAGTCACCATGAAATCAAAATTGACCATTCTTATTATTAATGTAATATACCGTATTTATTATAAATGATTTATCCATGCACATCGTTAATTATTTTAATTCATGTGCCCTTGTAATCTTTAAACAAAGTAACTTCCCCTCCCTCTTACAACGACTGTCTGTATCTTCTAATAGAATATAGGCCTATCATCAGGGAAGAGATGATAGAAGACTTCTATCTTCTCGATGATGAGGGCAGGGCAACCCGTCCCTCACAAGATCACAGCAATGGTGATCCACAACCATCCAACGATCTAATCAATTCCCCATGGACTAAATCAAGTCCTGCCCTGCATTATTTCTTGTTTTTTAATTTTTTTTATTAAATACATTATTTCTTGTTCGAGAAGCCTTTTCACTCGGATATATGTCACAATAGGGATGAAAAGACTATCATCCCATTTTATGCCGAATTTAAGATCTGACGTGATTCTTTTTTTCTTTTTTCTTATTTCTTTGACAGAATCTTCCAGACTGATTGCCACAAAGGTGACACGCATGTTTTATTGGTGCGGCATGAGACTCCTGTGGTTTCGGTTTATCGGACTGAAATTTTTAATTTCAGTCACACTTTAATTTAGGGTCCAAGTCTCACTATTAACTAACTATACGACTTTTGCCTTAATAAACCCCTTACTACTTCTTATTAATAGTTAGTAAGTTAGTTGTTAAGTTTAGATATTAGGTAGGAGAATGTAGAATATTGTCATGCAGAATACGGCATTAATATGTGCTTTATAAGTACTAATAAACAGCCAATATCCTAATATGCATGATAATAAACAGCTAGTTAATAGTGAGAATTGGACCCTAAACTAAAGTGTTACCCAATTTTAATATCTGACTTCAACTATTGTTCAAAAGTTTAGGGTCTGTAAGACTTTTTTAATGCTTTAGAAAGAAATCTCTTATACTCACCAAGGAAGGATTTATTTGATCAAAAATATTGCAATATTGTGGTTTTCTTTTTTAATATATTTTAAAATGTAATTTATTGGTGTGATAGCAAAGCTGAATTCTCCACAGCAATTTCTAAAATTTTCAGTGTCTAACAATCCCTCAGAAATCATTATAATATGCTGATTTGGTGCCTAAGAAACATTTTCTATTATCATTACATATTGAAAACAGTTGTGAAGCTTAATATTTTTGTGGAAACAGTGTTACTTTTTTTCAGGATTCTTTGATGAATAGCAAAAGAACAGCATTTATTTCAAATACAAATCTTTAAATGTCTGCGGTCACTTTTGATCAATTGAATGCATCCTTGCACATTAAATGAAAAGTATTCATTTCTTCAAATCAAATATTATTGAACGGTAGCCGGTAGCAACTTACATGCTATTGAGAATTCAGAAAAGAAAAGCAGGCTTGGTTTGGATCTAAAGTGCTGTGTTTTGTAGAGGTCAGTGTTGTTGGTATAGCCCTAATGAGACATATATAGGAGCAACCTTCATTTTTCATCATTCATCATTTTTCAGTTGATTTAGAGGTACTTATCTTGTATGTTTGACCAATTAAAACTAATTCAAGACTGAGATTTTGACTTCTGCTCTTCTGCGCATTAATGCATCATAATGGAAAAAAGCTGAACAGATACAAAACACTAACACATGCGTTGCTTAGCGACATGCAATTGAGTTCGACAAGAAGAAAGTGCAGATGATGAGATGAGTATAGCCATGACTTGTTAGCTTGATTTAAATCTGTTAATGTGCACTAAGACTCATTCAGACCAAATGCAATCTCATTAAACATGCTCAAAACTATCCCCACAAGTGTGTCCATCGATTATCATTAGTCTCTATGGTCTTTCACCAGATTGTGAATGACATTCATATAGATAAAGGAAGATACGGTAAATTAGAAAGACTGTCATTGTCAATACACACTGCTAATTGTTACAGATATGCGTTAGAGGAAAAACTGTGGCTGATGAAGACAGAATTGAGTTTGGTTGTGCACATCAGGGTGTAAGCTACTGAATTTTGAGCCGTTTTTTATTGTTGAGTGATTAGAGTTACACACTGCCCCCTTGTGGCACTATGCTATTTCTATTTGCAAACCCTGTATTGGTCATTATTAGTCTTCCTTACAAGCATTACGATCATATATCTTTAAGGAAGTGAAAAAAAAGCTCTTTATATTACAATAACACTGATGATCAATCAATTGCACTTATCTTCAAATGAACTAATCCAAGTCTAAACTGTCACATTATTAACACATTACTGTCATGCGTTTTACAGGCAGTAATTCAATAATAATATATCTGCCTCGGCCACTAGATGGAGCACCATCTCTTTTCAGGATCTCACTTATGATGATGGCCAAAGTTACCCTCCCAGTATTGATGCGAGTGTTGAATTGCCGATAACTTCTGTCTTGGCCATATTTGTGCAATTTACAAACCCCCAAAGACTTGCTTTACAAACATTGTGAAACTTCTGCTCAAAAAAAAAAAAAAATGTCTTCCTGTTTGAAGTTTAAGCAGATGTTTAAAACTTGTCGGGTTGAAAAGTCTTGTGGATTTATTGGGTCCTTCACATGCCAACAAAAATAGCTGTTTCATTACAGTTAAAATTTAAGTAAAATTGCCACGTTCAAATTTGTTTTTAAATATCAATTTCAGTAAGTAGCAAAGGATGGTAGCCAGTAATCTGTTTAATTTCTTTAAAACATCTAAAAAATAAAACAAAACAGTAGCTACTACTACTTAACTACATATACTAAATATAATTTAATTTCAAAGTGTTGTAAATGTTCCTAATATCCCAAAACATCTGACTGTACCAAGCATTTAAATAGGTGTTTGGTAAGAATATTAGGCTAGTAAAAGTAGCGATAGGCTACTAATATTTTTCAGAAACATGACAGTAGTTCAGTTAGTAGGCTAGCCTATTAGAAATTGCAGCCAAATGCTACATCTCTGTTTTAAGGTGTGTTCGCACTTGGCAGGTTGGGTTCAATTAATGTGCTTTCACACTTGGTCCGATTGTCCGGTCTGAATCAGAGTTCGATTGCTCCCTCTCCCCTGCTGGAATTTGTGTTCACATTATATTATTTAGGTTCAAACCGTGTTCACACCTAGTTGCATCATATATATAATTATACGGGACATCATATATATAATTAAAATGTAATTATATATATATATATATATATATATATATATATATATATATATATATATATATATATTAAATTTTTTTACCTTTGGATTCGTTTTCAAAGTTCAGCACATAACGGCATATATAGCCTACATTCTCTCTGTTTGCAGTGCGTCAGTCACGCGTCAGGAAAGTGAACGAGAACACACTCAAAGGGCTCTATTTTAATTATCTAAGCACATGGTCTAAAGCGCACAGCTCAAGTGCACTAAGGGCATGTCCGAATCCACTTTTGCTAGTTTAATGACGGGAAAAAATGGTCGGCGCACCCAGGGCATGGTCTAAAAGGGTTGTCCCTATTCTCTTAATGAGTAATGGGTTTGGGCGTAACGTGCAATAAACCAATCAGAGTCTCCCAATCTCCCATTCTCTTTAAAAGCCAGTTGCGCTTGCGCCATGGTGGATTCGCTATTTACATGGTGGAATTTGCAAGCGGAAAAACGGAACACTTCTCTAGCGAGGAAACGGATCTGCTTGTACGCGAGGTTAAAGCGTGCGAACAGACCTTTTACGGGACAAAGTGTACGCGCTTTGTTCACCCGCCTATAGGCACATATTACTAACGCACTGTTTAAATAAAATAGCAACGTGCCAACAATGCGCCTGAACACACCTCGTTTTCAGACCAGTACACTCATGGGTACAAATGCATTTTCTATTTAAACAATGTGGCGCAGGACTTGAAAATGATAACTGCGTCGGGCTGAAACTAGCAAAAAACACTTGCGTCACACCTGGCGTCATCAATTACGTTTCACTTCCAAGATTTAGTACGATTGCATTCATACCAGCAGTGAACTCTTAGCTACCCCGGACTACCCTTTTTATGTGGACTCGGGTACATTTCGCACGTTTACACCTGAGTTCAGAAAACAGCGTTCACATCCAAATGAACCGAGCGCTGATGTCAATCGAATCCAGGTGCATACCAAAAAGTGCTAGTGTGAAAACACCCTGAAATGAACTGTGTTGTGATTGCTTCGTTAGAGCGGTTCGTTTGAATAAGTGTGAACGCGCACCAAACAAGCTGCGTGTCTGTCCGTTTGTTTGGTGCGCACCAGCTTTAGATGGAAGCGTTCACACTTATTCACTTGAACCGCACTAACAGAGCAAACTCTGGTGCAGTTCAACTCGTCATAGGAGCTACGTTACGCAGATCTTTGTTTTGCGTGCAACGGGGGAATTCCTGCTGCTGTTTTAACTCCTTTCCACATTTTATAACTCTCAGCTGGTAAAAATCGCACATACAATGACTGTATTTAGCCCAGCACACACCATTGTTTTGGATGTTTGGTAAGCTCCATAGCAAAATACACTTCATAAAATATGTTTTTTTGTTTGTTTTGTATCTTCAGGTTTGGGCTGCATCTGCATCCGAAATCACACACTTTCCTACTATATACATTGTAGGCGAAAAACAGTAGACTATGTGACGAGAAGTATGTCTGAATTCACAGTACTCATAAAAGAGAATGCAAAAAGTACCCAGCTGGGGTCTAGATGACCTATTTCCAGCGAGATTCTGAAGTGTGCATCCAATGGACACTACTATTCCATGAGGCCATGGGAGAGGATTTGTTAATGGTGGTGACACGACACAATTGACGCTGGTTGGTCACGTGATAAGGACAACATGACAAATGAAGTGCATCAAGATTACATTCACACTATATAGATCATACTTTTTTAGCGGTCGTGAAGTAATTACCTATTCAAAATAAGTACCTAGCCAAGAGAGTATGCGATTTGGGATGCAGACATCGTGTTAGAAATGGCAGTGTGAAAGCTAAGCGAACCAGGACTAAATGTATCATTTTCTGTATTTTCTTTGTGTGTGTGTGTGTGTGTGTGTGTGTGTGTGTGTGTGTGTGTGTGTGTGTGTGTGTGTGTGTGTGTGTGTGTGTGTGTGTGTGTGTGTGTGTGAACCTATGTGTCTCAGCTCAGCTGTAGCGTTGGGAAATTTGGATCATTCGGACAATTAATTTAAACGAATAGATTGTCAAAAATGATTTATTACTTCAAGTCCCTTTGTTATGAAGACTGTTTTCAACAACTTTTTTTTCATTTAGGAGCTGAAACTTACCTGTTAAAGTTTGCTATAATGTGAAAATAATCAAAATGGCTAATCTATTTAAAACCCCTCATTGTTTTTGAGCAAAAATATTTGACTTATTAAATCTGTTTAAATGATACATTATATCATTGAATAGTTATATTTTTAACATTAAAACATATTAACTATCCTACAAATTATTACCTCATTTCAAAACGTTGGGATATTGGAAGCATGATGGAATATATTGTGGCTTTATAAATTGGAAGACGTGTTCTTACAATGAATTTCTTACTCATAGCTTTAAACACCTTATTCTTTGTCACATACATCATGAAACTCATGTTTTATTGGTCTATAAGTAGCTCCTATTATTTTCAGGCTGTCTGGCCAAACATGAGTCATCAGGACCTGTGAATACATCTTCAATAAAAGTGTTCATCACTCAGAACATGTCAATTTATTCTCTTAATCACCTGTAATCACAACACTATATTCAAGTCCAGAGTTGAAAATTTGTCTAGCAAACCACAAAGCAAACAGTCCTTGCTGAAACTAATGCAATAAAACAAAAAAGAAGAAAACATAGCAGTTCTCACATGATAAAATGTCTAAAGATATTAGAATATATAAAACAAGAGAGTACCAGGAGGAGGAATCGCGCAACAATTTGGCTTCATGGTCAAATTACGACAGCATTATGATTTCTGTCTATAGAGGGTTCCCCTTTTTTTGGAGCGTGAAAAAGTACCCAGGGAGACAATGCAGAATTAGGACACTTCCTCTGGTGGAGGATGAGAGAGGGAGCAGTGAAGGGAAACAGAGGCTGGTTTTGTCTGAGCCCAGAACCGGCATCCAAACAA
The DNA here is from genome assembly GCF_965113295.1 of Leuciscus leuciscus. Lineage (NCBI taxonomy): Eukaryota > Metazoa > Chordata > Actinopteri > Cypriniformes > Leuciscidae > Leuciscus > Leuciscus leuciscus. The sequence goes on along the minus strand of NC_138727.1, from coordinate 41,200,780 downwards.
CACAAAGCCTGCCTAACCAGCCATTCACTTTAACTGGGCCTCTGTGCATAGCTAATGCACTGAGAACGGCTTCACTCAAACAGCACAAAACAGAGGATGGGGGAAGTGGGGTGAGGGGAATGTGAAGGAGTTATTAAAGAACGCTTCTGAGAGCAGAGAGTTTCATCATGCAATCAGATGTGCCGTCCATGCTTTATGTCTACATTGTGTGCAGAACTCCTAATCGTTGTATTCTTCATTCAATAACAGGAAAAGGAAATGATAAACTATCTTATCTGAGAATGATTTGGGCTTCTGTCTTTTCTTGAACTCTGAAGGATGTGGTACTGTTTACACTTGTATAATACTAAACACAAATTAACTATTTTTGTAATGCTTTTGAAAGAAGTGTCTTAAACTCACCAAGGCTGCATTTACAGTATTTGATCAGAAATAAAGTAAAAACAGTGATATTGTGAAATACTATTATTAAAATTTTTCAATTTTAATTCGTTTTATATAACAAATGTAATTTATTCCTGAGATGGCTCAAGAAACATTTCGTATCATTATCAAACAGTAGAATTATTTATTATTTTGTGGGGGGAAAAACAGCATTTATTTAATATATATACAGTATATATATATATATATATATATATATATGTGTGTGTGTAATGTCTTTACTGTCATTTTTGATCAATTTAATGTGCCTTAAAAAAAAACCAAAAAAAAAAAACCTATTGACCACAAAATAAAATAATGTAGTGTACTTGTGATAAAGTTTGAAGTTATAAACTTGGTTTCCTTAGAGAAGTCCTGGTGATTTAGCCTCCCCAGACCAGTTCTCCACGTTCTTGAGGTGTGATTTCATATAACACTACCAAAATATGCCAGAAAATATTTTGTACTAATCCATACTTCAGTTTGTTACTCACCGAAGTGTGTATGTGACATCATGAAGACCCTAAACATCTTCTACAGAAGTACTTAAACATCAATGCTTAGCCATCAAATTGCAATTGTAGAGTTCAGTTTACTGTCTACATTCGTACGGTAAATTACATTTTTGTGGCATTAAACACGTTTATGGAGTATGATCAAACTTTCACAGCAAGATTCCTTTCAAACGAATGCTCCGCCATGACAGTAGCTGACCTGAAGCATACAGTGTAAGTTAACGCCCTTTATAGCATCCCTAGTGGTAAGTCTGAGAATGTAACATGCACGTGCGCTGCTTTTGAGTTATACAACAATGAATAGGCCTAACATCAAACTTGTGTAGATGAAAGCATTTGTTTATGTACTTGTAGTATGTTTCAGGCTAAGAGATTGTAAAAATGTAAAACAGGTATTGGAAAGAGATCGGAACAAGAAATAAACAACGAGAGGGAGGGAGAGAGATCTCACCCCTAACATTTATTTAACTCTATTTACAAGTTTGCAGAAATATCAATCTGAGCAGAGATATTGGTCTTCTACAAAAAAGACTGCTACAGAAAACTGAAAATGATTTCAGTGTCAGAATGAACAGAATGGAGGGCAATTCAACAATGTTTGCAACTCAACATAGCAATAAATCACACAGCTGTAACAGAAACTATGTACACATTTAGTATTTTGTCATTCAGGAAGATACACTTAAGTTTCATCTGGGATAAATTAATCCTTTCTTAGGATTATATTACACGATTAAATACATAACATATGATACCGTAGCTTAAAAAAAACTTGGAAGGAATGGTGATAAAAAGGAAGTGATCTGCGTAGCTACACATTGTTGAATTGCATTTTTGTAAGAATACGATGGAATAAAGAAAACAAAAATAAGCTCTGAGGTCTCCATTTAAGATTGAAATGTAGAAATGTGAGGTCATGAGGAGTTACTGAAGACTCTTTGTCAATATTTAGGTTTCTTGGACAGGTTCATGGAAGGCACGCTACTGGTCACCACAGAGAGGTAAGGCGAGGGCCTCCTCCGTCGTACTAAAACTGATTGTGCTTATTTATGTTTTTATCCGTTTGTGTATTCACATCATTTGAAAAACTTTTTGAACAACAGATAAATATATTCATGCGTAAACGAGGGTGCTTGACACCTCAAACACTCTACGTCCGGTATGTAGTTTATATTTAGTGTCAAAGAAGAATTATCACATGTTTAGTTCCGTCAGTTATGGCTCCTGTTAAGGCCTTCATGTGATGAGCCACAGGGCAGAGATATGCAGAAGACGAGCAAGATCGCTTCAGTTCACTACTGACCTCAAATAAGTCAGACTGGCTACAATAATTATATTGTTTCCCTCAGAGGAAAAAAAGCCATGGAAGTTAATGATTGTCAAGATTGTGTGTGGCGAGTTGTTTTAAAATACTTTCAGGGAAGAAAATAAACCATTGAATGCTTTGTAGGTAGAAGTCTTTTTTTTTTTCTCGATTCTTCGTTAAAGTGCTTAAAGGGTGTCAAATGTACATGGTATGGAGGTGGTTTTGCCAGGGTTTGGCACAGGGCTCACGATGAAAAGCACAGCAAATCCACAGCACTCAGAAATCACACACGTCTTCATGAGGGACCAGAAAGAGGTGAGGATAACACATGCGAGAGTAGATTGTTCACACAGGAGAGGTACCTGATCGAGCCCAGCTTTCCTGGTAAGTGCCCTCCCTTAGGATGTATTGCCGTTCTGGGGAAGCAGGGAGAGGATAGGGGGACTGGTGAAGGAGAGAGCTGTTAGGGCTTGTGATGTCGCCTTCGGCAACAAATGTCAGGTCCATGCCGCTCTCCTCTTCCTCCAGCACCCGGACCTCTCCGTCGCTCCTCCAGTCTGTGATCCCGGACGAGCCCCCTTTTTGCGAGTGCGGAATCGGGGATAGTGAGGAACTGAATGGTGTTGGATTTCGGTCTGTGGCGTTTCTGAGAGCTCTATTGGGAGGCATTAGGGCTCGTCTAGGCACTTTGCCCTCCACTGTTGAATCTAAGCTCTGCGATTGGTGGCTGGCACTGAGGGCGGAGCCATTCTCCTTGGATCGGGGCCGGTTCTTGTGGGAGACGGGGGTGGAGCTGAGATTGTTGGCGTCTGCTTCCGTGTCAAGGCGCAAGAAGTCAGGAAGGACAAGGTCGGATTTGTTCAGCAAGCCCCGCTGGTCGTCAGCTCTGTTGCTCTGTGCTTTGGATATGAGCTCGAAGAATTCTGGTTGGACAACACACACACAATTTTAAACCATTTTATTTGTTGAAATGTGACAATCAACACACTTTTGACACATTACAGCAAGCGTGAGATAGAAAGCATTCTTGCAAGACCTCGGCAACAGATTACCTGCAGCTGCCAGTTCAAAGTGTGCTTGTGTTAGCATTAGCTACATCAGCCAGTGTTGCTACAGAGACTTTGTTAGCATAAGATGTAGCCAGGATCAACATCTGCGCTTAACTAGGTCAAAGAAAAAGAGATTATTCAAGAAAGTGAAAGGGGAATAGTTTTTTACCTTCAGCTTCATCTATATTAAGCTTTTTCTGTTTTTGCTTTTCCACTTGGGCCCTGGTTTTCACAGCCGAAGCCTTTCCTGCCGCTTTGTCCTCCCCCTGGGTAGCGACAATGAGAATGGGGCACATTAAGGGTGCGTGGATGAGAACCGCCTCTTCTGCGAGGCTTTCTCTAGGGGAACAGGGCTAAAACTACAGGGGCATCGTAGGGGCACTGGGTGGGTCTAACTAGTAGTAGTAACTACCACTAAAGCGAGTGTACATACTCACTCTACTTGTGCAAGCATACTAAAGTCAATCTCCATACAGCACAGCATCTCACTGCAGAAAAACCACCACCAGCACAGCATGCCACCACAACACCCAACATCGGTGAACATCCACGCTTCACTTTCTCTTGTCTTTCCACCACTTCTCTCAACATATCACACAGCTATCAGTAACTATAAATACTAGATAGTCTGTACAAGGGAGGAACCCTTGAACCAAGGAACTCTTGGCGAACAGAGGCTGCTATCCCCTCACAACGGTGTGGTGTGTTGAAGGAAAGGAAGTGGTAAGAGATGGGTTGCTGTGATTCAAGAAGATGGGTTAGATCATCCAAATGCCCAGAAATGCACAGATACACATAGCCTTCAGACCAGGAAAGAATAGGGGAGCCAGCCATGCACAGACTCCCCACACACAGGCCAGAAAACACAAAAAAAGAAAGAGAGGAGATTGAAGTGAATGTTCTGGAGATTGAGGTCTTACTGTGGCAGACTGGCTTCGCGTAGACAGAGGTGGGCCATGACTTTTAGATGAGACCAGCTTTTGTTTGTCTGTTCAGAGAGGGAGAGCGTTAACTCATTCTGTTCAAGTTAATTACAAGCAAACTATTTTAAAGACTACACGGTAAAGTATTTACAACCTATTTTACTTGATTTTTTCTTTGGTGTCAAATTCTTTTCTTTGAAATCAAATAATCAAATTGGATGGTGGGAATGATGTCTGTCCTATATGTGTGTGAGCATCTTGCCTTTTCCTTGAACGTGGTCTCCCAATTCCAGAACCACCCTCAGTCCATCTAGATTAGATATAGGAAGCCCAAGATCAAGTGGCTCTTTCTCTCCACTCTGCCCACACAAGAAGACCAACATATTTAATTAATATCCATTTCATAAAATCACAAAACACATTTCACATGTTATGATGCATTAGTCCAATTTCCTCCATCTCGCACTCTAGTCCACTAATTTCATTCTCCAAATAGCAACATGATGGAAACAAAATTTGCACACTACTGTGTAACCTGATAACCCAACATGATTCTTAACTCACAAACAAATCATCATCATGTTTTTTATGAGAATTCTGTGCACAATGCTATGATAAACCAGTTCAGCTCTGAATGTATTCTGTTAAAAGTTCCAAAAACTAATCATTGAGCAGCTTGTGTAAAAAAAAAAAAGTTACTTTATAAGAAGGGCTCTGCCAGGAACAATTATTCCCATGAATAAATTGTTTTTTGCACAATATTGATACATGCCCATATAATAACGAAGGATACATCCATTAAACTATATTTTCCTCATGTAAACAATAAGCAAATGTTTAACTCACTATCCTGGCCACCAGGTCTCCTAAGTTCAGGCCATATTTGGCCACCACCGGTCTCAGCACTTCTGTAACCGGCTTAGTAGGTTTCGCTTTCAGCCCAACAGAACGATTTATAGGCACCAGATCCAATCTGTGAGGGAGAGATGGAGAGAGAGAGAAGTTAAGGAAAATAAACTTTAATAAACTGAATCCTGATGAATGTTAGATAATGAATGAAATGTAAAAAAAGAAATGAATACATAAAGACAGATAAAAAAATATATAGATGAAGGAATGAATGAATGGACAGACAGAGATAAAAACAGATAAACGGGTGTGTACCGGAATAGCGTACGTTTCTCCAGCCGCAGATCTCTGGAGCACAGTGTCATGCAGTCCTGGTCCAACACTAAAGGCTTTACAAGGACAATACATGCTATTATAGTCTATTACAGCATTGCAGTATCAAATGATGCAGATGCACACACATGCACACACACACACACACACACACACACATGCACACACACACACACACACACACACACACACACACACACACACACACACACACACACACACACACACACACACACACACACACACACACACACACACACACACACACACACACACACACACACACACACACACACACACATAAATGCAGCACTCAGCACAAAAACACACATATTGAAACCACCTTGTTACCTTTAAAGGTAGACAAGACAAAATCAAAAGCAAAACTGAAGGTACCCTAATTATTGATCATTATAGAATAGTTTTACCACAAAACACCATTAGCACCCTGCATTGGTTAGCTGAACTACAGTTTAATATGCATGTTACCTTTTCCCCTCCCACTAGGAACAGATCCACAGCAGCCAGATTAATACTGAGCTTCTCGCACAAGCCTAAGAGCACCTCTCTGATGGAGACGCCCGGCCTGATGGGTACTGAGCAGCATGAGCCATCCGGAAGGTTAATGTTACAGTGACGCACCGTACGCTCGGACAACGACATGGAGTTACGTGACACCTCACCCTGTCAGACAGAGGAACACAAATGAATGAACAATGCAAATAAATGAAAATAAATAAATAATAATAATAATATTAAATTGGAGAAAAGATTTGGAGGATATATTCTTAAAAGAAATAAATATACAAGAAAACTACATAATATAATCATGTTATTTAATAATAACATCATTATTATGAACTGATTGGGTTGTTTTAATGCAAAAAATATATATATTTGGTCATTTTAACAAAATACTAATAATCATAGACAGACCAACATCAGCTCGAGTCAAATGCGTTTGACCCACCTCGTTTTTTCCAGAACCAGAGGTAGCAAGTTCCAAACTCGCACCAGATGACAAAGAGCCCTGTGATTCTCTCCGTCCGTTACTTCCTGTAAAGCCTGTAGTGAAAGACAAATAACATTCATAAATGACAACCTGGAAAATGCAGGGGAATTGGAGAAACTGGAGGAAAAATTCAAGGAGATGAGAAGAACATAAATAAATGCAAAAGTTTATGAGCATCGTAATTGCACTGTAAATGTAATGAAACTAAATAAAGGTCACTGATGTCCTCCACTTACTGTAGTCTCCAAGGTCCTTCTTCTTAGATCCTTTTCCGAAACTTCTATTTCTGGACCAAGAGAAGAAAATGCTTTTCTTTTTATCGCTATGTTCATCTCTGCTGTCTTCATTCAGTGACCTTCCCGATTTACTTTTCTTGTCATCCTGCACCTTCAAAAAAAGGTCAATTATTTTCCATACTCAAAAATAAAGGTGTTACAAAAATTCTCTCTGGTGGTCAGAGAAAAATTTTCTAACACTTTACAATAAGGTTTCATTAGTTTAGTTTAGTTAACATGAACTAAGAATGAACAATACTTCTACAGCATTTATTAATCTTAGTTACTGTTAATTTCAACATTTACTAATACTTTATTAAAATCAAAAGTTGTGTTTGTTAACATTAGTTAATGCACTGAGCTAACATGAACTAACAATAAACGACTGAATTTGTATTAACTAACATTAACAAAGATTAATAAATACTATAAAAATGTATTGCTCAAAATTATTAGTTCATGTTATTAATACATTATCTAATGCTAACAAATGAGACCATATTGTAAAATGTTACAAAAAAATCTAATGTTACATGAAACACTGATATGCTATTGATAAGATATAGGTCAGGAATTTACTGTCTAAAATTAGATCTGACTGGAAGGCATGGTGGGATGATAAATGAGACGATTCTCTCTTCTTCGAAAGCTTCAATGATAACTATACTAATACTTGACTAAGCAAACAAGAACAGAATGCTAACAATAGCTTTAATCTCACACCTGAAAAACAACAAGATAATTCTCATGAGTGTGAAGCCATTCCCAAATAACTTTTAAGGACAGTTCAAGAAAGACATTTAAGCCAAATGATGTGAAGCATTTGCTTAATCTTCCTGATAAATTTCATAAATAACATCTACAAACATTATTACATTATGTATTGTTGAATCCATGATTCATAAATGTTCATACATAATCACATATGAATGTACATAAACTACTGAAAGCATAACTAAACCTTCCACTGGGAGATAATTGGAGGTATCGTTATTTGATGTGCTTCACAGATTGTTTGATTTTGTGATTATGTTAAAAGGAAGTCAATGTGTCAACTGCAAACAGACCATCATCTTTCTAATGAAGGGTGTGAGACAAAATAAACATCACCGAGTGTGTGTGTGTATGTGTGTGTGGGACCCGTGTCACTGTGGGGACAAAAATTAAGGTCCCCATGAGGAAACAAGCTTATTAATCAAACAGAATGAGTTTTTCTGAAAATCTGTGATGGGTAGGTTTAGGGGCAGGGTTAGTGAAAAGGGATAGAATATACAGTTTGTAAAGTATAAAAACCATTACGTCTACGGAGAGTCCCCAAAAAGATAGCGAACCAGACGTGTGTGTGTGTGTGTTACCTTTTTAGGTGTAGAGAGGTTAGAGCGGTCAGAGCTTGTGCTATGTTTAGATGTGGGGCTACTGGGGACCTGGTAGGGGTCTGGAAGAGGACGCCCCTCCACCTCTGCAAGCATACATTCTTGATACAGGTAGGACTTTAGGAAGCGTGTGTAACTGTCAAACTTCATCAAGTTGAAGATCTATTGAGTAAAAAAAGAAGAGTGGCACTGTAAAATCAGCATGCTGAAAATCCATATTGGTCCAGCATAGCCATATTTTTTACGTTTGTCAACTAGCATATTTTTTCTAGTCTCACTGGTTAAGCTGCTTAAGTAAACTGGTGGGGGCACAAGCATATCATGCTGGGACCGGCATCCTTAACAAAAACAAATGCTGATGACCAGCAATGTGGGTCTTCTCAGCTGGGATAACATACACTTCCATTCAAAGTTTGAGGTCAGTAGTATTTTTTTAATACATTTTTTTATTTAGCAAAGATGCAGTGAATTGATCAAAAGTGACAGTAAAAAATGCAAATACAGTGGTACAAAGATTTAAATAAATGCTGTTCTTTTAAACTACTCATCAAAGAATCCTGAACAGCTACAGTATCTGACATTGTAAAATGTGGCCAATATAATGTTTCTGTGAATCTGTGAATTACAGAGATCTTGGATAAAGAGGTGACAGCCAGACAGGAGCCTCTAAATGCTGCTACGTGATTCTTTGCCTTCAAAGACACTTTATAAGAACACATTCTGCACAAAGGTCGCCCGAAGGTTTCCTAACGGTTATCATGGGATTGGAGTGTACAGGATGCTACATTCATGTTCTTATGACATCACAGTGCCGAAAATACTTTATTATTAGACATCTTGCCTGCAGCCCTCAAAGATGGGGATGCGATGGTAAAGCCTTACAGACATGCAGCGGAGGGAACACAGTCATTTTAAAAAGCAATTGTTGTATACTTCTGGGAATTTTTTTTTTATGCTGTCATGTGTCATGAACAGTAACTTAAATCATTTGCTGATTATTCTACATGAATTGGTCTGAGAAAGATATCAAGTAGACACGCGTTAAAAAACAAAACAGGTCAAGGCATGTAAAGAGATTTTCCACAATTTCAAAATCTTCAGGGTGGACCTGACACCCACACAGCCTGATATGAACTTTATGATGTGCAGTGCACTGGGAAATTTGTAAGCTCTGTTAATACTTTTATCATGCTTTTTACTCATGTTACACCCCCAGGTTTTCAGTAAATATCCCAATTTGAACACTTCCTGTCTCACCTGTATCTGTTGCTCTTTAAACATGTCTGGCCTTGGTGCGTTGAGTATGTCGTCAGCCAGCTGAGCCTGACTATCAATGTTGACGGGTGTGGTGGCCTTACTCGACAGGAAGCTGTTGTAGATCTCTCTAGCCCTCTGGGACAGCTGGAGGCCAAAAGTTATGACAAGGTCACAATCAAACAGCCAATAACAAACCTTTATTTCATCCTGTCCACATTAAGGGTGTATTTAGTATCCTAAATGGACTGCTATGGACATAAAATATCGGTAACACTTTACAATAAGGTTTCATTCGTTAACATGAACTAACCATGAGCAGTACATTTGTTACAGTATTTATTTATCTTTGTTAATGTTAAGTAAATAAAAATACAGCTGTTGGTTGTTAGTTCACAGTGCATTAACTCATGTTAACAAATTCAACTTTTCATTTTAATAATGTATTAGTAAATGTTGAAATTAACATTAAGTAAGGGATAATGTACATCCAGCCGGTTGTTATCTCAGAATAAACCCCCGACAAAGTGATGAGGGAGGGGTCTTGCATCAGCCTGAAGGGGGTTTATTCTGAGATAACAACCGGATGGATGCACATTGTCCGGCTAATTAAACGTCTACTTGCCACAGAAGTAAATACAGTAATTAGACACGAAATATTGATCTGAGTTGAAATATTTTATAAGGTCTTTAAACACAATGCTTCCGCGGAGAGAGCAGTTGCTAGCGTGGCAAGTTCAAACTAGACGGACCGTTAAGAGATACGGTATACAGTCATACCACTCATTACACAGCATTTCGCCACATAAATAATTATGGAGATGAGATATTGATTTCAGATGAAACTGTTTTAAAATCGTACCTGCTTGTATCTTATAATCCAACAGTGTACAAAACAATAGTCACAAAATGGCAACAGCTGTGTTTGTATGAAACAAGAGAGAGCGAGTCCACGATACTGGATGGCATAATTAAATAACTGTACACAAAATATTGATTTGACTGAATTTTTATATTTATTAGCTCACCAAATGCAAAACTTCCACGAAGAAATACTGGTCCTAGTATTCAGTACTCAAGTATTTCACAGAGCCTTGTAATAACAAAGATTAATAAATGTTGTAGAAGTATTGTTCATTCTTAGTTCATGTTAACTAACGTAGTTGACTAATGCTAACTAATGAAACCTTATTGTAAAGCGTTACCAAAATATCTTATAAACAGCATTAAAAAATTAACAGCATATGTTTTGTGATCAAGTACCCAGGTTAAAGAAATATTGTAAATATGATGACTTTATACCTGTTTCTTGTCTGTTTCAGGTACATGGCTGAAATATTCACACGCTTGCCAAAATAAAATATTCTCCTCACTGAACTCTTTCTTCAGAAACTCCTGCAGGATGAAGAGAAAAAGAAATAAGATCAAATAATTAAACATTCAAAAAAATTGTTTGTGTAAAATGGTTCTTTACATGTTTTGTCTTTCATTAAAAACCTTTCAACTACGAAAAAACGGTCTCAGTATCTGCTCACTCACTGGCTACATTAAATTCTCTAGGCATTACTTGTTTTAGAGATAAGGAAAATCCTTTCCAAATACTTTCTTGTGGTTTTGTTTGAAACCTTGAATTCAATGAGTTACTCATGCAACCTTGCTAAAAAAAACTTTACTACCTATGCAAGATTTGATAAGAAAAGTATCTGAGGACTTCACATTTTCAATTAAAATGCATAAAGCATAACTTGTATTCTCAGACAATATTGCTATAGGATTCTTTAACACAGTGCGGCTGCTTTGCAAAAGGATTACATGGACTGATTCGTCGTACCGAGAAATATCGGACACCAACAGGATCCTGTAGCAGGCGCTCGAAGCAGACAGCCCATGATGCAACACGCCGTTCAGTGTGGCGTCTATGGCATTGCACGCTAGGTAGGCTGGCATTGCTGTTCAGACTGTTATCACTGCCGCAGCCTTTCAGGTCCACACTGTTCAGCTCTAGGCACAAACAATGAGATAACAATGTACATATTATTCACACCAAACACAGAGGCACACTAATTTTTGTTAAGAAGAAGCTTATAATAACATGAAAGTTTATTATTATTTCTATATTTTTTTTCACATTTTGCATATAACACTCATACAAAATAATCCTTCAAAACCCAGAAATGCCCAACGGGACTGCCTGAAAAAAAAATCAGGGTGTTCTAAATTAAGACCATACTCTTAAAATAGACCTGCGTTTGAAAATAAACAACAGAAACGTCAGAGCTAGATGTGAGATATTACATTATATCATCAGCCCTTAACCTGATTTCTTAAATCACCTGACACTTCTGCTCCTGCTGTTAGATTAGATGCTCTCCTTTTAGTTTCTGCGTGATTCTGATGTGGTCGGTGAGCTCTTGTAATCAAATACTATCGATTAAAGTTACAAAGCACATTCTTCTTTAAAGGCACAGTTCGCTAAAAATGAAAAGTCCTTATTTACTCGCCCACGTGTTGTTCCAGACTCATATGCTGTCATTTTATCTGTGGAACTCGAAAAATCAAACAGTTCATAGTGAACAGGAGTTGTCATGCTGTATAAACAACAAAAAGTAGCATAAAAGTCATCCATATGACTTTATTCCATGTCATTATGAACTGTTACTTGTACGCACAAGGTGAGGAATAATGCCTTGAGGGAACTCTTTCCTAAATAATCCTCAAAAACACTGAAAGGAACATCAATAAGCATTTAGCAACGTAGTCAACAACAACAAAATAGTCATACTGATAGTCATATAGTCATACTGACTAAGCGAGACAAAAACTGCTTTAGCCCAGCTCATAATAAAAACCTACACTAAAAAACAAGCGCTCAGAAGAAATCCCAAGGTTAATTTTCAGATGGACTCCCTCTGAAAGAACCTCAACAGACCATGGGTCACTATCAGCACGACCTCTTACCTGGGTAAAGCTGGTACGAGCCTGTGTGATGCCACTTCACCAGGTATTTCATGCCAATTGGACGCCAATTGGCTTTGACATCCATCACCCCACATTACACACACACACGGCCACGGTGAAGAGGGTGAACAGCCATCAAACTGTCCATTGAGCTAATGCACACGCTGGAAGCTAACTTTATCAGCAACTAGGAACTATCTAAACAACACAGACACGGTGACAAGCCTACATGCATGTATAGTGGTAAACAGATAGTAGCCTGCGCACAAAGCTCTGAACGGGTAGATGATAAATTATTGAAAGCAGAGAGAGGAGGGAAACTTAGAAGGTAGAGGTAACAGGAACCTGCAATATTAATGTTGAACCAACAGAGCCAACCGGTAGCACCATAACTGAAGACAAACGTGCACACACAAACAGATGAGAGGGTTTACATCTGACTGCACTGCATCAAATGCCCATTGGTCCTTTTGTAAAAAGGGGTCAATGACAAATAAGAGTGCCCACAATTAAATATGCACCTTACTCATTCTCAAAAAAGTTTTAAAATGTATATATATTTTCAAGGTAATTTTTTTAATTAATTTTTCATTATGATTTATTAATTCATACATTTAAATATATATTATGTAATATAAATGTATTAAAAATATAGCTAGGTTTTGAGGAGTCACAGCACATGACATTTTACAACCGTAACTACCCTTTTAATTATTTGATATTATAAGACACTTTACTAACCTTTTCACAGTCATGAGAGACCGCAGAGGTTTCTTATGATATAATTTCCTATTTTAAGTTTCTGTTTTTTTGTTGTTGCATTTTTGCCTTATCGTTGGCCAAACCACGTGATTTTTTGGGGGTGGACAAAAGTTTTTTGAATATTAATATGCAGTGATTTTTGTTTTGTTTGTTCCCCTTAAAAATAATAATAAACGGTTATGCCAAACTAATTAACACTTTACTTTTCAAGAATTATTATTTTTTTCATTATGATATAAATGTATCACCCTCACATTTTTATGCATTTTTTATTCTTTATGCTTCTCCCAGAAAAATACCAAAATGAATTTTAATTTAGATATTAAAAACATGTTTATCATAGAGGAGGTTCATTCAGGTATTTGTATTTATGAATTGCTCTTTGAATAAATTAATAGATCAAGACCAAAAAAAATCTGCAGCATGTCATTGACCCCTATAGATGCAGATTCCTGTACACTAACTAGTCTTGCACAAGGAGAGGTCCAGACTGTAAAGCTCACACCGAGGCGTCTACAAGAACACAGCTCAAGAAGTCTAAAGACAGCAGAAAAATGAAGAAAATGAAAGGTTGCTGAGATTTGCACTTTGATCTCAAGATGGATGGGTATTACTGACATTTGAAGTGGTTCCCCTTAACTCACTATCTCTTTGCTTTCACAGGCAGATTTACGACATCCTGCTATGCTGATAATTGATCCTGGAGCAGTTTCTAAGGGATAAATCTGGCCCCGGGATCTGAACACTGATCTAGCCTGCCTGTCCTGGTTAACTACAAGCTGATCTCAATTCAGATCCTCTCACGGTCGTTGTGTTTGAAAGGCAACTTGACAACAACACAGACATTAAAAACGACACTACAGGATTGTAAATGTAACAGCCCACTGAAGTAAATTCCTCACAGTTTTGCATTCATACATTTGTCCCTATGCGCCTTTTGTTATGCATAAGGTTGAAAGATCTATGGCTCTGACTGGCAGCGTTAAGCAAACATTCACAGAAACCCTGGCACATTCACACATGCTAATTGGGACATCGAAGGGGGATTCGGGAGGTAGTTAGGGCTTGTTCACTCCTAGTGCAGTTGGATTTGAAATGCAGAGATTTAGGCCAAAACAGTAACTCGGTCTGGCATGAAGAATCACAGACAACACACTACTTATGGTACAACCATTGATGCTGTTCCTCATTAATGGCTTTGTATAAAAAGAGGAAGTTGGGCCGAAGTTTTAAAGAGGCACGTAATGAAACATTAGAATTTGCTTTGGCACATTATACTGTTCATTTATGGTGATCTGAAAGGAAAACCGATCACAAAATTTTTTGGCAACTGATCTCAAAAATAGCCAAAAGAACTTCAATTACATTGTTTACACAGATAAAATGGCACAAAGACTTTGCCTTGATTTGTCTATATTCATCCAACAAGCACTCATAGGGTAAAAATTGGGGGGATGGATGGCAGATGGAACAGAGAACCAATCTTATCAAGAGGATCAGGCGACTAAAAGACAGCCAAAATGGTGTTTGCTTTCTCCTTCATTTGGTTAGAGCTCTCTCTGTTTCAGATCTACATATACAAACTACATTAACATTGAAAACACAGCATAGAAAATAACAGCGAGCCTGAGACGAGATATTAGAAAAGAGCTGTGAGTAATTGAGGAAATGTGAGTAGTTTAGGAAAAAAGCACAAGATGGTGAAAGTAATGGATATATGAAGAATGTAAAAGTAATTAGATCCCAAAGAGACCAAGATGTTTAGATGTTTAGAAAATATGACAGATCTTATGAAGTTAAAAATAAACTGTGATAGAAAAGTGGAATGAAATGGAATACCGAAAAACAGACAATTGATCAAGAGGATCAGATGTGATTTGAGATTGAAACATTGATTACTCACCACCATCGGAGACAGCCGCAGACTGCAAGAGAACACAGAAAGACATGTGTGAGTGACTCTCTTCACCAACACAAATACACACTGAAGTCTGCAACACAGCAGGGTACTCTGGTGGCATGATACACACACCAGCTCTTCCTGTTTTACTGCTACAGTCTTTCACACACACACCTCCTCACTCATTCAGAGATAATGAGATGCATCAGGCACATTCCAGACCCCGCCCACTGTGACACATCAGTACGGCCCAGTTTGATTTGCCTGGGCATGTCACTTAGTGGTTTAGTAAGAGATTAAGCAAGAGACTGAAACTTTCTTTATTACAAATATTGAGTCATAGAATTTTTATACAAATAGTCAAAGCAGATTCTTGGTTAATTGCATCAAACCTATATTTCGATAAAGCATTGCATTAGTGATTTTTTCACAGTATAATGACCCATTTATTGCAAGGTCAAATGATGCATGTTACTGTCATAACAGAGGCATTCAGGCAATAAGTGGATGTGTTGAATGAGTTATTTCCATTAAATGTGGGCTCAAAGGTCAGTAAGTGATGAAATACCCAGGGTGTGCTTAAATAGTAGCACTTTATCTACAAATAGTATACTAATAAAACTGGGAGCAAATACTTTGATTTCAATTTGGGCCTTTTTATTTTATTAGTATACACAGCGGTTCAACATTTTTAGGTCAGTGAAATAGTTTTTTTGACAAAAAATAAAAAATTTATTCATCAAGGGTGCATTACATTTTTTTAAAAGGGACAGTTGAGACATTTAGAATGTTACAAAAGATCATCAAAGAATCATCAAAAATGTATCAGAGTTTCCACAAAAATATTAACCAGCATAACTGTTTTCAACTGTGATGATAATAAGAAATGTTTCTTAAACAGCAAATCACTAATTAGAATGATTTCTGAAGGATCATGTGCCACTGAAGAATGGAGTAATGATGCTGAACATTCACAATATTACTGTTTGTACTGTATATTTGATTAAACAAATGCAGCCTTGGTGAGCATAAGAGCCTTAAATATAAAAAAAATCATAATGACCTCAAACATTTGAATGGTAGTGTATATACTTAAATAAATATTTTTTTTTATTATATAAAATATATTAAACTAAAGATCACACAGCACAACATGTAATGAACTAGAGTAATCTATAAAAGAATAAAAGTAGCAAGAATTACACTGAATTTGTGAATGTTTTTCTACATCTGTGAAAATGGTAAAGAAAAATCTGCAGAATTATGATGAATGGATGCAAATAAGGCTGATAGGGCTGGGAAAAAATTAATCGCGATTAATCGCATCCAAAATAAAAGTTTGTGTTTGCATATTATATGTGTGTGTACTGTGTATAATTATTTTGTATATATAAATACACACATATGCATGTATATATTTAAGATTTTTATTTATTTATATATAAATTATTTATATTTATAAATAATATAAATTATGTATAAATGTATATACAGTATATACATGCAAATATTTCTAAAATAAATACATGCATATGTGTGTATTTATATATACAAAATAATTATACACAGTACACACACATATAATATGCAAACACAAACTTTTATTTTGGATGCGATTAATCGCGATAAATTTTTTCCCAGCCCTAAGTGCTATACTGTTAAGAGCTGAAAACATTATAAAACTAGCCCTAAATATTCCAAATTCACATTTTATTCAAACAACATTGATCCAATAATACTCGTATAAAATGGGCCTAAACAAACAAAAACAGGGATGTGCAGGGAATTCAGAAGAATTATGACTATTAAAATCACCATGTCAATCACCTCAAATAAAATAGCAGTTGATCTCCAAAAGAACCGAATCACGCATTGTTTACTCACTCAAAGTCTTCTCAAGCTAAATGCATATTCCTACGACAAGAAATTAGTTTCCATATATACAGGCCTAGAAATGGTTATTAAAAGAGATTAAAGGACAGTAAAAGAGGAGTCTGATCATGTACAATCCAGAAACAGTCGTGAATAACCACGTCAGGCAGCTGGTACCAGGACGGATAAACAGAAAGAGGGATGGAGTTTCCATTGAACGGTCTATACAAACAAACGTGCTGGAACTACAACATGTCCTCTCCCAACACGACCTTGTAATTAAGCCATAATTGACCCTGGTGTTATTTATTACTGCATTTGGAAAATAAGTGGGATTTTCAAACTACAAATTGGAAGAAAAAAAATCCTAGAAAATGTGGAGAATGTGGAAGACTTGGCTCAAAAGCTGACTCTGTCCTTGGTCAACATGTTGGAGATGACATCAGCACAGCCTGTAACTTCATTATATTGGTCTAGTGACATCAGGGACACATTCTACACTGTCTAACATCAACTATATTAACATTACGGATGACTGTGAGGTGTAAATCATTGACTGCTGAGCCTTGCTGAAAGCTAGATATCTTTACTATATAAACACAACAGTGTTAAATATTTGTTTTCACACTAGTATACAGTTTATCACAAATCCTTCATTTACATTAGTGTAGTAGAAACATGGTCACTCTCACACAATGGGGTCCTATATGTCTCATTCAGTTATGCTTTCATTTTTAGTATGTTGTCAAAGGACTGCGTGAGGCATTTAAAACGAAACCAAAATAAAAAAAAATAAAAAGCCTATTTGTTGCAAAATACAAAATTTGTATAGCAATTTAAATAATAAAATAAATAAAATGATTAAAAATCATGTCAGTGGTGCTAACTAGGAGTAACCCCACTAACAGAAGATCAGGGCAGCCAATGTTAAATTATTTTTCTTAACTCTACAATTATTTAGTGTGACCTTGAATGAAATGAGATAGGAGATAAAACTAATTATACACAGTAGGTTTAATGCAGGATTGATCTGTTTCCCACCACCGTGTAGATTGAGTCACTTTTGGAAAGAGCTGCTCTTATAACTAACCTGGTAAAACCAAGTACTAATACACTATTTGAAAACAACATCTGAAACCGGAAAATCAGGCTTAAAGTATAACAATGGGAAGACAGCTACTGCAGATCAAGATAATGTTGAATTGATAATTCTTCAGAACCTGTCCGGATGAAATGTCACGAACACATTCCAGAGAAAGCAAAGTGCTAAGCATATTGCCTAGATATATTCTTCTCTCCTATGTTCTCCCTTCATCCTGCACCATCTAACCCCTTCTGTTTCCCTCCCTCCTCTTCTCATTCCAGTGGGTTCCCTTCATTTTTTGGCAGTGGAGCTGCTTGTAACCACATATTGAAATATAAGTGGCCTTTTCCAAGCCCCCATAATTCAACCTCTCCACCCCTCACATTCCTGACTCTTTCTACCCCAAATCTCTTTCTTCCTTCTGAATGTAACGTAGAAGATCATGGCTCACAGAAGCTGCTAACAGGGCTGATGATGCTCATTGTTCACAGTTAATGAGGTTGATGTAAAACAATATCTATATTTTTAGCAGAATAAAATCTATAAATCTATTTATCACCACAAGCCTGGGGCAGGTGTAGTTTTTTTCCATGACTTCCATGTGACGTAAGCACAGATTGTCACGGCGTTAAGAAATTCAGGAAGAACATGAGGCTGCTCAGGGGAACAGTGTACAATTAGTAAAAAAAATAAAAATAAATACAATTTAATACAATAAACATACATATGAATTGTTCATAATTAAGAAGTAAATAGGGTGAATTTCTATTTCATGGCAACTTTAATATTTTGAATATTTAAAGATATTTTTGAATCTTTTTGGACTTGATGTCCAATGTAACATCTGGGTCCTGAGGCAAAAAAATAAATAAAAATAAACCGGTTGAGAACCACTGCACGGAGTTGTTCACACTACAGTCTAACAGCCCAGAAAAATAAATGAATTATTTCAGATGAGTTATCAAAGCATCAAGAACACGTAAGTTCAGCCCCATCTTGCTTTCATCTCAGCATCTCTCTTAGTCTGATGACCCTGGTGTGACAGGCTGTGGAGAGATCCATAAATACCTCAGGGTTTACATATACTTTCAACTCTATGCAGCTGGATGGCCTGTGATCTCTCTCTCTCTCTCTCTCTCTCTCTCTCTCTCTCTCTCTCTCTCTCTCTCTCTCTCATCTATATATATGACAGAATCAACATAGATCGGTTATGATAGCTTGGTGGACAGTGATGCTTCAACAACAAAATGCAAGAAGAGGTTGTTTATTGAGCATGCATGCTATTGTAAACATCATCCCACAAAAATGATAAGAATGTTCTATGTGTTACGACAGGTCTGGTCAGTTGTAGGGTGGATAGGGATAGGTCACCTAAAAATAACTTACATCACTAGCTTTCAAAACTCATTTGCTCACAATGAAGTTGATATACCTCATTAACATTAATATCCACAAACGTGAACGAGATTCGAGAGTTTTAAGTGCAAACTAAATATGCATGTACCAAACATCACTTGTATGTCCAAGTGTGTTTGTTTACACAAGGCTGTGGGTAACACATATACAACACCTCAATGCTATGTTAGCAAGGGTGAAGCACCAGCTGACACATGGACGACTTTATGACAGAGTGTGAAAGAATAGCTAGTTCACACTCACAAAGGCATGATGTTTGTATACATATAACCTCACAAAGGGAGGCCTGTTATGAAACAGAATTTGCATGCAAGCTATTTCACAGTATTTCTATACTATTCTATGAATCTGGACATTCAACAAAGGGTGGAGGGAGTTGCAGTCACACACTTCACACAGCCCATTCAATGGTTCTGTTACTGGGAACATGGTTTTCAGGAAGTTCTTTTGAACTTTCTATACATCTGAACTTCATCTAATAATCATGAAAAAATGTCATATCATGGTTTCCACAATAATATGAAGCAGCACAACTGTATGTATATATATATATATATATATATATATATATATATATATATATATATATATATAAATATAAATATACAGAGTTCAGATGCAAAAGACTCTAAGTGACATCTGAAATTTTCTTCTAGAATGATAATTTTTATCAAGCTCGTATATTTAAGTTCCGTAATTTCACTTAAATGGCAATGAAAATAACCTATTAATTGTCATTTAAGTGAAATTACTGAACTTAAATATACAAGCTTGAAAAAAATTATAATTCTAGAAGAAAATTTCAGATGTCACTTAGAGGTTTTTGCATCTGAACTCTTCATATATGTACAGTATATACATAAATTTACAGGGCTTGACATTCACTTTTTTGCTCACCAGCCACTGTGGCTAGTGGTTTTCCAAAGTTAATAGCCACTCACCATTTTCATTGGCCACAATTTTGACATCGATACCATGGGGAAAACCTGCCATAAAGATATTTTTAATATTATCTCATAATATGGCAGCAAGTATATTGGGCTGCTGTCACTTTAAGACCTGACACACGGATCCGATATACTGTTACACGTGTTTTCTTTCTCAACATAACTGATTGTGTTTACATGAATACTCGCCAAGACTGGCATTTTGACATTATCGTGTGTATATTTGACTGTTTAAGCGCAATAAGCAGCGAAAAAGAACTCAATTTAGTACTGAGACACGACTTTATGTGCGCGCACTTTAGGTGTGAGCATAAAATCTGCGGGAATGAGTAAAATGATGTGCAATATGCAAAATCCCATGCCCTGTAACACCAACAATATTCATCAGTAGCAAATGAAACGAGTGAGGGGAGGTGGGTTTGTGTGTCAACTTGCTGTCGGAGAGATGAGAGAGTGAGAAAGCGCATGCATTTGGTATCATGTTTGATATGTATCGAAAAATCTGTATATACATACAGTATATATACATGCATGTATAGGCTAGTAGGTGTGTGCTCAGACTGAGACAGAAGGAAAACCTGAAGGGAATTGAGGGATGTCAGTTGTGTTCTCTGTAATGTTGGTCAAAAAACATGTTTGATGACCACACTCCCTCCCACAAACACATTCCAATAAGGTGTTTGAAAAGTAACAGACAGGGTTTTTCCAAGCCTAACACACTGTGGTTTGAGAAGAGGCAGGAAACTGTGGGACTAACAGCTAACGGACAAACAGATTCCAGTGTTTACATTTGAATCTGAAATGAATAGCGCCTCGCATTGAGTGCTAAATTCCCTGGAATAGAAAGAGTGAGTTGTGTGTCTACAAAATACAAATTGAGGAGAGTATCCAGCACTTGCCTATTTGCTTTGGCTTTGCGAATGCTCAAGTTCACTTACCGCACAAACT
This sequence comes from Leuciscus leuciscus, assembly GCF_965113295.1. NCBI lineage: Eukaryota > Metazoa > Chordata > Actinopteri > Cypriniformes > Leuciscidae > Leuciscus > Leuciscus leuciscus. The sequence goes on along the minus strand of NC_138727.1, from coordinate 41,179,581 downwards.
CTTTAGGACAGACATACAAGCGGTAGTATCTGACAATACTACCATACAAAATACCCAAGTCTAATCAATCTGCACACATTTGGATGTAGTTTTATGGGGGGAAAATTGAGCTAATGTAGCCCAGGTGTGTTCTGTCTCTTCTCCCTTTCAGACAGCAGGTCTGGAGGATGTTTACAGAGCCATTGAATGGGGACTAACAAAAAATACATCTTTAACATCTTACAACGACTCATGGAGAGACGAGTCACAGTCTAGACGCACAAAAAAGAGACAGATAAAGAGACACCAAGAAACATGGAATATAGCAGAGAAAGAAAACAAAAGGTAACAACTTTTCGCCACTCACCGTATATAAGTAGCAGACCCTTTTAAACGACAGCCTCTTTATCAGACTCATGGTCTTTCCGCGAGGTATGTCCGCTCATATAGCGCAGCTCCCAACCTGTAGAGACCCAACGCATTGACTAACGAATCCATTCCTCTCTTACGCCTTAGACTGCACTCATTTCATTCCTCTAGAGCAAGAGCCGACATGCTTTCCGAGCGCAGGACAGACACTCAGTCTTACTGACGAGGAAGTTCCATTCTGATTCTGTGCTGTTACTATGACAGCCTGCAGAAAGCGCCTGGGTTGAGAGAAATTCAGATGGAGAAGAATACGACGGGATTCTCTCGTTCCGCTCTTGCTCTCTTTGCTTGACCTGTGTAGTAGGCTAACTAAAAAAACAGATGTCAGACTTGGTGATCTTTTTCAACGCAGACTAGCGCCTCTCTCTTTCTCTCCCTTAGAGGAATCAAGAAATGCTTACTCGACCGTTTCACCATCCCTGGCTCTGCCACAACTCAAATAAATCCTCCATTCAAGACAAAAGAAAGCACTCACTCCGGGCCTCCAACGGCACTGCCACTTCAAATAATCATCCGTCTTAATTTCCCAACGTCTAAAAACACACCCGGGGAACTCGCCAGCCAGGCTCTGCTGAGTTTCTTAGTGCTGTAAAAAATGTGGAATCCAAGAGGATGGACAGGCCTCTGGAACGTCCTGCTGAATGGCGTGTTTTTGGAGGAAAGTGTAGTTGGAGAATGACGTAAGGTGAATGACCATGCCGTGAGAGTGGATGTTAATGAAAGGCAGGTTCTGGAGCGGGTCATATCAGAACAGAGAGAGCAAGTAATAAAAATATCCCAGAGCTGGAGGTACAAAGGCAGTGTTTGATACAAACCTCATGAGCTCGATTCAAAAATATGAGCGGCAAAATTGGCAATTTCCTGAGTAGAAGGGTGAAAAAAGAAAGATCTTAAAAAAATACTTGGCAAATGTATTTCAGAGAACAAAAAACAATATAGAGGACCATTAAAATGATTCTGTTTGGCTTCTGGTGAGAGATCTTTAAAGGAGGTTTGAGAGCTTTATTTTTAGTATTTTGGGTGGGCTGTTTATTTTATCTCCCGTCACGAAAGCCAAAACACAGTTTGGATCGATTGAAATGATCTTTATATGATTTTAAGTTCTATACGTTTATTACTATACTATAAATATGGAACACTTGCATATGGCCCTCTGTAAAAATAAATAATAATAATTGAAATTAAAAAAACATTTTTTAAACTAAAGCTGCCTCTCAAAAATCTAATTCGAGTCTATACAATTAAATAGGTCTCATAAATCAAAATATTCAATTTCAACTAGAATATATACAGAATATTTGTTAATGTATTCTAATAAATAAAATTCTAATAAATAGTTAATACAAATATCATTTTAAAACATTTGAAATATATTTATAATTTTAAAACTATTTAAAAACTTTTTTAAGTTCTCGACTGGGTATGCTGGGGTAAATAGCAAAGTCACAGCATCAGAAATTGATCGCTTTGAATGAGTTGGTAATGAGCTCTGAAGGCTGGAATACTCTACACTACTTTTGCCCCCATGTGCAGTATGGACGTGTCAACACTAGTTAGATTTTGGGCAAGCGGAGTTGCCCAACTACAACAGTAATCATGTAGTTTATGGTGGGGAGTCTGGGGACAGACTCAGATTTTTTAACTTCAGACTCTGATTCCAATCCAGTTGCAAGATGAAATGTCCTGATATTTTGAGCCGATTTTACAACCCATATTGTTTACATTTGTTGCGTAGGCCTATCTCCAAGCAATGAGGCGCGTGTAGCCTAGACATGAGCTGCACGATTAATCGTTAAAAGATCGCGATGTCGATTCAAACACCCAACGCGATCACATTTCGAAATAACAAAACCGGATCATTCAGATCTATACGTCGGCGCTGCCGCTGAGCCAGAGAAAGCAGTATGAAACAGCCTTTTCAACCACAGCATCGTTATTTCTGTGTTACAAATATTTATATTATAACAGAAGAACTGGGATAAAAGTTCATATAAACACTGATGTATACAGAAGCGATCATGAGGCACTTCAAATAACGATTGTATCGATTGCGTCATTATACGCCACAGCAACAAGTGACTGAACATGAGTGAGTGACTCATTTTTTTTTTCATTGAATCATTCATTCAAAAGATTTGTTCAAAAAACCTTGATTCATCCATAATAAAATAAGTGAAGATTGTATGAGTGAGTCATTGAATCATTCCTTCAAATCAATGAATCAATGAATAAAAAATAAAAAATACATTTGTTCAGAATCATTACACATTTTAATTAGACTGCAGCAATTAACATTTGTAAGAACCTCTAGTAAATTACATGTTATTTTGTGTAGTTGTCTTTTCAGAATCGTGATCTCGCCTTGAAACCAAAAAATCATTCTCAGTTTATCCAGAATCGTGCAGCTCTAACATATAGTGTATTCAAGTTTCACATCAGGTAAATACAAGGTTCTGAGGGAAGTTGGTTATGAATAGAGGTATGCCAGTGCTTTAGATCACAGCTGACAGCACTGCATATTCAAACGCATTGCTAGGCCCAGATCTTTACTCTATAGTGGCACACATTTCAGATGGAGATTAGCTCTCTGAATCAGGGGAAGTCCTGGTGCTCTCAAGAGAAAACCAATAATTCTTAATCAAATCTAAAGTCATTTTAATGCAGATCCACATTCTTTTTGGTTCTCATGACTGTCCTCTCTGGCTGTTCCCAGTGGGTATGAAGGCATTAACAGTGGTTCTCTCTTCCAATGAAGCTTGTGTGAGCTAAGCGGGCTGGCATAGACGGAAGTCTATAGAAAGATATCTCATCTGGCCATTACAAAAATATTTTACATAATATTCAGTTCTATATTATAATATATTATAATTAAAAGGTTTCACGGCATTGCCCACATATGCTCTGGTGAGTTTTTATGATTTTAAATCATTTTTAAAGTGTTAAAATAATACACAACCATGTCAACTGTGCTAAAAACAAGCCTGAATACACCCTTTAGTCTTAACTAATCTAAGTACTGTAGTGAATGCTAGATTTAACAAAATTTATATTAAGTATTTTTCATTCATCCAAAATAATTCCTTTATACATAAACATGGATGACAAGCCTGATCAACATTGCAAAACACAAAAATTACAATTGGCTAGAAGAAAGATAAATAGCACAAACAATATAGATGATGGGGACACTGTTCAACAATGCATAATGTAGATATACTTGTTATTTACACAAAGTAAAGTTTAAAGCTGATTTCATCATTAAAAGACAACATTGTCTCAATACTGCCCTCTGCTGTTTCTTCCAACACAGGCACTCATACACAAAATGATTCAATACTATGAATAAAAAAATAAATAAAAATAAAACAGTATATTACATAATGCTGGCAAATGCTTTACAAGGAATCCAAGATGGATCTAAATTATATTTAGTGAAATTTAGAAGATCAATTTTAAACAAGCAAAAAATAAATACAAATCTTATAAACTTATGTTCTAGTTTTGGGTGAAATGCTTCCCTTCCAAAGAAATAGAAGGGGGAAAAAAGCCATTTTCCCCGAACTTAAGCACACAACTTAATTTCAAATCCCAAATGATTTCACTCCCAAAGTATTAATGTTTCACGCAGCTTCCTTTATGAGATCTGATTAAATTAGCTGACACTTTCTGATTAGTGTTCTTCTTTCTCCAAGGGGAGGGCAGCTTCATATGAAATGTTTGTTTTGTCTAAGCCTGTACAATTTCAACAATAAAACACTCTAACACAATCATGCAATTGAGATACGTGAGACTGAAGACAAGGTTTGCTTCAAAATTCACAGATGACACCTGAATAACCACAAAAAACTTAAATAATGCTCAAATAAAATTCCCCAAAAATGATGGCAAATACAGAAATCTTTCATCAGTAGCTCTTAAGAATTTGATGACACCTGATTGGACAAATCAGGTCACATGATTATCAAATGCAAAATGATTCGTGATCAAACCATAAAAGGTAAATTATATAATTAAATTTACATGTACAAATATCTTGCTAATTGCTTAAGCATACAGTTACATGATATATGTATACACTTGTCAATGAATGGCATCAAATGAGCATTCAATATGCAAATTCACTTGATAACCTGTCCATCAGCACAGTTTTTAAACTAATTTGAGGTTTCAACAGACAAGGACCTGCATTCCAAAGCAAGATCGCACAAGTACTTGTGCAAGTGGTGTTAAAATCCAAAGAGTGCCTCCTGATCTTAAATATTAACAGCAAACACAGACTCCGGCGACAGAAAACTGACAGAGCATCCACGACCTCCACCTCAACTAAAACACTCTGCCTCTAAACACAACATGACTTGACAGATCAAACAAGCACACTAGTCCGTACAAATGTGCATGTACAGGTACTCACTCCATCAGGATTGACGCTCAAAGTTGGCTCCATGTATGGCAGTGTTAGACTCCACAGTTGGGCGTTAAATGACTCCACGCTCTGTAAACACATCCATCCACTGGCTGCGTCCAATACGGCATGCAAGTCTGCAAACAGTCCGTGTTCACAGTCTGTCACTGTCACTATCTCTGCGTCTTGTGTCGTTTGATTCTCTCTCTCTCTCTCTCTCTCTCTCTCTCTCTCTCTCTCTCTCTCTGTCTTTCCACCCACTCCGCTGTAATTCCTATTCCGCCCACAGAGCCCAGGGCTCACAGACAGAGATGCAGAGACACGCTCGCAAGTGGGAGTGAGTGTGTGTGCATTCACACTCATATACTTCACAGAGGCGTGAGAAACAGTCGCACACACACACTGAAATGTAAGTGCTTCACAGTGGGATTCTTCATGTTATTTACACAATGTGTTGTGTCACCTACTTAGTATGCCTTGAGCACAGCATCTGCTTAAAGAAGAGAGCGTGAAAGAATCTGTGTGTGTGTGTGTGTGTGTGTGTGTGTGTGTGTGTGTGTGTGTGTGTGTGAACAATTAAGGGGGTTCAGCTTCCTGGCATGTGCTTATTTCAGTGTGTGTATAATTGCAGTCAATGTGCACAACAAAAAGTATCCGGAACATTGAATTGTTAGTCTTAGTGTGTTTGTGTGTGGATTTGTCTTGTTTGACAGGCACTATTAAAACATAAGTCTGGTATGAAGAGCTACATTCTTCAACAAGTCCCAACCCTGTTATCTCTGTAAGCAGTGTTTGAGAATCTGAGGGGTCTGGGGTTTTTTTTGGACCCTGGAGCAAAGTAGTATCATCACTATGATAATTCTGTCAGAATTTGTGACTGATATGATAGTACATGCAGCTGAGTGTATTTGACTCGGCCGTAGAGAGTTAAAAATGAACTATATTTCTCATTCTATTGATTATACAATGCCCTAACATGAGATTATACACCCATCTAGACGCATCGATATTATACAAACATTATAGATGAGAAAATACACTCACATATAGAAACACAACCAAAAACAACACGAGTGATACTGAAAAACTCTTCTAAATCAGGCAGTCACAAGACCGAGAGTTGAGACAAGTTGCTTTCTGGGTTGCATAATTATTAGGATTCTACGGTATTTTTTAATCAAGCTTTTCAACTACAAGAAATAATTTTCAAGTGCTGTGTCATTAATATGTATTTAAGCCTTGCGCTGCACAACAAAAAAAGTATTTAGGTTCCAATTTTTCCCCCCCACAATTCTAATGTTCTATGAACAATGTGTAATCTTATGATTTAATCATCAGGAGCCTTGTCGTTCACGAGTGTTTTCCCACATGCATGACTTCATGTGTGCTGAAAACTTCTCAAGAATCTCAAAGTGATTCAGATTTTTGCAATCATTCAGGCCCATTGCCTCAGACTACAGCGCGGATTCAACTACTCATGAACCAACTTCCCTGTCTTCAAGTTGGTTGAGCAAAGCCTGTATACAGCATATCCCATTATGCAACAACAACAAAAACAGCATTATTTATATAGTCAAGATTATTTAGACTAAGATGTTCAAATCAGTAAAGTGGTCAATTTCTTCAAAAACCTTATTCTGAGACTATGGCACTTTTTACCTCTGAAGTGTAATGAGTTGAACCAAATATTCAAAATGAACTGTACTGAAACACATTGGAAATAGTGTAAAATAGAAAAGTGCAAAAAAAAAGTGATAAAAATAAGCATTAAAATAAGATAAAGATTTCTCTTATTTTAATTCACCCCATCAGAAACAATCTCTTGGAAAAGCTGAAGTAGCCTAATATAAAAAGTATGATTTACAGACCTGGAAGTCGTACTTAAAAAAAACTACATAGGCACTTTTACAATGAATATATTTTCTAGTTAAAAAAATTCATCAGAAAAAAATGGAGAAAAAAAAAAAATACTTGGTAACACTTGAGTTTAGGGTCCAATTCCCATTAACTAGTTGCTTATTAGCATGCATATTATATTGGCTGTTTATTAGTACTTATACAGCACATATTAATGCCTTATTCTGCATGACCATATTCTACATAATCCTATCCAATACCTAAACTTAACAACTACCTTACTAACTATTAATAAATAGAAATTAGGAGTTTATTGAGGCAAATGTTGTAGCTAATAGTTAGTTAAAAAGTGAGAATTGGACCTTAAACTAAAGTGTAACCAAATACTTTTATCCAGTAAATCACAAATGACTCGAAAAGCCATTAAAATTAGTAAATTTGTTAAAAAGAGGGGGAAACATTTAGTGCTTAAAACTTCTGTAATCCTAAAATCCTTACTTTACAGAAACTAGGAGTGTCGGGTCTTTGAATATTGTTGTGGACAATGGGGGACCTTGGAGTCAAAAATAATGAGAACGTCCTTGCTTTATATGGTGGATGGAAGGGAATATTTTGAAATAAATAAATAAAAAGGTTTGATGACATCAGCCAAAAAGTCATACAGAACCAAAGTTATTCATCTTTGATGAGAGATTAAGCTATCAATTTTCTTTAAAATCATTCACCATAAGACCAGAAATGTGTATTTCAAGTTCACTTCCATGTTTATGAAGAAGTCCGTCTCAGGAGTGCCATTCAGTTTAAATTATCCTTGTAAAATGAGTTTGCATTTAAAAATAAACCGCATTCGTGACTCTCAACGACAGTCACGATCCGCTTTGAATCGGGGGGAGGGTGGAATTTGTTGGCTCAGTGAGCAAACTAAAGGCTCGAAGGGCTGGCATGATGTCACACAGTGTTTGTGGGCATGAAGAGAAATGCCATCTCACCGGGTAAACACTCGCTGACAAGATAACTGCATAGCTCGCTTTCTCTTACATGATAGGCCAGCCAGAGGAAATGTGTGTGTGTGTACTGGAGAAGCCGATAATTAGTGCCTTTCCTGAGGTTGTTTGTGTATGTTCATCTCAGAGCTTGAGAGTGTGTGTCACAGCATTTAAGGATAGTATTCAATTAGCGTGTGATTTAAGAGTGTGTATGCATGTTTATGCCTCACTGCAGAAAGTGTGTGAGTTCGTAGCAGAGTCTCTGCTAACGAGAATAATGCTGCTCAATGCTCATTAGCACACACACACACACACACACACACACACACACTCTCTCACACTAATTACGGTGCTGCTTCACAAAGCGAGCTCTGTTCACACACAAGTGTCGCCACCCTGCATATGTACAGCTCTGAGAAAAGAGATGAAGCCACCGGAAGACAAGACAAAGATCTGAGGAAATAGAAAAAAGAAAGACTTCAGGAAAATAATAGAAGCAAGGGGAAAACATATAAAACATTCAACCTTCATATCCATACACAGCATTATTACAGAAATATCAATACATATGTTAGCATTTGACCAGCATGAAAATCTTCCTGCTCTTAAGACAGTTGTTTTCTCTCTTCTTCACCGAATACAACCCGCTTTATACAGTCAGGCCAGTGTTTGTTCCAGCCGCTCACTAGAGGAAGCGTTTCATACTTTTATCTTATCATGTCCGATCAACAGTGTGACTGTCCCGTCAGAGTGGCACTCACTTTCACGCTATGTAACTCAGCTGGTAAAGAGGGATTTCTGCTCTTTAAAGGAGAAAGGACTTGATCATGAGACAAAACAAGTTTAAGAGTAACTGTTTTCTGGGATCAGTTACTCATTATTGACAGATCATTTACAATAGTGGACATGGGTATAATAATAATTACCAACTGATTACCTTTGGAAAATAGAGATTACTTTTTTTTAAGTGTAGTTATTTCTTTAACAATAATTATTTGATTAAAATAATATACATGATATACAGGATATTTAATAATAACAGTAATATTTAATACATATAGTCATATTTAAGATTACGTATGTAAGATTAATTGTAAGCAATTATTAATTAAACCAACAATGATAATGAAGTTGAAATAGAATTTCCTTCAGAACTTTCTTTTCATCAAAAAATCGATCATAATTTCCACAAAAATATCAGTTGAACAGTTTTCGACATTGATAATAATAATACATGTTTATTGAGCATTTCTGAAGGATCATGTTGACACTGAAGACTGGAGTAATGATGCTGAAAAATTCCAATTTTCATCACAATTGAGAAATTAATTATATTAAACTAATAATATTTTTAATATGGAAGATGGCACTATAGCAATACAAAGTCATGGGTTCAATTTCCATGGAATGCATGAATTAATAAAATATAACTTGAATTAAATGTAAGTGGCTTTGGACACTGGTAAATGTGTCATGGCCAGGAAACTGAACCCATGACTTTGGCGTTGATATAGCTCTGGTCCATCCTTTAGTGTTTTTAGGGTCTGTTTTGCCTGTTTTATTATCGGCCACTTCACCGTAACAACATTTACATCTATTACACAATTGTACAGAATGAGTTATGTACCAAAGTTAAATACTTAGGGGTTAAATTCATTGGCCCAGAACAAAGATTGTATGGGTATGTATCCCCTTATTTTACTCAATCATTATGCTATACCAAGGAGGACTTTAGTGAGCCCTCATCAGAGGGTCTACAGTTCTCATGGTTGTCCCACTTGACAATGGAGAAATGTTAATAGTGATATAATAGTGAATCCTTGCTTTGCTTCTGATAATAAATGATTAGTGAACGTTAACCACAGATTGATTTTCATTTAAAATAAGTTAAAGCTGAAGTGTGCAATTTCTCCACCGCTAGCATTACTGAACGCAACTGCAAAAATTATGATTTTTCAAACATATACCTACAACTTGTCACTGCCGTTGGTCAAGCAAAAACAACAGTTCCCCCCAAATCAAGCAGGTCAGCATGCTCCAACAACACAAGCAATGTTTTCACAGCACCACAGATCAACAGTGTTTACAATTTCCAGGCAAATCAGTGTACAAATGGCTTACTTATAGTTGTCTCTGCAAATCAAGCTGAAATAGAAGAAAATATGTCAATATGTTCCAAATTAAGCCTCTAATCACACACAAAAAAATATATAAAACCATAATAACCACTGGCATGCTGGCTATCAGGCCAGACTGAGATGTGACGCGCTGTCAGTTTTTTCATTCCCCCTGAGCGCTTCCGTCTGAGAATTACACCATTCACGTTTCACCGTCTCCTCCGTTGCCATGGTAATCTGCCGTCACTACACAGATGCACTCTATCTCTTTGACTGCTGGGTCTATAATTAAACTCACGTGTGCGAGTGTGACCAGAGCCATTAACACACTGGAATCCCCTCGCTGCGGTGTCAAATCTGTTCTACAGGCGTACAACCGTCGTTTCATAAATAAGGCCCCGACAGTTCTAACCTCCAGAGGGTCGATTGTGTGTGTTTGTTTCGGTTTGCATGCATGTCTCTTGTCTCTGAAGTACTGCGTAGGTTACTCATTCCTTATGTAATCATTCCCGACCATCCGGGTGATAGGATCGGAATGCTGGGAAGTTTTATAAGTGAGAATGAGAGAGAGAGACAGAGAGAGAAAAGTCTAGAGAAAAAGAGAAGCATTTAGGGAACCTCACCTCAAGGTCATCGAGTGAGCGAGCCATGCTGAGACGCTTGGAACGTCCGAAAGATCGTCTGCCGGAGGAACGCTGAGGAAAGCCCATGGTAATGCCTTTGAACCTTCCACCCTGTGAGAAATAGAGAGAAAGACATTAGTAACATATACACGACAATTACATTTGTTTTACTGTGTTTGACCAAAATGTCTACAATGCAGTTGCATTACATATTATACAATACATATTGCGATGCATACGTCAATATTTACTGTTACAATGCATCATGACAATTTCCACCAGATACAAGAGAGAGAATAGGCTATATAGTTTGGGGTCAGCAAGATTATTTTTTATTTTTTAAAGAACTTAATACTTTTATTTAGCAAGGATGCATTAAATTGATCAAAAGTGACAGCAAGTCTGTTACATTATTATAAAAAATTATTTTAAATAAATGCTGTTCTTTTAAACTTTCTAGTCATTAAAGAATCCTAAGAAAAATGTATCAGGGTTTCCACAAAATGATTAAGCAGCACAACAGTCAATGATAATAAATGTTTCTTGAGCACCAAATCAGCATATTAGCATGATTCCTGAAGGATTAGCCTATATATAACATCAACACTGCCATATCCATTACATGCCAAACACTCAAGAGAGTTGTCATGACAGAAATACAATCGCACTGTTTGATTTCATTATGGTGATAGCACAGGGTCACATGAACAGACACAGTGTTTACTCACTCCCTTAGGGAAATGAGTATGTACTTTTGTGTGCATGCAAAAACTCAACCGTGTGAAGGTTACAATACTAATGTTTCTTTTGTCACCAAAGTGATTTTTATGTGGATTTCCCACTGAGGTTCTTAATTTAAATGTGATGTTTGTGCCACTAGCATCACCACACAGTATTACTATAAAATATTAAGATTTCTATAACTTTTTAGAGAAAATTTGAGTAGCCTAATTATCACATGCGCCACTAAGGTGCAACAAAGAAAACCGTAACAACCATTCACAAATGGTTGTTACGGTTTTCTTTGTTGCCCAAAAACTCAACTCTTTTTTTTTTAATATATATAAAAATACAATCAAAATTTCTATTTCAGTGAGACTTAATGGGCAAAAAGGGTAATTTATCTATTTGTCAATACTATAGTGACATTTGAATTTGTGTGACCAACCTGAACTCGTAATCTTCAAGGTGAAATATTTTGCCCTTGTGCAAAATTTTTGATAGCGTGCATTCCTACTAAAATTACTGAAATTCCGCCAAAGAAAATGCGGCAAACAACGGGAAATGTGATTTCACCTTAAAAGCATCCTCCATCTTAACATGTACAATTCTATTTTAATTTACTATCCCTCATGTCATTCCAAACCTGTATGACTTACTTTCTTCAGTGAAACACATAAGAAGATATTTAGAAAAATCTTGGTATTCAAAATGTTTTGGTGACTACTGACTCCCAATGTATGGACATAACATGATGGGAGTCATAACAAATACTGAGACATAACAAAAGTCATTCAAGTTTGGAACAACATGAGGGTGATTAAATTATGAAAGAATTTTCTTTTTTGGGTGAACTACTCCTTTAAGTACTTGAGTTTTGCCCATTTTATTATGTAATTACCAGGTGCAACGCCTCATAAGAACAGTATATACACATTGTCAACACATTTAACTGGTATAAAAGAAACAATTTTAAAACATAAAAAATATATGCACACATCAGCATTAACCATAATCATGTCTGTAAATACTCAAAGACGTGACACCATGTTATGATTTGTGTTCAGAGAAAGCCCACAACAGCAACACCAGACAGAGAAACAGGAGGACGAATGTACAAAGATGGGCAAACTATTTCTCAGGCGGTCAGACAGAGACGCAGACAGAGAGGGATCATTTTCATAGGCTAAAGTTTAGAGACTGATTGTGCGGATGACAAGAGCAGCATAATCAAATGGTCTGCTGTGTTGCCTAGAAACACTGCGAACTCTGTGTTCAGGATCATCATTATGACACATTAAGTGCAAACAAACATATGCACAAGCACACAAATATGCCAACACAAGTGCACTACATGCATGAGGGTCAGTGAAGTACATACTTTAGCTAGATATGCATATATGTTTCCACATTTAAAGGGATAGTTCACCCAAAAAAATTTCACCCATGTTGTTCCAAACATGTTTGACTTTCTTTCTTCTGCAGAATACGAAGGAAGATATTTTTGAAGAATGCTGGTAATCAAACAGTTTTCAGACTTCCAATTTGGGAAATGTTACGTTTTCCTTAAAATATTTTCTTTTGTGTTCCCCAGAAAAAAGAAAGCCACACAGGTATAGAATTACTGTGAGTACACAATGAGAGAATTTAAATGGTTGGTGAACTATCCCTTTAAGGCTAACAAGAAGAGGCATTTACATAATATCTCTCTCGATCACAAGCATGCAAAGACACTGTGATCACACACATACACACGCTCAAATGACGCACGTACCATAACAGGAAACCTTAGAGAATCAGGAGACGACAAATGATCAGTGCACTCGAAACATATGAAACACAGGGGCTTTAATAAAGGATATGACAGTTCATGTGAAGCATGTAATTATGAACTTAAGTCACTATATGACAAAACTGGCAATTCTTGTTTTTTGTATTTAATGGAACATCGCTGTTCGTTTTATAAATGATTTATCTGTGCAAATCATTTTTCAAATTAATGTGCCCTCGTGATTTTTAATCAAAATAACTTCCCTTTCCTCTTGCAGCAACCTTTATCTGATGATGAGTTTACTGGTGAGAGGGCGGGACAACCTGTCACTCACATGACATCACAGCAATAACAAGCCACAACCATCCAATGAAATAAAAAATCCTGCCGTACATTGCCGTACGTTTCACTCAAATAAAACGTCACAATGTGGAAGAAAAGACTATTGCAACTTCCGTTTCATGCCGATTTTAAAGTAGAAGAAAAACTAAAGAATCAACCAAAAATTCAATGGAAACAAAAAGACTGCTCTTGTAGTCCAGCAAATGTTCCTACATTTTGCATCCTTTCTGGGTGCCTGCATAAACACCCATATTGCGTATCATTAAAAACGCCATCAGTCATGGGACAGAGGAATTGGGGAGCCAGACACAAGTGGCCGACTCTTCATCACCCCAGCGGTTTCCATGGCCATTGAGCAGCAACTAATCTAAAGGAAATATTGTAGACTATACTACGTCCCTTGAATGAATCGTTCAGGCGGTTGCTGAAAAGTATAAGCATAAAGCTGTCAACATGGGTTTAGAACAAAACATTAAATGTTCCAGATGTTAACAGGAGCTGCTCTTTTTTTTTTTTTTATGTAGTACTTGGGAGTTGAATAGGAGGAAAAAATTTTTTTTTTAGTTTTTGTTTTATATTTATATACTTCAAAGACTAATAAAGAGAAAAAAGCATGAGGCTCATATGACTATGCTTACACAGCCTAAAGCTCTTTTTTAGGTTGCCAAAGAGTGAATGGTATACAAGCTGAAAAGTCTCAAAGTACCACATTCTGCCCTCTTTTTTAGTTCATTTCATATCAAAATGTATTGATTTATATATTCTATAACTGTACTATTTGTAATTTCTTTCTTTCTCAATCTCTCCCCCCTCCTAAGGTGCAGTTGTGTCAGTCTCAGGGTTGAGATAACATCATGGATTCCTGTGGGGAGCAGGGACGTACAGTGAGCTGCATAGACCTTTTAGACTTATCAGGGAGGAGCTATCTTTGAGGAGCTCTGAGGAGCTATCTTTCCTGTTTACTTCATCCATGAGGAGGGGATGACAAACCGTACCAAGAAATGTTACTAAAAACACCATCTATCTGTTTATCGGTTTCATAACCATGGCGAAACTATCCCGCTCTGCAGGACTGTGAAGCAAAGCTTTCACAGTATAAGATTACAATCCAGACACTGCAAAAGAGTATTCATATAATCAAAACCATAACCATCTCAATCTTTTATGATGAAACAACACTCCACAAGGACGTTTAAGTATTAAGGCCCGTTCACACCAAGAAAGATAACTATAACGGTAACTATTAGCGGACGATATACAGCATGTTCTGATTATTATAAGTGTGCGCTGCAGTTTTGTCGTCTGCCGCTTTAAATGCTCTATAGTTCTTAAAGCAGAATGGATTATGATTGGCATGAGATTCTGATTTTGATTGGCCATTCAAATGATATTGTTTCTTTGTGCCTTTATCGTTATATTTGAGGTGTGGACTCTAATCTTATGGTTATGGTATCGTGCTTGATGTAACTGGCCTTTAGAGTCTATTTTCGGTCATGATTCAGAAGAAAGTGTGTTCTTTGAAAACTTTTCTGTACCGCTCTCCTCAAGTCTTGACATGACTTTTGAATTCACTATACAGACTCACAATTGTTCTGCACATGCTCAGAACTCATTGAAGGTGGGTAGTTTACAAATACTATGAACATAAAATAGTGAACAATTCTTATATATGGTACATACAGAGCCCATTTTTGTAATGACTTTTAGCCAAATGGTGTCATGGTGATTTTTAATGGATGTATGAAGTTGTTTCACTCCATTAACCATAGACAAGAAGGTGTCAAAACAATTTTTTCATTACCTTGAAGTTTTAACAAATCTATTTTATAATAATATGAAACCAAACAATGATTGTGCAATAAAAGAAAATCTTTTTAATTTGTATAGAATAAAAAAAAATTAAATAAAATTAAATAACAGCCAACTTCGATACTTTGCAATTTTGTTTTATAACCTATAGATCAGTATACCACCTTTAAACCACTGAATAATCATTTGAAAATGAATTCTCATTTAGGAGTCAAAATAGATGAAGGAGAAGAATCATCATATTAATCTGCAACAACATTTGACCTGTAATTGGCACAGACAGGGGAACAGTGCCACCTCTTGGCGACTAGGAGATCAACTCATGACCTCATGTGGATGCCAAGCAAGTGTCTATCTCCTTCATGATGTCAAAAAAAAACAAAAAAGTTTAAACTAAAATATTGAAAGGAATCACTGTGAATAGATCCCTAAAAACAAGGCCTGTTGTTAATACAGTTTTCCCAGTGATTTTTCCCAGTTTTTTCCCAGTATTTTTAATTAGCCTACATATTTCGATGTGTTGTGTTTTAAGGTTAAGGCAAATGTCGTAACAACAATTATGTACGTAATTAACAGAAAAGACACATTTTAAATAAGCAAATTTAATGATTCCATGTTATGCATGCAGTTTTTATTTCCTCATTAATTCAGAGACTAGGCCTACATGTAATATTTTAAATTTTTAATTTAATTTTGATTTTAAATATTCATGTCACACTATTTAAAATTAATTAGTTTAGGCAAAGAGGTGATTCAAATTTGCAAAAAACTTACAGTAATCTTAAAAACTTAAAGAAATGCTACAGCATCAAATACCACATTCCCATATAAATACAATATATACATTTGAACATAAAATGTTGATATCCACATTATGTTGATACACACATTAAGTGGAGCTTGAATAAAACAAGCAGAGAATGAACTGGAAAACGATTCCTTAAAGCAATGAACACAGACCACTGACGCCTGACATGTCTTATTCTGTATTTAGTAGACCCTGAAGCTATTGTCAAAGCACAGATGATGATGCATATATAACAGTAACAGTGCTATTCAGGGAAATCCAATCAATGCAGTCTGTTTTGTTGCTTTGGGCCCGTGGACATCATTGTTGGCTCCCGTGGAGTGATTCTGAGTTTTACTCAATTCCTAATAAATGCATTTTTAAACGAATAATGAAGACAACTGTACTGTAGCCTGGTTTAAACGGTGTGGAACAAAGATATTATTCATATTTGATTTTTGTTACAAAATACCTGAGAATACACACACTGTAAAAAAAATTCTAACCTCCCCAACTCAACATTTTCTAGTGACTGGTCACATCTAAATTTTTCAATTGGCCCAAGTGAAAAATTTAGATGTGACCAGTCACTAGACAATTTTGAGTTGGGGAGGTTAGAATTTTTTTTACATTGTGTGTATTTAGAGAGCTTAGTAGTGCATGCATAATATAGCCGACAGAAGAATACTGATATTTCTTTCTCATGTCGATCCAAAACATTAAGGAGATTCCCCCTTCCATATGTAAAGCGCTTTGAGTACCTAGAAAAGCGCTTTATATATGTAACAAATTATTATTATTTATTATTTCATTTCATCTGTAGAACACCGTTTTGCACGAGTCATAAGAAAATCTTTTATGGCAATTTACTGGAGCTCAACTGCCCCTTGGTCCTTATCTGCTTTCATTTGATGGAAAAGACTACATCAACATTCTACTAAACTTTTTGAAACAACATGAATTTATGATGACAGAATTTTTCTATTCGCGTAAACTATTTCTGAAAGTATCTCATTCAGATCAGTTTCAGTGGTTTGACATGTAGATTCAAGACTATATGAGTGATCTGCTGTCAGCTACTAGAGGCCCATCAGTGGCAGTCGTGGCATTCAGAACAGAGGGAGCTCACGGCCATTTGAACTGAAAATTTTCCATTGGGAGAATGATACGTACCCCGCTTTGTATCTCAATCTTCTCATCTCAGGGTCAGTTTTAACATGTTCCCTCCAAGCAAGGAGCCACAGCTGAAGCAGCAAATGGGAATGAGGTATTTTCAGCCTGGCTATGCATGTCACCTATCTGACAGAATTCTTTTTGACAGTAAAGTGTTTGTGCAGTTTTACTGAGAGACAATGCAAAACTATAAAAGCTACCACACGTTTTAAACATAACATAATTGAGAATATCAGTTGGAGTTAAATGTTGCGATTCATATTTGTGTGTGTGTTGGAAAGGATAAAATTCCTAGCACAATTGAAAACAGCAAAGTAAAGGATCATGCCGTGCCTGATAATAAGAACGAGGGGAAAAGTGCTATCCATTCCAGGCACATAAGTTTATGTCTGCAAGCTTTTTTTTCTTTTCACAAACAACAGTGGATTGAATAACACATTCCCTGGCTCATTAACCAGTGTTCTGCACTGGTATCAAATTTAAAACCATTACTTAATAATTCCTCCTAATCCTTAGTATCAATTACAGTTGTAATTTTGAATGCACTTCAATTTGCGGCCAACTCCTCTGGAATTAAGTAGCCTTTCTTACTGATTGTGACCCCAAACAAGTTTTTCACAGATGTGAAACACAAACTTACATTGAAGACATTTGATGTTTAAAAAAAATTCTCTTACCTTTTTCTCTGAATCTTTCGTCCTTTTGCCATCGTTCAGTTTCTCTCGTAGGTTCTTCTCCCCAAACAGCTTCTTAGCCCACTCGTCCTTCTGTGCATGGAGCCGGTGAGGCTGTGAGGCGATCTCGCCTGCAGCACGGTACCGGTCGGCTGGAATCTTACTCATGGGTGGTGGCAGGGTGCTACAGTTAGCACTGGACCATCCGTCTGTAGACTCTGCATAAGACTCCTGATCACTGCTGTGACCTTGACGCCAATCTCTCAGGACGTGAACTGGCAGCCAACGTTGGCCTGATGCCCCCGTCACCTTCTTGCCATGGGCGGAATAGTGGGAGCGCGTAGGAAGGCCTGACACATCCAGCCGTGAGGAGGAGTTCAGATGCCTGCCAGAAAGCAGAGGTGGGTCCGCGTGGGAATGTGGATGAGGCGGAGGGTGATCTACGAACTGGTCAGGGCGGTAGCCATTACGATGCGAGATTGGTGGTGGCGGTGGTGGTGGAAGACCTCCTAGGACACTTTGGCTACGAGATCCTGGAGGGTTTTCCCATAGTCCTGTGGGAACATGCCGACCAGGGTTTGCACCCAAATCAACCAAGAGGACTCGGTTGCTTTTCTCCTCCGGCAAGAAGTTGCCAATGCCACTGTCACTGTTGCTGCTTGTGCTGTTGTTCTGCTGAGCATCTAGGTCTCCATCGAGGAATGCTCGAGCTCGCATACCCTCGATAGATTCTCCCATATCGCGGTAGAGCACGGACACGAACTGTAGAAGGGGCTGGGAAGTCGGTGGGAATTCCAAGCAACCACTGGTATCTGGGTCTGGAGTGCAGTCGAAGCCAAAGCGTCGAGCAACACCTTGGTGGATCTTATGATGACAGAGTTCCGGGTCTACAATAAAGACGTGACAAGACGTACGCAACCCTTGCTCCTCCTCACCGTGTCTATGTATGCCGTGGTCGTTTGTGGCCTGCATGGTGACAAGGCCAAAGAAGCGGCGGTCGTCTGGACTCACTGCACTGAAAGCTAACTTCTCTGCAGGGTAAGTGGCTAGAACAGCGCCTCGGTCGTTGCATAGCTGTACACAATCATGCATGACTTTGAGCAGGACCAATGAGTGCACTTTTTGTTCGGCACGTAGACGTCGCATACAGCCACGAATTGCCTGAAGGCTGTCACTTTCCAGATTAGCACTTGTAGAAGCTAATTCAATGGATCCCAGGTAACCTACAATCATCCCAACGTTGAGTATTCCCGCAGAGTCTGCAGTTTGCAAGAGGGGAAATTCATCTTGCTGTTCAAACATATCAATGAACACAGAGTCATCATTGAGCACTTTGGCCATCTCCTCTTCAGTGAGCAAGCTGGGATCACTCTGTCGGGTGCCAGTGTTACAGTAAGGAAAGTCTGGCTCTGAGAGAGCCCTTGTTTTGGAAGTAGAGGCACAAGCTACTGCTTTCTCTGAGCTGCTGGATGAATGGCTAGAATTTTCAAAGATCATGTTAAAGATTCCACCAGACTGCATTTCCGCTACAACGCGCTCTGCGCGGTTTATGCCTAGTGTCTTTGAGTCTATCTTTGGCCTTAACCAGTGGCTCTTGTGGTCATGGAACCCCAATTCTTCATCGCTTGAACATGAATCTAGGTGTGCACTTTTATGACTGCCTTCGGCAACGACCAAGTGTAGGACACCTGTGCAGCGACCAATCAGCTTAACAACATCCTCGTGAGATGCTTTGGACACATTGATGTCGTTCACACTTAGGATCTGATCTCCAGAGCGAAGGCCCACATAGTCAGCCGGACTACCCTTCAGGATGCAGTTCAGCAGACATGGAGACTGACCAGATAGTGTGAAGCCATAGCCTGTTCTTCCCCTTGCAACCTCCACCCCTCTTATGCGTGCAGACGACTGGGCATTCACACGCCTCCTGCCTTGCTCTGATTGTCTGAACATTCTTCTTTTAGTCCCTGTTTCAACCTCTTCTGACAAGGGCTTCACAAATGCAGAGAGATTCATGATATCATCCAGATATCAGAACTTCAGAGCCCCAGTCTAAGGCACTAGCATGGTGCATGCTTACCTTTACAAAGGAGAGAGGGAAAAGTTAATTAATTCACAAATTAATCATCATATTAAGAGAAATTTATATGGAAAATGTGAACAGGTGATTTCAGTTGTTCAATGTAAAAAATAAATAAATAATGCATTTGAGGTTGATTAAAATATTAAGAGATTCATTAAAACGTTGAGAATTGCATAACACATTTTTGTAATTCTTAGTCATGATTATAGTGTCAGTCTAGAATAGGCTTTCGTACAGATATACATTTTTTACTCATCCCCTCGCTGTCTTGGTCAATGACAAGACTATTTTGTCCGGATCGATTAAAAAATACATACAGAAAATATGCCATTGATATTGAGATTTCTAAAAGAAAGTGTCCTGATCAACCTGAATTCACCCCTAGGCTATATGATTTCACATCTTCCATGATCAACATGTTTTCAATTGTTTAATAAAAATATTTTTTTCATATTTTTAGTGTGGCTTCAATCAGTCATTAAATGTCTAGGTGGTGTGTAGCCTAACTATTCAAATACATTTATGAAACCAACATAACTAACTTACAAAGATTTCTATGGAACGTGTTTTCAAAATATCCTTTTCATCCTCATTTGGCATTGACCTACATAACTGAATATAATATATTTAAAATATAAAAATATAGCCGAGAACTAACAATATTCTAAACGTGAAATAAAAAAAAAATACAATCCTTATCGATTTTTTTTTTTTAATAGTTCGCATTTTATAATAATAAACATGCACCGGGAACAACACGCTTAAAAACTGATAGGATACATAAACTCACAAACGTAATAGTGTTTATCTTCGATATTTTTCCTTATTGTTCGCAACTTCGCAAGACTTTCCTAAGTAGACTCCACTCTTGCTAACGGTCCCGCCTTCTTTTCCCCATTGTTGGAATCTGGTTGGAATGCTCTCGCGTCAACGTATGTATCCATGACAATGGAGCTGTATCTAGATATTTCTCATCGCTCATTGGTTTCCACGGCTGTCAATCATCTCCATAACGACCCAAACCCTGTTCGACAGAGACTCACTCTCCCCAACTCTGACCACAAAATTTATGCTACAGGTGTCCAAAATAACACGAGCGAAAAACTACAAAAAGTTAATCACCGTGCACATCTTAATACTTATTAAGTTCCAGATTAATTTAATATTTAATAGCGGTAGAGAGCCGAGCTGCCTCGGTATTGGTTTTCGCGAGGAACAGCTGGGCAGTGAGTAACATCTAACGGTATTGAATTATCGGCATCAGTAGCCAGATACTGACAAGAGTAACGTTAACATCTATTGAGACACAACAACTTGTAAAAAGATATAAAACGACAACCTCATATAGATACGCACACAGTTAAATAATAGTATTATTTACCTAAAAAGTCTGGAAGTTTTAATATCCGCAGAAAGCTCAAGAATTTCCAATGGCTACATTGCTAACATTAGCCGCCACTTCCCAAAAACTTTCCTGTGAGGAATACATAACAAATTCCTACAATTACAGTACAGAGAATAATAATGCATTATAAATCATAGTTATATATTCAGTAATTTAGTGTTCTTACTTGTGACGGATGTGTCCCAACCTGATGTGAAGTTTAATGACATGGTAACCTTAGTGCTGTATAAGGAGTAAACAAAAGGAGAGGGCAGCTGGTGTGTGGACAGCAGAAGCAGGAGGAGGAGGAATCTACATCTCAGAGTTTTTTTCTTTTCTTCTTTAAGGACAACACCGGTATAGGGCTTTTCCTTTACATGACAATGAATTTAGATGTATAATCAAGTTTATCCTGAAGTTTTATATAAATGCAGTGGTAAAAGAGATATTTTAATGTCATAAAGTAAAAATATCCTCCCAAGTTCAAGCAAGAACAACAATTTAAGGTAGCCTAATAAAAAAAAATAAAAAAAATAATTCTTGAAGTTGTTCTTTTGGTCTATAGAAAGTGAATATTGAGATTTTTTGGAAGCCCTTTCCACATAAAACATGAAATGAACAATCTCTCTCTTGGTAATTCTAAGTTCATTACTAGTAATTACTCAACAGTAAAAGTTTTATTAGCTGATTAACAGTGAATGCTGGTGACACTTCCTGTTTAGACACTGCTGTCGACCCAACATAAACATAAATTATGTTAAATTTAACTTTTTCAAAGATTAGATTGATTACACTTAAAATGAGTTCATATACATTACTGACACACACACACACACACAAAAGAAAAAGAAAGAACTTAAATGTATTATAATGGGGGGGAGAGTAGAATCACAATATTACAATATTCGCCAAATAGCCAACTGCCACTTTATAAAAATAATAAAATAAGAACGAAAAACAAAGAACAATGTTTCTCCACTTCACCCTTAAAGGTAGCGTAGGCAATGTTTTTCATAAACACTTTTTTTGTTATACGGTTTTAATCTCTCTTCACATCCTGATAGCAATCAATAATAGAAGTGGTCTAAATATATCTTTTTTTAAATAGAGTCTGTGGAAGTCTCAGGACCCACAAATGTTGTCCAATCATTGCAATCAGCCCGAATGCAATCATAGGATGTTGTACCTGCCTGTCAACTTATTTATTTGCATACCTCCGCACACCCTGCTCGCGCAGACATCACACGTCATCAGCGCGTCCCATGAGGATATGCAGAGCTGTCGACAGACAGTCACAGAGCGCCGCAAACAAACAGCAGCCACCTCACAGTTCCTCCTGAAACACCACGAGCTTATGCGGCATTCACGCCATGTCTTAACCGTAAATACAAGACGGCAACCCGTGACATTCTACCCAGAGCCGTTTAACGCTAAAACGAATCTGCAGCAGTCATGTGGTGCAAGTTTACGTTCATTTTTATCATGATGTTATGTGCTTTGAGACATGAGGTGCTGACTCTGTTCTGGCTGAGTGTGATCATGTGTTTTGTAGGAGGTGAGATCATACTGATGGGAGGATGGGATCTAATGCTTTCAAAGTTAGCTTGCTATGAAAACTCCCATTCAGTGTGAAATACAAAGGTAAAAAACAACAGGCTGGATTTTGCTAGTCACGTGACAAGCCCTGCAATATGTGTTTTTTTTTTTTTAAACCAAATGGACCACTTAACATATTTTATTCATTTCTATACTGTAGTATTTTCATGGTTGATGTTAAAATCGTCCATAAAATAAATACATAATTTTTTGGCATTTTTACCAGCCATAGTTTGCAGAAGTGAGCTAAATATCTGTCAAAAAGGGTATACGTTTATTTTCTTCTTCTTTTAAAGAAGGCTCTGGTGCAAGACCATCATGCTGTGGTACTTATGGGACATACTGCTGCTATCCACTCAACTCCAGCTAAGTTTGAACTTTATGTATATCTCAATAAACGCTGAACTGAGATCTGACAGGATCACTAAAGAGGGGAAATTTAAATAAAAAGGTTAAAAAAATGAAAAATCTGAATTTGCTAGAAATTGACTATTGAAATTGAAATATAATGCAAGGGAAGAAAATAGCTTAAAAATCATTCCCACCTAAGATGCATTATTAACCTCTGAACAGGATTATTAACCTCTTTCTCAAGTGAAGCTTCCTAAGCACACAAACTAAAGAGAATATTAGTATTTACTCTCTGATATTTATGAAATTGTCAGTGGCGCACTATTAACATTATGATTCTGCAGTATTGTCACATTGGTGGTCTTTGTAAAAGGCATTCCAAGTTATTCAAGCTGTCCGTGACCCATAACACTAATGTCTTATTTACTCACTAAAGCAGCCCAACAAGATTGCAATTGAAAGATCTTCAAAGCTACTATCAAAAACCTATTTTTTTATGGAAATCCATCATTTTGAATGGTTCTACAATCTGTAAAACTGCAAGAAATGATGTAGGCATGGGGCAATGTTGGTGTAAAATGAATGTGCCAATACATTTTAGAGAAGTAAAGGCTTTTCACAGAGGAGTGAAAATATCAAGTATAAATTGCTATTTACATATTCGGCTTCACTAAGTCAAAGCAAACATCTTATTGAATCAGAATAAACAGATATCTAATGGACATGACCGTCTGTCTGTCTCCATGGTAGCAAACATGCCATAAGTTGTGTGAATTTGCCAAATTCTTATGTCGTTGGTAGATACGATCATGCGATGTCCATGTAGACTGAGTCGACTAACAATCAAAAGTCCCCCCTTTCGGATGTGACATAAAATATTGAGTCAACATTGAAAGCAAACTAAAGCATGCTTTAAGTTAATATACAAGGCATGTTCAGCTGGTCAACTAGGCTTATATTTACAGTGAAGACTGGGTTATTGTGCATATTCGGTTACAATGACCTTTCACTTGACACCATCTCATGTCCACCGATGGGTGTTGTCATGCACCACAATTTATTCGTTTAATCACAAATATTATTTCTATTACACAAATTGTACATTAATGTAAACACTCTATAGATTAAAATACATACTTCCAGTCATTACACTAGATCAATAATCATATCTTACGTCCTGAGCTTTTAAAAGAAATTGAACAAATAACTGCAGATGTGTTGCAAGGGACACAGTATGTAGATTTGAGCTGTAATTTTCATATGCAGAAACCCTCATCTAAAAACCTCTCTACAGTAACTGCTATGGCTATTTCAAGCCCTGCCCATACAAAAGGATCTCAGTGATTCACATTTGTGATGTTTTTGTTTTTTTCTCCATCTTAAAAACAACAAATATAGACAGCTAAATTTTTTGAAGAAAAATAAACTTTGTTTCAGGCAATTCACCCCTCTTACTCAGTAAGTCAAACACATTTTACATTTAAATACACAAAAAATCGTATCATACCAATAGTCTTATGCAACGTCTTCCACATTAGAGGGGATATACAAATTCGATTTACAATTCATTTTCGCTTCAAGTGCCAGCAAACACAGAGCAAAGCAATGCATTGCCCATGCAAAAGGAATGATTTTAAACTGAGGGAGTTGTGGGTGTATGAAAGACTGTCTTTCATTTCTAAGGGAGCAGGAGCGTACGGACAGCTGGAGAAGAGGGTAGAGACGGGCATCGTAGAAAATACCCGGATGTACTGATTTTAGCCAGGTTGGACGATACGCATCTTGGGACGTCTGCGGACTAAAAGATCTAATCTTGGATCGGTTGAATTCTGGAAGTGCAGGAGATATTTTAACAGTTTGCATGATGTCTGTAAGAACATTCAATACAATATGTTCTTCCGTCAGTTTGTTTATAGCTGAAAATTCTCTTCGATTATTACGTTTCTAATGATTGAGACGCATCGTCAGTTTTGACTGCATTACCAAAAAACTTTTGTGATCAGCCTCACAGTTTTGCTTCTCTGAAACCAGATAAAGAGCATTGATGCATACAAAATATGGAGAAGACAAGCCTGCATCCATATTGACTTTTGAGATGTTAAGTGACATACCGTGACACCAGGCAAATATTGTGATGGTAGTACAACTATTCTTTTTTTAATTACAGATTACTGATGTTCTGGTGCATTGTGGCCACATACTTCAGTGGATGTGCAGTCTTGCTTGGATTGGTTCCACTGTCTCTAATAACAATGAACTATTTGTATTAATGTCCACTGGTTATCACGGACAGTATCATAGCAGCCAATCCCATCCCACACATTGTTGCCATACATGCATCCTGGTGTGTAACGTTCTTATAAATGTGATGTCTTCTGCTCTGATATTATATTACCATTTTTTGATGCCTAATTTGCATTGTAGATACATTATTGTTATTCATATACATGTATTGTTACACATTATTGTTTGGTATCATATGGTCTGTATTATAGTGACGTGTCTTGGTGAATGCTCTGCAAACAGCACAGTAGTTGGTAATACGGACTGCCAGGTGAAGCCACCATCTCAAAGACAGACTGGAAGGCCCTGCGGTCCAACTCCTCATCGATCTGGTGTCGGTAGAAATCCATTGCGACCAGACAAAAGAGGCTAATGTCCACTGTGTCAGACTTCCCCATGCGACTGATGACATGAGGGAGGCTAAAGGGGAAGGGGAGAAGTTAAGGAAAACAAGGATGAAGAGGAAAAGAAAAGAAAAGGAAAGGAAAGCAAGAAACAGGAAGTGTGATGTTACTAGTACAAGGGGTGCACCAATATGCATTTAAGGATACAGGGCAGAGATCCACTGGCTGGTCGAGGCACTGACAAAGAAACAGGAAAGGCTCCACATTGCCATGGCGACAGGTGTTCTCTGTGTGAAGTTCGACAGCGAGAGTAGCACCCAATCACGGACCATGGAGGACTGCCCAGTTGCGTGAAGTGTTTGAAATACCTGTTACAAGAAATACATGCATTAAAGTGGAAATGAAGCAGTCAGTCAAGTTTACATTATTTAGTAAACTGATTTCCACTTTAAATGACCATATTAAAGTAAGGATAGCTCACAAAGAATGCTTTAACAGTTTTTGTCAATACAATGAAAGTATACGGGTCAAAATCAACACTGGACCCCATTGATTTCATTGTATGCACAAAACATGTTTACATAATTTTTTTTCTAAATATCATCTTTTATGTTCCAAAGAGGAAAGAAAATCATACAGGTTTGGAACAACATGAGAATGAGTGAATTATGAAAGAATTCTAAAACTAAAGGTGCAGACACATTTACCATTGTTCAGTCTTTTTTTGCTGGCGAAATCAAGTTATTTCAAAAGGTATCTTGAGTGAAGGCAAACATTTTCCCCAAGCAGATTTTACGTGTTGACCAACTGAAAGCCGCTTAGTTTGAAAGTAGCTCCTGTGTAAGCTGTGCATCATATATCGCTATATTATTGACAATAGACAACTGACCTATTTTACCTGCAAAATTTCACCCTAATGTGAATGAATCTTAAGAGTTAAACATTTAAGATCACAGAGTATCCAAAGCATAATAGAAGATATCAAAAAAAGTGGCACTTGCCTTGTACACCACTGTAGCCATGAATTGTGGGTAAGGCTGCTGATTGGACAGGAACTCCCCGATGACTTTGTTCATGACGTCTTGCAGTGGGAAAAAGTCATCCAGGAACTGAGGAAGGATCCGGGCTACCACTCGTGCCTCACTCGGAAAGCCTTTACGAATCCTGCGGCAAGAATTTTCCACAGACAAATTAGTAAAAAAAAAAAAAAATAAAGCCTTTTGCATTCAGTTTCTTCAAAAACAGACATATGTACCTGTCAAACAGAACAGATACACGCTCCATTGCGACAATGACTGACTCGCTGTCAGGAGCTGTTGGGTCAGCATCAGCAGGGCGGCCAGGACTTCCCTTCTCCTTCCCTGTAATGTAAATGTATGGACATCAGTATGAAGAACAGTTCCGTAATGGATCCAATTCAGATAAAACTAGGTTACTACATCTTGACTAAACATCATAAATGTTAAATCTTATATAGAATTTTCACTTAGTTTTACAAGAACAAAATTAAACCTCTCGCATAAGACACTTTCTTAAAATCATACAGAGGACTCTGCTGCTATGTGCTTAGTTAGTAGGGTAAGCATCTAAGGTGAGTCTGTTCTTAGGGGTTGGTGTTAGTAGTTGGGTCAGGATTAAAGATGAAGCTGAAATGTGTCCTGCCTTCCTCTCCAGCCACACCTGTGTACATGCAGGTGAGCATGAGACCCAGGGCAGCCATGGCACGGTGTGGGCTGGGCATGTTCACACGGTCAACGCTCAGCTTGACCAGTGTCTCCGCGTCCATGCGCGACAGCTGCTCGGACAGAAGCAACCGCTCCATACCCCGCAGGACGCAGTGGTAGATGATGGATGGTGTGGCCTCCTCGCTAGCAGACAGCATCATACAGCACAGCTGGAAATGTGAAGGAGAAACAATAGTAGAGAGAGAAGACTATTATTCGATGTATTCCAAGCTTTGGCAATATTGTATTATTTACAGTCACGCCAATAAAGCAATTTTGAATTTTGAACACCATTAGGTCACTTGATGGAGTTTTTCGGTTCCTTGCCACTGTTGCCTTTGGCTTGCTCAGTTGGGGATATTTTGGGGATATTTAATTTAATTTTATCAATCAATAAATTCCTCTTGAAACAAACTTTGATGTATTATTTTAATTTAATACTGTGAAGCTGCTTTGATACAATCTGTATTGTGAAAAGCGCTATACAAATAAACTTGACTTGACTTGAATTTGAGAGAAGACTCCATGACATACAGTATAAGTGTGTCCATGATTTTTTTTTAAAAGGAAATATCTTTGGTTACACTTTATTTTAAGGTGTCATTAGCCCCGTTTACATGCACACTTTTTTGCTATTCTGATTAAGATCGATCTGATTGACGGATTCCGGTTGACTGTTTACATGGGATGTTATCTAAACCGATCTGGTGTTTACATGTGCTGACGCTTTCAATCGAAATCATTTTGTGACATGCGCACACTTGTCTGCCGGATCTGGAAGCTCATCATTTTCCACGTTTTCAATCCTGTCAAGATGGTGCATCACTTAATCGTTGCGTTAGTTGTAGGCATTAGCCGCGTTTCCACTGTCGGGCCAGTGCGAGCCAGGGCTTTAAACGGCCGTGCCAGGCTAATAGCCTCGGGCCAGTAGCACCGTGCCCAAAATCTGCTGCGTTTCCACTGTCGGGCCAGAAGCTCCACAGCGCTTCACTTAAAACACGCCTCACTGGAACAACGTCACACAAACCCATAATTTCACCAACAAAATGGAAGTTTTATCAGAAAACTAATCAGAAAGAAATCACTGGAAACAGCGTGATCGCAAAACAAGAGCGACCGTTTGGTGGCATTTTTGTTGTTTAATTGAATATTTAAAACCCAAGCATCGATGTTTTACCACAGGTTTACAATAAAAAGCGACACATTGATCATAATGAATTAATTTGTGTCAAAATTGCACATTAGTCACACAGAAATAAAGTGGTTTACCATTTATGACGTTTGTGAACGTCTATTTCACAAAAGAAAGAGGACACGCAACTTATTCAGTCGCGTCTGTTTCTGTTTATTTGGTAGCCTAGTTACAGGACATATTTACATCACATTTAGAAAGAATGATCATTTCTACAAATATGCCACCAAAAATATTACCTGAGGAGCTTTAGCACTCTCTCCCAGAAGGATACAGTTATATTGTCAGTCAGAGATAAAGAGGATAGTCCGGTATAAAGAGGCGAGACGTAGGCTACTGACAGATAAAATAAATCAGGATTATGATAACCTATATGATTTGTCTAATTTCTTGATTTGTCTGATTTCGCTGATTTCTAAGCGTTCATATTTACCATGTTTACTATGGTAATGGTTAGCGTGCATAGTTTTTTGCATCTGGTCACAAACAGAAGGCATTATGTTAGCTGACAGAATTATCTGGCGCAAAACCAGGCATGCACAGAAAGACGTTCACTCAAAGTAATCGGATCAGCTCGTTTACATGGTGTAATCTTTAATTTGATCGGTTCATGAAAAGGTTTATTCCACCCCCTTCAATCCGACTGAAATTTCAATCGGTTTGAGCATTTTTATTCTGATTGAGGTGTCGACATGGAGCATTTTCATTCTGATTGGACTTTTAAACTGGTTATAATCGGAATACAATGCTACATGTAAACGGGGCTAGTGTTACAGTGTAATTGTATATTTAAGTACTGAGTAATATTAAGCAACTACATGTACTTACTATGGTATAGGGTAGGATTAGGATTTGGTTGAGGGTTAGTTGCATGTAATTATCCATCATTTACTGTTTTTATTATTATGGTAAGTACATGTAACATATGTAACAAGGACACTGTAAAATAAAGTGTTACCAAATCTTTGTAGCTTGAAACATGTCAAATTTTATAAATGTACTCTTTGCATTCATGTTGTTTCTTAAATATCATTCAGTCTATAATAAATTACACCACATGACATTTTACAACCTGAGCTTGCCTTGCCTTGTCAGAAAAAGGGCAAATTATGATGTCAGATTAAGAAAATTAGGTTTTTTCTGCATGTTGTTTGAACTATGATTTAATTAAATACTTTTGTTTTCTAAGAAATGATAATAAGAGTATGCCAAACATCTTAAAGGGGGTCACACAGGATGAAAATCACAGTGTCACGCCACGTCGAACACAGTTTTCTATACATCAGCGGCGCCCAGAGGCTATTTAAAATCCTGCTGTGCCACAGAACGCCACCCACAGTCTTCCTTTAAATTACATTATATTTCTCCCAAATCATTCTTAATGTACATAATGATTTCACTCAAGGCTGGAAGATTGTGTATTGTACATTTTTCAGCAAAACAGAAGTCCAGAATCAAGACTGATCAAATAATATGAAAACACCAATGATCTTTTTTTCAAATTGTGGCCTCTTCCCACCTGAATGATCCCGGCATTGAACTCAGGCCCTACATCCAGTGGGTAGTTCTCCATCATGTAGAATGCCACGGCGCACATCACCAACACATGCTGCTGGTTGTGTAGATTCACACAGCTGAGAGAGACACACAAACAGTGTTAGGCCTAAACACGCTCATCTATTTTCAGTGAGGCTATCTGATGCTAATTCTAGCCCTGGTCTTTAATGAGGGATCTCAGATCTCAGTAAGACACCATACATTACAGCTAATGAGGAGCTGATGACCATGCAGTGTGCGGGAGTGTGTTGTGATTGCCTATGCTAACCTATTATTGAGTCTCCCAGCATGCCACAGAGACTTTGGCATTAGCTTTGACTGCATGAGGCATAACCTCTTAAGAGAGATTCAAACAGTGTGAAATCTTTCATTCAATGCAGGACGCAAACCATTAACCTCTCATCGCATATTCTCTTAAATGAAACGGCAAACACTAAGAGTTAGTGTAACACTAATGATTGGACTGCCCTTTCCTGCCGCTGGGAGAGGTGTGGTGGAGGGGTTAAAGGTCAAAGCTGGTAATAGGAAGGTTGCTGATTCAGTCCTTGCAAAATGTGAGCTATGAGTCTCCATCATTGGGATTGAGAAGGGATTAAAGTGTCTGCTAAAATGACTAGATATTAGAAGGCCTAGTAGACATCTGTAGGCTTTTTCAGTATTTTCCGCAATTGGTGGAATTATGCACAATTTATAAAAACATGTTAAAATGTGTTATACAGTTAGTTCACCCAAAAATGAAAATGACTTTCGTTCATCTTCGAAACACAAATGATGATATTTTCTCTCCACTGAAAGGCCATGCCACCACACATTTAAAGCTTGAAAAAGTTCATAAAAACGTTGAACGTTGAAAACTAATCAAACGTTTTAATCAAAGTCTTCTGAAGAGATAAACCGAATAAACCGCTCGATACATATGGATTTATTCTGATCACTTTATGAAGAGTCAAAGTTTTGCTGTAATGGACTTTTAAAAGGAAGAACAGAAATATCTTAAGTTTCATTAAAAATATATTCATTTGTGTTTCAAAGATAACCAAAAGTCTTATAGATTTGGAACGACGTGAGGTTGAGTCATTTTTGGGTGAACTAGCCCTTTAAAATATGTAAACGGTGTACTAATAAAAGAATATAGTTATTTTTATTCGGACATTAAAGATCAATTAATTATAATGGTGTAAATTATACTTTTCATTGCACTGTTATAAGAATTCAAATGAGTTTGGAATCGACTCTTTGAATCGACTAGTGGGCTATTTTAACTTGGACCAGTAAGAAATCATGTCGTGATTAGAACACCTTAGAGAACCACATAGCAACTCCCTGGCAAACATCTACGACACCCTAGCATTGTGGTGCCAACTTTTGCACAGTCATTTTTTCTTCAGAAAATGTAAACATCTAGTTTGTACTAACTACTGCCCCTTTGGTTAAAGGTTTAAGGTTAGTCAGACCATAAAGTGTGTCAGGTTTTAGTTGTACTCACTGTGCTATAGCTCTAAGGTTAGAGAGCAGGTATTCACTGACAGTAGGGATAAGCTGCCGTGCTGTATCGTCCAGCAGATCGCACTCCAGCACGTATAGAACTCCATGAAGAGCACCGATCCGACTGGGCAGATGAGTGCTGCGCAAGGTGCTCTCCAGCAGACGGCACATAGGCTCTGCAATGGCTTTATCCTGACATAGATACATTAGTCCACACTGTTAAATAGCTGTAATTGCTTATTTATATAGCCAGTGCATCAGAAGTGCCTATACACACTCACCATGCCAAGCACTGCGGCTGCTTTGCAGATAGCTGGCACAAGGTACTGGCTGAGGATCTCATCTTCTGGTGGATGGACTTTCTGCAGCTCAGTCAGGGTGGAGAACATCATATCAAACTGATTCCTCTCGGTGAACAGATCAGACACTGCCAGCAGCTTAAAGAGACACATAGAGAACATAGATTGTCCTAAGATAAATCATTAAAACACTTTTCAAACTGTCTAAGGCTTTTTTATGGAAGATTGTTTCCACCAGGTAATTGCAATTCACAATTCTAACTTGGATAATTGGGGTCAATTGAGTGAAAAGGATTGAGAACACCTGCACTATATAGCATAAAAAGGCTGATGGATCGCTATGAAAACATCTAAGCATGCACTCACCGATCTGACAACCTCACTGATTAGCACAACAGGAGTCTTCCTGCTGCTGGGGCTTCCAGGGAGGATCCACTGGCTGTAGAGCTCCAGGAGGAACTGAGAGCAGGAGTGGATGTCAACCCCTGCACGGTGCTTCCTGGAAAGGGCAAGTGGAAAGACAATGCAGGGTGTGAAGTCTGGAGGATGCTGGTTTTAAGGAGCTTGTTTTGCCAGTAACTCCGTAAGCCTGACCTGGAGTTGATTGGTGATAATGGTGGTGAGGCAGGTGCTGGAGCATCCGTCTCATCTTCCTCATCCTCACCCCACTCCTCCTCCCTCAGAGGGGTGATGTTATTACCCAACCACACTGAGTGAATCGACACCTGCATTGTTGTCGACATTGTTAGTAACGTGCAGATATAACCCTTAAAGTGTAAGTTCACCCACAAAATGAAAATTCTGTGCTCACGTTCTTCTGAACCCATAAGACTTTCTTCTTTTAAAAACTCAAATTAAGATATTTTTCAATATTCTCTTATCATTTCTGTTCATTCATCGAAAGTCCACCCAACCAAAACTATGATACTTCTAAAAGATTATAAAGACATCATACATAGTAATCAAGCGATTTAATCTAAGTCTTCTGAAGAGATACTATCACGTTATATGATGAACAGATTTAATTTAGGCTATTATCCTCACATACACGTTCAAACGTTTGGAATAATTAAAGAGGCCATATTATGAACTATCCTTTGAATAAATGCTAAATGATGAAGTGAAGTGTTTCAAAGTAGTCAGTTTACTAACTTGACCAAGTTTGTAGTCCATGTTGCCCATCTCCCTCTCGGTGTTAATCTGCAGCAGGAGTTTCTCATGGCTGATGAGGGTGCCTGAATATGCAGATATACACGCATACGCAAACGTCATGAATACAAAAAAACTAAAAAATTTTGCATCTCAACAGGATCTTTAGCTGACCACTTACCTGCCGTTGAAGATGATAAAGAGGGCACAGGGTCCCAGGCTTGATAGGGGAAGTGTGTGGCAATGTTGTCTCTCTTTGACACCATGGCCTGAATCTCACGCTCAACCATACCTCTAATCACACTCAACTTACGACCAAACCTGCAAAACACCCAAACTTCTTATCCACTTCTAAACCTAGAAGAACAAGTACGATATAATAAATGTGTACATACCTGGTGTCCAGAGCTTTAAGGATTTTGTTGCGGGGTTGCTGTTCAAGGCAGCTAACGGCTGGATTTCCTGCTGTGGGCAGAGTCATGGCACTCAGCACTAGAGAGGTGATGGCCTGAACCGCCAGTACATTTATCTGAGTCCTCTCCAGATCCTCCTGCGCCACAAACAGACACGTCTCATCTGTCACACACAGTCTCCCAAACCTGGACGAGTGCTTCCAGTCTTTTTAGCTAAATTTAAATGACTTACCTCTTGTTGGGTTTCCTCCTCTTGGTCCATCGTGATTGGCTGAGTGACCAGCACCCCCAAAAGAGTGGCCCACGTCTCCTCAAACTGTGTCCGGCTACTCCAGCCTGCAAGGAGACCACAAGAGCAGATCAAGCGGTTCAATAATCACGTACTATACAAAAGACTGGACTATACATGAGGTTTGCCTGATGTCAACACACAGTAATAGATCATAAAGCATAATTTTCATCTAACTTTCGTTAAAAAACTGAAGGAAACACCTAGCCAACTAATTTCATATTTCATATTAATTGCTATATGAATTTCTAAGAGTTTCATAACTATATATATATATATATATATATATACATACACACACACACACACGTCACATGTGTGTGTATATAATAATAATAAATGCTGCTCTTTTTTAAAACTTTTTATCATAAAAGAATCCTGAAAAAAGTTATAAAAAAATATTTAAGCAGCACTACTGTTTCCAACATTGACAATAAATCAGCATATTAGAATGATTTCTGAAGGATCATGTGACACTGAAGACTGGAGTATTGGCTGATGAAAATTCAGCTTTGCATCAGAGAAATAAATTATTTTTTCAAGTATATTCAAATAGAATTTTTTTTGTTTTAAATTGTAATAATATTTCACAATATTACGGTTTTGTTTTCTGTATTTTTGATCAAGTAAATGCAGGCGTGATGAGCATAAGATACTTTTTTTTTAAACATTAAAAATAATAATGTTTCCAATCTTTTGACCGGTAATGTATATATTAAATTTTTCCTCTGCATCTGCTTCCCCAATTCTGTAATGTAACTCAAAATCCCATTTAAATAGACAAACAACTCTGAAATGAGTCTCTCATGTCATACCCAGAGTGTTAATGCGGTAGAGGAACTCTCTGAAGACATCTTTCTCCTGCAGGAACTCCACAGGGATCTCTGGCAATGCTGTGCCAAAATCTCCACTTGGCCTGGGGGACCAGCCCAGCTTCCAGACCTGTTCATTCAAACACATGAATATTTTCATACAGTTTTAAACACACTTGCACACAATGTATGAATACACACTCAATCACTCTCTCACCAGGGGTGGGATTCGGGTGTAGCTGTTCACAAGGGGAAGCCTGGCCAGGCTGATGATGATGTTCTGTAGGGTGGGCGTAAGGAATGCTGGGATGTTCTTGTTTCTATGGTGACCCAGAGCCAACACACTCTGTAGACCTTCAACCAGCTCAGCCATGATCTCACAACACCGCCATTCACGCTGGTCTGAAAATTACAGAATCATTAACGCTTGTTGTTGTGTTCATCACTGATGTGTGTAACGTGTGCACTGACTCACTGTCTGCAGAGTCCAACTGGTCTTCTGACTGCTCTGTGTTTGAAGTTTTCCGTTCTGGCCTCAGAAGTTGGTCACCAGGACCAACAGAGACTGCGTAACACACACAACATAATCATAATTACAAAATGAATATCAATTTCAATTGCATTTTTATAGGTTTAAGTTAGAGCTGCACAATTATGGATAAATTGAGATTCGCCATTTTTTTGTTTCAAATAGAGATCACGATTTTCCCACGATTCTGAACAGACAACTAAACAAAATAAAATGTAATTTAGGTTTTGACAAAATGTCAATTGCTGCAGTCTATTTAAAATATTTAATTCATTTTAATGAATTTTATTAAATTTTTTTATAATTACTGGATGAATCAGCCTTTTTGAACAAATCTCTTGAAAGAATGATTCAATGACCAATAATTTTTTTAACGCTTGTCGCCATCTTCTGTTCTCTAGCGTCAAGTCACTTTCCAAAGATGATTTGCTCTATTTTGATCACTTTCGAAGACATCAGTGTTTATATCCCAAATATACATTTTTATCCCAGTACTTCTGTGATAATTTGAATATTTACAACACAGAAATAACGAAACTGTGTGCTTGAAAAGACTGTTCATGAAAGACTGTTTTATTTATTTTAACGGCATTCTCTGGGTCAGCGGCAATGGAGATTTGAGGTTTAATAGACAGAGGCGAATCGCTGTCATTTGTTTTACCAATTGGCAATCTTTTATTTAGAAGTCAAGACTTATTGCGCATTGCACTCTCTCCCATTCATAAGTAATATGAATGCACCATCTTTGTATATCGTAGTCTTTGGCTGCGTTCCCTAGAGCTTTGTAACACAAACCTGCATGGATGAGGAGCTGTATACATTGGATGATTGAGCAGGTGTGTGTGAGGTAGGAGTGAGAGGCAAACTGTGTCCACACCGCCGGCTGCTGGAGAGCCAGACACAGACACGACAGACTCATCTGCATGTCCACACTCAGAGGCAGCTGATCCTGCAGCAAACGCCAAACCACCACCTACAGAGACAGAAAGAGAAACATGAGCTGAGTGGCTGAGTGGTATTTATAGATATGCCGCTAAATCGTTCTAAAATATTACCATTTTATCATCTTTCAATCAATGTCAATATATCACAAAGGTCGATATATCAGCTGATTTTTTTACTTATCAGCCAATAGGGGGGGGTCAAATGTTATTTTGACAGTGCATGGACTTTTATTTTGCAGGCATTGAGAAAAGCATCGCCTGAGTGCAGTCACCCCGGAGCTCCCATGGACCGCCCTATGGACCCATTTCTGGAGTTCTCAGAAGTGAAAGTCATCATACTTGGGAAAACTTCTATAGTGGTGAACGAGAGATGACAGCAAATATAATTTTTGCGTTCCCATTTGCTCAAATAACAAAAGAAAAACAATCTACGATAGACTTTCTATGACTCTACAAACGAGGGAAAAATTAGCTGTAGATTTATAATGTTGGTCAGAACAGGAGAACGATGTCAAATTTGCCGTCACCCCCTCAGCCATTATATTACAAACACTAATTTAAATATGTAATTTAATGCCAAGGTAATATAACAAAAAGTATAGTGTAATAAATGTACATTAAATTAAATATAATAAAAACTTTGCTAGATTCATTCTCGCTCCACATTAGTTTACTGACTCTGTCTATTCCTAGCGTACACAGACTTACCAGATAACTGAGTGCACTGTTAGTGGACAGTGTTTTTAACAATTTCTTTATTTGTAAGAAAAATTATAATAATACTATTACAGGATTACATAAGAAGACATCCATGTATATATTTGTTTATTGTTATTTATGAATTCCATTCATTTTCAAATTATTTATTTCAAGTTTAGTAAATATAACTTACATAGCAGCGCCATGTGTTATTTACTATCTTTAAATTAAGTATTGTGATACGATATAGGCCTGAATCAACTTTGTATTGGCAATGGGCCATCCTGCTCTCCAAGATATTGGCATCTGCCATCAAATTATCCATATCGGTCAATGTTCCCTATAAAATCATTTTATTTGGGAAGGATGCATCAGTCTTACCTCTATAGCGAGGGTGCTGAAGGTGGTAATAAGTGTCTCTCTGTCTTTGGGAATGTGTAGTGAGGATGGCAATTTGGACAGAGACAGCAGGTACTGACTCAACACGCCACACAGACTCAACACTGTCTGATAAAACCCAGGCTCACCTGCAACACACACATAAACACATGCAATGACTGTGTGTTCATTACAACTTCACCATCATTTACAGCATTGGCCACAAAGGATAATTTCCATGTACTTACACCTACGGAAGTTTAGACATACCTACTCGTTATTTATTATTACTATTTTCACTATGTTGGAATAATAACAAAACCGCCATCAAAACCATGAGATAACACAAATAGAAGAATGGGAATTTTGCAGTAACCACAGCAATGCTAAACAAAATAACCCTTGTCTTGATTACAGTACCGTAGACATTTGTAT
Organism: Leuciscus leuciscus; assembly: GCF_965113295.1. Classification (NCBI taxonomy): domain Eukaryota; kingdom Metazoa; phylum Chordata; class Actinopteri; order Cypriniformes; family Leuciscidae; genus Leuciscus; species Leuciscus leuciscus. The sequence goes on along the minus strand of NC_138727.1, from coordinate 41,141,966 downwards.
GTTGATCAGCACCACCTAACGTACAGGAGGGGATTCGCTTGTCATTTAGCAGAGGGTTTCCCAAACAGGGGTTCATGAGGGAATTGCTGGGGGTTTGTTAGTTAGGCTTCCCCTTGTGATCGCGATATAGCTTAGTGCAATAATCAAATCAAAGGCTGTGATTTAAATAAGTATTCTGTTGTGCTACATGTTTCAGAGTGAAGCGCGGCGCTGTGTTCATTTACAAGCAAGCACCTCGTGAGTTTGTGTTTTCTGTGAGTGGTAATGGTAATGCAATGTGTAATAGCTTAACTTTATTTACACATTTGCATAATTTTCAACACTTTTGTGTCATTAAAATATTAATTTGAAAGAAATATATAAAAAAAAAAGAAAAGTTTTTGTGTGTGAACAGGCCTTTAATTTGCAGAAAATAAGCTTAATTCTGATTTTGACTCACCGTATACTTGATTAAGCTTCTGCAAGTAGTCCGGGCACGTCTTAGCGGAGGGAAGGAGGGGCTGATGAGGCGAGGGGAGGAGCTCTACGACACCAGCCAATCTCTCAAAGGCCACCTCTTGAGCAGTGTCAAATAAAACCACCCCATGATCCTTACATACCCTCTGTACCCCAACACTCAGACATGATGCCAGCAGACACAGGTTGAAGTCCTGCAAATACAATAATACAACATCAGTGTCTGTTTGAGTAAAAAAAAAAAAAAAGAAGAGAGATATGCATGTTTTTGGCCTTTACCTTGCAGGTCATGATTGTGTTTAGGTCAGATTGGGGAAGTTTTGTCAGCAACTCAGTAGTTTCATACAGAGCTCCTTCACCTCTCAAACAACACTGAGATTTCACCAGAGCAACATACCACTCCTGCAATACACACACACAATAGCAATAATGTTATGTTTTAGCTTAGATGTTTTCAGCTTACAACCACCGCTGTAAGTCATACCTTATTGGGTTCCACATTTTCAGGGGGAGGGGGCGGGTCCCCATCCAGTGGGTGTGTGGTAATGGGGGCGACAGGGCTTGTGGTATCTTCAGCAACTGTGGCTCTGAACCTGTCCAGCAGGGAGAAGAACCGCTGATGCCTGACATAAGAGAGAGACAATCATTTTAAAAAGCAGGATTTGGAGATTTTCATAAACAGCGACAAAACAAACAGATCGATGAGACAGGAAACTGCAAGCTGCCTTACCTTTGTGCAAGGCCACTGGTCTGCAGGTACTGCTGAATCCTGTCCAGCTCCTCCAGTGGTAGCTGAGCGATACTATTCTACAGTAGGAAGAGAAAACATAATTCTCAATAATCATTTAGTGCAGTGGTTCTCAATCAGGGGTGGTTTCATCATCTCAAACGCAAGATGGTTTAAATGGATATTTCACTCAAAAATGATGTCATCATTTACTCACCCTCAAGTTGTTCCAAACCTGTATGAATTTCTTTCTGCTGCTTGAACACAAAAGAAGATATTTTGAAGGATGTCGGTAACCAAACACTGACTTCCATAGCATTTTTTTTTTTTTTTCATACTGTGGAAGTCAATGGGGGCCATCAACTGTCTGATTACCCATATGTTTCAAAATATCATCTTTTGTGTTCAGCAGAACAAAGAAATTCATACATTTACATTTACATTTATTCATTTAGCTGACGCTTTTATACAAAGCGACTTACAATTGCTATATATGTCAGAGGTCGCACGCCTCTGGAGCAACTAGGGGTTAAGTGTCTTGCTCAGGGACACATTGGTGTCTCACAGTGGATTCGAACCCGGGTCTCTCACGCCAAAGGCATGTGTCTTATCCATTGCGCCACCACCCCTTCAGGGTCATACAGGATTGGAACAACATAAGGATGAGTAAATGATGACAATTGTTTTTGGTGAACTAACCCTTTAAACCATTGTAATCACAATTGACTAGAAATGTCAAGTAAATTCATTGGTAATAATGAGTTATTGGATATTCTGGAATTCTGGAATTTAATTTTTAATTACATTATTTTAAAATCATACAATTATACATAGTTATTTGAATTATTCATTATTTTATTTAAAGGACAATTCCGGTATTTAACACTTTGAGTCTATTTTGTAGTTTGTTTTGGATGAACAAGAGTGGTGGACAAAGAAATTTTGACAATGGTTCCTGTCTCGACTTTTTGACTATTTTAGAATTGCCCATGACCGCTTTAGAATGGGAGTCTATGGCCATGCACAAACATGCCCTTAAAACAACCCTTAACGTTCGTTTTCAAAACTGTTCAACTCACCGAGTGGTTAGTGGTGTTCGTTGATGATTAAAAACAAATATATCGGCGCAATGTATGATTTCAATCCGTTTATTTTTCTATAGTGGAACTATTTTTTCAGATACCTCACAACCGCGTATAAACTTCCGCTCTTCCGCAACTTCCGTTGCTCTGCTCACGCTAGCCTTCTGAGAGACAGAGAACCGAGCGAAAAGACCTAAAAGACTACAACCAAATGTAAACAGCCTCCTTTCCGTCTCCGGTAGCGCAGACGTTGACTGTATCAACGAGCAATGAGTCCTCCAACGGAAATCAATGGGATTTTACAAAATGCCAAATAAAACACGACAGAAACTGTATTTCGCTACGCTACTTGTTTTGGAACATCAACGAACACCACTAACCACTCGGTGAGTTGAACAGTTTTGAAAACGAACGTTAAGGGTTGTTTTAAGGGCATGTTTGTGTATGGCCATAGACTCCCATTCTAAAGCGGTCATGGGCAATTCTAAAATAGTCAAAAAGTCGAGACAGGAACCATTGTCAATATTTCTTTGTCCACCACTCTTGTTCATCCAAAACAAACTACAAAATAGACTCAGTGTTAAATACCGGAATTGTCCTTTAAGTAATTCATTTATATTATTATAAATTTAATTCATAATATTTATATAAGCAATTAAATAATTAGACTAAATTAGACTGAAAATAAGTAGCTTTGTCATTACAGCATTAGTACCAGAAATATATTTGGGGGACTTCAAATATTGTCTTTGACAATGAGGGGCCTCAGAGTCAGAACGGTTAATAAACGTTAATTTAATGGTATTTGATCAAGTTAGACAAAATAATATATCTTGATTCTAACTAAAAGATTACTAGGAAGAAACTGGATCCTAAAAACAATAATTGAGGAGCCAAATTACTCTAGTTGCCATAGTACAAAATCGCTCAATATAGATGGTTGTTCATTCGTCAATTCTCTCAGTCTATTACAGTGGTAGACGATCCACTGGGAGATGCATCAAACTCTTTCATTTTAATTCGATTTAGTTTTCGTGTTTTAGTTGCATTGATTTTAGGTTTATTTATTAACAGTTTATTACAACAAATAGCACAGAAAGTGAAATAAGCTGGTAGTGAGTCATTATTGTGTGTGTGGAAGTGTTTTACCTGCAGGGTCTCGGCAAGCAGCATCTCCACACGTCTGCAGGCGAGTGTGTCCACCATGCGAGCCAGCACACGGAACGGCGTGTTGAGTAGTTTGTCTACGTAGAGCATGAGCAGAGCCCCAGACTGACTTAGATGAATGCCCTCCAGACACTGCAGGGTCTTCTTCAGCATCACCGGCTGCACATTTACACATTTAATACATAAGTGGCTGAAAAGATAAGCACAGCATGAAATGAAAAAGATGCGGTGAGTGTGCATATACATACAGTAGAAAGGTTGTCACAGCGTGATTGTATGGCCTGTATGAAGAGTCCGCTGGCTGCTGAATTTCGGTGCACAGCACTGATGAGATCCTGCACTGGAGGCTCATGGGAAAGGCTGATCAGATCGCTCACATGATTCACCGTCAGCCACGTCAGATGCTCAGAGTCATGCAGGTTCTGACACTGAGAGGATAAAATACAAAGATGACAATTTTATTGTTATGAATATATGGTATGGTTGGCAAACAGATGTACTTTATTATCAGTATCAGCCGATATTGGATATATATTGGCCGGTACAATCACTTAAAGTTCATCTTTAAAAGAAATAATAATGTAATAATACTTAAATATAAATGTAATACTATATATAGAAAATCTCACAATAATATTTTTTTTAATTAGAAAGAGTTAGTGTCTAAATTCACTTCTACCTTGGGTGTTTTTTTAGTTTTTAATTTATTTGTTCAAAAGTTTGTGGTCAGTAAATAACTTGAAATGTTTATTTTTAAAATAAGTCTCTTATGCTCACCAAAATAAAAAGTACAGTAGTGCTGTGAAATATTATTACAATTTAATATAAAAGTTTTATATCTATATTTTAAAATGTAATTTATTGCTGCTGATAGCATTGTTGAATTTTCAGCAGGCATTACTCAGTTTCACATGATCCTTCAGAAATCCTTCTAATATGCTAATATATATTTTTTTTTATTATCAAAGTTGAAAACATTTTTGCTTAATATTATGTGAAAACCGTGATTGTTTTTTTGTTTTTTTTTCAGGATTCTTTAATCAACAGAAGTTTTTAAAAAGCATTTATTTGAAATAGAAATCTTTCTGTAACATTTTAACTGCCTTTACGGTCACTTTTGAACAATTCAATGTGTCCTTGTAGAGAAAAGCATGTTAAAAACAGTAATGGGGGTTCTTGGGGGTGCTACCCAGAGTTAACAGATATGTTAAAAAATAAACTTTGGAAGTGTGCAGTTTAGTGCTAATTAACATTTTGTTTTATTAACAGGTAATTAACCGGTTTATCAGTATTAGTGGCCCGGCAAGGCTAGGGGATGGAGCGGTTATGGCAAGTAAAATAAAACTCCTTAGGAGCTCGGACACAGCTTTAAAAAAGCTTGAGAAATCTCACCACATAGTCACAGAAGAGGATAAGGGCTCCTCGTCGGACAATCTCTCTGTTACACACAGCAAGCTTCCCCTCTGGCCTCTCCTCCTCTCCAGATGAGTGCGGGCTCAGCAGCTTAGTGCTGGATAGACTGTTCCTCCTAATGGAGTGATGAAAACATGATTTGATTTATTTGCCTCTCACACCGTGTCCCTAACCAGAAGTGACACAACACCGTGACGTGATAAAAGGTATCCTTTCCATGTTAATCAGAGTTTTTGTCCTACCCAGATACACTACGAGCAACAGGGGATTCTATTTTAATTTTTTTTATCTATTTATGCAACTTTATGGCTGGAACAACAACATACAAAGTATGACAATGTTAATCTCAGGTACTGTTTATGTGATTTATTACATTTAATGTGAGTAATATTACTTTTATAGCCATACAGGAAGCGACAATAAATAATTCACCTCAGGTATTAAAGATTAATTAAAGGAAACAAGAACTTCCAAACTGTCAATAGTGAAGTGTATTTATCACAAAGACTGTTTCAGTCACACAAAATGTATTTTTAATGTTTTAATGTTAAAATTATGTAATATGTATTCATTTGATTATGCACATATCCATTTTGCACTTGCAGAGAGAGCCCGCCCACATGCTCTTCTGATTGGCTGGGTTTTTTTCTGATTTTGTCAGGTCTTGTAGTAGTGTCGCGTCTGGTCTGTACAGACAAATTGCTTGTCGCTGGAATCTTATTGCACTTACAAAGCGAATATAACCAGCATATAAATATAATCACTTGCAACCAGTGAAAGGCCATTATTTGCCATTACAAACAGCATTTGACTTCCTAAAACTACCAAGAATTTTACTTAGGCTGGTTGTAACTGTAGGATCAATTAAACCGGCTTTCCTAATTTACACTGCTGGTATGTAGTCTTACTTTGGAGTCTGATGCACCTCGGACCACCAGGTGTAGTTGGTGTAGTTGATGATGAGAAGGACCTGACACCAGAGCAGGACCAGAGATGGGTGCGTGGTGATGAGCTGGAGCACCAGGCTGTTCAGACCCTCCAGGGTATAAAAATGACCCCCTTCTCCCCCCTCCGCCTTCAGCAGCCTGCTGCCCGCTGCCGTGATCCGCCGGAACATTCCTGGTAGGTTTACGGGAAATAATTTGATCATTCAAACCAAGAGGAATAATTTTGCCCTTTACCGAGGTTATGAAGTATGCTAAGCTGGTAATATGAGATGTGGGCTCTGTGGGTGTGCATACCTGATTTGAAAATGTGGATCAAACACATGAGCAATGTGCCCAGCTGCTGACAGTAGAACGTGTGCTGCTGCTCGCTCATGTCAACTTTCACCTGCTTCGTGGCGATATCATCCAGCAACACCCCCACCAACTGCAATAAGAACCTGACAAATAAAAAGAGATTCATAATTGCGTTAATTAATTATTAATATTGTTGCTGCGTTTGTCTTGTTGTTATGTTGACTGTTTTCTGTGTAATATTGTAATACATATAAAATGTTCTAGTTTTATTCAGCTAAGCTTCAATAGGAAAGTGATCAACTAAAGACAAAAGTGGAAATATGACTACACAACAACAACAATTATTATTATCACTCCTATTATTTAATATATTATTGTAATATAATTTAGATTTTAAAAATTATAAATGAATGAAGAAACCGCCCTGCATTTTATTAGCCGAACGAAATCCAAAATGTTGGGGTGGTGATTCCAAAAATAGTGTGTTTTGCTCTAGCATGTCATACTTTCTCACGAAATATGATGTGCATTTCGTAGCATTTTTGCTTTCAACAACCATTAGAAAAAGTCTTGTATTATTCCCATAATCACCAGAAAAGACATGACCCTATCTTTCTCTGAGCCAGGCCATTTTCATATTTACAACATTATGCCTAATCCTGATTTCAAGGTTAGAATTATGGCCAGTGACAGAGGAAAATGCAAACCTTACCCATATGATTTCTGATACATTTGTGGGTGTTTTTACTACATCCAAACAGCATCACAAAAATACAGATTTTGTGAATAAGGTTTGTATATTTATAAACTTGTGTTTATTTAAAGTTCTTTGACATTAAATGGAGTATTTGAACATATTTTCCACTCCTTTACACATTACAAGTTAAATGATACATTTTTAATATTGATATTTTCAAACTCAGCATCATCAAAATTGGTAATATGTGACTCTGGACCACAAAACATGGGTAATTTTTTTTTAAATTGAGATTTATACATCATCTGAAAGCTTAATATATAAGCTTCCCATTGATGTATGGTTTGTTAGGATAGGACAATATTTGGCTACAACTATTTGAAAATCTGGAATCTGAGGGTGCAAAAAAATCAACATTGGAAAATCACCTTTAAAGTTGGCCATTTATGTTTGCGATTGTGCTGCATTCATTCACAAAAATAAATGTCATATACATTTATGATAGGAAATGTACAAAATATCTTCATGGAACATGAGCTTTAATTAATTTCCTAATGATTTTTGGCATAAAAGAAAAATCGATAATTTTGACCCATACAATGTATTGTTGGCTTTCGCCACAAAAATAACCGTGCGACTTGTGACTTGTGTTTTTTGTGATCCAGGGTCACATAGGCTGTTTTTGCAAATCAGCAGATTAATTTTTTTTTCCAAAATGCAGGTCACCAAGCCATGTAACGTTTTCACAACCATGCACTGTTCGATTTAATAAAAACGTTACCAACAAATAACACCGTTTTATATACTCGCCAATGCCAATAATTTTTCACATTTTGCACTTTGCAGTTGTTAATTTTGCACCCTAGCTGAGGTGCAAAGGGTGTCCCGCACACAGCCGCTGTCGGAAACTAACCATGCATGAATTTTCTTTTATTTTTTTTATGTATTCAAAAACCTAGCAATTTTTTTTTTTTACTTTTTAGGAAATACATTATTTTTTTTTATCAAATTAATATATTTTATATTTAGCAGTGCCGTATCATGCATTTGTTTTGCCACAATCACAGACTGACTTTAATAGACAGCAACCAACAATTACCTAGCAAATGTTTCCTCAGGAGGAAAACGCTGCGGCTCTTCATTGGAGTCTTCCATGTTAGCAGGCGGAGCTTCAGGAGGGGAGGAGTCATCGTCACACAATCGACGGATGGTGGGACAGGAGAGGAGGTATGGGGACAGTGAAAGCTCCTGAATACGAGACAAAATGATGTCCTCTGTGGACTGCGAGATTAGAACACGCAGGATGGCGAGAATCCCAGACACCCACAACTGCCCCGTACCCACTGATGCCTACAGAAAAGAACAGGGACACAAGATACAGGGTTAATATGCAGTCAGAATTACCATTGTTCAGAAAATATTTTTCATTTCAATAAGAATCCGCACAAGTGAGAATTTGCAAATTTCCTTAGGCAAGTTTGTCACAAGAATTTGCTGGGATTACAAATAGAAAGCTGCTTGGTTTGAAAGTGACTTCTATGTGCGATGTGCTTCATGCATCACTACACTATTGACAATACCGGTAGACCCTTTTGCCTACAAAGTTTACATTTACTTGCTTTTCGACCGCCACTCTTCATCTTATTTAACTGATAATAATATCTATAGCATCAGGAAAGTAATATGTGACTGATTCTCACTAGCGTAGATGGTGTGATGAACATGCTCTTCAGTAGCATGTCCACAGGCCGCAGAGAGGAGGGAGCCACTGTCTCAAACAGTGTGTTTAACACGCCCAATGCCTCATGGGAGTCCAGGTGCATCTGTCAAGCACACAGAAGCAAATATGTAAAGTGCATTTACTTAAAAACTGTTTGTTAGCTTGAATTCGGAATCTGAGATGAATCTGGTGCTTGAAAACGTAATGCTATCAAGAAACAAAGTCGAGACAGAGCCGCACTTGCTGTTTGCCGATCATTGGCAGGATGATGTCAGCGATCTGTCGTGAAAGCCTCTTCCACTTATCTTCATTTTCTTTATGGCACTGCTGTAGGATCAGAATAAACATCTCCAGCACCTACAAACACAAACATCAATGATTTTACACATAAATCCATGAATGTAAAGAGTATGTTTTTCCAAAACAACCACACACACCAAAACGGAGTGTTACCTGATGGTGTTGTACGAGGCGTAGCAGCATGGACACCACCACTTCCTTTTGAGTTTCCAGCTCTTTTCCTGCATCTGCTTTATTGGAGCCTCTCAGCACAAAGAGGTCGTGCACTATGGGCTGCAGTGCAGGGATTGCTGAGAAATGAAGAGGAGGATAACTTTTTCAATTGCTTAGATCAAAGCTAATTCTACAGGATATGCAACCATTCATGAATAAAAATGTAGTTTGTTTAAGGAAGACCTATTATGCCCTTTTCCAAAGTCTTGATTTTGTTTTTGCGGTCTACTAGAATAGGTTTTCATGCATGAATGTTCAAAATACACATTTTTCACGTTCTACATTGTTGCAACACCTCTCTTCCCAGTCTGTCAGTAACGCTCTGTTTAGTTCCTGTAACTATAAAGCCAATCCTTTCGAAAAAGCACTCTGATTGGTCGACTGGATAAGTGTGTTGTGATTGGTCAACCACTTTGAGCGTGTTTCAGAAACGTCATGCCCCTTACCATAACAGAGTTAAAAGCGGGGTGGAAACAACAACGTCTCTAGACATGGCAACAACACACTACTAACACAAATCAACCAGGCATCATCCTCAATATTTTGCATATGCTTTGGGGCGGAAATTATTTGAATGAGGAATAATGTGACGTGTACGTTCTTGGAAGAAAACTCAAGAAATCAAAGCGTTTCAGTGAGTTCAGAAAAAGTGATTAATGATATAGAAATAACTCCCATTGGAGTGGACTTTGTGCTTTGTAACTTTGCAGACCTCTTTCATGCTAGAACAGTAAAATGACACACTATAGAAAGTTGAAAATGTAAAAAAAAACTGTCTGTTCAGTATTAGAAAATAAGGATATATGGAAACATGGTTTTAAAAAATTGTCTAAAATGGGTTTTCGGTTTACAGTTGTTACATATTCTGCTTGAGGATGTAAATATATATGCGTGTTGTGATTCTACACACCATGTGTTACTGCCTTCCTGCCACTGGCCATGATGCCGTCACACAGCTGAATGATCTTTGGGATGCTGATGATCTGTTTGGAGTGGTAGCGCTCATAGGACAGCAGAACCAGGAAGAAGAAAATGTTGGGCACAATCTCTTCAGAGTCCCTACACGAAAACAAAAAACAAAAAAAACATTGGTTTAGTGAAAACTAATAAATATTAGCAAATCTGAGCATGTGCAATTGAATGTACACTACTGTTCAAAAGTTTGGGGTAAGTAAGATTTGTTTTGTTTTTTTAAATTAATGCATTTATTGGGCAAGGACACATTAAAATTATCAAAAAAAAGACATTTATAATATTACAAAAAATTGCTGTTCTTTCTTTTTTTTTTTAAGGAATCTTTAATGAATAGAAACTTCAAGTGTATAATGTTTCCAAAAACACATTAAGCAGCACATGTGTTTTCAACATTGATAATAATAATAAATGTTACCTGAGTAAATCAGCATATTAGAATGATTTTTGAAGGATCATATGACACTGAAAACTGGAGTAATGGCTGCTGAAAATTCAGCGTTGCCATCACAGCAATAGGTTACATTTTAAAATACAGTTCTTTTAAATTGTAATAACATTTCACTATATCATTAATGTTTTTAGTGTATTTCTGATGCAGCCTTTGTGCGCATAACAGACTTCGTTCAAAAACATTAAAAATCTTATCAACCCCAAACTTTTGTATGGTAATGTATGTTGGTATGACTATGTCACAAGGTCTTACTTGAACTGCCCCACTTCAATATACTCAAACTGCTTCAGAACGAAACCAATGAACACCTGAAACAAACACAGGGTAGTAAAAAATTTGCAGTGTGCAAGTATAATATAAAAATAAAATAATACCAAGATTTGTTTTGATTCTCAATTAGTGGAAAAAAAGTTTGATCCACAGGTTAAAGGTTACTCACCTGGTCTGAATCAAGCAAACAGTAGTTGACCCGGAGCTGCACAAGTTGGGACAGTAGGTCCAGCACCTGTCTTTGCAGGCCCACTGAGGTGCTGGTGGTGTACTGCTTCAGAGCTTTAATCACCAGCGGCTCAAACAAGCGGATGTGATTATGAATGGCATTCTGAAACACACACAACAAGTCAACCATTAGCCACTTTTACTGTAGTGAGGGGTCAAGATATCAGTGTTGTAATTGTTAAAAAAAAAAAAAAAAAAAAAAAATTGGTAATTAAAATAAAGCTTAAATAAAAAAAAATGTAAACAATTTTTTTTTTTATAAAAAGATAAAAAATTCAACTTAGAAACTTGAAAAGTTATAAAAAGTTTAAGATAAAGTTTTACATTTTAAAATGAAAGTGAAATAGAAATAAAAAAATGAAAATATGAATAATTACAATAATAGGACACAAGTAATAATAAAATAACACTGCAAGGTATTGATTTAAAATAAATTTACTGTACCAGATGGGACATTCGACTGGTGGTATACACATACCCAAAACATTGTAAAAAATCATAAAATAAATAAGAGCAACAAATAATAAAACCATAATAGTCCACAACAACGACTAATAATAAAAATAATAATAACAATAATATGGAACTACTGTTAACTAAACAATACCTTATCAAACAAACAGACCCATCAAATAAAAAATAAAATAAAAAAAACCTTCAACAAATGCATGACACCCAAAATATATCCATTTTAATATATTCCTCATCTACCACAATAAATATATAATTATGTCAGTCAACATCTTTACAATTTTGGGATATTTTTAGGTTTTTTATTATTATAGTCACATATTATCGGGTAATTGACCTTGTCTCCTCGATGGCGGGTGACATTGGTGATACTTGACCTCAGTTGATTGGAGACTTTTTGCATGACATCAAACCACCTATAGGATCACAGAAAGGACATGTGTACTCATAATGGGCCTCTTTATATCTACAGATAAATCCCTATGAGGAAATGTTGTTCACAAACACTCTCTCACTCACCCAGAGGCGTCCTGTTCTTGTTCGGCTTGCACCATGTTTCTGAGGCTGGCGTCTGCGAGGGCCTGGGTAAAGTGAGTGTAAGGGGCCATGAAGCAGTAATGGTAGAGGCCGGGTCTGACGCTGGTCGAGCCAAGCCGCAGGGCCTTGCCCTGGGACCGACATGGGTGAGATGAGGCCCCCTCATACTGAGATGCAAGATTGGTCCCAAATAACGACTTCAAAAGCTGTAAGCAAAGAGCAAACGGTGAAGCCCCGGAAATTCATTGTTTAAACCAGAAGAGTTAGAAATGCGCATGTCTAACCTGCTGAACACACACTGTGGCCATAGTAGGTTCCCGTGAGAAACAGGACTTGAGGTAACCCAGGATCTCTTCAACAGACTAGACAGATAAATACAGGGGGAAAGTTTGTTCTTAATATTACTTTTGCACAAATATATCATACTTTGTTCATTGAAAAGATATAATTAGGCTTTGACATCATACTTTGTTCACTGACAAGATATAATTAGGCTTTGACATCATACTTTGCCAATATCATGCAGGGTGGTCAACTCAAGCAGCTGTGAAAGGACATCAAGCGCTGACCTCAGGAAACCCCCAAACTTCTCATTGGTGTTGTGAAGGTCTAATGTGACCTTGGAAAAGAAAACAAAAATTGTAAGCAAGATAAATCCAGTAGGGACGGACATTTTGAATTGAGTATTGAGTACAGAAGGTTAATATAGGCCTTCTGAAGGGAAGCGATGCTTTGTTGTACGAAAAATACCCATATTTATAACTTTATAATCTAAAATAACTAGCTTCCGCCAGACGACCGCACGCATACTACGCAAGTCGACTTGCGCCACAAGAGTTACCCATGACGCATGTATGACGTAGGAGAATCGTAAGTTTAGACGCCTCTCGCGGTTTAAACACATAGGGCTGTGCAACAAACTGTAGCTCTTCTTCTATCATATATAAATCCTCCGACATTACGTTGTGCGTCGGGTCAGGGGTTAGTCTTCCACCGTAAATCGAAAGGCCGTCTGTCGGAAGCCAGTATTCATAGTTTATAGAGTTTTAAATATGGGTAATTTTCATACACAAACGTATCGCTTCGCTTCAGAAGGCCTTTATTAAGCCCCCGGAGTCGTGTGGAGCACTTTTATGATGGATAGATGCACTTTTATGGACTTCAAAACAGAAACGGCCATTCACTGCCATTTTAAAGCTTGGAAGAGTCGGGACATTTTTTAATATAACTCTGATTGTATTCGTCTGAAAGAAGAATGTCATATACACCTAGGATGACTTCAGGGTGAGTAAATCATGGACTAATTTTCATTTTTGGGTGAACTACGCCTTTAAGTACTACAGAGCATCTCATCCTCATGGACTGAGCCATATTTGCCCTTTCTTGCTGTGAGATCTCGAACATGTCTGGGGGGACATATGTGGTTTGGCACTGCAAGCTGTCCTCCCAGTCTCCATGTAACACTGTCTTCGGCGTCTTACATTACGGACATTGCAGTTTATTGCTCTGGCCACATCTGCAGTTCTCATGCCTCCTGCAGCAGGTCTATGCCATGTTCACACAGGTGAACGGAGCGTTTTTCCAGAGTCAGTAGATAGGTCTCTTTAGGGTCCTAAATTATTGGAACTATGACTTTTATTGTCTACCACCTGTAAACTGTTAGTGTCTTAAGGACTGTTCCACATGTGAATGTCCAATAATTGTTTATGGTTCATCGAACAAGCATGATAAACATTGTTTAAACACTTTCCAAAAGAGATCTGTAAAGCTTATTTGGATTTTACAAAAATTATCTTTAAAATATAGCATCCTGAAAAAAGGGGCATTTCTTTATTTGCTGAGTTTAGAACTCTTTTGAAACATTATAAAATGTCTTTACTGTCACTTTTAATGCATCCTTGCTGCATAAATGTATTCATTTCTTACAAAAAGAAGAAAAAAACTTTTGAACAGTAGTATATATAAAAGACAAATCAAAATGCTTATGACTGCAGACTTACTTTGTAGTTGGCGTGTGTAGCTCTCAGTGCATCATAAAGCTTCAGATAAGGAGGAAGGTGATAAAAGCTGCCCATAGTGGTGGACTTGTTAACTGCTGCTATTGTGGTGCTGTCTGCTGCTCTGCCTGTATGAAAACACAGTGCAAGACAACCGTAAATATTCAATTAATAAATAATGAACCACACAATGAAATCGATTTTCCTTGTGTACTCAAAGCAATATAATTCATCTGTATGGCTTCAACAGGTGGCTCTGTAGGTGTGACTGTACCTGTGTTGGTTTCTCCTCCTTTCTTTGGGCTAATGGGGGTGTTGCTTGGCTCCGTCATCTCCTTCTCTTTACCCTTCCTTCTGATTGGACTGAGAGAGGGAGTGTTGGCCAATGATGGTAAAGTAGCCTGGCAGGAAGGATTAACAGAAATAATGAAGCTTTTAATATAGAGAGAAAATATGAAATGTTACTGATGTGTTGTGCATTTATAGCATTATTATAATCAGACTCTATTGAAGGCATTTTTACCTTGACTGCAGGGCCTGGGGGCGTGTCATCCAGCACATGGGCACAGATGTTGAGGATCTTCAGAAGGTGTGAGAACAGCTGCTCCACCATAACAACCAGAGAGCGGTCGTTAAGAGCAGGCCACGCCTCCTCCACCTTAGAGGGGGCGGGGTTAGACTCCTCCTCTCCTGCCCATGGACTCTTCATGCACTTAGGTGCAATAGCTTCAAAAACAGGCAGAAAACAACATTTTAAATTCAAACAGATGTAAAAAAAAAAACAAATACAAAAATAATACAAAACAAAAAGTGTGCTCCACAGGTGATACGTCTATCAGCTTTGGATAAACAGTATAAAAATCACACTTAACCCTCCTAGGCTGTTCGCTCATTTTTGGCAGATTTCATTTTTGTTTATTTTATAACAAAAATTAAGTTTCTGTAATCAGTGAGGTCTGAGGACTTTTTTAAACTAATGTGTGGATATAAAAAAAGTCACATCTTGGCTGGTCGCGGTCAAAATTGACTGACGATATGAAACTAATGAGAAAGACCATAATGCAGAGAACTTATTTATCAAATATGTGTTGAATAAAATCTACATATAAGCCACAATGCTGAACAAACACACAGAAATAAAAGAGTTAGACTACGAAACATTCAAAGTTAAAAAGATTCACTTACAGAAGTATAGATTCTTACTGTAGTAAAGTTCCAAATGTTTGTTTATTTGCGTAATAACAGTGAAATTAAGAAATTTGCATGCAAATTAGACCAAATTAATTATATATGCATACTTCTATTTTTACTACATAAGGGAAATTAGTTTTATATCATTTAATGAAAACAAATTACACTTTTACTGTTCTGGGTGAAAAAAGACCCTCAACAGACAATGGAGGGCTCAAGTTTTTCACAGCTTAAGGGGGTAAATAAGATCTGAAAAACCTAAAATCCTCTTAAAACTTCTCTAACCTAAAATTTGCCTAGAATCCAGAATAATTTCAACATAGAATTGATTTATAAATGTATATTTATAGAATATATAATACATCATTTTATTGTTACTTCTTCAGGGAAGATTCATTTCATTAAACATTTCATTAAACAAAAAAAAGTTACACTCTTCTCAAAAATGACCGTGAAGAGCCAAAGTGTGACTATTTTTGAACAGCCCAGGCGGGTTAAACTGTGGCTAATCTAATCTAAATAAGTTTATACCAGCAAGAAGGTTTCCAGTCAGTA
Organism: Leuciscus leuciscus; assembly: GCF_965113295.1. Lineage (NCBI taxonomy): Eukaryota > Metazoa > Chordata > Actinopteri > Cypriniformes > Leuciscidae > Leuciscus > Leuciscus leuciscus. The sequence goes on along the minus strand of NC_138727.1, from coordinate 41,126,275 downwards.
GAAGAGCAGACTGATGGGCGGAGAGATCAAGAGGGAACCAAGCAGAGGAGAGGAGAGACAAAACTATACCGGCCACGCCAACCGTCAGAGACCTGCGCACTTCCTCACTACTGCCAGACTGAGAGAGACTAAAGAAAAAGAGCTCATTTATACCTTTGCAGAGTGAAACAGACAGATAAAACATTGCGCTCACATTACCAATTGAGCTTGACTTTATTCTCTTTGTACTAACGATACGATCAAGACATCAAATCTAAGCAGGTTTTATTCTTGGTCCTGAAGGAAGACATTATTGCCCTAAGGTTCAGTTTATTTGTGAGTGTGTACCTAAAGGAGCGTCCTCGGCTGCGGTACTGGCTGGAGCGGTTGAGATGAAAAACAGAAGAGCTCACAAAGCCACAGTGCCAGCCTGTGCTCCAGGTGCACACTGGGAATGTGCTGGACAAAAGGAATAGAGCCTCACAACAGCCAAACTGGAGAGATGACATTAAGTAAAGAGATTAGACATTAGATTCAAATAAGACCACTCATAATACATGCAACACCAAACTGAACTATTTCCAATAGAACCACACAGAGGCCTTTCATTATTATACATTTTTTCTGCCTTGTTTTGTTATAGTATGTTGAGAAAAAGTAAGTGAAATATAAGAAATATAAATGATGATCCTCTAAAACAACATTTTTTAACCTCTGTGGAGGATATATTTTTTAAAATATAAAACAAAGGGTGGCCTTTAAATCAAATGTACTTAAAAGGTCAGAGTTGAGGCACTCACAGTCATGGCTCTGGAAGTGGAGGAGGTGAGGGCATGAGAGATGGCAGTGATGACCCGAGATAGGTTGTTCTCTACGGTAACATCTGGTGCGTTCTGACACAGATTGTAGCCACGGTATGTTCTGCAATAAAACAGATCATATAAAGAATAAGATTAAAGTCAAGTACACTACCATTCAAACGTTTGTTAGGTCAGTAATGCTTTTGAAAAAAGTATTTCATGTTCACCTAGGCTGCATTTATTTGATATAAACAGTAATATTGTGAAATATTATTACAATTTAAAACAACTGTTTTCTATTATATCAACCCAAGAAACATTTCTTCTTATTACGATTGTTGAAAACAGTTGTGTTGCCTAGTATGTTTGTGGAAACCATTATAATTTTTTTCAGGATTCTTTGATTAATAGAAAGTTTAAAAGAACCACATTCATTTGAAATGGAACTTAATTAGAATTGAATGTGCCATTAATGAATAACAGTATTTCTTTCTTTAAAAAAAAACCAAGCAAATGAAAGCTGCCAGTTAAACACTAATTAAAGGGATAGTTCACCCAAAAATGAAAATTCTGTCATCATTTACTCACCCTGTACATGTTGTTCCAAACCTGTATACAGTTCTGTTGAACACAAAGGAAGATATTTTAAAGAATGTGGGAAACTGAAAAGTTCTGGGGCACCATTGATTTCCATAGTATTATTATTATTTTTTCTATTATGGAAGTCAATGGTGCCCCAAAGCGGCCTGGTTACAAACTTTCTTCAAAATATCTTTCTCTGTTCAGCAGAACAAGGAAATCTATACAGGTTTGGAACAATTTGAGGGTGAGTAAATTATGATTTTTGGGTGAACTATCCCTTTAAACACAACACTGGTGTCACGTAAATGGAGTATGTCTATAGTGTACCGTGTGATGGTGCTGACAGTGAACTGTGATGGAGGCTGGGTCTCGTGCATTAGCAGCTGCAGGTACACACTGCTCTGATCTCGTGCTATTGCCACAACCGGGTCTGTTTGAGCCTGGTCACAGTCGTAGAACAACCTGGGCACCAACCTGAGGAGAGAGATCGATCAAAATCAGAGTGTGAGATTTGTGATGTGTAGCTGGGAGATTAAACGTGTAAATACCTGCCGATGGTGTTTGCTGCCACATGTCTCACACGTGGGTCATCATCGCCCAGTAGAAAAAGCACAACATCATTCAGAACTCTGTCCTGCAGCCTCAACAACTGATAATATAAAAATTGCAATTTTATATTAATTAAATATGAATTACATTTATTTTACTGTAAAATATATTATAAATATATTAGTGCTGTCAAATCGAATGCTAGATGTGATTAATCGACTTGACAGCACTAAAATATATGTTATATAACATAAATAAAAAATACTGTTCATTACAAAAATATATTCAGGAAGTGTAGCTTTTTTTGCAGTTCAAAATTAATTTTACATCTAAGGTACAGTCATATTTATGCTGAACTGCCAATATATAAAATCATAAAAATCATATAACTTTGTTTAGAAAAAGAATATTCCATGAATTATTACAATAAGCATTTGTATATGGGGTAAAGTTTGTTAGATAATGTTTTGTGATGATTTTGTCAAAAAAAAAAATGACCAGTACATTCTTCAGAAATGAATTTACGAAAGAAAGTCATATGAAAACAACATAAAGGCGAGTAAATGATGACAAAATTTGTATTATTATTATTTTGTACTAGATAAATAAAACATGACAAATGAGTCCTTCATCTTAAATTGAGAAAAGAGATAAAGAGAGATGACATACCCCAGTGTAGTGATGCTCTCCTTTGTGCAACTTCTCAGTTTTTCTCTCCAAAAAACTTACTAACCTGACAAACACAAAAAAAGAAGGTGATTTTAACATTCAAATTATGTTCAGCAGTTATACAGTCATTACGCATATATGTGCCTAATAAAAGATTTGATAAAAACGTGATTTGATATTCAATCAAATAGTACTAAGTAAAGTTTGTGTCCTCTCACCGGAAATCTATCTCAGCAAGCGTCTCTAAGAGCTCAGTGCGAACCAGCCAATAAGAGCAGTCCTTCAGGGTCAACAGATCAATGAGCAGTTGGAGGCCAAGTTCACTGAGACTGCCATTGCACAACGCCATGATACAGTGCTGTGGTTGAGTAAACACACTCAATACAATTATAATCTTCCAACTGACAGACAAGCATAAACTAACATTCTTCATATGTTTATGTACAGTATATTCTCACCCTAACAGCAGCACAGGCCATTTTACACGTGACTGAAGATTCATCTTTTAGACTTCGCTGCAGCAGAGGAACAACGTTTTCGATTGTCACAGAGTTTCCTGAAAAAAAAACAGAAAGACAGAGAATGTGAAGACAAGCCTTAGATTTTGTAAATCCTTTGATCGAGCTGTAGCTTTAGTTCTAACCTGTGACTGAGTGGATTTGGGACAGCCATGTCTCCGTGTTGTAGCGCGTCTTGAGCTGGATAGCTTGGATTAAAGCCCCACACAGGATGGCAGTGGCTCCTCTGATCTGAGGATCCCCGTGTTCAATGTAGTGCAGTATATCACTGATGTACTGTTGCTCTGTTGACAAACACAACAACATATTCACACACCAGCAGTTAAAGTCACAGCTTTCTTCTTTTTTTTTTTACTTTTAATATATTTACAAAAAAGACAAGAAAACACAAACAAAACAGACACTAAAACACAAAAAGACAAACAGAAAAAGACAAAACAAAACAGAAAAAAATAGATGTATAAACAAAATCATATAGATGTCAAAGCATAACAAAAAAAACAGATCAAAAACAGTAAAAATAAAAAATAAGATGTCAAAAACAAAAAAGGTGTAAAAAAACTAGATAGATGTCAAAACAAAAAACAGATTTCAAGAGCATGTGAGCGGAGTGGAGCGGCATTTTTAAAAGGACGGAGCGACGCCCTATTTCCCGCTCCAATTTCGCTCCGCTCACACCACGAGTCTGAAGCATGCTCAGTCAAGCCTGACCTAGAATCCATCTGTCTTGCACAGTCATCAACTGTAGACTATTTTCAGTCAAAACTCGGCTCAATAATGGAGTTCAAAAAGTACTTCAAAAAGGAAAATGAGAAGTCATACAGGTGTACTATTAATATAAAACTAACTAACAATGATAATGTGGTACAAGAAAACGAATGGGGAGACATCGTTTCAGTCAGTAAAGATTCATTTTGGAATCTAAAAAGACACATCTCTCGAAAACATGAAAGTGTGCTACGTGAACACGCTGGGAAGAAAGAAAAAGGTTAGCAAATTGAATACAGTAACTTGTAACAGTGTAAATTAAATATAGCATAATATTCAAACAAATTTGTTTTGTCATTCAAGTAGGCCTAATGGTTCATTTTATTTAATTTGTGTCGTCCGTAATAATATTTATATTATTAGGTCCATTTATTCATTTAATTTTACAGCAGTTTGTGTGTACAATGGATATGGTACAATGGCCAATTTAAATTTTAATCGTGCGCGTTGCGCAAAAGTTCACTAATCAAAATTCTGGCCTAATAGTTCATTTACTTTTAAAACTTTTATGTATATTTTTGTTTATATAATTTTTATTTATGTTATTAGGCCCATTTATTCATTTAATTTTACAGGACTTTTTGTGTAGGCTATATTCCTTCTTACATAGGCCTAATTTGAAATAAAACATTTATATTTGAAAAATGTTGTTGTTGCTCTTTAGTTGTTTAGGAGGTAAGGCTGCGGTCTAAGCTACAAGTGATATACATGTAGATTTTTTTCCTTTTTTTTGGAGCGAGCGGGGGGGGGGATTTGAGTGGAGCGCGAAACAAACTGCGTTGAGCGCTAATGAGCGGAGCGGCCTGATGTAGCTTTGAGCGGGGGAGCGAAGGGGTGAACAGCTCCGTGAGCGATGAGCTGAAATTCTCACCGCTCCACTCCGCTCATATGCTCTGTGTCAAGACAAAACAAATGATATTGAATGAAAAAACAAGTAAATGTAAAAACAAGTAGATGTCAAAAGAAAACATGTCAAAAAAATAAATAGATGTCAAGACAAAACAAAAGACAGATGTGAAAACAAAACAGATGTCAAACTAACTAACTAAATATATGTTGAAACAAAAAAATAGATAACAATAAACAAAACAAAACAAAAATAGATCTCAAAACAAAAGAAAATCAAAACAGATGTCAAGACAAAACAAAAGATAGATGTCAAAACACAAAACTGACAAAAGACCGACATCAAAACAAAACAAAATAGAGATCAAAAAACTAAATAGTTGTCGAAACAAAAACACAACAAAAAATAGATGTCAAAACAAAAGAAAACAAAACAGGTGTCAAACAAAAAAATAGATGTAAAAAATAGATGTCAAAACAAAACAGAGAGCGGGAGACCGATGGATGAACAGGATCATTGTCAGTGTATTTCTCACCATCTGGTTGTTGTCCATCTAGTGGCTGCAGGTAGAGTTTGTTGAAGAAGGCTTCAGGTAGAAGAGCTGCTGCTGCCCCCACACAGCTAACAGCTAACGCCTTAACGCTCACACGCACCTCATTATCAGGAACCAGCCCTACTACATACATACATACATAGAAGAAACACACTTTAATGTTCAAATAGCAAACACCAACACCCAAGAGCCTTGTAAGATATTGTGACAAGCAACACACCGATTCAAGCAACACATGAGAGTCCATGTGAAGCTTTAGTCATGTTTCTCACCATTTCTTTGGCCGGTGAGCAGGAAGGAGGCAGACAGCAGCCGGACACAATGCACAAGAGGCTCTTCCTTTGGATCAGTATAGTGACCAATATTTCCTTTAATCCTAGATGGCTAAACACAAAGAACATGTACAAAAGATTCACAGACTGACTGTACAGTTTAACTTTTAGTTCTCTGTAAAGGATCTGTGAGGACTTGAGATGTACAACATCATTTTTTATGTGCATGTTCACCTTGTTGTCAAGTTCTGCAGGTTCCAGAACCTCTTCCTTTGGTACGAATCGATCCACACTGCTGTCAGATGATTGCCTGTTGTGACCTTTTCCCTCCAGAAGATGGGGCTTACTTAAAGCTATGCGACAAGAGAAAACAGAACTGTGAGGCAAAAGGATAACTAATAAAGCAGGGTGTATAACTGAGCAAGTGTACATGTGAGTATGTGTACCCAGTGCCGACTGGGAGAAAGGCTCTGGAAGTTTGTCAGGTTGTGGAGCTGCTCCCTCCTCTTCTTCATCCTGCAGTGTGCCGATCTGCATCCCTGAGTACTGACTCTCACTGCCATCCAGCACCTACATATCACACACATATACAGTACAGATATATATATTATATATGTACCAATAAAAATGAACTAAACTCACAAACAAGCATAAACATTCACAACAACTCATTCATGCAAAGGTACACAAACAACAGTCGAACATGCAGCATCACTTTGGGGAACTCATACAAATATTGTTTGATCAAAGCTTAATCATATGCATGTCAAGACAATTTTTGGGCCTCACCAACTCGCAGTTGCACTACTGATTGAGGATTTAATGACTGATTCATTAGTTATTCATTTATATAGTGGTAAGTTTCAGTCTTCTAATTTGGCTGAAAGGAGCTTGTGGCCTGTGGCTTGTGGTTCATCGATTTAAATAATAAAATAAATAAATAAAATAAAATAAAATAAAATAAATATAATCTAGTGTTATTTTAGTTTTATTTATATACTATTTTAGCATGTATTCATATTTTGAATAGCCTTATATTTACATGCTTTCAGTTTTTATTTTCACTTTAGTAAGTTTATGTGCTTTTGTTGTTTTTATCAGTTTTTGTTTTCCTTAAATATTTTTATTTTATTTTATTTTTATTTCACCTTTAGTTAATCGTAATACTCCAACTTAAACTAATTTATTTCAGCTAGTAGCCGAAGCAACATATCTAATTTACATTTACATTTTTTTATTAATCTAAACTAACTTTGTTTTAAATATCATTTTAATAAACAATAACAACACCGATTCATCTTCAAATGACGCCCTTAAAACTGATCTGACATCAGCATCATTGTTGTTGGGACTTGGTTTTTAATCATTGGTCCAGAATGAGGTAAATAAAGGCGTTTGAACACCTCAGGAGAGAGGTCGTGCATGTGGAGACGGGGCAAATAAGGGGCGGGGTCCTATCAGGGGCGGGGACGAGCAACAATAACCTCACCCCCTGTCCTCTGCTGACCTGGTCACTACTGCTAGAGGAAGAGATGGCAGAAAAGGTGGAGGAAGAAGACGAGGTAGAGAAGGAGGAAGAGGATGGCCTGTAGATAGATGACTCGCTTTCGGAGTGTGTGTCCGGCCCTTCGGTGGGAGTTGGGGAAGGTGGTGAATGGTTCCGATTGCGCCTGCTGGTGATGTTGACACTTACGAGCTCGGCGCAGTCTGAAGGCGTCACAGCGGAGTCCGGCCCCTCCGTAGTCGTCTGGGAACTGTCACTAGGGGGCGACGATGACACGGCTCCCACTGACATCTGGTTGCCATCCGCTATCAAGTCGCCGGACGTGCTGACGACCCCAGCGCCCCCGCTTGAGCTGCGGCTTAACATGTCCTCCTCATCTTCCTCATCTGGAGTATCAGGCCCCACACCCTGCTCTGATGCACTCAGGTCCACTGAGTCCCCCGGCTGCAGGGTATGCTGGGAGGACCGTGGCTGCTCTGTGATGATGTCAGATGTGCCAAGAGACGAAACGCCTGATGAGGAGGGAGCTTCACTGGCGCTGTCGCCACCGACCGAGGCTTGGAGAAATGTGAAAGAGTGCAACAATGCATTATTCCTGCCGCACAATACATGTAATGTATTTGTTTGAATCCAGTGAGTATGTAAAATTGAAAATTAACGCGATTTTTACATTTTATGAAAAATGCAAAATTCATGGCTATGATACTCTGAGTAGTTGCCATGGTGAAGGTGTTTTGTGTCACTGCTTTCCATTTGACTATATTTTAAAATATGCTGTATTCTTTTGATGGCAAAGCAGAATTTTTCAGCATCATTACTCCAGTCTTCAGTGTCACATGATCCTTCAGAAATCATTCTAATATGCCGATTTGCTGCTCAAGAAACACTTCTTATTATCAACATTGAAAACAGTTGTGCTGCTTAATATTTTTATGGAAACAGTAATTCATTTGTTCTGTATTCTTTGATGAATAGAACATTCAAAACAACAGGATTTTTTTTAAACTGAAATTTTGTATACTATTGTAAATGGCTTTACTGTCCTGTAAAGTGTAAACTGTATTAGAAAAAAGTATACATTTTGGTTAATTAAAGGTAATCTTACTGACCCCAAACTTTTGAACAATAGTGTATATGATATTCAGGTTCCTAAATATGGCTCTGCTCCTTCCTTTAAGGTAAGTTTATGGGATTTTTTTATTTTTTATTATAATTTTTTCATCTGTCAGGAGAATGTCTGAAACATAACAGCACACCTCTCCTCAACTTACCTGTGAAGGATCCAGTGGTGACCTCTGCCCTCTCAGGGTCATCCTCCAAACCCTCTTCTTCACCTGACAACAGCTTACCTAAGACAATCACAAGATTCAGGGCATATCATTATAATACAATAAACATTTTCTATTCCAAGCACATTCCTAAAACTCTGCTTACACATTCATTATTAAAACTAGTGAAGTTCTACCAACATGCCACAGACAGCCGAGAAATATGTCAGTAGGTTAGACGCAAAAGAAGGGCAGACAAGAAGTCACCTTTCTGCTTCCTGAGGAGGAGAGGACTGCATGTTGACCCACCGGCTGTATGCAGAAAACAGGAAGCGAAGAGAGTAGAAAACGCCCAAAAATTCATTTGGAGGGTTAGAGGAAGGAATAAGCAGAGAATGAAAAGCACATGCATGGTGAAAAATTGGATTGCAGTGGTGCAGTCAATCTTGAAGATTCATGATTAGTTATCAAACAGGATAGAAAACATTAATAAGCAGTGTGAGAAATATTAAAAGCTGAATTATTAAGACTTGTTATTAGTAATTAGTGAGTAGCAAATAGCTTCACCAGCTAAAATCACTTCAACTGAAAAAAGAAAACTAACAATTTAACAACTTATAAAGATAACTCGTTTATATCGTTTTTACCAATTAATCTGCACTGAACTATCGGTTATCAGTAAAAATTGATGCAATAGTTTGAAATAGTTTTTGTGGTTATGCACAAATTAACGTGTGAGCAAGGTAAAATATATAGATCTAAAATGTGAGCACAGTATAACATTCATGTGATATGCAATATGTAAAATTTCATTATATTTTTCCATCCATTTCCATTCAATTTTTTTCTTGTTCATTATTTATATAAGCATATAAGTTATACAAGTAAAAAAAAAAAAGTGTCTGTGTCAGTAGTCACCAATTTTAATTTATTATAATAATTACAAAAATGATTATGGTTCTGTCATCATTGTTTATTTTATAATAAGATTCAGTAACATTTTACATGAAGTGGAAAGATTTCTTTCATATTATTGATTTTAAAGACTATTGGCTGATTAATCGGTTATCAGCCATGTTCTCCAATTTTAGTTATCGGTATAAACAAAATCCAATATTGGTCGACTACTACTTATTAAAGTCCCTTATATACCCAAAGCAACCCTTATTTTCCCACAAGATGCTTTTCCACTTACAGTTTAACAAAGACGACTGTCCAAACTATTGTGGCATGACCACTAATAGGAAAAACGCAACGGTCTGTATGATGCAATATTTACCTATAAGCTCGAGGATGCTGCCACTGCGTGCGCGACACTCTGTCTCTTCTCTGAAGACACTGGTGTGTGTGATTTTGCCGCGTGTGATGAGTGCGTTTAGGAGCTCAGGGGGAGGAGTGCGAAACACCTGCTGCAGAAGCTCCAGAGATGCCGTCACCACATTATGATCCCAGTGTTGCGTGTAGTGCAGGGTCAGTTCATAGACCTAAGAACACGAGATAAGGCTTTACACGTGCACAAATACACAGCCACATAATAAATCACTCCAACACACATAGATAAACATAATAAAACAACAAAATCTAAACTCCAAAATTATCTGTACAACTAGAAGTGGTGAAGATTTCCAATTATAATGTTGGGTTTTGTGCATTAAAAACAGTTCGAATTTAGTTACATAATCATTTTAACCCTCTCTATAAACCCTAAGAATTAAAAAGTGTGCTTTTGCTATTGTACCTTAAAAATGTTCATATGTAAGTGACTTATTTTTGTGAATGTCATGATTGCCTAAAAAAAAATAACGGCAACCCTGCTAAGTTACTGAATGGGCATGATATATAAATATTGGTGGTCATGTCATTATCACAAACATGATTTCTGAACTACATGTTTTTATATACAGTACCAAAAGATTGGGGTCAGTAAGGTTTTTCAAAGAAATTAATACTTTTATTCAGCAAGGACGCATTAAATTGATCCAAAAGTGACAGACTTTTAAGTTGTTACAAAAGATTTCAATTTCAAATAAAAGTAGTTATTTTGAGGATTCTTCAGCAAAGAAAAAAAATTATAATTGTATGATTGTTTCCATAAAAATATAAGCAGCGCAACTGTTTTTATATAATAATAGGATTATACATTCATTATAAAAAAATGTTTCTTGAGCAACAAATCAGCATTTTAGATTGATTTTTTGAAGGATCGTGAATAATGGAGTAATGATATTGAAAATGTAGCTTTACCATCACAGGAATAAATTACATTTAAAAAAATATTCAAATAAAAACAGTTAGCCTACTTTAGATTTAAAATATTATTTCACAAAACTACTGTATTTTTTATCAAAAGCATTTGTAAAAAATCTCACAGGCTCCAAACTTTTGAACGGTAGTAGTATATGAATTTCAATAAATGGTTAAGGGGGAGAAAGGAAAATCCTGTTTTCCATTATATCAATATGTTAAATCACAAAGATACAATGACGTTTATGAGCTCTGGTACCTGTATGAGTTGCTCAGGTGCAGGAGTGATGTCTGCCTCTTTACGAACGAGCCCAAAGCTGCCCTTCAGACTGCTGTTAGGAGCCTGCTGCTGAACAAGAGGCATCAGGTAGCGCAACGTCAGTAATACACCCAGAATCAGGTGACTGGAATGCTCCTCATCCACCGGCACTACCAAACCTGAGAGAGGGGAAGAAAACAGGCAACTGAATGAAGACATCTGAAGCACACGGTTTTGCCGGAGTCTGTTTGTCCAGTGTGTGGGCGTCCTACCGAGCAGCACGTTGAGGAGCCAGGTGTAGAAGTAGTGTGTTCTGCGTGAGTGCTGGCACACGCTGACAGCCGAGCTGGCCGCTGTTCGACGAATAGTGGGAGAACTGGACTTCAGGTTGGCAACAAAGGCCTTCAGCAGCATCTAAAAACACATTCATGAGTGCAACATTTAAAATGACCGCATATGAATAAGAGTAATTTAAAAGGTGGGATTTATACATTGCTGAAATCCTATTAAATTGCTTTATTAATTATAACACTGCTTAATATATAAATAATACTTTAAATATAGTTTAGGTTTTTATGCAAGTCTAGGAACATGATTGCTTACGCACACACTTAGAATTTTTTATTTGTGTGTTCCCTTGTGAATTTGTGATCCCTCTTCTGCAAAAGATTGCATAATAAGGATATAATCAGTGGTGGAAGTGGCCGAGAATCGTTGGGGGGGGACCCTAGTTGAGGACATAATATTAAATATTTTTAAACCATAGATTCAGAAAATCCCACTATATTTATGTATTCAATTATTTGCACCTGGAGGCTACAGTATTACATGGATAAAAGATGGAATTCCTCTATTTTTTTAACTGGAACTCTGTCCCATCTCCAAATTCACTCCCTGGACTCAGTTTCTATTTCAAATAAATGCTGTTCTAAAAAATAATTACTTTCTAATCATCAAAAAATCCTGGGCCCGTATTCATAAAGATTCTAAGAATCCTCTAAGAAAACTCTTAATTTAGCTTAAAAACTTTTACGTAGGAGTCTTAGCTTAAAAGCGATTCGGGACCGATCTGAGAGCAACTCTGAGTAAGGAAAAGCCAAAAACTTTCATCTTAGTGAGGAGGCGGGGTTGACCCCGTTGCTTTGTATGACACAATCTTTTGAAGACTGTGATTGGTTGGTTGTCCAAGAAAAAAAAAAAAAGTGATTTTAAGTATAGGGTCTATTCTAAGCCTTCACTTTGAAATTACATGCGTAATTTTTCCTATTTGACCGTTCTCACACACACACAAATTATATATGTGTATATAAATCCTTTTTATTTTATTTACCATGCTGTTAATTTCCTATAAGGTATTTGATTGGCTTAGAATGATAAAAATTGTTCCACTCTTTCCAATTACACTGATTGCTGGCATGTCTATTTAAGTGGTGGTTTGAAAGTTGGTTTTAATGTATCAAACATGGAATTTTCCCAGTTGCCAAATATCGTAATGTAGTGATTACTTTCATGTCTGGCGCTATGGCATTTCTGTGCTGTGTCGGAGATTTTAGTGTGTCTCTAATAAGATCTGTCACAAACATGATCCCTGCACGATCTAATCTATAGCGTCTTATTAACTCACTGTTATTCATCGTCTGCAACACATTTCTTCTCCCTCTTCGTCTTTCTGCCATTTTCTCCTCTGCTAAAGAAACTCTTAAAGGGATACTTTACCGTTTTTTCATATTAAACTATGTTATTCCCTTAACTAAGACGAGTTGATACATACCTCTCTCGTCTCAGTGCGTGCACTAAATCCCTCTGTCTTGCGGCGAAACTTTGTTAGCCCAGTTCATTTAATATGGGCCAAGCAGAGAAGCTACCAAACACCTCCACGTTTTCCCTATTTAAATACAGTTACTCGCGAAGTGTAACTCGACCTAGGACGGTGACACAAAACAAAACGTTGCGCTTTTCTAAGCGTGTAAAATGGATAACTATTTTGTATGGCGGAATACCATAGCAAGTGCTTGTAAGCACTTCGACTTGGCGCAGTAATATCTTCACTAGAGGGAGCGGGGGCCGGTGAGAGGATTTTTCACGAGTGAAGATATTACTGCGCCAAGTCGAAGTGCTTACAAGCACTTGTTATGGTATTCCGCCATACAAAATAGTTATCCATTTTACACGCTTAGAAAAGCGCAACGTTTTGTTTTGTGTCACCGTCCTAGGTCGAGTTACACTTCGCGAGTAACTGTATTTAAATAGGGAAAACGTGGAGGTGTTTGGTAGCTTCTCTGCTTGGCCCATATTAAATGAACTGGGCTAACAAAGTTTCGCCGCAAGACAGAGGGATTTAGTGCACGCACTGAGACGAGAGAGGTATGTATCAACTCGTCTTAGTTAAGGGAATAACATAGTTTAATATGAAAAAACGGTAAAGTATCCCTTTAAGCCTCTTAAAAGTCCTCGTCCGTGCTCCTAACAATTTTGACCTTAAGACCTCTTTTAAGGGGTTAAGATGCTTTCTGAATTACTTTTTTCTTTCATTTTAAGAGTAAACGCCCACATTTCTAAGAATTTTCTTCTAATTTTGTCACTAGGAGCTACTCTTTGCATTAAGATTCTTTATGAATACGTTTTATTACGTCCATATACCACGTTTTATTATGGTTTCCACGAAAATATTAAACATTATCATCAGTGTTTCCAACATTGAGAATTATAATAATCATTATTAATAATTACAGACAGCTGAAAACCAATCTCTTCCGTGAGCACTTAACCTTATATAAAATAAATAAATAAAAAAAATGTCCTTTCCCTTTGAAACATCACTTATCAGGCTTATGCTATGCTACTGAATAATACCTGAACTTCGTATTTTGAGCACTTCTTGCGTTGTTGTTGCTTTTGCCTCTTTATGATGACTCGCTGAATTTTGTCCTAATTTGTAAGTCGCTTTGGACAAAGGCGTCTGCTAAATGACTAAATGTAAATGTAAATGTAATAATTAAGCACCAATAATAATCGAGCAGCAAATCAGCATTTTAGAATGATTTCTGAAAGATCATGTGAAGATTGGAGTAATGGCTGATGAAAAATAAGCTTTGCCATCACAGGAATAAATTATATTTTAAAACATTAAAATAGAAAACAGTTATTTTAAATGATGATAATGTTTCACAATATTACTGTTATTTACTGTACTTTTGATCAAATAAATGCAGTCCTGGTGAGCATAAGAACCTTTTCTTTCAAAAACATCTAAACTTGTCAATAGTTGTGTATTCTGTATCATTTTTAAACTGTGGTTAACCGTTTAAGCACTCCTAAAGGGTTTGCATAGCTACACAAATTGATTTGTCTTTGTTTCCTGTCTTCCCAAGGACCTTCACATGTCCTTGCATATGAAATGAGAACATCAGAAAACAGCACTAAAATGACAATTCCCCTGTCTTTAAATGTGAATTTGTTCTTGGAAAGGGAACAGACAGTTTCTGGCTCTTACTGATGTGAGAAAGCGAAGGCTCATGGATAATTAAATCCAATCTGACTGAGTCACATCCCATATTGAGAAGATGATGTCACCACTGCGCATTTACAGCTTCAGACAGTGAGAGGAGATAACAGAGAGGGAAATCCCACACTGAAGTGCCAAATCACAGATTTCAGGCCAGGGGAATCTAACTGACATGTCAAATGAATGAGGTACATTTCTACCTGAAAATCAGGTGATGTGTTCTTTGGAAACCTTTTACTTTGACAAACATTCAACTAAACCAAAAACACAGTATTGGCTTAGGTTACAGTGGTTTCCTTTGGGTTTTTTAAAAAACTAGCACAATATTTCATTAGTACTGAACTCACAGACTGAATTAAATACCTTGATCTCTCCATCATTGGCGAAGTGTCCAAGGGCAGACATGATTTTAGGAATTGAAGAAGAAAGAGTTTCCTGTACAGTCTCCTCCTGACGTTTTGTGATCCGTGTCAGACATGGCAGCAGATTCACAAGGTACGGCCTAAAAAAACAAAGAGAGAAAGAGAAAGATAAGAGTGACTGAGGATACATTCCAGTATGTTTGCTGATCGATACAATTAGAAGCATGTTACAGCTTATTCTAAATCTGAACTTCACTTTGTAATCACTAACCCAGGATCAGTTTCACTGATTTACATTTACATTTATGCATTTATGCATTTGGCAGACGCTTTTATCCAATTGCATTGCATTTCAAGGTACACATTTTTACAAAGTTCTTGCTTTCCCTGGGAATCGAACCCATGACCTTGGCGTTGCAAGCGCCAGCGCTCTACTGTTTGAGCTATAGGAAACAGTTCAGATATTTCTGAACAGACCAATGGAAGTAACTGACTTTAAGTCAATAAGCATACCTGCATTTCTGTGGACGCACCAGGTGAGCAAGCTCAGCGAACCTCCACAGGGCTGCCCGCAGACTCCGAGAGGCAGCGTTCTGTGACAACAGACAGAGCAATGCTCGGTTAGCGATCAGTACAGGTCATTAGAGAGAACAAGACTATCTATAAAGTCTACTCTGCCAGTCAAAAGTTTGGAATAGTTAAAGGGATACTCCACCGTTTTTTCATATTAAACAATGTTATTCCCGAGTTGATACATACCTCTCTCGTCTCAGTGCGTGCACTCAATCGCTCTGGCGCGCGGTGACACTTTGATAGCACTTAGCTTAGCCCAGTTCATTCATTAGGGACCAAACAGAGATGAAGTTAGAACAGAAGCGACCAAACACCTCCACGTTCTCCCTATTTAAATACAGTTACACGAGTGGAGGTGTTTGGTCGCTTCTAACTTCATCTTTGTTTGGTTCCTATTGAATGAGCTAAGCTAAGTGCTATCAAAGTGTCGCCGCGCGCCAGAGCGATTGAGTGCACGCACTGAGACGAGAGAGGTATGTATCAACTCGGGAATAACATAGTTTAATATGAAAAAAAGGTGGAGTATCCGTTTAAGACTTTAATGTTTCTGAATCAAGTTTCTTCTGTTCACCAAGGCTGAATTTATTTGATCAAAAAAACAGTAATATTGTGAAATATTACCATTTAAAATAAATGTTTTCTATTTGAATTTATGTGAGCTGAATTTTCTGCAGCTGTTACATCAGTCTTCAGTGTCACATGATCTGTCAGAAATCATTATAACATGCCGATATAGCGCTCATTTATTAGGGGTTCAAGCATGAAATGCTGAAACCCTATTGTAATTGTAAGGATTCGTAAAACGCATCGTGCAGGACAAACCGTAAGGCCTAGAGACGTGAAACCTGGCCAGATGGTAGGCCTCAATTTGGGGACAACCTATCAGAGTATGACCCCAATTGGCCCATAGGTGGCGCTACAGCAACCAAAAGTACTAAATCGCCCATAACTCTTAGACCGTTTGTCCCAGGATCAAGTGTCTTATATCGTTGGAATCCTTGGCTCAAGGCGGACAAAATGGCTATCTCCGATTTGGATGTAGGCAGGGAAAATTTTCTGCTATGTCGGATTTTGTCCAAAACCTACTTTTGCGAACTAGTCCCTGGTTTTTGGCCCGATCGGAACCAAACCAGTCTAGGACAATTCTCTGGACTCTCTAGATCAATAATTATCGAAAAAAAGTGGAACTTTTGCATTTGGGTGGCTGTAACAGGGTCATTTAGAAAAGGGGCGTGGCAAAATACACTAAAAAGCCTATAAATCCCAAATGAAAACTCAGAACTTCACAAAAATTGATGAGCATATGTGTCAGAACATGGTGAGGAAGCATGCAGAGTTTCATGGAGATCGGACCATAGGTGGCGCTATAACTGGCAAAAAGCCTTCATTCTTATTAGGGGTTCAAGCATGAAATGCTGAAACCCTATTGTAATTGTAAGGATTCGTAAAACGCATCGTGCAGGACAAACCGTAAGGCCTAGAGACGTGAAACCTGGCCAGATGGTAGGCCTCAATTTGGGGACAACCTATCAGAGTATGACCCCAATTGGCCCATAGGTGGCGCTACAGCAACCAAAAGTACTAAATCGCCCATAACTCTTAGACCGTTTGTCCCAGGATCAAGTGTCTTATATCGTTGGAATCCTTGGCTCAAGGCGGACAAAATGGCTATCTCCGATTTGGATGTAGGCAGGGAACATTTTCTGCTATGTCGGATTTTGTCCAAAACCTACTTTTGCGAACTAGTCCCTGGTTTTTGGCCCGATCGGAACCAAACCAGTCTAGGACAATTCTCTGGACTCTCTAGATCAATAATTATCGAAAAAAAGTGGAACTTTTGCATTTGGGTGGCTGTAACAGGGTCATTTAGAAAAGGGGCGTGGCAAAATACACTAAAAAGCCTATAAATCCCAAATGAAAACTCAGAACTTCACAAAAATTGATGAGCATATGTGTCAGAACATGGTGAGGAAGCATGCAGAGTTTCATGGAGATCGGACCATAGGTGGCGCTATAACTGGCAAAAAGCCTTCATTCTTATTAGGGGTTCAAGCATGAAATGCTGAAACCCTATTGTAATTGTAAGGATTCGTAAAACGCATCGTGCAGGACAAACCGTAAGGCCTAGAGACGTGAAACCTGGCCAGATGGTAGGCCTCAATTTGGGGACAACCTATCAGAGTATGACCCCAATTGGCCCATAGGTGGCGCTACAGCAACCAAAAGTACTAAATCGCCCATAACTCTTAGACCGTTTGTCCCAGGATCAAGTGTCTTATATCGTTGGAATCCTTGGCTCAAGGCGGACAAAATGGCTATCTCCGATTTGGATGTAGGCAGGGAACATTTTCTGCTATGTCGGATTTTGTCCAAAACCTACTTTTGCGAACTAGTCCCTGGTTTTTGGCCCGATCGGAACCAAACCAGTCTAGGACAATTCTCTGGACTCTCTAGATCAATAATTATCGAAAAAAAGTGGAACTTTTGCATTTGGGTGGCTGTAACAGGGTCATTTAGAAAAGGGGCGTGGCAAAATACACTAAAAAGCCTATAAATCCCAAATGAAAACTCAGAACTTCACAAAAATTGATGAGCATATGTGTCAGAACATGGTGAGGAAGCATGCAGAGTTTCATGGAGATCGGACCATAGGTGGCGCTATAACTGGCAAAAAGCCTTCATTCTTATTAGGGGTTCAAGCATGAAATGCTGAAACCCTATTGTAATTGTAAGGATTCGTAAAACGCATCGTGCAGGACAAACCGTAAGGCCTAGAGACGTGAAACCTGGCCAGATGGTAGGCCTCAATTTGGGGACAACCTATCAGAGTATGACCCCAATTGGCCCATAGGTGGCGCTACAGCAACCAAAAGTACTAAATCGCCCATAACTCTTAGACCGTTTGTCCCAGGATCAAGTGTCTTATATCGTTGGAATCCTTGGCTCAAGGCGGACAAAATGGCTATCTCCGATTTGGATGTAGGCATGGAACATTTTCTGCTATGTCGGATTTTGTCCAAAACCTACTTTTGCGAACTAGTCCCTGGTTTTTGGCCCGATCGGAACCAAACCAGTCTAGGACAATTCTCTGGACTCTCTAGATCAATAATTATCGAAAAAAAGTGGAACTTTTGCATTTGGGTGGCTGTAACAGGGTCATTTAGAAAAGGGGCGTGGCAAAATACACTAAAAAGCCTATAAATCCCAAATGAAAACTCAGAACTTCACAAAAATTGATGAGCATATGTGTCAGAACATGGTGAGGAAGCATGCAGAGTTTCATGGAGATCGGACCATAGGTGGCGCTATAACTGGCAAAAAGCCTTCATTCTTATTAGGGGTTCAAGCATGAAATGCTGAAACCCTATTGTAATTGTAAGGATTCGTAAAACGCATCGTGCAGGACAAACCGTAAGGCCTAGAGACGTGAAACCTGGCCAGATGGTAGGCCTCAATTTGGGGACAACCTATCAGAGTATGACCCCAATTGGCCCATAGGTGGCGCTACAGCAACCAAAAGTACTAAATCGCCCATAACTCTTAGACCGTTTGTCCCAGGATCAAGTGTCTTATATCGTTGGAATCCTTGGCTCAAGGCGGACAAAATGGCTATCTCCGATTTGGATGTAGGCAGGGAACATTTTCTGCTATGTCGGATTTTGTCCAAAACCTACTTTTGCGAACTAGTCCCTGGTTTTTGGCCCGATCGGAACCAAACCAGTCTAGGACAATTCTCTGGACTCTCTAGATCAATAATTATCGAAAAAAAGTGGAACTTTTGCATTTGGGTGGCTGTAACAGGGTCATTTAGAAAAGGGGCGTGGCAAAATACACTAAAAAGCCTATAAATCCCAAATGAAAACTCAGAACTTCACAAAAATTGATGAGCATATGTGTCAGAACATGGTGAGGAAGCATGCAGAGTTTCATGGAGATCGGACCATAGGTGGCGCTATAACTGGCAAAAAGCCTTCATTCTTATTAGGGGTTCAAGCATGAAATGCTGAAACCCTATTGTAATTGTAAGGATTCGTAAAACGCATCGTGCAGGACAAACCGTAAGGCCTAGAGACGTGAAACCTGGCCAGATGGTAGGCCTCAATTTGGGGACAACCTATCAGAGTATGACCCCAATTGGCCCATAGGTGGCGCTACAGCAACCAAAAGTACTAAATCGCCCATAACTCTTAGACCGTTTGTCCCAGGATCAAGTGTCTTATATCGTTGGAATCCTTGGCTCAAGGCGGACAAAATGGCTATCTCCGATTTGGATGTAGGCAGGGAACATTTTCTGCTATGTCGGATTTTGTCCAAAACCTACTTTTGCGAACTAGTCCCTGGTTTTTGGCCCGATCGGAACCAAACCAGTCTAGGACAATTCTCTGGACTCTCTAGATCAATAATTATCGAAAAAAAGTGGAACTTTTGCATTTGGGTGGCTGTAACAGGGTCATTTAGAAAAGGGGCGTGGCAAAATACACTAAAAAGCCTATAAATCCCAAATGAAAACTCAGAACTTCACAAAAATTGATGAGCATATGTGTCAGAACATGGTGAGGAAGCATGCAGAGTTTCATGGAGATCGGACCATAGGTGGCGCTATAACTGGCAAAAAGCCTTCATTCTTATTAGGGGTTCAAGCATGAAATGCTGAAACCCTATTGTAATTGTAAGGATTCGTAAAACGCATCGTGCAGGACAAACCGTAAGGCCTAGAGACGTGAAACCTGGCCAGATGGTAGGCCTCAATTTGGGGACAACCTATCAGAGTATGACCCCAATTGGCCCATAGGTGGCGCTACAGCCACCAAAAGTACTAAATCGCCCATAACTCTTAGACCGTTTGTCCCAGGATCAAGTGTCTTATATCGTTGGAATCCTTGGCTCAAGGCGGACAAAATGGCTATCTCCGATTTGGATGTAGGCAGGGAAAATTTTCTGCTATGTCGGATTTTGTCCAAAACCTACTTTTGCGAACTAGTCCCTGGTTTTTGGCCCGATCGGAACCAAACCAGTCTAGGACAATTCTCTGGACTCTCTAGATCAATAATTATCGAAAAAAAGTGGAACTTTTGCATTTGGGTGGCTGTAACAGGGTCATTTAGAAAAGGGGCGTGGCAAAATACACTAAAAAGCCTATAAATCCCAAATGAAAACTCAGAACTTCACAAAAATTGATGAGCATATGTGTCAGAACATGGTGAGGAAGCATGCAGAGTTTCATGGAGATCGGACCATAGGTGGCGCTATAACTGGCAAAAAGCCTTCATTCTTATTAGGGGTTCAAGCATGAAATGCTGAAACCCTATTGTAATTGTAAGGATTCGTAAAACGCATCGTGCAGGACAAACCGTAAGGCCTAGAGACGTGAAACCTGGCCAGATGGTAGGCCTCAATTTGGGGACAACCTATCAGAGTATGACCCCAATTGGCCCATAGGTGGCGCTACAGCAACCAAAAGTACTAAATCGCCCATAACTCTTAGACCGTTTGTCCCAGGATCAAGTGTCTTATATCGTTGGAATCCTTGGCTCAAGGCGGACAAAATGGCTATCTCCGATTTGGATGTAGGCAGGGAAAATTTTCTGCTATGTCGGATTTTGTCCAAAACCTACTTTTGCGAACTAGTCCCTGGTTTTTGGCCCGATCGGAACCAAACCAGTCTAGGACAATTCTCTGGACTCTCTAGATCAATAATTATCGAAAAAAAGTGGAACTTTTGCATTTGGGTGGCTGTAACAGGGTCATTTAGAAAAGGGGCGTGGCAAAATACACTAAAAAGCCTATAAATCCCAAATGAAAACTCAGAACTTCACAAAAATTGATGAGCATATGTGTCAGAACATGGTGAGGAAGCATGCAGAGTTTCATGGAGATCGGACCATAGGTGGCGCTATAACTGGCAAAAAGCCTTCATTCTTATTAGGGGTTCAAGCATGAAATGCTGAAACCCTATTGTAATTGTAAGGATTCGTAAAACGCATCGTGCAGGACAAACCGTAAGGCCTAGAGACGTGAAACCTGGCCAGATGGTAGGCCTCAATTTGGGGACAACCTATCAGAGTATGACCCCAATTGGCCCATAGGTGGCGCTACAGCAACCAAAAGTACTAAATCGCCCATAACTCTTAGACCGTTTGTCCCAGGATCAAGTGTCTTATATCGTTGGAATCCTTGGCTCAAGGCGGACAAAATGGCTATCTCCGATTTGGATGTAGGCAGGGAACATTTTCTGCTATGTCGGATTTTGTCCAAAACCTACTTTTGCGAACTAGTCCCTGGTTTTTTGTCCGATCGGAACCAAACCAGTGCAGAAATGTTCTCTGGAGTCTGAATATCAATAATTATCGAAAAAAAGTTGAAATTTTGATTCATGGTCGATAGGGGGCGCTAATTGAACGTTGTAGGAGGAGCCTATTTTACTAAAATGGCTATAACTCGAGAAGTAAATGAGATATCTTCACCAAACTTGGTACACATGTGTATGAGTTCAATCTGGGGTCACAGTAAATAAATCTCGACGATTGAACAATAGGTGGCGCTATAACATGAAAAAAACATGAAAAGGGCTATAACCACCTGACCGTTAGTCCAAATGACTTGAAAATTGGTATGCAGTGTCTTGGTCCAAGGTGCCATGTATGTCTATGAGGACATTAGCGTATCTCAAAAAACATGGCCGCCATCGGCCAATGAAGTTTGAGCATCTATTAGACAAGGTTAACGGAGGCCGATCGGAACAAAACTCGGTAGGCATGTTCAAATCATGGCTCTAGAGGTCTGTATGAAATTTTGAAAGAAATCAGCCACTAGTTGGCGCTAGCGAGATTTTTGGTTTGTTAAATAAAACTTAATAACTTTTGATGCTTTTGTGCTTAAATGCCTTAAAGGCCTTAACTGCTTGAACCCCGATAAATGCTGCTTGCAGCTTTAATTAATTATTATTATTATTATATTATTATTGCTGCTCATATTTTCAGCAGTTTTTCTCTTTCAGACAAAAACACCATTTTCCGCAGCCGAAATTTCAGTGCATCCCTAAAAAAAGCCAGACAAACTTTTGTTCCTGGTGAGAATACATCCAAACCCATAAAGAGAATGCAATCTGATTCACCTTTTTAATCTCTTTGTACAATTCAAGCTGCAGTCTAGGCAAGTTGGAATCCATCAATGCCTGAAAAGAAAAACATATATATTTTCTAAATGTCATAATCATTTGTTAACAAACAAGTATTCATTACTTCAAAGAGCTCATTGTATCTGCATTAAATTACTACATTTTTAAAATTATTAAAAAAAATTTGCTAACTGTGATTTTTGTATATGTACATTTCTGAAATACATAACTTAGACTTTCTTTTTTCTGTAAAGCTGCTTTGAAATGATGTGCATTGTGAAAAGCGCTATACAAATAAACATGAATTGAATTGAAAAACAAAAAGAAATGATATTATAATTAAATACAAAACATCACTATAATCATCATCCAAATGAATATATGATATTCAAACAATGCATGACTTACTTTGATGATTTTGTTTAGGCACTCATCTGCCACCATCCTGACGTCAGACTCCTTGTCATCGCTGCACAGCAAGAACATTTCCATAGCAATTCCGAGCAGTTTCTGGAACTCTGGAGACGTCCTAATAACAAAAAGTAATAACATACATTAAACATACAGCTAACAATACTAGTGTGCTAAACATGATGGGCTAAAGCTCTTAAATTAGCACTGGCCTGGATAAAATATGGTCATTATGTACATTAGGTCCCAATTTGTCCATTTATTTTAGCCATTTGATTGAGTTTATAGCAAATCAGCATATTAGAAGGATCATGTGACACTGAAGACTGGAATAATGGCAGCTGAAAATTTTGAATTGCCATCACAGGATTAAATTACATTTTAAAATATATTCAAATAGAAAAGAGTTATTATAAATTGTAATAATATTTCACTACATTACTGGTTTTAATATATTTTTTATCAGATAAATGCAGCCTCAGATAAATGCAGTCAAAAAAAAAAAATCTTTTCGACCCCAAACTTTTAAGCACATGCTGACCTACAGGTGAAGGACAGCACATTGATAATTTGGCTTTTTAAACGTATACAATAATCTAATCTTTTTTGCTGTTTTTACAAGTGCATTCAAGCTGAAAGAACTGGGCTTTGAAAACTGCTAGCATTCACGTTAAACTTTGCTAGGTGACCTGTGATAAATGAGGGGTTTTCATCTTAAATGCCTTCACTGAATTTGCATTCCAAAGATGAAAAAAGCCAACCTAGCCTCAGCACCAATAGGCTTTTGCAAATGACTCATAAGACGTGACCAAATCTGATTATCCTTAATCTGACGTGCCCGTCCATTGACTGTTGCATACCTCAGCGACTGTGCCACGATGTTTTCACATATCGTCAAGCAATGAGTCACTCTGTCCTTTTTGGTTGTAGCAAGGTCTTTTTTTCTGTAAGAAAACACAGCGTTACTTTGGAAGTCATGGAAACAAAATTAAATGAATAAGAACATTTCATGAATAATGTGATCACATTATTTGAATCACTATTTGTCTACAAGGTAAAACAGATCATTTTGGATAGATGAACAATAATTAATATAGTACTATTAATTAAATGCCTGTGAAATTTCAATGTAAACACAACATCTTCAGCACAGATATAATATGCAACTCAACCTAAACAGAAGAAATTGAGCTGAAAATCGAACATTAATCTGTAAGGGAGTACATTATGTTGGGCCACAGTAGTCAGCCAAAGAGTGTTTAATTTATCAGCAATTCTGATTACCTAAATACATTAGGTTAATGTCTTGCTTACATAGCAGCAATAGCAGATGTCCTTCTAAAATGCAGCACATTTAAAAATCACTTTTCACTGGTGGTGATCCACAACAAATCTGAATTTATTTAAAACACAAACAAATGACTTCAGTAGATGAGCGTTCTTCAACCACTAAAAACTATAGCCTAGGTCATATATTACAGTGGTTGATCACTTGGCTGCTCTTAAAGGGTTAGTTCACCCAAAAATGAAACTTATCCCATAATTTACTCACCCTCAAGCCATCCTAGGTGTATATGACTTTCTTTTTTCAGCCAAACACAATCATATTATTAGAGTTAGGCCTATATATAAAAAAATAGCCTGGCTCTTCCCAGCTTTATAATGGGAGTGAATGGTACCTTAGATTTTGAAGCCCAAAAAAGCGCATCCATTCAATTCAATTCAATTCAAATTTATTTGTATAGCGCTTTTCACAATACATATTGTTTCAAAGCAGCTTTACAGAAAGTGCATTTCAGAAATGTACATAGAAAAATACAGTTACTTAATCATGTATTAATGTAGGGCATCCATCCATCATAAAATAATCCATATGGCTCAAGGAGGTTAATAATGGCCTTCTGAAGTGAAGCGATTCGGTTTTGTCAGAAAAATATCTTTTTTTATTATAAACTAGCCTAATTACTGGCTTCCGGTAAAGGCCGTACACAAGTCGAGTTCCGGTGGAAGAGTGACCTCTGACCCGACGCATGACATATTGAACACGGAAGTGCAGAGGATAGAGCAAAAAACACAGACCGTGAATTAGAAGTCTAAAACTATTTTAAAGAGAAATGTCTGAGGAGCTTGAGTTTGTTGCCCAGCCCTATTTGTTTGAACCGTGAGAGTTCAAACAATTCAAAACTATTCAACAGTTCAAACTATTCTCTCCTAGCTTACGCTACGCCTACGTCGGGTCAGAGGTCACTCTTCCGCCGGAACTAGACTCTAGGTTAATGTGCGGACAGATGTTACTAGAAGCCAGTTTCTAAAGTTATAGCCTATATGGATATTTTTCTTACAAAATGCATTGCTTCACTTCAGAAGGCCATTTTTTAACCCTCTGGAGCAGTATGGATTACTTTTATGATAGATGGATGTGCTTTTTTGGGCTTCCAAAAACAAAGTACCATTCACTCCCATTATAAAGCTTGGAAGTTCCAGGATATTTTTTAATACCTAGGATGGCTTGAGGGTGAATAAATTACGGGATTACTTTTTTTGGGGTGAACTTAACCCTTTAACATCCAAAATAGTACTAAACCAAACAGTTTATCTTGTGAGGTTTTATCCAAAATAATGTAAATCTGTCTCATTAAAGGTACAACGGTGATCCAAAACCATTTTGGTGATCAAAAACTCACTTGCACTGTGTGATATATTTCCTGCAGTTCTGTACAATATCCCAAAAGTTTCAGAAAAATTCAAATTTTAAATAATGGCTCGTCCCTGGTCATTGTCGCCTGTCAATGATGCTCGTACTGCCATAGTAACCATGGCAACAGACGTGGACAACTGTGTTACGTCTAGCGGCACACTCACACTGTTGTTGTTTCGTTCAAACATTATGGACCATGGCAAGCGTACTTTGGGACAAAAGGAGAACTAAAACAAGGAGAACTAAAACAAGGAGAACTAAAACAAGGAGAACTAAAACGAGGAGAGAGCTCCACGACTAGGCCTAACTTCAACTTGACGAGACACCGCTCTTGTATGTACTTTATTAGACAGGTGAGCAAATGTACATAAAACTAATCAATGTTATATAGCTTGATGACATGAACATGATGAAATGTTAGAATATGATCAGTGTGTTATTCTAATGTTGATCTAGCTACTGCTAGTCTCATACAGCCAAACTAACACATAGAATAATATTATAACTTTCAACACACTCAGTTTAGTGTGATAGTGTAACCTTAGACCAAGTGAAACAGCGCTGCGTTACCTCACAAGTTGCATTCGTCTAATAAACTGACATGTGCGAGTAGTAATTCTGCACTTGCGGGTAACGTTAGTTCAGTAGAATGAAATGTCATTATTCCTTTATATCCGCGGGACTCGTGTGTGGCGCTGATATCTGTCTCTCATTAGCAATAGCGACCTTCTTCACAGTCATGTTAAAAACGTCAATGTATTCACTCATCCATAAACATTATTAGATCCATCAGCATGACGACAAGTTCCATTATTCCGCTTATGCGTCATCAACCTACGCCTTTGTTATTGTAAGAGGTTGGCGACCCCAAGCAGCGAAAAGAATTTCATATTTTCGCTTTAACAGAACAATAATTTATTAATTCTCATTAATTAACAAATGCTCAGTGCTGATAAAGTGCAAAGTGAACCATCCCAATGCTCCGTGTGTCCTAAATGAAGAAATCACTCAATTTACAAATAATTCCCATCCAACGACTTTTCACAGTATTTATTTAGGCCTAGAGTTTGTTATTTACAGTGTTTAATATACTTCGAAATATGATTTTAAAAAGCTCTTCTAATTAAAATAGCATTTCCACTTTGAAATGAGCCAGTGATAATCACTAGAATGTTCTTCATTTGATTTTCTCTTTATCAGAATTACAACATCATATTAATCCTCAACACTTCAAAACCAACTGTGCTGAGACCATATAATTCAACACTTCACAACATTTAAAACATATGTTCAACTTAAGAGCTAGCAACACCAGAAAAACAAAATGGCTCTTAAATCTAATACATGAGTGAGGCACAAATTATTGTGATTTTGCAAGATATTCAGTGTGACTGTGGTGGATTAGTCAGAAGTGTATAATAAATATCTGGCATATTTTGGGGAGCTGACTCATAATGAGTGACAGACAAGAAGATGGAAAAACCAAGAGGCTGCATTCAAACACAGATTTACAGCTTCATACAAAATAAATATTTTATAAACACTTTCCAGTCTCTGGTTTTGTAACAGTAACTTACTCAAGAAATAAGGAGTTATTTCTTGGTTCCTTTATATACAATAGCATTTTTCCTACGTTTTCTAAAGGAGTGCGCACTGTTTATCTCGAAATGGGCGCAGAATCTATCAAAAGGCTGTGTGACACTTCTAACGAGTTGAGCACCATGTGATTTTTAAACCCAAGACAACAACAACAACAATCATCCTTATACGAGAAAACACTCAGCCCTCATGCATGTGATAATAACATTAGTATGGCGACTGTGTCAGGTGATGTCAGCACCCTGATGATGATGATGATAATGATAATGATGAAGCATCAAAGCGTTAAACTGCATTAACAACTGATTGAACTGATTGTTCAGCAGCACTCACTGTTTCTGGACGAGCTCCTCGGCCGACAGCGGGCCTTGCTGCTGCTGGAATGATTTAAGCGACTCAAACGCTTTCATCAGTTTCTCCATGGTGGCCATTTTAACAGAAGCACTGGTCTAGATGGAGTCTGATAGGAGAGCTGATAATATTTACAAACTCAACACTTCAGCCAGTGTAGCAGCGCTGATAGCGAGCGCTGCTGTGCAGAATGCCGAAGGGAAACTGAAGGTGTCGTCGAGATCGGACACCGCTTCCAGTGTCCAAACCCCCCTTAAATTCGACTTAATTTCCACACACCATCCGATTATGACCAGTATTCAAAC
The DNA here is from genome assembly GCF_965113295.1 of Leuciscus leuciscus. Classification (NCBI taxonomy): domain Eukaryota; kingdom Metazoa; phylum Chordata; class Actinopteri; order Cypriniformes; family Leuciscidae; genus Leuciscus; species Leuciscus leuciscus. Next base: position 41,098,542 of record NC_138727.1, on the reverse strand, counting down.
AAAATGTTCAGAAGGTAGTTGATAACATGTCCAGTTCTGAAAGCCATCTTAATGCAGGGTTCGGGGAGCAACGGTTCTGCTGTATTTCCGGGTAATAAAACTCCTGTCAAAATTAAAGTCCTCTAATTCATAATAAAATCTGTGAAGATGTAACGTTATATCTATAAGGAGTTTGAGTGACATGCATTTTGACTCAAGCCAGATCCATTATTAATGTAGCTATTTTAACTTGTGACTGATCTCTTTTTCTGCAAAAAACTAGGGTACATGTCATTGCCTTCGCTGCATGCTTTATTCTTGTGCATAATGTATGTCTATAAATAACTTCTAAAAGTTTGTAAAAAAAAAAAAAAAAAAAAAGGAAGTTTCTGGAAACTTTACTCACTTTATACATTGAGTCATGTCTTTATTTTTTCTTAAATGAAGTTTCAAAAGCAAAATCAAAGATGTTTTTAATTGTTTGAATGTGAATCATAAAAACATGGAACACATTCACAATAGGTCCATAAGAGGAGCATTTAAGATATTTAAATATTGTATAACATGAGTAGCTCTCGGACTTTCATTTTTAAAAAGTAGTATCCGAAAACCAGTCAATATCTGGTGTGACCATCATTTGCCTCACGCAGTGCAACACATCTCCTTCGCATAGAGTTGATCAGGTTGTTGATTGTGGCCTGTGGAATGTTGGTCCACTCCTCTTCAATGGCTGTGTGAAGTTGCTGGATATTGGTAGGACCTGGAACACGCTGTCGTATACGCCGATCCAGAGCATCCCAAACATGCTCAATGGGTGACATGTCCAGTGAGTATGCTGGCCATGCAAGAACTGGGATGTTTTCAGCTTCCAGGAATTGTGTACAGATCCTTGCAACATGGGGCCGTGCATTATCATGCTGCAACATGAGGTGATGGTCATGGATGAATGGCACAACAATGGGCCTCAGGATCTCGTCACGGTATCACTGTGCATTCAAAATGTGTATAATTATTTATAAATAATACAAATATAAAAATGTATATATTTACAAAATACATTTTTTGTAAAAAAATTTAAATTAATTATATTCACAAAATAAATATATATAATTTGGTTCAGTAAATATAGCAGGTGTGATGTCATGTGAATATTTTTATTCATGAATAAAATAAAAATCACAAAAAGTCACATACAAAATTGTTCATATCATTTTAAATGAATGATTCATGATTTTGAATGTTGTCTCAGTTAATTATGTCAGATTAAAAAGAGGCATGTTCAAACTTAAATATCATCAGAGCATGATACTACAAAATGGCTCTCTTGACTTGCAGCAAAATAAAAACTGAATGTGTCTTTATACTCACTTTATACTCATTAATTATTCCTCAAAGACTAATCGGTAACACTTTATTTTACAATGTCCTTTGTTACACATGTTACTTGTAGTTACTGTTGTAATAACAATAAATGATGCATGCAACTAAACCAACCCCTAACCCTAACCCTAGTACATGTAGTCAATTATTATTATTCAGTACTTAAATGTATAATTACACTGTAACACGGACATGTTAAAATAAAGGGTAACAGTTAGCTTAAAAGTGTTCCATAGCTTAAAAAATAAGTATTTCATATTCATTATTCACATGTAATGTTTTTTTTTTCTTCACATCATTTAAGCAATTTAAGAAAAATCATTTAAGTTTTCTTGACTTGGCCAGCCAGTTCGAATCTCCACACAATCTTCATTCAAATTATTAGGTTCTCCTGCACCTAAACATAACAGTTTTAATTAGCAGAAATGTAAATACATGTCTAACTATTTTTATATTCAGCTTTGACATTTTTTTCTTTACATTTTGTATATGTGCCAAATATTGCCCCACCAAGAAAAAGGCATTTGAAAAAAAAATTTGTTTGCATTTCTTATCTACTTATGTCGCAAGTAACCACAATCAATGTCTTTTTTTTTTTAACACATCCCATAATTTTAAAAATATCGGCCTCTACCAAATGGTTGAGATGGCACTTAAAGGTAAAAGAAATTGTATACACATTTTCATATGAACTATGTAAATTTGAACTATAACATTATTCAAGTATGCCATTAAATATTTCAGGTTTTCATTTTAACACAGGAAATTAAATGTTTTCTTGTTTTTAAAAAATAAACAAAAATAAATAACACAAATACCTAAAAGTAACAAAACCAAAGACATTATATTATTTCTGCATTAAAAAAAAGCAGAAAAGAAAAAAAAGCAAAAGATAGTAATATAATGGCATTTAGGCTTTTATGTTTCAAGAAACACGCCGTCAAGTGAGCAACAGGATTTTTTTTTTTTTTTTTTTTGCCCATCATAATTTATTATCAAAACCTTTTCTAATCTTGACAAAACACATATTGTCAGAAAGGTCTGAGTCTCAAGGTTCCATATTTTGTGACAGAAGTGATATTTGGACAGAAGTGTATTATTAATTTGTTACGGCAGAATGCATACAATTAAATTCAGTGGAATGTGTGTCAACCGGTGGTTATTTCTGGTAATACGCCAAAAAAAAATCTCATGGGAACTTCAATTTTTGTGATATCAACTTCAAATTTGGAACACAACTTGGTTAGATCTATGGTTTTGATTTTATAGTAATTTTATTCTTAAAAAATATTTTGTAAAATATATATTTTATATAAAAGCTAAAAATATTAAGTACAGTATATTTTATTTATACTAAAAAATTTAATTTAAATGCAAATTTAAACTTCCATTACTTTTTCATACTTTCACTTTTTTGAAGTGCTTTCACTGTAGCAATAATCTGCTGAGTGTTTTCTTCAAAACAAGACCAAACTTAGGTCTATATTCCAAAGCATTCTTGAATCAGAACCAAGTTTTAATAGTGCATTTTAATGTCCATTCTCAAAAAGGGGGTTGACAGTTAACCGCTATGTGAGAAATCAACCGTTTGGTTGAGCATGTTTTTTGAAAAATTATTAAAAACATACTAAAGTTTATTCATGGCACCAAGTAACATAATTTTGTAAAGTTAGGGCTCTTACAGTGCAATATGCAAAATTTCACCAAAAACAGTTCACATGGCGTGAATTATTTTTATTTTTTTTCTGAAATCCATGTTTGAGGAAGTGTTGTGACAAGTGCTGTTCATCACTGTGGACACTGTGACATCTAGTGGATTTTTTTGGCATAACATATCTCAACTAGATGGTAGAGATGGCTCAATCAGCTTGAGTTAAGTTAGGTACTCCTCTCAATAAAATATAGTGACTCAAAATGTGCTCAACCATTTGGTCGGGCAGGCAGACAAAGGGTTAAAAAAAGAAACTAATAAAATGTCAGTCAAATATCACCCAGTCAATGATATCATCAATATCATTAATTTCCACTCTCCCACAACACAGCCAGTAAGGCCAATCCATACATTCATTTTGAAATTAGACACAAATTCCGGTTGCAAAAACATGCAGTTAAATCAGATGTAAAATAATAATAATAATAATAATTGGTTAGTGCAAAATGTATGTATACATGTTTGCAGATATGAGTATGAGTTTATAGAACATTGGTGACCCTAAATAAAAAAAGAAAACATGATAGGATTATAGAATTAATGCCCTATTTATTTAATTTACTGTATTTGCAGCCTTTACCTGATTCCTGAGACTCAGTCTGCTTGATTCGAGACTTTGGAATCCTGCTGGGGAATTCTTGATTGCATGTAGCCACAGATGTGCTATACAGTCGACTGAATTTGCTCTTATTATTGATTTATTTGGTAGGTAGCCATGTAATAAGCGGGATAATGTAGAGCGAGGCGGTTGTTATAGCGAATACAACCCCGACAGGCTGAACGGGACCCCAACGCAAAGCGGAGGGGTCTTGAATGCTTGAATCAGCCTGAAGGGGTTGTATTCGCTATAACAACCGCCTCGCACTGACTACATTATCCCGCTTATTACATGGCTACCTACCAAATAAATCAATATTTTGACACAAAAAAAAATGATTTAAAAACGATTGTATTGCTTCCGCTAAAGCAAATAGTCTGTTCCGTCTTTACGGTTAGAATCCTGCGTCCATAGCAACGCTTGTTATACTTAGCAGCGTAATCAAGAAATAACAGACCGCATTCTACATTAGAATTCAACCAAGCCATGTAATAAGCACTACATTTACATTTACATTTATTCATTTAGCTGACGCTTTTATCCAGAGCGACTTACAATTGCTATATATGTCAGAGGTCGCACGCCTCTGGAGCAACTAGGGGTTAAGTGTCTTGCTCAGGGACACATTGGTGTCTCACAGTGGATTCGAACCCGGGTCTCTCACACCAAAGGCATGTGTCTTATCCACTGCGCCACCACCACCCCAATGTTATATAGCACTAGGCTATATATGCTAGCATTTTCAAACTCCCAAATGTTTTTTTTATTATTGGTTGTTTATATGCTGCAGGTCAAGGGAGTTTTCAAGATATGTACAGGTTACATAAAAAAAAATCATAATTCATAAAGCAATATTAGGGCAGGACAACCCTTACTACAGACCAGCAATCTAAGCAAAAGCAAAATCACAATCATGAAGCAGATGTTCTTGAAATCCTGTTTGAATGAAGCTATAATGAAGCTTGCTTTTTGTTTTTAATAAAATAAAACATTAATCACAACCTTCACAATTGTCCTGATCAAAAACATATCATTGTTTTCAAAATAAATAATTTAAAACCAATCCATTTGTTGTGTTGTTTCACACAGAAAAAAATATTTTGTGCAAAATATTATGCTGACAACATTATGTTGCAAAAAAAATGCTATGTATTGAATTTATTCTTGATCCTTATACTGTACATGAACATTCATTAAAGAGAATGTTTTGTTCTTGGTCTTAATTTACAAATTACAAATGTTTTAGATGTCATAGCTCTTTGCTTTTTAGAAATCTAAATGGAATAAACATTAAAACTTCAATCAATATTATTTCAGTTTTCCTGTTTTCCTTTTAGTTATTCTCTAAGCTTTGAAAAGCACATTATTTGTTTTATCTGGCTTTCATTATACATCTTGACCAGTGGTGAAATTATTATAGCAGTCATACTAAATGACAGAATCAGCGGAGAAACATTGCAAATATATGCATCTTTACTGAGTTTAGCTATGCGCATAAAATAAGCTACTCCTTGAGGAAGATAGCAAATCATGATAAATACTAAACTATGAGAGATTATTTTGAAGGCCCTATTTTTCTGCTGGTTCGCAACAGCTCTGCCTCTGTCAGTTTTATTGGCCCTCATTTATCAAAAGTGCGTACACCAAATTCCCAGCGTACACCTGGCGTACACCCAAAACCACGGTGACTTTGAGATTTATCAATATGAACGTTGGCGTACGGCACGCTCAAATCCTACGCCAGCTCAGGAGGTGGTGTACGCACGTTTTGAGTGCGGGAATGCGCAGAAAAACAATTCCTAACACCACAAAACGCACTGACAAACTAAAAGATATGATATATTATGACCCACTGTAAAAAAAAAAAAAAAAACAACATAGTAGGCTAATTATAAACTTCAGTGTTTATTTTTGTGCAACATGGACTTCAATGTTTAAGTTGTGTGACTTTACCAAAGCATTTGATTTGTAGGCATATGTATTCCTTCAGTTGCGAGCCTGTGCGCTTTACCTGACGTTTCAAGCCTTGTTAAATACTTTCGCCTGGCTCCGCAGCGCGAGTCTCCACAGACTGCGCGCGCACCTCCCCAAACGGACGAGGCGTTTATACTCGACGCGCTCGCCGTTGTACTATTCTTTGAAACGATGGTTAGGCCAGGGTTAGGCCCGGCAGGTGTGCACGGACTGGCTTCAGTAATGAAAGGCTTTCAATGACCAACAAAATTATTCAGACTGACAAAATAATAAAAATGACATTCTTCTTTTAAATAATAATAGCCTAATAATACAAATAATAATAATAACGACATTCTTCTTCTAAATAACAATAAGTGTCATTAATAATAAAAATCTAGAAATCAATTTTGTTTCTTTCCACTTCCCTGGTTTCGCTTTCTCTTTCTCAAAGAAGTTTCTCTTCTTTGCCGTCTTCCGTGTGTCCATGGCGTAAAATGAGGGCGTGGGGGAAGCGGAGACTTGAATATATAGGGGCGTGTTATTCTAATGACGATCGTTTTCAGCCGCGGCATTTATCAAGGGCAGGTATTGCGTACACCTGGATTTCAAAGGTACGCACAGCTTCATAAATCAGGCGATGAGAGGAGTGTAAGCATAATCTTACGCCAACATATACGCCCGTTTCTACGCAAGATTGATAAATGAGGGCCATTGTGTCTCTCTACATTCGTTCGTTCACCTGGGGCCTCATGTACAAAGACTTGCGTTGAATTCATACTAAAACATTGCGTACGGACAAAGCTGTAAATGTGCGTACGCACAAAAAAACCCAGATGTTTGAATCTCTGCGTACGAAGGATCCCACGCATATTCTCTTTGTACATCCCAGTTAACGTAAAATTGAGCGCACATGCACGAGCACAACGCCCCACCCAGTCTCCTCCCTTAATTAAATTAATTTAAATATGGTAATGAGTCCACTTTGGCAAAATAAAACAGTAAGAAAATGGGGGCAAGAAACGAAACTTTACAGAGAGTGAATTGGAGGTAGAAACGAAAAAAAAAATGTATTTGGAATTTTGTCCTCCGGAATTAATAACAAAAGGAAAAAATATGAGTGGGAGAGTTTGGCTGATGCCGTCAATGTGGTGGGTTCTGAAAGTCGCACTGTAGAGTAGACTGAGTACAGTTGAGACACTTGCGTTTTGATTTTTCACACAAAAAATAGACACTGAAAAGAAGTGAATTTCCACATGACACGCCACATGACATTTCATTACCTTGTAGACTAAGATATTATCAATTAGTTTATATTAGTTTATATTAGTTTATATTAGTTTATATTTAGTTTATATTTTCCAGAATTAGCTCATAAAAATAAGGTGCTTTTTGTCTCAACTTTGTCTCAACTGTACCCATAATATCATGTGGTACAGTTGAGATACCCCATTTTTAATGATGTGAAGGTAACTAACCATTCATTGTAAAAAAAATTAAAAAATAAAGACAAATAAAGAAAATAACAATTGTGCAACATTTTTGTTTATTCATCCATTTATATTCATTCATTTTATTTAAATTAGCACTGGTTAAAATGTATAAAGCAGGAACAAGATATGTAACAATATTTATTAATAATACACAGTTTAAATATCACAAATATCACATTTTATTTTCATTTGCATCCTATGCTGGCTAATTACGGCGTTTAAACTGTTATCATAACACTGAACAACTAAACAATGTGTTTCCTAATAGAACTCTATCGGGGCTACAGTAGATATGTGTCTCAACTATCCCCCGCTGGCCACCTCGCACATTTCTCTAGATTTTGCAATTACCTTGCATGACACAATACCATGAAATACAGAATAACGTTTGTGGTGATACCAGTTACGTTTTACAGTCACATAAGGATAATAAGCTATATTCATTGTGGAGAGTGCATGAAGTGAACGTCATATCTTAGAGAAAAAAAAACGTTCCCCGATATCTTCGGATCGGAGATGCGTCCGTTGTTCAAATTTCCCACGATCAAAGAGGACACTAATACGCACGTGCACAGCAAAAATCACAACTTGTGCTTGCTGCGAACGCAAGTTATTTAAGGTGTCTCAACTGTACACATGTCTCAACTGTACACAGTCTACCCTAAATGACCTTAAAAAGAAATGGTCTGATATAAAGGTGGACATTACACCAAAGCTGCCATTGCCATAGACTAAGGGTTGTATCAATTTGCATCATGCTTTTATATGTTCTTACTTAATTGCAAAATTGATAGAATATTCCCATAAGGCTCGACAATATATGTCAATTATTTTATAAATTGCAAATTAATAGCAATGCTTCCCACAGGTGGTGGTGCGGTAGACTTGTAGAACAATTCGTTGTGTAATGTTTGCAACTTCACTTCATTGCCTGTAAGAGTCGCCAACGGACAAAAACAATGAGAAATGTACGTACGCCAGACATGAAATTGGCGTGGAGGAACGCACATTCTCGCGTTAATTTCACTGTTAGTACATACGACCGTAAGCGTGAAAGCTGGCGTACGCAACGTTTTTGTGCGTACGCAAGATTGATACATGAGGCCCCTGGTCCTGCACGCTTCAGGGCATAAAGGACAGACACACAGCAAAATGAGATTATCATCACTGCAATGTAAAAAACCAGAAAGAATACATGATCTGGGAAATACTCAATTCCAATGAAAACGAGCCTCACGCTGTTGCCCGTTGCAATCAGCCAAGCTGCCGCTGCCGATGCAATCCTGTACTGGATCCCCTTATATCTCAGGAATGTCAGTGGATGAATCACTGCCATGTAATGGTCAATAGACATGCAGATCTGGAGAAGAGGTCTGACAGTCCAGCAGAGACCAATGAAAAAGACAAGCAAATTGTTACCTGCCACAGTGGGATAGCTTTTAACAATGAAGTCAGTAAAACAAATGATGCAAACAAACAGCTCCCCTATAGTGATGTTCAGTGGAATGACCAAGTTGGGTTTGATGTTCCCATGAAGAAACACCCAGAGTGACCAACAATGAGTCGGCGTTCCCACAATGAAGTACAGTGCTAAAGTAGCAAAACTGACAATGCTGCCAAAATGCCCCTTACAATGACAGACCATCATTACAGACTGGTCGAATGCAGAGATTGAATCATTCATTTGGAAGGATGAATTGCACATGGTTGTAGAGATCTAGAGAAAGAAAAGGAACAAATGAGTCTGAACAAGTCAGAAAGCATGTTATATGCAAGTAAAACTGAAGTACTTATTGAATTGAGAAATTATTTAAAGAAATGTCATACTTCGATTGATATGCAAATTATACAGAATTGTTTCAAGAAATGTTTCCAGCAGTGAAACTGTACCAAAAATGCCTCGTCCCTTCAGGTTTTGTACATTTAGGCAACTATAAATGTACCTGCCTGCTGTATTTGCATATCGTCATAGTATTATTTTACTTTGCCATGTTTTGTCATTGCCATGTGCTTATACTGTAAATATCAAAAGATATGCATATTGTGAAATATTCCAAACAAATTTTGACTTGCTATCCAAACTTTGTTGATGGTGATTCATATAGCTTTCATCATTCAACAGCATCATTTTAATGCCAACTGCATACATTTTGGCACAATTGTGTATTTTTATTAGCCTGGAAATCCAGACCTAAATCTAAAAGATTAATGGTCTGGCATCGACTAATGAAAATCGTCAAGCTTGAAGGGCGGCACCAAGCATGCATTTGAAAATCTCACTGCACGCAATTGGATAACACTATGAACAATCACAACAAGTTATGGCTTAGCTACCAGCGGAGCTAACTAGACTCTTACCTTATCCGGTCGGCAAAAAAGCAAAAATGCCCTTCTTGCAAAGGAACGATTTGAGCGCCGTCTTCTGTTCCTCTTTAAGAGAAAAAGTTTAAATCTTTCACTGTAGCGGCCAAAGCAATTTCAAACAAATGGTGTTCATCCATAGCCATCAATGTTTACTAATGACTTCGACGGTCATCTCACCTCTGGCCCGCCTATATAAGATAACCCGATGTGATTGGTGCAGCTCAGATTGAGGGGCATATTTAATGAGCATCATTACTTGACACCAGAGTAAACTCGCTGAGCAAATTCAACTTGTGCTCTCGCGAGAACTCTGGATTACCAGGGTATATTTTTATTGGAATTGTACTATTTCAACAACACTTCCTTTAATACATTTATTTTACACTAGGTACACAAAATAGTTCCACTCAGGTCCTCAAAGGCAAAAATGTCCCCATTGAAACTGCAATTTTTAATCCCAGGGCCATTTAACTATAAAATGATGCAAGCTTTGTTAATAGGCTTTCATTCATTTGGCAAGGCTTCAAAATTATTATTTGTACTCTTTTTTTTTTTTTTTTTTTACCAGATGGTGACATTTTCTGGGGTCTGGCCTATTAAGCAAAAAAATTTGTTTTTGCTTTATTCCTGTTTTCTGCTTATGCATATTATTGAGCCAATTGGGGAAATGATGCAGCTAAAATTGAGTAGGTGTGTTGGTGTGGATGTCAGAGTGTGGTTTGTATGTGTGTAATAAAAAAATTAAAAATGTGTGAGTGTAATAGGCCTATTTGAGAGAGAAAAACATACTGCACATCACAAACCTGTGTGTACCAGTGGAGCTTTGCTGGCATCTAACTGGGAAAATGTGGATATTTTTTAGATATCAACCTCATATTTGGAACACAACTTTAGATTTAAGGCTTTGATTTTATAGCAGTTTTAGAGTTCAACATGTTTTATAAAATAGGCTATATAATATATATAATTATATATAATAATGTTAATAAATAATTTTCATAAACTTAAACATCTATAACTTTTTTTTTGTTTAGTTTTTTAACTTCAACAATAATCTACCAAGGGTCTTCTTTAAAATGAGACCAAACTTAAGTCTGTGCTCCCAAGCTTCAAATTTTTATGACAGTTTTTGGACATGGACATTTTTGTCCTTTATGGACCCATGTGTAACTTTGTTTAATTGACGCACAAAGGTTAAATTGTATACATCTATACGTTTATTAGGACTGTAGAGGCCTGTGCTTTATGTTCACAGATAATGATCTCTCTACAAGGGCAATATCCTTGAAATGGTCAAATAATAAGCACTTTTGAGATCTTATAAAAAAAATTGTTTTGCGTATATTATGAGATTTTTCATATGAATTGAAAGCATATTTTTAAATCTGCCCTAGGTTGACCATTTGCCCAAAATTTAACACAATTGTCTATATGCATTCCCCAACTACCTGAGCATCAAACCCTATATCTAAACCCATCAAACTCCCTTACATGTCCCCTAGTGCTTCTGTTGACTTTAAGACTTGAATTCCAATTTAACAAATCAAGTAAATGCAGTTGCGTTTAATGTTAATTTCAATTACTAACATAAGATTTTGTTAAATTGGAAGTTAATCACTCTCTATGTGACAAATGCTATGAATTTACTATTTCCCTCATAAAATGAAAATCAGGATACAGAAGCAACAGAAAGCCCCTCATCCACCATGTTTCATATGTTCGTTGGAAACTATGAATGCTTCCACTCACACTGTGTTTGCATAAAACTGACCCTGTTGTTTTAGCTGGGTGTTTATGATTGTTGGTACATTCAACATGTGAAATGGTCCAAACACCAATCTTGGTGTAGTATTTGAATATACAATTCTGACCTTGTTGAATGTTATTGTAGACAGACATATTTTAACACTAACTTTCAGTAGCTTTAGAGTTTTGCATGTTTTCGACACAAATTCCTGTTGCAAAAACATGCAGTTAACCCTGATGTAAAAAAATAAATAAAATAATAATAATAATAATTGGTTAGTGCAAAATTTATGTATACATGTTTGCAGATATGAGTATGAGTTTATAGAACATTGGTGACCCTAAATAAAAAAAAGAAAACATGATAGGATAGTATTAATGCCCTATTTATTTAATTTACTGTATTTGCAGCCTTTACCTGATTCCTGAGACTCAGTCTGCTTGATTCGAGACTTTGGAATCCTGCTGGGGAATTCTTGATTGCATGTAGCCACAGATGTGCTATACAGTCGACTGAATTTGCTCTGTTCATTTCACTATCTTCATATATATTTTCACACAGTTTCAATCCATTTAAGCAGCCTGCCACTGATAAACAGCCCATGGTTTCACACTTTTATGGCTTGGTAAAGCATAATATTAGATGAATGTTAATGTAATGTGATATTTAAAATAGCAGAAAAATTTACATGATGTACAATGAGCAGAAATAATCATGATTTAAAATTACTCGTCTGTAGTCTTGGCAGTTCCTCCTTTATTTCATATTAAAACAGAGTGTAACAAACTCACTACATGTTTTTCAGTACACTACTGTAAAACAAAATATAATAATTGACTAAAGCCTTGTAGACAAATCAATTATACTCACTGTGTGATCTTCAGGCAGGTGTTGCTAATGCTATGGTGGACAACTTGTCTTTGATACCCAAATCTACTGGAAATCTCTCTTCACTTCCTTCCCATTGGAATAATTAGTAACTGTGGTAACTTTTGTATCTCTCTCCACAACATTATAAAATGTTTTATTGACTGTATCCAATAATTCATAGATACCAAATTACCCAGTTAGAAACTGTTGTTGAGTAGGCTTGTGCAATATACAGTGGGTACAGAAAGTATTCAGACCCCCTTAAATTTTTCACTCTTTGTTATATTGCAGCCATTTGCTAAAATCATTTAAGATAATTTTTTTCCCCTCATTATTGTACACACAGCACCCCGTATTGACAGAAAAACCCAGAATTGTTGACATTTTTGCACATTTATTAAAAAAGAAAAACTGAAATATCACATGGTCCTAGGTATTCAGACCCTTTGCTGTGACACTCATATATTTAACTCAGGTGCTGTCCATTTCTTCTGATCATCCTTGAGATGGTTCTACACCTTCATTTGAGTCCAGCTGTGTTTGATTATACTGATTGGACTTGATTAGGAAAGCCACACACCTGTCTATATAAGACCTTACAGCTCACAGTGCATGTCAGAGCAAATGAGAATCATGAGGTCAAAGGAACTGCCTGAAGAGCTCAGAGACAGAATTGTGGCAAGGCCGAGATCTGGCCAAGGTTACAAAAAAAATTCTGCTGCACTTAAGGTTCCTAAGAGCACAGTGGCCTCCATAATCCTTAAATGAAAGACGTTTGGGACGACCAGAACCATCACTGCAGCCATCCACCAGTCGGGGCTTTATGGCAGAGTGGCCCGACGGAAGCCTCTCCTCAGTGCAAGACACATGAAAGCACACCTGAAGGACTCCAAGATGGTGATAAATAAGATTCTCTGGTGATGAGACCAAGATAGAACTTTTTGGCCTTAATTCTAAGCGGTATGTGTGGAGAAAATCAGGCACTGCTCATCACCTGTCCAATACAGTCTCAACAGTGAAGCATGGTGGTGGCAGCATCATGGTGGTGGCAGCATCATGCTGTGGGGGTGTTTTTCAGCTGCAGGGACAGGACGACTGGTTGCAATCGAGGGAAAGATTAATGCGGCCAAGTACAGGGATATCCTGGACGAAAACCTTCTCCAGAGTGCTCTGGACCTCAGACTGGGTCGAAGGTTCACCTTCCAACAAGACAATGACCCTAAGCACACAGCTAAAATAACGAAGGAGTGGCTTCACAACAACTCTGTGACTGTTCTTGAATGGCCCAGCCAGAGCCCTGACTTAAACCCAATTGAGCATCTCTGGAGAGACCTGAAAATGGCTGTCCACCAACATTTACCATCCAACCTGACAGAACTGGAGAGGATCTGCAAGGAGGAATGGCAGAGGATACCCAAATCCAGGTGTGAAAAACTTGTTGCATCTTTCCCAAAAAGACTCATGGCTGTATTAGATCAAAAGGGTGCTTCTACTAAATACTGAGCAAAGGGTCTGAATACTTAGGACCATGTGATATTTCAGTTTTTCTTTTTTAATAAATGTGCAAAAATGTCAACAATTCTGTGTTTTTCTGTCAATACGGGGTGCTGTGTGTACAATAATGAGAAAAAAAAAAAGAACTTAAATGATTTTAGCAAATGGCTGCAATATAACAAAGAGTGAAAAAATGTAAGGGGGTCTGAATACTTTCCGTACCCACTGTAAACTGCAAGCTGTTTAAACATTTATCCCTAAAATGTATCTAGTTTTAGTTACAAGTATTTTAAATGGCTAGTTCATTAGATACTAGTAACTAATGCAATAGATACTAACACTTTTCATTAGATATTAGTGCGTATATGCTAGCATTTTCACAAGTCAAGTCGCAACTAATTTGTGATGAGTCTGAGTCAAGTCTTCCAAGGCCAAGCCTAAGTTAAGTTTCAAATTCAAACTCCCAAATGTTTTTTTATTATTGGTTGTTTATATGCTGCAGGTCAAGGGAGTTTTCAAGATATGTACAGGTTACATAAAAAAAATCATAATTCATAAAGCAATATTAGGGCAGGACAACCCTTACTACAGACCAAAATCACAATCATGAAACAGATGTTCTTGAAATCCTATTTGAATGAAGCTATAATGAAGCTTGCTTTTTGTTTTTAATAAAATAAAACATTAATCACAACCTTCACAATTATTGTCCTGATGAAAAACATATCATTGTTTTCAAAATTAATAATTTAAAACCTAATAATGCTCAGAAGTAAATACATTTTTTGTGTTGTTTCACACAGAAAAAAATATTTTGTGCAAAATATTATGCTGACAACATTATGTTGCAAAAAATGCTGTGCATTGAATTTATTCTTGATCCTTATACTGTACATGAACATTCATTTTTAGAGAATGTTTTGTTCTTGGTCTTAATTTACAAATTACAAATGTTTTAGATGTCATAGCTCTTTGCTTTTTAGAAATCTAAATGGAATAAACATTAAAACTTCAATAAATATTATTTCAGTTTTCTTGTTTTCCTTTTAGTTATTCTCTGAGCTTTGAAAAGCACATTATTTGTTTTATCTGGCTTTCATTATACATCTTGACCAGTGGTGAAATTATTATAGCAGTCATACTAAATGACAGAATCAGCGGAGAAACATTGCAAAAATATGCATCTTTACTGAGTTTAGCTATGCGCATAAAATAAGCTACTCCTTGAGGAAGATAGCAAATCATGATAAATACTAAACTATGAGAGATTATTTTGAAGGCCCTATTTTTCTGCTGGTTCGCAACAGCTCTGCCTCTGTCAGTTTTATTGTGTCTCTCTACATTCGTTCGTTCACCTGGTCCTGCACGCTTCAGGGCATAAAGGACAGACACACAGCAAAATGAGATTATCATCACTGCAATGTAAAAAACCAGAAAGAATACATGATCTGGGAAATACTCAATTCCAATGAAAACGAGCCTCACGCTGTTGCCCGTTGCAATCAGCCAAGCTGCCGCTGCCGATGCAATCCTGTACTGGATCCCCTTATATCTCAGGAATGTCAGTGGATGAATCACTGCCATGTAATGGTCAATAGACATGCAGATCTGGAGAAGAGGTCTGACAGTCCAGCAGAGACCAACGAAAAAGACAAGCAAATTGTTACCTGCCACAGTGGGATAGCTGGTAACAAGTAAGTCAGTAAAACAAAGGATGCAAACAAACAGCTCCCCTATAGTGATGTTCAGTGGAATGACCAAGTTGGGTTTGATGTTCCCATGAAGAAACACCCAGAGTGACCAGCAATGAGTCGGCATTCCCACAATGAAGTACAGTGCTAAAGTAGCAAAACTGACAATGCTGCCAAAATGCCCCTTACAAAGACAGGCCATCATTACAGACTGGTCGAATGCAGAGATTGAATCATTCATTTGGAAGGATGAATTGCACATGGTTGTAGAGATCTAGAGAAAGAAAAGGAACAAATGAGTCTGAACAAGTCAGAAAGCATGTTATATGCAAGTAAAACTTAAGTACTTATTGAATTGAGAAATTATTTAAAGAAATGTCATACTTCGATTGATATGCAAATTATACAGAATTGTTTCAAGAAATGTTTCCAGCAGTGAAACTGTACCAAAAATGCCTCGTCCCTTCAGGTTTTGTACATTTAGGCAACTATAAATGTACCTGCCTGCTGTATTTGCATATCGTCATAGTATTATTTTACTTTGCCATTGTAAGGCCCGCTATATTCGGCCCAATCTCCGGTTCGCCAATACACGGGGAAGGTTATCACATGTTCTGTCCTCACTCATGCAAAGTATTGGTTGGTTAAATTTGCAATACATTAATCATATGTATTTACTCGTTAATTCATCTGACTCCATAAATGAAAGGTTTTAATAATATCTGTGCCTCACTAAAAGTGAGCGAATGTTTGACTATTCCTTTTAACCATTAAATAAACAATGTCAAACCCAGTTGGAATAATCACATTGTAGCAATTTAATATTTCAGATATCAGAGATCAATTCCACAATCAATTCAAATATCTAGAACATGGTTATACATTGGTTACACCAAAGAATCTTACCCAGCTTGTACCTGAGATAGAGAGAGAGAAAGGGAAAGAAAGAGGGAGAGAGAGAGAGAGAGAGAGAGAGAGAGAGAGAGAGAGAGAGAGAGAGAGAGAAACCACCTATCCAATTCCACGTCCAGCCAAAAAGAAGAGACAGAGAGAGCCAGAACACCTTCCTTTATCCTCTGACCAGGTGAGAAGGGGGATGGGGTGAGACCACCCTCAAATGGCTTCTATCCCACAGAAGGGGGGTTGCCTTATCTGGCATTATCTCTAAACCAGTTTCCTATGAACTTCTATAAACCTTATTTCCTTTTATTTTATCTATCTGGATATGAGATATCTGTACCACTCACTTTGAGACATTTCAAATGACACCAAAAGCATAACAGTCAATGATAAACATTCGCATTAAACCATGCTCTTGTGTGGGTTCTTAGTTTCTGAGAGGAAGAAAGGCTGTATTGGGGAGGTCAAATGTTAATCAGCCAGCAGGGCCCTTTTGTCCCATAAATCAGGCCTCAACCAGTATTTTCAGTCTTACAGTTTCCCTCCTTGATCCCGTGGGTCACATTCCGATGAACACTTACGGGGTCACAGTAAGACGTTTGTTATAATCCTTGAAGATGTAGCACAAAAGTTGTCTTTGCAATGTTGGCATCTGTAGAAGCTCAGTGGGCGGTGTTCACCTGCAGAACACCTGTTCTCACCAGGTGTATAGCTTGAGTCCAGCAGGACGAATGCATTCAGGTTCTCTTCCTGTAATCCTGTGACGTGAGTAAAGTTCATAGAGTCAATCTGGACCTTTTGTGACTTGTTCAGTTGACGTGTCATTCCTTCAGGGAGAAACTTCCGCTTCCCTGGCACCTTCTCCACGATGATGATCTGACCCTTCTTGACCAACCCTGTCACCTCCAGCGGTACGGTGGTCTGGGCAGACCTCAGTGGATGAAGGGCTTCTCCTTTGGTCCTCACGGCTTTGTGTGCGACACCTGAAAAGCATCTTCAATGTCCGCTTCACGATTGAGCACATATGAACTTACAGTCGTAAGGAAATGCATAGGAACGCATAATGCAATAAGGAAAAATCATGTCATGTTCAATGTAAAATACCATGTTCATGTCAGCAATTGTGAGTGGTACGTTTGGTCTCATTAATTACCTGATTTTTAATTACCACGTCAATAGTACTCCTATAGAGGGTCAAGGAAGGACAAAGGAAGATCTTACAAGCTCTTACCCTGTTTCTAGAAACATTTAAATAAATGGCATTCTAACAAAACAACCAGTGCTATTTTGGTGTAACCAAACATAGAGATGTCCAAATACATTGTTGCAAGTAAAATGGACAATATACAAATATGCAGATAAGTTTCAGAAATGTTTTTCTGAATTACTCAAAGGAAATCAAAATAAGTTTCAGAAATTAAAATCAAAATAAGTTTCAGAAATGTTTTTCTGAATTACTCAAAGGAAAAAATGCAGAAATCAAAATAAGTTTCAGAAAATTCAAATCAAAATAAGTTTCAGAAAGAGGTCGGTGTAAACCAATCAATGGTTTTGTGTGTTTGTATGAGAATTTTTTAGAATGTCAGAGTGTGTTTTTGTCTGTGTGTGTGTGTGTGTGTGTGTGTTTTTGTCTGTGTGTGTGTGTGTGTGTGTGTGTGTGTGTGTGTGTGTGTGTGTGTGTGTGTGTGTGTGTGTGTGTGTGTGTGTGTGTGTGTGTGTGTGTGTGTGTGTGTGTGTGTGTGTGTGTGTGTTGGTGTGTGTGTGTCTGTGAGAGAGTGTGTTTGAGAGTGTGTGTATTGATCTGGCTAAGTCACAGTCGATGACAGAGTTGAATTGTAAAAAAAAATTTAATGGATTGAATTGGTCTCACTTCAGATTTATCCATTTTAATTATGTTTCTGTTATTACTGGTAAGTTGAGAAATCAGGGGCCCTCTGATCTTCCAACTCCCACCAACAATCATAGAGTTTGAAATTTAATGGCAGGTCTGCCTTAGAATTTGTCTTGATTTGTGACTGTAGCCATTCAGTTGTTCATGTGTGTTACATTAGTTAGCAGTTTGTTGTGAATAGCGTATGCTATTCTCTGTGTCTCTGTTAGACCATGATCATGAGATCAGCTCCACCCTGTGTGTGTGAAGCTATCTGGATCTGTTAGTGTGAAGATGACACATCTTCGTCTGATGTGCAGTGTTCAGCCTGGATAGACCATCTACACCAGGTGATGTTGCTGTGAGAGTATAGTGATGGAGGGGTGTGTTCAGTGTTCATGTCTAGGAGATGGGTGGAATCTAATCGATAACAATTGTGTTGCAAATTTTGATCCAGTTCTAAACTGGGAGGCCATATTTATGCAGTAATGTGATAGTGTTACGTGTGAAAAGGCCTTTTATAATGTCTTTTCACCCATCTCCCGAGTCTCAGGTTATGTTCGAACAATTCCGCTGTCCTGGATTTGCTCCAGGTGGGCTCCACCATTTTGCAGAAGTAGCCTAAGCCTGAGACAGAAAACAGAGGAGAGCGAACCACAGATAATTCCAATATTTCAAAAGCATTAAATTCAGACGTGTAGAATTCTTTTACTTGTTAACAATTTTAATTCCAGATGTCACATGAAACCGAGTTTCATTGACCACGTCTGAATTGTTGCTGTTGTCTCAGTGTGTTGTGACACCTGAAGCTGCTTTTTCAGTTCAGCCTTCAGTCTGCTGCATGTGCAATGCATTCACACATTTTAATTTGTGCAGATATTTTTTGACCTGCAAAAAACTGTGGTACTTCTGTCTGCTGTTTAGCATTTCACACCCTCCTCGTAAATTTACTTATCTTATCAGATTCAATTCAGTTGGTGCACCCCAGTCAAGGATTATTTAGCGTGCTATTACCTGAGCCACACTCCTAGCCGTGTTTTCTAACGGTGAAAAATAAAGGCATACTCCGCCCCTTTTTGGCACTGGGTAGCACACAAATGAAATTCTGTTTCAGAAATTCAATTTTAATGATGAAAGTCACACTTCTCCAATTATTGTCCTGCTCGGCGAGTGTAATATAATGTTTATTATAATTCAAGTTATAATATAATTATATTCTTTAACAATACAAGTCAAATTATATTGTTTTCGGTCTCTGGAACAACTTAACACATGGTCAAATCTCTACTTGTTCTCATGTCAATACATTTGAATATTAAAAGGCCTTTTGGCTCAGGGCTGATAAGATGTACATTCGCTGTTTTTCTTTTTCCCTTTGCTAGGTTTCAAATACCTTTTCTTCTCATTTAGTCTTTTTAAATGGCCATTATAACGTTTGATTCTTCTATTTACTCTTACTTTATATTTTTCCGTTTATAGATAAGGAAACTATATCACTTTGCAGTCCTTCTCCTAAGGATGCACGACACAAGTGGTCAGTCCCGAAGATCAGAAGCTGAGGCAATGGCTAAATATCTAGGACGTTGCCGTAATCCCAACGCGCAACAAACAAAGATATATTCAGTAGCCCTCTTGGATGCCCTTCAGGAACTTAATTCAATCGTTTTACTTTAGTAGGTTTTGGCCACCATTAAAGATGCCAGTAGATCAACTTTACTTCTCTTTAATAGCTTTGGATTAGCCAGGCCCGTGATTGTTCCCGCACAACATTAAAGTAACATTAAATTAGAACAGAAGTCATCGGAAGTGTTCAAGCTAGGTTGATCAATCAGCATCTTGCTGATCCTAGTCGAACTAACCCATCCTCTCATCCAAGCAGCCCGCACTCTTCCTGATATCAGTTATTAACCGTCGTTAATCTCTGACGCAATCTTGTGGAATATACGAATCCGTTAATCTATTTTGGAAAAAACAAATCTCAGAGTAATTCAGAATACATTCAAACATAACAATATTTCGTTCTCTGAAGCCTTAAATATGAAAAGGTTTTTTGTTTCAGGATTAATGAGATGCGTTCGCTGTTTCTGATTTTCAAATTCATTGTGAATCACATTATAGCCATCAAATTCAGCACAGACACACGCGTTTACTTCAGTTTACACAGGACACATGGCCTAGAATACAACATCTACAACCCTTTTACCTTCTTCTTTAGTGCTGCCTAACGGCGTGTGCGACTTCACGATGATATTGGTCCCGGTCTAGCACGGCGTGTAGAGTTTGTGCTGTTGTTAATTGTAGCCATGTTTTGATGTTACTGAGCCATGTCGTTTTTGGCCGTCCTGGTCGTTTTTTTCCTTCGATTTTTCCTTGCAGAATTTGCTTTAATAGCTGGTATTTGTGGTCGTTTCGGGCAATGTGGCCTAAGTAGTGACACTTCCTGCTAATGATGGTCTTCAGCAGTTGCCTGTCAGTGCCCATGTCTTGCAGAACTTGTGTATTGGTGGTTTTGGCTGTCCATGGGATTTTCAGCATTCTTCGATACAGCCACATTTCGAAAGCTTCGAGCCTTTTTGTTGCTGTTGTTGTCAGTGTCCACGTCTTTGTCAGTGTCTTTGTTGTTGCAAGTCAACTTTGTTGTTGTCAGTGTCCACGTGTCCAGTGTCCAGTGTCCACGTCTGTCCACGTCAGTGTCCACCCTTTTACCTAAGTGTTCCAAATACACCCACAGCAAAACAATAGAATACAACATCTATATCACCTTTGCCTAAGTGCTTCAACTACACTTACAGTAAAGTAATCCTGTGTTTAAACAATAAACTTTAAATTAGCCTATGTGCATGTTGTAGCACAAACAACCAAATTGTGTTCTATGTGCACAATGTGTTAAGCACAACTTCAAATTTGAAAATCCAAACAGAATCATTGCAAACATGAATATGTATCACATCATCCTGTTTTTCTCAAACTTGCTTTTAAACAAATGCATTGACTTGTCTTTTTGTTTAAAATAGAGTCTGTCAAGATTAGTTTAGGTTTAGTATAGGATATTAATGTTTTTAATGTGGCTTTTGGGCCTACCAGTCAGCCAGCATTTAGCATTTAGCATTAGTCTTGGACGCAGCATGGCTTTAGCATTTAGCATTAGTCTTGGACGCAGCATGGCTTTAGCATTTAGCATAGCCTTGAGCGTTTTGATTGAAAACAGCATGCCAATAGCATTTAGCAATAGCCTTAATATTTGAGTCTTAGCCTGTACATAATATCATCCTGTTTTCCCAAAATGTTCTTTTCATAAACAATGCATCGATCTGCCTTTTTATTTATAAAATCACGTGTTTTCCGATCGTTTACAAACTTAGATTTTTCTTTCTCTGTTTTCTATTAGTTTGCTCATTCTTTTCACGTGTTGCTGGTTGCAACAATGGCCGGAAAACATGCGCCTGATTTTAAAACTTTTAGTCTTTACTTTTTCAGCTCTTCATCGAGTTATTAATTATTTGGAAGATGTTATTCTCACTTGTTTCGTTTCCTGTTGCTTAGGCAAAATAAGGAGATCTTTAAAATCTAATGCGCAAGGGTTTTCATTCTTCATCTAGCTGCCGCATAACGTTCTAAACAAAGGGCTTTAATTCCGACCCGTAAACAATGCAAACATTTCTTCAACACTTCTATAAAGGGCAGAAAAAGTTTACTTACCATCGCGGCGGAAGAAAGAGAAGATGTTCAAACCTCTTGTTGATTTTAAAATCCCAAATACTTGCTGAAAAGGACATTTCTCGTGAAACTGTTTTGATCTGTTTTGAGATCACGTCGAGGTCACCATTTTGTAAGGCCCGCTATATTCGGCCCAATCTCCGGTTCGCCAATACACGGGGAAGGTTATCACATGTTCTGTCCTCACTCATGCAAAGTATTGGTTGGTTAAATTTGCAATACATTAATCATATGTATTTACTCGTTAATTCATCTGACTCCATAAATGAAAGGTTTTAATAATATCTGTGCCTCACTAAAAGTGAGCGAATGTTTGACTATTCCTTTTAACCATTAAATAAACAATGTCAAACCCAGTTGGAATAATCACATTGTAGCAATTTAATATTTCAGATATCAGAGATCAATTCCACAATCAATTCAAATATCTAGAACATGGTTATACATTGGTTACACCAAAGAATCTTACCCAGCTTGTACCTGAGATAGAGAGAGAGAAAGGGAAAGAAAGAGGGAGAGAGAGAGAGAGAGAGAGAGAGAGAGAGAGAGAGAGAGAAACCACCTATCCAATTCCACGTCCAGCCAAAAAGAAGAGACAGAGAGAGCCAGAACACCTTCCTTTATCCTCTGACCAGGTGAGAAGGGGGATGGGGTGAGACCACCCTCAAATGGCTTCTATCCCACAGAAGGGGGGTTGCCTTATCTGGCATTATCTCTAAACCAGTTTCCTATGAACTTCTATAAACCTTATTTCCTTTTATTTTATCTATCTGGATATGAGATATCTGTACCACTCACTTTGAGACATTTCAAATGACACCAAAAGCATAACAGTCAATGATAAACATTCGCATTAAACCATGCTCTTGTGTGGGTTCTTAGTTTCTGAGAGGAAGAAAGGCTGTATTGGGGAGGTCAAATGTTAATCAGCCAGCAGGGCCCTTTTGTCCCATAAATCAGGCCTCAACCAGTATTTTCAGTCTTACACCATGTTTTGTCATTGCCATGTGCTTATACTGTAAATATCAAAAGATATGCATATTGTGAAATATTCCAAACAAATCTTGACTTGCTATCCAAACTTTGTTGATGGTGATTCATATAGCTTTCATCATTCAACAGCATCATTTTAATGCCAACTGCATACATTTTGGCACAATTGTGTATTTTTATTGGAATTGTACTATTTCAACCCCATTTCCTTTAATAAATCTATTTTACACTAGGTACACAAAATAGTTCCACTCAGGTCCTCAAAGGCAAAAATGTCCCCATTGAAACCCATTAAAACTGCAATTTTTAATCCCAGGGCTATTTAACTATAAAATGATGCAATCTTTGTTAATAGGCTTTTATTCGTTTGGCAAGGCTTCAAAATTATTATTTTTAATTTTTAATTTTATTTATTTTTGAATTTTTTTACCAGATGGTGACATTTTCTGGGGTCTGGCCTATTAAGCAAAAAAATCACTTTATTCCTGTTTTCTGCTTATGCATATTATTGAGCCAGTTGGGGAAATTATGCAGCTAAAATTGAGTAGGTGTGTTGGTATGGATGTCAGACTGTGGTTTGTATGTGTGTAATAAAAAAAAAAAAAATGTGTGAGTGTAATAGGCCTATTTGAGAGAGAAAAACATACTGCACATCACAAACCTGTGTGTACCAGTGGAGCTTTGCTGGCATCTAACTGGGAAAATGTGGATATTTTTTAGATATCAACCTCATATTTGGAACACAACTTTAGATTTAAGGCTTTGATTTTATAGCAGTTTTAGAGTTCAACATAATATATATAATTATATATAATAATGTTAATAAATAATTTTCATATATTTGTTTAATTGACGCACAAAGGTTAAATTGTATACATCTATACGTTTATTAGGACTGTGGAGGCCTGTGCTTTATGTTCACAGATAATGATCTCTCTACAAGGGCAATATCCTTGAAATGGTCAAATAATAAGCAATTTTGAGATCTTATAAAAAAATAGATTTCCATTGAATTATTGGGGCTGCTTTGCAAAACTTTCTTTTATGGAGACCAAATGATGTGTTACTGTTCATTAAAACATTTGTCGAAAACATGCAAAACTCTAAAGCTACTGAAAGTTAGTGTTAAAATATGTCTGTCTACAATAACATTCAACAAGGTCAGAATTGTATATTCAAATACACCAAGATTGGTGTTTGGACCATTTCACATGTTGAATGTACCAACAATCATAAACACCCAGCTAAAACAACAGGGTCAGTTTTATGCAAACACAGTGTGAGTGGAAGCATTCATAGTTTCCAATGAACATATGAAACATGGTGGATGAGGGGCTTTCTGTTGCTTCGGTATCCTGATTTTCATTTTATGAGGGAAATAGTAAATTCATAGCATTTGTCACATAGAGAGTGATTAACTTCCAATTTAACAAAATGTTATGTTACTAATTGAAATTAACATTAAACGCAACTGCATTTACTTGATATGTTAAATTGGAATTCAAGTCTTAAAGTCAACAGAAGCACTAGGGGACATGTAAGGGAGTTTGATGGGTTTAGATATAGGGTTTGATGCTCAGGTAGTTGGGGAGTCTTAGTTCTAAATTCAAGCTAAAATTGTTTATTTTCATATTTGCTCATATCATATATACCATATACAGTACATTGGATAAATACATTTTATAAATGTCCACATAATGATTTGAATAAGGTTCAGTATGTGCTGTAGCAATTTTACGTTAGTGTGCTTTCTTCAAATATATTTGTGCTGTTTCATTTCACTAGATGTATGGCAGACATCAAAAAGGCTTCCAGATTGTTGCCCCTTAAAAATAGTTTATAAATCTGCTGAAAAACGATTTAAATGACTATTTACAGTTGTCTTTGTTAATCAATTTAAATTGATCAACTGCATAGTGATTAAACAAATATTTTCCAATGTACAAGAACATGGGATTTTAACTAAATTAGTTATTTTATTAAAATTCACAAAAGACACACCATACCAATTATGTCGAAAGATTGTATTTTTAAGTTAAGCACACAGTACATTCCATAACGTCACATAAGAGATCTAAAATAATAAATAGATAAAAAAAAAAAAAATAGATCAGTTTCCTTTTATTTATCCTCTAAGCTTTGAAAAGCACATGTGCTTCAGCTGGCCATCATTATACATTCTGACTAGTGGTGAAATTAATACAGTAATCGTAGTGATGAACAGAATGGATGGAACAGCTTCACACACAAATATACGTGTACTGACTTCCGCTATGCACATGAAATAAGCTACTACGTGAGGTAAATAACAAACCAGGATAGTCACTAAAATATGAGAGATGATTCTGAAGGCCTTCCTTTTCTGCTGATTCTCAACAGCTCTTTCAGTTCTATTGTGTCTGTCTTTTTCTGTCATCTCTTCATTCTTTTGTTTACCTGGTCCTGGACTCTCTAGGGCACGAAGGACAGACACACAGCAAAATGAGGTTATCATCGCTGCAATGCAAAAAATTAAAAAGTATACATGATCTCGAAAATAGGTCATCCTGATGAAAACAAGCCTCAAACCGTTGCCCACTGCAATAATCCAAGCTACTGCTACTGATGCAATCCTGTACTGGATGCCCTTATATCTCAGGAATGTTAGTGGATGAATCACTGCCAAATATTGTTCCATACACGTGCAGATCTGGATAAGAGGTCTGAAAGTCCAGGTGAGACCAATGAGAAATGTAGATAAGTTGTAGCTCGCCTTAGTTGAAAACTTGAAATCAAGGAAGTCTGCAAAGCACTGGATGCAAAAAAGCAGCTCCAGTATAGTGATGTTCAATGGAAACACCATGTTTGGCTTAATGTTCCCATGAATAAACACCCAGAGGGACCAGCAATGGATCGGCGTTCCCACAATAAAGCACAACATTGAAAGGGAAACAACAACATAAGGGCCAAAATGGTCCTGACACATGCAGAACCAACTTATATCCTGACCGATTAATACGGTTGAACCGTTGATAATGAAGGATGAATTGCACATGGTTCTAGAGAGCTGAGAAAAACAGAAAAGAATGTGTGCACAAGACTTGTCATAATGTTTTCTTTCATTTTATGAGCTACAAAAAGAAATAATTCATTCAAATTATCAGCACTTTATATAGCCTACTTTAGTAATGACTTCTGGATCAAATCTTGTAATAAATATTGCATTATGTGTGTAATTTTACTCTAAAAACTAAGCTATATGAAATTGATTGAAGGGATTGTCCTACCTGGGCTGATGGTACAACCAGCAAAATATACTGAATAATTGTTATATTTGATGCCAGCAGAAGTGCTGTTCACATTGTTTATCTGTTCATAAGCTACTGTAAATATATATGTGCTCACTCCTTTTTTTGCATACAGTATGTTTGGCCCCATGTTTTTTTTAGCTCATGTCATAGGGAACATAAACAGCGAGAATGTGCAAAGCAACCAGTGTGTCCATTTTTTCCACCGCAGCCCCACAATGAAACAAGCCGTCCAATTAGATTTGAACTCACCCAAGCCGCTGTGGGGGAAACACTACAGGCTAGACTTGACTAGGTAGAAAACATACATGACTGGAATCATCAGACAGGCAGGGAAACAACCGCATGCGACAACAATCTGACACAGGACAGCAAACACAAGGGGGATAAATAAGACAGCAAACAAGGCAGGTAATGAGGGAGGACAGGTGTGGAAACTGAACCAATAATCAGATACAGACACTAGACCGAGGTGACAGAACCCTGACAATACCGAGTTTCATTACGATACGCCAATGCATTCATAAAATATAGCATTTTATGACAAAATTCAATTTGTCTAATGCCCAAAATGGCAAATGGGAAAATTGGGTATCGTTTGACTTGGTATGATGCACAGAATCAAAAGAGACAAGTTTTATGGATTTTTGGCCAAACAGTTCAGAAATTATAAGCAAAAATGTCAATTTTTCATATCCCCTGACCACTAGGTGGCACTGCGCCTAAACTGTGCAGATGGCCACATGTCATGGTTGTCATAACATACACCAAGTTTGGTCAGAATACGCTGAAGCGTGGCAGAGATATAGCCTCAAGTCCATTTTTGGTGTGCTCTTCGTCAAATTCGTTTGCACGTTATTCGAGAATGGTTTGACAAATCATCTTGAATTCCATAGCATTTTGTCTGCATTTTTCTGAAGATGATCTGGTTAAATTTCCGTAAAAATCGGAGCAAAGGCCTACGAGGAGTTTGAAAATTCTAAATGGCAGAAAGTTTTTAATGACATCATAAGGTGCAATCGCATAAACGTAAGTAAAAATTTAGACAGTTGGTGGCGCTAGAGGGACTGAGTTAGAGACTCCAAATTTACTCTGGTGACTGTTCAGACTGTCCTCTATCTGTGTGTCAAATTTAATTACTTTTAGTAGTAGTTCTATGGGCAGCCATAGACTCCAAGAGCGGAATAATAACTAGATGTACCGCATCGCGGTACAAAATATGACCGCCGCTCAGGCCTGCACTGGCTTTCCACAAAAATAAATGACGTGGAGTAATTTGGCTGTATTGCGTGTTTATGTATATACCTAAAAAAAGTAATAGTATGTGCATGTCTGTCTGTGTGTGTGTGTGTGTGTGTGTGTGTGTGTGTGTGTGTGTGTGTGTGTGTGTGTGTGTGTGTGTGTGTATGTGTGTGTATTTGTGTATGTGTGTGTCTGTGTGTGTGTGTGTGTGTGTCTGTGCGTGTATGTATGTGTGCGTACATGTGTGCGCGTGTGTGTTTGTGTGTGTGTGTGTCTGTGCATGTGGATTTGTATGTGTGTGTATGGGTGTGTGTCTGTGCGTGTGGATGTCAGTGTGTGACGAAACGAAATTTTTCCGTAGAAGTCTAGTGGGGCTACATGCCCACCAAATTTCATGTTCCCCGGTGTTTCGGTGTCCCTGGTATCGTTGACGAAAAATTTACGGGGGCCCCAGCGCAGGGGGGGGAAGTGGCCCCCGGGGACCAAACGAAATTTTTCCGTAAAAGTCTAGTAGACCAACATACCATAAAAATGTCTTCATCCTCGGTGCCACGGTTCAGGTAGTTATTTAGGAAAAACTGCATTTTTTGGGGTTTGGGGGGGCCCAGCGCGGGGGGGGGAGTGGCCCCCGGGGACCAAACGAAATTTTTCCGTAGAAGTGTAGTGGGGCTACATGCCCACCAAATTTCATGTTCCCCGGTGCTTCGGTGTCCCTGGTATCGTTGACGAAAAATTTACGGGGGCCCCAGCGCGGGGAGGGGGGAGTGGCCCCCGGGGACCAAACGAAATTTTTCCGTAAAAGTCTAGTAGACGAACATACCATAAAAATTTCTTCATCCTCGGTGCCACGGTTCAGGTAGTTATTTAGGAAAAACTGCATTTTTGGGGGTTTGGGGGGGCCCAGCGCGGGGGGGGAGTGGCCCCCGGGGACCAAACGAAATTTTTCCGTAGAAGTCTAGTGGGGCTACATGCCCACCAAATTTCATGTTCCCCGGTGCTTCGGTGTCCCTGGTATCGTTGACGAAAAATTTACGGGGGCCCCAGCGCGGGGGGGGAAGTGGCCCCCGGGGACCAAACGAAATTTTTCCGTAAAAGTCTAGTTGACCAACATACCATAAAAATGTCTTCATCCTCGGTGCCACGGTTCAGGTAGTTATTTAGGAAAAACTGCATTTTTTTGGGTTTGGGGGGGCCCAGCGCGGGGGGGGAGTGGCCCCCGGGGACCAAACGAAATTTTTCCTTAGAAGTCTAGTGGGGCTACATGCCCACCAAATTTCATGTTCCCCGGTGTTTCGGTGTCCCTGGTATGGTTGACGAAAAATTTACGGGGGCCCCAGCGCGGGGGGGGGAAGTGGCCCCCGGGGACCAAATGAAATTTTTCCGTAAAAGTCTAGTAGACCAACATACCACAAAAATTTCTTCATCCTCGGTGCCACGGTTCAGGTAGTTATTTAGGAAAAACTGCATTTTTTGGGGTTTGGGGGGGCCCAGCGCGGGGGGGGAGTGGCCCCCGAGGACCAAACGAAATTTTTCCTTAGAAGTCTAGTGGGGCTACATGCCCACCAAATTTCATGTTCCCCGGTGTTTCGGTGTCCCTGGTATCATTGACGAAAAATGTACGGGGGCCCCAGCGCGGGGGGGGAAGTGGCCCCCGCGGACCAAACGAAATTTTCCCGTAAAAGTCTAGTAGACCAACATACCATAAAAATTTCTTCATCCTCGGTGCCACGGTTCAGGTAGTTATTTAGGAAAAACTGCATTTTTTTGGGTTTGGGGGGGCCCAGCGCGGGGGGGGAGTGGCCCCCGGGGACCAAACGAAATTTTTCCTTAGAAGTCTAGTGGGGCTACATGCCCACCAAATTTCATGTTCCCCGGTGTTTCGGTGTCCCTGGTATCGTTGACGAAAAATTTAAGGGGGCCCCAGCGCGGGGGGGAAGTGGCCCCCGGGGACCAAACGAAATTTTTCCGTAAAAGTCTAGTAGACCAACATACCATAAAAATTTCTTCATCCTCGGTGCCACGGTTCAGGTAGTTATTTAGGAAAAACGGCATTTTTTTGGGTTTGGGGGGGCCCAGCGCGGGGGGGGAGTGGCCCCCGGGGACCAAACGAAATTTTTCCTTAGAAGTCTAGTGGGGCTACATGCCCACCAAATTTCATGTTCCCCGGTGTTTCGGTGTCCCTGGTATGGTTGACGAAAAATTTACGGGGGCCCCAGCGAGGGGGGGGGGAGTGGCCCCCGGGGACCAAATGAAATTTTTCCGTAAAAGTCTAGTAGACCAACATACCACAAAAATTTCTTCATCCTCGGTGCCACGGTTCAGGTAGTTATTTAGGAAAAACTGCATTTTTTTGGGTTTGGGGGGGCCCAGCGCGGGGGTGGAGTGCCCCCGGGGACCAAACGAAATTTTTCCTTAGAAGTCTAGTGGGGCTACATGCCCACCAAATTTCATGTTCCCCGGTGTTTCGGTGTCCCTGGTATCGTTGACGAAAAATTTACGGGGGCCCCAGCGCGGGGGGGGAAGTGGCCCCCACGGACCAAACGAAATTTTTCCGTAAAAGTCTAGTAGACCAACATACCATAAAAATTTCTTCATCCTCGGTGCCACGGTTCAGGTAGTTATTTAGGAAAAACTGAATTTTTTGGGGTTTGGGGGGGCCCAGCGCGGGGGGGGAGTGGCCCCCGGGGACCAAACGAAATTTTTCCTTAGAAGTCTAGTGGGGCTACATGCCCACCAAATTTCATGTTCCTCGGTGTTTCGGTGTCCCTGGTATCGTTGACGAAAAATTTAAGGGGGCCCCAGCGCGGGGGGGGAAGTGGCCCCCGGGGACCAAACGAAATTTTTCCGTAAAAGTCTAGTAGACCAACATACCATAAAAATTTCTTCATCCTCGGTGCCACGGTTCAGGTAGTTATTTAGGAAAAACTGCATTTTTTGGGGTTTGGGGGGGCCCAGCACGGGGGGGGAGTGGCCCCCGGGGACCAAACGAAATTTTTCCTTAGAAGTCTAGTGGGGCTACATGCCCACCAAATTTCATGTTCCCCGGTGTTTCGGTGTCCCTGGTATGGTTGACGAAAAATGTACGGGGGCCCCAGCGAGGGGGGGGGGGGGAGTGGCCCCCGGGGTCCAAATGAAATTTTTCCGTAAAAGTCTAGTAGACCAACATACCACAAAAATTTCTTCATCCTCGGTGCCACGGTTCAGGTAGTTATTTAGGAAAAACTGCATTTTTTTGGGTTTGGGGGGGCCCAGCGCGGGGGTGGAGTGGCCCCCGGGGACCAAACGAAATTTTTCCTTAGAAGTCTAGTGGGGCTACATGCCCACCAAATTTCATGTCCCCCGGTGTTTCGGTGTCCCTGGTATCGTTGACGAAAAATTTACGGGGGCCCCAGCGCGGGGGGGGAAGTGGCCCCCACGGACCAAACGAAATTTTTCCGTAAAAGTCTAGTAGACCAACATACCATAAAAATTTCTTCATCCTCGGTGCCACGGTTCAGGTAGTTATTTAGGAAAAACTGCATTTTTTGGGGTTTGGGGGGGCCCAGCGCGGGGGGGGAGTGGCCCCCGGGGACCAAACGAAATTTTTCCTTAGAAGTCTAGTGGGGCTACATGCCCACCAAATTTCATGTTCCCCCGTGTTTCGGTGTCCCTGGTATCGTTGACGAAAAATTTAAGGGGGCCCCAGCGCGGGGGGGGAAGTGGCCCCCGGGGACCAAACGAAATTTTTCCGTAAAAGTCTAGTAGACCAACATACCATAAAAATGTCTTCATCCTCGGTGCCACGGTTCAGGTAGTTATTTAGGAAAAACTGCATTTTTTGGGGTTTGGGGGGGCCCAGCACGGGGGGGGAGTGGCCCCCGGGGACCAAACGAAATTTTTCCTTAGAAGTCTAGTGGGGCTACATGCCCACCAAATTTCATGTTCCCCGGTGTTTCGGTGTCCCTGGTATCGTTGACGAAAAATTTAAGGGGGCCCCAGCGCGGGGGGGGAAGTGGCCCCCAGGGACCAAACGAAATTTTTCCGTAAAAGTCTAGTAGACCAACATACCATAAAAATTTCTTCATCCTCGGTGCCACGGTTCAGGTAGTTATTTAGGAAAAACTGCATTTTTGGGGGTTTGGGGGGGCCCAGCGCGGGGGGGGAGTGGCCCCCGGGGACCAAACGAAATTTTTCCTTAGAAGTCTAGTGGGGCTACATGCCCACCAAATTTCATGTTCCCCGGTGCTTCGGTGTCCCTGGTATCGTTGACGAAAAATTCAGTAAGGTGACGAAAAAAAAAAAAAAAAAAAACTTTGACAATCCCTATATGACCGGCTAGCTACGCTAGCGGCGGTCATAATAATAAGAACGCCAACGATTATAATAGGTCCCTACACATCTTCAGTGCTTGACCCTTAATAAGTAAAGTAGCCTAATAGACTAATGCTATCTTGTGTTATGCCTGATCTGATTAAATACCTGCTAATACTTAATGGCATTTTCAAGAAAAATGTCCACTCATGCTGTTTTTTTTTGGTTTTTGTTTTTTTTGCATTGAATTGTCCCTGTTGTTTTAGCTCATGTCATTAATGTGTTCTTAAAAATAATGTTGTTTTTCAACAGCTTATTATGGGAAGGTCCAAACAAATGTTGGTGCAACATTTGAATAGAAAATCATGATGTGCATTTACAAAAACACCTGTATTCTGGCCTTATTGATGACATACTTTTTAATATTACTTTTATAACTTAACAGTTCATGAATGCATTCATGGCTGGACCAGAAAGCTGTAGTAATAAAATGGGCCGTAATTTCAAATATAATAGTCATTTTTGCTTACTTTTAAGGTGACGTAGTTAGATTGTACTTACTAAAATAAGTACGGAGTAATATTAATTTACTACATGTACTTACTGTATGTAGTAATGTGTCACTATGTCATCTTAAAAATAAATTCCTTACATTAAAACAGTTCAAGGCTAGGCCATTGTAAAGTTTTAGATTTTCCATGTAACTCATGTTTTTTTACAATTTTACTTTTCTTTTGAAAGCTATTGTCTTTTCCGCCTCCCTACCTGTTTACATGTTTCCTTTTGTTAACAGAGCAGAAACCAACTGTGTGTAATTTATGTATTTTATGTAAAATGAATGTTTTAACCTGAACATTTCCGGTAACGTGAGTAAACTCAAATAGTATGTGTAAAAAAGGCCCCCTTGTGGCCGCTAAGCATCAGACACTTTACTGTGACTCTCTCTCTCTACTACTGGAAGACGCCTCGCTTCACCTGGACTCTTGGCCAATCACAAGTTGATTCAGGATTGCCGCACACGGCATTCTGTCAGAGACTTTTGCCAGTAGTGTACGCTAACTGCACGGACTTACAACCTGCCTTGATACAACTGTTTTATTCTGTGTGCGTCTTTACAAGTAAGAATCGGTATTTTGTTGTTCTTCTTGACTGTTATTGCTAAGGCTAGATTGGTAGTGTTTTGTCTGTTTAGTGTTGCTAAATGTAAGCTCAGGCGTTTCCTGCACGGCTAGACCTCGTTTCGTGATGCTTCTTTCTATCAATGTATAAGTTGCCACTCGGGCATTATTCTTTGGGTACACATTGTAGAATACCAGTTAAGCACCTTTGTGCATAGTTTGAAAACTATCGCGCTGATATTCGCCTTCAATCCAGTTAATTGGTTATAGGGCACGCACCTCCCACATGTACACTGGTCGTCACGTGACACCTCTCGGAGCGGCCTGGTGTAGTTATTTATGTGACCAGCAGAGGGAGCCATTGTATTGCGAATGGTTTATCCTTTCTTATTGTTATAGTTGTAGCTGCTTAGACCTACATAACAGCCTTTTTCATTCTTTACTGTCAGTTTCGGCCATGTTAAGATATTGTTGTATTTTATTTCTGCTATATATGTTAGAATAGGATGCAGTTAATACAAATAGAGGTTTGTTGCATGATAATCATTTATTCGCATTCAACTAATTATGTTTGTTTTATTTCTTTATTTGTTTCAGAACCACACATCAATGTACATATTCAATCATGCAGTTGTAAATTCAATAAATACTTCCAATGAAGAAATCTTGCGTGATTCTGACCGATCACCCGCTGTGAGCTCTACCTAACGATCCATAAACTATCCAAATCAATGAAGCCAGTCTTCTTCTGAACAAAGTGGTCCTTCGAGCCGGATCCAGAGCCTGCAGCGGAGCAAGATGTCTACCACCTCGGATAAAGAGTCTAGTGCACGATCCAGGAGGCAGCGGTCCCTCCCTAACTACTTGCAAGATTATGACTTGTCTGATCTCCCGACCAGATCTCAAACCAAGAAGTCTTCTGAGTCACAGTCCAGAGAGCAGCTAGACGAAGAGGACCGCAGCAGACCTGATTCACGCTCTGCATCCCCAGAAAGTCAATTGCATCACAGCCCAGCGCGATGGTCAGTCACTGACAAATGGGAATCTTCTGCAGATGAGTGGAGAAGGGAGTGCCACATACTAGAGCGTGAAAGGGAAGATCTCCTAGCAGCAATGGAGGAATTAAAAATACAGAACGAGCAGCTCAGAGCCAAAGTGGAGCCCAGCAGTTCCCGTCCAGAGCCACGTACTGTAACTGCCAGAGATAGACTTTATCGAGAAGGGCTGGATTATGGAGGTGCTTCAACCCAGTATAAATCAGTCTACTTCCGGGACAGGGAGACACCACCACAACGGTCCTCTGACAGGCATCATGACTACAGCAGAGAGACAAAGGACTAATGAGAATCAACCAGATATAACTCTCCCTCACCTAAGCGCTCTCCCGAGCCAGTACGCACCAAGCACCAGGCCCTGCAACGAAGCTATGAGTCCAGGGAAGGGCGCTACAGTTCTCATTATAACTATGAGCAGTCCAGCCACCGCCGCTCACCTGAGCGCCACGCCAGTTACAGAGACTCTCGTTATTCCTACAGAGAATACAGAGAACCATCACGCCGAGGTGACTATTCTCCTGCACGCCGCCGCAGCTACTCTCCTGACCAGCGTGAGAGACGTAGTTTCCCTTCACCTCGGCACGAGCCCAGACGCCGACGCTCAGTGACTCCCCCTGGTGGACAGGAAAGAACATACAGAGGGCCCACTCCTACAATCCCGAACTTCAACCGTCCTAACCCAAGAGACTTTGCAAGACTCCGTATTGCTCTAGACAATCTCCTTCCTAGAGATGCCACTGAACGTTTCAAGTTCCAGATATTAGTGGATCATCTGAAGCTGGAGGAAGCGTTGCTGGTGGCAGATTCTTACAGCAATTCTGATTACCCCTTCACTGACACTATGGCACGTTTAAACCAGCAGTACGGGCAGCCACACCAACTCGCCCTTCAGCGTATTGCCGAACTGATGGACGGCCCCAACATTCAGAGTGGAGACATTAAGTCATTCAGGTTGTTCGCCCTGAACGTCAGATCCCTGGTGAGCATGTTGGAGCAGCTCGGTTTAAAGGGGCAAGTTGAGCTGGACTGTGGTTCTCATGTCACTCGTCTACTGGGCAAGCTACCGCACGACCTGAGGTCCAGTTTCAGGCGCTACATCCACCCGCTCCGCATTCCTATCCCCACTCTTCTGGACCTAGCAGATTGGTTGGAATACGAGCTCCAGATCCAGGAGGATATAGCACAATATCGCTTGAGAAAGGACACTGGATCTAAGCCCAAAGACTCCAAGAGTACTGTCAGGTCGTCACCTAAGGCCTCAGTCCTCATGCTGGGAGCTAGGGAGCCGGCCAAATCTACTCCTCCAACCAGTCTAGATGCAAAGAAGTTCTGCCCATTCTGTGAGAACTACAAGCACACTTTGAATAGTTGCGCAAATTTCAAACTGCTCAGCACCACCCAGAAACGTAACTGGATTCAGGACAACAACCGATGTTGGCGATGCGGCAGAGAACACAGATCAGCTGAATGTGATCTAAAGATGTGCTGTAAAACATGCAACAGCAGACATCTGCTTGCTTTGCACGATGTCAGCGAGAGAAGTTTAGCCAAGGCTGACAAAGCTGAGAGAAGGCCTGACCAGGTGAAGTCCAGTGAGAGCAAACCTTTGTCCATACCAAGTGCAGACCAAGTGCTATACATTGGCAAGCCACCGCAGGGCCATCGTGTGCTTCTCAAGGTCAGTAAAGTTATCCTCCGCCATGGTGACCAAACTCTAGAGACATACGCTGTGCTAGACGACGGCTCCGAACGCACCCTGCTCCTCCAACCAGCTGTCCAACAACTGGGCCTTGAAGGTCAGCCTGAGGATTTGCCCCTGCGTACAGTCAGACAGGAGCTGCAGACGCTTCACGGGGCGGCTGTCTCATTTAGCATCTCCCCAGCCTGTTCTCCAGCCATGGTATACAACATCCAAGGAGCCTTTACCGCACCCAAGCTCGGGCTAGGCCAGCACACGTATCCCTTCAAAGCACTGCAGAGCAAATACAAACATTTGAAGAAGCTTTCTATCCCTTCATTCAAGGACATTGTCCCGCTACTGCTCATTGGCTCAGACCACCCTCACTTGGTGACTCCAGTTGAGCCAGTCATCTTTGGTCCCCCTGGTGCACCGGTTGCTGTCCGCACCCGTCTCGGATGGACGCTGCAAGGTCCGACCAACAATCTAAAGCAGTACCTTATCGAACAATGCTGTCTATTCACCACCTTCGGGGCACCTCCAGCTGACATCTACCAGCACATTGAGAGACTGTGGCAGCTGGACGTCCTCCCATGGCGCAGCGAAAAGGCCAGTACAAGGTCACGGCAGGACAAGGAGGCCCTTGAATGCTTGGATAAACAGACGGTGCGAGTAGATGTTAATGGTGTTCACCGCTATGCTACTCCTCTCCTCCGCGTGAAGAACTTCCCTCAGCTCCGGAATACGGAAAGGCGGCTGGCGAAGAACCCTGAGACGGCCCAAGTCTACAACGCAGAGATCCAGAGACTTGAACAGGCTGGCTATGTGGCGAAACTACCCCATGGCACAGAGAACACCTTAAGCAGCTGGTACATCCCACACCACCTTGTCGAGCACAATGGCAAGCACCGAGTGGTTTTTAATTGTTCTTTCCAGTACAACGCCACTGACTTGAACAAACTCCTGCTCCCAGGTCCAACCCTCGGTCCACCTCTCCTTTCAGTTCTCTTGCGATTCAGAGAACATTGTGTGGCCTTCAGCAGTGACATACGGGGGATGTTTCACCAGGTCAGGCTCCTTCCGGAGGATGAGCCTCTCCTCCGCTTCCTCTGGAGGGAGCTCAAGCGTGATGAACAACCCACAGTCTATCAGTGGAAAGTGCTTCCCTTCGGTACTACCTGTAGCCCCTGCTGTGCTACATACGCCCTACAGAAGCACGTCACCGACCATACTCAGCCAGCTGAAGCAGTGAGAGACTCCGTGTTAAGACATTTCTACGTGGATAACTGTCTTCAGAGTGTGCCTACAGTTGAAGATGCCAAGCCCATCATCAACAAGCTGCAGACTCTCCTCGCCGAGGGAGGCTTTGAGTTACGCCAGTGGGCCAGTACCCATCCAGACACCATCCGTCACCTCCCTGCTGAGGCGAGATCGGCTAGTGCTGAAAAGTGGATCGCCCAAGGTCACCCAGGTCAAGGAGAATCAGCCCTGGGCCTGCAGTGGGACTGCCGAGAGGACACCCTGTCCTTCAAGTGTCGAGAGGCTGTAGTCACTGAAGAAGTTGTCACTATGCGCTCCATCTATAAAGTGGTGGCAAGCCAATATGACCCCCTTGGCTTCCTAGTACCTTACACCACCAGGGCCAAAGTTGTCATCCAACACCTGTGGGACAAAAAGCGTGACTGGGACGACCCTGCTCTGCCGGATCACCTGCTAGCCGCATGGAGAGAGTGGGAGGACGAGTTACCTCACCTACAGAGCATAGCACTTCCGAGGTGTTACACTGGCCATGAGTTAGACTCTCCCACCTGTGAGCGTCAGATCCACGTGTTCTGTGATGCTTCAGAGCAAGCCTATGGCTCTGTGGCATACCTCAGAACCGAGAATCCTCATGGAGTCGTCCAAGTAGCTTTTGTCACTGCGAGATCCAGAGTTGCTCCAAAAAAGCAACAGTCAATCCCACGCCTGGAGTTATGCGCTGCCCTGACTGGAGCACAAATGGCTCGGATCCTCAAATCTGAACTCACACTGTCCATCCAGCGGGTGGTGCTCTGGTCGGACTCTACTACCGTGCTCAAGTGGCTGCAGTCGGAGTCATGCCGATTCAAAGTGTTTGTTGGCACACGTGTGGCAGAGATTCAAGATCTCACCGAGGGCGACACATGGCGGTACGTGGACTCTGCACAGAACCCTGCCGACGACATTACGCGTGGCAAACCTCTCGACACATTGACACCAGACAGCCGCTGGGGTCAAGGCCCAACCTTCTTGTGGTGTGACCCAGACAAATGGCCACAAAGTCCTCAGATTCAGACAGAGGCAGATCAGGGTGAAGAGCTCAAGAAACCTCTGTTCTGCGGCCTCACTACTACCTTGCCAAGTCATCTCCCTGACGCTAAAAAGTTCTCTTCCTTCAAAGAGCTCCTGACCGCCACAACTAAAACTCTACATGGGGCGGCCCCAGGCAATGTCACAGTCTACAGGCAAGCCCAGCTAGCTCTGCTACAACAGGTCCAACAAGACAGTTTTCCTATTGAATATGCCCAGCTGCAGTCAGGGAAACCAGTCGCTAAGAGCAGCAGACTTCTCAAGCTGGCACCAGAGTTCGACCACAGTGACAAGCTCATCCGTGTTGGCGGACGTCTGCGCCATAGTAACCAGCTGGAACCGGATACTGTTCACCCGGTGGTGCTGGATGCCAAACACCCAGTCACGCAGCTGCTCATTCAAGAGTATGATTACCGTCTGCACCATCCAGGCCCAGAGAGGGTCTTCTCAGAGATGCGCCGCAAGTATTGGCTACCAGGAGGGCGAGAGGCTATCCGCCGCTTTCAGCGCAAGTGCAAAGAGTGTCAGAAATGGCGCGGAAAGCCACAAATCCCTAAAATGGCAGACCTGCCTCCATCCAGAGTCCGACTTTTCAAGCCAGCATTTTACTCAACAGGAGTAGACTGCTTCGGGCCATACTCGGTAGTGATCGGAAGAAGGAGTGAAAAGCGCTGGGGAATAATCTTTAAATGCATGACCACCCGAGCCGTGCATATCGACCTGCTCTCTAGTTTGAATGCAGACTCATTCCTCATGGCCCTGAGACGGTTCATCGCCCGCAGAGGAAAGCCGTTCGAGCTGATTTCAGACCAGGGGACTAACTTCAGAGGTGGTGATCGAGAGCTCCGGGAAGCATTCGCCGACCTTGCTCCAGACATCAAAGCTCAACTCGCCTCTCAGCAAATCGACTGGAAGTTTAATCCACCTAACGCCCCCCACTTTGGTGGCTGCTGGGAGCGCGAGATACGCTCAGTAAAACAAGCTCTGCAAGTAACCCTTGGAGCCCAGCTTGTGACAGATGAGGTACTGAGAACCCTACTAATTGAGATTGAAGGGATTCTCAACTCTAAACCATTAGGCTACACATCTGCAGACATCGCCAACCCTGATCCAATAACTCCCAACTCACTGCTCATTGGGCGGCCAGATGCCTCTCTCCCGCAGGTGGTGTATCCTGACTCCGAACTCCTGAGCAGTAGGCGTTGGCGCCATAGCCAGCTGTTGGCTGACCACTTCTGGAAGCATTTTATCCGTTTCTATTTGCCCAGCCTCCAGGCCCGACAGAAGTGGAATGCTGAAAACCCAGACCTGCACATTGGCAAGACGGTCCTCATCATTGACCCGCAGCTCCCTCGCTCACTGTGGCCAGTGGGTACAGTGACCAGCATCTCCCCTGGCCTCGACGGTAAAGTACGATCTGCTGAAGTGAATGTAGGAGACCGGGCGTACACCCGCCCTGTGGCTCGACTCATCCAGCTTCCAGAGTTGTCAGACTAACCACTACCGGACGAGTGGGCGCCTTTTCTTCTTCTGCAGATTCCCTTCAGTAATCTGGGGGCGGCTGTAAAAAAGGCCCCCTTGTGACCGCTAAGCATCAGACACTTTACTGTGACTCTCTCTCTCTACTACTGGAAGACGCCTCGCTTCACCTGGACTCTTAGCCAATCACAAGTTGATTCAGGATTGCCGCACACGGCATTCTGTCAGAGACTTTTGCCAGTAGTGTACGCTAACTGCACGGACTTACAACCTGCCTTGATACAACTGCTTTATTCTGTGTGCGTCTTTACAAGTAAGAATCGGTATTTTGTTGTTCTTCTTGACTGTTATTGCTAAGGCTAGATTGGTAGTGTTTTGTCTGTTTAGTGTTGCTAAATGTAAGCTCAGGCGTTTCCTGCACGGCTAGACCTCGTGTTGTGATGCTTCTTTCTATCAATGTATAAGTTGCCACTCGGGCATTATTCTTTGGGTACACATTGTAGAATACCAGTTAAGCACCTTTGTGCATAGTTTGAAAACTATCGCGCTGATATTCGCCTTCAATCCAGTTAATTGGTTATAGGGCACGCACCTCCCGCATGTACACTGGTCGTCACGTGACACCTCTCGGAGCGGCCTGGTGTAGTTATTTATGTGACCAGCAGAGGGAGCCATTGTATTGCGAATGGTTTATCCTTTCTTATTGTTATAGTTGTAGCTGCTTAGACCTACATAACAGCCTTTTTCATTCTTTACTGTCAGTTTCGGCCATGTTAAGATATTGTTGTATTTTATTTCTGCTATATATGTTAGAATAGGATGCAGTTAATACAAATAGAGGTTTGTTGCATGATAATCATTTATTCGCATTCAACTAATTATGTTTGTTTTATTTCTTTATTTGTTTCAGAACCACACATCAATGTACATATTCAATCATGCAGTTGTAAATTCAATAAATACTTCCAATGAAGAAATCTTGCGTGATTCTGACCGATCACCCGCTGTGAGCTCTACCTAACGATCCATAAACTATCCAAATCAATGAAGCCAGTCTTCTTCTGCACAGTATGAATAAACCCAACTTATATTAGTATTATAATGAAAATATATTCCTAATTTCCACTATACAATTTAATAGTATTTAATGTTTTGCACAACCCACTTAAAATAATTTGTAATTTAATCTTTGTTTCAACTCTCAAATAGTCAAGATTACTTTAAGTTTATGATTTGAAAAATTATACTTGATTAAAAATCCAAAACTATAATAGCACTGCAATGCAAAAAAAGAGAAAGTATACATGAACTCAAAAATAATTCATCCTGATGGATTCGCTACAGTTACTAACGTACCCTCGGTTCCTTGAGATAACGGGAACGAGCATTGTGTCAGTTTCTGACACGTATGGGGAAACTCCGAAACTCCGATCTCCAATCTCTTTGGATTTTGGGAAACGCCAAACTCCAAATACTGAAGCCTGATTGGTTCAAGTCTGTGCTTTTCACAGACAAATAGCTTTTTAGCATGCTGCTCGTTCCCGTTATCCAAGGGTTACGTCAGTAACCGGAGCGTTCCCTTTTGATACGGTTAACTCGTTTTGCATCAGTTCCTGACTCCCTGGGGAACGCACTGCAAAATGCCATGCTACCAGCGCAGAACAGAAGCCGTCCCGTGAAGCTGTAGCCCGGGGGGCGCTCAGTAATGAGGGCCCCAGGTAGGCTACTAGAGTCAAGGACTTAGAATGCCCAGAAATGGTATGGTATAGTATGGTATCTCTTAGAAAAAAAACCCTGAGGGCGGAGACTGATTTAGGCAGACAGAACCCGTGCCTGAAGGACCGGGACGTCTAGGTTATAGAACCTGATAAAGATGGACGACAAGGATCTGCCGACCGCCGCACAAATGACAGCCATGGATATTCTGCTAGACCAGGCCCAGGAGGAGGCCATTCTTCTGGTGGAGTGGGACGCCTAAGTGATGTTGGGGCGAGGCGGGTTAAGCCTCCTGGCCCCTCTGAGAAATCTGACCATCAGGTCATGTTTCCCAATAGACTGGCCAGCTATAGGGACATGGTATGCCACGATAGCTGGCGTGTATACTTTGAGCATGGATAGAGTGTGTCTGCCGTCCAACAGCTCCTGTAGAAAAGAGAGAGTGGGCTCACAAGACATGGGGTCTATAAGCCGGGCTGTGTACCAGCCGGAAAAGATAGCCCATTTCTGCATATAAAGGTGCCTAGAAAAAGGTGACATATCCTAGGTACCGGTACCGGAGGGAAGGCATAAAGGTGTAGAGGAAGCCACCTGTGGGCTAATGCATCCTTTTCCTTCGAAAAGAATATCGGGCAGTGGGTGTTATCTGTTCAGTAGACAGGACCTGGTGATTTATATAGGTTACCACTGTCATGTTGTCCGACTGGACTAGGACGTGGTGCCCTCTGAGCTACTGCTGAAATTCTCTGAAGGCCAGGAGCACTGCCATCATTTCCAGGGAGTTGATGTGCCAGCTTGACTTTGGCTCTGCCCAAGAGCCAAAGGCTGGCCTACAGTCGCACAGTGCGCCCCAACCTGTCTTGGAGGCGTCTGTCACGACTACCTTCCTTCTGGTAACCGTGCCCAGTTCCACGTCCATCTGATACAGATGAGGTGATTTCCAGGGAGCCAGAGCTTTGGTACAGCCGTGGCTCACCCCGAGAATAATATGGCCCTCGCTAACTGCTGAATGTTCAGGGAGCGATCCGGCGAATGTGATATGTTGGCTGGGAGACAGAAAGCTCTTGTTCAAGTTGATTCTGAACCCCAGACCCATTTTGTAAAAGTGCGTGGGGCTAGAGACAGTCCAAATGGTAGGACTGTATATTGGTAAGCCATCCCCTCGAACGTGAATTTCAAGAACGGTCTATGATGGGGAGCTACCTGGATATGACAGTATGCGTCCTTCAGATCCAAGGATAAAAAAACATCCCCAGGGCAGATCTGCGAGAGGATTTGTTTCAAAGTGAGCATTCTGAACGGCCATCTCATCAGAGCGCGGTTCAGAAATCTCAAGTCGAGAATGGGCCTGAGACCGCTATCTCTAGCCTCCTCCTCCTTGTGCCCAAAACATCAGGACTTGGGCAGCTCAGGGTCCAGGACTAGCTTAGGGCAGGGTCCCTGGCGCTTTGGAAATGTAGCACTTCGTTGGACGGAAGCGCTGCTTCACCTCGGATTCTGCTTTCTGCTGGGGCTGAGCTAGTGTGGGAGCTGACTTGGAGTGCTGCTGAGTCGGCGCTGATTTGGGGTGACTTGATGTAGATGAGGAACTCGCTCTCTTAGGCAGAAAAAGGCGCGTCATTTGCGATGTCTTCTGTGCTGCTGTGAAGCACTCAGCGAAGCCACCCACTGCAATAACGAATAAGCCTGAGGGAGAGACCTGGGGATTCCAGGAAAGATGTCTTGTCAGCATCCTTTATCTCCATTTAGTTGAGCCACAGGTGATGCTCAAGGACCACCAGATTGGCCATGGTGTGCCCAATTGCCTGGGCTGCCGACTTAGGTCACCGGGTCAGGGCCGCTCTCATCCATATAACAGAGGAGTTTTGCCTGGTACACTTGGAAGACCGCCATCGTGTGGAGGGTGGAGCCAGCCTAGCCGCTTGCAGCATATGCTCTGGCCACGAGCGCAGAAGTCACTCTGCGTGGCTTGGACGGGTGGGAGGCTTTTAGACTTCCAGCCAAGGGCCGTGGGCAGGCAGAAATGCACGGCGACGGCTTCCTTTATTGGGGGAAGTTTGTGTAGCCCGTCTCCTCTGTGCCGTCAACCGTGGTGAGGGCAGCTGAAGAGGAGGAATGGACGCGTGCTGAATAGGCTCACTCACTGCCTTGGTAAGTACGCGGATGGGTTCCGAGTGCTGTCTCTTTAAGCGGCAGGTGGGTGGAATTATCACCGGAGTTCGCCCAGTCCTCTGCATAAGATACCACTAGTGACATTGTGTAATCACAATCCTCCTCAAAGCCGCCGAATGAAACCATGCCACTTGCGCCAGAAGACAGGCGTTGGTCATCGCAGGTAAAGAGCACAGGAGATTCGGCATGCTGTGGGTAGAGCAGGGCATGTGGACGGTGGGCAGACGTGAGCTCGCTGCAGCCCTGTTGCTCAGCCCCACGACTGATGAACTCAGAGTGCTTGTCTGAGGGATGCAGCCACACTTTGAAAATCGGCGTGCACTGTTAAATTTGCTCTTTTCACGGCTTGCGCCATGAAATTGCACTAGCTTTTGCTTAAAAACCTTTTCGAAAGGGAACAAGCCTCAAACTGTTGCCCACCGCAGTAATCCGAGCTGCTGCTACCAATGCAATCCTGTAATGGATGCCCTTATATTTCAGGAATGTTACTGGATGAATCACTGCCAAATATTGTAAAATACATGTGCAGATATTATCAGCACTTCAGAGACTGTAGGAAGGACTTCTGTATCAAATTGTGTTATACTGCACTATCTGTGTTATTTTACTCTTAAAACTAAGGTATATGAAACATGATTGAAGGGATTGTCATGCCTGGACTGATGGTACAACCTGCAAAATATACTAAAGAATTGTTACATTTGATGCCATCAGTAACAAGTGCCCCATTCACTTTGTTTCATCTGTTCATAAGGAACGGTGAATATAGATGTGCTCTCTCCTGATTTGTTTGCCTACAGTATGTTTGTTCTTTTTTTTTTTTTTTATAGCTCATGCCATAGGGAACATTAATATGTGCTTGTTCAAGGGCTGCAATGCCTGAAAATGAAGCTCCAGGACATTCTCAGGCCATCTTCAATTTAACACCATAGCCACATTATTTGGATCAGTTGCAACTTCAGCTGCGTGACAACAACATGACCAAAACAGGGGTTGTCTTGGGTCATAAATGGCCTTTTTTAAAAATATTAATACATACATGCAAAATAGACTATTTGCATGAACACTGACCCCATGTCAAGTGACAGTTTTAGCACACCAAAACCTTCAGTCAAGAAAATATTCTATAAAGTGCATATAACTATGAAACTCAAACTACAGAAGCACCTCATCCACCATGTTTCATATATTCATAGGGAACTAAACATGTACAAGTGCTCATATTGTGTTTGAATAGGGTTCTATCTGTTGTTTTACTTCACTTCATGAATGTGTGTACGTAATATTTATCAGCTGGTTCAAACAAATCTTAGTTCCATATTTGAATAGAACATCA
Source organism: Leuciscus leuciscus (assembly GCF_965113295.1). NCBI lineage: Eukaryota > Metazoa > Chordata > Actinopteri > Cypriniformes > Leuciscidae > Leuciscus > Leuciscus leuciscus. The sequence continues at coordinate 41,054,081 of NC_138727.1, read as the reverse complement.
TGGTAATAAACTGCTGTAATAAACAATACTTGTAACCTTGTTGATAGTTGTTGTAGAGACAGACATTAGACCTTATTCACCATGCTAAATCACATATTTGTATGTAAAACCAACTGTGTGTGAATGCTTTCACTCAGAAAGTTATTACTTAAAATTACATTTATGAAAAAATAGAACCAAGTGAAACCACACATACTCCCAGTGGCCTGAAAACATAAATTTGTTCAAGTAAATGTTTTTTTGTTGTAAAAACATGTTCCCTTTGTTTTGGATTGACGCTATGGGGAACACCATCAGCATGACTGCACTGCAAAAAATGCTTTCTTAGTTAGTATTTTTGTTTTGTTTCCAGTCCAAATATCTAAAAATTCTTAAATCAAGAAGCATTTACTAGAGAAGTAAAATGACATAAGAAATTCTATTTTGTTTTAAGGTAAAAAGTAAGTACTTTAAGTAATTTTTGTTTAAAACAAGCAAAATTATCTGCCAATGGGGTAAGCAAAAAAATCTTGTTTTTTTTTTTAATTCAGATTTTTTTTCTTGTTTTCCATTCTTATTCAGATTTTTTTGCTTACCCCATTGGCAGATAATTTTGCTTGTTTTAAGCCAAAATTACTTAAAGTACTTTCTTTTTACCTTAAAACAAAATAGAATTTCTTATGTCATTTTACTTCTCTAGTAAATGCTTCTTGATTTAAGAATTTTTAGATATTTGGACTGGAAACAAAACAAAAATACTAAGTAAGAAAAGCATTTTTTGCAGTGTGGTGTCTGAAGCACGTGTGACAAACACTCCAAATTATTGGCTGAAGACAGTCCATGAAGTGGAGCGCCCGTATAAATGTATAAAAAGTATAAATGGGCGCATGTAATACACGTCATCAGCTTTTTTGTCTTCAGAAGCCACTTGTTTGTATGCCCGCAAGAGATAAACACTGTTAGACCGCGATCAACTTGAAATCTATTATTTGCACAAGCACGTTCGGCTCTTGATGGAGTTGGAAGCACTCATGACGATGCATTCATGGTAAGAGGCTCTGTTCTTGCTTGATTCTCAATAGAGTGATAAGAATGTAGCATTTGCATGGAGCGCGTTCAGCTCTCAAGGGAGTTGAATGCATTCTTTGTGATTATTCGCTGTGGAAAGCTCAACGCAAGCTTGACTCTCTCTTGAGGAATGAGAGTTAAGCGGGTCCCACGACCACCAAAGTGGCAGAGTGGGATTGATCTTGAGGATTGTAGGAAGAGCGTGGGAGGAGCCTGGCGGGAAGTTTTTCACTTTTTGGGCTTCTCCTGCTGGCTCTGTTGTTATCATGTCGGTTCAGGAAACCACTGTGTGGCTGCTTCCAACTAATTAAAGTGGCTCATTTTAAGGAACTAGATGCAGAGAGAGTTGAGGAGGGTATTATTGATAATCTGCCTCCTCCGCTGTCCCGCATATAAGATTTTGAGTCTTTTATTCGTCCTGGATATCCACATTGAGGTGTCGAGATAATGGAGAAATTTGTATTCAGCTCGTACAGTCTCTCCCATGTAGTCAAACTATTCGCATGTGAAGAGGCTATGTGAACAGAAATAAACAAGGTTGCCCCAGTTGAAGAGCTGCTTGCAAAGCCATCTCTCCCCTGCTGCTGCATCCTTTTTCAATGTGGCTCGTGGCAAGGCACATGCAGAGTAAAGACAGGCCTGTGGGGCCCTGCACACCATGAATTTCACTCAGCAGTGCTGCTGGAAGTTTGTGTTCCTGCCCCCTCCAATTTACGCTGAGGATGGGTCTGCCTTCATGTGCCTGTGTGATTGGCACAGAGTATGGACTAATGTTAAGAGCATATGTCGTGAAAAAAAGTTGCGTTCCGCTATCTTTTCTGGTCTAGAACACTGCTGGGGTTCAGCATGCTCCTCTGGGGCCTAGGTCCAGGGTCAGATTGATAGAATATAGAGGATATAAAGAGAATATAAAATCTCTCTGTCACTTGATTCATATTGTGCACATTGTGTCTCTCCCCCAGTGTACTGTTTTTTTTGTTTGGTTTTTTAGTAGGGCATAAGCTCCCCTGCGGCCTCCTTGGGTTTGGCTTATGCTGGATGAGTGTTATGGCCAAACTAAAGAAGGAGCAGACTGCCTTGCTCTTGTCTGGGACTCCCGTTTGGATGGCCCTAAGAATCGATGCTAGGTGAATGATGTTATGTAGGGCCACTTTGAGGTAGGGATTTCCTCTACCTCGTTTAACTCCCTCCCCAACTGCTGTCTGGTTTTCAAGTAGGGTCACTCCCCTTTGATGGGTGCTCTACTGTGGTCTGTTTTGACAATGCAGACAAGCAGAGGAAATTCGCTGTAATGGCAATTTTCAGAAGTTAATATCAAACAGCATCAGAGGTGTAAGAAAACTTTCAAGAGACAAAACTGTAATAAAGAGAAAAGGTTTATTTCAATGAGGATTCTTTTCACAAAAGCCGCAGCCACCCAGCTTTGAAATAGAATGCCTATTAGACATAATAAAACATAGACATTTTATACAGTTTCTTGGCAAAAACTCCTCCTTCCAGGTTTCTTGTAAATTTCCAGAAAGATACCCCCTATCTTCAGCTAGTTCGGACTGGTTTCTACCCCCTGGTGCAGGTCACACTGTTCTTTGTCCCTGAGACACCCAAAGGCCTTCATCTACGACCTAAATTGCCTCTCGCTTCCCTGTCCTCCCTCAGCTGCTAGAAAACCTCACAGAAACATATGATTAAACAGTTTGGAAACGAATGATTACCGTATTTTCCGCACTATAAGGCGCACTTAAAAGCCTTTAATTTTTTCAAAAAACGACAGTGCGCCTTATAATCCGGAGCGCCTTATATATGGATCTGGCGCCTTATATTAATGTCTGTAAAACAACCGCTGACTTAAACCTTTTGTTTATACTTTCGCCTGGCACCGGAGCGCGAGCCTCCGCTGACTGCGCGCGCACCTCCCCAAACAGACGAGGCATCTTGACGCAACTGTTTTGTTTTAGACTGAACACCAGACCATACAACTGATTTAGACGCGCAAACTGGGTGCCGGTGTGATGAGATGTACTAATATCCGTCTGCTCGGGCAGATTCGGCTCAAAGTCGTGCATCTTCGGATGACGTCATTTTGCCGCGCGCGCGCCTCCGCATCCGAAGATGCACGACTTTGAGCCGAATCTGCCCGAGCAGACGGATATTAGTTTTTTATTACCTTCGCGCTCATGCGGACGCGTCGAGTATAAACAAGGTTTTACAGCTCAGCCACTTGTTTTTTCATATTTTTTTGCAAGTGGTAGATCTTGGTTTACATTTGGACTTTGGATGTGATCTTAGGCTTGAAAAGGTTGGTGACCACTGCATAACGCAAACCCAGTCAAACGTTTGACTGCAGTGTCTTCTATTCTATGCGCCTTATAATCCGGTGCGCCCTATATATGAAAACAGTTCTAAAATAGGCCATTCATTGAAGGTGCGCCTTATAATCCGGTGCGCCTTATAGTGCGGAAAATACGGTATAAGAAATGCTGAATTTTCCAAAACAATTCCTCCTCTTTATCATTCTCTGATAAACGTATTAAAGGAAAATTCATCCTTGTCTTCTAATTTCTTGATCAAACATCATTACATCATTACATCATTTCATTTCAAGATCAGAATTGATTCACAGTTATACTCTTCATGTCTGACTTTCATATCACTGATCATACCCTTAAACTTAGTAGGCAAAAAGATTAAAATTAAAACTATTAGGCAAAAACATTAGAATTAAAACTAGTTTGAAAAAAAGATTAAAATGAAATAAGCTCAGGCTATTTTTCCAGGGATAGACCCTTAATTTTACAGCAAGCAGATAAAGGTTTATTCTGGAACCGGGCTAGACGAACGAGCTCTGTCATTGCATCCCCAACACTATAGTCATTTCAGTATAAACAAGAAAAAGTATATTTAGTAGGAAAACAAAACATGCTATAAAAACACAGATAAAGTAGATACAAAAACTCCTCATATTCAAACCCTGTCCTTGTATGCCATCTCGTAACACGGATGGCTACTGCTTTTAACCCTCTGAACATATCATCATTCTTACAATGGAAAAAGAAATAAAAATAATGAAAACAATAATAATAATAAAAACAGTGAATATAACAGTCAATCATTGACATCAAAACCTAAACAATCAAAGTTTAGAAAATCCCTTTCCTGGTCCCAGGAAGGCAACAAAAGGAAAGAAAACACATTTAACTCATGTCTGCATACATGTCATCGCTGTCATAATCATCACATTGCTCTCCATCATTTATTGGGTACAGAGTCAGTTTCACTGCTTGGACTGACGTCACCTTGCTAACCGTCCCTGCCCTGATCAATCTCTGCACTGAGCTGGAAAGGCACTTCATAATGCATGGTAAACAAAACAGAATCAGCAATCCCATACCCACAATTGGCAGGACAGTTTGAATTATTCTATAAAACCACCCTGACCATGCAGACATCAGCCACCCCACCCACTCACTACCAGTAGCTTTAGGCGGCTCTTTTACAGCTTTTCTCAGGTGCTCGATGATATTGGTTATGATGTCACTATAATCAGGAATATTAAAACAACATGATACCCCCAACATTTTACAAACTCCACATTTCTTTGAAGTCAAAGCTTCAGAGCACAGCGGCTTACAGCGTTTGCTCTCCTCTTTTCACTGTTTGTTTCAGGACTCTTCACAAAAGTATAAGAATTTGTACTACATGCCATCAATTTCATTAAAACTTTGTTGAAACTAGGTGTAATGTTTCCTGTCCTGTGTTTCCCTTGTCTTGTGTGCACTTTTGTTATTTCCTGTTCTGTGTCATGTTTTGTAGTCCTTTGTAGTTTTTCTTGCTTATTAGTTCTCCCAGGTGTTTCTAATTAGCCACACCCCCTTGTTATCTTGTTTAGCTTGTTTGTCTGTGTATTTAAACCTCTGTGCTTCAGTTGTTGGTTGTCGGTCGTTGTTTAATGTACTGTTACCTGTTCTTGTCCTGAGTTCCGTGTTCCGCCTGGATTACCTGTTTGTTTCATTAAATGTATGCTTGCACTTGGATTCTCTCTCTGCTTCATCCTTGCCGCAGCGTGACAGAACGACCGACCAAACGATGAATCCAGCAGCATTAAATGAGTCTCTTCACGTTATGCCTGATTTTCACAGCCTGACCCGGGAGTTTGCTGGACAGATCGCGGCCTTGGCCCTGGATAGCCTCGATCTGTTCCAGTACACCTGGGGATTTGTTCCTCTAGCTGCCTCTTGCTCTCTGGGTGACGAGGCAATTAAGGTGTGTTACCGGCTGGGGGCTAGGGAGGTTGACCCGAGGGAGCTCCCCGATCTCTCCGGTCTGGATTGGAGAGAGGCACTCTCCAGATGTCTGGAGAGCTTCCTCCCGTGGCACGTAAGGTCAACACCTGATCTTCACGTCCCGTCCAGTTCAGCCGCATCTTCGCCGCCGCTGGTCCCGTCAAGCTCAGAGCGCACTTCTGCTGATCCAGAGACTGTTCACGTCGCTTCTGCCGATCCAGAGACTGTTCACGTCGCTTCTGCCGATCCAGAGACTGTTCACGTCGCTTCTGCCGATCCAGAGACTGTTCACGTCGCTTCTGCCGATCCAGAGACTGTTCACGTCGCTTCTGCCGATCCAGAGACTGTTCACGTCGCTTCTGCCGATCCAGAGACTGTTCACGTCGCTTCTGCCGATCCAGAGACTGTTCACGTCGCTTCTGCTGATCCAGAGACTGTTCACGTCGCTTCTGCTGATCCAGAGCTTCACGCCAGTCCAGCCAAGCCTGCACTTCACGCCAGCCCAGAGTCTCCTTCGCCGCTGGTTCCGCCCAGCTCAGAGTCCTCTTCATCGCTGGTTCCGCCCAGCTCAGAGCTCTCTTCGCCGCTGGTTCCGCCCAGCTCAGAGCCTTCTTCGCCGCTGGATCTGCCCAGCACAAAGCCCTCACCGCTGGATCTGCCCAGCACAGAGCCCTCACCGCTGGATCTGCCCAGCACAGAGCCCTCACCGCTGGATCTGCCCAGCACAGAGCCCTCACCGCTGGATCTGCCCAGCACAGAGCCCTCACCGCTGGATCTGCCCAGCACAGAGCCCTCACCGCTGCCCAGCTCAAAACCTTCTTCACCGCTGGTCCTGCCCAGCTCAAAGCCCTCTTCGCCGCTGGTCCTGCCCAGCTCAAAGCCCTCTTCATCGCTGGTCCAGGACTCTTTGCCGGGGAGCCTCCCCAAGAAAATATTGGGGGGGGGCAATACACCTCCGGACCGGCCCGATCCGCCCTGGCCGCCTGAGGGTTCGTGGCCGCCCGAAGGGTCTTCTCCGCCGTGGCCGCCCAAAGGGTCTTCACCGCCATGGCCACCCGAAGGGTCTTCTCCGCCGTGGCCACCCGAAGGGTCTTCTCCGCCGTGGCCGCCCGAAGGGTCTTCTCCGCCGTGGCCGCCCGAAGGGTCTTCACCGCCGTGGTCGCCCGAGGGGTCTTCACCGCCGTGGTCGCCCAAGGGGTCTTCACCGCCGTGGCCACCCGAAGGGTCTTCTCCGCTGTGGCCGCCCGAAGGGTCTTCACCGCCGTGGTCGCCCAAGGGGTCTTCACCGCCGTGGTCGCCCAAGGGGTTTTCACCGCCGTGGCCGCCCGAAGGTTCTTCACCGCCGTGGCCGCCCGAGGGGTCTTCGGACAAGATGGCCGACTCCACGCCTGTGTCTTCGGACAAGATGGCCGACTCCACGCCTGTGTCTTCGGACAAGATGGCCGACTCCACGCCTTTGTCTTCGGACAAGATGACCGACTCCACGCCTGTGTCTTCGGACAAGATGGCCGACTCCACGCCTGTGTCTTCGGACAAGATGGCCGAAACCACGCCTGTGTCTTCGGACAAGATGGCCGAAACCACGCCTGTGTCTTCGGACAAGATGGCCGAAACCACGCCTGTGTCTTCGGACAAGATGGTCTCCTCTGAGCCGGTGTCTGTTCCTGTGCCATGGTCGCCTGAAGGGTCGTCTCCTCCCTGGCCGCCTGAAGGGTCGCCTCCACCCTGGCCGCCTGCACAGCCTGCTCCGCCCTGGCCGCCTGCACAGCCTGCTCCGCCCTGGCCGCCTGCACAGCCTGCTCCGCCCTGGTCGCCTGCACAGCCTGCTCCGCCCTGGTCACCTGCACAGCCTGCTCCGCCCTGGCCTTCTGCCCTGCCGGAGTCTTCAGGCCCTCTTCCGCTCCACGGGCCTGGCCCCCCGTCCCGCCCCCGGACCCGCCTCAGACCCACCACCCTCCTGGACTTTTATTTTCTGAGGAGTGTCTGGAATCCACTCCTTAGGTGGGGGGCTATGTAATGTTTCCTGTCCTGTGTTTCCCTTGTCTTGTGTGCACTTTTGTTATTTCCTGTTCTGTGTCATGTTTTGTAGTCCTTTGTAGTTTTTCTTGCTTATTAGTTCTCCCAGGTGTTTCTAATTAGCCACACCCCCTTGTTATCTTGTTTAGCTTGTTTGTCTGTGTATTTAAACCTCTGTGCTTCAGTTGTTGGTTGTCGGTCGTTGTTTAATGTACTGTTACCTGTTCTTGTCCTGAGTTCCGTGTTCCGCCTGGATTACCTGTTTGTTTCATTAAATGTATGCTTGCACTTGGATTCTCTCTCTGCTTCATCCTTGCCGCAGCGTGACACTAGGGCTGTACTCAACCAAAGAAAATCTTGGTCGACTGAAGTCCTGAAGTTTTCGACTAAAAATCGACTAAAATCGACTAAAAATGACGTTAGAAAAAAAACGTTAAATTAATTAGCTGCGCACTGTGCGCAGTACTTGGTAGCCTTGTTGTCCGCCTAAATGAATTATAAATAAACATTAAAAAAAACTAGTAGGCTATTTGCAGTATTAAATCGTTTTTGACGTATTAATGTGCACTGAAATGAGTCTGACACTCGAGTCTGTCGGCTCTGACAGCGTTGCATCACGTGCACCTGCGCAATATCATAGCCTATGATTTCCGAAAATAGTACTATGTTGTCAACTAGTGATATCATGACAACTTTTGAGGAATATGTAACATAATTTAGACAATTGTTTCTGTCATATGTATTATAATAACTGACAGACTCTATAATTTCAGCCGCTCTGTGCAGCTCGCACAGAGTGAGGCTGAACCTATTTTTTACAGTCTATGCTATGGGCTGAACATAGGAGCTCAGCTTCGCGGCTGAGACACGAATAGACTATTAACTTAAAGCTTTTACTCTTAAACACAAAAGGCACGTCCACTTTAATAAAAAAATTATATTTATTAAACAAACCAGATCAAGTAATATTCAGCAAACCTTCTAGTAGCATACTTTCTTCAATCTGTCCGTCTTCTCCGGTGAGTTGGGCTAATCCAAAAGAAGTGAAAACAAGGGGGGTGTTCTGAAGACAGACTGTTACCTGTGAAACAGGGGTGCTCTGAAAACACCCCCATTAGCAATTAGTGCTTTCCACCTGATGAAATGAACGCGGCAAAACTGATGAAATGAACGCGGCAAAACTGATTACCGGTAAATGAACGCGACAAAACTAATGCAATGAACGCGGCAAAAAATCGACCAATCAGAATTTTGGTCGAGCCAGAACGTATCGACCAAATAATCGACTAATCGACTGGAAGAATACAGCCCTAGTTGAAACAGTATTCCTCTATCAAGTGGTTAGTCTGCAGATTCAACTTAATGTTATCAATATTTTGTCAGTCCCACTTATCTCTGCTGTTTCACAAAAAACAAAATATCATATTACTCATCTCTCAATCCCTAAATCGCACAGGCTCAGTTAACAGCTTTTAGCTGATATTGAATGAGAGAGACTCTGAGGCATTTAGGACTGGCACACTGTACTCTCATAAACTTCTAAAATCAAACTTTATCTACCACTTAAACTTTTAACTCTAGCCCAGCAGTAAGGCATCTTTGCCAGAATTTACATCTATTTTCAAATAAACATAATTTTATATTTGTCTTTTGCCCACATCAGGGAAGTTAGACATTACATTACCACTAAAATATAGAACTGTTACCCATTCTACTTAATAAAACCTTTGTTCATTCCTTATCTTTATGCCACTTAACTTGACATAAATAGTTCCATAAATTCTATCAGAAATTTTATTTTCATAACATACATTTCACTATATTTCTTCTCATCTTTCCCTACATGCTAGTTCCTTCTGCATCCTCCAATCTTCTTACGACTTCCATCTATTAACTTTCCTTAAACTTTCTTTTCTGAGTGTCCATTTACAATTACAGGCTAAATGGCCCCGCTGACCATAATTAAAACACTCTCTTTGCCTATAGTTTGATCATTGAGCTTGCAAACAGCTCCAACTTACTGCACACCCTTGAAGCAGTCTGTCCCCATCAGGAATGTAAAGAGCCACTGATAAGCAGTCCTCTGTATTCTTTTACAGTCCACCAGTGTGGATTCAATCACAACAGCCAAATCATGATCTTCATCATTATTATTGGCAGCACATTAATTTCCATAAGTTGTAGAAAATCATTCAACATATTCTAAAGGTTTTCACTAAACATTTTCTTTGTTAACTCCAACCACCTTGTTTGGCAGATACACAGAAGTTCCCACATTCATTAAAGCTGGATAACAGCACCCTGACCAGTCCTTTTTTGCAAACGGTGATATGATATTACCACAAACCCAAACTGCCGCCGGTGAACTTTGATACGGTTTATCGAATGGACACTTAAAGTTGATTTCTTCGTGGTTGGTTTTAATTCTGCAGTCTGACCACCCAGTTTTCAATTGTCTCGGTCTGACCTTTGCTTGTCCCCTCGTCTCTCATCCAGGCCAGCTCCTCTCCAGAGGCCCGTTCGATCTCGGGTGGCCCTGGCAGCACGAGAGGTTTCGCCGTTGTTGTTGTTTGTCGTCGGGGTTCCTCCTCCTGTTGCTCTCCTGATATGGGTGGAACTCTCCTGCAGTGATAAGCATTCACCCACGTGGCTCGCTCGCCGACCTTCACCGCCGTATGCGTGATCAGCAAGACTTGGAACGGTCCTAGCCACCGTTTCGCCCTCCAGCTCTTCCTCCTGAGGTCTCGAATCACCACTTAATCACCCGGTCTGATTTTGTGCAGGAACGTCTCTGCTACTTTGCCCCTGGTATCTCTTTCACCTGCACAGAACTGTTAGATCACAAACACGACATCTCTTTGCAGTAATTCAACATTTCATTCTCACACACATCTGTTGATGGAAGCCTCCTTCTTTCCCCCGTTATACCCATGAATGGTGGTCTACCAAAGAGAATTTCAAATGGGCTCAAATTTGTTTTGACTCTCTTTCTCATTCTCATGTACATTAACACAATGGGGAGTGCTTTCACCCACGAGAGCCCTGTTTCTTCACAGCATTTTGCCAATTTGTTCTTTACCGTCTGGTTTTCACGCTCAACAGCGCCCCCGCTGGCAGCGTGTTAGGCACAGTGTGTTCCATCGTGACCACATATCCACGACTACCAAACAATATTTCTGTTTTCCACACGGGGTTAGTTCAATGAAATCAATCATTAAATATTCAAATGGCCCGTCTGGGGCTGGCTGACTTGCCAGTGGTGTTTTAATGCCCCGTGCAATGTTATATGCGGTGCAAATCACACATCTTTTGCAAAAATTTTCAGTATATATTGTGAAACCTTTGGTAAACCACAATTCCCTCATTTGCATAATCATCCCCTCTTTTAATGCATGGTCCCACCCCTGCATTAATTTAGCGTAATGCAAAAAAAAAAAAAGAAAAAAAAATGACAATGTAAAAAAATGTAATGGATCTCCAAAAAATGTAATGGATCTCCATACATCATCAACAAGGCTGCAGCCTGCCGTCTTCCATTTGTTTTTCTCAGCTCCTGTGGAAAAAGACTGCATGCTCTGTAAACAAGGAGAAATGTCATTGTTAAGATTATTGTCAACTTGTACGCAGGTGGCGCCACTGGTATCAGCTTCAGTCTGGTTTGTTGCCGCTGCCTTCGCAGCCATATCAGCTCTGGCGTTGCCTGTTGATACGAAACTTTTATCATTAATATGCGCTGCGCATTTACAAATTGCAATCTTGTCTGGCAGCATAATGGCCTCCAAAAGGTCAGATACTAACCTAGCGTTCAGTATTGGTCGTCCGTCCGACTTAAACATTTTCTGTGCTTCCACAGAGCACCAAAGTCATGCGTGACCCCAAAAGCATAACGCGAGTCTGTGTAAATCGTTACACACTTGTCAGTCATCAGTTTACATGCTTCAGTCAAAGCGACTAATTCAGCTGCCTGTGCAGAGTAGTGACATGGTAATTTGCCAGATCTTACAGTTTCAAATTCAGTCGTCACCGCATAACCTACGTTATTCTGTCCTGTTTGTGGATTCTTCGACGCAGATCCATCCACAAAAAGGACATTGTCACAAATTATCAAGCGGAACATCCAACAAATCTGGACGCGGTGTGCACACCTTTTAACAGTGACTTTTGGCATGTCAAACAAAATTTTATGATACCTCAATCGAGCTGTAGACAAATGTGACGTTCTCTGCTCCTGCAAAATCAAAGACACCAAATGTGAGGCCCCTAAAGTCAGATCAGCATAGCCTACAAACTCTCTTGAGGCCATTGAGGGCCAGTTCAGCTACCACCACCGCCCGGAGACAGTGTGGCAATCCCGCTGCCACGGGGTCGAGTTTTGTTGAAAATAGGCTACCTTCTCATCGGTCACCATGCGTCTACAGGAGAACAGAAGTCATAAGGTCATGCTTTTCATCAACCATCTGCACAATGGATGGTCTACAACCAGAAGGCCTAACAATCGAGATATCTCATTGTGCTTTCATGTCATCAAATGCTGCCTCAGCTTCACTTGTCCAAACAAGTCTGTCACATGACTTCATTTCCCTGTTGTCAGGGCTCGTAAAGGCTGTTCTAAAATGGCATAATTGGGAATGAATGTACGACAGTAAGCACACATCCCCAAAAATGACAGCAACTGTTTTTTGTTACAGGCTTTGGGGCTTCTTTTATGCCCTGCACCCTTTTCTGTGACAATGTTTTGCTGTTTTGTTTGATAACATGGCCCAGGAAGGTCACTTCCTGTTTCACAAACTGCAGCTTTGAAAGGCTGACCTTGTGTCCCTCCCTTTCAAGATGCTTCAGGAGAGTCACAGTGTCAGCCCTGCAAATAGACTCCCTTTCTGAACAGATCAAAAGGTCATCAACATAAGAAATCAATGCGGTTCCCTCTGTTAAAGTCAGATTCTCAATGCTCCTTCTCAGTGCCTCGTTAAATAAAGTCGGGCTCTCAGAAAAACCCTGACATAATCTCGTAAAAGTATAACCCCTACCATCGAAATCAAACGCAAACCAAAACTGGCTTTTTTCATCGACCGGAACGCTGAAAAAGGCATTAGCCAAATCAACCACAGAAAAATACTTTGCATTTTCTGGAATTTGAGTTAGGAGCGTGTATGGATTTGGGACGCGTGGGGCACGCGTAACGACAGATGAGTTCACCGCTTGGAGGTCCTGGACAAAACGCCATTCAATAGGTTGGTTACGATCTCGTATCTTTTTCACAGGAAAAATTGGAGTTCTGACAGGTGAATCATCACAAGGCCTAATTACACCCTCTTTCAATAAAGCATCAAACACCGGTTTTATACCCTCTATTGCTTCACGTTTCAGTGGATATTGTGCCTTACATGGTCTGAAATCAGATTTTGGTGTGATTACAACTGGCTCACAACCTTTTATCAGCCCCACATCATATTTGTTTTTTTGCCCACAAGTTTGGTGATATTTGTGCCAAAGAAATATCAATTTCTGAGGCAGAAATATCCCCCTCTCCCTGTCCTGTCACATTTTTCCCAATAGCAGTCACATTTCTCTGAACCCCCACCTCAAAGTCACATTTAGATTTAAATGCCCCCATACTCTGACTCTCTGCTGTGTGTGTGTCAACTCTCACCCAGTCTGTGGCCGATAGACACTCTCTCACAAAAAGGCCCACATCTCTCCACTGTTGGCGTATGGCCTTGGAGACAGATAAGTGGCAGGCAGTGTTCTCTGACATAAGATAACAAGCTTTCTGACTCTGTCAACACTGCAGCCAATGCGCACACACACTTTCTGTCCAGAAAATCTGGTCAAATTTCACACTTTCATTCTTCACAGAATTAAACCACATCTTTTCAAAATCTGAATCTCGCTCTGTTACTACATGTGATGTACAATGCATTTTATCATTTGTCATAAACTCTGTGTTGACTGGGTTTGTTCGAGCCTTTGCCAATTCCAAAATTTTCTCTGCCCAATCAACATCTGTTACCTGCCATTCATAAGCCCATCTCGGCTCAAATTTGGAACAAGTAATTTGTGGTGTCTCCTCAATGCTAATTCCATAGGAATCAGCACAGAGGGACAAATTTAATTTACACATTAAATCACGAGCCATCAGAGGTGCGGGACAGCTGGGAGACCACACAAATTCATGTTTGAAAAAGCGTTCGCCCTCCGTTTCGCACTCTAACGGCTCTGTTAACCGGTCAGAATCAAATGGCCAGAGGCCGAAGTGCTCTCAAACACTTTCCCGGTTAAATTTGGAACACATGGTAAATCACATGGTCGTAATGTGGACAGGCTGACACCAGAATCGACTAAAAACTCCATAACTACCCCTTTAACTCGTAAAGGATAAATAGGCATTTCAGAAAACCCTGTGCTTTTGTATAGTTTCACACGCTCATCACACACAGCACTGCTCAAATCATCAGTCACAGCTTTGCTCAAAGTATCATCAGACACACAAAAAGATTTGCAAGCAGTTTTTTCATTGCAGATAGCAGAAAGAAGATCAGTGTATGTGTTTGTGTGTGCGTCGTGTGTGTGTGTGTTAGTAAAGATATTTTCACTTCCCTTTGCTGCAGCCAAAGATTGGCTCCCCAAAGCCAGACTCTTTCCGTCCCGCTCTCCAGCCCCCTCGGTTCAATCCGACTTCATGGTGGGACACGCGCTGCTCCAGTGTCTGTCCTTCTTGCACACTCTACATTTTGTACAGTCTCGGAGCGAGTGGGCATTTGTGGCACAAACATAACAGCTCCATTTTCCTCCAGCAGCTCTTCCTTTCTGTCCTTTTCGACCAGCAGGGTTTGAGCAGGAAGATGCCGGTTTGTTGGGTTGTTTAGGTTGTCGTTGTTGCATAACCACCATTGTGAGGGTTTTTTCTTCTCCTTTCTGTCCTCTTCAGCGTGAGTAGCGTGCCGCAGCGTTGCACTCAAACGCCCGTAATTGTGCATGAAACTGCGCTGTTAGTCTGTGTGCCACTCGCTCTGCGGCCTCTGCCCCCCCTCGCGCTGCTCTTGCATCTGCCTCTGCCTGCGCTGCTCTTTGGGCTGCCTCTGCCAGTTCAATTTGTGCTCGTGCTTCTGCAAGTCGTGCTTCTTGGGCTGTTCTCGGGGCTGGTGGAAAGCGGTCCAGATCGAGGTCCAGCCTGAGGGCCGGTATCTCTGCTACTGGGTAGTGAGCTGTATTGTAGGCAGGCGGCGGAGCCGTTGCCACCTCAGTCACATGTGGAAAAGCACATACATTCGGTTCATTAGTAGCATTCTGTTCCAGTGGAACTGTTTTTACACACACAACATTCTCAACATTACATGCCAATTCTTTTTGTATAGCATTCTGTTCCACCTGTCAGCTTCTTTTACCCAACACATTATAGTCTGTTCACATTCTTTGCACTCATGTTTAACACACACACAGCAGCTACTCTGTTTTCCCTCGTTCTTTTCTACTGACTCTTTTACTATATTTAGTCTTATTTTACTCAAGGTCCCCTCTTCGGGAAAATCGTGATGTTTGATCAGTTTCTGTATGTCAACCATACATTTACCACCATAATTATTTCTCATTTGACAGAAAATTGGTGTATAAAAATGATCTAATTTACTGTTAGATGACCCCATTTTGGCTGAATCTCCCTTCTGGATTTTACTCTTTCGACACGTGTCTTAGTATCTGTCAAACGTCTTCAACAGACCCGATTTTATTTCACCCAAAACCGGTCGGGTTTCAGCAAATATGCCGTGCTTTTGTAATTATGTTTTACTCAAAATCTACTATTCACCTAATTAATCCGGCGTGGCTCTTCCGTCCACCTTTGCAAGATTTCTTCGGGTTACAGAGACTTTGAGCAAAACTAATTAACCAGCACCTGTGATTACCTGAATCACCAGTGGTACTTCCGTCCACTAACGAGCTAAGTGTGGCAGAAACCGATCCGAAGCTACTTCAATTTCTCCCCCAAAAATTTGGATTAACGAATCACCTCTCGCTCGTACCCAAAGCAAACTCAGCCAATATGGTTCATGTTCACTCACAATTATCAAATCACACTTAACATCAATAAAACAATTCTGCCGTTTCTTACCCAGAGATGCTTTCTCTTTTCTTTAATTGCCGCGGATTCTTTCTTGATCCTGGTGGGAGTTCTTCCACTGGTCCTGAATGCGGGACTTGGCTCTCTCTCCCTTAACCTGTTGAGTTACTATCTCAAACCGTCGGGGTATGAGACGGCCGCCTGATGCTGCCGGGTTGCGCTTCCGTCAAATCCGTTCTCAGGACCAGGAGAAGAAGATCCGCACAGGACCCCACGTTCTGACACCAAGTTGTAATGGCAATTTTCAGAAGTTAATATCAAACAGCATCAGAGGTGTAAGAAAACTTTCAAGAGACAAAACTGTAATAAAGAGAAAAGGTTTATTTCAATGAGGATTCTTTTCACAAAAGCCGCAGCCACCCAGCTTTGAAATAGAATGCCTATTAGACATAATAAAACATAGACATTTTATACAGTTTCTTGGCAAAAACTCCTCCTTCCAGGTTTCTTGTAAATTTCCAGAAAGATACCCCCTATCTTCAGCTAGTTCGGACTGGTTTCTACCCCCTGGTGCAGGTCACACTGTTCTTTGTCCCTGAGACACCCAAAGGCCTTCATCTACGACCTAAATTGCCTCTCGCTTCCCTGTCCTCCCTCAGCTGCTAGAAAACCTCACAGAAACATATGATTAAACAGTTTGGAAACGAATGATTATAAGAAATGCTGAATTTTCCAAAACATTCGCCTTTGGGGTGTCCCTCCTTGTTATCTGTCACATACTGTGGTCTATTGCTAGAAGGAAAAGACGAAGCACTAGCTATAGCAGATCTTAGGTAGAGTGCCATTACTCAAGGCAGGGTGTGAGCTGCTCTCACCAAGTATTCTGGGGTGTTTAAGTAGGGCCTAAGCTCCCCTCCCCTGTTCCTTCCTTGGGGTTTAGAGTCAGGGTGATGAAAGCTTCTGGGCACACTGCATTACCTTGCTTTCCTTTTCCACCCTTGCTTGAGTATGAGTAAGAATCTAGGCTCCTCTTGGAGGAGCAGCAAAATCGAACGTTGTTGTCTGAAGGGCTAACTATTGAGTTGTAGTGCCTTGCATGCTCCCTTTGGTAAGCTGCTTTTCAGAGTACCCCTTAGTAAAGTGAACTTAAGTATGGCGGACTATTTGTATTCCTGTGTTTAATTTACCTCCCTCCCCATCTGTTCTTTGGCCCTTAAGTAGGGTATTTTTGCTCCCCTTTGGTTGGGTTCTACATAACGTCTCTTGTATGATCCATGTTCAAAGAACCTGACAACTGACTACATCCAGATCGGATTCAGAATGATGATCAAAACATAGATGGAGTAGATCGAGTCCATCAATGGAGGAAAAAGCTTGCATTGTTGAGTCATTTTTTCATTGAGCTCTGCTCTTGGGGCCTTAAAAGGCTGACACCTGTCCTGCAAGGAAGGTAGGAAAGTTCTAAAGGCAGGGACTTCCCTTGCTATAAAGCATAGAAGATTGGGTAACTTCTCCTTTTATTGGAATATATTGGTTTAGGGAGTGGAGCCAATATACAGTCTATATGAGTAATTTTGGATGCACCCTTGGGGTTGATGCGCTCTGAATTATTATCATTATTTTTATTTTATTTTAGAGAAAAACATTCAAATTACAATACTAACATTTATGTTTGTCTTAATTTCTGTTTTCAAACACGAAACCATTGACCTTTTATTTTGGCGGAAACCCACAGAAAGACCTTATCACTTCTCTTTGTTGAAAACAACAGATTTGAGGGTGTTTTCACACCTGTAGTTCTCGGACGTTCTCGGAGCGGTACAGCGTGTATACATGAACCAACCAAGTGATTTCAGACCCCCCAAAAGGACCAACAAACGAACCGTGAGTACGGTTCGTTTGTGGGTCCGTTTCTTTGTGATATGTGAAAGCGATGAGGTCCTGGTTTGCATAGAATTTCATTTCAACATGTTTACTCTTTTTGAATAAGTATCATACTACAGTGCAATCTACCTTTTGCAGTTCTGGTGTCTCCGCCCCAACATTGGGTACTATTAATACAACATGACATACATTCACATCACATGTTAACGCAGCGGTATTATGCTCACGTGACACTGCAGTTATTCGCAGTCATGAAAGTTTATAATTTGCATGTTTTAAACTCTTGCCAGTTAAACATTTAATTTGCGTCCTGTTCGAAGCGCATACAACCGAAGGAAGCGCACTAAAAGCCTGCAGCGCGTGAGTAGGCCTACTGAAAATATATCTTTCACGTCTTATTGAGCTTAAACTGTCAAATACACACAAGGTTTACATAAACACAGTCGGTTATGTCTAAAGTGAAAATAGACAGTTGGGAGAAAATCGGATGCATCTGTATCCGTGCTGCATGAGCTCTTAAAGTGACAGCAACCTAATAATAAACATGCAGTCCTTTAATAAAATGACCAAAAAGAAAAAAAAACTTTTTTTACATTTGTTTATTCAATTACTTATTTGAATGGTGGATTATATACACCTAGGCTACTGTTGCTGAAAAAATAAATCACTATTTATTTAATTTGTATATTATGTTGTTGTGTATTTGTAATGTGCATCTTTGTTCTTATTTTTAATAACAAAGATAAAATTATAGAATCAAGATTTTTATCTTGCTCACTATGGCCTGTCTTTCATTTGTTTTATATATATTGTTACCTTGTAAGGCTATATTTTTAAAATCGGGAAATTAGTTTGGCTGTACTGCACAGTCACCTTCAAAATAGTAAAAACAACATGAAAAGAATCGTGATAAAATCATGAATCATATCCATATCGCCCACAAACAATTCTTATAATGAATGTTGCACTCCCAAATGCAAATTTTAAGTGACTCAAACACACAGCACTTGCAAAGTATTGTCAAAATTCATGAATTGTCAAAATTCACATAAAAGTTACTGGGCAACAGGCGAGTAACATCGTCTCAATGCCAATGGTAGCACTTTATTTTACAGTCCTGCTCCACACGTTCATACTATGTACTTAACCTAAACCCTAAACCCTAAACCTAATATTAACCCATGTAGTTACCTTATATTACCATTACTTTCTTGGGTAAATGCACTGTAAATACATGTACTGTAGAATAAAGGTTAACCACGGCGAATGTTACTCGCATATGACGCTTTGAACCCTGGCTAACATGCTAATAGTCTCCCGCAGGTGGCGCCATGAGCTCATGCGGCGCTGTTAGAAGCAATCCATGTATGAAATATATGTATTAGAAAACATTACATTTTGCTGTTTATTTAGTTACTGTTTGAGGCCATTTCGCGATTTCAATCATCATACAGTAACCAGCATAATTTTTTTTCTCGGATTAACGAAATTTATGTGGTTCTTATTTTTCAGGGTGGAAAAAAACAAAAATTCCTGCATAGTGTCAATCCAAGATGCAGTGTAGGAACATCTCAGGTTACGACTGTAACACTGGTTCCCTGAAAAGGGGAATCAGACACTGCATCTCGTTTCCATGCTTCTGGCCTGCCTGCATGTCACACATGTTTGTCACACATGCTTCAGACACCGGTCATGCTGATGGCATTCCCCTTCCCATTTTTAGAAACAAATAACTAAATGAACTCTTCACAAGTATTTATTATTTTAAGTCACAAAATAATTAGTTATACTTGATTTGAAATATGTTATGCGTGCATATGCACAGTCGAAACGTATATATAGGCCCAGGGTTTGAAATATACACCCGCCAACCTGCCAATTGCGGGTAAAAATTTCGGGTAATGCTGTCAAATCACTAGTCAATTTGTTTAGTTACTATGTTTACTCACTTTGCTGGGGAAGTTCGTGTATGCCATATCTGTGTGGATTTAGCACAAATACTTGTGAGTCATTGTGATCTTTTAAATACAGCATATTGTGCAGAATCTGCGCATTTCTGGCTTACTTGAACAAACACTTCACCAAGCAACAAATAACGGTGCACTTGTTCACCCTCATTTAAGCAATAGCGTAGATTAAAAAGCATTTGGTTTACAGAAAAGACATTGCTATTTTCCAACATCCTACATGTTCTTTGTACTGTATTGATCTGTCCACCTAAAACAAATTTTTGGTATATATATATATATATATATATATATATATATATATATATATATATATATATATATATATATAACACATATAAAAACTGCTATAACTGCTTACAAATATTTATTTTCCCATTAAGTAATCAAATCTGATTTGTTCACAGTTATGTTTGTGCAATCCATACTTGATGCAAGCAGGGTAAAGCAGACATCAAAATTTTTCTAGACTGTTTCCATTTAAAAATCCATTTATTTCCATTTTCAAAAACTCTTATCATTTTAATTATATGAATGAATTACAAAGTGTTTAAAAAGTGCTCTATCTATCTATCTATCTATCTATCTATCTATCTATCTATCTATCTATCTATCTATCTATCTATCTATCTATCTATCTATCTATCTATCTATCTATCTATCTATCTATCTATACCTGCAAGTAAGAATCAATTGGACAGTTATAGGGGGGGCGTCTTGTGGCCCAAGAGGGAAGGGAGACCATTTAGATTCAGATCTTGTACATTGTGATGCAGATTTTCACAAATCAGTAACATACAAATGATTCAATTTTATATTGACTAGCGCTAAAAAAAAAACTGTTACATTTTTACAGTGTCAAATACAATTCTGATCCTGTCACATCACTTTTTTCAATTTCTTATTTTCCTTTTATTTGTTTGAAAAGCACATAATGAGCTTCAGATGGCCTTCACTATACATCCTGACTAGTGGTGAAAAAAACACAGCAGTTATAGTTATGGACAGAGTCAGTGGAACAATTTCACATAAATACAAATACTTATTGATTTTAGCTATATTCATAAAATAAGTTACTACCAGAGGCAAATAACAAATCAGGATAGACACTAAAATATGAGAGATGATTCTAAAGGCCTTCCTTTTCTGCTGGTTCTCAGCAGTTTTACCTCTGTCCGTTTTATTGTGTCTGTCTTTCTCTGTCATCTCTACATTATTGCGATTGCCTGGTCCTGGACGCTTCAAAGCGCAAAGGACAGAAGCACAGCAAAATGAGGTTATTGTCACTGCAATGCAAAAAATTAAAAAGAATCCGTGATCTTTAAAATAGTTTTCCCCACTGAAAATGACCCTCAAGCTGTTGCCAAAAGAAATCAGCCAAACTGCTGCTACCAATGTAATCCTGTACTGAATGCCCTTATATCTCAGGAATGTTATTGGATGAATAACTGCCAAATATTTTTCAATACACATGCAGATCTGGAGAAGAGGTCTGACAGTCCAACTGACACCAATAAGAAAGTTGGCTAAACGGTCACCATGCAGAGAAGGATAGGGATAGCTGATAACAATTATGTCTATAATGCATTGAATGCAAAAAAACAGCTCCAGTATTGTGATGTTCAGTGGAAACACCATGTTTGGTTTAATGTTCCCACGGAGAAACACCCAGAGGGACCAACAATGGATCGGCGATCCCACAGTGAAGCATAGTATTGAAGTAAAAAAAGTGGCATAGGGGCCCAAATGTCCTTCACACAAGCAGAACCAATCCACTGACTCATCAAACATGGAATCTGTATTGTTGATGTTGATGGATGAATTGCACATGGTTGTACAGAACTGGGGAAAACAGAAATGGGTACATTGATCAAATATTATTTTCATTACAGCATGTAATTTCTTGTGTTTTATGCCTGGAGTTCAAATTATAAAAGTGTTTTATTTAATAGTCCGACTTGACACAAACATTGATGGTCAGGTTTGCCACTATATTTGTTTAATTCTTAAATCTGAAGTATGTGAATTAAAATGATGGGGAAAAGATGTCTTACCTGGTTTGATGTTACAGCGTGCAAAATGTACTGAAGAATTGTTCTTCAACCCAACAGCGACAAGATACTAAACGTGCCTCTGTTTCAAACCGTGTAAAAAAACAAGCTATAAAAGCACCTCATCAACCAAGGAACTATATACACAAATGTGTGCCCACTCCTATTTTGTTTTGCATATACGTATATTTGTGCGTGTATATATATAATATATAATTTTTTTTTTTTTTTTTTACAGTAGGCCTATCTTTTAGGATGCTCCAAGCTCATTTTGGGGTTTCCACTTATATAATTGTAAATTGAAATTATATACCGTAAAATGTTTTGGCCTATATTATATCCCCTAAACCTAGCCATCACAGAAAACATTCTGCATTTTTACATACATAATTTATGAATGATTTATACCCCGACCCACCTCACAATTTTTGTTGTGAAACCCCCCCCCCCCCCCCCCCCCCCTTGCCCCAGGATCCCATGATGGCATCTTCAAGAAAAAGTCCACTGCTTGTCCCTGTTTATTTTAGCTCATGTCATTAATGTGTTCTTAAGGATAATGTTGTTTTTCAACAGCTTATTTATGGGAAGGTCCAAACAAATGTTGGTGCAACATTTGAATAGAAAATCATGATGTGCTTTTACAAAAACACCTGTTTTCTGGCCTTGTTATTGTAGACATACTTTGTTTTAATAATACATGGCTGGACTATTTGAGAAGAAAGCTATAGTAATAAAATGGGCCATAATTGTACATATTTTTTTATTACATTAAAACAGCCCAACGCTAGTCTAGTGTAAAGGTTTTTATTATTTTCATGTGGTTTTTTTTTTTTGTTTTTTTTTCTTACATTTTTACATTTCTTTTGAAAGCTGTTGTCTTATCCCCACACCTGTTTACACATTTCTTTTTATTAACAGAACAGAAACCAATATTACAGTAATGTATGTGTTTTATGTAAAATTAATGTTTTTCCCTGAACATTTCCAGTTGGTTAAACTTATAAACAAAAGTTCACCTGCTGCCTTAACTCTTTCATGCATGAATTATGATAACCTCAGTCGGGATTTTTTTATTGCTCTTAGGGCATGAAAAACAAGATTTTGTTTATTTATTTTATTTTTTACACATTTTTCAAAGAGATTTTCAGATGCGTTTATGGTTTAAACGGAAGAGATACTGTATTAAACATAATACAATAATCATATATAGTTCAACAGATATAGTGTGTGTATTTAACAAACCAATCAATAAAATTATATCAAATCCTGTGAAAACTATAAAATATATACAAAAATATAAATATATATGAAATATTGCTAAGGCAATTGAACTTAATACAAGCTGGACTTCGCGTATCTTTGATATCAGAACATGAGGACATGATTCCATCAGAAATATCTACAGCCTGTCAAGGTACAACTGTGGATACCACTCAGATGCTTCCTCCAGTGTACCAGAGTATGTCAATTTACCCTTAGCTGATAATTCTGATTATGCTCAAGATGGACACATTTCTAGCATAGCCCTCCTGTGAGAAAACCTAGCGATCAGGTGTTTTCAATCTCATCTGAAATGAGCAGCGTTGGGGGTAACGCATTACAAGTAACACGCATAACGCAATCAGATTACTTTTTTGATGTTACAAGTAAAGTAATGTGTTACGAGTAACGTGCATTACGTAATCAGATTTTTTTAATGTTACAAGTAATGTATTACAAGTAACATGCATTACATAATCAGATTACTTTTTGATCTAACAAGTAAAGTAATGCATTACAAGTCACATACATTATGTTATCACATTACTTTTTTGATGTCAATGAAAATTACATTCTAATAATACAAATACATTTATTTACAGTCAAAAAAAGTCGCTGTAGATTAAGTATTTTCAAAAACAACATTGACAGTATAAGTATGAATTGTAGATGAAATATAGCCATTGATGCATGAGGTCCACTAGTGGACAGATGATTAATCAGAATTTTCTCCCAATCTAAAATCAAAACTTGGAAAATGTAACTGTGATAGGACTCATTAGATATTGCTTGATGCTGCAATATTATTGTTTTTTACCTACAAGAGTCTCCTAGGATAGAAGGAATGGGTGGATATTCCGGAGCAACTTGGCATTTCTGACTGACCACTGGCCATCTTGGTTTGGAGGGGGAAAAAAATCGAAACACAACGGCTTGCCACTTGATGGCAATGTATTGGATGATGCACCAGGATCCACTGTAGAGGTTGATGTGCAACTATGCCATCAAAACCTGTGCAAATTCAAGAAAATGCTTTTTTAATAGCTGTCCACTGTAGTGACCTCTATGTATGAAAGGGTTAAAAGCATGAAAAAACTCAACATAAAGTTAAACAAATTTTTAAATGGCATACATAGCAAGAATCCAGTGAACCTAAGCCAGAGAAACAAAAGAGATATAAAATTAAACCCAGAACCAGATACTGATTGAACATCATCAAATCTAGAAACACAGACTTCATGAGATGATTACAACCGGGCAGGAAACAATATTATCTCACCTGTTAAACTTAATTGCCCTAAGTTATTTTACATTATTTCTCCAAATGTCATGACAAGTTTTAGATTTTGAACTCAAGATTATAAGTTTTCAAAAGTTTAATTTAAAGTGATCCAGTGTCTTGACTATTTGAGAGTCGAAACAAAGATTAAATTACAAACTAGATTAAAAAGTTTGTAGACAAACTTTGATGTTGGCTTGAGAAAGCCTAGCCAGACATTTTGAAGTAGTTTTAAAAGCTTGAAGTTTGAAGGTTTTGAGTTTAAAGTAGGCTATTTTCAAGATTTGACCTGACATGAAGCGGTGATATCTAAGTGGTGAGTTGTCTACTTTTTAATTAGTCGTCCCATCAATGTCATCATTCTGTTCATTCAGACCGAGTCCCGAACACGCAGGAAAACAAGAGTCGGGATTTATCTCAATCGTATACCAATACCAATTTTTATTTTAATAATGTGGATTATTTTCTCATCCATTTTTTTTTTTAAAAGCACAGTATATGTTTCAGGTGGCCTTCACTGTACATTCTGACTAACGGTGAAATTAACAGAGTAATTGTGCTGATTGATAGAATCAGTGGAACAGCTTGACATATATAAGAAGGGTTATTGACTTTAGCTATGCGTATAAAATAAGTTACTACTAGAGGTAAATAACAAACCAGGATAGACACTAAAATATGAGAGATGATTCTGAAGGCCTTCCTTTTCTGCTGGTTCTCAACAGCTCTCCGTCTGTCAGTTTTATTGTGTCTGTCTTTCTCTGTCGTCTCTACATTCTTTCGATCTCCTGGTCCTGGACGCTTCAGGGCGTGAAGGACAGAAGCACAGCAAAATGAGGTTATCATGACTGCAATGCAAAAGCCCAAAAAGAATATGTGATCTTGAAAGTAGTATATCCCAATGGAAACAAGCCTCAAACTGTTGCCCATTGCCATTAGCCAAGCTGCTGCTATCAATGCAATCCTGTACTGGATACCCTTATATCTCAGGAATGTTAGTGGATGAATCACTGCCAAATATTGTTCAATACACATGAAGGTCTGGATGAGGGGTCGAAAAGTCCAGCCAAGACCAATAAGAAAGTGAAGTATGTACTGGCCTAACATAGAGCGATAATTGACAACAATGATGTCTACAATGCATTGAATACAATACAAAATCTCCAATATAGTGATGTTCAGTGGAAACACCAAGTTGGGTTTGATGTCCCCACAGAGATGTACCCAGAAGAACCAGCAATGGACCGGCGTTCCCACAACGAAGCACAGTATTGAAGTAAAAAGATTGAAATAAGTGCCAAAATGTCCCTCACAAATGCAGAACCAATCAAATATAGTTGCATTCCAGATTATTAATGAAGAATTGCACATGGTTGAACAGAGCTGTGGAAATAAAAATGGATGAGTGTGCACAAGTTTTTTTCTTTCAATTAATGAATCACAAAAACAGAAAAGTTTTCATGCACTCTCAGAAAATAATGGTACAAAAGCTGTCACTAAGACTGTACCCTTTAAAGGGATTATAATACCATTTTAGTTGCTAAAATGTACACTTTTGGTACCAATATGTACTTTTAAGGTGCTAATATACTACAAAGGTGTACCATTTGAAAGATGACCTCTTTTGTACCTTTTTTTCTGAGAATGTAGGAGTGAGACTTTGTGAAGACTTTTTGTAAGGCACTATTTGTGTGGTTAACTCTTAAATATAGACTATAATACAAATAAAAAATTTGAAGAAATGTCATACCTGAGTTGATGGTAGAGAAAGAAAAATATACTGAAGAATTGTTTTATTTGATCAGAAACTATGAGCTATCAAACATGCATTTTCAACTTTATTTGTTTGGTCTGTTCATAGGAGAACAGTGGCCACTCCCTTTTTTATTTTGTTTGCATATGTCTGTCCCTCTGATTTAGCTCATGTTATTATTGCATGCTAATGAATATAATTTTTGCAACAATATATTGTGGGATAATGCATACAAATTAGGCTATGGTGTGCTTAATGTGTACACTTAAGTCACTCAGGAGGTGATGGCCAACAATGGCCAAATCTAAAGCCTTTTCTGCCTTCCCCATATGACCCATTCAACTTTAAACTTTAGGATACTGTTCCACAAAATTATTCATGACTGTTTCGAATCGCTCAAAAGTCCGCATCCTGAGGACATCTGCTGATTAAAGCCATCATGCAATGAGAATGCAGTAAAAATGAAAACAATAAAAAAACAATCGCAAAATGTTCTCAAGTGTAATATTTAGAAAATAGGCTATATAATGTATATATATTAGTGATGTAGTACTCGAGTCCGGTCTCGGACCCGAGACCGGTTTCTAGACCGATTTCTGCTTTCTCTGACTCGTCTCGGACTTGTTCCTTCAAAGACTCGGTCTTGACTCGGACTCGACCCTTCAAAGACTCGGTCTTGACTCGGACTCGGCATAGGCGGTCTCGTCCCCATCACTAGTCCACTAGAATACATACCACTAGAAAATTTTAATTTGCTCTGCATGTCCTAACTATGATTAAAAAAGTCAGGGTGGGCTTAACATGTTGATGACAGAGCAGCACTGTTGAAGCAGTTTAGAAAAATAGGCAGAGGGCTTAATTTGAGCCGGAACTCGCCGGAACATGTTCCGTCACCTCCGACGTTGGATCCGGAACCTTTTTTATTGGATCCGGCACCTCCTGTGTCACTATGGAAAATTAATTGCCTAAATGAAAAAAATAAAATTAGCCTACTGTTTGTGTAGTGTTCAATGTTGTTATTTGTCTGGTTAGTCTTTATTCGCCATTGAAGTTCTACACAAATCTTATGTTTGCATTTGCATTACACTGAATTGTTAGTTCGACATAATATCTTGTTATTTCAACATAATAAGGGGACATTCTAATCTGCATTAAGCCACATTAAGCGTTCTTATAATGGTTTTCTATGGTAGGAAAATGCTTAACGTGTAATTGCGTTCATATTGGGCTCATCTGATTTTTTGTAAAATAGCAAAGCCTACTTTGTTATGATTTTAGTATCATAATGATTAATAAATGCACGCACAATTATCCGTGAACTTGATTTGAACCAATGCCTTTCAACTTGTGTGTGCAAAATTCAGATTTAAATGAATGTGCAGCAATTTGTACAAATAGAGAGTCTGTAGGCCTACTATACTGTTGTAGCCATTAAATAAGCGCATTTTAAATATTTGTTAAAATATTATAATGTTATTTCTTTTCCATTTATGTTAATTATGAAAAGTGAACAGCACGAGTGAGATAGGATGCGTAATATGAGACATGGAGTGGGTCAGACATGATTTTGACCACTTCATTAAGTTTTGTTTTGTAAAAAGCCTTTCTTTAAAGGGCACCTATTATGCAAAATTCACTTTTACATGGTGTTTGAACATAAATGTGTGTTGGCAGTGTGTGAGCAAAACCACCCTAGAATGATAAAAATCCACCCAGTAGTTTTTTTACTATCTCAATAAATCACAAGCACTGTCTCAGAACGCCCTGTTCTAGATTTCCCTCAATGTGACGGAGAAATGCGCTAAGCCCCACCGACGCGGTTTGATTGACAGTCTGGTTTTGGCATAGACCCCGCCCTCGGTGATCTGCATCCTCCATTGTTTCAACGACAGCCGGTGTGTAATGTCTCATAAGAAGTGTAACTTAGGTGTTCTGTTGTGGAATTTAAGAATGGACATAGTAGTCTTCACTGACATCAGAGCCACTGAAAACGCAGCGGATGGATTTTATTTATGAAGAAACGGCGCCACTTAAACTTCCTTCATTTTCTGACTGACTGTTTAGTGAACGAGGGTCAAAGTTAATCAAGTGTGGATCATTGCCTACAGTTCGCGATTCAACGTCACCTCCAGAAGTAAGTGTATTTTATGATTTTTGAGCAAATAGTCATTTCAATCGATGTCAGCCAGTTCAACAACAAATGCGTCTAAAGCTATTTATTGTCGTCGTCATAGATGTCTCAACAAACAACGTCAGACAGTTTTATGTCACGTAGGCTATCATTTTTGCAGCAATTACAAATGTAAATAAATTAAGGTCTGCTCTATCTCCATAGACAGTATATAAACGTCTATCTCCCTCCCCTTAAGAAAAAACTAAATAAATCGTTTGTACTTAGCAAACGTTATCACAGTATTTGTGTGTGTGTGTGTGTGTGTGTGTGTGTGTGTGTGTGTGTGTGTGTGTGTGTAGTTTCAAAAAATTGCGCGAACGTTATCACAGTTCGTGTGTGTGTGTGTGTGTGTGTGTGTGTGTGTGTGTGTGTGTGTGTGTTGCACATCCATAATTGCAAAGGGGACGCGATTAAAACTTTGTTAGTACATAAATGTATCAAATAACCATTCCGAGACGTTTAGTCCATTCTCATTCGTGTCTCTTCATCATCTGGGTCCAGCAGCAGGGCGGGGATATGCAGCTCATTAACATTTAAGGTGGTACACTTCAAAACAGCTCTTTTTAAAACAGGCCCCAAAAATGACATTTTCAAATGGTTATAATAAATTAACTGTGGGGTATTTTGTGCTGAAACTTCACAAATGTCAGCAGCCATATCACCCTGTAGCCCAAGACTGGTTGCCCACTGAAGCTAAGCAGGGCTGAGCCTGGTTAGTACCTGGATGGGAGACCTTCTGAGAAAACCAGGTTGCTGCTGGAAGAGGTGTTAGTGAGGCCAGCAGGGGGCGCTCACCCTGTGGTCTGTGTGGGTCCTAACGCCCGAGTGTAGTGACGGGGACACTATACTGTCAGAGAGCACCGTCCTTCGGATGAGACGTAAAACCAGGGTCCTGACTCTCTGTGGTCATTAAAAATCCCATGGCACTTCTCGTAAAGAGTAGGGGTGTAACCCCGGTGTCCTGGCCACATTCCACCCATTGGCCCTTACCAATCATGGCCTCCTAATAATCCCCTTACATTGAATTGGCTCTATCACTCTCTCTCCTCTCTCCACCTATAGCTGGTGTGTGGTGAGCGCACTGGCGCCGTTGTACTGTGGCTGCCGTCGCATCATCCAAGTGGATGCTGCACACTGGTGGTGGTTGAGGAGAGATCCCCTGATATGATTGTAAAGCGCTTTGGGTGTACAGTAGTACATATGAAAGCGCTATATAAATACCTCATTCATTCATTCATTCAAATGCATTCTGGGGACACCCAAGACCAATATTACATCTTGTAAAAAGGGGCATAATAGGTGCCCTTTAAAATGAATTTCGTTTTGTATAAATTGTATCTTAATTTTAATAAATTTTCCATCAACCAATTGCCTGGATTTAATGAATAAGAAGCAAATATAACAGACAATATAATCATGGAAGCGCACGCATTGCACGTTAACTGGAGCGCATCTCATCCTAACTTAACGAAACTCAGAGTATGCCTCACACAGACATGAGAAATACATCAAATACACAAAGCTTGAAATGTCTTTAAACGAAATAATTCAAAACGAAAAAAGAAAAAGGCTACTCTCTGATTATGTAATCCATTATGTACATTTCTCTCTATAGGCGCGTTCACTACGGATAGCCTATGGCGATCATCAACTTCATCTCTGCAGCCGACACTGTCAGAAAACACTAGTTTATTAATAAAAATCATGTACACGTCACCAGATTTACAAATGTACATCTTGCTTGTTGCACGCACACATATGTCGAAATAACGAGATATTATGTTGAAATAACATTATTATTAATAATAATAGCCTACATCTTTTAATAATAATTCATAATTCATTATAATTTAATAATCATAATTGAATATTAAATATTTAGTGGCCAAGTTTTGCGCAGCTCCCCCTGTCAATGATCTAGCACCTCCTCAGCACATGCGTTAAAAATTCTCTGGCGCCGCCCCTGCAGAGAAGCTACGTAGGCAGTGTAATTTTTTCATGACTCGGACTCGGCATAGGCGGTCTCGTCCCCATCACTAATATATATATATACAGACCCTTTCCACAAAATTTGAATATCATGGAAAAGTTTATTTATTTCCATAATTCCATTCAAAACGTTAAACTTCCATAGATTATAGATTCAGGGCCCACAACTTAAACGATTTCAAGTGTTTAGTTGTTTATTTGTACATAATTTGGGCTTCCAGCTCATAAAACCCAAGAAAACAGGATTTAAAAAAATTGGGATACTACATGAAATCACACAGTAATTACACAGTAATACCATGGTCATTGAACCAGGTTTTGGTTATTTTGGCAGTGTGGGCAGGTGCAAATCCTGCTGGAAAATGAAGGAAGCATGAAGTGCTCTGAAAATGTCCTGGTAGACGGCTACGTTGACTCTGGATTTAATAAAGCACAGTGGACCAAAATCCTCTTTTCTGATGAGAGTAAATTTTGCATCTCATTTGGAAACCAAGGTCCCAGAGTCTGGAGGAAGAATGGAGAGGCACACAATCCAAGATGCTTGAAGTCCAGTGTGAAGTTTCCACAGTCTGTGTTGGTTTGGGGAGCCATGTCATCGGCTGGTGTTGGTCCACTGTGCTGTCCACTCAACGCAGCCGTTTACCAGGACATTTTCTGCTTCCTTCAGCAGACAAGCTTTATGGAGATTCTGATTTCATTTTCCAGCAGGATTTGCACCTGCCCACACTGCCAAAAGAACCAAAACCTGTTTCAATGACCATGTTTTTTACTGTGTGATTTCATGTAATATTCAATTTTTTTGAAATCCTGTTTTCGTGGGTTTTATGAGCTGGAAGCCCAAATTATGTACAAATAAACAACTAAATACTTGAAATCGTTTAAGTTGTGAGCCCTGAATCTATAATCTATGGAAGTTTAACGTTTTGAATGGAATTATGGAAATAAATAAACTTTTCCATGATATTCAAATTTTTTGGAAAGGGTCTGTATATATAGCAAATACCATTATCGGTAACCTGTTATATTTAGTTTTTTATTCATTTATAGAACTTATTCTGTGTAGCCTAGCAACAAATAGGCCACATGTAACTTTTTTTTACAGAAGCAAACGATTTTACATTTAAAAGACGTCTAATAGCCGTCTAAAAGCTGTTTAATAGCTATATCGTGACTACAGATTGACCATGTCACGAAATGACACTGCCCAGCAAACGATTTTACATTTAAAAGACGTCTAATAGCCGTCTAAAAGCTGTTTAATAGCTATATCGTGACTACAGATTGACCATGTCACGAAATGACACTGCCCAGCAAACAATTTAGCATTTAAAAGACGTCTAATAGGCGTCCAAACTCAGCCCAGACGTCTAGGCTAAAACAAGGCAAAATTTGGGCTGTCAGTGAAAATTTAATTGACGTCTAACCAGTGCCCAAGATTAGACTAGTCATCAATTAGATAACAAAGAAATTAAATGAGTGAAGAAATGAAACCAAACACCTTATAATCAGTGTTTACTTTGCTTATATGATGGAAAATCATACATCTCGCAAGTTATTTTGGCAAAAATGACATGTAACCAAATTCAAGGTTATTTTGGCTAGAAGTGGGTTACTCATAGCTGGACTATATCAGGTCTATAGTTAACCTAGACAGTGCAGTGACGGCTGTTGCTTGCTAGGTTAAGAAATAAATAGAAATTTCTACTAAACTTGTATGAAATAAAATTATAAAACTGACTTGAAATACAGTACGAACCTTGCCTTGGTTACTGGAATCACACATCGGTTTGATACTCTCTCCGAAGATTTGTAAAGATTTGAAAACTTCATGAAGCAGTGCTTCAGATGTGCCCAAATACATGTCAATTGGCCAACATATTCAGATGGATCACAAAACCAGTCACATGGGTCAATTTTTTTTAATTGAGATTTATACATCATCTGGAAGCGGAATAAATAAGCTTTCCATTGATATATGGTTTATTAGGATAGGATATTTGGTCGAGATACAACTATTTGAAAATCTGGAATCTGAGGGTGCAAAAAAAAATCGAAACACTGAGAAAATCGCATGTTCACGATTGTACTGCATTCACTCACTAAAATGAATGTTTTATATATTTATGGAAGGAAATTTACAAAATAACTTCATGGAAAATGATCATTACTTAATATCCTAATGATTTTTGGCATAAAAAAAAAAAATCAATAATTTTGACCCATACAATGCATTGCCACAAATATAGCCTACCCGTGCGACTTGTGACTGGTGACGTGATCCAGGGTCACATATATCAATTCAAAAAAAAAATATATTAGAGAAAACAAAATGTTGAAATAAAAACTTTTTATTTAAATATATATGGTCTCTTATGGTCTCTTATTTTCCATTTTTTTCTTGAGTTCTTTAAGCTTTGAAAAACACATTCTGTGTTTCAGATGTGCATCATTCTTACAAGAGGTGAAATTAACACAGTAGCCTAATCATAGTGATAGACCAATAGTAAAATGGTACATGAATATAAATGCTCATTGATTTTAGCTATGTGCATAAAATAAGTTATTACAAGAGGTAAATATTATGTAAAAATGATTCTGAAGGCCTTCCTTTTCTGCTGGTTCTCAACAGCTCTGCCTCTGTCAGTTTTATTGTGTCTGTCTTTCTCTGTCGTCTCTACATTCTTTCAACCTCCTGGTCCTGGCCGCTTCAGGGCACGAAAGACAGAAGCACAGAGCGTTCACGAGAGCGCCACGACGCTGAGAAGATGATCAGAATTTTCATTTTTGGGTGAACTAACCCTTTAAGGCGTTTCCCACTCCAATCAGCCAAGCTGCCGCTGCCAATGCAATCCTGCACTGAATGCCCTTATATCTCAGGAATGTTATTGGTTGAATCACTGCCAGGTAATGTTCAGAGCCCATGCAGATCTGGAGAAGCAGAGACCAATGAGAAAAATAACCAATTCACAGGCTGGCACTGAGAAATAGCTGGTAATAATCTAGTCAAAAAAGCAAAGAGAACAATAAACCAGTTCTAGTACAGTGATGTTCAGTGGAAACAAACACCAAGTTGGGTTTGATGTTCCCATGAAGAAACACCCAGAGGGACCAGCAAAGGATCGGCGTTCCCACAATGAAGAATAATGGTGTAGAAAATAATAATTAAGACAGTGCCAAAATGTCCCTGACAAACGCATTTCCAAATTAATGCCTCATCGTACATGGAGGTTGAATTGTCAATTTGCAAGGATGAATTACACATGGTTGTACAGAGCTGGGGAATAAGAAATGAGTCAATTTCATTCATTTTATGATTTTCAAAATTAGGCAAGCAAAGTAAGTTTAAATGAACACAAAGCAATTCTGTATAGTAGGGCTGGACAGAAGGACTTATTTCTAGATCAAACCTTGCAATTATTTTGCCTCTGTTAGGTTTTGTGTAAATGAACCGTTAAGTCTGCAGTATATGCACTAAAAGAATGAAAAGAAATAAACTGCTTAATTTAATCCCAACAGCAATGAGCCACCAAAAGTGCCTTTCATCTGTTCATAAGGAAATATCCTTCTATATTGTTTGCATACCTGCTTTTTTTACTCCTGTCATGTCAACCATATAACAATAATGATGCTGATATTTAAAACAGCATCATTTCATGTAAACAAATCTTGATGCATTTAAAAAAACAAATCATGGTGCCCAATCATAAACATGGTTATTCTGCAAAGACATTTTTACAGATTGCCTTTCATTAGCTTTAGTGATTTGCAAAAGGGCAATTATTCCTGTTTATTACTTAAGGGCTTTAGGACGGATTATCGTTGCCAGCTTATTGTGTTGCTAGGCGGTGACCATGTGCCGTAGTTTGCCTCTTGTTAGTTTGTGTGTGATTTAACCCTGAAGTATTTGAATTCAAATGATGGAAAGGTTTGTGATATCTGGATTGATGAAAAAGCATGCAAACTAGGGTAAATAATGCCTTCCATCTGTTCCTAAAGAACTACAAATGTACCTGTACATACAAATCGCATTTGCATGGAATTGTCACTGCTCTTTAACTCATGACAGTTTTCTTATGAATGTCGATATTTACAACAGCACATTATAAAATGTTGCAAATAAATCTTATTTGCAGTATTTGAATAGAAAATGGTAGGCTACACTATATAAACATGGTTATTTTACAGATTACCTTTCATTAGCTTTAGGGTTTTGCATTATTCCTGAATCCTGAAAATCATCATTATTCCTTTTGGTTTGTAGAGTCAACTTATGATTTATTTATTTATGCATCATGCAGACTGGTTATTACAGCGGTTTTGTGCCGAATTCCAATCCCTGCCAGATTATCTGCTCCTTAGGTGGGTCGTTCATAGACCATTCATTCATTGGGAAAAGTTTTTTTTTTTTTTTTTTTTTTAAGAATAATGAATTGAGCGTGATTTTTTCAGTTTTTCTTCATCAATATTATTCCTCACTGTCCACAGTATAGTTGTTCCGAAGATTAATTTGTCAACACAAGGACACCGTTCTAACATTTCATATTCATTTTAAAAGTTCCTAATTTATACATTTTTTGGGGAGGCCTCCTACAATATATTTACATGCATTCTTAGTCAAAAAGGATTCAGTCTCTCTAAACCCCTCCTTTCCGAGAGCGTACTCTGCTCTATTTGGTCAGATGGCCCAATCTATAATGATTAGTCTACAGTTTACAATATGAGTCTGAAACTTCATTACCATATCAGAATTTCAGCTCTGGACGCTAAAAGTCCAGGTGCAGTACACTGAGTTTATTAACCCTTAAAGGCATGAATGTTTCAGCAATCTTTATTACATATTCGGGTCTTTAGTGATCCGAAGCTGTTTCTAACACGGATGGGTCTTTACCTGTCGTGGTAATATAAAACTCTCCTGATATTAGAGTAACAATTACATAAGAATAAAATAAAGCATATTTTGTTACCGTTTGGAGCTTGGATGGGTTCAGTTTGAGCAGATGTTTTACACCATCATCACTGTCCTCGTCAGAGTTCATTTCCCAGTACATTCAGCATCTATGGAGCTTATAATATGACAAAACGATTTGAATTTGAATTGTGTAAATTTGAATTATTTGCAAGTGAAATCTAACAAAATTGAATTTTAGGTGGTAGTTTAAATAGTTCTGAATTTGATTTTTTTTAAACGAATATTGAACATTTGAAATTTAACAAACTGAAATGTTTTTATGGCTGAATTTTATAGACATGTATTTTCCAACAGCTAGTTTTTTTTTGTTCTGAATTCGTATACTGCAAATATTCAGTTTAAAAAAATACAGATTCAAGTTTTCAAGATGAAGAAATTCGGAACTTCAAATTCAGTTTTCTAAAATTCAAGTTCAAAAATTCAAGTTCAAAAATTCAAGTTCAAAAATTCAGATCTTACAGAAAGTGGGTCACAGGTCATCCACAGGGAAGAGTAAAGGATCTCAGATAAGTCGAACAGAGCATTTTGGCTGCACTGCAGTAGTTTTCTGCCGCAAACGCGGTGGTGGTTCAAGAGAATCCGTGTATCTTTCGTTCAGTCGTTTTTTTATTTAATATTAAGAGTAGAAAAATGAGAAAACAGCTTGAGTATTAGATTTCTAATATTCTAGTAATAATAGTCCGCTGTTGCACGGAGCTTACAAAAATTGTGTATTGCAACTATAGGCTATATTTCATTTCCTCATCAAACAACTAGACTAACGAATGGCTCGGCACAACAGAAGAGCCCAGAAAGGGCTTTCTCTCTGTGTAGACCAGCAGTTGGTCTGAATTTGCTATAGCCTATTTTCCGGACTGTATAGGCTAAGTCACGTTTTATGAAACACGCTGTGATTTATTCCAAAGTGACTCTGGCATATATAATGCATTTAACATTAAATAATATAAATGTTGACTTTCAAAAGTAGGCGCGCCAAGAAGGCTATTCTCTGTATTTTGGTTCATTTTTGGTGAGCGCCAGAAAGATCTAAAGAGACCGAGACGTGCTAAAGCAGCGCATCATGTTGTTTTATTTATTTTTCAATGGCATTATATTTTGTAGTCATTTTGAATGTACACAAATTGACTATAAATAACAGAGTATTAAGTTATTTCCCAGCAGTGGAACAAATCCAAGTGATGGCGCTCGCGCATCGCGCTCTCACACAACATACTTTCAGACCTGACGTTACTTCATATCGCAGACTGTTCATTATCAAAATGAAACACAGTCAACCAAACATATAAAAAGTTATTCTGCCTAATTTTATTGGTCTGTTGTACAATATAAAGGGCAAGCTGTGCCGCACACAGTCCTACTCCAAACATTTCCCTTGCTGTGAAGACGCTGATTTAGCCTATACGTGTATTTTGGGATTCGACTGAAGTATGACGCCTTCTTTATATTAATAGTTAGCATCCACGTGTTACATTGCAAATATGAAAACTTTTGACTGAATGAGAGATGCGCGACCGTTTCGATTTAAATAAATTTGTTTAGGCTTGGCGTTTAAAATAGGCTAAATGTTGTTTGTAATAAAGGGCACAATATCCTCTTTTATAGGCTATGTAGCCTATATTATTTTATTAGGCCTATAGCCTACATGGCTACTTATTTTTCATTCTTGTTGTTTTTTCTTGGTGGAGACCATTTGGGCAAAAAACAAACAAAAAAAAACATATTGTGTTCATTACCCCCACCCACATTTGGGCTTAATCACTGTTATAATTAGGGGTTCCTTGGAAATGTATTTAGGTGTAGACAAAATCAGTTATGTTTATTTCATAAATATGAACGCATCTCCCGGACACTAGCCGTTAGTCTACTTCCTTGGCCTATTTTTTTAGCTGGCCAATTCTCAAAATCTGTGTGGAAAAGCTGCGGAGCTTTTTTTTTTTTATTCTTTTTTATTATTATTTATTTTGGAAGTTTAGTTGCCATAGAAAATAACACAGTTTTGTTTAACATCAATTGATACTCAATATTAATGGAATAAATAAATGTAATGTCAGAGAATGCACAAAGCGCATCCTATTGAGATGTAAATTACAATACATTTTAATTTAAATAAAACACAAAAGGCCTAGCTACATCATAAAACTCAGAAGATGATGTATTTTAATATATTATATTATAATACAAATAAAAAGGCGTCATACTTCAGTCGAGTCCCAAAATACACGTAGCCTAGGCTATAGGCTAAATCAGCGTCTTCAAGGGAAATGTTTGGACTGTAGGCTACTGTGTGCGGCACAGCTTGCCTTTTATATTGTACAACAGACCAATTAAATTAGGCAGAATACCTTTTTATATGTTTGTTTGACTGTGTTTCATTTTGATAATGAGCAGTTTGCGATATGAAGCAACGCCAGGTCTGATAGTAGGCTATGTTGTGTGAGAGCGCGATGCGCGAGCGCCATCACTTGGATTTGTTCCACTGCTGGGAAATAACTTAATACTCTGTTATTTATAGTCAATTTGTGTACATTCAAAATGACTACAAAATATAATGCCATTGAAAAATAAATAAAACAACATGATGCGCTGCTTTAGCACGTCTCGGTCTCTTTAGATCTTTCTGGCGCTCACCAAAAATGAACCAAAATACAGAGAATAGCCTTCTTGGCGCGCCTACTTTTGAAAGTCAACATTTATATTATTTAATGTTAAATGCATTATATATGCCAGAGTCACTTTGGAATAAATCACAGCGTGTTTCATAAAACGTGACTTAGCCTATACAGTCCGGAAAATAGGCTATAGCAAATTCAGACCAACTGCTGGTCTACACAGAGAGAAAGCCCTTTCTGGGCTCTTCTGTTGTGCCGAGCCATTCGTTAGTCTAGTTGTTTGATGAGGAAATGAAATATAGCCTATAGTTGCAATACACAATTTTTGTAAGCTCCGTGCAACAGCGGACTATTATTACTAGAATATTAGAAATCTAATACTCAAGCTGTTTTCTCATTTTTCTACTCTTAATATTAAATAAAAAAACGACTGAACGAAAGATACACGGATTCTCTTGAACCACCACCGCGTTTGCGGCAGAAAACTACTGCAGTGCAGCCAAAATGCTCTGTTCGACTTATCTGAGATCCTTTACTCTTCCCTGTGGATGACCTGTGACCTACTTTCTGTAAGATCTGAATTTTTGAACTTGAATTTTTGAACTTGAATTTTTGAACTTGAATTTTTGAACTTGAATTTTAGAAAACTGAATTTGAAGTTCCGAATTTCTTCATCTTGAAAACTTGAATCTGTATTTTTTTAAACTGAATATTTGCAGTATACGAATTCAGAACAAAAAAAAACTAGCTGTTGGAAAATACATGTCTATAAAATTCAGCCATAAAAACATTTCAGTTTGTTAAATTTCAAATGTTCAATATTCGTTTTAAAAAAATCAAATTCAGAACTATTTAAACTACCACCTAAAATTCAATTTTGTTAGATTTCACTTGCAAATAATTCAAATTTACACAATTCAAATTCAAATCGTTTTGTCATATTATAAGCTCCATACATCTGGCTCATATTCGTGATCCCAAACGTATTCTCAAAACTATCATTTTTAATGTCTTCAATATTTTGATCGCTGACAGCTTTTTCACCAGATCCACCATCAAGTGACACTAATATTTAAATGCGTTCAGTACTTGCTCTGCAGTAAATCACTGAGCCATTTCAAGTTTTGCTGATGATACATCCTATTCTTTTTTTTTTTCCTGCCTGCGGTAACTGAGTGAAACATCCCTTCATCATTGTGTATCAGACATTGCCACCTTGTGGAATAAAAATGAATTGCACTTATTCAGTCATCAAAGATTAAATTGTTGTTGTGCAGAAAAAGTATACTTACACTGTTACACACCTCGGGTCGTTAGTGTTACGAACCGCTCCGAGACACGAAGGTTGAGATCCAAATGCAGCTTTATTGTATGGGGCAATCCAGAATCGTAATCAGATGTACAGGTGTGACCTCTGTGTAATGTCTCCTGCCTGATAGAATCTCCCAGACACCGTCAGGTTTGTGGTAACAGCAGGTTTATTTCACATCTGCATCTGAATTCATGACAAAGGATAACAATCGTAGTCATCTCATGTGGACAAACAGTGCATGCTCTATCTCAGGGGAAATCCTCCGTTGCTTTTAGGATTACCCATATGTAAGCTTTACACAAAAGTAAAGTACAGTTTGACACATTGATTTGATCGTATAGTGGATTTTAACTCATATAAACAAAATAATTAAAACAAACCAAATTGTCCCTCTTAATCTTACAATGAGGAAATAACATAAAATTATGTAATTATACAGATTTCCTACAGTTACCTTTCCATTTTATGTTAACAGTTATGTGTAAACAATTATGTAACTTCATTACAATTCAACATACAAGAGGCAGATAAACAGCAGAAAATACCTCAATCTCATGTTCAAACATTACAACGTTTTATAACAACATATGATAATAACATACCTGAATTCATGACAAAGGATAACAATCGTAGTCATCTCATGTGGACAAACAGCGCATGCTCTATCTGGAAAGACGGCATCATATTAAAGTTAGCTAGCTATACTGGAGAGACTTTCTATCGGCTATAAAACACATAACCAGATGGTTGACTTCATCTACAACACATATTATTCAATCAAAAAAATCTAGCTTAACTTTTACATGCTTTTCAAGTGAGTTAACATTGTTTAGTCCACGGACATTCACAGACACGTTACCTCAGGGGAAATCCTCCGTTGCTTTGAGGATTACCCATAATCCTTCGTCATTACTAGCGTTCGCTGCAGTTACACTTTTATGACAGCAGGTGGCACAATAATCCCATTTAGTAGGATTTAACATGAATCTTAACTATGTTACATACACCCCCCTTAAATCCTGCTAAATTGGGGCACAATAATAAAAATAATTTAAAAAAATAAATAAAAAGAAATGAAACAAAATTTTCTTTTTCATTAGATACCAAACAGTTGTTACGTACTAGGAGCATAATGCGTTTCAAGTCAGTTAGAAACTTTCCACCTGGGAATATGTCAATAAGGGGGTAGCTAAGCCCCATACCAACAAAGACATAAAAGATGCCGTGTACACCTCTCATATTGTAAACATTGCTCAATAGCAGATTCTTGTCAAATACCTCAGATAAACTAGTGCAAAAACTCTTATGACATATTGCTTGTGTATCTATCCAGAAAACATGTTCCTCACAAAAGAAAACAAAGAATCAACTGTTGAAGCTGAGTCATCTACAACCTGTTCATTCATTTCACAAATTAGTCGAACTGGAGGCTTAACAGATCTACCTGCCCTAGTGCAGAGTGGAGGTGGCGGTTTGCAAACTACGTGGTCCTGTGTGAATGCACCTGGCTGTGCGTCACTTGCATATTCAGGGGAGGAGACACAATGAGCTCTTTCTACTGAGGGTGGGGAGGGTCCTACCTCAGACACCACAGATTCTACAGGGGGGCCAGGGGAAAGTGATTGCTCAGCAGATTTTGATGAAACAGGGGTTTGCAAAATCTCACTCACAGCATGTGGGACTACATTCACTTCAGTCTCTGAGGGAGAGGCACTCACAGCTACAACAAGTGAGCAATTGGGATGGCTAGTTGTAGCATCCTCACCATTAGCCTCATCCATTTGCAGTAACCACTCAAGTGTCTTTGTCTCACTGTCCTGCACGTCAACAGGAACCACAGGGTCACTTTGTCCACTTTCATTATCTGATGAACAGCTTGACTCTAGAACGTCGTGACCTCCTGCTGGGAGGAAATTCACTGGGAGTAGGAGGTTTCTGTGAACAACTTTTTCTCTGGATGTCACTGGGTCACTGATACAGTAGACATTGATTCCAGGTTTCACAGACTTAACTTCATAAACTGTGGATTCCCACTTGTCTGCAATTTTCCTCTTCCCTCTCTCACCACGATTTGCAAGCAAGACTCTGTCACCAACAGTGAGGGGAGACCCTTTTGCTTTGCGGTTGTAGTTCTTTGCCTGTCGAGCCTGCTCTGTCCGACTGTTTTCATAGGCAATGCGTGCCGCTTCAGACAGGTCACGTTTCAAGTTAGAGACAAACTCACGGTGGCTAACGACAGCATCGCTGGGGAGGGTGTGCAGGAACAAAACATCCACAGGCAGACGTGGAATCCTCCCAAACATGAGAAAGAAGGGGGCAAAACCTGTTGTCTCATGCTCAGTGCAATTGTAGCAGAATGTCAGCATCTGAAGCATTTGTGGCCACCTGGCTTTGGAATGGGCAGGCAGGGCCCTTATCATGTTCCCAAGAGTCCTGTTGTACCGCTCAACAACTCCATTTCCCATCGGATGGTATGGGGTGGTATGCGATTTCTGGATACCAGCCATCTCCAGGAGCTCTTTAATGAGTTGGCTCTCAAAATTGGCTCCCTGGTCCGAGTGGATGCGTTTTGGGAAGCCATATATACAAAAGAAGTCATTCCACAGACGACGGGCAAAGTGCTTTGCTGACTGATTCTTACAGGGGAATGCATGCGACAGTTTCGAAAAGTGGTCCGTAACAACTAAAACATCCACACACTTCTTGTCCGACTGCTCAGCAGTCCAAAAGTCGATGCACACAAGTTCCATTGGCTCAGAGGTGCAAATGCTTTCAAGAGGGGCACGGTCATTGGGCTCTGGGGTCTTTCCAACCACACAGCGAAAGCAGTTCCTCACATGGTTGATGATGTCATGTTCCATCCCTGTCCAAAAGAATCTCTGCCTGGCAAGAGAGAGTGTGCGAGCCTGTCCCTGATGACCAGCTGAATCGTGAAGGCCGGAGAGAACCTGGCCCTTGAGGGAGTCTGGAACAACAAACTGGTGGATTGCCATGTTCATTTGCCTGTCTTTCTTTACTTTGTACAACATGCCGTTTTTGATGGAGAGCTTTGCCCAGTGTCTCAACATTTTCATCACTCCACGAGACTCACTGGCACGTTCACGTCGAGTGGGCCTCCTGTGACGCTGGATGTAAAAGAGAACTCTGCCCAAGATGTCATCCTGTTCTTGAAGATTAACCAGTTCACTCCTTGGTAGAGAGGCATTCTGGTCGACACTGACTAGTTGAGGAATAGCTGGTCCCGTGCCTCTCACTCGGCTAACACCTCCAGAGTCATGCGCCTCTAGCACAGCTGACACATCCTGCAGGGAGAGGGACCCTTGAGGGGGGGGCGGGGTGACAGCATCATCTATGGGCTGATCAACAACAAACTGGCAGTTAGCAGCAGTATATCTAAATGCATCTTGTACTGTCTCATCCACCATTCCACCCACTTGGTTCAGCAATGATGCATAAGGTTCACTTACAAGACGATGGCCTATGCATGACTGGACAAATGGCTCTCTACTTAGTGCGTCTGCAACCACATTCTTTGGGCCAGGGACATAGCGCAGATCAAAACTGTATGCTGCGAGCTTTGAGACCCATCTCTGTTCACATGCATCTAACCTAGGTTTGGTCAAGATGTATGTTAACGGATTATTATCCGTCCAGACTGTGAACCGTCGTCCTTTCAGCCAGTGGCTAAACTTGTCGCAGACCGCCCATTTAAGAGCGAGAAACTCCAGGCGATGTGCTGGATAGTTCAGCTGGGAGTGCGATAGAGTTTTGCTG
Source organism: Leuciscus leuciscus (assembly GCF_965113295.1). NCBI lineage: Eukaryota > Metazoa > Chordata > Actinopteri > Cypriniformes > Leuciscidae > Leuciscus > Leuciscus leuciscus. The sequence continues at coordinate 41,011,662 of NC_138727.1, read as the reverse complement.
GCGAACGCCACTGGTCTGGCAACATTACCATCAGGAGGCAACTGTGAGAGGACGGCTCCTAGGCCATCAAAGGAGGCATCAACAGCGAGGATGAATGGTGCATTAAAGTCTGGATGGGCCAAGGTGACACTATGCACAAGCTCATGTTTTAAAGTTTTGAATGCTTCCCTGCACTCAACAGTCCAGTCAGCTGGAGACAGTCTAACATTGCCCTTCTTGAATTTTGGTTTATGACCTCTCCCTCTTTTGTGTGGTGTAGCAGGCTCAGCCACAAGGTTGAACAATGGCTTAGCTTTAGCAGAACATCCCTCGATGAAATGGTGATAGTAAAGAACCATTCCCAAGAAAGATCTGATTTTCTTAGCACTTGGTGTCTTCATATCAGATTCCATCAGATCAGCTTCCTGCACATCATTTATAGCTTGCACTTTACTCGGGTCTGTCTTAACACCATCTCCACATATAATGTGTCCTAAGAACTTAACAGACCGGTGAAGGAAGTAGCACTTCTTAGGTGAGAGCTTCAAATTGTTGGCAGCAAGACGTGAGAAAATCATTTGCAGACGGTCAAGTGCAATCTGTTCAGACGGCGCAAAGACCATAAGGTCATCCAGATAACATAACAGGCTTGTAAAGTTCTCATCACCAAAGATGGCCATCATCATTCGCATAAAGGTCGCAGGACTGTTTGTCAGGCCCTGGGGCATCCTATTATATTCATGGAGGCCAAATGGGGAGGAAAACGCTGTGAACTTTTTGTCGTCTTCATGCATTCTGACGTTGTAGAACCCTGACGTGAGGTCCATTGTTGAAAAGAACACATTGCCACCAAGTGCAGCGAGGGCATCTGTCTGATGAGGCAAGGGATGTGCGTCTTTCACTGTTCTTGCATTCAACCACCTGAAGTCATTACAGATGCGAAGATCACCACTTGGCTTGACAACTAGGACGAGAGGAGATGAATACTCGCTCTGAGACTTTCGGATTATCCCCAATTCCTCCATTTCATTTAGAGCAGTCCGAAGCTTGTCATAATGGCATGGTGGAACCCGCCTGTATGGAAATCTGAAGGGCTTGTCATCCACTAGGCGGATTCTGTGTACAAAATCTGTTGCATCACCACAATCCATTTTGTGCCTCGAAAAGATGGACTCATACTGCTCAATGATCCGCAGCAGTTTATCCTTCCACTCAGGGGAAACTTCACAAGAAGAAAGGTTCAAATCCTGCAAGCCCATGTCAGTCAAAATTTGTGATATTTCATCCTCTGACCTAGGTGCCGGTGATGAGCTCTGTGTGAACTGTGCACTGGATTGGATGTGATTTGGCTCAGGAAAGTCCTGCACAGAAAGACAGGGTGACACATCTGCAACTTTTGCATTTCTTTTAAGGATGAGTGGCTTTTCAGTAGGATTTACTATTTTGACTGGAACCCAGCCATCTCCCCATAATGAGGTGACAATTCTCCCCACTAGAATTTGAGCAGGTCTGGCTTTGGACTGGCTTTGGACTGAGTGGGTTCGATGGTGACTGTACTTCCCACTGCAGAAACATCAGATGCAGGGAGTTTAGCCCACACCAAATGTTCAGACATAGGTTGTAGTGTGACACATCTCTTGAGCTTTGCTGTGCCAATTTTAAGCGGCGTTGCTCCACATTTGTCTGAGCAGGACAACAGAGATATCAAATTGGGCAAGTTATCAGCATGGGCACTACTTACTGGGGACGTGATATTTTGGCTCTCAACAGTGTCTTTCATCTGTGAAATTAGCCACTTGATGGCGTTACTGCCAAGGATCATGTCATCGGTTTGGCCTGGCACCACTAGAACAGGAATTATCACCTTATAGCCATAAACTGATGCAGTGAGGTCATACATGGCAGAAGGTGTGACCAGATGACCCCCACAGCCAACAATAACAAAGTCCTCAGCAGTTTTCACTTCAATGTTAGGAATAGATTGCGAAATTTTTTTGTTGGCTGTTTCACTTAGAGTGCACGCCATAGAGCCACTATCCAGCAGTGCTCGAAGAACCTGACCACTATCAGTAGACACCTCTGTGTAGAATAGGCTATCAGTTTTTGAAAGCCTTTGCAAGCCTTGCACAATCAGTGTTTTTTGCGGTGGCACTACGCTGCTGTAGGCGTGACACAATGTTTCATAATCATTAATGTCTGACAAATCCAAGGTGGGAGGCTCACTCACTTGATCTGCGCTGTCCTCCCTTGTGCGCAGATCATTCAGTTTCCCTGCTGCAAATGTGGAGAAGGACGTCTCCCCTCCGGGCAGTTGCGTCTTGAATGGCCAGGTAAGTGACAAAGGAAACACAGTCCGTTCTCCCGGCAGTGTGTGAGGGCAGAGTGTGAGCTGTCATTACATATGGAACATGGCATGTCTCTTAAGCCCTCAATCTGTGGAAGTCTGCTGTTGGTATTTGATTTTTTATTGGCTCGAGCATAACCTGGGCCCTGAAGCAAAACTTTCTCTAACATTCCAATCAACCTCTCTAGAGTGGAGGTGTCTTGACTTATAGCTGGTCTCTGTTCTGGGACGTCTGAAACTAATGGAGTGTTAGGGCTAACCTCGACTTTGTTCATGCTGATTTGTCTACTCCTTTCAGTAGAAGACCTGAGTCCCTTCTCCAGGTGGTATTCATCTAGCACTTCCTGAACCTCACGAGCTGACCATTTATCAATCGTCTTGGACCTAAAGGTAAGAGCTAAATCTCTACTGGGGCAATGTCTGATGAACATACGTGTGACTTCAACACTGGGGTTGTCAAACGTTTTACCCTGCTCTCTAAGGCAGCTAGAAGTATCATCAGCAGCTCTGTTCAGTCTGAGCCAGTACTCATAGGGGTCTTCCTGGTCATTTGGCAGTGTAGAATAAAAGTCAGCTAGGGGCATTGAGGAGCAATGGCTTGAGCCAAAATGTTTGCGCAGGAGCCCATAGATGGCCTGTGGGTTATTCTGGACATCAATTTCACCATTTCTTATCCCAAATCTTACAATATCCTTTGCTCTGCCTCTCAAGTGAACAATGATTTCCTCAGCTTGATTTTCCAGCTGAACATTGCTTTTTTTGACGTAATTTTTCATTAATTCCTCCCATTCATCGACAGCCAGTGCATCTGAGCTCTCTCCTCGGAAAACTGGTGGGTCTTTGACTTCTCTCCGAGTGACAAGCTGGACTTGGGAGAGATCTAGCGTGTTGACAGGTAAAGAGGCTTTTGTATTGCATGTTTCTTCATGGCTTTCATGCACAGTAGCTATAGGGCTAGTTGTGTTGAGATGTGACATAATGCTATCAGCCAGCTGCTTCCCTATCTGCTGCACAATGGTGCTCATTTGATCAGCCAGTCTCACATCATCAGGGGGAGGGTTAGGAACTGATGTACTAGTGCACTGTGGTGGTTGTAACTCAATCATAGGCTGACTTTGGGTTGCCATTACTTCCCTATGTCTAAAAGGACAGTGAACAGAATCTTCACCAAAATATGTCTTATCCCCCCCTTGATGGTCACCCAATGAGAATGGAACAGGTGTGCTATGTAGCCCTCTACCTCTACCAATACCTAGGGGAGTCATTTCAGAGGTAGTGAATTTACTGAAACTCATAATGGGACCCTTACTCAAACAAAATGACAGTTTTTAAGTAAATATGGCTGTTAATAACTAAATAAACCTGCCAATCAAATACACTAACGGAGGAAGTTCAGCTCCACAATGATGCAGCGGCAAGAAGACATCAGTCCCGGTCCGGCGTAGTCATGGACGGGTCACGGCACCAATGTGACCTCTGTGTAATGTCTCCTGCCTGATAGAATCTCCCAGACACCGTCAGGTTTGTGGTAACAGCAGGTTTATTTCACATCTGCATCTGAATTCATGACAAAGGATAACAATCGTAGTCATCTCATGTGGACAAACAGCGCATGCTCTATCTCAGGGGAAATCCTCCGTTGCTTTTAGGATTACCCATATGTAAGCTTTACACAAAAGTAAAGTACAGTTTGACACATTGATTTGATCGTATAGTGGATTTTAACTCATATAAACAAAATAATTAAAACAAACCAAATTGTCCCTCTTAATCTTACAATGAGGAAATAACATAAAATTATGTAATTATACAGATTTCCTACAGTTACCTTTCCATTTTATGTTAACAGTTATGTGTAAACAATTATGTAACTTCATTACAATTCAACATACAAGAGGCAGATAAACAGCAGAAAATACCTCAATCTCATGTTCAAACATTACAACGTTTTATAACAACATATGATAATAACATACCTGAATTCATGACAAAGGATAACAATCGTAGTCATCTCATGTGGACAAACAGCGCATGCTCTATCTGGAAAGACGGCATCATATTAAAGTTAGCTATACTGGAGAGACTTTCTATCGGCTATAAAACACATAACCAGATGGTTGACTTCATCTACAACACATATTATTCAATCAAAAAAATCTAGCTTAACTTTTACATGCTTTTCAAGTGAGTTAACATTGTTTAGTCCACGGTTACCTCAGGGGAAATCCTCCGTTGCTTTGAGGATTACCCATAATCCTTCGTCATTACTAGCGTTCGCTGCAGTTACACTTTTATGACAGCAGGTGGCACAATAATCCCATTTAGTAGGATTTAACATGAATCTTAACTATGTTACATAGGCAAGAGTCATACACAGACAGGCAGTCAAAACAAAGAAACAAACAAAGAAACAAAACAGGCAGGGACCAGAGGCAAGAGAGTAATCCAGGGAACAGGGCAAGATATCCAAAAACCAAGCAACAAGAAAACCGGGGGAATGCTCAGAAATGCAGTGTAACACAAACAAGACTTTGCGGTGAGTGAATGAATGAACATGGTATAAATAGACTGAGACTAACAGGGTGATGGGACACAGGTGAATGTAGTCAGTGATAATGAGGTACAGGTGACTGTGATGAGTAATCAGAGATGATGAGTCCGGGCAGTGAGTATGGGAAATGTAGTCTGAGAGTGAACGTGAGTGTCTGATGTGGAGTGCCCTCTGGTGGCTCTCAAGGGCACTCCAGCTAGTGACCGTTACAGTTAGCAACCCTACACAATTTTTTTTTTTTTTATGGGAAAACAGGCATTCTTTTATAAAAAAAAATTAAATAATAATCTTGTTATAGGCTATTGTTTATAAATAATTGATTGAGGAATACTAAGAAGGTTGAGGTCTAACTTTAAAAAATGAACGAGGAGGAGGGTAGTCAATGACGTCCCGGGTCACTAAAGACCCGAGGTATGCGTTTAAGGGTTAACAAATATAACAAAAGTAAATCCAAGCACAGGCAGGAAAACACAGGCAAAACAAAGTACATCCAAACATAACCGAAAACAGAAACAAAAGCAACACACATGATACATCCATCTACTTGGTCAACACCAGACACTGAACAAGGGAAACACTGGGGTTGATGTACACAAGGGGTAATTGGCAAACAAGACACACCTGGAAAAAATCAGTGAACTAATTAACAAGAAAACTACAAACTGATTACAAACATGAACAGAAAGAAACTAGAAATACAATATAAAAGTCCAAACAAACAGGGAACATGTAACATAATTAATAGGAATGAATGTTCCTTAAAGCTGCAGTCCGTAACTTTTTTGGGTTAAAACTTATCCAAAATAAATTTTTGAGCAAGTACATAACCAGTCAGTAGGGATGGGGAATTGAAGCCTCATGAATCCCTGAGGCTTTCCCCTGACTGTTCCGGGAAAAGATTCAAAGCTTCGAGAGTGTCGAGAACTGGTTGAGAACCGCGCCATCTGGTGGTTATTTAAAATAAAGCAGCCAGAAGCCTGTGTTAGAAGCTCTGGCAGATGAAGCAACCACAACACACTCCATAGTTTCAATGTTATGTGTACAAATAAAAGCCTTACATGTTTGTGTTTGATTTGTTCATTAAATAAATTCATTTTCCCATTAAAGTGTGACAATAAAATATAATATAAGCTTATATGATTCAACAAGATTTAATGTAGGCCTACTCACTCTCACTCTCTCTCTCTCTCTCTCTCTCTCTCTCTCTCTCTCTCTCTCTCTCTCTCTCCACACACACACACACACACACACACACACACAAAATGAATAAGGACATTGTCTGATATCATCTGTAATTAAATGTGCTTATGACACTAGTTACTGATAGTGCTTAACTGTAGGAATGACAGAAAGGTGATAAAGTGTTTAATTATATTTATTATTTTTGGCTGTTGCCATTGCTCTAAATACAAACCCTTCACCAAACACCAACACCCTATCCCTTCCCCCCTAATCCCACCTTAAACCATACCAACACCAAATGACCTAAAATCACCAAAAAATGCAAAGATTTTATAATAACAAAAAGACACAAAAACAACAAAAAATAATAGCCTAAGTAATGAAAAATAAATGTTGGTTATTTAAATGTAATATATTGATTAACTTTCAAAGTACAGCACTCTCCTCACAAACCCATCAACCAGACTGAGGCAACAATGACTCGTTAAATACGATCTGGAGTTCGAGCCTTCTGACACCCAAAGCGAAACGCGCACGTGATTTGACAGAAAGTGAGGCTTCGTTTGTCATCGATCACGTGACTCTAGTAAACCGATACACGCCCCGATACGGGGCTTCACTAGAAATTGTGTCGCTTGTGTGATACGCGCATCGAAGCTTCAGTGTCATACGTAACATATACCAGCCAGTGTTCAAAACGATCTGCTTGCCTTAGCTTGATTCTAAACGGTAAGCTTGTAATAATGTTTTTAATTCCAGTGGTACTGGTGGATTTCCGCGGGAAATTCAAGTATGCCTTTGCATCATTACGTCACATCTGTACACATAAAGAAGTGAGGATGTTGGAGGTGGAGATTTATAGCCTTTTCTCATAGCACTTGGTATAATTAAACGAATCAATTTGATGGCGGATCCAGAAAGGTTCAAACGACAATCGCCAGTGACAACTGGAGATTCACCCGTTGAAAAATGCAAAAGACTTCGGAGTGGCTATATACAGAAAAAAAGTGACTGCAACCGGGCCCATGCGAAAACAGGATAAATATCGGAAGGGCATTAGTCACGCAATGCTGATGCTGTTAACATTAACAATTTGAGAACAAAGTATAATTTGCACGGTTTGACGTGATATGATAAGCGATCGTTAGATTTAATCAGAGTGATTTACTGCAATGCTTTTTTCCCCTTAGTTGGTCAGAACAAAAGTGGATGTTACTTACTTGTTCAGATGACATTTTCCGGTGAAAATTCTTATGTTGGTCATACTTCCAAAAAGTAAAATCTGTGATTCCGAATGACAGTAGGCCTATCCACACCAGCACGGTGATTGACTGCCGCACATTCTCCTCAAAACATTTGATTCATCCGCGCTGTGCCATGCCGAGGCACAACCCATGTAAAGTTGATAATTCTGCGAATAACTGCAATTGCAGATTTCGAACAGAGATGGCGACAAAGAGGAAAACCTACGGACTGCAGCTTATTACCAGCTTATTACATTACCATTTGCATATCCAAAGAATTCTTAATCTATTAGAAAAATGGAATATGTCATTTGTTTACAATTATGCTCAAATAGAAAATTACAATTCATTGATTGTGGTTGGATTACAAAAAATTGTTAGATACAGGGGGTGCTCATTTTACCTCATTCTCTCTTATTCAAATAATACACCAAAATTTGCTTACATTTCATAATATTCTGTAGCAAATAGCATTCATAAACACACTAATGAGTGGGAGAATCTTATGCAAACACAATTTGTATGAGCACAGATATTTATAGTTCCCCATGAACAGAAGAAAAACAGATGAAAGTCAGGCTTGTCACTGTTGGGATCAAATGAGAAAATTCTTTAGCCTATTTTGCATGCTCTTTCATCAATAGAGGTATGGTGTTTCTTTCAATCATTTTTAATTCTATTGACTTTGTTACAATACACACACACCAAATGCAAGATTTGTTATTAACCTTTTCTCAAGTCTTAATATTATGTGTTGTTCTGTTCATTTGAACTTAATTTGCTTAACTAACTCATTCATTTTTGTTTTGTTTTCCAGCTCTGTACAACCATGTGTAATTCATCTGAACAAATCGACAATTCAACCTCCATATTCGATGAGACTCCAACGTGGTTCATGTACTGCCTTTGTCAGGGATATTTTGGCGCTCGTATCATTATTATCAATACAGCATTATCCTTATTTGTGGGAACACCGATTTATTGCTGGTCCTTGTTTCTCCATGGGAATGTCAAACCCAACTTGGTGTTTCCACTGAATGTTACTATAGTGGAGCTAGTGCTTTGTTTTCAAAGCTTTGTAGACTTAATTGATACCTATTATCTCTCAATGGCAAGCTATAAATTTGCTTTGTTTCTCATTGGTCTCTGCTGGACTGTCAGACCTCTTCTCCAGATCTGCATGTGCATTGAACATTACCTGGCAGTGATTCAACCAATAACATTCCTGAGATATAAGGGCATTCAGTGCAGGATTGCAATGGCAGCGGCAGCTTGGCTGATTGGAGTGGGCAACAGCTTTAGGTTCATTTTCTCTGGAAATAACTTTTTTCCAGATCATATATTCGTTTTGGTTTTCTGGATTGCAGTAATAATAGCCTCTTTTTGCTGCATCTCTGTCCTTTGCGCTCTGAAGCGTCCAGGACCAGGTAATCGCGAGAATGAAGAGACGACAGAGAAAGACAGACACAATAGAACTGACAGAGGCAGAGCTGTTGAGAACCAGCAGAAAAGGAAGGCCTTCAGAATCATCTCTCATATTTTAGTGTCTATCCTGGTTTGTTATTTACCTCACGTAGTAGCTTATTTTACGATCATAGCTAATATTGATAAGGAGACATATTTGTGTAGCATTTTCCCGTTTAGTTTGTCCATCTCTGTGATTACTGTAATAATGTCACCATTATTCAGGATGTATTGTGAAGGCAATCTGAAGCACATAATGTGTATAAGCTTAGAGGACAAATAAAAAGCAAATAAGACAAATTGAAAAAAAGAAATATCTAAGAGCTTCAATAATTATTAAATTTTAGATTTCAGCCCAAGCCATCACTGATCCACCCGTGCTTTACTCTGGGCAGCAACAGTCTGGGTGTTTAGCTTCCTTGGTTCTACACTCTTCTACACTCCGTAACTCCCATGGATGTGGGAAAGATAGTTAAGTTGAACTCATCAGAGAACAATACATGTTTCACATTGTCCACAGCCCAAGATTTGCAGTGTAGGCACTATTGAAACTGATATTTGTCCCTGGTACAAGTGACCAAAGTTTTGACTATAGCAGCCCAGCCATTAATATTGACTCTGTGAAGCTCCCGACTAAGAGTTTTGGTGGAAACGATTGGTTTTGGACATCACTTTCAGACAGCTTGCGTCGACAGTTATTCCTGTTGGATGTTGTTCGTCTTATGTGGTGGTATGCCGACATTACCCTGGATACCATAGTTCTTGATACACCGCAAAGTTGAGCCAGCGAGACGCGCACCAACAATTCGTCCTCTTTTGAACTCTGATATGTCTCCAATTATATTGTGTGGATTGCAATATATTATGTACAGCTGTGCTATAGCTCTGCTAATTCAACCTTCACATTCTGCTTTCACTGATCGAATGCAAAATCAGTGAAGATTGTTGTGAATCCTCCAACACTATATTGGCCTACACTATATTGGCCAACACTATATTGACCAACACTATATTGGCTATATATAAAAAGTATAATAAACAGGAAACTAATAAACCTACTGTTTTAATTTATATTTGTTGAAAATGGCATTGCAAGGAATCACTTGAACTTTTGTGTCTGCATGTTTGGTGCATGTGCGTGTGTATTTGAGAGAGAGAGAGGGTGACTGAACTTTTACCATACAATACAATACAATATTTCAATAAAAATAACAAACAAAATTGTAATGTATTTTAGGTCTATGTAGTAAGGGGATAGGTCTCACTATGTAAGGGATAATCTACATTCAGCCTGTCTGTTTGTCACGTGGCTATTGCGAAATAAATAAATGCATAAGTGGACATGAAATATTGATTTATGAATAATAGGCTATGTGGTAATGTGTCTGGTAAAGCTTCTGCTTTAAGTCCATTATAATGTCTAAATCGGCCTAGCAACAAGACAAACACTGCAACAATACAGTAGCCTGATTTTAATTTTGAGGTCCTCTGAGGTCAATTTCACTTCAATCAATAATGGCATCTGTGTTTGTTTGAAACAAGAGAGATCGGTGTGATACATGAGACATGAACAATTGGGCTGGCCGGTCACGGGTTTTAGTTACTTCATTTGAGTGTTTTTTATATAGACTGACATTTCAGAAAAATATGGCATTCATTTTTGAATTGAGAAATCAAGAAATCAAGACCTGCTCCAAGACCCAATAGCTATTGTCTGAGTTGTGAACGAATCATTCTTTGGAGCTGATTCTATTCAATGGCCCAGTTTCCAAATACCACCTAATAATAATGCATTTGTAAATTCGACTGATATAATTGCAGCAGTTTACAATTCATTTTTCAGGAAAAAGTTAAAGGGTTTGTTCACCCAAAAATTAACATTCATCATTTACTCACCCTCATGTCGTTCCAAACCTGTAAGACTTTAGTCAGAAAGCAAATGAAGATATTTGTAATAAAATCTGAGAGATTTCTTTCCCTTTATTAACAGCTACACAACCATGACTTTGACGCTTCAAAAAGTTCATAAAGAGATCGTAAAACAAATCTATATGAAATTGAGCAGTTTAGTCCGAATTTTCTGAGGAGACTCGATCGCTTTGAATGATGAACAGGTTGAATTTAGGCATTCACATTTAAACATTGATCAGCAAACATAAACAGAAGCTCAAATGTGCTGTGTAACACACGAGAATGAACCTCATTTGTTCTCACACGTCAAGCGAACATGCTTGAGCTTCCGTTTACCAGATCTGATGTGTGCGTTACTGAATGTTTATATTTGAATAAAAGCCTAAATTAAATCTGTTTATCATATAAACACTGTTTATATGTAGACTGTGTCTCTTCAGAAAATTTGGACTGAAGTTCTCAATTCAAATATGAATTAATTTTACAATGTCTTTATGAACTTTTTGATGTGTCAACGTGCTATTTGTGTAGATGTCAGCAGCCATGTCACCCTGTAGCCCAAGACCGGTTGTCCACTGAAGCTAAGCAGGGCTGAGCCTGGTCAGTACCTGGATGGGAGACCTCCTGAGAAAACTAGGTTGCTGCTGGAAGAGGTGTTAGTGAGGCCAGCAGGGGGTGCTCACCCTGTGGTCTGTGTGGGTCCTAACGCCCCAGTATAGTGATGGGGACACTATACTGTCAAAGAGCATCCTTTGGATGAGACGTAAAACTGAGGTCCTGACTCTCTGTGGTCATTAAAAATCCCAGGATGTCTTTCGAAAGAGTATAGGTGTAACCCCGGCATCCTGGCCAAATTTGCCCAGTGGCCTCTGTCCATCATGGCCTCCTAATCATCCTCATATACTGATTGGCTTCATCACTGTCTCCTCTCCACCAGTAAGCTGGTGTGTGGTGGGTGTTCTGGCGCAATATGGCTGCCGTCGCATCATCCAAGTGGATGCTGCACATTGGTGGTGGTTGAGGAGATTCCCCCCCTTCTATGTAAAGCGCTTTGAGTGCTGAGAAAAGCGCTATATAAATGTAATGAATTAGATAGTGAAGCGACAGAAATAGTTCAGATTTCGTAAAAAATTGTATATCACACAAATATCTTTGTCAAAAAAAAATTTGATTGACTATTTTCAGTTGTTGTTTCAGTTATATGTAAATATACTTCATGAATTATTTCCATAGTAGTCTAAAACATAATAAACAAATATGCTAAGGACAAAAATAAGTTATTTTGTCAAACCTATGCTTTAAAAATGCTGCATTATAAAAAGTAAACTATTTTTCCATGTATAAACATACAAGTGAATTTGATTGAAAAAGTAGCTATATTTTATATATTTTAGCTGATCAATGTACAAGTGAAACCAACAAATTGCATTACATTTATCTCTAGCAGGTATTCAATACAGACAGTGTACACTCAAAATACAAATAGTTTTTTCCAATTAGTTTTATTTTCCTTTAGTTGTCACATTATGCATTTCAGATATGTGCGTCATTGTATTGGCTATCCTGACTAAGATGTAATAAATATTATTTGTTTACTCTTTAATTACTCCTTGACTATAAGCTTAAAACTCAGTTTATTATACAATATTTGATGCAATCAGATAAGTAACCGCATTGCATTATATTTATCACCAGCAGGTATATTGTCACGTCCCTTTCCTTTTTAAAAAATCTAAAAATAATAAAGAATTGTAAAAGTGAAGCTCTTATAGGTATCTCTGTTTTTCAGTGTCGTATTTGCTTTTTTTTTGTTTTGTTCTCTAAACCTAAAAAAAACGCATGATGTGTTTCAGGTGGCCTTCACTGTACATCCTGATTAGTGGTGAAAGTGGTACAGTAATCATAGTGACACACATAATAATCGGAAGAGCTGTACATATGTATAACTGACTACTGACTTTAGCTTTGTGCATAAAATAAGCTACTACCTGAGGGATGTAACAGATCAAAATAGACACTAAAATATTATAGATGATTCTGAAGGCCTTCCTTTTCTGCTGGTTCTCAACAGCTCTGCCTCTGTCAGTTTTATTGTGTCTGTCTTTCTCTGTCATCTCTACATTCTTTCGATCTCCTGGTCCTGGACGCTTTAGGGCACGAAGGACAGACACACAGCAAAAGGTGATTATTATCACAGCAATGCAAAAAAGAATCAAGAATATATCATCTGGAAAAAAGTGTGTTCTAAATAAAATGATCCTTAAGGCGTTTCCCACTCCAATCAACCAAGCTGCCACTGCCAATGCAATCCTGTACTGAATGCCCTTATATCTCAGGAATGTTAGAGGTTGAATCACTGCCAGGTAATGTTCAGTGCACATGCAGATCTGGAGAAGAGGTCTGACAGTCCAGTTGAGACCAACAAAAAATATAACCAATTGATAGTTTGAGCTTAAACCAGTGTAGGAAAGGATTAATTCTATAAAGCAAAAAAAACAATAAAACAGCTCAAGTACAGTAAGGTTCAGTGAAAACACAAAGTTGGGCTTTATTATCTTAAGAAACACCCAGAGGGACCAGCAATTGATCGGCATTCCCAAAAATAAGAAAAATGCTGTAAAGGTAGTAATGAGAAGACTTCCCAAGTGTTCTTGACAAATGCATTTCCACTGTAGAGCTTCCTCATTCACTGAGATTGAATTGTTGCTTTGAAAGGATGAATTGCACATGGTTCTACTAATCTGGGGAAGAAGAAATGAAGTAGATTCAAAAATATAAGCAAAGTTAATACAAATTAAAAGAAAGTCCTAACTGTATTATTTTGGTTACACTAATAATCCATACTATAATTAACTTTGCAACTACGTGTCGGGTTTGTTGTTAGATTGGATTAGATTGTTAGGGTTAGTAGAATAAGTTGACATGTAGTTGCAAAGTTACTTATAGTCAGTAGAATGTATGTTGGGGGACCATCAAAGTAAAGTGTTAGCAGATAATAAGCTGACAGTCTCCATATACTGTAATAACTGGTAGTTGGCATATAGTTGCAAAGTTACTTATAGTTAGTAGAATGTCTAAAGTGGACTATCAAAATAAAGTGTTACCATAATTTCTAAAAAGGACTGATTTCTGGATCAGACTTTGCAAATATTTTGCCACTATTAGATTGTGTGAAATGTCATACCTTGGTTGATGAAACAGAATGCAAAATACACTAAAGAATTGTTTCGTTTGATCCGAACAACGACGAGCCACCGAAAGTGTCTGACTTTATTTTATCCATTCATAAGACAATGTCTGTGCTCATGCATATTGTGTTTGCATAGGATTGTCCTTGTTTTTTTTACCCACGTGATTAACGTTTGCTTATGAATATCAATATTTGCAACAGCATATTATGAAAAGGTGCAATATTTGAATTAAAAATTATGGTCCTGTATTTTGACATTTAGTCTGAATTTACAGAAGTATAATTGATATTTTCAGTAGGTGTACTTTTTTCGGAGAGGGTCACCCATAAACATGTTATCAAACTGGTAGACATTTTGCCATAAATTAATTAGACAGGTAGACAGTTTATATGCATAAATTAAACTTAGTTTAGCTTTCCTTTAACCATTAAAAAAGTTTGTTCTTTATAGTATGAATGCAACCAGGATGCATTACATTTGTCATTTTGTCATTGTCATGTGACCTACAGTGTCAGTTGTTTCACTTGACAGTGTTTCACAATTTCTCTCCTATTACCACTATGCCTCATGAGATAGTAAAGTGTTCATCAGATACGCACTTCAGAATCTCACTAGACTTAGCAGGTCATCCAAAATGTTTTTGCTTATACTGTTAATTCTGATATACTCTGTTTTTTTTATACATGTTATCAATTACATCATTACTCCAGTTTTCTGTTCCAGTCTTGCTCTGGCTGAAAGTGCAACCGGTCCTACTCGACCCGCTCCAAGCTGGATTTCAACCGGTGTCTCCAGCGTGGAAGGCGGGCGCGCAAATTTGCATTTGAGGCCAGGGGAGTGCAGTTTACACACACAGCTCTTACTGGCCTACGTCCGTTAGACTCACCCCTCTTAGTCTCACTCCCATCCGGGTCAATGGCACCAAATGTAGGCTAAGCAGTCCTACTCGACCCGCTCCAAGAGGGATTTGAACTGGGGTCTCCGGCGTGGAAGGCGGGTGTGCTAACAAAGTCCTACTCAGTCCTACTTGACATACTCCAAGCGGGATTCGAACTGGGGTCTCTGGTGTGGAAGGCAGGCGTGCTATAACAAAGATGCCTTGCGGCCAGGGGACTTCGGTTCGAATCCAGCTCAGAGTGGGTTGAGTAGGATCGGTTGCATTTTTGAGGCCAGGGGAGTGACGTTTACAGCCACAATTCTTACTGGCCTTCATCCATTACAAAAGGATAACAGTATAGTAACAGTATAGTGATACAGGAGAGAGCACTTAAAACTCATCAGATTTAGAGGAAAATTAAATTATTTTCTTTCAAAAAAGGTGGCGTAAGAATATGATATTGTATTAATATTTTTCAAAATGTGCGTGCTTTTGAACTAAAAGCCTTAATGAAGTTGTTTTATGCAGTCCTGTGATCACAAAGCAGAAGCAAAACATCCTTGTATAAGAACGGCAATACAAAAGTTGTTGATTCTATCCTGAATAGGGATGATACCCACTATCAATTTGATAGATATTAGAATTTCCTTGTATAAGAATAATGGGTGAAACAGAATCCGAGAAGTCCAGCTTTATGAAACCTTCAATCCTGTGATCAAGTCATTCATGCTAAACCACTCTTTGATGCTTGATCCTTAAAAATACAGTGATGATCATCAGTCGTTTTATTGTGTACTTAATATTGTTAATATAATCAAGTGTGTAAGAGAGAGTGTGTGACTGCAGAGGTGCTCAGAAGGAAATGGTAGGGGGTGGTGTTGGCAGGGCGAGCAGGGTCAGGGGGATGAAAACATACTGAGAAGAAAGAATGTGTTACAGTGTGTGTCTGGCCATGTGAAGAGTGGGGATGAGATTTACTGAAGGCGACAACAGACATTTTGCTCTCGGAGTCAATAATCTGGATGTACTTTGTAGTTTTTAGTGTTTTTGTGCTATGATACTTAATCAAGAGGAACAGTTAAAAAAATCTGAAGTTTAAAGATTGACCCAATAATGAAGAATTCAATCCGAAGGAAAACAACCTCCAGCTCAACTATAGCTAAAGCCAACATGTGAGTAGGGATAACTTTATATCTCCCTTTTGTATCTCATATTTACGACTTTATGTCTCGAAATTAATTTTGTTGCCTCAAATTTACAACATATTATGTATATATATATATATATATATATATATATATATATATATATATTGGCACTTAGAGGCTTTTGCATCTGAACTCTTCATATATATATGAAGAGTTCAGATGCAAAAGCCTCTAAGTGCCATCTGAAATGTTCTTCTAGAATGAACATTTTTATCAAGCTCGTATATTTAAGTTCAGTAATTTCACTTAAATGACAATTAATAGGTCATTTTCATTGCCATGTAAGTGAATTTACTGAACTTAAATATACGAGCTTGATAAAAATGTTCATTCTAGAAGAACATTTCAGATGGCACTTAGGCTTTTGCATCTGAACTCTTCATATATATATCTTTTTTTTTTTCTTTTTTTTTTTTTTTGAGGTTAATATATCCATTGATACATAACTTTTCCTTATGCAAATGTATCGCTAGTTAGAACAGTGGCAGTCAGATAGCAAGATATATTTACCTGAAATAAAATGGCATTATTATGCATTATAATAGTTTGGTTTTGTTTGTTTGTTTAATATTTATTTGTTTACTTTCAACTGAAAATCGGTCCTAAAATTGTTTTCACATACAACACCCAGTATAAGAGGCCATCAGTCAAAAGTCACTAATCACAAGCACAAAAATGTATGACGTGATCTGTTTTGATGCCCATGGAACATCTTGTCACCTGTTGCATTCCATTTTTAACATCCATTATGAACTTAAATAGGACAAGTGTGTCAAGGTCTTGAATTTGTCCTCAAGTCAAAGTCACATTCATGTTATCTTGCTGTCTCTTGTTGTCCACGGGCTAACAACAGGCTGTTAAGTCTTTAGTTTTATTCCCACATTGCAAAAAAATACTTCTTAGTTTGTTTACCACATACTTTATATTCAACTGGATAATATGATATTTGCTTTCAATTCCTGGGTTATGCCAATTAAGGTTTATTCCACCACACAATATAAACAATTATATATATATATATATATATATATATATATATATATATATATATATACATACATATATATATATATATATATATATATATATATATATATATATATATATATATATATATATATATATATATATATATATAATTATTATTTATTTATTTTAAATTTATGAGTGCATTTTTGAACAAAACATTTTAGACCATTAGCATAGTGGCGGGCGTGTTGAAATGTATGGGTGAAGCAGGATTCCTCTTTCTGACCTTGTCCAATACAGTTCCTCATGGGGTACATAACTCAAATATTCAAGCACAGACCTCAGAGGTTATACTGATCTGGGTAACCTCTTTGAGGGTCATGTACCAGAGAGACAGGATTCCCCCCACCTCTAAAGTTGTTGCATTTAGCTGTAACAGAGACCAGCATTTTTCAGGCGAGGCTTCTGTAATTCAGTACGTTTGGCCTTTTCGAGGTGCTGGGTCATTAACATATCTACGAGTTAACAACATAGATACTTCTGGTCTCAGAATATGCTAAGACCCTATATCCTAGTAATACAGAGCAAAGGTATTGTGCTAAGTTGTGCTTCAGAGGTATTTTTGCTTAGTTTTGGGTTGCCCTTGCCTTGACTGACCAGCATGGGCTGTTCCCATGTCCCCACCTTCCAGGAATGAAGACAGCATGATGAATATCTATGCAGGAGTTGTAAATCAGATTAGCTTATTAACTTAGCACCATCTGCTGAGCAACATACCATTACTGCAGTAAAAACAAAAACAAAAATTGTAAAAGTGCAATTATGATCATATAAATTACATTTTCATTACATCTCTTGCTATTAGTCCCAGGAAGTTGTTGAATTATTGAATCTGTTGACTATGTGAATCTGAACATACTTCTGGGAGTGATCCTGCATCAGATGAGCATCTAAAAATAAGATTTACCTAAATAGATGTGTGACCGATGAGTGAGAGAGACAGAGTGAGAAGGCTCAAATTATTTCATTAGGAAAGCAAGCTTGTGGTTGTTGATTCTCGTTACACTTGGTATTTCAGTTATAGGCCAGGTGGATCTGAGAGCGCACTCAGGAACATGCTGATCTTCTATTAAATTAGATGATGCTGTTCAGCTTATCTAAGAAATTCTCCAATAACAGAATGCATAAATGCCTCTATGTTAGCATATCTTTGTTATCTAACCTCAGACACACTATTCATATGATGTCCACACTTAGTCAGCTTTTTTTATTATTGAAAACAAACCTTTTTGAAAACGCTCTTCAAAGTGGATCAATTTGAAAACGCTGTTTTCGCGTTGTAGTGTGGACTGTCAAAATGGAGTTATTTAAAAACAATGCCATAAGTTTAGTCATGTGACGCATACAGTATAGGCCACCAATAGATATTCATGTTTAGGCCACCGGTATTGTGTCTGTTATGTGCTATTCACTTTCACACTGTTGTTAAAATATGTTACTTTGCACACTCTTCATATCACAGTCCTGCAAAGATAACAGAAAATGTACTCACATGCTGTCCTGCGGCAATAGCTACAGGCTATGACTGAGAGCAGTTGCGTTTTGGACCAAACATAAAACACACTGAGTCAGTGTGACCAAGACACATCAGAGAATGGTGAAATATTTTGCTAAATAAAATGATCCTGCCAGAAGAATTGCGCGATAACTTTATTATTTATTTGTTCGTCTGTATCATCTCAGCGAGCTTCCATGAGGTTTTACGCATGCGCAGTAAGGTGAATTTAGCGTTTTCCGACGTTTCAGTATGGATGAGAAACTTTTGGAAAACGCCTGAAAACGCTAGTGGACTGAGAGCGTTTTCAAACGAAAACGCCATTATCAAATGTATCCGGATGTAGTCTGATTGCTATCACTATCAGGATGTTAATAGATAGAGTAGCCTATAACAAAAAGTGTTTATGTAAACATTGCGTACACCTTTAAGATTTTAAGAACACTAAATGCACATTCAATACAATTTATCTCTTTTTTTTTCACATGGGTAAACATGATTGGAAAAGTATTTCTGAGATCTAACAATGTAGCCTAATTTCTCACAGGATATAGATTTTATATTTTTTTTATTGTTGATAAAGGTACTTATTTTTGAATGTCACTTTAGCAGATATTGCTCTGTATATTATCTGTTGTCCTTTAAACCAAGTTTGAACTGTGAACAGGTGTGCACTCTCTTGAACATATTTTTTAATAATGCGTCATTCAGGTTGTCAAACCCTCTTTTAAAAATATAATTATTAATCGGATGACACATTATTAAAAAATCTGTCAAGAAGAGTGCACACACACATGCAGGGAGCTATGGTGGCTGTGAAATTATGGCAGCTGTGTGGTACTTTACACTAGACAAATGTCTTTCACCTCTTACTCATGTTACGAGGACATGCTGTCACAGTGTTATTAATTATACAGAACGTAATTAAGTGAACACATGCCTGAGTGAAAGCCTCCATGAAGTTGTCTTTTCATGCTCTGTGGAGAATAGTCATCCATTCATTACTCTTTAAAGTATTTGTTTATGCATGTTTAACACCGGAGAACTATTTCACAGTTTGCTTGGAAGCTAAACGTTGAGCCCCAGTCATGGATTGATGGCCTAGTTGAAAGGAAAAGCTTTTCAATAAATGTAATTTGAATAATTTGAGTCAAGAGAGTCAACAACAAATAATTAATGATAAAATTAAATAAAACAAGAGGGGAAAAGGTTTCAAGGTGTCAAATTCTTAAAGGTCCCATGACATGAAATTTCCACTTTCTGAGGTTTTTTAACATTAATATGAGTTCCCCTAGCCTGTATATGGTCCCAAAGTTTCAAAAAATTTTAATCGGTGTAAATCGAGCTTTTGCTATTTTTCTCTGCCTTTGAGAAAATGGAAGCTCAACCGGGCTGATCGTGAATCTCCTCTTTATGACGTCATAAGGAGAAATGTTACCTCCCCTTTCTCTGCTTTGCCCGCCCAGAGAATATTTCTGCCCATGAGAAAATGAGCTAGGAAGTAGAACGCGCGTGCGCGATTTTAGTTTGTCCACGAGAGATATCATGGCTTTTGAGCGAGCGAAGCATAATAATTGTTCAATAATTGGATGTACAAATGAACATCGAATGGTCAATACAGAGCTGGGCTTGCTGAACGTCAGACAAGTAAGTCAACAAATTATATATTGTGTGTTGCTTTACTGTTTATGGTTACCTAGCTTCTTACACATAGAATGTGGCTGTCACATTAGCTATGCAGCTATGCAGTTACTTGTGCTAATGTAAAGGTAGACAGCATCAAGTTACACATACTGTAACGCGAGTGTTGTACATTTCTTTGTTATTTGGATAACCGTTTTCCTGTTGGTTATATGCGCGATATCCGCATTTCAAGATCGCAGAGCTTGATGTAATTGTAATAAGATAAATTACAGACGTTACAGATCTCTCATGAAAAGGCAACAGTAGGTTCGCGTTAGCTACATGATGATAACTGTAAACCATCCGAATAAAGTACCGTATCCAGACTAATATTTTAAACTAACCATTCGGAAACGTCCGGCTGGAGCCGCTGAGTTGCAACTTCTTCATCCGTTGCTTCTCCATCTGGATCAGATTCTGGGTCAAACTGAAATGCTTGAACGACTGCGTGTCTTCGTGCCATTGCAATATATCCAACATAAACAAACATGCATGGTATCGTTGCGCAAGATGGTCAAGGCCACACCCACCCTCCACCTTGCGCCGCCTTTCTCCTCCTCATTAGTATTTAAAGCTACAGACACCGAAACTGCCCGTCTGAAGGAAGCTCATTCTGGGACTGGCTTGTAGTGGCTATAATTCTGCACCGAGGCTGAATTTTTGGAAAGAGATTTCAGATACAGCACTAAGGACCACTAAGGACTATATTAAAGCCTACAAAAAGTAGCATGTCATGGGACCTTTAAAAATGTAGTGTTCATGCTGATAAGTGTTCAAGTGTAATATAATTTTCAGGAAATTTTTCAATTTAGTGACAAAATTTTGTGAAAATGTGGTTTAAAAATACAGCAACAAAAAAATACACATGCACACATCTTAAAACATTGTTTTCAAAGATGTTTGTAAATATATTTGTCAAGGATATATATATATATATATATACAGTGGGGAGAACAAGTATTTGATACACGGCCGATTTTGCAGGTTTTCCTACTTACAAAGCATGTAGGGGTCTGTCATTTTTATCATAGGTACTCTTCAACTGTGAGAGACAGAATCTAAAAAATCCAGAAAATCACATTGTATGATTTTTAAATAATTAATTAGCATTTTATTGCATGACATAAGTATTTGATACATCAGAAAAGCAGAACTTAATATTTGGTACAGAAACCTTTGTTTGCAATTACAGAGATCATACGTTTCCTGTAGTTCTTGACCAGGTTTGCACACACTGCAGCAGGGAATTTGGCCCACTCCTACCAACCAGTGAGAATTTCGGCTCTCACAGACCTGTTAGTTTTTCTTTAAGAAGCCCTCCTGTTCTCCACTCATTACCTGTATTAACTGCACCTGTTTGAACTTGTTACCTGTATAAAAGACACCTGTTCACACACTCAATCAAACAGACTCCAACCTCTCCACAATGGCCAAGACCAGAGAGCTATGTAAGGACATCAGGGATAAAATTGTAGACCTGCACAAGGCTGGGATGGGCTACAGGACAATAGGCAAGCAGCTTGGTGAGAAGGCAACAACTGTTGGCGCAATTATTAGAAAATGGAAGAAGTTCAAGATGACGGTCAATCTTCCTCGGTCTGGGGCACCATGCAAGATTTCACCTCGTGGGGCATCAATGATCATGAGGAAGGTGAGGGATCAGCCCAGAACTACACGGCAGGACCTGTTCAATGACCTGAAGAGAGCTTGGACCATATTCTCAAAGAAAACCATTAGTAACACACTACGCCGTCATGGATTAAAATCCTGCAGCGCACGCAAGGTCCCCCTGCTCAAGCCAGCGCATGTCCAGGCCCGTCTGAAGTTTGCCAATGACCATCTGGATGATCCAGAGGAGGAATGGGAGAAGGTCATGTGGTCTGATGAGACAAAAATAGAGCTTTTTGGTCTAAACTCCACTCGCCGTGTTTGGAGGAAGAAGAAGGATGAGTACAACCCCAAGAACACCATCCCAACCGTGAAGCATGGAGGTGGAAACATCATTCTTTGGGGATGCTTTTCTGCAAAGGGGTCAGGACGACTGCACCGTATTGAGGGGAGGATGGATGGGGCCATGTATCGCGAGATCTTGGCCAACAACCTTCTTCCCTCAGTAAGAGCATTGAAGATGGGTCGTGGCTGGGTCTTCCAGCATGACAACGACCCTGAACGTTCTGAACTTGATAACCTACAGCGAGAGCCCTTGCTGAACTCAGAATAACAGGGCTGGATCCCCTCCTTCTCTTTGGAGGCGGAAATAGAGTGTTGATACGGATGGAGGTGATAGGCCACTGAAGACTCTATCGCTGGGGGTCCGGCCAGCCCCAGCTCTCCCATTCCCTGAATCTCCAGCTTAGAACATCCCTTGGTCGGGAGCTTGCTCTTAAAGGGGCTACCCCAATGGCGGGACATCTCCTTCATGCACGCCGGCATGGCGGGTAGGAGTTGTCTCGCTGTGGTTTGAGCAGGCGGTAGCCTTTTTCCGTCATAAAGGTCCCTCTCTGCTCCTTCTGCATCCTGCGTCGCGGGCCACGCTAGGCCCAGTTTAGCCGCGGCTCACTTGCACACCTCGTGCAGGTTACCGTCTGCCTGAGAGCCCGAGTCAGTCGTGCAAGGGGGTCTAGACTGTTGGACAGGGAAGAGAGAGTTTTCTTCCTCCTCCTCGTCATCCATGTCCAAATCGAGGAGGTCAGAGTTAGCATCGCCCTCTGCGTCCTCGTCTCCCGGCTCCTCCTCCTCGTGTGCGAGAAGGCCATCGAACAAAGGAGGCATATCCGGGGATCCGGCTTCCATCATATCAGCTCGCGTCTGATGGTCAGTAGCCTTAGGTTTCGCGGCAGCTCCGGACAGACATGGGTCTTGCTGACTAGCCACCGCAACTCTCAGCCTTCTCTCCAAAATTTTCACCGGCATTGACGCACAGTGAACGCACGTTTGCGGGTCCACGAGCGACGTTTAAGCGTGCATAGCGCCCATACAAACGATGCACATGGGATGGGGGTCCCTGCCCGAGACGGTTGCTCCGCATGACGCTGGACACGGGCGGGGTGCAGGCTCCCTGCTTTTCGACTCATTCCCTTTGGCGGGGGTAATGACTGTCGACATAGCAGCTGAAGAGAGAAAGAGTGATTCAATGACTCGTCACGACACGTTAGTCTGAAGGTTCACTAGGGTAGTTAGCCCTTTTCACGGCTCGCCTTAACGCGTAAAGCTTAAGGATGGCTTGACGCCACTGAAAAACCTACCGCCGTAGTTTAACACGCGATAGAACAGAATAGCTCGCCTTGACGCGGACACTATTCCGTGTGACACTCAACACAGTCCAATCCACTGATGTCGCGTTCGGTGGCGTAATCCAATGACGGTCCGCCTGTTGAACTGTTCAGCGAAATCAGCGACGAAGTCGGACGTGCTGAGAGAGCTTGTTGTAGTCCCTCACGGGAAGAAAGCGAGAATGACTTCGTTAGGGGTCGACCTGAGTGATATAGGTGGGGGCGGAGCCTGATCTCAGGTCGACCTGTCTGTCAAAGACAGACGTGGTGGCATAGGAGCTTCCGTAGTTGGTCACGCCCAAAGCAATTCCCATAGTGAAACACCGAGCGAAGTTAGAAAAAGAACATTATACGTTAGTTCATTGACAGATTGATGTTACAGCTTATGGTCATGAAAAACTTTTTTTCGGTAAATGTAGGCTTGTCCGTGATACGTAACGTTATCTATGCAGTGTTAGGTACAACTGTCAAGGCTGAAGCGCTAAAATTTTACTGATCTGTTTAAAAAATAACCAGTCTGTGAGACTATGACAGTTATTAGGCATATAAACAACACATAAGTTACTCAGACAGGAGCTAATACCTTTTTCAATGTTCTCGTTTATAAAGCAGTCTGGTGAGAAATGATTCGCGCAAACATGAAAGCATTGACGTTGATCGTGGGGAATATTCCCTTCAAAAACAAAACTCAGCCACTGCGTCTTCAGCGGTTCGGATTTAGGAACATCAAAATGACTGCTGTGTTCCTTATTGCACCCAAGAACAGAACACCACAATCGCTTAGACGCCATTCTGCCCCAGCATATCAACAATGCGGACTATGATTGACAGCTTGCTCACGGGTCTGTGTTGAAACGCTGCTGTCAATCAACAGTCGTGGGAGGGGCGTCCGACCGTGTGACGTCACTAGGTCGAACTGCTTGATTTGAGAGAGGGGAAAACATATAAGGAGATTTAAAAAAACAAAACACTGGATGGATTTTTATCATTTTATGATGGTTGTGTACAGACACTGCCAACACACATTTCAGTACAATCAACTTGTAAAAGTGCATGAACCATTATATGACCCCTTTAAGAATGTAGATATCTGTAAAGAAAAACAAGACACAAATTCTGAGGAAGAAGATCATTTTTGAAGTGTTCATTATCTCACATTTTTTTCACCTGGCATTATATAAATTGCATTTTAATGTATTTTTGAATACATAGATCCTGGCAAACAAAAGAAAAATGACTCTGTGCTGAATGTATGGGTTGAATGATTCAGAAATATTAGAAGTTTATATTCTTACATCTTTTTCCCCCCACAGACATTCACATGCTCCTCAAATCAATACCAGGCCAGTGTGTTCGTCTCAGATGAGCAGTGTTTTCACCGGTGTGTCACCGCTATTTGGAACAACACAAGCTTTCCTGTTGAGACTAGCCCAGCTTGAAGCTCAGTTGGTCTTGAACCTGATTAGTAACATTGCAGCTGGAAATAATAGCAGTTATGGTAACCCCATTGTTCCTCTAAGTCTCTTACAGCCTGCTGGCATTCAAAGATCCTCATTTTTGAACATGTACCAGCCCCCAGGGGGTTTTACCCTCTCCCATCTATTGCACAAAAAAAACATGAATTCCATACCTCACAGGGAAAGTTACCCCTCATCATCATTCACAGAAATTAATTCAGTTACTGTGAATAAGGATAGTGGTGACCTTCTAGCAAAAGAGATCAATCAGGAGAAAATACCCATCATTAGTAACACAAAAGTGCCACTATCAACATCTGAGAAACCTCTCGTTAGATCCAGCACCAACCATCTTGGCAAGCATTTTGCCTTCAAACCAGATGTGGACTGTTCTCGGTACCAGTCAATGACAGCCAAAGCAATGATTTCTCCTGATAGACCACAAATTGAAAAAGTAGAGCCAAAGCAACAAGCAACGCAACGTTTTCCAACAGAAAACCTAATCAAAGCTTTAGCTAGCCTTGGCCTCTCTTTTGAGGACCTAGAATTACTCAGTCACTTCCCAGACAACCAGTTAACAACAGAGAAACTTCCCTTCATTATACAAGACATCCAACAACGCAAAGAAGCAAAGGGCATTTATCATGGCCATGCTAGATGGAACTCATCTGATCCGGTGGAATCAAACGCTCATGGGAAACATCATGATCAAAGGAGTATTGGTGAATGGCAGGGATCTGCTTTACCAAGTCCCTATGGGCAATCCTGTCCATCCTCCCATTCCCATAGATCCCTCAGCGCTAAAAGACACAGCACATCTGAGGACATTTATGAGCACTTCTCAACCCAGTCTAGAGCATTGAAAAGATTAAGAGATTCATCAGGTGAGTTTTTATTACTACAACTGCACCAATGATCCAGATTAAACTGTGGCTATTGTAACTTAAAATATCTAAAAATGTTGGTTGGAAAAATGGAACATCAAATTATTGAAATTATAGAAATTATGGTATTTATTTATTTATTTACTATAACTTTATCTCTTACAGAAATATACAGCTTGAAAAAAGATTGTATCATAGGTTTCACGGCAAAGAGTTTGACAAAACCCCTTTCTCTCTACCTTTTAGGAAGTCGATCCAATTCCTTCCTTAAGAGACTGCAGCATGGGCCTGCTGATGTCACCAGGTGGAGGCCTGGTTCAGTCTGTTTTCCCTCTCCTTCAAAACGCAGCATACGGCACAGCTTTGTCTCTACAGGCTGTAATAAAACAACACATTATACAACAAAAAGATCCTTGTCCTCTACACACAGATCCACCACTTTCAATTCCATGAGAAATGGTCAGCAACAGTCTTTTCCAGTCAAGTCTGCAAAATCAGAAGGAACCACTGAATCCATGAACATTCAGATGCCAGTAACTAAGATGACTGAAAAAACATCATCACAAACTGTAAGCTCTTGCAGGTGTAGCAGAAGTGAATTACAAGTGATTGTTTTTTAATATCATTATGATAAGAATAGCCAGTCTTATTAAAGGTGTTTAAAAGTGTAATCACAACCACCATTATTGAAATGCCACCATTAAACCATTAAATAGTGTAATCACAATCACCATTATTGAAATGCCACCATTAAACCATTAAATAGTGTAATCACAATCACCATTATTGAAATGCCACCATTAAACCATTAAATTATCAGTTTGGTCTCAGCATTGCAGGCCGAAAACACACAGTTCACACTAACACAGTCCCATGTTAACAAATTTGGAGACAGGGACCTCTAGTGGTGTGAGATTTTGTTAGGACACTTAAATGTTTCGGAAAAGAAACAGCACAGATATGTGCTTTAATATACAAACTCAGCACTCTTTTAATAAAGCTTTACTTTTTTTTCCCTCATCGCTCCTGTGTTTTCCAACAGAAGGGTGTAATTCGTGTGTCTGGAATCTCTCTTGACTACTCTAAAAGTGAACTAATCAAAATGGCATCTCCTTTTAGTCACCCTGTTGAGGTTTTAATGGCAACTGAGGTTGACATGGAAACCTGTCTAGAGTGGAAGAAGGTATGTGCTATTTTAGAATATAAACTTAAATTTCATTGAAATCTTTTAAGATAAACAGAATATCCGTAATAGGCCTATGCATGTTAAGCAACTAGTTAATTGTGAGATTTGGACCTAAACTAAAGTGTTACCGAAAGTTTTGACAAAAAATCCCAGCTAACAGGGAACGTTAAACTTTGGATAATGTTCTGGTAAGGTTCTTCAAACAAACGTTCTTCCAGTAACATTAACAGAACGTTCTTTCATAGTCATCTGGTATTTAATAATGTGCACACAACATTAGCTCAAAAACATTATTTATACATCGTTCATGGAACTTTTTTTTCCGGAAACCTGTTTTTTATTTTATTTTATTTTTTATGTTACTATTGAATGTTCTCTGAACACTCTGAAACGTTCCCATAATGTTTGCAAAATGATCACATTGAATGTTCCATTAATGTTCTCATAACCAAGTAAATGTGTTTTTAAAACGTTCAGAGAACATTCAAAAATAAAGTTTTATATCTTAATGGAAACATTAGCAAAACATTCTTGGAACATATTTTATTTGGGATAATGCTTTCTAAAACAATTATCAACAGACATACAGCACTCCTATATCAGCTTGTGTGTGTTTTCCAGGCTTTATTGATGCTTCCAACTGAATTCTCAGCCCAGGAGATGGTAAAGGTTTACTCTGCTATCCCGGTTCATATGAGACAGCAAAGTTTAGAGCTGGTGTCCCAAAACATTGACCTTAGTTCACCTGTGAGTTAACACACTTATGGATGGATGAAAATAAGTGAATGTTTCCTTGCATAAATACTTAACTTTTTGTTTATTTACTTATTGGGTTTGATTAACTTTTGCCTTAGGTGTCAGTGTTTCATGCTTTTGTGGGGCCATCAATGTCAAATGCAAGTATCACTTGTTCTTGAGACATTTCAAATATTTAAGCTTAATAAAAACCTTTTCAAGAGTTTTTATTTTAACTTCCATCCATCCTCCATGACTCTTAACAACAAGTCCCCACTGTCCTTTAGGGGCTGTTGACGCCTTTGGACCATTTGCTGGTTGTATGTAATGTACCTAACCAGCCCTGTGCTGCAACAGGAGTGCTACGGCTGCTAAAACCCTTTGGAAAGGTTTTCAGAACTCTGGTGTTTAATGGAAACAAGGTAAGCTATGCCGTTGCAGAACACTAAAGACATGTTTGACTGCATATATAAAAGGAGTAAAAGTGAAAAATATGTGAAACCATGAAAGAGTTTGACTTCATTCCCATGGTCATTCGGAAGAAATACATTATTTGAGTCTAAAAGATCAGTGAATTTATGATGTTTTCTGTTTTCTAGATGGATGCTGAACAGTGCCTTTGGAACAAGAGCAGTGTCCATATGGTTTTAGAAATGGAATCTGCTTCTGTTGCTCTATCTGTATTTGAGTGGTCTCAAAAAATTCCTTGTCTTTATCACAACCATCATCTCTCTTTCCGCAGAGGATGTAATATACAGAAAGATACATCTGAGGCCAACTCAGTCAAATACCCTCAAAGTTTTTCCCCTTAAATTTGGTATATTTTCATTACCTGTGTAATAAAATACAATGAAACAAGGTCATAAGAATATTATTGTTTGTCTTTCTCTTTTTATAAAGTTGTATATTTATGAAGAAGAAGAAGAAGATAACAATTACAAATTTTTATCAAAATATTTAACTACAGTCACTGCACGGTCATGGAAAACCTGGAAATATCAGACATTTTTAAAAGTCTGATTTACAGGCCTGGGAAAGTAAATAAAAAAAAATTCTATTCTTCCATGAAAAAGTAATGGAAATTTAAAACCAGATTAAATTATTCTGGTTATCTTCTGCTTTATAGTATTTCATTGACCAGAAATTGTGAGTGCAATATCCATAAAATGATTTTTTCAAAGTCATTATCAGTAATCTCAATCAACTAAAGGCCATGAAAAAGTCATTTGAAATGAATAGGTCAAAAATTGTGGGAACCCTGTAATTAATTGAATACCAAATTGTCAAAATTACATATAATTATAGGACATGGTTGTAATTATAGATCACTAGGTGACAAACCAAAATCACAGTTTTAAATAGTTCACCCCCCAAAATTAAAATTATTATTTAGTTTTATTTTATTGGTAGCATGATGTTTTTTTCTTCTATGGAACATACACACAAAGAAAATGTATATTCATTTTCGCCATAAAATGAACGCATTAGACTATAGGGGTCGCTAGAAGAACAAAAGAGCACCGGATTTGTTGGATGCACCAAGTTAAAACAGGCCTCTGCAATGCATGTGAGATTTGAGCTGTGCCAAAGCGAATATTATCTCTTATTATAAGCCACACTACAATGCACTCACGTTGACCTCTCATACAAACACAAGCAGTACATCTTTAAAAAGTGCACGTTCCCTGACCGGGAATCGAACCCGGGCCGCGGCGGTGAGAGCGCCGAATCCTAACCACTAGACCACCAGGGAGTGATGCAATTCCACCGACAAATACAGTCGGAGTCAAATCATATGGTTTTATTGGACAACGTTTGACTATTTGGATTTTAGGGTGTTTTCAGACCAGTAAAATAGATCGTTTGCTTTCTTCCGATTAAACAGGGACAGTTATAATGTTGAATTTTCATCTTGGTTCGTTTCGCTTTTACAACTGTCTGTACTAAATTATTTTTAATCACCCGGGTTGTTCTATCTATTTTTAAACATGTGAGTGGGATATCAGATTCAAATCTGGGTTGATGATACTAACATTTAACTCCTGAAATTTTTTTATATGTACCTTAACGGGTCATGCGTTCGATTCCCAGTAAGTGGACAGATAAAATACTGTGTATCTTCAATGCAGATAAAGCATCATGAGATAGGCTTACAATGATATTTCCTTACTACTCGGTACTATCCAACCCGCATTCAAGACGTTGGCGTGAAACCAAGTAACGCAAGGCCTATTTTTCCACTGAATTTCCATGTTGGTAAATCCCTTCCAAATTGTTTATGCCTTTCAGAAATTACTAATAACAATATATTAATATTTTTTTGTCAAATAAACTTGACCAACTTATGAAGATGTATAGATTTTTTTTATATATTAGCCTTTTTAATTTATCCTGGATAAAAATCCATTTAAAAAGATTCATCTTTTAATATATTTTACAAGCATGCGGGCAGTTCCGTTAAACACTTCACATTGATAGCTTCTTGCAAACACGCTTGAATCCATGTAGCTGTATCAGACGTTACAGCCTGTGGCCGCTAAACTTTAGAGAGACCGATGATGACCAACAGGGGGCGCGCGCGACATGTTTGTGTGAAAGGCCCACATGAGCACTCTGACGTAGGCTTGAAATCTAGCCAGGTAACGGTGTCGCTGCAAACAGGAAAATTACCTCTTTTAGTCGACTTACTTGGTGATAGTTAGAGGGACAGAAGCGTTACAATGCCGGGTAAGTCCTCTTAACAGATCAAATCTTTGAAAGGAGCAATGTTTAATCGTTTGACTTTATAAATGCGGTATACTACTCTCTATCTCTCTTTGTTTTGTGAAATGGTAGCCATCGTTGAATGCGTGCAGTAGCCAAATATAAGTGAATTAGCACCTTTAACATACAATATAAAGCAAATTAAGCCCATATATGCTCACTTGGTAGAGTTTGTGTTAAGCGCAGTGTGCATGGAGGCCTAGTAATGTGTATGTGATGCAGTCGTGTGGCTAACACACGCATCCGTCGTGTTTCTTAACTTACTACACAGAAGCCTTTAAAACTATTTAACATAACTAAAATCAGTTTTTTCTTCGATAGAAGCAAAATAGCCATTAAACGTTACTCTTTGAGGCCAGGCAACATGTTTTTTTCACGCGGAAAGACCGCTGTTGATATGGCTCGCTCGTGGCTCGAGCTAACACGCATAACGTTAGCTTCACAGTATTGTATACGCTCGCCAAACGTGAAGTTAGAACAATTGTTTAACTTTATTATGCGAAGGCAGGAAATATCTTAAGCAAAAGGGAGTTGTTTTAATTTTAGACTTTCATAATGGTTTATATACTATAGATAGTTATCCCTGGAGCCTTAGCCAGGCCTCACGTTACAATGAATCAAATCCATGTGGAGAAAGATGGTGTCGACTGACCTCCTCTTTGTCTCATTTATGCAACACTATGATGGATAGTAACAGATAGTTACATAATGTCTAAACCATGTGAGTTATGCACTATGTCGCGTCGAAGGTATTAGAAGAGTTCAATCAACGTAATTGCGCCTTCATATTGTAATATAAAACGTCTTAAGTTGGTAGCAAGTCTCGTGCTTGTGCGCGAGAGAATATCCAAACACCGAGGGACGAGTCCTCCTGGTTGTGATAACAATCATTTTAAATTACATTTGCGTATGCATTATGGTTTATATACTTATTGAATAATTAATTTAGCACGTGTGCTATAATGATTGAGGTTTACTTATGCATGCTATCTGTACTAGTTGTTTTCAGTGTCCCAAAAGTCACTTATGTTCATTGGCATCACTTGTGTTATGTGTGTGTGTGGTGGGGTATTATATTCTTGGTTGAGTATTAATATTGCATTTCACACCCATAGAACCTGCTGATATTAACAGTCCAGAGGTAGCAAAGACACCAGGAGGAGGCAGCGGGCAAGGGAAGGATGAGAATGTTGTGAATGGACACAAGGAGGGGGATGCTAACCCCTTTGCAGAGTACATGTGGATGGAGAACGAGGAGGAGTACAACAGACAGGTCAGTGTGAACCTGCTGCTCTTACTGGAATTACTGTAAATACAAATTTTCAAGTTAAAAATTGGACATGAACAAGTCGTATTTACCACTGGGAAGCTCTGGGATCATTTTGATACCAAGTTTCCGAGTTGGGCATGCCATAAACTTTATACATGTCGGAGGTGAGAACGATTGCTTCTGTGACTGCTATTCTTAATTGTTTTTTTTTCCTCAACAGCTACATCAACTTGTTATTAAAGTGCATATTTATATATATGAATAATCATTTGAAGGCTATTTTATGTTTTACACAATGGTTGTCAATGAATGGTAGCCTGGTCCTACTAGACTCTCGTACATTTCATTTGTACAGAGAGTCTGGCCACTCTCCATTGACAAGCGTTAACTTCCTTGAAGGCGGGTACTCTCTTGAAGTTTAAAACTATTGGATCTGCCATAACCAATCGCTAACGTTTGGTCGTGAAGTAACCCTATAACTGAAACTAGCGCACGACCTCAACTTCATCGTTCAGCCACTCCCTCTGTTCGCTGATTGGACCGGTAAAAATTTTGCAGAGAAAACCCACAAATATACCGCAAACCCAGACGGAGTACTGAAGGAAAATGAAAATTTAGGGGAAGTACGTAGGAGGGCGGAGCCAGGCTAAATGAATGGGGCTCTAAACATAATTTTGGCTTTAAAGGGATAGTTCACTTTGAAATTAATTTTTGGTATGTTTTAGCTTACCTCAAGGGCATCCAAGATGTAGGTGTCTTTTTCCGCAGTAGTTTCAATTTTGATATTTTTAGGTCAAACCGTTCTTGTCTGTCAGTCATATAATGCAGGTCGATGGTCACTGTCTCAAAGAGCATGCAGAGAGTCCAAATTAAAACAATTCCCCATCGTAAGTACACATTGATGGCCCAAGACACGAAACGAGCGGTTTGTGTGAGAAAACGAACAGTATTTATATGGTTTTACCTCTTGAACACAGCTGCGTCCAAATGATCTGAGAGCGCGGGCGGGTATAGATATATACAATAGATGTCGCATTGGCTACGGTTTCGCAGTAGCCAATCCGACATCTATTGTATATATCTGTACCCGCCCGCGTTCTCAGATCATTTGGACGCAATATCCCCTTTAAAGGGATAGTTCACCCAAAACTATGTTGTTGTTTTTTACACTTACGCTCAGGGGTTAAAGTGGGCCGGAACGGTCCGGAACTGCGTTCCGGCACCTCAGATAAATTAATAAATAAATAGATTCGAATCAAATCATTCTCATCAAATTCAATGATTCTCATCATTCATCAAATCAAAACTGAATATCACCGCCTGGCCGCGCCTTCGCAAACACGCTTCCCGACGTTACGTTCTCAGTCACGGTTCTCCGGTCTGATTTGAGTGCATCTGCACCGGTTCACGCCTCCCCTCCCCGCTGAACGCCAGCGACTACTAATGCGTGATTGCACTCACGGGGGTTGAGCGCGGTAAAGTAAGTTTTGGGTTCGATATTTGCCGGACATTTGTTTTCCCTTGTAATATATATTATATATTATATTTATACCTGAGAATGCTTTGACGCGTTTCCACAGCGCATGATACTTAAGGGAACGTCTGCCAATTCCACCAACTGCGTTAAACGTATAATTTGTATTATTTAAAATTACTTTTAACATTTAAAAACAGACGTTTTCAAATTCCAAAGCTTGTAGAAGATTCCTATTGGCAATACTGACTTAGGCTATGTTCACACTTAGCGTCTTTTTTGACAAGAAAAAGTTCACAACGGCGTTTTTTTTGCAAAAAAAAACGCTGGCAGCGTTCGGTTGCAAATAGCAGCCGAGCGCGTCTTTTGTTGCTATAACAACAGCTGCAACAGTAGCCTAGTGCTGTGTGATGCAAAAAATGTCGAGAAAGAGAAAGTTGGCTCTTGCGTTGGCTTTTGAAGTTACCGGGGAGGAGAATGTCGGTTCACAAAGACGTTTGTGGGTGCACGACAGACAGTTGTTCTTGTTGTTATGGAAACGACAGGTCTCGCTACTCGCTTGTCATTGGTCAGCTGTCAAAAAGGCGCTTGACGTAGGGCGTTCTTTTCAGAAAAGTTGAACTTTTTTCAACTTAAAAAGACGCTCTGAGCTGCAGAAAAAGACGCCGGCGGTGGCGTCTAAAAAAGCGCTCAGGACTTTTTTGAAAAAACGGTTTACTCCATAGGGTTATAATGTAGAACAGACGCTGGCAGTTTGAAAAAAGACGCTAAGTGTGAACATAGCCTTAGGCTACAGCTTTCCTGGTAGCCTTGAGTAAATTAACTTCTCAGAAAATGATTCATAAAACATATAAACATCAGTTGAGCCTGTTTACTTTCTTCACTGACACAGACGAAAATGAAAAGACTATCAGTCAAAGTTCAGCTTTAGGAGGGGAAGAATTAGGGAAGAAGGAGACTGAGAGAAAAAGAAAGATGAAGATGAGGAGAGAGCAGGTATTTTGACAAATAATCTAATGACAAAGTTTTAAAGCTAATAATCTAATGACAAAGTTTTAAAGCTATTTCTTATCAAATTTTGTTTTGGCCTTCAAAAGCCCTATATTGCACACATGTTGGTCAGAGAAATCCACATTTTCTCGGGGGAGCATGCCCCCGAACCCCCCTAACTACCGCACATTTCTGTCACTTTTGGACTTCACATTTTTATGTTTAAATTTACATTGTGAAAAACAAGGTTGTGTTCCATATCGTGGTGTTCAGCAATTTTTACATAGTATCGTCATCATATCAGTGTAGATGTAGATGGACCAAAATAAAAACATTAAAATAAGTATTAAATACGTATTGTGATACTTGGTGCCACAGTGACAATCTTGTCCCAAAAAGTATTGTTGTACCACGATACTCAATATGTTGTCCCACGGCGAGTAATTTTTCCCTATTGCACCAACACAAAATTTGAGGGTTCCCCCACCTGCCAAATCCAACTTTAACCACTGCTTACGCTCAAGTTGTTTCAAACCTGTATGAGTTTCTTTCTTCTGTTGAACATAAAAGAACACAACCAGAAAGTTGACGGTAGCCATTGACTTCCATAGTAGGGAAGAAAATACCATAGAAGTCAATGGCTACTGTCTGGTTATTCTTTTGTGTTCAACAGAAGAAAGAAACCCATACAGGTTTGGAACAAAATGGGGATGAGTAAATAATGACAACATTAACATTTTGGGGTGAACTATCTGTTAAATAAGATTTTCCCAAAAAATAGGCAAGAATTAACCTGGTGTGCTTTATGATTCCTGTTCTCTCCGACAACAAAGCACGAATGCGGCGAGCTCGTAATCACAACTTCAGAAGTGGGAAATTTCCGATTCACAAATGTCTGACGAATCAGACCAGCGTTGGCTGGTAGGGCTGTCACTTTACGTTAGAAAATCGATTGCACAATCGATCGGACCAACCGACACAAATTTTGAAAACAAAAATAGGGAATCGATTTTAACGGCCTTTTCTCTGAGCACATCCAGCTCATCACGATACGCCCGCAGCGAACGTGCATCACACAGCAACTGCAGGCTCTGACAAACACACATAACAGCAAATCATACTTCTGCATGATGTCTCTTTTTACTACAAAAATGTGAATGCTGCTGGCATTCAGACAGTCTCATGCATTCAGATTCGGGCTACAATCCCCTATATAGGTGAAATTTGTTTGATATTTCTAATCGTAAACACAGCCATGTTGAATCCTGCAGTAATGTTTTTCATTGATGTTATGGCAGTCCAGTCCACTC
Organism: Leuciscus leuciscus; assembly: GCF_965113295.1. NCBI lineage: Eukaryota > Metazoa > Chordata > Actinopteri > Cypriniformes > Leuciscidae > Leuciscus > Leuciscus leuciscus. Next base: position 40,976,163 of record NC_138727.1, on the reverse strand, counting down.
TGCCTATTGTTATTGTGCACGAAACTTCACGCCAATAAATCACCAGAAATATTGCTGACTTGTGCGCGTCTCAAGCGCCCTCTTTATGTTCGTCCTAATGCCTGTTAGTTGTCCGTGGATTTGCCTATATTTGCCGTTTAAACGTCTTTAGACATGGAAAATCTATTTTACAATCGATTCAATGAACACTTGTGTCTCAAATTGAACAGGATTTTTCACAAAAGTGACAGCCCTATTGGCTGGTGGTAAGGTGGGGTTTAGAGAGACTGAATCTTCTAACGAACCGTTTTCAGACTCTGAGAAATGAGATGTGCAATTTGTATATACAGTAGGGGTATAACTGTACATGTATTCGCCCCGAACCGCACAGAACGGACGTTACAGTTCGCTCCATGCAGTCGCACGGCGAATACATTGTCACAGGCGATCCACACTCCAATCAAGGGCAATGCACAGAAGAGACGATCGCTCTGTTTACATCTCTCAACCAGTGTTTCAACTGCGGAAAGAAATCAAAACAGTTTACATTTAGGCATTACATGTAGGCATTGTGTTGACAGCAGGTTAGTTCGCTAGAGAAATTAACTAGAGAGAAGCATTTCGTATAGCCTATTCATTATATTTACTTAACCTGTTAGTAATGTCTTGATGATTTAATGTTCAAATAAATTTATGACAGCTACTGTGCAAATGATTATATTTCAAAAATGAATTTGAGTAGAAAATGTACTTTATAATTAGATTTAGAAGTTATTCGCAAAACCTGCCTTGTGTGCATCTAAAAATAAATGGCAACTAAATGTAATAATTTGGGCTCTTGTTAATTGTAACCTTCAATATTATAGTAAAGTGTAACTAAGGGCTCCTCGTATAGTTTACAGCATTAGCTAAAATATATATATTTTTTTTCTTTAGAAAACTTTTATTATAATAGAATTAATTTAAACACATACACATTTTTATTAGTTTAAAGGGATAGTTCACTTTGAAATAAAATTTTGGTATGTTTTAGCTTACCTCAAGGGCATCCAAGATGTAGGTGTCTGTTTCCGCAGTAGTTTCAATTTTGATATTTTTAGGTCTGTCAGTCATATAATGCAGGTCTATGGTCACCACCTCAAAGAGCATGCACAGAGAAGTCCAAATTACACAATTCCCCATCGTAAGTACACATTGTACACACACATTACACAAGTACACATTACACTACACAAGTACACATTACACAAGTACACACTAAGACACGAAACGAGCGGTTTGTGTGAGAAAACGAACAGTATTTATATCGTTTTTACCTCTTGTACAAAACCACGTCCAAGTGATCTGCTTGCGCAGACTAAGCCAGAACGCGTGCACACGTCACACACCAGGAAGCGCGCGCGCCCTCAGATCACTCGGACGTGGCTGTGTACAAGAGGTAAAAACGATATAAATACTGTTCGTTTTCTCACACAAACCGCTCGTTTCGTGTCTTAGGCCATCAATGTGTACTTACGATGGGGAATTGTGTAATTTGGACTTCTCTCTGCATGCTCTTTGAGACAGTGACCATAGACCTGCATTATATGACTGACAGACAAGAACGGTTTGACCTAAAAATATCAAAATTGAAACTACTGCGGAAACAAAGACACCTACATCTTGGATGCCCTTGAGGTAAGCTAAAACATACCAAAATTTTATCTCAAAGTGAACTATCCCTTTAATTTAAAAAGCAATTTTTAGTTATCCCTGCTCCTGTACCGAACTGTGACTTTAATAGCGAGGTACATACCGAACCATCATGTTTGTGTACAGTTACACCCCTAATATACAGTGTTTTTTACATAATTTGCATGTAGACCTATTGTAGGTCCTAGAAAACAAAATTAGGAACATTTAAAATAGCATAATAGGGGCACTTTAAACTTTACGTCAATAAACAGCATGTTTTCTTAGTTTCATAAGAGCAGCAGAAATAATATTAACAGTAGGCAATAAAGTCTGAGAAAAATGTATTTCTGCAGTGCTTGAGATCACACGCAGTAGTGATGCGCTCAGATTAGAGAACTTTATCAATCACAAGGTCCAAAACGGCTTCAGTGAGAAATCATTAGTATCTATGATCTTAGCATTTTTAGCTGTTTTAACTGAAAACAACTTGCATTGACATATCTTTAAATATGTCAGTGCCATTGCTTTCTCATTAATGTTTTTTTCTAAGGCACTTTTATAAAAAGCTACTTAAATGTCCTAATTAAAGTAAGGACTAATCCTGGCTTATTTTAAGCCCTGTCTGTGAAACCAGGACATTGTTTATTATGTTAGATGCCCAATAGTCATACATGACACAAAGGACAAACAAAATGCATAACTCTTGTTTATTTTGGTCTCATACCAAATAATACATTTTAACCTTTACTACAATCTTTTCAGACTTGGAAAGGGGCATATTGATTGTTGCACAGCCTTACCCAGTCTTCACAAATCTGAAATAATTGTATATAGGATAGTAGAGTGGTGTAATACTAGCTTTAATAACAAATTAACAATCACTTGGTGTGAGCAATATGACCAAAATGTTATGAGCAAACCATAAAACAAATACTCACCTAATACAATTAAACAGTTCTTAAATGATCAAATAAACAGTTAGTCATAAAATAAGAACAAAGAAACAAATGACAAATAAGTACAGCATAGAGATAGATACAAACAGTGCTTTAAGTTTAAGTACTGGTTTTGTCCTGTTGTTGAACATTAAAGCTACACTGTGTGATATTTTCCTCCATCTAGCGGTGAAATTGTATATGACTACCCAGTGAATATTAGTTTCTGTTCCTTTCAATTTCGAGGGCGTTTTAACTCCTACGGTGGCCGTATTATTCCAAGATTAACATGGCTTCCAGTTCGACTTCGTCCAATTGCGCCTTTAAAACTATCACCTGTGATCCGTCGCAGCACAGATTCATGTTACAAGGTAAACAATACTTTTTCTCCATTGACGTGAGGAAAAGTAACGCAAGTTATACTAGAGGTCGTTCTGGCGTTATGCACAACTATGCTATGGTTAGACAAGCAACTATAAAACTTCGAATTTACACAAATAGGCTGAATTACCTGTCGAGAAGAAAGCAGGCAACTTCGGCGTCCGTTTTAAAATCTTTGCTCCTCATGAGCTCTTTCCATCTGGGAAAAGTTACTCCAGTATTGACTTTGGTCTTGCTGATTTGCCTGTCGCGTTGATGTTTTAATTCTCTCTTTCGCTTCCTTGGCGACTCTGCTACATGTCCTCGAAAATAGGCGTGATCCTCCGTCAGCAATCTTTCAAATCTGCCGGCAGTCGCGAGTAATCTCCCCCTCGCATTCGTCTCTGTGTCACGGAGTGTAAAGCACGAAAGGCGAAGCTTGAATTTACAGGTATGTCCCTCTTTGGCTAATGTAGTTTCAAGATGGAGGGGCAACATGGCGACCGGCATTCGAACCCCTCACCCGTATGTACTTTCAATGGCACATTATAAACTTACGAGAATACTTTATTACTTGAAAGAAGTAAATATACATTAATGAGCACATATATTTTTGAAAGAACTAAGTGTTTTTTGCTAAGAATCAACAAAAAAATGTACACAGTGTAGCTTTAAAGGGGTGGTATTATGCCCTTTTCACAAGATGTAAAATAAGTATTTGATGTCCCCAGAGTGTGTGTATGAAGTTTTAGCTCAAAATACTCCACAGATATTTTTATATAGCATGTTAAAATTGTCACTTTTTGAGGGTGAGCAAAAACGCACCGTTTTTGTGTCTGTCCCTTTAAATGCAAACGAACGACTTCGATTACCTTCTCACACAGACATGCACTGAAAATGTTTAGCCTTTTATGTTAGAACCGGAGTCAGACAAAGATGGAGAGAGTCAAGAAGTGACAACATGTAGAATGCAACAGGACGTTTCTGAATGGTTAGTTGATGAATTTATGTAGCTTATGTGTCTATCTTCTAGTCATTGATTAGCATATTCTGTCATGATAATCTATAAATCGTGTTCCCGGGGGCAGGGTTTATGTAAATTTTAGGTTTGGTGATGTCACTAACCCGGGAGGAAGCTCGTGTAGTCCCTACCAGCCGTTTGTTGTAGTCCTTAAAAAGCCAAGAAAATATATCGCTTTGAGCGTTGTAACTTTGCAGATGTTGGTTATGCTCAAACAGCAACATTACACACTAACTAAAGTTAGAAAAGTGAAATCATAATCAACCACCCCTTTAACAACGCAGGCATCAGCATGTATATTAGGTTTCTGTCACATTGAGACCTACAGTAATGCGTGGATCCAATACTGACATCACCCCCCCCCCGGTAGTTCACTTAAGACATAACGTCAAGGTGGGCATTTTGACATAATTATGTATGTATTTGACCATTCAAATACAAATAGCCTAAGAGAACAGATTTTTGTACTCTCATGCTTACAGGCGGCAAAAGCACGCACCGAAATGCCCAGCCAGTCTGACACACAGTATGTCAGTGCCAAAGTGAATTATTTCGCAGTATATAGTGCTTTCAATAACTTTAAGAACTATCAAGCATATCATACTTTTTTATTTGGTCATTCATTCATATTTCTTAAGCGCTTCACCCAGACCATGGCAGGTGAGAAAAGTACGCTTCCTCTCTCACAGACCACTCACTGACATTGCGTGCACAACATCTGTAACCTTGTGAAAATAATGCATTTCAACTTTATTTAAATTCGGTTTAATTCCAGTTGTTATAATATTATTTAAATTTTTTTGTGAGACATTTTAATTTTTGTGGTGTAATGGCGATTATGCAGGATTGCCAATAATGCGCCATTTTGTTGATTTTGCGTTGTATTCAGTGATCGCAGATTTGCGAAAAACTGCAAGTGACTCTGACTGAAAGCGAAATGTTTGAATGTGATGGTCTAGTGCTCCTCACTGTCTGACTGACATTACGTCAAGCATAGTCTGATTTGTATTCACATTTGCAATTCAATTTGTTTTTACATCCATTTGCAGTGGGTTTGTCTTCATCTAACTGTACAGCGAGTTAAAATGACCGTAATGACTCTTGAAAAGGGGAACCTTACAATTTCATACACAAATTTTGATGGGTCTGATGTCTTGCTGCAGGTGGAAGAGGAACTTTTGGAGCAGGAGTTTCTTGAACGCTGTTTCCAGGAGATGTTGGAGGAGGAGGATCAGGATTGGTTCATTCCTGCCAGAGACCTTCCCCCTGGTGTAGGGCAGATCCAACAGCAGCTTAGCGGGTTGTCGGTCAGTGACGGAAACGCCGAAGACATCGCAGTAAGTGTCATCCTTCCTGAAAGGAAACCACTTTGTAGATCTCAAATAAACTTTTGTGATATTGTACTCATGTGTACTTCATTTCTGTTCTTTCTCAGCGCAAAAGCAGCTTGAACCCAGAGGCCAAGGAGTTTGTTCCTGGAGTGAAATACTAGAGACCCTCCAGTTAGGGGCTCCTTTATAGAGACTTTATGTGACCGCTGGTGGCCAGGGGTCACCCTCACACATACTTCAATCTTCCTGGGGTTGTGTGGGGCTTGATGGGGTGGGGCTTGTGGGTGGGGGGAGGGGGTGCTGGATGCTCTTCTATAAGCTTTTTATTTCCGTCTGTCTCATGTATAACGTGGGCGGGTTGCTCCGTGTAATGTTCCTATTGGACCGCTGCAGATTGTGACTAGTTCTCCTGGAAGATCTTTGTATTAATCTCAGAGGAACAGTTGTGTGAGTTCCACTATCGTGATAGTGACTAGCAGTTTGTCCCCGTGTCATTGCCATTTTCTTTTTTTTTTCTGTCTTCTCTTTTATTTTCTTTAAAAGGAAGTTTGGCGGGGAGGTGTGTGTCATACGAGTGGGAGGGGAAAGGGCTGGGACAAAGGAAACCTTACAGTACAAGGACTGTTGACAGGTGGACCATTCTTTGATGGACAGAACTGGTGGCAGCTGACAACTTTTGAGGGATTTTCACAGAAACATTTTCCTGTTTCTTTTTTCCTTCCTCCGTTGAAGTTCTGTCACAGTGTGCAACATGCATTAACAAAAATGGAAAAAAATCAAATAAAACAAGCAGGTTGATGATGTTGGAAGATGTTTTGTGTTTGTGCTTTCTATGTAATGTAAACTAAACCTCAGTCTTGATAGTTCTCATCCCAAAGTTTTACTTCATTAAATGCTGTAGCATTATAGTACTTGTTTTGACAAACATCCTGTCAAGAATACCAGAGGAACATATTACAATTTTAACTTTAACAAAAGCCTTTTTTGGGGGTCTTATGTTATATTAAATGGTTTCAGGGTAGATAAGCAGTATTAGACCAGTGTGATGTTAGCGTTTCATTCAAACCGGGTTGATCATTTGTGATATTGAGAGTTTTGGGCCTGCAAATTGCTATTAAATGCATCAGTTGGTGAGCTAAATAATTATTGCACTGTAAATTGAACTAAATCATAAAGGCATGCTGCTACAAAATGTATTCCTTAATAATTTAATGTTTATTTTCAGGCTTTTTAACGTCACATTGTTTGTTGGTTTTTAATTGACCGATGCGATGCAGTATATTGTAAATTGTCAGCAGTAGCTGTTCTTGTTTCTGGCAGGATTCTTGTTGACTATTGAAATGAGGGATTTTCCCAGTGTCTATAGTCTCATGTTACTCCATCGACTGGCTAGCCTAAACATTAGTCCAAAGCCACTCAGAAGACATCTTTTCAGTGTATAACTCTTTACATTTTAGTATGTGTTTGCCTAGAGCAGTATTTGGATTACCCAGGTATAACTGCAGACAGATGTGTCAGGTGTTGCTTAATCAAACACTGTCATAGCGAAACTGCTCCACCTTTTGGGACAAGAGTTTTGTATTTTTTTGTGCTCATAGGGGCAAAGAATATTTCACATTAACTTTCAAGATTTTTCATAACTTATTTTTGAGTGCTCTACCAGTTTCTCACTTCCCTGGTTTCTTTGCCCAGTGGGTTTCCCTGGTTTCTTAATTCTTTAAGATATTCATATTCTGTTGATGATTGTATAACTATTTAAATTTTATTAAGGTCAATTACCATGATTTTTTTCAAATCAAGATACATTTTCCCATAGGTACTGTTCTGAGACTTTCCACACTGTTTATATATCCAAGCAGATGTTTTACCATACAACTGTCTTGTATTTCCTGCATTAGAGATTTTGCCCAGGTTGCCCTTACAGTATAAGTTTGAGTGAAGGTCTGTAGAAGTGGTGTGAAACCAGATATGAGGAGCAGCCCGGATGAAGTGCTGTTCAAGAGCCTGGGCACACTGCTGTAGGTAATTCCTGCTGTCCGAATAATCTGGCATTCAATTGCTGGTGCAACAATTGAACGATGTCAGAGAGGAGGATGGTGTTTACATACTTGATCCTTCAGTAAATAATAGTGTGAAAGATGTGTTTGTGAATGAATGACGACCATTTTTAGACCATTGCTCACTTTAACACACATTAGATAATGTTGTGTGTCCATAAGGGTGTATGAGTTTATGTCTGTGTGCCAGTCTGAGCATGTACATAGTTCTGATATTTGCTTTGGACACTGTAAAGCAGTTTGGTTCAACTTGTGTTGTTTTTAAATGTGCTCTATAAATGAAGGTTTAGTTTTGTTGAGATTGTACCCTACTAAAAATAGTTTGTGCACAGCGGCTTTGTACTTTAAATTCTCTTTATATTCCATGTGGGCTTATGATTTCAAATAGTGAGACCTAGCATATTTTAATGTGTATTTATACTTGATGCCCAACTGTAGAGAGTGCTTATGGTGGAGTACAGTAAAGGTTCATGGTCAAGAGTTCAACATAGTCCAACAAAGTAAAAACATATTCACTTGATTTATGTCTGAATTATACATTTGAATGTTGTTCTTATTTCCTCAACATTTACATCTCTGTTAGGTCTAATAAATGTATAAATAAACATCAAAAAGCTGGATAACCATGGCACACATCTTAGTTAAGCCTTTATTATCTCATGGCTATACATACACTTTTTATAAGGCTTTTCAACTAAAATGTGTGCCATGGTTATCCAGCTGTTTGTTGTTTATTTATAGGCTACCTTGATTAGATAGATCGAAGTTGAGGGAATAAGAAAAACATTCAAAAGTATCATTCATATACAAATCAAGTGAATATTGCTGTAAATCAAACAGTGGTTGTCCTTTTTTTCATTAAGAGGAGGAGTCTAAGTTTGCACTTACTCTACCTCATGTAATAGGCTTGGTAATATGTCTTAACAGTTTAAAGAGGTCACACATTGTACTGTAAAAGTATAAACTTCTTTTAAAGCAATTTTTTGATCTGTCAGAGTTAAGGAAATAGACATGGACACACGTGGGAAACAAGGTGAAGTTTACCTACAACATCAGAAACATGGCGAGGTAAGACATCATCGGAACATTGTCATTTATTTTGTTTATACGTTTGTTTTTGTTTGTCAACCTCTAGTCTAAAACTACAAAATGTTCTGAGCTGATCTAAATAAAAACTAGTCTTAATAAAAATGCTTATGAAACTGTTTGGCATGATGCACTCTTAATATTGATATTCTTGTTTGTAAAAACTTATATAAAGCAGGGCTAATAATCCTGATGGTATTTGCTCAAGTTAAAAAAAAAAAGAAAAAGATTATAGCTCGCATGTTTTACCATGAGCTCTCTGGTGTAAAGTTATGTTCTGGTATGAGACGGAACTGCCTCTACGACAAGTTGAAACTTGGTGCGCACATCTCGGTCTTGATTTTCATATTACGGCACATTCCATTTGACAGAAAAACACGCCCTTATGAAAGTGCACTTCACGTTGTACTGCATTCTCAGGCCCTGCCTAACACCATAGACAGTATGCCTAACACACATGTGAGGTAAATGAGGGATTGGCTGAGTGAGTAATCTACATCCATTCCTCCAACATGAGTTCTTTTTTCAAAAAAAAAAAAAAAAAAAATTACAATGAGTCCAGACTGAGGTGTGTTCATTACCTGAAGTACAAGTTCCACCTGATGAACATCCATCTGACTGGATCTTGTCAAACAATTTAATTTAATTTGGTATACTGCATAATAATGCATTAGGGAAATGATAAAAATAGGCTAAGTAATAATATTTGATTTGTTATTAACAGAAATGGAAGCGATATTGGTTGGCCCTTCATCCGGCTAGTCGGCATGGCATTGCACGGTTAGAATTATCAGAAGCCGTTCACGAACGGTCAACTGTGGTGGTCAGACGACACCCGGAGAGGAAAGTTGTACGTCTGGCTGATTGTGTGAGTGTCGTCAAGCTGCCTCCACATGCAGAGGCTTGTCCAGGGGAAAACATGGCTGCCTTCTGTTTGGAGACTGAGGACAAGAAGCTGGTGTTTGCAGCAGAGAGAGAAAGCTGTGGAGAATGGGTGGACATAATATGTAACATTGCCTTTCAGGTGAGGTTTTTTTTTTTTTTTTTAAGCATATAGATTCTGTTTTAAAGAAATACTTTTATTCAGCAAGGATGCATTAAACTGATCAAAAGCGACAGTAACGACATTTATAATGTTACAAAAGATTGTATTTCTATTTCAAATAAATGCTGTTCTTTTGATTAGAATTTTTTATTTGTCAAAGAATCCTGAAACAGAAAAACACAGCTGCTTTCAACTTATAGCCTTATATGTGTGGTGATAATAATAATAATAATAATAATAATAAATGTTTCTGAAGCACCAAATTAGCATATTCAAAATTATTTCTGAACATAGACAATATAGACTGGAGTAATGGCTGCTGAAAATTCATCTTTGCCATCCCAGAAAAAAATGACATTTTAAAATATATTGTAAAATATATGTAATAATATTTAACAATCGCACTGTTTTTACTGTATTTTTGATTAAGTAAATGCAGGCATGATGAGCCTAAGAGACTTCTTTCAAAACATCAAAATCTTACCTACCCTAAACCTTTGAACGGTAGTGTATGTATTCATATTTTTTTTCTGTCATAGAAACACACTAAAAATGCTCCACAACCGGTACCACTAATGGAGGACAATCAGATCTACATGTCCAGAGAACAACGTGAGTACACACAAATCTATCAGAACAATTTGCTGTCATGTTCCTGAATTCGGACCTTCATGCAGACCTGGTTTAAAACATAAATAGATTATATAATCTCTGAACTCTGAATTTTCATTCATTCATTCTTTTATTTTACCAGGTTAAAAATGAATCACACTTTAAGATTAATTCTGATCATCTAATCTCAATATCTCTTTCATTTTAGTGAGTGAGTTCAAAGTAGTTGCGCTGCAGAATGAGTCTTCAGTTCGTTGTGGCCTGAAAGGACAGTACTGGCTGCAAGCTGGTGAAGACATACTTGTTCTACAAGATCTGGAGACCAGGAAGACTGTAATGGAGTGGCCATACAAGCTGCTGCGCCGCTACGGGCGAGATAAGGTCAGCTGTAACCATGGACTTGATAAAGTGCAGGACCGTGATGATGTGTAAAAAAAAAGATGTTGTTAAATTCATGGCAAAACGCCGGCAGCTGTGATACAGCCTAAAAGTTTTAATGTAGGCCTACTACAGGACGGCATTGTGATTGTACAAATTATAACCATACATATATTAATACAGAGCCCCAGAGCACAGTGATGGGGAAAAAATGAGACGGGAGGAAAAATTATATTTCGGTGCATTTCTGTTTGTTTACAAAACTCCTGATGGAAATAATATGAAGTGGGATGAAAAAAAATCCTATCCCTCTCATTTTTTACCATAACACATTTTTTTTTTAACCCATGAAGGGGCTCCATGTGAAGCATCTTTTTAATGTTTTTCAGTGTAAATTTTAAGGTGAGTCATTTTTTTACCAGCAAAAAAACAACATAATTTTAACAGTAATTTACTATGAAGGTACACAAACTCATGATTTATTTTAGTTTATAATATTCAGCAAATGTTAATACTTTTATGTGTTATAATTAGTGCTGTCAAATCGATTAATTGCGATTTAATCACATTTATCATAAAAATTACATAATATATATGCGTGGGTGTGTATATATATATATATATATATATATATATATATATATATATATATATATATATATATATATATATATATGTGTATATATGTGTGTGTGTATGTATATATGTCTGTCAGTGTGTGTTTATACCTTACACACACACACACACACACACACACACACACATATATATATATATATATATATATATATATATTATCATCAAGTTAATCAATTAACATCCATTTTTATCTAATTTTTCCATTGAAATATTTTTTTTTGTACAAATAGTGCATACAAATATTTTCAACGTTCTGTCTATTCCTCTCCAGATGGTGTTTTCTATAGAAGCAGGCAGGCGCTGTGAATCAGGCCCTGGCACCTTTAACTTTGAGACCAGGCAGAGTGAAGAGATTCTCCGCCTTATTGAGTCAGCTATTCGGCAACAGAAGAGCCTTGCCGTTACTGGAGACAGGCACTCGCCACATTCTCCACGTTCTCGCTCTCCTCGCTCACCCCTGCCCAAACGCCCTGAAAGTTTTCCTTTGCTTGATACAGAGGGCAACAACAGCCCTCAGCTTTCTGACTCAAAACTGCCCTTGTACCCTGATCCAGCAGATGCTCTTGGCCCAAACATCTCAAATCCTGTGCATACAAAACCTGCGAGTCCTATTGGCTCAACCGAAGCTGTATATGCGAACCCTGCAGATTGCATAAGCTCCTCAAAAAGTACACACTCAAATCCTAGTGGCGATATTAGCTTGATTGAGCCTGTGTATTCAAATCCTGTAATTATATTAGGCCGACATGAATCACAGCCATCAGATCTCATCACATCGCATCATAAAGATCCTCTCCCATCTCCTGAAAGGGATGATTCAGAACCAGTGTATTCTGATCCTGCTGATTTTATCCGCCCAAAACCCAACAATTGTGTCCATGCCAACCCTACTGACACGATGGACTGTCAGGCCGTCAAGACAATGTTGAACAACGACAAGCAGCAAGAACCTGTGTACGCTGAGGTGTATGACCATGTCGCACTAAACTTAAGTAAAAAACTTGACCAGAGGATTGAGGAGCCCATTTATAGTGTACCCGAGGTTATACAGGCAATCCAAAACAATAGCTCTCAACAAAACAAAATGACTGATGAGAACCAACCCATCTACAGCAAAGTTAACAAACCACCCAAAACTCCTCAGGCTCTCGAAGAAAAGAAGCTAAGCCAAACACGAGAGGTTGTCTCTGAGGACCTTGGAATGATTTAACTAAATCTGTAATATAATATCTTTTCACAAACATGTAGCTTTTAATTTTTAATATTTAAAATTGTATTCTCCCCCAACCCCACCCCACTGATATCATAATTTATTAATCCATTCTGCCGGGACATGGTGGAATAATGACTGAAAATAAATGTTCTAATTGTGTAACACTGAAAGTTGTTTTGAATTTTTTTGTGTGTGTGTATGTATATATATATATATATGCTTCATATGAGCAAGCACATGGTTAAAATCTCAGCAGACCAGACCATACCAGTGAAAAAAATAATAATTCAGGGATCCAGTTAGAAAACAGGTTTGGAACTATATGAGAGTTAATAAAAGATGACTGAGACACCATTCATTTTGAAGTTAATAGTCTCCTTTAACCCTTGTATGATGTTGGGGATTAGTTTGACCCATTATGACTTTTGAGTTGTCGGAAATACCGGTTAACCTATAATTTTTTTTCTTAACGCTTTGTGACTTTTTCTCATTTAGAGTCATAAACATGCATGCAGAGTGAGGATACACTGATGTGTTTTGAAGTGTACTCACAATTTCTATTATGATTCTGATGTCCGCATGTCATTTTGACCCACATATTTTTATGTTCCAAGGCAACTTTTTTTTTTACTACCCAGTGAAGGTAAAAAGGAGCTTTTCCACACTATTTTCAGTACTAAAAAAAAAAAAACTTTGACACAGATGGTAGAAATTAGCTATATTTTTTATTTTCAATCTATCTAAAATAATATTTAACCTATGATTTATTTTCCCCTTGAAATTGTGTGACTTTTTCTCATTTGGGGTCATGAACATCCATGCAAAGTCAGGATACACTGTGTTGTGGAATATAGTAGTGTCTTGCTGAGTTTAACTCTAACAAATCCCAAACGAAACACTCGATAAAACTAATATCACAGGGTTCAGAATTACTTACAAATTATAGATAAGTTAAATTGGGGTTGGCACTAAAGTCTGCAGAATACTGACCCCACCAGGATCGGAGTTGAAGAGCCCTTACAGCATGGAGTTAAAATTGTGTTATGTTTGTTTCTTATTACACTGTGAAGGTAAAAGATTAGCTTTTCCCACAAATTTTTAGTAATGGAAAAAGATACACATATACAAATAAGCTAATTTCTATTTATTTAATTTCTTAACAACCATGAAACCGATATCAAATTGTTCATTTGTGATGTTGTGAGCTTACTTGGCATATTATTGAAAGTGGTTAAAACATTTTTATAAGTCTGATAGTGTTGATATCAAAAGTGTACAGTTTGTACCTGATTCTTTGTTTTTCATATTGTGATTTTTGGAGAATCGTATTGAATCCAATGTGGGTCAATTTGATCCGCTCCATAAAAGTCGTATCCAGAAATTGAGGGTTAAAAGCTGTTTAGCCAAAAATAACCAAACCATAACTGACAGAGCAGCCAAAAAATTATCAGTTTTATTAATTCAGCAAATGTATTAAGACTATGGGGGACATTCTACCAGAAACGTACATTAGCTGTCCTTGAATTGTTACAGTGAATAAAAAGTATTTCATCCAAAAATGTCTAAAAGTGGCTGATGGTTGATTTCTGTGAGTTGTTCTGTAAAGGAATATGTCATTCATTAGGTTCTGTCATTATTCATCCTGTCCATGTCCTTGTCCTCAGCCAAATTGGATCTACAGCTTTCATAGTTTTGTTATGCTAAAAACTGTTATTTAGAAGAAGAAAAAAAACTCTATCAATAACAAGTTTAAGCTGTTATCATTCACATCAATTGATCAGAGACATGAAATTATATATAAATTCTATAAATAAATTCTATTTTACAACCGTGCCCATGTTTAATATGCCTTTAAGGGTGTATGTGTATGTTTTTTTAGGAAGACGAGCTAAAGGGTCAGGCCCTGTCACGGTAAAACATCACAGAAAATAATGAAAATGTTTTAAATCCAAAACATGTCTAAAAAGGTTACTGAAATTCCTTGCTTGCATGTTAACAGTTTTTATGCTAGCATGCTAGTAGGCTGAGTAATGGCAGTTTAAAATGGCCGACCGTCAGGCCCTGTCGGTCACACGGCCTTAACAATGAATGTTATTGTTATTTTTGTATTACTTTTATTGCATATAATATGTATTTAACGCATGCCATAGTAAAACGTTATTTGAAAATGGACTTTACACTGTAAATATATTCTAATGAATTAGGTCCTTATTATACTCTCCTATGTAGGCTATTTATACAATTTATACAACCTATTTATACAATTTATACAATACTCATCTCCTATGTATTTATATATAGGTAGTTATTTTACAACTATATGAGTGCCTGGTGGGTATTCTGTGATTTACAGTTGACCGAAAAGTTACTTATATTTCTTAAAGGAATTACAAAACCATGTTAGATACAATCAGGGACATGTGACCAATAAGAAAATGCTATTTGTATCAAAGAAATTAATTAGGAAACCATTCTAACATAATACAAATTTGTCTGTGCAGGGCCTGACATTTTAGGGGTGAAATGCCTATAAAAATGTATTTTATTCAATCATAAAAACATGCTGAGATGGCATGATGTGTTTCTCATAGTTTAACATATGACTCAACGTTCAGATTTAAGAATAAGATATTTTTTCCCCCAAGATTTTTTATAAGTGGAAATGTACGTTTCTGGTGGAATGTCCCATACATGTATTAAGCAGTGTCGACATTTGGTGTGCGCTGTAAAACAGTCTTTATGGCGTTTACGTCATCACTACTGACCGGAAGTGCTGAACGATGTCAAACCCGAGCAACTGATTGTTATTCTCACGATGTTTTGAAGATTTTTCTTTAAATTTCGTATTTTTTAAAATCATTTTTATTCAGCTCCCCAAAACACTGAACGTTTATTGAAACGAGCTGTAAGACGCTTAATCGTTTACCATGTCGAATCGCATCGCTTTCCACACGCAGTTAGCTTCCATTATGGAGGTGCTGGCTAATGCTGCGGTGGCTGAGATATGTAAACTCGTTGACGACGACTACGCGATTATAAACTTACAGATGACTCAATGTCAGCGTGAAAACAAAGCGCTGAAGAGAAAACTTCACGTACTGGAGCTTAAGATGGCACGAGGGTTTGCAGAGAGAAGGATGAGTTCACTGAATCGCACTAACCGAGTTCAAGTGAACACCGCTTTGTCTGAGAAATACAGGAACCAGTCTAACGGTGTGTTGCCATAAAGCCTCACATGCTATTCTACTGTCTAACTTAGTGTATTTGTCACACCAAATAAACTATCAAGCCTTATGTGGTTAGTGTACACTGTGTTGTGTTGTTTCTCCGGTTTTCATACATTCAGACGTCCTGTATGGAGCTCAGTTTAACACGGGACTGTGGAGAGGTGGAGGGACAGACTCGACTCCTCAGCCGGCTGGAAATGAAAGTAACAGTATGGTAGGTAAGCTATCTCTTTATGATAACCGCAATAACTAATTTAGCACCTTTTTATTGTGACATTTAATAATGAGCACAAATTGTACAGCAAATAGATAGTCTATCATAGACAAATAAACGATAGATAAACTGTTATATAGACAAATGATAGATATTTAGCTACACTACATGTATACCTATAAGTGTATAATACATATACAGATTTATTAAACATTTCATCTTATTTCAAAAGACAGGAGATGCCGTAATATCAGAAGTAAACACCGTGCTGATAAAGGATGAGATGTTTGAGGAGGACCAAACACAGCAGAGATTGTTCATCAGAGATGGTGGTGAGTGGATGGAAGAACATAAGCCTCCTAGTATAAACGAGGTTGAGTAACCAACAATAATACCCATCTTAAAGCTTGACTTAACAGTGTTTCTCTTCTTTCAGAAGTTACAAATACTCCACCACAGACTGGAGAAGCTGGTTTTAGAGATGTTCAGATGGTGAAAGATGATGGTCAAGTCTCTGGGATGCAGCTACCGACTTTGGAGGTCAGTGGATCTGACACTGCGCTAAAATCTGAGCCAGAGTTTGAGAGTGTTAAGGGGATTTCACAAGAGCCCATAGAATTACATGCTGAAGCAAAGTGTGATTTGAATGGAAAATCCAGTCCTATGAGGGATTATTTAATGCAAGGGAATGACAATGCAGACTTGCGGCAGCGATCTTGCGTGTACATGAACAATGCAAGATTGACTGAGAGCCAATCCACTGCCTCTGTACGGCGTTCAGAGATCATAGAGGTTGACTCTGCGGAGGAGGGGGAAGAGATTTCTGTGTGGGCTAGGAAAGTAACACGAGGGAAAAGCCAGGCTCCACGTGTTTATCCACAATACGGGAGGGTGGAACATCAGGATAGCATGGTCCTCTTGCCTTCCTCCAATCCGCCTCTGGGGTCAAGTGGCTTTGCAGCAGTGGCATCGACATCTTCAAAAATACAGGGCACGGACAGCTACCACAATTTCAGAGATGTCAATTTTAGCCAACAGAGAGTTGGTCGGACTAGAAATGACAGAGTTCCTCGTGAAAAACTTTTTGCGTGCACATACTGTGGCAAAGTTTTCAACCGCCCCAAAAAGGTGGTGATCCACCAGCGGATTCACACGGGTGAGAAGCCGTTCAAATGTAACACCTGTGGGAAGTTATTCTCAGAGGCGGGAAACCTGAGAAAGCACCAAAAAGTCCACACAGGAGAACGACCATATAGTTGTAACCAGTGTGGGCAGACATTTGCCTGGATACGGAACCTCAAAAACCACCAGCAGAAGAACCATCCTGATATGTTTACTGCAGAAGAACTGCTTTCTCTAGGAGTCAATAAATGATCACTAGATTACTGAAAAGATCAGTGACTATTGAGTGTGTATTATACCACTATCATATCTTTTCTGGATAAAGACTTTCATTTAAATGATATGCAATTAGGGCTCGACATTATGCCTTTTCATGTGCTTGTCCTTCAGACAAGTTAATCAGTCATTCACTTGTCTGAGTAAAAAAGTTGCTCGTCTGGAAAAAAAATTGATTTTTGTGGTGTACATATAATTTATTCTGAAGCAATATTCTCATCAGTGTTCTATCAGCTTTGACATTTAAATCTGCGCATTTCTGATATTATTTTTTTTACCTTTATAAAGGCCTTTTTTCCCCTTAATCTTATTAAATGATAAGCTAGGACCCCTTCATCTTTCGTTTAAAATTCTTAAATTTGATCAATAAATGTAATTTGAATAATACTGCACAATAGTACCAATCAAATTAAATCATTTACACCTGCAAAACATTACAACTGCATTAAATAATGTTAAGAAATTGTTTTAAAAATATTTTGAATATACAAATAAGAAATGTTAGAAACAGGTATAATAAGAAACCGGCAGGTGACCTCTTTAATGAACAAGTCATTGAGTCATTCATTCAAACGTCTTATTCATTCAATAATAAGGCTGTTGTTTATGAATGGGTCATTGAATCTGACTCAACAGATTCATTCAAACCACTGATTCAGTAATGAAAGCACGGCTGAGTGTTGCTGTGAGATGCGCTATGGTTCTGCTGTGATCTTTGTTTGGAAATATTTTCGCTGCCAAAACAAAACAAAAACAGTCAATATTGCATCTAAAATGTAAGTGACTTAATATAAACCACTTGTTTATTGAACTGTTGTATGATGGTGTCCAGGAAAATTGCACTCTTGGTCATGTGATGTGGCTTAACTGTATCATATGTTATAAATATAAAAACTCATATTTTGAAGTTTTACGGCTGTATGTTAACTGAGTTTCTTTTTCCTCGAGAACCTTGGTCCCGTTAGTGCATTATAGTACGTACGTTACATATTAGTTATTATCCATCATCAATTGCCTTTTACACTAAATGAAATAAAATCAGAATAATTCTCGCGTTTAGGTGATTCCATCGTTTTTTTTTTTTTTTTTTTTTTTTTTAGTTTTTTTTTATTGACGTTTTATGTTTAAAAGCTACGTGTCCTGTCGGGCAAGTAAAATTCTCTTTCATTTGCCCCCTTCAAAAAAATCCACTTGTTCCGGACAAGCGTTAATGTCGAGCCCTTACATGATTTACATTGTTTTTGATCAATAGCGATGTGAGTCAAAGTGTTTTTATATAATTAACAATTTCAGAGTAAAGCTCTGTGCTGTGGTGTTCTGTAGAAAAAGTGAAGAGACTTAGTCGAAATGATTCCCAAAAATTGTTTTGAGGGTATATTAAAATTGTTTGACATGTGTAAATAAACATTTCTGCACTCATTTTGTGTTTGTTTTTTGAAGGACAACAAAACACTTTGTATGTTTTTGAGACCAATGCCTGTCTCATATTTGTGTTATAAAAACTAATGACTGTAGGCAGGGAGGTTTAGGTCAGGGAAAACATTTAAATAATATTCAGAAGCTCTGTGCATTAATAATTTCAGTTTTTTCCTTTTACAAAACTGAAATTTAATTAATGAAAAGATGGAATGATTACTTCCACGCACCACACTGGAGGACACAACCATCATTAAATACTACTAATAAATCATACTCTGGTTGATCAACAGTGGCATAAATACTTTCCCACTTTTGTTTTTTAATTAAGGAAAAGCTGTTTATAATTTTTAATTAGGAACATTAACACACCCTCACAACTCCTTATATACAAGAAAGTCCTAGATAATTTAGACGGTGAAAGCTTTATACATGTATACACGACCTTTATGTTGCATGTGCCAGCCAGGGTCATGTTGTAACAAAACCTTGTTTCATGTGTTCAGCAGCAAGGACAGGTGGAAGATGGAGAACCTGAAACAATAGTGATAAAGGAGGATCTAAATGACCAGTGGGAAAGAAGCCAGACACAAGCCATAATTGTGCAGGATGGTGAGTAAAGGGCCAAAAAGCAGTCATTGAATTGCTGCTTAATTGAATGGTATAATATATAATTTTTGGCCAGGCTGTTATACAAAGAAATTATGAACCCATGCAAAAGCAAGAGAGAACCAACTAAATATTTATAATTTTGCAGTCAATGCATGTTTTTCTGTTGGGTAAAAAAAACAAAACAAACACACAGTAGGACTATAAGATGCCGCAGAGTAAAACCTGTTGCTGTAGTTTGCCTGACTAAAATAATTTAATTTATAATAAGTTTAGTGTTTTGTTCTTCCCTCATATTTAAAAATAATAATAATATATATATATATATATATATATATATATATATATATATATATAATTATTTTTTATATATATATATATTCCTCATATTTTTATGGTTTAATCAAACTTGTAGGGTCATTAAAAAAAACTTTTTGGCGGCTACTACTATATATATAAACAAGACATTTGGTATGAAGAGGAAATTTTCTTTTTTGGGTGAACTAATCCTTTAACATTTAGCCTACATACTTTTGGTCTGGAATCTTGTTACAAAAAAATTTACATTCATTCTCTTTTCCTCTGGGTCAGCAGAGTCAAATACAGACATTTGTAGTGGGAGACTTTCTACCTCACCAGCCAAAAGCACTGTTGCACCTGGAACAGAGAAGGTTTGTTTATTTACTGTTCTTTTAAAATGCAAAAAAAAAATTAGAAAAAAATGTAGACACTTTAGGTGAGTGTGTGAAAAATTGAATGTAGTTTTTTATTGTTTCCAGCCTATAGAAGTGGAATTTTCCCATTTGAATGATGATGGAAGCCAGAAAACTGACTTTTCTCCATCCACTGGACTGCAGATAAACATACAGGGTGAGTAAATAATAATAATATGTTTTAATTATCAAGCGCCTATCCTAAGCTCAAGGTCGCTATACGGGCAGATAATAAAGTAAACACGGCATCAACAAGATACAGACATACATGCATATAAACATACATACATACATAGAAGTAATCAGATGAAGGTTTAACCTATCAATGCATATTGATTTACACTTTATATACACTTTTTAAACAATTTTACTAAATACTGTAGATTAAAAAAAGTTTGACTTTAGAGCTAAGAATATTTGCAAATTAAAAATGCTCTTACAATATATGAACATATTTACATTCAGGTACTGTGGAGTCCAGCCCAAGTAGTTCTCAACAGCACAGGTACCACAAGTTTGTTGTTCAACCTAGCAAGGGTCTAACAACAGGAGAAACTTCAGCTCTCACAGATTCAGGGCACGTACACAAGGGAATGGTGAAAAGCAGAACTTCACCCAAGAACCATGAAAAGACAGCCACTGAAACGTCAGGAAAAGGCTGCTTGTATGAGAGACCTGCAGAGCATAAAACCAGCTTTACACACTGGCCCACACATCCATCCTGCTCATATACAGAGTCGGACCAGGATCAAGACTGTATGCTGGTTCAGTCAGACACTGTATCATCTGTTAGAAGCTCCAAAGGTGGACGGGATGGAGCGCCATCTACCCAAACACATGCTGTTAGAAATGCAGGTGCAGCAGAGGGAACTACAAGAGAAGATGAAAGATGGAATCAAGCTGCCATTTTGAGACAAAGCCAAACTGAAGCATCAGGCCACGTCAGTAGAGCCGAAACGATTCAGACAGAGACCGCAAGTACAACAAACCCCTCATATTTCACTGTGATTCCCCAAATGAGGTCCAACTTAACTCAGCCTGGGCCTTCTTTTGCTGGGCTGCAACTACCAAAGCACATGGACAAAGGTAGGCGGAAAAGTTACGTTTGTAAGTACTGTGGAAAGGGTTTCCCTGGGCTGTCCAATGTCGTGGCACACCAGCGAGTGCACACAGGGGAGAGGCCTTTTAGGTGTGATACGTGTGGGAAGCTGTTCACAGAGGCAGGCAACCTGAAGAAACACCAAAGAGTTCACACAGGGGAGAAACCCTTCATCTGTTCCCGCTGCGGGAAACGATTCGCCTGGATCTGCAACCTCAAGACACATCAGCAGTCGGCCTCCTGTGGAGGAGTCGGATATAATTAAACATGTCTGATGACAATGCAGGGCTTCCAACTTATGCATTCTTATGAATCCAGTGGTTTTTTTTGAATGTCAAAGGAATCATTATAATTAGTGATAGGACGGTTGGGGCTCCGATGCTTCGACGCAGTTTTCACACACTGTACCGATGCTTGTATCGAAATGACAATTCCACGTGATTGATGACGTTTCGAACGTCATGCAGTATCGGAAGGTCGGAACAGCTGGTTTGAAAAAATTGCCGCTTCACGAACCCCACCTGATGCATAAAAAGGGAAATTATTATAGAGGAGGCATTATTTATTTTAATGATGTAACACTATACTTCCCTATAACATAAATCATTTATCAATTATGGGGCGCTGCTAGCAATTTTGGGCCCTATGAAAGAATATGAGGTTGGGCCCCGTTACTACTAATATAATAGATCTCTGGGGGCCCCAATAGTGCGTGGGCCCTAATTGTCCTAACTTAGCAGCGCCCCGTGAACCTGTTGACCAGGCTACACATGGCACGAGTTGTGGTCTCATTGGTACAAATTAATTTAGATCAGATAAGATAGAACTGTATTGATCCCAGATTGATTTCCACTCTTGTATGTCACGGACCTCTGAAGCTTTGTTTGGTCACGTGCTTTCTCTTATCTGCGGTGACTTGTAGATAATATGGTGGAGAAAACAAGTCTGACCACCAGATGTCGCTAATGCGCATTGTGTTAAAAGCTTCGGGTAATGAACCGTTTTTTGAAAGACTCAAACACTTCAGAAAGCCTCGGTTTCCCATCACTAATTATAATATTCCTGGAATAAAGAATATCTCAATTTAAAGGAGATAAGAAATATTAACGGAAACATTAATAGTAAGATTAAGATGTGTTGGTGTTACTAGTGACTTATTTACGCTTACGTTAGCAACTTCTATTGGTTCTAATGTTGAATGTCCGTGAATTGTAATACTGACAGCGAACAGCAGGTGGTGCACGAGCACTATAATATAAGAGCGCCCATCTGGGTTTTCTTTTTGTCATTATCCGCGCTGTATTAGCGGGTTTGGCAGTCCAAATAAGTCTGCTATTTTAAATAATTTAAGAGTTGTAATTGAATATAATTAAATGATCGATTAATAATGCAGTTTAGTGTTTCCAATTTGTTATTTGTATCGAATATTTTAATCAATATTATGAATATAGCAGCCCGGCTAGCTCAGTCGGTAGAGCATGAGACTCTTAATCTCAGGGTCGTGGGTTCGAGCCCCACGTTGGGCGCGAATATTTTTGTTTGTTTGTTTCAGATAATTATTCCATCACAATCTGAACTCCAAAAGCGGATCTAAACGAAAAGGTAGGGTTCGTATTTTCCAACATCTGGATTATCCAAATCTCCACTCCAACGCGTTGTAGAAAATGTTGAAATGATCTATATAACTTGCCTGTACATAAAACCAAGATTATATTTAACACAGACGATAGTTTATCTGATAAAAAAAAAAACTCTGCAGAGAGCCACACGTCATTTGAAACCATTAGAGTAAGTAGACGATAGTTTATCTGATAAAAACTTTGCAGAGAACCACATGTCAAGTAGCAGATAGTTTATCTGATAAAAACTCTGCAGAGAACCATACGTTATTTGAAACCATTATAAATATTTATATACCGGTAATAGGAAATTGGAAAAAGAAAAGAAACTGAAGCTCAGAATGAACGAATATCTAGTCTCTAAACTAGTCTCTCTCTGGAAAAGAAGTTAGTTGTGGAAAACATTTAGCAGAGGATGGTTTCGATCCATCGACCTCTGGGTTATGGGCCCAGCACGCTTCCGCTGCGCCACTCTGCTGTTGAGTTCATTTGGTGTGTTCAGTGATAATGAATCTTAGTGACTCATTCTGCCGCACATGGGTTCTGTTTATTCACACTTCAACATTACGGGTTTACAGGATTTGGTGACTTTTTTAAGATTTTCGTCGGTCAATTTGTGAGTTAGAATTAGAATGCATTTAAAAGTTGTTTTTGACAAAACAGCAAATGCATTAATATACATCGGGAAACACTCTGATATGTGTATCTGTTCAGATCATATATTATAAAAGGTTCAGATGCGCAAATCATTTAACACACTTGTTGCATGAAATTTATTTGGACGGCCAAAACATTTGTTCCCTGACCGGGAATCGAACCCGGGCCGCGGCGGTGAGAGCGCCGAATCCTAACCACTAGACCACCAGGGAGTGGTGCAATCTGCTCTGATGTTATTATACATATAGGTGTCATATGAAATCAATGTTATTTTGTAATGGTCGAATCCATGCAAACAATGATTTAAGGCTGAAGATTAGTTACGTAGTCGTTCGGTTTGACATACATAGTTGATTTATTCAACAGTGTTTGC
Organism: Leuciscus leuciscus; assembly: GCF_965113295.1. Taxonomy (NCBI): domain Eukaryota; kingdom Metazoa; phylum Chordata; class Actinopteri; order Cypriniformes; family Leuciscidae; genus Leuciscus; species Leuciscus leuciscus. The sequence goes on along the minus strand of NC_138727.1, from coordinate 40,952,508 downwards.
ATGGCCATTTATGCCAAATATGAGTTATCGTTGTATAAATACGTTTCTAAGTTAGTTGTAAATTAACTCCACCACCTACCATGATAATATGAATAAAATAAGAATCACATCAGGCTTATGGTAATAATAAATTCCTAGATATTGTATCTGTAGGACTCAAAACTGCCAACTCATTGTTTTAGCAAAAGAACATGAACATTTAATGAAAAAAAAAAAATCATCTTTATTTAATATTTGAGCAGAGTAAAAAAAAAAGTCTAAAAACCTTTCAAGCAGCCTAAGTTTGATTCAGATCATAAAAAAGTTTCGGTGTATTCATATGTTTTCTCTAATGCATTATTATGGCAATATTAACACAATATATTGTATCTTCTTGTATTAATGTATTTGAAAGAAAAAACAGAAACAACAATAATAGCAAACAATTGAAGTAATAATATATAATTTACATTACCACACATCTCGGCAGCTAAAATGGCATGACACGGCCATACTATATGTGAGTGTAAAGACTTACTCAGGATATGTACAAGGTAATAGGCAGTGTAAGATATTTTGAAAGTCAAAAAGTCATTTCCTTTCCCTTCTGTCATCATTTCCCAATACCACTTCACTACACTGTTTTCCCTCTACCCTTTTCTCATCTTGTTCTTCAGTTTCCTCATCCTCCTCCACAGTGTCTTTTACATTTCCCTCTCGTCTTCCTCTGTTCCTCTGTTCTCTCAGTGCACATGGCAGGCAGTTGACCAGGAAAAGGAGGGAGGAAAGACAAAGGAGAGAAAGGACAGCTCCAATGCCAATCTCTACTTGTCTATCAGCAGTTTTAACCTCCTTCCTCTCTTTTTCCACCCCAGGAGATAAATACACAACACTCTCTTCATGGTTGGGGATCAAAACCGCATGCTCCAAGTCATTACTTTTAAATATGTCATTACCAACATCATATTCACTTGTAGAATTGACCATAATTTGCTGGTCTTCAAAGTTATCATACAGATCCTTGTTGGAGTCGATAAGCATATCAGTCACATCGTGCATCTCAAAGTTGTTTTCCTCACTTCCCATTGGCCAAAAGTCTGTGTTCAGGTTCACCCTTATCCAGCCAGAGCCTTTAGCCAATCTTTTTGCTTCACTTCCTTTTGCTTCCATTTCAACATGGTTAGACGCTGGTTCACAGGTGGAAACCAGGAGCTCGGCTTTCACAAGAGGCCCTCCGCCATCACCTTGTGCCAAGATGCGCTGTGATGGAGCAGGTGTCACAGCGACCACAGACTCAGCCAAAGAGGAGAGCCGAAGAGCAAAGGGAATCCCACTAAAGGCAGATACCGATAGGGCTGTGTCATCATCAAACTGGATCCAAACACTGACAGATGCTTCCTAATAAAAAACGAGCAGAAAAAATTAGAAATAGAACCAAGTTGGTAGAATTAATAGCATTAAAATGTTAGTAGGCTACTACCTATACTTACTTGCCCATGGTTGTACAGTGTGTTGTGAGCATTCACTGTTGCTGTGACAATAGACGGATGAGATGGGCTGGAATTAACTGACAGCCCAAGCCCTCCCACCAACTGAACAGAGAGGTCACCAGGAGTGACAGGTTCAGAGGTTACAATGACATTAGTTCTTCCAAGCACTCCATCCCACTGATTTGATATCACCTTGAAAAACAGAGATGTGAGAAGCATTAGGGGAGAAAATTAGGAACCAAGACAGGTCCATATGTAAAGGGATGGTTCACCAACAAATAAAAATCCTGTCATCATTTACTCACTTTCATGTTGTTTCCAACCCGTAGGACATTATTTCTTCTGCAGAACACAAAAGAAGATACTGAAGACTAAGTTTTGGTCGAGACAATAAAAGTCAATGGGGTCCATAACAACACTGGACCCCACTGACTTTCATTGTATGGCCAAAAAACTGTTTTTCTTTTGAGTGTCACATTGGACAGTCATACAGGTTTGGAATGACATAAATTATGACAGAATTTACATTTGTTGGGTGCACTATCCCTTTAGGTTCTTAATGTACAATGCAACATCAAACATTCTGACACCATTCAGATACCAACATATAATGATGTAATTCCAGGCTTCAAGCCAATTAGATTTCTTTGTTTATCAAGAGCTGCAATATATGGGTTTTCTATCCTCAGCCAGTCTTGGACAAGCTCGGTCACATCCACAAACCAATCCGGTGATCCGAGCATGTAGGTTGGTTGGCCTCCTTTAGCTGCTGAATGGGCGCTGAATTGTGCCAAAATCCGTATGGCGGACCTCTGATAAACTGGTTCACACCTAAAAAATAGACATTTCAATTTCCTTATGATCAATGCCATTACCTTACACTATTTGAAAGGTTTGCAGAAGAATATTGTATTACGTTTTACAATAAGGTTCCATTTGTTAACTTTAGTTAATATAATATTAATGAAATAAAAAACCACTTAAGTGTACGTAAAGAGAATACATTTTCATGCCTGTTTCCCGTTAGCTCACCCACATTTTTTTAATTTATTTACTCACCCTCCTGTTGTAAAATTAATCCGAATTAATCTGTTCATCATATGAAGTGATCATATCTCTTCTTAAGACTTGGATTAAACAGACCAATTCATAAGGATTCATTATTGAGTTTTCTAGATCTTCAAAGTTTCAAAGGAAGATATTTTGAAGAATGTCAGAAACCAAACAGTGGATGGACCCCATTGACTTCCATAGTATTTTTTTTTCTACTATGGAAGTCAACTGTCTGGTTACCGACATTCTTCAAAATATCTTTCTTTGTGTTCAGCAGAAGAAATAAATGTATACAGGTTTGAAACAACCTGAGGGTGAGTAAATGATGACAGAATTAAAAATTTTAAGTAAACTATTCCATTAATGGAGGGACATTAAAAAATAAAATTAATAAAAAATATCTTAATTTACGTTTTGAAGATTAACCAAAGTCTTGGAACAACATGGGGGTTAGTAAATGAGAGAACTTTCATTTTTGGATGAAGTATTCCTAACATGCAATTAAGTGTCTGAAAATATTACATTTGTTTTGCAAAGTAAATTATTTCCGTAATAAGTACTATTTTTAAAAGTATGCTAAAGTGTCATTGTTTTTTTCACAAGGAAATTCATTAAATATTGTTAACGAATAGGACCTTATTGTAAAGTGTAACCTAATATTGCATACCCGCTCTCACTGTAGTAATTCCAGCCATTGATGGGACTCAGGACAGAGTCAGAGAGTGACACACGTAGTGGAACTACTGGAGCCCACACAGCCAAGCACAAAGAGCCACTGAATGTTCCCAAAGAAAACTCCAGCTCCACACAGATGCTGCCCCTTCCTGATTCACTCCCATCCACAAAAAGCACAGAGCAATCATGAGAAACCTGAAAAGAGCCATGAGATGAGTTTATATATTTTATGCATTAGACCAGACCTCCTCCGAAATCTTTATATACCTTGACGATGTCTTCATTGGCTGAATGACACTTCACCGCTGTGGTCACATCTGATACTTTGCCATCTTGACCCACCGCTAGGACGATGACAGGAAGTGACACAGGCTGACTTGTCAGGATGGCTGTGTTGATAATTGTGTTGCTCTGCAAATAAAAACAACTGGATCTCAGTAAAACACCATGTTTTTTCCGGACCTTCTTTACACATATTACTTTGAATTTCAAACATTATTACAAGGCTCTCTGAAATGCTTGATTCTGATTGGTCAGGCGTGACATTCTGAGGTCAGTTAAGAGCAGCGCATTCTTTGATTTTTAACTGGAATGAAAGTTAAGGCTGTCGAGGGATAGATGTACATCTCTCTTCAGTGGGTTTTACTGTTATTTAATGTGTTTTTTTACGGTGGCCCCATAGTGCACAACACAACGAAATTTAAAAAGCAAACATAAGTTCACAACACAATGAAATAAAGCCGCAACACAACGGAAATGCTCCCGACCACTAGAGGGCTCTCGGAGCGCGATAAAGTTAGTTTTCCATGCCACTGTTCTATCAGAGTCAGCAATCTAAAAAAAATTTATCAACACCACACTTAGTTTTAACAGTATGTAGCCATTGTATATTTACATTTATTAATTTAAAATCATCTACGTGCATGCTTTGACGCGGTGCGTCTGCCAATTCTTCCAAGTTGTTAAAATGTATCATTTGTATTAATTAAAATTACTTTTAACATTCAGAAACAGACATGTTCAAAATCCAAAGCTTGACTGTATTGGTAGTAGACTGACTTTTTTTCCAATAACTCTTCATGTATTTACAGTAAACAATATTTTTTTAGGAAATATCTGTAAAAGGTTTTTTTTTTTTTTTACGTTTCAAAGGTTGTAGTTCCTATTAACCAGACAAAATTGTGAAATTGTGCCAATAGCTCCCTGTATGCACAGTACACAATTTGTTTTTTATAAAAACATTAGGCCTACTGTAATTCACCTAAAGGTTTTTATTTTCATGTCCCAAAGCTTGTGGTAGGTTCCTAGACTGACTTATTACAGGTGAAATTGTGCCAATACATTCCTGTAATTCTGCAAGTCACCAAATGGTTTTTATTTTTATTTATCTTATAATAAATTATACGTTTTGACCACTTGGTGGAATTGCCAGACGTTCCCTTAAAGGTGAACTAAGTAACTTTTTTTACCTTAACTGAACAGCTTCGGAGTCATTGGAATGGTTATATTACTTATTTCGGGTTGAATGGTGGTCGTTTCGCACCCCCCTGGTGCCCGTGAGCGGAAAATACGCACTTGCAACTTTGAGCCGGCGGGCCGCCGGCCGCTGCGTCAGGAAGTCTCGCGTGATATCAGGTCTCGCGATGTAAACAATTGCTTTATGGCCAAAAGAAATCTGCTAAAATGCTGTCATTATTGCGCTCCCTCACGCTGTCCGAACCCGAATGAAGAAGACGTTTTAAAGAACGTCCCATCTGCTTTGATGTCGTTGATCTATAGCCTCTGTTGTCTGAGAATCAACAACGAGTTTTTACGACAGTGTCTATCTATTCCGAAGCTGTGGGGGGAGCTCTAGAGAGAAACCTGCGAGCAAAAAGCGAGAATACAGCGAAGAAGTCCCGAAGCTACTGAGTGCTGCTTTAAGGGATCATGCGCTGTGGTAGCGCGTCAAAGGCAGCATTATCGAGTATAAATACGCGCTATAATTCATGTAGGTGATTTTGAAGTAATATTTTATGTCGATATACAATAGTTACATACTGTTAAAACTAATCGTGGAATTGATATGTTAAAACCACCGACTCTATAGAACAATGGCAAGGATAACTAACTTTATCGCGCTCAGAGAGCCCTCTAGTGGTCGGGAGCATATCCGTTGTGTTGTAGCCTACTCTTTCCATTGTGTTGTGAATTTATGTTTGCTTTATGTTTGCTTTTTAAAGTTCGTTGTGTTGTGTACTACTGGGCCACTGTAGTTTTTTGGATTGTTCTGCTGATGAAACACTGCAAAAATATATTTCTGAGAAATGTAAGTAGGCTAGACAATAAATCCCAGACTACATGAACTGTGGAAAATTATAAGTGATCTAGGAGCTTTGAAAACACGGCAAGTCTATCCCTCACAGCCTCGCTTTCATACCTATCATGGCGCTGCTCTGAATTTGGTCTATTCAAAAGATTCACAAAGAGATCGTAAAATAGACTCAGACAAGTTGATATAATGGGGAAAGGTGTAGAATATTAAACTGAAGACATCGAGAATTCTTAATCTGGTGGTGATCCCTATGATAATTTATTGCGTGCATATGGAAATTAGCAATAGATTTATGATATACCTCTGTGATTGGGGCAATGCCCATCACTTCTCTGTCGATAAAGGAGAAAAAGCTCGTGACTGCCCCGTGTGGTGAAACTGCAAACTTGCGTGTTGAGTACTCCACCCACCAGCTAGCAGTGACAGTCGTCGCTAAGCCGAAGTTTCTGTGTAAAGCCTCAAATGAAAGACAGGAGACCTGGCTTAGAGCAGATGTGCTGTAACAGAAGAAAAGGTGCAGAGAAAAAAATGAAAGGATGGATAGAAGAGTATTCTTAACTAGCTTTGTTTTAAGCTTGTGATTAATGATGAGGATGGTTTAAAAGCAAAACTATAAGGACATTTATTGTTATTTTCTTACAAAACTGTTTTATTAGAGCTAAATATTGTACTTTTAACAGTTGGACTTGTAGATGGATGATGAGCTTTTAGAATCAGTGTAATTCCCATGAGTGGATTTGTGAAATATTATATTAGTGTGATTTAAAATATATGTTTTCTATTTAATAAAAAAAAAAAATTTGAATTGAATTTATTCCTGTGATGGCAAAGCTGAATTACTCCACATCACATGATCCTTTAGAAATCATTATAATATGCTGAGTTGCTGCTCAAGAAACGTTTCTTATTATTATCAATGTTGAAAACAGCTGTTTTGCTTAATATTTTCGTGATATCTTTTTTTCCAAGAATCTTTAATGAACAGAAAGTTTTAAAAAATCAGCATTTATTTGAAATATAATTTTTTTGTAACATTATAAATGTCATTACTGTCACTTTTGATCAGTTAAAAGGGTAAATTCACCCCAAACTGGAAATTCTGTCATAATTTACTCACCTTCATGATGTTCCAAACCTCGGGTTAATTTTACGATCTCTTTATGAACTTTTTAAAGCGTCAAAGTGGTAGTTGCATAGACTGTCAATTGAGCGACAGAAATCTCTCAGATTTCATCAAAAAGATTTTAATTTATGTTCAGAAGATGAACGAAAGTCTTACGGGTTTGGAACGTCATGAGGTTGAGTAATTAATGATGGAATTTTCATTTTTGGTGAACTAACCCTTTAATGAATCCTTGTTGAACAAAAATATTCATTTCTTTAAAAAAAATAAATAAATACTGACCCTAATGGTATTGTATGCTATACACTACTATATTGATGTAAAATAGATTTGTACAGATTAATTCTATGGTCAGTAATTATTCATCTTACCCAGTGCTGTCTGGATGAGTACCAGTGCTTTGGCTAGTGATGGAAATAACATCATGTTTAGAGCCCGATGTCCTCTCTACATTTACCATCCACAGGTCAGAGTTTGTGGCGGGATGGACCTCCAAAGACAACAACCCTTTTTTCATTTTCAGTCTGATGGTGAAAAAAAATATGTAAACAATAATATACAATACATTATTACATAAAATGTGCTGAGCAATTGTGTGTAATGTAATAATTAATGTTACCTAATGGTCAGTGACTCCCCACTAAAATTGGCCCTCATGTTTACTGACACTCTGATTGGTTGTCCGGCACGTACAGGCCCTTTGCTGTAGACAATTAGCACATTGGAATCCAACCAAAATTTCTCTTCCGCCTGTCTATCTAAACATGCAGCGCTTTGCTTGGTTTTGTTGATCTCTTGATCTTCAAGTCCCACAGGACCAATGAAGTACATCTTCCTGTCTGATTGCTGTAATACTTCCTCCGCACACCTAGGGGGTCCTACTTTAGGACTGGACACAAAGGAAGAGTAGTAGAGCTGAATTTTATCAGACTGGGCCCTGAGTCGTCCTGGTACGTATGGATGCCTTCTCCCACGGTTTCGGGAACGAGAACGGTTTCTGCTCAGGTGGCGTTGCTTGAAAATCTGGTCCAGGTTTGCCTTGATGTTCTGATTAGGCTCAAACCAGTCGTTTGGAAGTGTCAGAGTGACCACACACAACCCAAAAGGTGGCTGAGAAGAAAATGAAGAATACTTAAATATTAATGATAATAATAATATTGAAGAAGTTTGGAAATCTATTTTCTATGCTTGAAGTATATTTTATAATATATTTACACGACAACGTTTTAAATGGTACTGCGTTTTCCGGGTACAGACAACACCAGAGTCAAAACAATCCCCATTCACACGGATCCGCGAAAACGGCTAAAAACGCTGTATTCTGCTGCCAGGCTATTAGATGGTGATTATATGCATGTGCATGACGTCATCGTCTTCAGAGATTCGTGTTTTTGTGGTTTACATGGAGACCGCTTTCAAAAACTTGCTCTTTAGAAACCCGTTTTCAAAACTTTGCGTTTTCAGGCACCCAAAACGCCGTGGTCGTGTAAATGAACGTCCAAAACGCATAAAAAGTGTTTTAGTTGAAAAAGGTGTCGTGTAAACAGCCCCTTAGTTTGGTTTGCCCTGCCTGCCCGTCTGTATTCAACAGTTAGTTCCCTTGGTTACTGATTATATTACGCACCTGTTTCAGTTTTTGTTTATTAGTCTCCTTTGTGTACTTTGTGTTTTACTTGAGTTCTCACAGTTTTTTGTTCTGCGTTGTTAGCATTTATGTTGAAGTGGAATGTTTATTCACCAGAGTTCATAATTACAGCTATCTATTAAAGACTTATTCTAGAATTTTTTCTGTTTGTGCGATTCACTACAACCAAGGCACCTAACAGCTGTACTGTTTACAACATATTTTAATATACATCTGAATTCTATTTTGACCAGAAATATACGGTGGAAGAGCTAGAGTGATCACATAACACTGAGGTTTGTTTGACTCTTTGCTTTATAGAACTCTTGTTCTGACCCATCAATGGTGCCACTGACCAGCAGTACCTGAGTGATGCAGGAAGCTTTCTGTTCTTCGGTCTGTTTGAAAGCATGGAGAGTAACGCAGGTTCCTCTGTTAACATCACCCCTCATATGGAACAGCACTCGCACCTCAAACCGCTCTCCTCTTTCACCCTCAATCTCTTTGACAATGGTTTTAGAAAGGAGCGATGCAGTGAGAGATGGAGTCAGAGGAGGAATGTCTTCAGTCATCACCTTGAGAAGACAAGAAGTGGAAGCACAGAATAAGTAACTTCACATTATGTATCTTTGAAGTTGAGATACAGGTCATTAACCATAATCAAGACTGTTACCTGTGTGATGGTGTAGGAACCAAATGTAGCACGGAGAAGAGGTTTGGAGGCCGTTCCTGATGGAGGCATGAGGAACAGGGATTGGGTGGAAGAGAAGGGGCTGGAGTTGGTGAAAAGAAGGCCCAGATCCGCTTGAGAGAGGGGTAAAGACTGCCATGGCGAGGGAACAGTGACCCGGACTGGAAGCGATGGGGTGGTTGGTGTCTGACAATGGGCTTTTGATGAAGAAATAGGGAAGTTATTAGGGTTATTAGTTTGTGAGATTAGTAACAATTGCTTTATTGTTTAAGCATCTCATATTCTCCCAGATTAACCACAACACGTAACACTTTGATTTACAAAAATAAAATAAAAAATAGGCATAATTGAAGAATTATGTCTCACACTTAAATTCCAATTTGGTCTAAAAAACTTCAGAAGAATTTCTTTATCCTATTGCTCTACATAATTAGTTTTTCCCTCCAAAATATTTAAAAGAGAGAAAAAAAGTCACTGCTAAAGGACATAAAGTAAAGTGTGTTATGTAGTGTTTTGGGGGGAGTGTAAAAAATAAGTCAAACTTACAGAGGATTATGAATAAGTGAAGGATTACCAGTCTCATAGTAGACGACTTCCATTTGAGTCTAGAAAGACTCATCATATCCATAACACCCTGTAACACAGCAAACAATAAAGGCTATTCTGAATATTAAATAGTTGAGCAATTTTGTTTTTGTTAAATTATTTATTATAAATTAATATAAATGATTTTTTTGAAATCCATTAAAATCACATTATACTCATCAAAGATCAACCACACTTAAAAATAAAGGTTCTTTATTTTTTAGTTTGATTGAGTTTTTTGATTGAGTTTTGAGTTTGATTGACATCTATTTTAATATAAATGTTCCATATGAACTTCTAACATATATGGAACATTTCCATTCCATTCCTTTATAGTGAAATAGGGGTGTTTAGATTATTAAAATTGTCTTTACACTTAGAAGAAAATGGTTCCTGGTCAATAAAAGGATCTTTGGGGAACCAAAGATGGTTCTTCTATGGCATCACTGCCCTTTTGGAACCTTTATTTTTATTTTTATTAATTTCAGGTACAATAAGATAATATAAAGAAAAAACAAAAACAATCGACACTATTAAACTTCCAAAAAGTTTGTACTTGCCTCAATGGTCCTTTCAGATTCTCAGATAGTAAGATATCACTCTCCTCGCACAGACATGCTCATTCCAATGTGTGATTTTGGTCACAGAGTTTCATCAGTCCATCTTCTGTCAGAAAGCTTGCATCTATCTTTTGGAAGTTTTTTTCTTAATTTTGTCCAAATGATTTTAAAATCATTGTTTCCTTATTTTAGTGTGTCGTTTCTTCTCTTTGCATCTATAGCTCTGCACTGCTAGCAGTCAGTCACTCTCTCTGTCCCTCTTTGGCTGGTCTGCCGGATTCACACAATACGGATTTATTCATTTTAAATGGTAAATAATCCTCTTCTCTCACCCTCCCCCATTTTTCCTCTCTTTATTTCTTGGATATGTCTGGCCAAAGATAGTTGACGTCCTTCCAAGTAACCCTTTGTAAATCTGAAGACGAAACCCACTTCCTATCTCATCTTAATCTCACTCTCTCCCCGGGTCCTCTACATTAAACATGCAGAATTTATGTTGTCACAAATGGTGAGTTTCTGAACATACATTAAAGAAATGTGATCTCAATGCTTTTAATGTTTAATTTCAGCGGCTTAATGATAAATGCACGAGGGAGAAATGCTGCAGACGACATTAAAGACAAAAATCCTATTAGCAAGAATGAGGGCATTATATGCATCTGAAAAAAATAAAAGTATTTAATCACACCACTGTCTCTTTTTCCATCTAATCTTTCTCTTTCCCTTAAGCACTAAGAATATCTAAATACATAAAATCCTAAGAATATCATTAACTCTTTCTCAACCCTTTCATTACTCCTCTCTTAGTATCTTAAAAATAAGCAAAACTGCTGAATTTTCACTTTTATAAATATCAAGCTCAATTAATTTGCACAAATGATTTAACTTTTCAATAATTGCCAATCTTTTATTATTTGCTTTTTGCACAATTTATTAAACTGGTAACACTTAACTAAGATTCATTAGTGAACAATACAAGAATGAACATTACTTCAGCATTTATTAATCTTAGTTAATTTTCTAATACATTATTAAAATCAAAGGTTGTATTTGCTAAGTAAGGGATAATGTGTCCCTTACATTATCCGCTTCGTGTCGGGGTCCTGATCAGCCTGTCAGGGTTGTATTCGCTATAACAACCGCCTCGCTATACATTATCCCTTACTTAACTTACATGGCTACCTACCAAATAAATCATTAATTTGACACAAAATATTGATTTAAAAACGATTGTATTGCTTCCGCTAAAGAAAATAGTCTGTTCCGTCTCTACGGTTAGAATTCTGCGTCCATAGCAACGCTCTGTTTTTCATGGCATCGGTGTGTTATACTTAGACCGCATTCTTCATTAGAATTACCCTGCTGTTATTTCTTGATAACGCTGCTAAGTATAACAACGGTGTGTTGCCATGAAAAACAGAGCGTTGCTATGGACGCACCTCTGATGGGAATAATTGACTTCCAGAATGATTATTATCCATAATAGTCAGGATTAACAGTTTGACTATGTTGGATAATGCAAAACATTTATGTGAAAATATACTGAATGCAGGAAACAAGCAGGTTTGGTGTCAGTGTCACAAGTGTTGAGAGAAAGAGAAATGGCGAATGGATGCACTAGATATTTTACCCAGTGTGGTCTCTTTGTTAATCTGTACATGTAATCTGTTGTCATCTGTCATTGTTCTCTGCTGGAGCCTCATTTAAACTACAGATTTAATCCTTCACTCTGACCTGAGGATGAGGAGGAGACGACACTTATCCACCCACACACACACACACACAACACACTCTCTCCCACCAAACCTGCTGTTGCGTTCCCTCTGCTGTGTATTTGTTCTCACAATGAAGAGAGACTAAATTGTCTGCAAAGCGGTAGCCACTATAAGCAATCAAAAAGTAATGATCAGAGCTGAAACAACCATCCTGAAATGCTGTGCATGCATGTAAACACACACTGGGAGATGGGGAAAGGTTTAGGCAAAAACCCTCCAAGCTTTTTAACTTTCTTTCTCACTGGCACACTTAGAAAGAGAGTTTCACTTAGTTATTATCAGGCAGGAAAGGCATAAGATTTTAAGCTGTTGTGATTTTAAACCCTCTATGAGTGCAGTATTAAAAAAAAGTCAACTGGGTCAGAGAGAGAGAGAGAGAGAGAGAGAGAGAGAGAGAGAGAGAGGAGAAAATATTAAAAGAAAAAAGAAGGAATTGGCAAAAAGAAAGAAAGACAAAGAAACCAAGTGAAAAGAATGAGTACAGTATATTTAGAGCATGAGCGACAGAAATAACACAAACAGGAAGTCAATAGAATTACGACAGGAAACCACATTGCTGCAAAATTGTGCATTAACAGCACATTCCCTCTTCCAACCTTAACATCACTTCCATGTCACCTCAGATGAAGACATTTCTCATCAAAGCTCAAACAAAACCATCCTAGAATGTTTATCATGTAGTGTTCAACTTATTTACAGCATATCCAATTTCATTCTGATTCTGCACCCAAGTCAAAAGCCACAAAATATCTAAATGATTTTCTTTTCAGTTTATTTAAAATTATTCATACTCCAACACATAAACAAAAAAAGCCAGTGTCTTTCAGGACATGAGCAAAAATCCCATTTTGTTTCTGGCTATTTAGAAAGCATTATACAGCAAAATCTGGTAATTACAAAAAAATAATCAAATGAAGCCTGCTATGCAATACAAAGTAAGCACTTTGCTGGTTACGTTGAGACTAATTTATTTATTTTTTAAATTCTATCCTAGATGGATTTCTCAGCTGAACTTCTCAAACATATTTACACCTTGCTCGACCAGGACAGCTCAAACCAACCAAATCCCCACAACACAAGACTGCTGATTCTAGATGAGACTGACGAGAGAGGTCTTCTCAGGGTCTTAGGACTTCTGCGAGCACAAGCCTTCAGTTGAAGCCGTACGAGTCATAGTCACTGTTTCGGTTGGACGAGGGCTCTCTGCTCGTGTTTACCGTCAGCCTCTCCAAACCTGACAGCACAGGGAAAAAAAGAAGAAGAATTGCAATTGCATTGACTTTTAAGAATTTTTGTTTTCATAAGATGGTCAATAATCATCAACCTCAGGAGGTTTACAACCTAAACATTGTATGCGCTGCTCATTTTATATGGTTTCTAAAAAAAATTTGTTACCAAAATTTTGCAACATTAACAAAACTTGGTAATTTGGTAACTTGTTTAAAAAAAAAATCATTACATAAACATTAAATAAGCAAAACATTTTTTATTGAAAATAAAAAATGTAAAAAAAAAGGGTAGTTTATTATGAAAAATGTGTTTTTTTACTAATTAATTTTTTTTCCCCAAAAGATCTATATTGTTGTCGAGAAGGTCAAATATGATGATGATTTAGATACTTAGAGTAAATGTTATGTTATATAATAGTTTAATCTAACATATCCAATCTCACAACCAAAAAAAGCACACACGTGATTTGAATGAAAGCTATTTGAGTGAAAATCCCAATACATCATAATACTCAATTCATCATTAAGTAATTAAGTAAATGAACATGAATGCGAGTGAGAGATTAATAGAAAGAGTTCAGAATGGTAAAATAGAAGAGAGAGAGAGAGAGAGAGAGAGAGAGAGAGAGTCTCACCAGGAAAGGACTGTCTCTTGAGTGTGTTGTTGTTTGGGGGACCTTGACCTCTATGATAGGACACTTAAAGAAGAAAGAGAAAATGCTGAATGTTTTCTCACAACCCAGTCATGAATGTGTTCATGTTTGAGATGACTCACCACTCTGACTCTGAGTCGGGCCAACCCAGCGAGTCTCCCGTTTTTGTGAAACTGCATCAAACCAGGTAAAAATAGTCAAATCAGACAGAGCATTTCACTTTGGATTTTAGAAAGATTCAGTGGCAAAACAACAGGAAAATGTCAGTGTCAAACAGTATTTTTTTAAGAATAGAGCCACATCGATATTAGTCAGTTTTGCATTACATAAAGTGGGATTCAAATGCTTAAAAGCATTGTGAAAATGCTATTTCAAATTATATTCTAAGCAAAACAATTTGAGTGAAAGACATCATTCACTCGAGCTGCATAAACTCCAAATGCATGAATTCTACAAACAAAAGTTCTTGTGCTTTAATGGAAGAAGAACATCTGACTGTCCGTATAAAGTTCACATGATCAGTCTCACAAATTTGATTAGATTTGATTAGCAACCTAGAAATACTGCAGAATCTGAAATATTATAATATCATGTTTCCTTGTTTAAAAAATAAAATTAATCGTGAAAAAAAATAATTTAAAAAAATCAGATTTTGGTAACACTTTGCAAAAAGGTCGCATTAGTTAACATAAGTAAATGCATTAACTAATTTTAACTAACATCGAGGAATAGCCCACATTTGTTATAGTATTTATACATCTTTGTTAATGTAAGCTAAGGACCATTAAATGATTTAAATTATGTATTGGTAAATGTTAAAATTAACATTAACTAAGGTAAATAAATGCTTTAGAAGTATTTTCAGTGTTAGTTCATGTTAACTAATGTAGTTAACTAATGTTGTTAACTACATGTAGTTAACAAATGGAACGTTACTGTAAAGTGTTACCCAGATTTTCAATGAAACCTTAGTTTTTTGGACAAACACAGAGAAATGTTGAATGGTGCTATGTGCCTGCATATATAAACATTTACATTTCTTATAGGTAATGTGAGATTAAAGACACGCTCGTTGGCTTCACTGACTCACATCTTTTGCGGATGGCTTTGTATGTGGGCTGACCGTACTGAAACAGAATGACTCCCAACATCAAGAAAATTAATATGCCAGTTACTGCTTTATAGGCAGCCAACTCACTTCCTAGAGTATCTGAGAAAATGTGGGAAGAAAAGAAAATGATGCGTTATTCAAAATGCACAGCATATAGCGTTAACAATTATTTTGTTGATGAAACCTGACAAGAAAAGAAAAAAAAACATTCCAACATAAGAGTTATAGAATGTATAAAGTAAAACTCTTCTCTGGGAAAGAAAAAGAACGCACACACATACACTGCTAAAAAAAAGTTCCTTGCTTAAATTTTTTCTAAGTACAACCAACTTGGCAGTTTAAGTCATTTCAACTTAAATGACATTAAACTGACTTAATTTTTTTTTTTAAATATACCTTTTTAAAAAAAAGTTCCAAATGTCTTAACTTATTTTGATAAGTTAAGGCAATGTAAAAACACATGTTGTCATAACTTATTGATCATATTTTTTACAGTGTACCTTCGCAAGTGATTTGCAGGCTTGTGCAGTCTTCATTGATTAACGTCATGTTGCTTGTGAGCATACGACCATTAGCCTTCTTTGTGGGCTTAAAGCCCTTGAAGTCTCCACATCTCATGTCCTTACAGAGCTCACTCGACCAGCTCTCTGATATTTGGCTGCCAAAGCACAAAGGGGCTGAACTCTGATTAGGGAAATACAGATACAGCCGACCCTCGCACGGACTCTTCTTCCACATTACCCTCAGCCGGGCCAGAACATACTGAGTGATATGGATGGGTTTCGGACATGGGGCCGCAGTGGGTATTGTAGTATTGGGGGTTGAGACATGTGGGGTTGAGGAGGTTGAGTTGGTTATGTTTGGGGTTTCAGACTGTGATGTTCCTTCTCCTTTAAAGGGAAAACACACAATTACTTTCATGACAATGTTGGAATATGTTGAAAATGTTGGAATACCAGAATTGTTCTTCTCCACATAAAATGTGTAGTTTGGAAAATAAATACAATTCCAATCATTTTAAAAATGTATGTGTTAAATGCAAATGAAAGAAACGTTAGTTAATTAAAACACTGCAGCAGAGAATTCACCTACTTATATACAGTCAAACCAAAATGTATTCAGACACCTTCAACATTTCTCACATTATCACAGTTTATTCGCTATAGTTTCGAAAATGGTAATAAAATATGACAAGAACTCAGAGTTGTCAAATCAGTATCAACTATTTCACTGGTTTTGGCCATCGTTCTGTTAGACTGTCTCACAAATGAATTAGGTTGAATAGCTGTCAGCTGTTAAATTTAAGTACACAATTAGATAATAGCAATTTAGGTCAACCAATTACCAAGCAATGCTTCATTTTGTTCAGCCTGTGGTGTAAAAAGGTCGCATTCGCAATTAAAGAAAAAACACTTAAGCAAAGCATGGTCAGGTCAAAGTGTCTGAATAATTTTTGGTCCCACATTTTGTAAATAAATTTTACTGGTAGTCCACTGTATGAAGATATTTTGGATATAATATGTCACAGTTTACTTTATTTTGCTATCCCCACTTACATAAATGAACTATAGTGTCCTGCACCCGCTAGTAAAAATTATATCTGGTGTCTGAATAATTTTTGCTTTGACAGTATATGTACATCATTTTGACTGCAGTTGATATGCTGCTCTGTGCTCTTATTTTATCACATTGCAAGACATCGTTTTAGTTGTGATATTGTATTTTTAATACAGTGTGCTACCAATATTCTCCAACTCGCCACTCTCAATAACATCTCACTTACATTTGACATTTTAAGAACTCTAGAACTTTATTTGCCATTTTGTATGTAAAAATGTGACATGCTCTGCATTATTCAAGCATAAAAACGGCTTGTTACTGAGGTCAGAGAGCAGATAGCTGGATCATTTGCACTCATTACGCTCTTGCACTTTTTGCACTGTGCTCGCATTCACACACTTTGCACATTTGACTGCATGATTGCTTGATCCTTATTGCACTCTGCTAACATAGATGGCTATTCACAATCAGGTGCTTAACGGATCTACAATTTGAAATCACCAAAATTATGTGTGTATATGTATATATATATATATATATATATATATATATATATATATATATATATATATATATATATATATATACATACATAGTTGATTTTTTGTATTTATGTATTTGTATAAAAACATAAAATGTAAGCATAAAATGACTGGTAAAACTTAAAATAAATAATATATATTACTAATTTTGATTTTAAAATGCATTGACATTAAAACATATGGAAATCTAAAGTACAATGCCTATGTTTATTCACATAAACATATTTTGACTACATACAATTTTAAAAAGATGATTTTCACTTTTCACTGATTCATAATTTAGTGTCCTTGTTGATAAAAAAAAAAAAAAAAATTATTTTTGATTGAAAACAAAAATATATCAAAAGCTCATTTATTAGTGCTGGCGTTAAATATGATAAATGGTTTATCTTTAAGCACAACATCTGTTCATTTGAAATGTTTTTCCGACGGTTTTGTTTATGTCTTCTTATGTTCCTAAACTAAATGGTCAACTAATGTGTATTGCACTTTAACAAGAATTGATTTATTTAGCAGACAATGGGCTGAAAAATGTAATTTGGTGGGATTTACCTCTTTAACAGTAGGCAAAGTAATTGCTCCATGTTTTTGGGCATTTTTATGGCGAAGGCAATTTTTGTAAAAAAAAAATGTTTAAAGACATCTTTACAAAAAGTGGATAACTTCTAAAAAAACATTACCACTGGACATGCATATGACAAATAGTAACACGGTCTACTATGCAATAAACAAGAATGAAGTATGCAGTGTGCAGTGTGCAGAAAAAAAGAAAAAACAATTCAGGAATAATAAAGAAACGTGTAAGAGGAGTTTTTGCGAGGATGACCCATATACCAATGTTACCCTACTAGTTAAATCACCATATTAGATAACTTGCAAAAATTTTAAAATATTTGCGTTGACATCAATTTCCAGTAAATATGGAATCAAGAGTAAGAATTTGAATGAATAATAAAAAAACACTACAAGAAATTATGTATTTTATCAGGAGGACACCATTGACACTTGCACTAAATTTGTAATGCATTCTTGCAGGCCCTAATGTTAACACACTGTTTTGCATTATAAACGTTCTTCTATATAATGCACAATGTTGTGACTGAAAGCATCTGACTATTCTAGTCATTGCAATACTAAGTGTCCCTTGGTCCGTTTTGTCTTCTGATCCATATATTAAAATATTAAACAGACGGATAAAACTCTAACTGTACATCAGCATCTCCAAATGACAGCGGATATTTTCTGCAGAGCAGATCATGTAACATGTATCATTTAAGAACACAACAATGAAGTATATTTGGGAATAATCAGTTTACTTACGGACACCGAGGAGCAGGAGCGCCGCAAGAGTCATCAGCAGAGAGTTTTCCATCTGGCAGAAGGTTGTGTCAAACATTTAGAGCTTCATTTAACTTCATTTGACTAAACAAAGTAAAGTAACTAGACAAAATAAACCCTATGCACTCAAACTCATAACAGGCCCAGAGGTCAAATGAATGACCTTTGGTACACAAGAAACCGGTGCTTTTTGTTAGATTGAATTGAGCCTCTGCCCAATTATGTTTAATTTTTCTCATTCTTTTTAGGGGTCCGGTTCAGATAAAGCAAAATAATAAGCAACCATGACTATATTTAAATGTTTAGCCTGAGTTTTTATCAGTAGCCTACGGCAAAGATTTCAAATCATACGGTGACTTAAGCCACAATAAACAAGAACCTATCATTCACTACAATGACACTGTCATGGCAATTTGTTGACACAAACCAGACTCACTTTTATTTTAGATTGTTTATGATGTTATTTTAGATATGTTACAGTATACGGCTATTGTTTTTAATTGACAACTGTCTTCACATCTCTGCTTCAACAGTGTTTTGAAGGTTTTCTTCATCAAAGAGCATCAAACATCTATGAAACACCTCGACTTCTAACCAGCTTTTTAACAATATATTATCAGATCTTACCTTGCCTGTGACTGACAAGAACAAATGTGTGCAGCAAGTGACAAGAAATATTAAGTGAAAGGAAATAAGCAGAGGTGTGGAACTACTTCATTCCCCGCCCTCATCCTCTCTCTCTCTCTCTCTCTCTCCCTCCATATAGAGCGTGTCTTTTATTCTCAAGTATGTTTGATTGCACAGTGCACTGCTTCCTCACTTCAAAGAGAGCGGCATACACAAAAAAAAAAAAGAAGAAAAGTATGAAAAAAGGGCAAGTATGGGTAAGTGGGAGGAGAAAAGGTAATAAGTAGTGTGATATTGTCTAACTTGATATTAAATGTAAAAAAAAAAAAAAATCTAACATTTAAAAAATAAAAGTTTTACAAATGCTGAACATTTTTCATCTAAAAATGACATGGTTGGTGAAGTAAAACAAAACAGGAAAAAAAAAAATCTGCATATTCAAAACTGAAAATCTTTCTTTTTCTTTTTTGCATTCAGGAACTGTTATGAGTCTCTTGTGGTGTACGGCACACTGAAAATGTTCAAGCCAGTTTCGCACAGATGATTAATCGTGCTTGTAGGAATCAACAGCGAGTGCCGTGGCAAGTCAGTCAGGCTATAAAACCACCGATATCCACATGTATCCTTTCATTTTACTGTTACTCATATCTTCTTTTCATTCACTATCTTTCCCAGACGCCTCTCTCCCTCCCTCAACTCTCTCGATCTTTCTCAGGTGTCGCCGGGGTTGGTTTACCATATCGTACAGTCGGAGAGAGGCCCGTAAAGACTGGTCTTTGTACCTGTACACAAAAAAATTCCCCAACACCCTCTTGAAACTCTCGTCTATGATTCAATATGAACGGAATTTAAACAGCCTTCAAAAGTGAGTCAATGAGCTCCCGTTTCTCGTCTTGTAAATTTGTGAAAACATTGGCTTTGAAATCCTCAAAAGAAAAATCTGTTCGTAAGTTTGGGGTCGGTAAGGTTTAAGGTAGTCTGTTCATCAAGGCTGCATTTATTTGATCAAAAATACAATGTTATATTCTGACATTTTTCTGTTTTCTAATTTATTTTAAAATGTATTTTATTCCTGTGATGCACAGCTGAATTTCCAGCATCATAGCTCCAGTCTTCAGTGGCACATGATGCTTCAGAAATCATTCTAATATGATGAATATGTGCTCAAGAAACATTTCTTGTTATTATCAATGTTGAAAATGGTTGTGCTGCATAATATTTTTGTAGAAAAAATTGAAAAAATTCAGGATTCATTGAAAAAAAAGAAAAAAAAAAAAAGAAAAAAGAATAGACATTTCAAAAGAGCAGCATTTATCTTACATTAATTTTGTAACATTATAATGTCTTTACCTTCAAAATGTGGAACTTTTAAGAATTTTAATTCATCCTCACTGAATGAAAGCGTTCATTTCTTTTCCCCAAACTTTTGTACTTATACAACTATAATAACAACGAAAAGTCAGAAATTCCAATCAACGCAGAAATCAGATCAACTTCAGAGTTTAATATTCACACCCGAAAAAAGGACAATAAAAATAAAAATACACTTTTAACAGGCTACAGTCATTACAACCAATGCAATAGAATATCTTTCCTCTAATGCTGCAAATCAATGTGCTAATAAAATTTTCATCCCATTTTTCCCCCTCTCATCCTCGTGTCGTATCACCCCTCTCCCTCGCTCTAGGTACTGGGGAGGGAACCTAAACATGGGGGGTTTTGCTACAAACCTGAGTCTTAATTACTGAGTTCATGAATTAGATAAAGCCACCCGAGGCTTGATTGAGGATGCCTCAGGTTTTGAATTGCTTTAAAGTACAAAAATAAAGAGTGACCCCGCACACCTATTCTAAAGTGGACAGTTCGAAGGCCCCGCTCCCAGCATCTGTTGTCAAAGAGTTCGGGGCTGTAAGTGTGGAGTGTTAGTGTGATTCACATGGTCCTCCAGTTGACCAACAAGGACCTGTTAGGTGGGGCTTTTACAGAACTAAATAACACCTCATAATGACACGCACGGGCCGTTTTGTTGGGTAGGCCTACACTTTTGTATTTGGAGGCTAGTGGGGTGTTTATGAGGAAGAATCTGAAGATGGGCTCAAATCAAACCACAAAATTAGAGTAAACGCTCTTGATTCGAATCCAGTCCGAACCACGTTGTGATTCTGATGGCAATATGCCTCTCTGAAACAGACAGGGTGGCTGGCTGTGCAAGGCCATCAAATGCCTCAAATGTGTCTAAATTTAAAGTGTAATATATGCAGTCTCGCATCCGTCTGCATAGTTTTACCACAAAAGGTTTTCTTTACCTTAACGGTAGGTGCTGAATGCTATATTTACTAACGTAAGCATGTTATGTAGCGCCTATTTTCTTTGCATATGCTCTGTGCTATGATATGCTTCACCTGCCCCACCAAATCCTGTGCTATAGCAGATAGATATGTCTATATTAATACCCCTTGTTCTCCGCTTTCCCTTTAACATTAGTGTAATTTGTTGAGTACACTGTCCTCACTAGAGACTATTCTTTCCGATCAGTGTCGAGCGGTATTTCAAATAAATGGAGTGTAAGGGTGTAAAAGAAAAAAGAGGGAGCAAAAGAGGTATCGAGAGGGTTGGGAGTGATTGATTGGTGCTTTAGTACACTAAGCACTCGTAACAGGGCGCATTGCACCCATTGATATGGATTTCAAATCAGTACACGTGGAAGTTGTCAATTTATTCATGATAAAGAATAAGCTCTGCTTTATTAAGGAGTTTTCATCTGTGATAGAATGTAAAATGGTGCTGTGCTTTCTGGATTGACGTTGTCAACAAGTATTGATATAGACAAGAGAATAAGACTACGGCTAAAGTAACGCTTCCATGTAGTGTGGCGTGTTTTTCTCAGTGGAATGTTGACAAAATGCTTGGAAAGAAGAGCCAAATAAGGCTGAGCTGTAACACAATGTCGTCAGAAGACAAAAACAAGCATCTTGTCATTGAACATAATCAATATTTCAGAGATTTTTGCAAACCGATTTGAAAACATGCTTCAAAATGGACAGAAACTGAGCCGTTTAAGAGTCTCTGCCTGAAGTTTCATGGGGGAAACAAGCACACGCTCAATCTCAAGTGTCTTTATAAGCCTCAGACAGGAAGAGGATGTGACAGAGGTACTCAAACCACAAATCTGAGGGTAGGGAAAAGGCAGAGCAGGAGGAGAAAGGAGGGAAAGAGACGAGAGGGAGAGTGATGAGAAAAAGAGAAAGACAGACACACACACACACACACACACACACAGAGTGGCTCAGGAGTATGGCTGTGGTACCCCAAAACCTGGCCTATAAAGCGGTCTAGCTGTGGGTGATTGGGTTGATGGCCCAATGGGGCCTGTGGGGTAGCTGTACCCTCCATACGGGTATGGAGTGGGGTAAGTGGCGGGCGTGGGACCAAACTGCCCAAACGGTGGGGCAGGAAATGGGGCTTGGGTGGGGTATGGGCAAGCGGGAGGACCAAATGCAGGCCTGGGAGCAGAGTAGCCTGTCGATGGCGGGAAGGGAGCACCATGGCTGGGGTAGGGCTGAAACGCTGTGCTAGGGTTAGTGGTGCCCGCTGTGGAGGCTGAGGGGGGAGCAACGGGGTAGGGGGAGTAGGGGAGGGCAGAACTGGAGGCATTGGAGGGTGCATTGATTTTGGAGCTCTGCTGCTGCTGAGGCTGCTGTGGTTGCCACGGCGATGATGATCCAGCATCCTGATTGGCACAGGGTTGTGATGTCATTGTAGCATCTCCTATCCCTTTGCTTTTTTGGCAGAGAATTTCTTGCAGCTTTTCAATGCGCACTCGTCTTGTGTGAGCGAGAGAGCGGAGGGAAAGGAAGCGTTCGAGGAAGGAGTCCAGTGATATCGAACCTTCCAGAAACTCATCTGCTAGAACCTGAAAGAGATTGAGTGATTTTCAAATCCTCAAACCGTGGGGTTGGTAACACAATATCTAAATTTTATAACATTATGTAATGCTCACAGGAAGTCGGTAGTTCATAAAACTTCAAATACAAATATACATTACATACAAAAGTTTGGAAACACTAAGACTTTATATTTTTGAAAGAAATTGCTACTTTTATTCACCTTAGATGAATTATGAAATGCTATTTAAATTAAAAATATATACTGTATTATTTAAGATCTCCGTTCAAAGAATCATGTTAAGGATTGCTTAACAAGATTTTCTTCCGGTTGCATAAACTGCTAAGTTAGTAATCACATTTATTTAAGTCAGTTACGTAAAAACGTAGACTGCTCTAATTTGAAACTTAAAAAGTAAGACTGATTGCATCTTGACTAACCACTAGCTGGTCATACTAGTACTTAAGACACAGTCTTAACATATTGGCAATGTTTATGCAACTGGGAGCAGAATTGATGGCTTTGCCATGAATGACATGAAATTTAATTTAATTTTAAAATATCTCAATATGAGCTTTTTTTTCTTTTTTTTATATTATTCTTTTTTGTTATAATATATTCTAATTCATTTTAGTTATAATAATTTACAATATTACTATTTTGGTTATACCTTGATTAAATTAAATGCTACACTGGTGAACAGAAAAAAGAAAAGAAAAAAAACTCTGGTGTTTCCAAACTTTTGAATGGTTAGTGTATATGAAAATACACTATATGAGTGCATCAAGGTTTCCAGACTTTACCTATTTAAATATAATTTATCCACACATTTTTAACCCTGGCAGTTTCACCAGCAGTGAAAACGCAAACATCAAAATGACAAAAGTTGATCATAAAAAAGATGGTGACCAACCTCTGATTCTGCCTCTGTGTTGGCGCCCTCTGTCTGCAGACGAGACAACAGCCCCTCCGGAGACACCTGCCCCATGATACTGTCTGCAAAGTGGGACAGAGAGAGAGAGAGAAACAGAAGTGAGAGAGAACTGATACATAAATAGGTTGGCTTGTAACAGAGTAAGAAACTGAAAAATGAGAACACTTATGCAAACAAATCAGTTGGCTAGAAATGTTTTAAACAAAGGAAAAAGCGGTATTGAATGAACTGAGAGAAAGAAAGAAGAATGAGACTACAGAGAAGAAAGAGGCCAGCCCCACACATAGCAACTGTGTGATGTAATGTCACAGATGCAAAAAAGGGGGAGGAGAATGAGTGCCTGAACAAAACAAGCTCTTAGAACAGCACTAAATGACCGGCGTATGTATGCACACGATATACCAGATTTTCTGGCTGAACAAAAAGCTCTTTTTAGAAATCCAGTAAGAATCCCTGTGTCTGTTCAAAAGATCAGGGTTCCAGGGTTCCCAAAACTACAGTGAAAACTGCCAGTGCACTTTAACTGTAGTATGAACAAAAGTCGAAAGAACACTGTAATTTTAATTTCACTTAATCACTGAGCTAATAAGCAGTGCTAACAATGGAATCCTTCAAAAAGTTCATTCAGATGAACTCGTTCTATTTTTCACAATGCCTAAGCTTTCCCTTTTAGAATATTCAAATTAGTTTCCATCAGGGCTTAAAAAAATAAAATAACAAATCAATCAGTTCACTCAGTATTTTAACGTTTCTGTTCAAATGTTCCTTCTGTAACATTACAGTTCCGAAAATGGTTTGATTAGGAAAAAATGGCAGTTAATAACATAATCTTACTTACTTTCTTTCTTTTTTTGCCTATACTTTATACCAGAACTTGAATAGAGCTTTATACTAAGAGCTTGTGACTAAACCTCGCAGCTCCACCCGGCTCAATAGTGAATGAAGTGCTGCACACATTTTGGACCGTCTCTGCTTGTTTGAAGGGCAAGGGTAAATAAAAAAACTGGTTCTTTGAATAAATACTGCGTTTTCCATATTCAAAAAACACGATGTTTGTAAAGGCTAATGTTTTATGTATTTTAGGAGATGATAAAGAGTGTCTGTCTGGTGTTTGTCCTCTAATCATAAACAATACAGCCTGTGCATAGCACATCATATTTTCACACACGATTTTGGCCAAATGTATGAAATAAGCGCTCACATTGTTACAATAAACTTTGTAGCCTGTAAGTTGGTTAAAACTTTGTAAAACGTACAAAACTTAAGTTGGCTGAACTTACTTCCTCGGATGCAGCCGTTAAAGGGTTAGTTCACCCAAAAATGAAAATTCTGTCAGTAATTACTCACCCTCATGTTGTTCCAACCCCGTAAGACTTTCGTTCATCTTCGGAACACACATTAAGATATTTTTTATTAAATTTGAGAGCTGGATCACTTCTCCATAGGCTTCTATGGGATCGAAACTTGCCGGCAGAAAGTGAGTAAAAACAATGTTTAGCAGCGCGTCTGGGTTGTACCTCACACGCATCACACACATAACCAGCGTCGGCCAATAGTGAGCCTACGTGCTGACGTACAACACAGAAGCGCTGCGCTGTTTCATTATGTGAACTCACTCAGAGGCCCACACACAAGAAAATGAATAGTTGAATAAAGTTTGTTTTTTACACACAAAAAGTATTCTCGTCGCTTCATAAACTTATGGTTGAGCCACTGTAGTCACTTGGACTATTTTAAACATTATCTTTACTTACTTTCTGGGCCGGCAAGTTTCGATCCCATAGAAGCCTATGCTATGGAGGAGTGATCCAGCTCTCAGATTTAATCAAAAATATCTTAATTTGTGTTCCGAAGATGAACGAAAGTCTTACGGGATTGGAACAACATGAGGGTGAGTAATTACTGACAGAATTTTCATTTTTGGGTGAACTAACCCTTTAATCACTGACAAAATACATATCTCAGATATTCATTGTTAAAAAAACTCAAATTGAGCTTGATTTGGGGAAAATGTCAATAATATAATGACACACGCAAGTGCCATAATACTAACTTTGACAACATGGTGTTTAATTATTTAAAAACATTACGGGCCTAATTTTTTTTCCGAATAGTAGCAGTTCTAGACTAACCTGCAATTTTCGCTGGTTTCAAAAAACACACAACGATATTACCTGCCATTAATTTTCTTAATACTTTAACGGTTGACGACATATCCTCAGAAAAACTCCTGAGATCCGAAAGCTAATGCTTGCGACTTACCTATGATAACTTAACAGCTGAGCACGGGCATTTCACTCACGTTGGATGCGTCAACGACTCATTTGCATTGGCCGTAGTATTTAAATTCATGATTAGTTGACTGCCAAATGAAAATATTAAATAGAATGATAAAATAACGTTGTTACAGGTAAATAGTCATTTCAAATAAGTGTTTTTGTTCAGAACGATTAAACTAAACTCTGTTTGATGTTTTAATTTTCATTTAAAAACTTGCCAAAGACAGAACATTAAGACTTTAAGATATACACTTTTTAGTTACAGCTGAACAAAAACTTGTATAACAAAAACAGAACGAAAGAAAAAAGATTTAAAATTAAGTAATTTATGAAAACATGACAAAAACTCAAGTCTTGCGAATAAAATTAATGTTACTATATAAAAAAGAAATCTGAAAATGTTGGTTGATTTGGTAATTGTATCTTTATTTAAAAAAAAGGCTATGTAGTTTATAATATATTCAATTTATTTATTTTCCATGATAATCCCAAATGGTTCCTGTTTTAATTAGGAAAATACAAATCCACATTACCAACATGAGTAATTTCAGCTCAGTGCAAAACTACTCGCTTCTCCTTCTTGGTTTCAGAAAACCTGCTCTAAAAACAATCAATTTACCCCGCATTCATTCCTACAGTCTCTCTGAAACCTTTACTTTCGCAACCCAAATCAATCCCTCTTTTCGCAACCCCTCTTACCTCTCAGGACACAGTGCTGTTTGTATTTCTCCCTCACTTCCTCCAGTTCCGTGTATTTCTCCACCAGTCGCCCTCTCTCTTTTTCGAGACGGGGCTTCATGTCCAGGTTTTGCTCGGCCAGACTGCGGTTGGCAGCCAGAGCCATTTCCCTCTCCAGCTGAATGTTCTGAATCTGAAAGAGAAGAAAGATAGTGACATATGACAAAAACTACAATGCTGCAGGCATTATGAAGTCCACAAGGACAATATATCTTCAGCAGGACTGTCAAGACTGGGACGTTTACTTAACGATGGCTGTTGGTGCGAAGGAGACAAGTGGTAATTTCTTTATTAAGTAATGATGAGATAACCGAGATGAGCGGATATGAAACAATTCAATGTGATTTTTTTACACTGCCTTCACGTGCTATTTGAAATTTCCTACTTCCCACTTTTGAAGCTGTGATTACAAGCTTGTCGTGTTCAAGTGCTTTGTTGTCGGAAAGAACAGGAATCATGGAGGACACCAGGTTTATTTTTGACTATTTATTGGGGAAACCTTATTAAAACCGAAATTATGTTTGGTGTCCCATTCGTTGGCAGCCATATAAACATTAGCCATGCTATCTAGATAGTCAGCTTGCAGACAATTTTAGAATTTCGGTCAAATACAGGCTATTTTTGCTGTGTATAAAACATACAGTATTCTTCAGATGATTATTCATTAATGTATTTATGTAATTTAATAAATTAAATAATATTTTCTTGTAAAAAATACTTTTGGGAAATGCAGCACTGATCATTTACTTTTATAGCTAAGGGCCAAAAACATCAATCCAATGTAGTGTTTTATTTGAAACTGTTCAAAGTCTCTGTACTTAATCTTAATTACATTGTTTTGATCAAATCATTTTAGAAGGCAAATTATAGGTCATCGAAATACTGATGAGAAAAGACAACATTTACCTCACATTCATAATGGAAGTAGAAACCAATCATTCACAAAAAAATATTCTGCTCCGCCAATGCTCTGGCATATCTTTTATGTTCAAGTATAGTCAAATATTATGCATACTAATGTGTAACAGTAGGTTTGAGGTTAAAGATGCAAGGCCTTTTTTAATCGATCAACATTAGAAAAACAAACATTAATCTGCAAACTTTAGATTTGAGCGGTATGGCAGACCAGGAAGAATTTTAGTAGATAAGACTTTGGTCTGTTGGACTACTTGTTCCAACAACAAAAAAACTTGGAATACGGTGCACGAGTCTTAAGGACTAAGGCTTTTTTGGAGCATGAACACCCTTACTAACATCTCCTTTTGTGTTCCACAGAGGAAGGAAAATGATATGGGTTTGGAACAACATTAAGGTGAGTAAAAAATGACAGAACTTTCATTTTTGGGTGAACTATTCATGTAACAAAAATCCATCATCATCTTACCTCATCAGACTCCAGTGCCATAGACTCCACCCGCTCCGAGTTGTCCAGCAAATTCTGCAACTCGGACTGGCTGAGGTCTTGAAGCTTCTCCATTGATTTGCTAGGACAGCTGGAAATCAACAATAAGTTTACTAAGCTGTAAGTTACTAATAATTTACTTATTACATCCCAACTCATCATATTCATAATATATGATCAAAATATAATAGCATTGACATATTGTGTTCCACAGAAGAGTCATACAGGTTTGGAACAACGAGTAGCATAAATGTTGGCAGAATTTTCATTTTTGGGTAAACGATCCTTTTAAGCTGACCTATGCTAGCAGTGAATACTTGGTAAGTGTAATTTGGATATGAAACCACGACTGATAGGTAATCTGGACCACCAATGGCAGTCATCTGTCATTCAAACAGTGCATGTGGACTACTTAAAGTATAGCGAAGAATTATGCTATTGAAACCAAGATTACCCTCTAACTGCTTGTTATATCTTAAAGAATATCTCAATACTTACAAGGTACAAGCAAATCAAAGTCCTCTCCGCAGGGTGCTCATGGAAAAACATCAAACTTAATTGGAAGCGAGTGACGTCAAGATGTAGACGGAAGCGTTGAGACTGACAACTAGCACTACCTCGCGTGCGTCTTCAGCGTTAAAACCCGCTATCTGCGAGAAACACGCCCGAGGCAGTATCGGTACGAGGTGTCACGCGTTATTTAGCGCAGCAGAGTAGAATTATGTTCGCGAAATTATTCCAGGAGACTGAATCTCCCCGCGGTTAGCTGGACGGCTAGCTCACTAAAAAGAGAGCTGTTGGGCAAGGCGGGTTGTTATTGAATACAAAACGGCGTCGGACGAAATAACAACTCAGAAAGACATAAGAATATGTCTCCGGTAAAACAGCATCGATGTCATTTCGAGCAAAACAGTGCAAATAAAGGTTAATTCACGGTGTATATTCCTATTCTTAAGGGAAAGTTTCACTTCTCATTGACAGATATCGCGGCCATCTTTGGATGAGACCATTGTCGATTTTGTCTAGGGAAGTGAGATACGTTTAAAATACCTTAAAACACAATTACCCTTACTTGTCTGGAATATCGCATACAGTTTTAGAGTATGGCTTAAATAACTATATAAAGGTTTTATAATGTATACTATTAAAAGGCATTCGCATGTTCCCGTGAAAATACCATTATGCTCCCCTATCTTTCACATTACATGGTGTGGTCCTAGCTGACTGAAAGGGAAACCCCGATGTGACGGGAATGTTCCATAATGTGATGTGACATGGCAGTAGGGTTGGTCCTACTATTTCAACACACAGACAACAGTGTTTTTTAATATATATATATATATATATATATATATATATATATATATATATATATATATATATATATATATATATATATATACATAAAAGTTTAATATTGCAGCAAGAAAATAATTGTTTCGCATATTTACATACAGAAGCACTAGAGACACCCATAGTAGAAAATAATTGTATTGCTAGTAATTACAGGCACTGTAAAACTGCACTATTTTAATTTTATTTTTTGCATATTCGGTTACATCCATTGTTCGTTTTTTGTGATTTTATGAGTTTTCAGAGTTTCATCAGCAAAAGACCATCATTGCCGTTTGTAATAATGGCAACACATTATTTTTACTTAAAAAGTGGTAGCCAAGCAATTCAAGTTACGTTCTGAGCTGTAGTGGGTTAAATACAGTGTATAGCAAGCTACTGTCGCCAGTTTCACAAAAAAACAACAACTTCCAAATCTGTATTTTGTACATGACAATAGTGTAAATTCACATTTTTAAGAAGAAAAAAAAGCACACAAGGACAATAGCAGTGATAATGTTTAGAGCAGTCTACTAATTAAAATTGCTCATACGTAAAATGAACAAAGATAAGTATATGGTGTATAACATGATCTCAGTGTTTTCTTAGACCTTTAAATGCAGAAAATGTTAGGAAACAATGAAGAACCAAAGCTGCAATATCATAAAACAACAGCTGCCCAGAGATCGCTTTGTAAAAACTCTGTCAAAACAAAAAGAGAAAATGTTATGAGTTTATGGTAAAAATGAGAAGTTTATATTTAGTAAAAACATAACAGTATTCGACAATGTGCGATTTTTTGCCTAAATACATTCTCCATTAATGCTGAATAAAATAATGTGAGTCACAGCACAGAACATAATGTATTATGCTATTCATTTTTAACTGACTAATGGCATAATCAATCAATAATTTGAACTTACTTGAAAAACCTCTTCTGGACAACCAGAATCATGTGAGCAAGGAGGGAGGACTAGAGAGGTATTTGCAGCATAACTATACAGAACAAGACCAATCAGTGTCCCCACCAGGCCAGCAATACCAGAGATCAGACAGATGTTTAGCTTATAGAGAGAAAACCACATAATTGCTCATTAATGTGTATGTCGGAATAATTCACATCCAAAAAAGCTTTAGTTACTTGAATTTACCAGTGCTTTCCTAGGAGTTCTTTCAGATGCCATTCCAAAGGATCCAGCAATCACAGACTAATTGGAGAAGAAGAAAAACATCAGAATTCAAAGAAAATTGTCATTGCACATTAAAGCAACTGTCAGAAGAAAAGGGTCAAAGGGACTTAATGTTATATGTGTGTGTAAATGTTTATTTTGTGTATGCTCATTTTATATATTTTGTGTTTATTCATTTTGGCAAATCATAAGACTATGGCAATCATTCAAAGCATAACTGTATCGTAGTTATAAAATAAACATACCACAGAACCTATACAGAGGGGGCACACAAACATATATTTCATATCAATGCTGGTGCTGTAAGTTGGTATAGTCAGGAGGAGCTGAAACAAACCTAGTAATATCACCATAACCTAGAGAGGGGAAAACATATGGTGAGAGAAAAAAATTCAAACAAATATTCAACAACAAAAACATCTCAAAGAAAACTGTTACGATGACTAAAGATCCCAAGCTACCATTATCTGTTTTCCTTAATGACAAAAAATTGGCCCACATCCACTTACTGCCACCACTTCAGGGTCATGAAACTTGAACAAACGGTGAAATTTGGGAGGATCCGAGTCAGCAGACTGCGTTTGAGTGCTTGACATCTTCAACAGTCAGCTAAAAATCAACCGAGGTACTGAAAAAGAGCAACATTTCAAAGTTCAGTTCAACGATTATAATGGCTCCCTACAGTCTGAAATAATAGTGAGAAAGTCAGTATCAAACATGATCTGATCCCCCTGGATTAAAGGAACGTTTTGCAGGAATACAGATGCTGTAGAAGAAAAACATCTTTGTGAGGAGAGGAAGTGGGCGGATATAATACAGAAAATGTGGCTGGAGAGAAGAGCAGCACAGCTTGATACAATTCTGATTACTCAACAGCACTGCAGAGGAAGAGGTTAAGGGTTAAAAAAAAAAAAAAAAAAAAAAACCTTCACTGCACTACATTCATTTCCTTCAGAGGGCTGGACTGCCCAGATGTCCAAAACAGCTCCTTCCTTTTTATTTATTTATTTATTTATTTATTTAGTTGTACAGCATAAAATCACAAATAGGCATGGTAACCACTGCAAACCATTGCACACTTCAAGTGCACTTTTTTAGTTTCAGACATCACCATAAAATACACTATAAATGTAGCTTTAGTATGCTTGTATATGTTATTCTTAACTGTCTAATCAAATGTAATTTCCATTGAAATAATGTACGACCGACTCACCTCGAATGTAGTTTCTGTGAATCCTAGTAAGCTCGTGACAGAGAGGAACAGAGCTGTTTATGAAGTGATCGAAAACACTTAATAAAAGCTCCTATGGGGAGATGGGGGCTGGACAGACCCCTTTTCGTTGCGATGCTTGCATTTAAAAAAAAACGCAAGGGAGGGTCGAAACTTTTTTTGTTTTTGTATTCTACAAAAAAAAGAAGCGCAGATCTTTTATAAGGAATTATTGCGCACTTATAGGCGAGATTGCTCAACAGGAGAAGAAAAGGGTCCTGCCAGCACACTACAAACAGCTCAAAGAATCGACTCGAGCTGAATCCTTGCAGACTTTTTAGGTCAGCCTATCTCACTTATTCATGTGGAATTCTGCTGTGCGTGAACATTCGCTCTGAGTTTGTGGCCCTGACATTACTTAACTGTAACTTTAAAGACGTGTCGTATATTTGTTATCCCTTGTTGAAAACTTAACTTACTTGAAAACGAAGGATGACTTTGACTGTGACGACGGACCTGTCAGTGAATACTGGCTTAAGTCGGGTAGAGGAAAAGCTGGAAGACAAACAAAAAGCTTTGCGGGACAGCATCGAGAAGGGGGAGCCCAAAGTATTTGGGGTGAGTGAACGTCGTGTTATGGCTTCATTAATTTTAAAGGGCTCCGCACAGATTCTCGCAGGACGTGTTCTGGCATATAGACTTTATTTTTTTTTAAAAGGGGAAAAAAGTCAAATTGTAGTCAATTGTGGGTTTAAGTTCATGAATGAACTTCACAAAGCAATATATATATATATATATATATATATATATATATATATATATATATATATATTCTGTCAGAGGAGAAAGACCAATAGATTTGCTAACAACAAATAAATAATGTGAGCACAATTTTGGATATTTCCAATTTATCTTTTTGTATCCTTGCTGTTTGCACCTTGCCTAAAAATATAATCTTAAATAGCCTAATATCTTTATAGTCCTCCAAATCTCTAGTCTAGGGGCTCATGATTCAAGGAACATGGCAATTAAGAACACAAACAGGGCACAAGCATAAGACTTTAAAGTAGAATTTTATTGAACTCTGAGTTGATACAAATTCTATATTTCCAGTATGGCTGTCAGGAGTTCTGGCCCAATGTCCATTTTTACCATTTTAAATCACTAGCTATTTTGGCTACAAGGCCAATAAATAGACCATACAAGTATCATTATGTTAAAGGAAAATACAAATAAAAAACAAATAGTTTTACAAATAGTCCATGTAGCATATTATAAAACAGATAATTCCTGTCTTGACTTCTGATTGGTCAATACGCTATTCCAGTTTTAATGAACAAAAACATTTTGCGTCCTTAATATTTTAAGATATATGATGTACATTTTTAAAAGCACTAAGGCACTGGAGACCATTCTGTATTACAAACTAAAAGGATTACATGACTATATTCACAATTTGGCATGACAACTCATAACTGTAGCATTGTCAGTCCGATGATGAAGACGAAAGGCAGAGAAGAGCAAATATAAGTTCAATACTTTTATTTAAATTCAAAGTAGACTCAGATTATCCAAAGTGTAGAAACAGCAACAAGACAGCGTGTAGCACGCAATACACTAACAATACCAGACCACTGAAGTGAGCACACAGAGGAACTTAAATACACAGTGATAATGAGACAATGACAAACAGCTGTGATGATTAATGAGTGTCCATGGAAACTGATGAGTGGCAGGAAACCGAACAAAGGAAACAGGCAACAGATGAATACAAACTAAAAGTCCATGAAAACAAAACTAACTAAACATAATTATGACAATGCCCTATTGCTTAATCTGGTGCTCTTGTATGGTGGTCGAAAATGACAATTAAAAAAAATTATTATTATTATTTCTATGAAATAGTTTACTACATTTTAATATTGTTTTTAATATTTTGTATTTTTATGGGATTATATGGTACTGAATTATATTTATGCATTAGGTGTAATCCATTCATGCACTGTTTGAGCACAGACCTGAAAATTTCCAACTTAAACTGTCATAATTCTTGAATGCTTTAGAGTACAAGTCCGGTCACTTTTTAAAGAAGACAATTGGCAGATTATTGCTGAATTGAAAAAAGTTAACTTTCGAATTTTAAGTTTATTGTGAAAAAAAGCACAAAATTGTTTTTATGAAATATATATTTTCCCAAACATGTTTTACTCTAAACTCTTAACTGTGAGAAAATCAAAGCCATAAATCTAAACAAACTGTGTTCCAAATTTAAGGTTGATTTCTCAAAAAAAAAAAGAGCTTTTATAAGATTTTGTTTGGGTGCAGTACCAAACTTTTCCACTACATAAAATTAATCTCCCATTCACTTCCAATGCACAAGTGTGACTATTTTTTGGAGGACCATTTAAAGGTAGGGTAGGCTTTTGTTTGATAAACTACATTTGTTATACTGGTTGAAACTCTCTTCACATCCTGATAGCAATCAGTAATAGAAGTGATCTGAATATAAAAAAATCATATCATATGGAAATCAAAGGACCAAAAAAAAAAAGTTCTTCCAATCATTGCATTTGGTCTGAATGACAGGATGTGCTGCTAGTCAACTTATGTATTTCCATGCTGTGTGTTCATGTGTTTTGGATGAGACGTGGCTTTGGAGAGGCAGTGTGGAATCTAAAGCTTGGTTTACACTCGCCACGTCCGCACGAGCGCGAAGGTGCGCGTCAAAAATTACATCATTGCTGTGTGGGCGAGACCCCATTTCGCGTGGCGGTGAGCACGGCATTTTTTGTAACTTGTAACTTGTAACTTTGCGTGCGGCTCCGCTTCCGAAGATGCATGACTTCGAGCCGTTTCTGGCCGAGCAGGTACGTCTGTACCAGCACACAGTTTGTGCTTGTTCAAATGAATTGCTGCATTTCCTACATAATGAGCCTTCAATAGCAGAAATAAGCATGTTTAATAAAAATATACATGAAATTAAATAATAATGGTGGTTGATGAAATTAGAAAATATTGTTGTTTAATTTAGTTTTTATACATCTGTTCTCATATCCATATATTTAGTTTTAATGTCACGTAATAATCTCAGGGTTTACTGGATTTTACATGATTCTTTGGTTCTTTTGTAGCTTGGGTTTGGTGAAGCGTAATAGAAAACAAACATCGTCACATGTGTACCTTACTTCTCACCGCTGCTTCCTGATGGTTTAGAGAACAATTACGTAGAGCGGAAGCTCGTGGTGCGGAGCCAGGCAAAAGTATAAACAAGGCTTAATGCTTTCAAAGCTAGCTTGCTGTTGCAAACCTCTCCGAAATTGCGTACTATACCTTTAACCTTTTCGAATCATGTCCATGATTTTTATTTATTTTTTATTTATTTTTTTGCACATAGCAAGTGCCAAAAACCTTTCCCAAGTTTTGTACAGTTCTGATGAAGTAAAGTTTTCTGGTCAAAAATGACTAAAGGGCACCAGAGGGTTAAATGTGAAAAATGTGCTAACATAATATAATTTCTGTCAGGACCACTACCGTCAAATATGATTGATAATTAGCATACAGTTTGGATTGGCGGTATGGTTCCGTTCTGGGCGAGAACTCCCTGCGCATCCATGTAGCCTAGCATGGATAAGAGCAGGGAGAGCAGCAGTACCCCCCCCCCCCCCCTAACTTAATAGCAGCTCAAACTGATTGAAATTTCATGTCAACTGAATTATAAAGTTATATATTTTACTTTGAGATGCACAAATGTCTTACTGAGCCATTTTTCTTGCTTTTTTGTGTCTTTCATAGGTCTCTCAGATAGTAATAGGATTGCTGATCATCTCCTATTCTATACCTCTGCTTTCTACAGAGATCACAATGATACTTAACTTTGGTGTGCCATGGTGGAGTGGCCTTATGGTAAATCACACTAATAAATCTATAATAAGCCTAGGATGTTATATAATGGATTAAAGGCGATGACAAAGTATTCTGTGAAATGTACAGTATTCTGCATATCCACCAACCATGGACCTATCACTAAACTTTATTCTTTCCTTTTTTTTTCAAACAGTTTGTCATTTCAGGCACAGCTGCAATAGCAGTGGAAAAAATGGCCACCATGAAGACAGTGAGTTTGAATTTACAACAGGACGGACTATAACAAGCCTGTGTTAGGGCAAAATCTAGATACAGCATAAAGAGTTTGTGTATTCTAATGTAATTCAGTCATGACCAATAATCAAATACAAAGGCTTCACAAAAGCAGGCACATGTGTAAAAGTTTCTGTCTCCAAAGTCCAATTCACTTACAGGTATGAAAAAGACAAAAATAATGAAAGTTGCTCTTGTCTTTAGGTCTCTGTTTGCTTGGCAGTCTCTGTTGTGGCCATAATCATCTCAGTTATTGCACTTATCCTATACTATGTTGACATTGCTTCCAATCCGGCAACCAAATGCCATATAGGATCAGACCAGTTGTGTGACCAACAGTATTATGCCACTGTATGTATCTCATACCCCCTCATTATGTTCCATTATTTAATATTATGTAAAGAAAATGAAACAGTTGTATATTGTAGTAAGTACTCTCTTTCTTCAAAACAGAGATTCAGCACAGGAGTGAAGATAACCATCTCAGTGGTCAATATTGTCCAGACAGCACTGTCCTCTGCTTTCACAGCTATACTGTATAATCAGAGGAGGAACTTTACGGACTATGTGGTAAGAGAAAAAAATGGTTTATTATATGTATTTATTTATTTTTAAATATTTTATATTATTGATTTTGTATTGTCTATAATTCATATGAACTTGTGATTTAATGATGATTTATTCCAAAGAAAAACAAAGCTTTAGTCTTGATCGGATTTTATGTCAAATGTTTGGTTTTCATAGTGTTTTGGCAAAATGACCATGAAAACTTGTGTTCTTTTCTGCACTTCTATTCAGAATTACATTAGGAAAAAAAGTTTAATATGGAAACAAACTTTTTACAAACACTATGGAATGTTGTGTTATATTTTAAGAACATTTAGGATCAAATTCAAAGTGTTTTAAAGGTGGTTTGCTAATATGCACCGTATTGATTTTTCTCCTCTCTCTTTCTCTCAGACCCTAGGTGAAAGACATCCTGAGTAGGATGCTGATCATCCCATGAATGACATTTGTACCCCCATGTATGACAGTTGTACTCCTCATGTATCACATTTCTGGATTTTAATCAGAAGTCCTCAAACTAACCTATCCACTTCATATACATGTGTGGTTTTGCTTAACCAATGTAATGCTGTGCAAGAATGCAATGCACTGAAATGTTGTTGTATTTTAAGTGAAAATGAATTGAAAGTGAATTGTATATATTTTTTTATCTAATATCATCAATATAAACATCTAAATATGGTTTTTTTTTTATTATTAAAGTTACATTTCAAGTTTAAAGGTAATATTTTGTTGTTTTATTTTATTTACAATTTACAATTCTGAACATTTCAGCTTCTCCAAGCAGAACCATTTTCAAGAAATGACTAAATATGCATCTTGTTCGTCAACACTTGAACCATTAACACATTCTATTCTATTCTGTTTATTTATAAAAAATAAATAAATAAAAATAAGGCCTAGCCTGCTGTGCTAGACTAACTGGGACTTGTCACAGCACTTACATATTATTGCACTAAAAAAAGCGTCTGCTAAATGATTAAATGTAAATGTTTGCTAAATTGCTAGAAAACAAGACCGTTTCTGTTCAGGGCCATTCGTCAGTCACATAACAAGACCATAGAATAATTAGCTTACGATGATAAGGGTTTGCTCGTGAATATTAATCACGTTATGTGATAGTTACGAGTTGTTAGACTGATTTTAAAGCTGTCGAATTGCCAACTTCCAGAAGACAACCTTGGCACACGAAATATTAGTCAAAGGGAAAAGTAAATAAATAAATTTATTTATAAAATCAATTCTTCGTTTAGAAGCTACGTCAAGCAATAAGACGTGAATCATCAGCTGGAAGAATGGATACATTGTGGGATCCTGACAATCCTAGGCACTAAAAATAGTGTGCAGTAAACATTTTGTCACTGGTAAGTCAAATATCCGAATGTCAGTTATATTTCTGTAAGCTAACTCTCCAGTGGGCGTAGTTCTCAGAATAATATGACACGTTGTGCTCTGTCTCGCCTGTATCCACTTTTGTGTCCTTCTTCATCGCTCGTTTTTGAATTTGCAAAAAAAATTCTGCTGCACTTAAGGTTCCTAAGAGCACAGTGGCCTCCATAATCCTTAAATGGTAGACGTTTGGGAAGACCAGAACCCTTCCTAGAGCTGGCCGTCCGGCCAAACTGAGCTATCGGGGGAGAAGAGCCTTGGTGAGAGAGGTAAAGAAGAACCCAAAGATCACTGTGGCTGAGCTCCAGAGATGCAGTCGGGAGATGGGAGAAAGTTGTAGTAAGTCAACCATCACTGCAGCCATCCACCAGTCGGGGCTTTATGGCAGAGTGGCCCGACGGAAGCCTCTCCTCAGTGCAAGACACATGAAAGCCTGCATGGAGAAAAAAAACACCTGAAGGACTCCAAGATGGTGATAAATAAGATTCTCTGGTCTGATGAGACCAAGATAGAACTTTTTGGCCTTAATTCTACGCGGTATGTGTGGAGAAAACCAGGCACTGCTCATCACCTGTCCAATACAGTCTCAACAGTGAAGCATGGTGGTGGCAGCATCATGCTGTGGGGGTGTTTTTCAGCTGCAGGGACAGGACGACTGGTTGCAATCGAGGGAAAGATGAATGCGGCCAAGTACAGGGATATCCTGGACGAAAACCTTCTCCAGAGTGCTCTGGACCTCAGACTGGGCCGAAGGTTCACCTTCCAACAAGGCAATGACCCTAAGCACACAGCTAAAATAACGAAGGAGTGGCTTCAATGGCCTGTTCTTGAATGGCCCAGCCAGAGCCCTGACTTAAACCCAATTGAGCATCTCTGGAGAGACCTGAAAATGGCAGTCCACCAACGTTTACCATCCAACCAACCTGACAGAACTGGAGAGGATCTGCAAGGAGGAATGGCAGAGGATACCCAAATCCAGGTGTGAAAAACTTGTTGCATCTTTCCCAAAAAGACTCATGGCTGTATTAGATCAAAAGGGTGCTTCTTCTAAATACTGAGCAAAGGGTCTGAATACTTAGGACCATGTGATATTTCAGTTTTTCTTTTTTAATAAATGTGCAAAAATGTCAACAATTCTGTGTTTTTCTGTCAATATGGGGTGCTGTGTGTACAATAATGAGGGGAAAAAAATGAACTTAAATGATTTTAGCAAATGGCTGCAATATAACAAAGAGTGAAAAATGTAAGGGGGTCTGAATACTTTCCGTACCCACTGTATATACACATACGCTTTTTGTACCTGTATAGAACATCATCAGGATGTAAATACAGAAGCACAAAAGATAAGACAAAGAAAGTCAAACTGGACTGACCGTTTAAAACTATGAAAACACCTTTGCGATACATGTGATTCCTTTTTAAAAGGTCGATGTCAGTGTAATATTCCAATATATTTACTCAGTTGCAACGCTCATTGAAAACAGCAGGCATGCTTTGGATCTTTTCTGAGTTTCTCTTCAGGGGGACTTTTAAGCTGTTCAAGGTCAAGGAGCTACTTTTAGCGTTAGATAAAATGAATTATATAAGTGAATTACTCTTAGATGACAATTTTTTGAGTCCTAAAATTAGGAGCAACACGGCTCTATTTTTAAAGAATTGCTCCTAAATTTCCTCAGTAGGAGCAAATTTTAGCCGTAAGATTTTTTTGTGAATACAAAAAAAGGAATATTGTTCGATACTGTTATTGAAAGGAATATCTGTGCAGACACCTACAATATAACATTATAGCTTTGATTCCAGCCTGACTTGATTTTCAAACAAATTTAGAACAAATTTCACCTTTTCAGTAATAGCATGTAGTTAGGCTTTACATGCAACTTATTAATATATATTTATAGGCTTGAGTTTATACCTTGCTGTCTCTCAGATAAGGAAATCGCTCGTTGACAGAATCATTCCTTCTTTTGCTTGCCAAGCTGTGGAAAACAACGATTTCATCTCACTAAGTGTCCTCCTAGAGAAGGTTACTAAACTTCACATTTCCTAAACTAAAAATGTGAACAGCAAATATTTTGAATTCCAACCTATTTCATACCCAAAGTGATTTATTTATTTTTTAAACCTCTTAAGATGGATGCCAGTTGTGAAACCTATGACGAATTCACACCCCTTCATACAGCATGTGAGTTGGGGAATTTAGAGATGATTAATTTCTTGCTGTCAAAGGGGATGTCTCCTTATCACAAGGACCGCTTTGGAAACTGCCCGATGTACTTGGCCATTAAAAACAGGTACATACAGTACACATGTGATCGAAATGGGTTGTAGACTCTAGAACTGCATTGATTAGTTAAGCTGACATTTCGTCAACTTTTATTTCATCTATCACCATTTAGAGTTCGCTCTGTCTGGCTTTATAGACTGCTGTAGGGGTGATCTATTCTTGTTGGCCAAAACACAGAAATTATTTAGCAATATAATATAATTTTAGGAAAATATTTTTTTAAATAAAAACTGAAAAAGTTGTCAGATCTTTAATGATGGTGACGTTGAAGTCATGCGTTCGTGTTGAAGTTCGTTTATTGCCTTTAGCTTTTTACTTTTGGCGATTGTATTTAGACTTCAAGTTTCATAAAAGTTGTGTTCATGTGTGTCGTTATTTGTTCATCATTATCATGATGTGCAAAACGTGTAAGAACCTTGACTTTTGTTAGTCTCTCATAGCTTTTTTTCTGCAATACCAGAAAAATCCTATTGGGTTTATGTTGAGGGAACTAGGCCTACAAAAACATGTCATCCCTGCAGCACTTTACTGACAGCAGCTCATTTATCCTATATTATCTCAGGCTGAATTCTCACTCAATGTAATTCAAACTAACATTGGGGGCATAAATTAATCATTTGTACATGCTTAGCTCAAACATGTCACTGTAGCTGTATTGGTGTTTCTTTTAGGCAGTGTCATGCTGTTAAACTCCTGAGCTTAGGAGGAGTCACTGTTAGACTACAGACTGTGAGAATTGCCATGGAAATGATCCAGTAAGCATTTACCATGTAGTATCTCACACATAAATGTCACACAACATTTTACAGCACAATGCATGTTTCTTATTAATATAATTTCAATGAGCTTATTTTTGTTTAACCTCTCACTCAACAGAGCGGTACAGAACAGAGATTACCCTCTGCTGCGTGCTTGGTTTCTATCAGGAGTTGACATGGACGCT
Organism: Leuciscus leuciscus; assembly: GCF_965113295.1. Lineage (NCBI taxonomy): Eukaryota > Metazoa > Chordata > Actinopteri > Cypriniformes > Leuciscidae > Leuciscus > Leuciscus leuciscus. The sequence goes on along the minus strand of NC_138727.1, from coordinate 40,911,289 downwards.
AAAGACTATAATGAACGCACTGTAATGCATGTGGCGGTTTATCTGGGAGATAAATCTATGATCGGCAGACTACTGGAATATGGAGCCAAACCACTGGTATGAACTACTTTCTTATTGGACAATATTAGAGAAGGATGAGGTGGTTAATGGTAAATGTTTATTTAAAAAAACAGATTTAATATTAAACACACTGACACTAGATAAACGTTTGGATTTACTCTTTCTCTCCATTTCTCCAGGAGAGAGATGTGTGGGGTCAGACAGCCATGGATTATGCTCAAAATGACACAACGATCATGGCTCTTTTTGAGCCTTTTTTCACAATGCGTCTATCTGCTGTTTAAGGCAGAACATTCACACAAATAAAAAAGGTTCTAATAATAACAATAATAGAAAAAAAATTGTCTTTTATCAGAAACCTTTTTATTTAATCTTTTTTGTAAATTTGTATTTTTCTCTCAATCTGCTGTACTTGTAGGAGGAAAAATAAATAAACTACTAATAAATAATAATAATAAATAAATCTATGACAGTACCAATGTGTGTCATGATGTTGGCTTATAGTGTGCACACTATTCTTTATGTTTTTCACAATTTTAAGGTATACGTAGGCTACACTGCTCAGTTAGTACATTTATACATAATTTCTTTGGCATTTTCAAAATTCCCCCAAAGGCTAAACATGGTTGTGAGAGTTATAATCGTAGTTAAGAATAGTCTTTCACAATTCTCATATAGGATCAATTTATGTGTCGTTTTTTTTTTCTGGATGATGTAAACCGTATAGTCTCTTTAGTCATCGGTAGGCGGCAGGGTTGCTCCTCCTTCCAGGAAGGAAAAAGGAAGCAGGCATTTGCTCGAGGAAAATTAACGCTTCATGGATTAGTTTAGTAAACTTCAAGTTTATTATTGATGGATAGAGCTGGCATCTTTTGTAAGACTATGTATCTGACTCTAATATGGAAAAAGCCCATCCAAAACTTAATTTACTAATCCCCAAGCGGAGACGCCTGAATTCAGCGTCTCGAGTCTTTCTGTGTAGGACACTGTGTTGCCAGTTCAGTTGTTTTCCAGTTGTTTCTTTAACACGTCGTTTGAGAAGAACATTTTCCTCACGTATAATAATTCTACGTCAGCGGTGTCTAAGAGTAGACTAGTTAACGTGACCTTTTTAAAATGGGTCGGTGTTTATATTTTACAACACTTATACTTTCAGTTTCATATCAGTTGATATTGTGTCACTCTTTCGAATGGGACAAGCAATCAGGTCCCCTGCAAAATGTGCGGTCCATCATCACAAGTTTGTCGGAGGAAGCACACAGTTGCCTAGTCTCTACAGTCGGCGAAAACAGAGTCAATCTGTGTCTCAAGGTGAGCTGATATTGTGGAAAACCCGTCTTTTATAACAGAATTTTCCATATTGTAAATGCTTTTTGGTATCTATATCTCTATCTATCTAGTTCAGGGTTCTTCAAACTCGGTCCTGGAGGGCCACTGTCCTGCACAGTTTAGCTCCAACCCTGATCAAACTCACCTAGCTCTGAGTTTCTAGTGATCCTGAAGACATTGATTAGATTGCTCAGGTGTGTTTGATCAGTGTAGGACAGCAGAGTTGTCCAGGACCGAGGACCGAGTTTGAGGAACCCTGATCTAAGGCGAAGGATTTGACAAAAATATGTGTATTAGGTTTTAAAAGCAAATAAATCAATGTAATATTTGGAAACCTTCTGGTGGTCAAACCAGACCTGATGTTTCATATAGGTTAGGTAATGTGATGAAAACCTGAGGTTACTTTGATAAACCAGCTGTGTGAACTTGAAGTGATCAGAAATATCAGTGAAATGACTTTGACACCAGTTCAAAGTGGTTAAGAAAAGTGAGGTTAGTTCTGAGAAAAGCAGAACTTGTGTCATTTGCTTTGCAGATATGGTTTGATAATTTGCTAATGCAGTGAAATTCATACAATTCTAAGAGTAGTGTCCAAATACTTTTCCAGGGCTACCTGTATATGATATTACTACATGATGCTTTTTGGATGACTTTGTGCTGTTCTGTGGAGTTGTTTTTTTTTTGGAAAAACATTTACACTATTGTATTTTATTTATGGGTACCAGTTTCTACAAAGCGGTGTGAAGTGGCTATCAGATGCAGTGGCATCAGCTCTTAACACGGTCATCCTGTATGTTACGGAAATCTTGGAATCATCAGGAATTGACGGTAATTTTACAAAAAAAAAATCTTTACTTAAAATGTATTTGAACCAAAGCACATACTAACATGTACATTTTTCCATGTGTCTATCTAGCCAAGCTACCTTTCCAAAAAGTTACTCCGGAGGGAGTGATTTTTGTCACTCAGTGGGCCCTTCTGGCTGTTGTGGCCTATATGATAATATCCTTCATCCTGCGCTTGGTTGTCGGTGCTGTGAGGCAGGCTCTGTGGCTGCTGAAGGTCATCTTTGCCATTGGCATGTTTGGATTGATTCTCAGTCATACTGGAGCCTCTGCAGAAACCACAGCGATGAGATTAGCAGGCCTGGTGTGTGTTTGTGTCCTGTTAGGAATAGGTGCAACATCTGCAAAGCCAGATACGCACCTCGAAAACAAAATCAAGATGCTGGAGAGACGACTAAGAGAGACTGAGAAAAGCAAAATGGAATGATATGGAAAGCCTCACCAGACCAGATGTAACTTTAATTTCCATTTCTCTTGTAAATCCAAGGATAGAATTCAGCATGTTATTGTGACTTGATACCCCCCGCAATACAACCACAAGTGCATTTTGTTTGTCTAAACTTGGAGGGTGCATTAATATTTCAAGAGTTAGTTAAAAGATTATTGATTATCAAGTAAACTGGTCCCATAGCACAACTGGATCTGGCATTTAAAGGCCAATTAACATCCCACAAACGTTGGCCATTGGATTTCGATTGCGTTTATCTGTGTGGTGTGAATTGGCCTTTAGGGGTCTAATTGTTCACAAATACTGAATGTCAAACACAGAGAAAAGTTCATTTTACAGTGTCTGGGGCTTTTAAGATTCAGAGAACTGCTAAATGTCTTCACGCTGCATTTAAATAATCTGTTTTTTGTTGCTTTGTAAATTATTCATAGAAATGATGGACAGGGCAACATTACAAAATGTATTTAATCAGTTCATTATAATAAATTTGTTAACAAAACCTGTCCAATAAATGAATTCTTCATGAGAACAATCCACTACATTTGTCTATGGCTCGTTAGGAGAAGAAAAAGCCTGAAATGCCTAAATCCCTAAAGTCAGAAATCACAAACTGAAAAATTGGTCTCTGCATTTAATCTGAACCAGATGCAAATCTTCTGCTCAAATTCCAGAATCTCCATTTTATTCGTTTTTTTCTTTCTTTTTTGTACCCTATTCTACATACCCCCTTCAACTGGCTGAATCCAGAGGAATCTTTCTTGTTATGCTGACTTTACTGAAACCTCAGGAATAAAAAAAAGAATCGCAGCTGCTGTGTCTATTTTGATATAATCCTGGACATACTCGATTCTAGCTATGTGCTAGAAATTTAGCTTAGAAATGACATGAATATTTATGTTTATTGTCATTCTTCTTATTATAGTTTAAAGTGTAACAATAAAATAAAATTACTTTACTGATGATGCAACATATAACAAGAGATAAGGCATTGCCAGTTGGCTCTAGATGTCTGAGAAAATAAAACATACAGAGAACATGTAATATGAATAATAAACAGTAAGAAAAACAGTCATGTTGGCAGAAATTGATAACAGTATTTTACTTCAGAACAATGGTAGGCCTTTTTATATTTCTATATCCATTGTGATATGAAGGCCATTTAATTTGAGCAAGTACAATGTTTACTCTATAATACAAAACTACATCGCTATAACATTTTATGCATATATTCAAGACTCAAGTATAAATGTTTTTTGGTTTGAGGCAGTTGTTGTTTAATTCCAGCTAACAGCACTTTGAAAATTCCCTAAGCAAATGCAGAAAAGAGGCTATTTGTGTTAGTTGAGAAAAATCACTAAAACAGTACATTAATACATTTGAATTCACTTGCATGCATATTAAATAGTAATGTGTACATGCGTTAAATTTATAATGTGTGTGTATGTATATGTATGTGTATATGTATATGTATGTGTGTGTATATATATATATATATATATATATATATATACACACATACACATATATATATATACATACACACACCTCCTGTAATGATGTTTCATATGAAGCCAATTCCTGGGGTCTATGTGCTCTTAAAACAGGTAAAAATAACATTGCATATCTTAGACCGTTTTTTTTGTAATACTAGATGCCTCTCAAGAGACAGGGGTAAGCATGTACAAAACAAAAGTTGCCAAAAATAATAAGAATGAAAATATATGTTGTCAAGAATAGAGGGACACCTGTACAAAAACTTACTAAATTAATGGCTTATTCTATATAGTTCTACACAAAAGTGTAGAACATGGCTTTTTTAAGGCTGACTGTTGGATGGTAAAGTGAAAATGGTAGCTTAGAGTCACCTTCAAGGGATAGTTTACCCAAAACATGAAAATTATGTCATCATTTACTCTCCCTCATGTCATTTCAAACCTGTATGCAGTTCTTTCTTCTGTGGAACCCCAAAATATTTTGAAGAATGATAGAAACCAAATAGTATTGATGCCCAACTGCCCATTAACTTCCATTACATAGACAAAAAAAATTAAAAATATATATATGTTCAAAATATCTTCTTTTATTTTCTAGTCATACAGATTTGGAATGACATGAGGGGTGAGTAGATGGTGACAGAATTAGATTTTTTTGGGTAAACCGTCCCGTTGAAAGTGAGCTTCAGAAAAGGCCATTACATGCCTGCCAGTTTGTCTATGGATATTGCATTGCTGCTTCAATTTGCACACCTTTCAGCAATGGGTGTCGTTGGAAGCCCATTTAGAAGGCAAATCCTCATATTTTTGTCCCTGTAGCATGAATATAATATGAAAACATTTGGCTGACAATCTGGTGGTAGCTTTCTAACTGTAAAATATGTATCATTGGTATCATTCAACAGCTTCTTTCCTACTTCTAAACACCAAGAGAGTGACATTAAGAGGTAGGAAAAAATAGCAGTAGCAGTTTTTAAGTCCTATTAATTCTCCCAGACAGAAATTATTATTATTGTTTACAGTGAGAATGACCATCACTGACTGATCTGTTTGAGGTATTCATCAATATAAAAGTTAAAATTTGAAATTTAACCACAGTGAGAACAATGTCCTGTCCTTTCAAAATATCAAAGGACAAAAAAAAAAGTTATTTTTAAAAGCTTGAGTTTTGTAGGAATCTAATCAACAGCTAAGTGTTTGTTTCTCTTACAGTGATAATTCAGGATTTTGGAGTATCTAAAGGAAGTTGCCGCCAGAAGACTTTCCTTTGTTAACGTCAAACTGGACACTAGATTCACCGGAGTTAAGGATATCCATGGAAGCGCTGGTCATAGCAGACTGGTAAGACTAGAAAAAGAGGGGTAAGAGAGTGAGACACAGAGAGTCAGTGGGTTCATTTTAAGCAATTTTGGGCACATTTTCTGCATTTTGTTAAAAAAATTCTCAGAATGAATGCAGACATTACAAAAAGGCTGTTACTGAAGGAATGGACAGTTTCGGGAACATTTGAGAATTGTACACTTAGAAACAACACTGCAAGATTGCACCAAAATGTTTACTCACAAGTAGGGGGGAAAAACAATAAAATTATCATTACCCATTTAATGATTTTGCAGACTGTGACAAAAAGTGTAAGCTTTACCTCAGGTTGAGGTGTGAGCAGTGGTGCGGTGGGAGACGGTTCATTCATCTTCAACCCTGCGGCTTCAGGCCCAGGAGGAGCGCTGTACATCACTGGTGTATAGTTCTGAGGACACAGAGTGTAAACATGTTCAAAAATATACACAAACAAGCACATGCACACTAAGAATGACTTAATGTGCATACTTTTTTTTTTTTTTTTTAAAGGGACGTTTATAAAAGCTACTTATATGTCCTTATTAAACTATGGCCTAATCCTGGCTTAACTAATTATTGTTGCTTTTTGTCTTTTACATATTCACTTGCAAACTTTTTAGTAAAAATAAGGAAACAGAAATGATAAAATGATAAATAAAAATGAAAAAAATACAATTGCAACATATGTTGGATGTACCACAGGTGCAGATGGGTTGTACTGGGTGGGAGGGGAATTCCACTGTGGAGGCTGAGCGGGCGGGACTCCAGGTCCAAAGTCAGGAGGATAGACAGGGTTTTGAGGCACATACGCTGGAGGAAAGCCCTTAAAAAGAGAACATGCACAAAACGGTTTTTTTTCCAGTTTAGAGTGCACATATAACCCTCACTTAAAAATAAATAAATAAATAAATAAGTATATTCTTTTCAGCAAGGAAAAGAAGTACATCAATTTTGGCATTAAGTTTTGTGTGGTATACTGGTTCCTCATGCAAACCAGCATAATAAGCATGGAATTCATGTTGGTTTAAGGTGTACCAGCATATCTTGAATTTTGGCATTAAAGGGATAGTTCACCCAAAAATGAAAATTAGCCCATGATTTACTCACCCTCAAGCCATTCTAGGTGTATATGACATCCTTCTTTCAGACGAACACAATCGGAGTTATATAAAAAATTGTCCTGGCTCTTCCAAGTTTTATAAGGGGAGTCAATGGGTATATTTTCTTGGAAGTCCATCAGAGCGTATCCATCCATGATAAAATTGCTTGAAACGGCTCTGAGGGGGTTAATAAAGGCCTTCTGAAGTGAAGCGATGCGTTCGTGTAAGAAAAATATACATTATATTATATTATATTATATATAATTTTGGAAAAAATTCCAAGCTTTCAAGTTCAAGGGTTTCTCTTTTGGCGTAAGTCGACTTGCGTACGGCCATCTGCCGAAAGCTAGTTATTTTAGTCGATAAAGTTTTAAAAATGTATATTTTTCTTACACGAACGCATCGCTTCACTTCAGAAGGCCTTTATTAACCCCCTCAGAGCCGTTTCAAACACTTTTATCATGGATGGATACGCTCTGATGGACTTCAAAGAAAATATACCATTATAAAGCTTGGAAGAGCCAGGGCATTTTTTTAATATAACTCTGATTGTAGAAGAACTCTGAAAGAAGGATGTCATATACACCTAGGATGGCTTCAGGGTGAGTGAATCATGGGCTAATTTTCTTTTTTGGGTGAACTATCCCTTTAAGTTTGCATGCCTATTCTTGTCCACCAGCTAAACCAGCTTATAAAGGTCTGTTCACACAGAACACATTTTTGCATTCCACTGAGCTGCTTTTCCATTATTTTTCCATTATTAATCAAGCACTTCGAGTAAAATGAAGTTTTGCTATAACATTTTTTTTAAGTTACTGCTTCCTTAGGATGATCTGCTTGTGTTGTAACATTCTTTGTTTGTCCCTTTGGATAAAAGGATCTGTTAAATGAATAAAAGTAAATGTAAATCTCTGTCTATGTGAACTCACAGGGTTTGGAGAAATAGCAGGTTGTCCACTCCACTCTGTTGGTGGAGGATAATGAATCTGTCCTTGACCTGGATGAGGCGGATAATCAGCGATGTTGCCCTTTGGTCAGAAACCAAAAACCATTCATATTCATTACACTGTACAGCAGCTACAGGGACTAAAATCTATAAATGTTGCTTGGCATGATCCTGTTAAAAAAATTTTTTTTGTTATTTATAAAAAAAAAAAAAAATGCATTTTTGCCTTCATTTTACAACACAAGGGGGTGGGGGGTGGACAGGAAAGTACAGGGAGAGAGACAGAATCTACCTGGCCAGGGCCTCCAGGACCTATAGGACCTACAGGATATTTCACTGTGTTGCTGCAAGGTACGGACACTGGTACAGTATTAAGGATGTTGGACTCCACTGTTTGTGATTTGGTGGTCCGGCACCTATTGCAGATTCTTTTTCTGCAGCAGAAGCAGCAGATTCCAGTAGGAATGCCAAGCAGCAGTAGAGCTAAAAAACCCTCACCAGGTTTACGTTCATGTTTATCTACATGAAACATTTGAAGAGATGAGACAAGAAAAACATAATAGTGGTTACTAATGCATGCATCATAAATCTCTAGAATAATCCTGCAAAACACAGACACAGGAATACATTTTTATACTAATATACTGTTTAAAACAAAAAAAGTTTCCTGTGATGATAAAACTGAACTTTCAGCATCAGTACTTCAGTCTTCAGTGTCACAGGATCCTTCAGAAATCATATAATCATATGATTAATCAATATCAATCATATAATCAATATAATCATAAAATAATAATAATATAACTTTAAACTAATTTAACCTTCAAACTAATTTAAACTTCAAACTTCTTCAAACTTTCTGGTCTGGCTTTCTCAAGCCAACTTAAAGTTTGTCTCGACGAACCTTTTAATCATCTAATAAGCCTATTTGGTGTTCAAGAAACTTAAAATGTTGAAAACAGTTGTCCTCAATATTTTTGTGGAAACCGAGATTTATTTCAGTATTCTTTGATAAATAGTAACCTCCTGGACAACTACTGTTGTGGTTTAAACAGTATTTATTTACATTTACATTGAATAATTTAGCAGACGCTTGTATCCAAAGCGACATACAAATGAAGAGAGCAATAGAACCAGTCACATCAACAACATAGGGCAACAAAATGCAAATGCCGTGACCAGTCCCAACTAGTCTAGCGCAGCACATTTTTTTATATATTAGATAAAGAACAGTAGAAATGTTGGCGAAATTTATTTTTATTTTTGGAAAAAGAAAAAGAGCAGTTTTTGAAAATGGCTAAAGACTCAGCAGCTCAGGTTGAACCCGAGCTTGGAACAGTCAAGGTAAACGTCTGTGAAAATATTGTTGTGCCTCTTTGAGATGGCACCACAAGGCACCGTTCACTTGTAGAATGCAAGTTTTCGGATGGCACGTAGGTCTGAAGTAATGAGTTAAGGTATAGGGGTGCAGAGCCAGTAGTTGTTCAGTAGGCAAACATCAGTGCCTTGATTTTGATGCGAGCGGCAACTGGCAACCAGTGCAATTTTATGAGGAGAGGTGTGACGTGCGCTCTTTTCGGCTTATTAAAGACCTCTCTTACTGCAGCATTTTGGTTCAGTTGTAGAGGTTTGACAGTGGATGCTGGAAGGCCTGCCAAGAGAACATTACAATAGTCCAGTCTGGATAGAACAAGAGCTTGGACAAAGAGTTGTGTAGCATGTTCTGATAGGAAGGGCCTGATCCTTCTAATGTTGTATAAGTCAAATCTGCAGGACTGGGCAGTTCTAGCAATGTGGTCTGTGAAGTTTAACTGATCGTCAATCACAACTCTAAGGTTCCTGGCTCTCCTGGATGGAGTTATGGTTGACAAACCATGGTCGAGACCACAAGAAGCTCTGTCTTTGTAAGGTTGACTTGGAGGTGGTGGTCCTTCATCCAGCAAGAAATGTCTGTCAGGCAAGCCAAGATAAGAGCATCTACCTTCGGATCATCTGGTTGGAATGAGAGGTAGAGTTGTGTGTCCTTAGCATAGCAATGATAGGAAAAACTGATTGACAGACCGTAGTGATGACATGTAGATGGAGAAGAGGTCCAAGCACTGAGCCTTGAGGCACCCAGTAGTTTATTTCTTGTGCAAAATCACTTCTCAGAGATCTTTGATGTCAGAATCTTATTTTCCAATCAGACTGGTAGTGTAGAAGATTTTATTATTTAGAAAATAAGTAATTTAGCTATATATTTGTACACTATTATTTCCTCTGTATGTGACTTAGGTTTGACTTTTGGAAGCCTGAAGAAAGGCCTGGAATGTTGCTTTCATTAGAAAATTCTATTCTAGTATGTCACATGGTACAAGACCTTTACCCAAAAATATCTATAGGGTGTGTCACCATCTTTGGAAAAGGATGTATGGTATATATCTGTGAGCTGAGCAAAAATCTGGAGCTATCTTCTGCAGAAGATGCTCGGCTTTGTTGTAAAATAAAGTATAACATTTCTGGCATCAAAGATCTCTGAAAAGTGACTTCACAAAAGAGAGAAACCACAACAGTAGTTGTCCAGGAGGTTGTTCTGTGCAAGAAAGGTTGAACACGACTTTTTCAAGAGTTTTAATAACGAATGGGAGAAGGGATAGCGGTCTGTAATTTTCTAGAAGTGCTAGATTTAGAGTGGGTTTCTTAAGCATATGGATATCCGAGTCTGCTTAAATGTTGTGGGAAAGGTTGGCTCGAAAAAGAAATGGCTCGAAGGAGATGAGTGGGTATAGGTTTAAGCGGACAGGTAGTAGGGTGATTGAAAAGTTTGGAGACTTCTGCCTCCTAGAGCAGAGAGAAGGAGGGGATGTCGATTTGTGGTGTGGAAAATTGGCCGCTGATGGTTGTTATTTTATATATGAAGAATGTGGCAAAGTCATCAGCTGTTACGGCTGATGAAGGAGGGGGAAGAGGAGGATTATGAAGAGAATGTTTTGAAAAGTGTGCGAGAGTCAAAAGAATTGTTAATTTTGTTGTGATAGTAAGTCAATTTAGCAGTACAGACATTAGCAAATAAGGAAGAGAGGAGGGACTGATACAAACCACGGTAAGTGGGATGTTTTGATAAGCCCCCCTTCCACTCTGCAGCCTTGAATTGAGAATGATACTCGCTAAGAAAGGCTAGCTTGGATGCAAGGGGGCAGAAGTTGTCTTAACAAGATATTAGAGTGCAGAAAAAGAGTCAGTTGCACTGTTAGTACAGTATCTAGTGATAAGAGCTGATTAGGGGGAGGAAGTGTGGATGAGACCAAAGAGGATAGGCGGGAGGGTAAGACTAGAGTGATAGTAGATTACGCCGAAAGGTGACTTGTGGAGGAGTGTGTGTTGTGTCATGAGCCAATTAATTCTATTTGAATGAATTCAATTTGAATTAGAAATCTTTTGCAACATTATAAATGTCTTTACTGTCAATTTAATGTATAAGTGCAGAATAAAATTGGTCTTTCAAGGTTACAAAGCTCAAAGTCCACTCCAAAGGGAGATATTTTATTTAACAGAATCCACTTGAACTACAGCGAAAGACTTGTTTGGACTACAACACGTTTTTTCAAGGCTTTGTGAAGTCACAATGTTACTCATTTAAATACTGTAATCCCCGCCCACGGAATACGCAAAAAAAGGGGATGAGGCCTGGTTGAGCTGCATTAGAGAAGACTATATGATCGCTATGTTAAAGAGACACTGCTTTTTCTACCCCGTTTCTAAAACTCATTTGTTTGACCTTCCAAAAGCTGCGGAACTTAAGAGTGGTTTAAATTTATTTTAAACACTGTTCCTAAAATATTATAATCCTAACGTTTATCTGTGTGTGGTACATTTTACGGATAACAGCTTCCAGAACCACAATGCAGGCAATGCACAAAAGCTTCTCCTGAAATGGATCAGTTCCCACTTTGTCGGGACAAAGTTGTTGTTTATGGATCACAACTCGTAAGAATGTCTTATTATTTGTAGTTACGTTTTCTATTAACAATTCCAATGATAAGTTTTATGTTGTTGCTACGCTCGCCTGCCAGCCAACATTAGTGTTTATATAGTGTTTACTGTAGCTTTTGTAAGGAATATTAACCAGCGTTTTGTGATCAATTACTGTTTGTATTGTCATAGTTTTCAGACAAATATCATGATTAATGATATATAACATCGTATCTAAAATGTATAAAAAACTAAACAAAAAACATACCACTCTGAAATGTCCTGTGAAATCCCTGCTTGCAAAGTCAGTGCATGAAATCCATTCTGGGATCCATTCTTGGTTACTAATACGAGTTGTCATTCTGTTCAGCGGTGTTCCCTTATCATCATCAGTATATCAATTATTGTCTTTTCAGTGTTCTTGGTGCAGTCGTCAATTTTGCCAGTGTTGTGTTTGTTTGCCTGCCTGTATCTCAATTTATTCGTGTGGATTATTAAAGACCTTTCTGAACCTATTCCTCATCATTGTGTGTTCTACAACCGTGCGTGACACAATCACAACACACTGGGCGAGCAAACCAATCACAGCACATTTCATATTTCGAAAGGAGGGGCTTCATCGAAACTAGAACTAAAAGGCAGACGTTCGGGCCAGACTGGGGAGAGTAAATATGTGAAAATATATTTCAAGCATGAAAGCATATAGTACACCCCAAAAACAAAATCAAAGCTTTGTAAAAGGGCATAATAGGACCCCTTTAACACAAGTACCCAGAAGTGAGCTAAACCTGACAAAAATAAATCCTTTTGGGGACGTCCTCATTTGTAAAAACGTCATAAAAATAAAGTAAATGCAGTTTTGTTTTTTTTGGGGTAAAAATGCAGAAAGTTTTCTGGTACAGTTATAGTATTTATTACTAGCTGCAAATTGCAAAACTATGGAAGTCTATGCAATGTCCCCATTTAAATAGTAAAAGTAAAAAGTGTGTGTGTGTGTGTGTGTGTGTGTGTGTGTGTGTGTGTGTGTGTGTGTGTGTGTGTGTGTGTGTGTGTGTGTGTGTGTGTGTGTGTGTGTGTGTAAAAATGTAAAATATACTGAAGAAAGTCTTTTCTTACCCACTAGTACCATTGTGTTGTTTGAGACAAGTCTGCCTTTATTATCGGTGAGCTCGTATCTGCCCAAATCTGACACATTGACATTGAGAACCTGGATCATTTCGCTGGTCACTTTAAGCCGGTTAATATAGTCTGGGTATTTCTTGCCCACTGGAACTCCATTCTCCACCAGGATGATAGATGAATAATTGCTGTAAAACCGAAGCGTGGCATCAGTCTGCTTGAGTCCTAGCAGTGGTATAGTCAGTTTTTCACCTGCTATACGGTCAATGATTTCCCTGTTGGCTGAAAAAACAACAACAACAAAAAAAACAGTGAGGATATGTGGACCGTCACAGAGATATTATTTTGAGATAGAGGTTTAAATTACTACTCACTGTTGACCTTCACTGTATAACTGGAGATAGTTGAACCAAAGTGATTGCGCAGGGTGTAGGTTCCCTCGTCGTCAAACGTAACTTGTCTGATTATGAAAGACCAGCCATTACTAGCGCTGTTCACTTGGCCTTTACTGGGTTTATTGTGCCCGAAAGAGAGGCTTCTATGTTCCCAGATAGTAAATTGATCTCTCTCATCAGCAGAGGTAAACTCCAACCTCTCTGTCCTTTCAGGAAGATCCAGAAACAACTGACGGCCATGGATTATATCCCTTCGAGATATTGCTGAGACTGGCACTGAGGGAGACAATTTTTGTTTTGTTGTTTCATATTCTAGAGATGTTGTTTAGAATTACAAGACGAGTAGGAGTTCTTTAGAACTGCTGGGCAATTAGAATCATGTATATACTGCTTTTTTTGTCTTATATGTCAACGCATGACATGATTCAACTGTGATTCTAAAGAACTAAATTTACATGTCCTTGCAGAATCATCTTCAGTAAGATTATTTTAGTGTGTAAGAAGCAAATGTTGTCATACCTGCACAAATAGCAGCTGCTAGGAAGGTCCAAACACTCAGCATCTGTTTGAGAAATGATCTATTAATATTGCAGATAGATTCTGAACACATATTACATTAAAACAATAACCTTATTGTTTTAACCAGAGTTCTAGAAAGAAGCATATTGTCTTAAACTGGTTAAAACAGCTTTTGGGCCTACGGTATCATATGAATGAATGAAGCTTTATTATTGTGTCATGCGTATGATTACGCCCAGCCCGCATGGACTTACAAGACACCAACATTAGTAACCATAAGTAAGAGGATTAATATACAAGATAAATATACAAAATAGACAGATCCAGAGTACATCGAATACATTGCTCCCCAAATAACAGTAATAGAAATAATAATAGTAATAGTACATATGTATTCAAATACATGCAAGTATACACGTGTATTCTCATCTATTCACATAACCACTCATATAAACCCATAATCCTACACACACTGAGAAAAACAATAAGTAGAATTTACTCAATTTTTATTTGGCAAGTTTTTGCACGAATATTTTTCAAGTAAATTTCACATTTATGGAAATTAAGTAAATCTACTTAACTAAGACGAATAAAATTCACAAAGTGAATAAGTACATATAACTTGGCCTGTTAAATTATATTGAGTAATTGTTACTTACAAATCTGATATAATTAATATAATTAAGTAAAACCACTTGATATTTTAAACACATTTTACTTGTTTTATGCAGTGCTGGTAATTATTTTAAATTAAATTAAATGTTACTCTTATAATGTGACAAAATAATACTGTGACAATGTGCAGTTAAGAGTAATTTATTAAGAAATAAGCATCTACAGAAACTTATAATGACAATAATAACAATTCAGTGTGTTCGGTCTCTCTCTTTGTCCCTCTCAACCGGTTTACAGCAACAGAGGCACAAAGGACTGAATGCATTTGAAAAATATCCTGAAATTAAGAAAAGAGAGAGAAAAAAACAATAATCAGTAAACAGCAAATACTTTTAAATTAAAAGTTAATTAATTTGCATTCACATTATTCATTTCATTTATACCAAATCATTAAAAACATCCTGCATGACCTTACTCTCATAGTCATTTACACACATTAATGCTAACATGTGACACACAGCATGCAGATATCATGGCTACGAATTAGGAATTTGGGAGTACAAATTTTTCATTCGTTTTGATTTAAGTAAGGCAACGACATTTTATAGATAGTAGGCCTATGCACGATTTTGCAAATGAATGAGGGAATGAATTATATTGTGCACGATGAGGGAACGAGAACTTTCTCACTTAGGCCTATTGTTAATTCGTGGCCAATGTGTCATCTATAAAGAAAATCGCACACAAAATAACAAATATTAAACAAAAAGATCATGATTTAAGTAACATATTCATGGTTTTTAGGCGTAATGACTGATAAATCGTGTAAACCGTAAAGTTTAAAACTGAGAAAAAAATATGGCTAACGTCTTACAAAGCTAACTCGTCATTAACCCTCTTGGGTTGGCAAACGCGCCCGCGCGTTTTGCTCGATTTTTTTTTTCACATAGCAGCAAAATAGACTTAAAATACTCCGTCATTTTTGGTCATAAAGATTACAGACTTAAGAAATATGAAAAAATTAACTGTTAAATGTCTACTTTTTCCACTTTCAATCGAAATAAAACATTGTGCTTTTGTAAAAGAAAGAAAATAAACAGGGTGCTCTCTGCCTCTCCCTCTCCGTGAACTTTTTTTCTGGAGCACGTCTCTAAACTTAAGAACACTCAACTTTTCAAATGTATAGAATGAAGTGATGACAAGACTATCGTTGAATTAATAAAAAAATCCGTAATATAATGCAGTTTTTTACTGTTGCTTACCTGTCGAGAGCCTTTGGAGTGGAGATTGGAAATACCTCAATCATCGCGTGTTTTCTCCTTTCCGCGCATGCGCAGATTCCTTTCTTCAAGGACAAAATTTTACTTGATTTTTTAAAATTTGCTTCAAGTACTTAATTAATGCATGTAAATATCCCAGAGAGTCAGAAGTCAATTTTACTTGTCTGTTGGATGTCTAATATTTACGAGTAAAAAATGAGTATATAATTAGGATTTACTTAATATACTAAAGTTTTCATTTTTACAAAATGATTCTTAGCAAAAGATACATGATTTTTCCTGTTTTATTTACTTTGACATAAAATCATTTTTTACAGTGTAGTTGCAAAGATAAACAATGAGTCTGCACACCAGAAAATGCTCCTTAGCGATTTTAATGGTTGCTCACCACGTGTAACGTGTCTGATGAAGGGCTTGGGCCCGAAACGTTACACGTGGTGAGCAACCATTAAAATCGCTAAGGAGCATTTTCTGGTGTGCGGACTCATTGTTTATCTTTGCAAACTTAAATACATCATAGTTAAATAAGCATAATCATTTTTGATCATCAGCATACCAAAATATTTCAGAAATTTGTCGTGTAACTTCCAGAAACAAAGATTCTCTTAGGTCATCATAATGTGTAGGCCTACAATACAAAAGGAAATGGGATTCACTTTCCACTTCACCAAGGTCACATTCATAATTGATGCAGGCCTCTAAATTATCAACATGATCGAAACTTTGCTGAACACAATCTTCTGCATGCCTTCTGCCCTCTGATTGATGGTTCATAATTTCTAGCAAGTAAAAAGATTTGTAGTATTTCAAAAAATGTCCACCTTCAGGTCAAAGAACATGTATAGCCTAAATCTTTAATGATTTTTTATAAAGTAAACGTACGAATAACATTTAAATTGTTATTTATATTTCAAGATGAGCATTTAACACTATGGAAGTCAATGGGGCCCATCAACTGTTCGGTTACCGACATATTCTTCAAAATATCTTCTTTTGTGTTCAGCAGAAGAAAGAAATTCATACAGGTTTGGAACAACTTGGGGGTGATTCAATTGTGACAGAATTCTCATTTTTGGGTGAACTATCCTTTTAAGTATGGTAGCCTACAATACGGTGTATTCATTAATTAAATAGCCTGGACAGAGTACAAAAGGTTTTAGTGCACTGTTCAGCGATTGGGACACGCCCTTATAAATGGCAGCTAATTAATGATCTGCATCTCTGAAGCACGGTAGATTAATTTGGGCCAGATCCTCAATTTCATCTTTACGCTACTTGCGAATGCACGAATTAGTTATGTCGAGTAATCCAATTAATTAAACATTCAGGTGACGACTTAATGTAACTTCATACTGAAGTAAGAGACGCAAATGTGTCTGTCTGTCTATGATTGTACGATTTTGGTTTAATCGGAAACCATGCATGCTTCGAATCAAACATCCACCCAAAGCAGCGGGGAATGCATAAACTGCTATCTGCAAGACAATGTTTGTCAAACTATCCTCAATTTAGGCGCCTGGTAAAAAAACTAAACAAAAACACAACAACAATAACGACTTTTATAAGAGAAGCATTCGCGTTTCCTGCGTTAGATTATTTCTGGCATTTTAACAACGATGATAGGCTATATAGAGAAAGATCAAAGTGTACTTACAATGTTATCAATATGATGGACGTTTCCGTTGTAAATGTCGGATTTAACCGTGTGCCAAGGCTGTAAATTATGTTGTCGGTAATAGGTGTGTCCTGTGGAAATGGAGTTTAACTCAGCCCCTCTGTGGTCGTGCATACAAACCGCTCCGGGCACATTCCTGTTCTTTTGTCAAGATGTAATGGATGATGCTTTTGTGGGAGGATTGATGTGTGCGTGTAAGTTTTTAAGTATCTGAAAAAAAGGAATATTATGGCAAGTGTAGCATGCTCATGCCTGCCTTTGAGAAATACCCTATAATCCCTAGATTTAACGTAGGAGTACCGAACCCAACCTTTTCTTTCCCTAAATGTGTGGAATGTGATATTTAATAACTCACCTTTTCTCTTTCCTTTCTTGTGTTTAGATGGTTAAACTATTCGTTTTCTTATCGAAACTAACAGCTTTTGAAAAAAAAAATTATATATACTTTATCACATAGGCCTAAATAATGTAGGCTACCCTAATACATTTAACAACAATTTTGATTAGTCTTTTTAAATAAATGCAAGGGCACGTACCAATTTATACATTTTATTATTCAAAACAAATATATGCTACTAAATATGGAGAGGAAATGCGGACCATCTATATTAGTGCTCCAGCCTTCAGCTGTTCCTTCTATATTTTCCTCAAGCTATAACAGTCAGACGACGAACCTAATTCAGGCTGGCAAGCCTGCATAAACAAACAACAGGATACACGTCAGAGGCGTGGCTAGAGGACCCCTCCCATCCCAGCATGCATCAGTCTTAGCTCAGTGCAATGCTCATGCTCATGCTCATGAACATGGATGAATGCTTTGTAGAAGGGATAATCCTATAGCCTACACACTGGCCTTGTTGGAATACAAATTATATTTTATATTTTGATGGTCAAGAAAGCAGTTTTCATTTAAAAATGTAAACTGCTTCTGTGATTTCACTGAATATTGAAACTTTGAATTTTGGACTCTGTTGAAGAAAAGGATTATTATATTATTATAATATAAATCACTGCCGAATTATATTAGGTCTATGTGGATTTCTCAACAACCCTTTTTATTTTACATAACTTTATACAGATAAAAGTAAGACGATAACTCAGAAAAACAGAAGTGATTTCACATAAATTTGTTGAATCTCAAAACTTACCAGACTGCTTTTTTGGTGGACTTGCTGTATACCGATCCCACACACCAGCTGTTAGGGTGACCAGACGTCCCGAAAAATTCGGGACAGTCCCGAAATCTAAACTGTTGTCCCGAATCCCGAATCTGGCCCTAATTGTCCCGAAAATTATACTAAAGCAAAATCTTGAGTATAGTTATTGTCTGATAAAGATTAAAAACTGTCTGCGGAGGTTGAGGCCGGCGACACACTGGCTGCGTGGCGTGTCCGTTTTTATTTCGGCTCCCCTGTTAACAGGTTAGAGCTTGCACACTGCCTGCGTGACACGCGCGTCTCAGGCGCGCCTCGAGCCGCGCGGAAATATATGGAACGCCGTTGGGGACAATACTTATTATATGCAACGCGTGAAATTTGGACGCATTAACACGCACAGTTTGTACGCGTCAATACGAAGTATATGTTCGGGTGTCGCGTCTGACCGCACAACAGCCAATAGCGTTATTGCTCTATTTAGGATTTCATTTGCATTTGTGATGCGATGGCACGTTGCTGTATACATAAACATCAGACGACATTTGTTTCCGTGAGGGATGATGTGTATGGAAGGCCAAAAGGGCCAAAACGTGTGAAACTGTCGCGTTAACGCGTATTTACGTGTTAACACGCAATTTACGCGTTAACACGTCATTACGCGTTAACGCGTATTTACGTGTTAACGCGTAAATTGCGTGTTAACGCGTAAATGACGTGTTAACGCGTACCTAAATTTGGAACATTAGCACCACCTACTGGTTTGGTGCTGCTCTTGCTCAAACACAGAGAACCTAAATTAAGCTTGTAAATAGCAGTTTTTAAGGTGAAAATACATGTTCAACAATGACTTTTCAGAATATAGGTTACAACTAGGCCTACAGATAATTACAGCATATTTTAAATTGGCCTCTGAAAGTCATGACCATTTTCACAATCACAATAGAAGTTGTGTTAGGATAATATTACACATTTCCTTCAAATAGTATTTTCATGTAGCCTACACTCCTACTGTAGCATATTTCTAAAGCATCTTTTTATAATTTAACTACTATGCATTATTTGTTAGAGAGCCCCTTCTGATAACACATTAAGCCTTGTGAATCTGACTGATATATATCGTAAATCCTCCTGAAAAGAAGTGTATTATAGTGTAATATAGTTACTTAGGAATAAAATAAGTGTAATATAGTTAGGAATATATTTAGGAAATAATGCTGATGTGATGGTTTCATCTATCTATCTATGATAGATATCTATGTAGCCTAGTTATGTCTGTCTGTCATCAACTCTGTATCATAGAATGGTAACTTTTCTTTCTGTTGTTATTTTGTAGATGTTTGTTGTAACAAAATGGCTTGAATGTAATTCTAGATAATTTAGTAAAACCATGGTTACTACAGTGATGGTTACTATGGTTTTACTGTATTGATACAATAGAACTGTAGTAAAACCATGTATCTATCTATCTATCTATCTATCTATCTATCTATCTATCTATCTATCTATCTATCTATCTATCTATCTTTACTTATTTGTTGTGTTATTCAGTTTATAATAAAGTTTATAATAACTGCATCCAATTTCTAGATTTTTTGTAATTGTGTCATCATTTTATTTGATTAGTTGTGCCATAAAAGTAAAAGCCTTAAAGTATTTATTTTTTTATATATATAATTGATATCGATTATTTAATTATCTTGTAAATACCATACAAATGTGGGGAAACTCCGGGGGAAAAAATGATTAAATGTGTTAAGACATAGGCTAGCCTATTCTAGTACTATAACTCGCTGTTAATAGACATATCACAGGGGGTTAAATGACCAAATATGTGAGTCGAAGAAAATGCATAACTCTGAAACATCAACTCTTATGGATTCCATGCAACGGTATTTTTGATGTATTGCATATAATGGCAGGCTGTCGCGCTAATTGCGAAGCAACAATCTCATGACAAACTTAAATAAAGTTTTTAAAAAAAAACTATTTTCAACCCACCGTATGTTTAACAGTGTTTATTATAACCGAAAGCTAGTTTGTTCACAGTTACCTGTAAAGAAGTGTAATATATAATTTGGAAAAACGATGTATGGATTCCCGTCTCTCTATACGATTCTCATCACGGGCGCGCACCGAACGGAAGATGCCAGGTGACGTAGGCTCATCGTATCCATGAGGTAAGCGCTTTTTCGCAATCTCATGAATAAATACAATAAAACGAAGGTGTGCGTCACCAAATTAATAGTCATGAGAATGATTACAAACAGTAACGACAGGCGGTGTCACCGTGACACAACACCTTTATTTTATTTGAATTATTCATGATAGAGTGACTCAAGCACTACGCTGACCATACCTCATGAGCCATCATGAGCAACGACACTGATGGAAGGGTAACTTCCAGGAAACTGAATAGATAGATCACGAGTGTATTAGCACTCCAAATCTATCCAACATTTTGGCGAGAATATAGATTAATCTCTTGTTCTGTGTAGTATTAATAAAATATATATTATTACTTTTGGTCCTATATTCATGATTTCACAATGTAATATCCATTGTAAAAAAAGAAAAGCAGAAGTTCTGTTTCATTTCATTTATTAAAAATTCAAGCCAATCACTTTAGATTATTATTATTACGCATGTGTGTGTGTGTTTGTGTTTGTGTGTAGTGTGTGTTGTAATATAACTTTGTAATATAGCATATATATATATATATATATATATATATATATATATATACACATATACATACAGGTGCTTCTCAATAAATTAGAATGTCGTGGAAAAGTTCATTTATTTCAGGAATTCAACTTTACAGGTGAAACTAATATACACTTTTTACATGCAAAGTGAGATATTTCAAGCCTTTATTTGTTATAATTTTGATGATTATGGCTTACAGCTTTTGAAACCCCCAAATTCAAAATCTCAGAAAATTTTTATATTACATGAAATCAACAAAAAAAAGGATTTTAAATAGAGAAATGTTGGTTCTCTGAAAAGTATAATGCATATGTACTCAATACTTGGTTTGGGCCACTTTTGCTTATGGACAGTTTCACCTGTTAAGTTGAATTCCTGAAAAAATTAACTTTTCCAAGACATTCTAATTTATAACCACCTTTATATATATATATATATATATATATATATATATATATATATATATATATATTTATTTATATATATATTATTTGTTATATTTTATTGAGCTTGTTATCTTCGAAAAATACTGCAAAACAATGCATCTCAAATCTCAGATTCTTCTAAATTCTCAGATTCAAGGCTTAATGGTGTTAACAGAAGGGGTTCTCTAACAAATAATGCATAGTGGTTCAATTATAAAAAGATACTTTAGAAATATGCTACAGTATAAGTGTACATGTAAATACTGTTTGGAGAAATGTGTAAATATATTACACAATTTCTATTGTGATTGTGAAAATGGTCATGACTTTTAGGGCTATAGTTAACTGTCTAAATATGCCCATTTAAAATATGCTGTAATTATTCTGAAAAGTCATTGTTGAACATGTATTTTCACCTTAAAAACTGCTATTTACAAGCTTAATTTAGGTTCTCTGTGTTTGAGCAAGAGCAGCACCAAACCAGTAGGTGGTGCTAATGTCCCAAATTTAGGTACGCGTTAACACGTCATTTACGCGTTAACACGCAATTTACGCGTTAACACGTAAATACGCGTTAACGCGTAATGACGTGTTAACGCGTAAATTGCGTGTTAACACGTAAATACGCGTTAACGCGACAGTTTCACTATGGAAGGCCAAAAGGGCCAAAACGTGTGAAACTGTCGCGTAAATTGCGTGTTAACGCGTAAATGACGTGTTAACGCGTACCTAAATTTGGGACATTAGCACCACCTACTGGTTTGGTGCTGCTCTTGCTCAAACACAGAGAACCTAAATTAAGCTTGTAAATAGCAGCTTTTAAGGTGAAAATACATGTTCAACAATGACTTTTCAGAATATAGGTTACAACTAGGCCTACATATAATTACAGCATATTTTAAATTGGCCTCTGAAAGTCATGACCATTTTCACAATCACAATAGAAGTTGTGTTAGGATAATATTACACATTTCCTTCAAATAGTATTTTCATGTAGCCTACACTCCTACTGTAGCATATTTCTAAAGCATCTTTTTATAATTTAACTACTATGCATTATTTGTTAGAGAGCCCCTTCTGATAACACATTAAGCCTTGTGAATCTGACTGATATATATCGTATATATATCAACACACACTTTGCACATTATACATTATAATGTGTAAAAAAAAGCTACTTTCAATCACCTCGCGCCCAACGACCTACCCACTGTAGATATTTAGTGGCAGGTGTCCTTTTGTCATAAACACAGGAATTTTGTGCAAATATACTGTCTGTTATTGGAAATGTAAAAAAAAAATTCTTCCACTTGCTTGGGTGAGAAAAAAATCTCTTGGTGTGACTAGGGCTCTTACTGGCGCCCCCCGGCTGTTTGCGCCCTAAGCAACTGCCTAGTTTGCCTATGCCTAGAAACGGCCCTGGCTACATGTGTGTGAGTATCTCTCTGTTCTGGAAATTATTTTGAGTATTAAAGAAACTTTCTTCATCATCCTTTTCTAGTCTGTCTTCCACTCAGCGCGTTGTGACAATAGCCAGAACTTAGAGTTGTTTATTTTTTTACAACATTGTGTTATTATTTATTTTATTAACGAAATGTCAATCTTCGTGTTTATAACAGATCATGGTTACTACAGTGATGGTTACTATGGTTTTACTGTATTGATACAATAGAACTGTAGTAAAACCATGTATCTATCTATCTATCTATCTATCTATCTATCTATCTATCTATCTATCTATCTATCTATCTTTACTTATTTGTTGTGTTATTCAGTTTATAATAAAGTTTATAATAACTGCATCCAATTTCTAGATTTTTTGTAATTGTGTCATCATTTTATTTGATTAGTTGTGCCATAAAAGTAAAAGCCTTAAAGTATTTATTTTTTTATATATAATTGATATCGATTATTTAATTATCTTGTAAATACCATACAAATGTGGGGAAACTCTGGGTGAAAAAAGGATTAAATGTGTTAAGACATAGGCTAGCCTATTCTAGTACTATAACTCGCTGTTAATAGACATATCACAGGGGGTTAAATGACCAAATATGTGAGTCGAAGAAAATGCATAACTCTGAAACATCAACTCTTATGGATTCCATGCAACGGTATTTTTGATGTATTGCATATAATGGCAGGCTGTCGCGCTAATTGCGAAGCAACAATCTCATGACAAACTTAAATAAAGTAAAAAAAAAAAACTATTTTCAACCCACCGTTTAACAGTGTTTATTATAACCGAAAGCTAGTTTGTTCACAGTTACCTGTAAAGAAGTGTAATATATAATTTGGAAAAACGATGTATGGATTCCCGTCTCTCTATATGATTCTCATCACGGGCGCGCACCGAACGGAAGATGCCAGGTGACGTAGGCTCATCGTATCCATGAGGTAAGCGCTTTTTCGCAATCTCATGAATAAATACAATAAAACGAAGGTGTGCGTCACCAAATTAATAGTCATGAGAATGATTACAAACAGTAACGACAGGCGGTGTCACCGTGACACAACACCTTTATTTTATTTGAATTATTCATGATAGAGTGACTCAAGCACTACGCTGAACATACCTCATGAGCCATCATGAGCAACGACACTGATGGAAGGGTAACTTCCAGGAAACTGAATAGATAGATCACGAGTGTATTAGCACTCCAAATCTATCCAACATTTTGGCGAGAATATAGATTAATCTCTTGTTCTGTGTAGTATTAATAAAATATATATTATTACTTTTGGTCCTATATTCATGATTTCACAATGTAATATCCATTGTAAAAAAAGAAAAGCAGAAGTTCTGTTTCATTTCATTTATTAAAAATTCAAGCCAATCACTTTAGATTATTATTATTACGCATGTGTGTGTGTGTTTGTGTTTGTGTGTAGTGTGTGTTGTAATATAACTTTGTAATATAGCATATATATATATATATATATATATATATATATATATATATATATATATATATATATATATATATATATATATATATATATATATATATATATATACACATATACATACAGGTGCTTCTCAATAAATTAGAATGTCGTGGAAAAGTTCATTTATTTCAGGAATTCAACTTTACAGGTGAAACTAATATACACTTTTTACATGCAAAGTGAGATA
The DNA here is from genome assembly GCF_965113295.1 of Leuciscus leuciscus. Lineage (NCBI taxonomy): Eukaryota > Metazoa > Chordata > Actinopteri > Cypriniformes > Leuciscidae > Leuciscus > Leuciscus leuciscus. The sequence goes on along the minus strand of NC_138727.1, from coordinate 40,886,752 downwards.
TTTCAAGCCTTTATTTGTTATAATTTTGATGATTATGGCTTACAGATTTTGAAACCCCCAAATTCAAAATCTCAGAAAATTTTAATATTACATGAAATCAACAAAAAAAGGATTTTAAATACAGAAATGTTGGTTCTCTGAAAAGTATAATGCATATGTACTCAATACTTGGTTTGGGCCACTTTTGCTTATGGACAGTTTCACCTGTTAAGTTGAATTCCTGAAAAAATTTACTTTTCCAAGACATTCTAATTTATAACCACCTTTATAGCATATATATATATATATATATATATATATATATATATATATATATATATATATATATATATATATATATATATATATATATATATATATATATTATTTGTTATATTTTATTGAGCTTGTTATCTTCGAAAAATACTGCAAAACAATGCATCTCAAATCTCAGATTCTTCTAAATTCTCAGATTCAAGGCTTAATGGTGTTAACAGAAGGGGTTCTCTAACAAATAATGCATAGTGGTTCAATTATAAAAAGATACTTTAGAAATATGCTACAGTATAAGTGTACATGTAAATACTGTTTGGAGAAATGTGTAAATATATTACACAATTTCTATTGTGATTGTGAAAATGGTCATGACTTTTAGGGCTTGAACAGTTATAGTTAACTGTCTAAATATGCCCATTTAAAATATGCTGTAATTATTCTGAAAAGTCATTGTTGAACATGTATTTTCACCTTAAAAACTGCTATTTACAAGCTTAATTTAGGTTCTCTGTGTTTGAGCAAGAGCAGCACCAAACCAGTAGGTGGTGCTAATGTCCCAAATTTAGGTACTCGTTAACACGTCATTTACGCGTTAACACGTAAATCCGCGTTAACGCGTAATGACGTGTTAACGCGTAAATTGCGTGTTAACACGTGAATACGCGTTAACGCGACAGTTTCACACGTTTTGGCCCTTTTGGCCTTCCATAGTTTCACACGTTTTGGCTCTTTTGGCCTTCCATAGATGTGCTGTTAGGTAAGCAAATACCTATGCAAACGTCACACGTAACATTTGTTCGTGAATGAGATCGTAATTTTACGTTGGCATGTACGTAGGCAAGCGTAAAACTTTAGAGTCAATGATGCATTTATACGTTGGCTGTGATGTCAGTGCTGTGTCATGCTGTGGCATCTCATCCCGTTTGTACTCATGCAGGTTTTTTTGTCTCCGGTAACGTGGAAAAGTGGATTGCTCTCTACGATGGCTCTTAGAATTTTTTTATTAAACTGTCAAAGAACTTTTACAGACTGCGTTCAGTTGGCATCCTCTTATAACAGGATGTACAGTGCTTAATTTGTAAAGTGGGAGGTCCCAGAGCGCAGTGGATCCGGCGACTCAAAACGGGGGTTGGAGGTAACGGAACAAAACAAAACAAAAAATAAATAAATAAATTACACTGCCTACGTAGCTTCTCTGCAGGGACAGCGCCAGAGAATTTTTAACGCATGTGCTGAGTGGGTGCTAGATTTGACGGAGAGCCGCGCAAAACTTGGCCACTAAATATTTAATATTCAGTTATGTTAATGATCACAATTAAAGTTTTAATTTTATTAAATTGAACAAGGGCAACTTTCAGCATTCAATCAAATAGGCCTATTCTAAAAGATGTAGGCTATTATTAATAATAATGTTATTTCAACACAATATCTCGTTATTTCGAAATAATATGTGTGCGTGCATCTGTAAATCCGGTGATGCGTGTATTGATTTTAAGTGTTTTCTCTAAAAGTGTCGACTCGGCTGCAAAGATGAAGTTGACGATCGCCATCTCCGTGTGAACGCGCTTATAGAGAGAAATGCACATAATAAGCCTAATGGATTACATAATCAGAGAGTAGCCTTTTTCTTTTTTCGTTTTGAATTATTTCGTTTAAAGACATTTCAAGCTTTGTGTATTTGATGTATTTGTCATGTCTGTGTGAGGCATACACTGAGTTTCGTTAAGTTAGGGTGTGCTCTAGTTCACGTGCAATAGTGAGCGCGCGGGCGCCTCCGTTATATTTGTTTCGTAGGCCTATTGATTAAATACAGGCAATTGGTTGATGAAAAATTGATTAAAATTAAGATACAATTTATACAAAACGAAATTCACTTTAAAGAAAGGCTTTCTACAAAACAACTTCAACTTCAACGGTCAAAATCATGTCTGACCCGCTCCATGTCTCATATTGCGCATCTTACTCGGTCGTGCTGTTCACTTTTCATAAATCAACATAAATGGAAAAAAAAAAATAACATTATAATATTTTAACAAATATGAAACTAAATACGCTTTTTTAATGGCTAAAACAGTATAGTAGGCCTACATACTTTCTATTTGTACAAATTTCTGCACATTAATTTAATTCTGAATTTTGCACACACAAGTTGAAAGGCATTTGTTCAAATCAAGTTCACGGATAATTGTGCGTGCATTTATTAATCATTATGATACTAAAATCCTAACAAATAGGCTATGCTATGTACAAAAATCAGAAAAGCCCAAATCAGAAAAACAAATCAAATGAGCCCAGAATATGAACGCAATTACACGTTAAGCATTTTCCTCCCATAGAAACCCATTATAAGAACGCTTAATGTGGCTTAATGCAGATTAGAATGTCCCCTTATTATGTCGAAATAACGAGATATTATGTCGATACTAGGCTACTGTGTCCACCGTGGTCTCCTTTTTGATCAGCGGAAACGATTTTTGCTTGTTTGGGATCTGACTGTCCAGCGTATTTGAAAAAGTTAAGCAAACTTTCCTGTCTTTTTGACATTTTTCCCCTGCGTGAAACGATCGAGGCTAACAGCAATCTCAACTCGTACAACAAGCGCGCAAGTCATGTGTCACAAACATTGAACACTACACAAACAGTATTTATTTATTTATTTTTCATTTAGGCAATTAATTTTAGTGACACAGTACGTGCCGGATCCAATAAAAAAGGTGCCGGATCCAATGTCGGAGGTGACGGAACATGTTCCGGCGTGTTCCGGCTCAAATTAAGCCCTGTGTATAACATATGTTAACATAACACTGGATACGGCCATATCAGGGTTTAATAATTAGTGAGGTCCAGGGTGGGGTGTCAATAATTATACATAATAGTGCCAATAAATGCCATAAATCATTCAACTTTAATAAATACAGTGAATAATAAAGTTAGCAAAAGCTAAATACTAAATACTGTGGCTATTGTTTTTTCAAAATGACTGGAGTAATCTCCGAGTGGGCCAGCATCAATCTGGTATGAGAGACTCTGGAATGCTCCTTGAAGTCGGGATGTCAGTTTGACTGGAAATAATTAATACACATAGCCTAGGCCTACTGTATGTATACTGTATAGCCTATGTCAGATAAAAATAATCTAATAACAACAATATATTGTAACAATCACAAATTTAACAATTATATTATAACAATAAGGCAAATACAAAAGCAGAAAACAAAGCACCAGTAGCCTATGACAATTTACAAATCTTTATTCAACATTTAAACACAGACACAATCATACGACACATAAACATTACAGAATCACTACAGCAGGCGGACCACGTAAACTGTGGGGCAGCCAGTCCAAGTCCAAGTGTAAATAGCAACAGTTGTGGATTCAGTAGACATTTAGATGCTATTATTTACTTATAAATAGTGACAGATAACGTTACTATTTGCTCATCAGTATTGTTGTGCATTAAACATCCTGCAATATAACTGACAGTAGATTATTAGATTTATAAAACAATATTAAAATCATGGCAACTTATTGAGATATTAAAGACTAGAGCTACCCCTAACCTTACCCTAAATGTAACTTTTATGAATTAAAATGAATTTTAAGTCAAATCATTTTTATTGAAAACAAATGCGTTTAATAACTGTAAAGTTATAAAAAAAAGCGCTGTCAGTGGGAATAGAACCCCGGTCTCCCCTACGCCACAGAAACCGCTGACTAAAGAGGTGACTTTTTCCACATATAGGGTAGACTGGCCTAGTGTAATTAGTTCTGCCAACAAGTAGGCTATTTGCAGTGGTCCAAATAGACACCTCGAATGCATTAACCAGAGGGGAAATATGGTCGTTGGATCACAGAGACCACTCACTTTTCCTACAGGACAAATTCCTTTAACGTTACAAAAGAATATAATGTTAATGCAGTCATTGAATGTATTTAATCATTGACTCTAAATTATCACCAGTTTAACTAAAACAGAAACATTTGTATGTCGCACATCAAATAAGACTCAGAAATATTACACGTTCAAAAATGTCATGTTTACACGACGAAAACGTTCGTCTAGAAACACGTAACAAAAAATACAAGGCCATAAATGTTGCGTTAAGGCGATACAAACGATCGTGTCTTTAAATAACATGACAAAAAACTTCACGTTTAGACGTACAAAACGTTCGCGTTTACACGGACCAAAAAGACGCGTACAAACTGTGCGTGTTAATGCGTCCAAATTTCACGCGTTGCATATAATAGGTATTGTCCCCAACGGCGTTCCATAGAAATAGAACCGATCGACGCCTATTTTTCACGCGACACGCAAGCGTGTTGGAAGCGTTTCCAGGCAAAATAGAATAGGAAAAGATGTTTGTATGTCATTTTGACATGAAAACATATTAATAAATGACATTTTGATGTTTGAAAGTTTAAGTTTTTACATAAATGCAGATATAAATGTAATACAAATATATATATGATCGATTTTCAAATATTGCAGCTGTCAATACAGAACGAAATATTCTTATTCTGTAGCCTATTTTGACTATTATTAGAGCGCAAGTTGCTGCAGCCGCGAGGACAGTCACTGCTGCACGCGTAAAGGAGTGATTGATTGTGATTGATTGTTCGCGGCGCTGCAAAAAAATACTTCACTACACAATTATCTCGTTATTTTCGTTTAAGCTTATTAGCGTTAGGCTATACTGAAAGGTCTGATTTAGGCTACTTACAACAGTCATTGTTTTTTTTGTTTTCACAATGACATTTGAGTTCATGATTTTAATGTTTTTTTTAATGTTTTTTTTATTTTATTTGAATGATTTTAATGGCAGACTAAAGAATAATGACAGACTGTTGATCTTTGAATAAAAATATGTTTGGTTCTGGTTTGAAATTCATTATCTTTTATTATATTCTACGCAGTCTAATATCATAGAAGCCCCCCATCCCGTCACCCCAGACCCATAGCCCCAAAAAAAACATGAACACATTTACGAAACACCAAATCAGAATTTGAGATCTCTGCACCATCTGAAATTAGTTCAGATGTAATCAACCAGAATTGATAGTTTTCCCAATAATGATATTTCAGCACTGTGATTTTAAACACTGTAAAAAAATTCTAACCTCTCCAAGTCAAAATCTTCTGGTGACTGGTCACATCTAAATTTTTAAATTGGCCCAAGTGTAATTCTTGTTGCAATAGTCTGTTAACATTGGCTCAATGAGAAATAATACGTCAGACTAATTGAAAAATTTAGATGTAACCAGTCACTAGAAATTTTTGACTTGGGGATGTAATTTTTTTTTACAGTGAATGCAGCAACTATTACTGCTTTGCTTATTGATTTTAAACTATTTGGATTTCACAAATCCACAGTGGTTTAAAGTACCCATATTATGCTATTTTAAAGGTTCCTAATAGGTTTAAATGCATCCAAGATCAAAAAACACCTTAATTTTCCTCATAATACATTGCACATCACCTAATTTCTCAAAGAGTCTGAAAATGGTTCAGTCTACATTCTCTGGAAACCCCACCTTACCGCCAGCCCACTCTGCTCTGATTGGTCAGACGGCCCAGTCTGTTGTGATTGGTCTACCGCTTACAGACAGGGGGCCAGGGTTTCATAAAATAGTGAATCTTCCCTGGGCGCCGCCATTGATTAGCGGACCATCACCTGCTGTTAGCATTCCATTGACTCCCATTCATTTTGGCGTCACTTTGACAGCGAATAACTTTACATCTGAGGTGTTTAAAGACTCCATTTGTCCATTATTTATTTCTAAAGAAACACGAAAATGTATAAAAGGCTCCATTACCTTGTATCTTACGTTATGGCCCCGTAGAAGCAATTTTTGTAAAAATAGGCTAACGATTGCGTCATAACCACGCGACTCTCTGTCACACAGTAGAGAGATTACCGTATGGACAGGAGGAGAAAATCGGGGGGACGTGGAGGCAAAATGACAAAGTAATTAATCAGAATACTTAGCAAAAGTTTCTCCTGCTCCTAGCTCATGACACCTCCTACTCACACTCTCCGTCTCTGCAAGTTTCGTAAGGGAATGATTCAGATTTCTCTTGGCACAGCTACTAGAAGACAGACGGGTTGCTCACGTCACATCTACGTCGTCAAGCTCAGTTTGAGTCTGCGCAGTACGCTCAGCCATCAGGAAGTGAGAGCTTCTAATTGACTTCACTTGTCTCCGTTGAATCCAATGGGGTCGCTGTGTCCAGTTTATATACTGTCTATGCTTACAGCACACTTTATTTTACAGTGTGTGTCATTAACTCTTAGAAGGAATGTGTAGAAAAATTACACAAATATGTGTAACACTCTAATGTACACATTTTGTGTCAATATCAACTAAAAATGTGTTGGGAAAAAAATAACCTATTTTACACATAGCCTATCTATGTGTAGTTTAACATTAACACAACTTTGGAATTTACTCAAAGCATTTAACACAATATGAGTAGACTGATGTGCTGCTTACACACTTCATGTGTCATTTTTATAACACCGTTATTTAAATTAGCTAGTTGAACCAATAAGGTCTAACGTTAGTGACTTTGAGTGAACAGAATCCAGTTCCAGTCAGTTCAGTAGTAGATAATAGTCTGTTAATGACAGAAACCATTTTGTTTTTACTTCTATATTGTTGAAAATAAAACATTTATAACATATCACTTCGTTATCGACTACCCCTCGCGTCAAAACTGTTCGTGAAAACACTTTTTTACCAGGGTGGAGATGATGCTAGCAAGATTCTTGAGGTAAGCTGTAAAGTTACTTGAATTCATATATTTACTTATGTTTATTTACAAAAACAATATGTTTTACTACTGTTATTTTACTACTGGTTTAAAAGCTAGGTTACGACGAGATTTTGCAGGCAAAAAAAAAAAAACGTACATTGTCAATAAATGTAAGGTTCTCTTTCATCATCTCGTTTCGAGATCCACCTATGGGAAGGGCATCCTGTACCTGACCTCTGCAGAAGCATCCAATTGCACCAAGTCTGGCTAACAGACAGAAGCGCGCAGCCAATGCCAGGTAAGGCCATACCCCCTTACCTAAGGCATATAGCTGTCAGGCGCACTCCTCCCCCTCAGTTGACATTCGCTTCTCGCGATCTCTGCACTGACACAGTTTGGTTGGATTAACGTTACGCTGCTCACTTTCGAGTCTTCAGGAGGACATATCGCCAGATCGGCCTCCGCCAGACATGAGTGACAGTCGTTTCTTCAGCTTATCCGCTGTGTTTTTTGCATCCGGAGCCGCCCGCGCTCTCGCTTTCCTTCACCTGCTCCTCCTTACATGGCTGCCCGCCACGGATTTTTCCGAGTTCTTCACCGCTGGCCCACCCATGGCTATGTGACCGTCTAAACCGCCGCTTCTCCGGGGAACAGCCTATCACGACGAGCCTGCCCGGCCGGCGTGTGGTGCTCTCATCGCCGCTAAGGACCCTCTCGTTCTGCGCGGTCTGCTTGGGCTTAACACGCTCAAGAAGCTTTGGAGAACCCGGAGATTTGCGGTCATTGTAATTGCTGCCCATGTAGCTTTTACTAAGCCGGCTTTTAGTTGCACGACCCAGCGCGCCGTGCTCGACCTTTCTGACTCGGATGGGGGACACGGTGATGATGACGCACTACCGGGGGACTCCCGGAGCGCCACCTCTCTAAAATATTTGAGCTGACATTAGCCCAATCTGCATTCCCTGAAGAGGACATCTTCGCGGGAAAACCTCACTTTCGTTGACGAACCGGCCGGTTCCGGCGACGGGGATGACGCGGTCCTTTTAGCGTTCCCTAGGCTAGCGCTCACGCGGCTTTGCCTCAGTCCATCCTCCTGGAAGTTTGTGAGCGAGCGGCCGTTCGTCTCAACATTGTGTGGCCAGCTCCACAGAGCGCCACCGACCAGGAAATAGGAATATTTACGACGGGTAAGCGCTGGGACCACCGCCCAGTCTGAGGAAACAACTCTTAAAACCATTTTTTCCAGCATTTGCGAAGCTCTTAAGCACGGCTGGAGCGTCCCGCTAGACTGTTAACACGGTCTCACGGGCCTTGATGTGTTACGATTACGGGTTGAGGCTTTCAATTTATGCCTTCCTAGGAAGGCCCGAACGCAAGCAGCCTGCCTGTTGTTCGACCGTTGGAAGTATCGAGCCCGCGTTCATGGGTCACGAGCCCTCCGGATTCTCTCCCGGTCCTGGAACCCGCCCTGTCCAAAAGACACAGGGTCTCCCGCGGACGGTCGGTTAATCCCGTCTCGTGGCTGCCCAGCCCGTCTGTTTAGTGGACGTTGTGTGTGTTACAGGGGGGCTGTCGTGAGGAAAAGTACATACGCAGTGTTACCACACCGCACGCACTTGGTTCCCCTCACCCAGTTATTAAAGGTTTCGGCCCCAGTGTTTCCCAACACAAAACACACACATTACTAAACAACACATTTAACAAACGAATCAAATTAATTCGTGCAGAATTATATATCTGCCAACATAGAAAGCATATCTCTCTGATCCCATGCATGTCGCCCTGAGTCCGTCCACAAGAGGGCGCCATTGCCTCACAAATCAACCAGCTGGGCTCACACAGCTCAGTTGCGGCTGCCCAGCCCATGTATTTTTAGTAGATGTTGTGTGTGGAAGGCTTCAGCCTCTGTGTTCCCCAACACAAAACACACACATAACTAAATGACACTTTTAAACAAACGAATTAAATAAATCCGTTACAGAGAGAGTATCTCTCTCCGCGGATATTATTTTTCTGCCTGCACTTGAGACTGCCCAGTTCATGTGTTCAGGAGATGTGTGTTTTCCCCCCACTTTCAGGGGGCACCTTGTGAGGGAAAGTTAGCACAGTGGACACCACACTATGTTCCCCTCACTCTGTTAATAAAGGCTTCGGCCCCAGTGTTTGCTCAACACAAAACACACAAAGTTATACGAATCAAATGAATTCGTTTTGGAGAGAAGACCTCTCTCCGCAGAGAAAACTTCTCACTGCAGAGAGAGGAAATCCCTCCGAACCCCTGCATGTCGCCTCTAGTGTGCCCACTAGATGGCGCCTTTGCATCACAAATGAACCAGCTGGGCCCATTCAGCCCCGCTCCGGCCCGAGCGGGGGCGCTTGCGAGTCACGAAGCCGCTTGGCAAGCCGTTTCAGCGCCCGAGTGGGTTTTGCGTACCGTAACCCAGGGTTACAGGCTGCAGTTTGCAATTAAACCTCCGCTTTTCAATGCCGTTCTCTCTTCTCACACAGAAGAAAACGCCTCACACATTCTGAAAGAGGAAATTTCCTTCCTTCTAAACAAGGGAGCGATTCAGATGGTGCCACCCAATCTGATAAACCATGGTTTTTATTCCTGGTATTTTCATATTCCAAAAGGCGTGGCGCCCCCCGCCCTATATTGGACCTTCGAGTGTTGAACAAACACTTGAGGAAATACAATTTCAGAATGTGACACAAGGCTCTCTCGCCCGTGCCATAAAGCAGAACGACTGGTTCACATCAGTCGATCTGAAAGATGCTTTCTTTCACATAAGCATCTACCCTCCACACAGGAAATATCTTCGTTTCGCCTACCAAGTCATTTGTTACGAATTCACAGTTCTTCTGTTCAGGCGCAATTTGAGTCCCCGAACTTTCTGTCTGTGTGCGGAGGCGGGCGTGGCGCCCCTGAGACTATCAGGGCTGAGAATTCTGACTTACATTGACGATTGGCTCATCATAGCCAAATCGAAGGAGAAGGTGTCGCTGGACACCGGCCGGGTGCTCGTGCACATCACATCCCTCGGGTTCAAGGTGAATGCGAGCAAAAACAATCTGACCCCCAGTCAGAATGTCATTTTCCTGGGCTTGGAATTGAACTCAGTCTCCATGCGAGCGCGTCTCTCTCAAGAGCGCGTTCGCTCGCTGATGGACTGTCTGTCTAAGTTCAGAGAAGGGGCGAGAGTACAATATCGCACATGCCTCAGGCTGCAGGGTCTCATGGCTTCATCTATCCAAGTTGTGCCGTTGGGTCTCCTGAGAATGAGAGCATTCACGAAATGGGTTTTGTCACTACATTTCAGCCCGATTCGCGATCTCTGCAGCTCGGTAACGGTGACGCCTGCTCGGCGGCCCTGCGCCATTGGGAGAGCGAGAACTTTTACGCATGGGGAACCCCCCTCGGGACGGTTCCGATGCGGAAAGTTTTGACGACAGATGCGTCCTTAACAGGCTGGGGAACCACCCAGGAAGGCAGAACGGTGAACGGTCTGTGGCTGAGCAGACTACGTTCAGCGCACATTAACTATTTAGAGCTTTTACCATTTGGAAAGCTCTGAATCATTTTCTGCCTCGCCTGCAGGGACATCCCGATCTAGTACAGTGCGATAATACCACGGCAGTGGCTTATATCAACCGTCAGGGTGGCATGCGCTCGTTGAAACTCCACGCTCTAGCTTACAGGCTTTTGGTGTGGAGCAGACGGGTTTTTCTGTCATTACGCGTGACTCATGTTCCGGGCATTCTGAACAGAGGCGCGGATCTGCTATCGAGGGGAAACTCAATCTACGGGGATTGGCGTCTTCACCCGCAGATAGTGGAGATGTTATGGATGAGATTCGGACAGGCAGCCGTAGATCTTTTCGCCTCGCGCGAAAACCACCATTGTCCTATGTTCTTCTCGCTGAAGGACGTGGACGCGCCCCTCGGGGCAGACGCACTGGCCCACCCATGGCCCAAAGTGCTGCTGTATGCTTTTCCTCCCCTTGTGCCTGATAATTTCACACTGGCCAGGGTGAGAGAGCACGGCCTGTCTCTCATTCTGATAGCACCCAGGTGGCCCAAAGCCCCGTGGCTGGCAGAGATAATCCCTCTGTTATACGCCGAGCCATGGCGCCTCCCCCCTCGCACGGACATACTGTCCCTAGCCAAAGGGGAGATTTACCACTCCCACCCGGACAGGGTGGCTCTCTGGGCCTGGCCCGTGAGAGGACGAACCTAAATGCACTGGGGCTCCCGCCGCGTGTAATCGCCACTAATCAGAATGCCAGGGCCGTTTCTACGCGATCCCTATATGGCTGTAAGTGGCAAGTGTTCGAAGGGTGGTGTGATGGGCGTGGTCTCACATCTTATCAGTGCTCGGTGCCTGATATTTTGTGTTTCCTGCAAGACCTCATGGAAAGAGGCAGGTCCTTTTCCACCATTAAGGTCTACCTGACTGCGATTTCAGCCTGTCATGTGGGTTTTGAGGACTCCACCGTCAGGCAGCACCCTCTTACCCGCAGTTTTATGAAGGGTGCACGCCGCTCTTTGCCGGTCATCAGGAGATCTGTTCCAGAGTGGGACCTCTCCATGGTGCTGGAAGCGCGGTCTCTGTATCCTTTTGAGCCTCTGGGGAGTATTTCCCTTAAGCTGCTGTCCCTCAAGACAGCTTTGCTCTCGGCCTTGGCATCTGCTAAACGGGTCAGTGAGCTACATGCACTCTCGGTTCACCCCTTGTGCGCCAAATTCTCCCTAAGTGGAGATAAGGTTTCCCTTAAGCCTAACCCGGCCTTCATGCCGAAATGCTTCCCTGCGTTCACTTCGGAGGTTTTGGAGCTATCCGCTTTTCACCCTCCACCCTTTGCCTCCCCGGAGGATCAGGGGCTGAATGTTCTGTGTCCCGTCCGTGCTCTGCAAGCATATATGACCAGGACCAGTGCTTTCCGCAAGAGCGACCAGCTCTTTGTTTCAAGGGCTCCCCAGCACAAGGGGAGTCCCATTTCAAAGCAATGCCTCTCACATTGGCTTGTGGACGCTATACTATGGCTTATGAAGCAAAGGGAGTGCAGCCCCCAGGGGGCATCAGAGCTCATTCCACAAGGGGCTTAGCCGCCTCTTGGGCTTTGTTCAGGGGAGTGCCACTGCAGGACATCTGCTCCGCGGCCAGCTGGGCCTCTCCTCATACCTTTGAGCGTTACTACCGGTTGGATGTCACCAGAACCTCGGTGGCACACACGGTCCTAGGGGTATGGTCCTCTTAGCCCTTTCCCACAGCCCCGTTGGGTTAACCAACGAGGAGTGAATGGGCCGGCTGGCCGTGTTCATTCCTGTCACCAAGCATTTGCATTCCTTCTTGGGTTTAGCTATGTGCATTGCTGGTGCGGGGGCCATTATCATGTATGTGTCTCATGCATGTTTCATGCCCTGCTTGCCCACAGCAGTTTAGCGTGGCGTCACCCTTGCAGGGTCATGTTTGTGGGACGTGTCAGGCAACGCCTCTCTGAGGTGACCGTCCTTCTCTGGCCTTCAGAACCTCACTGTGAGTGTATTGGGCAATCGGGGAGCTGTCCATGTCTCTCCCATAGGTGGATCTCGAAACGAGATGATGAAAGAGAACAATAGGTTACTGTCGTAACCCCGGTTCTCTGAAACATCGAGTGGAGAGATCCACCGCTTGCCGCACGAGAAGCGAATATACTTACTGAGGGGGAGGAGCGCACCTGACAGCTATATGCCTTAGGTAAGGGGGAGTGGCCTTACCTGGCATTGGCTGCGCGCTTCTGACTGTTAGCCAGACTTGGTGCAATTGGATGCTTCTGCAGAGGTCAGGTACAGGATGCCCTTCCCATAGGTGGATCTCTCCACTCGATGTTTCAGAGAACCGGGGTTACGACAGTAACCTATTGTTAAGTTAGCTGAAGCACGGCTAAACCAAGCAACTTTATGTTAATCAATGCTGCGAATTTGCGTGGAAAACCCGATTCAAAATCGACATAATTTTTTTCACTTTCACACGAAATTCCTGATAATGAAGAGAGCTTTATACAGTGCCTTGCGAAAGTATTCGGCCCCCTTGAACTTTTCGACCTTTTGCCACATTTCAGGCTTCAAACATAAAGATATAAAACTGTAATTTTTTGTGAAGAATCAACAACAAGTGGGACACAATCATGAAGTGGAACGAAATTTATTGGATATTTCAAACTTTTTTAACAAATAAAAAACAGAAAAATTGGGCGTGCAAAATTATTCAGCCCCCTTAAGTTAATACTTTGTAGCGCCACCTTTTGCTGCGATTACAGCTGTAAGCCGCTTGGGGTATGTCTCTATCAGTTTTGCACATCGAGAGACTGAAATTTTTGCCCATTCCTCCTTGCAAAACAGCTCGAGCTCAGTGAGGTTGGATGGAGAGCGTTTGTGAACAGCAGTTTTCAGTTCTTTCCACAGATTCTCGATTGGATTCAGGTCTGGACTCTGACTTGGCCATTCTAACACCTGGATATGTTTATTTGTGAACCATTCCATTGTAGATTTTGCTTTATGTTTTGGATCATTGTCTTGTTGGAAGACAAATCTCCGTCCCAGTCTCAGGTCTTTTGCAGACTCCATCAGGTTTTCTTCCAGAATGGTCCTGTATTTGGCTCCATCCATCTTCCCATCAATTTTAACCATCTTCCCTGTCCCTGCTGAAGAAAAGCAGGCCCAAACCATGATGCTGCCACCACCATGTTTGACAGTGGGGATGATGTGTTCAGGGTGATGAGCTATGTTGCTTTTACGCCAAACATAACGTTTTGCATTGTTGCCAAAAAGTTCGATTTTGGTTTCATCTGACCAGAGCACCTTCTTCCACATGTTTGGTGTGTCTCCCAGGTGGCTTGTGGCAAACTTTAAACGACACTTTTTATGGATATCTTTAAGAAATGGCTTTCTTCTTGCCACTCTTCCATAAAGGCCAGATTTGTGCAGTATACGACTGATTGTTGTCCTATGGACAGAGTCTCCCACCTCAGCTGTAGATCTCTGCAGTTCATCCAGAGTGATCATGGGCCTCTTGGCTGCATCTCTGATCAGTCTTCTCCTTGTATGAGCTGAAAGTTTAGAGGGACGGCCGGGTCTTGGTAGATTTGCAGTGGTCTGATACTCCTTCCATTTCAATATTATCGCTTGCACAGTGCTCCTTGGGATGTTTAAAGCTTGGGAAATCTTTCTGTATCCAAATCCGGCTTTAAACTTCTCCACAACAGTATCTCGGACCTGCCTGGTGTGTTCCTTGTTCTTCATGATGCTCTCTGTGCTTTAAACGGACCTCTGAGACTATCACAGAGCAGGTGCATTTATACGGAGACTTGATTACACACAGGTGAATTCTATTTATCATCATTAGTCATTTAGGTCAACATTGGATCATTCAGAGATCCTCACTGAACTTCTGGAGAGAGTTTGCTGCACTGAAAGTAAAGAGGCTGAATAATTTTGCACGCCCAATTTTTCAGTTTTTTATTTGTTAAAAAAGTTTGAAATATCCAATAAATTTCGTTCCACTTCATGATTGTGTCCCACTTGTTGTTGATTCTTCACAAAAAATTACAGTTTTATATCTTTATGTTTGAAGCCTGAAATGTGGCAAAAGGTCGAAAAGTTCAAGGGGGCCGAATACTTTCGCAAGGCACTGTAAATTAATGGATTCTGCACTCAAAATTTCGCCAAGCAATGGTAAATTATATTGTACTGTATATTGTACTCGATTTACAATACACAAAAAGTTACCTGTAAGGGTGTATTAAAAATGATCTAACGTTACTCTTTATTGATTTGATTATGTCTAAAATGTAGTCGTAGAGGATTTGAAAGTGTGCTGAAATGATTAGCAATATGGGATAAGTGCTCTTGAGCCACTAGTGCTGTGCAGGCTAGCATACAATATATAAGTTAACATTACATTTGCTAACTTTATATCAAATAAGTGACTTTTGCATTAGGCCTATGTCTAATATTTATTAACGTTACACAAATGAACCAATTCAGAGGATGGACCATTTTCTTTGTTCAGTCTCATCAGATTGAATTTATTCAGGTAAGCATTGCAGTAAAACTCACTAAATCATTCATTCATATCAAATCAAGCATTCTAAACAACTTATTTTTGCATTATTTTGATCTATTATTAGGCCGAAGAGTCCAATCTGACCAGGAAGGTGCCTAATATGATTTCAGCATATCAGCGCACAGGTGGGTTAACTATTGAAGGAAAAAAAATATCATCACATGGGGATTTCTTGCATGTATCTGACTGTGTATTTGTCTCAAACAGCTATCCCTTCACTGCAAACAAGCTGAAATTGGCTAAATACTTGATTGCAGTATTTACGTCTATGAATCTCAGCATTTTTGGAGAGAATTAAGGAAATGTAAGTATTAAAATTTAATCTGGCATAATTTTGTTTACAGTTCAGCTTAATATGCTGACAAAAGGGTGTTACTTTTAAATATATATTTTGAATTATAGTATGATGGAGATTAAAAACAATTTGATGCTTGTGTAACTTTCTCCTCTCTCTCTTTCCCTCTTATATTTGTATATAGTGTTGGAGCTGCGATCTTCTCTGAAGAAGAACTGAGCACATTTGTGTTTGTGGACATGCATGCATCCAGGGAACAAGGGACTGATTTATATGTCACACTTTTCTGGAAACACTTCAGGAGTTTCAAATCTAATTGGTTGAATTCTACAGGATGTTCGGGAGACGTGCGTGTCGTGTTCTTCATCGGTCTGCCTGGACACAAACGCCGTGACACCAAAACCCCCTCGTGGAAGAAGAACGCCGTTGTGCTTACAACTGTGATGAGCGCTTACCAGGATCAACTAAATGCTGGATTTTCAAAAGTAGGCTATGTGAAGTTCGCGGCTCCGTTGTTGCAGTTTACTTTTACAACATTCATGAATGAATAATTTATTAGATGCATGCTAGTCTGTTGTTGTGGGGACATTATATTGTCACGCCCCTAAACACGAACTGTGAATGGTTGCGTTACATGTCAGTCAAATGTCCTCTTGGGCAGTCCTTGGTCAAGAAAAGCTGCAATAGAGTCTAGGGATAGGTCTGGCTACACAAGACTATGTTCTGAACAGGAGAAGTTAATTTTGGTTTAGGTTCAACTTCATTTACTTATTCCCAAAGGTGGACAAAATATGCTTATTCCCAAAGGTTGGCTTTTTAAAGACTGTTTTTATGATCACTTTTACTCCTATGCTGTGGAAAAGATTGAGGAGTACAGACATTGATAATAATCAGAAATGTTTCTTCAGCATCAAATTCATCATATAAGAATGGTTTCTGAAGGATCATGTGACACTGAAGACTTGAAGTATGATGCTGAAAATTCAGATTTGTCATCAAAGGAATAAATTACATTTTAAAATGTATTCAAATAGAAAACAGCTGTTTTACAGTGTAATAATATTTCACAATATTACAGTTTTTACTGTATTTTTGTATCAAATTAAATATTTGGTGAGCATAAGATACTTCTTTCAAAAACATTAAAATGCTTAATATTTTCTAAACTTTTGGCCACCAATGTACAGCAATCCAAAAATGTTTGGAAATAAGTTAAATTATTTTGAAGGTGGGGTTATGTGTCATGTTACCTATGAGACTGTGAAAATAACTGTTTCGTCCTATTTTGGACATTTCCTTTATGACTGCTTTAAATTGTATTATTCTATTTTGGATTAAATTTAATTGTTGATATTTCATTATAATAAATAAGATAATCAACCACAGGCTTTATATTTATTTTGTCAAATGCTAATGTTTTGTTTAGGATTTTAGATTTTAGGATTAGGATTTTTTAACACAATGTGTGTAGCCAAAGAGAGCACATAATCTGGAAATGTTACACGTTTACACATCTTTTTGGTAAACTTTCTGACACATTTAGTGTGTTAAACGCATTAACACTGTGAATGAGTTCAAATTAACACAAAACTAGTCGTCCTGGGGCTCGTTCTTCGTACGTCGCTAACTCAGTTAGCTGGATTTGATTGTTGACGATTTGGCATGATCTTGGATTGTTTGGTTCTTCGACGCTCATCCTGGACTTGCTGTCATAGCAACAGGTCCGTAAGCTTGAACCTGCTCGGGAGCAGGCTTATTTCATGTAAACAGGATTAGATCGCGGCTCATAAGCGGAGCTGATACGGGAAGTCCAGCACTTTCTGAGATTTATGTCGATTTATGAGATTTATTTTTGTCGTTTACATTATTAATTTGTTGGAAACGCACATTTATTTTCGACTAGTCGGAGTCGGGCTTTAACTACAGTACAAACTGTTTGCATTGTCCTAAGATTATTTGCGAGTGGCTCTTTCCTTTACACTATTGAGATGCAGAGAACTTGATGGAATTTGGAAAGTGCTGTCTGTCGTGTCATTCGGAGTTTACCTGGCGCTTTTAGGTTTAAAAAAAACAGTTTTAGGTTTTTAAGACCCAATGTTGTAAAGCATTTTTTAAAAGCTTTTTTTTTGTTTTTTTTTTTGGCTATCATAATTTTTTATGAAGATCATACAATCATGACCATGCCGATTACAGATATGTCACTCAGGCTTCTTCACTAACGTGATTGGTACCATAGACTGCTAGACCATAGACTGCCATCAAGGCCTCAATGAAGGGGATTATGTGAACAGAAAGGGGGTTCACAATGTAAATGTGCAGCCCAGTTACTGTGATTCTTATTCCACATTAGTAATATTATATCAAATAAAAAAAGGCAGTTGACTAAAATCTTCCATATCACAAATGTGAAAGCAAAAAGGCCAGGATCTGTGCATGACTTAAGAATTTTCAGAGATTCACATTTATGCACATTATTTGAAAGTGGTAAGGAAAGTTCCACAATTAAATATCAAGCTTGCTGTATTATGCTGATCCTAACAGAACTGCATTTCTTCATAGGTGATTATGACATGTTCCTGCCTGCAGACAGGTGTTTTATGACCCCATTCCCTGACCCAAACCAGTTACAATGCAGCTCTAGCCAGGACAAGGGCACACAATGAAATGAACTTTGGCTAACTAAAGGGAAGATTTCAGTGTCTGAAAAGTCTGAGGGTTGCACACCTGACAGGGCCTGTGACATTGTTGCATGTGCCATATTACACAACATTGCCAAAAAAAAAACAAAAAAACACTATTCATTAAATGTTTAATAAAAGACAAATATGCTTAGTTCCTTGAGTTTTATTTCAATTGTTCTTTGTAAAGAAAAGCCAGTGGTCAAGTGCCTGCAACAAGAGATATTAGACACATGCCTCATGCAACAAATAAAAAGGAAAAGTTGGCGATAAACATGCCCACCTGTAGGCCTATGTCTCCTCTGTCTGTGCAGACTCTTCTGTAGGCCTTTCTGTAGATGTGGAATCCTGCAACTTATATTGCTGCCATAAAGCATACAAGTATAAATTAAGTAAAGTTATTTATGCACTTGCAGGTAGGCTAGTTCCTCCATATGACAGTTATCTGAGAGGGTTTATTCACTGTCCAGTGCAATGGAAACAAATGGACATTACAAAGTCTTATACTTTCTTTCCTTTGGAAAGTTAGAAAATGTCCACTTACTGCACATATTTCAGCCACCACTTTCTTGGGAACAGATACAAGTGTTGGTGTATGTAAAAGTGCACAAAAGAGGAAAACACAATGTCATTACAATGAACTACACTCGGGGAAAATATTTTTACATTAACATAAGTTTATCAGTTTTCACTTTCACAAGTCAAAGCAATTCATCATTACTCAAGATTTAACAGTTGAAATGACTATACAGCCTTAATTTAATGCAGCAAAAATTATTTTACAGTGTAGGCTACTAAGATCTTTTCTTCTTTTTTTTTTCTCAGCCTTTTTCTTGGTTGCTTTTATAAACAGACATCCATTTATTTAACAGTATATTTTATAAAAGAGACTATAATATAATAAAAAATTACCATTATGTAGAATATTTTTGTACTTCACTTTTGTTTGTTCCCATGTTCTCGTGTGATGACTCTGACATTACAATGAACAAAGTAATTATGCAATTATTAAAATACAAAAATATAGGCTAAGTGATAAAAACATCTAATGGCCACTTCTAACGGATTTAAATTGTCTGCTACTTTTTGCCAGCCCTCTCTCCTAGCTTTTGCAGGCTTTGAGGTGTTCCCTGGCGTTTTGATTTAACATTAAAATTCCGAATAAACTTCGACTATTAGTTCTCTTGCTCTGCTGCGGAGAAAAACTGTGCGCGCTCTTTGGCCACGCTGAACAGCCAATAGCAGCGTTGCTGATCAATGTTTCTACTATCGATACATATCCCCTTTTCAACCAGCGCATGAACGCGCAATTATCTCAGATAACTCAATCCAGCGATACCAATCATATCTGGCAAGTGTGTTCGAAGAATCGAGTTAGCCAGATCATGATTAGCACGATGATCTCATCTTGGATGTGTCATTTGATCTCGGATGTAATAAGCAACGCACGAAGAACGAGCCCCAGGACTTGCTGTCATAGCAACAGGTGCGTAAACTTAAGCCTGCTCGGGAGCAGGCTTATTTCATGTAAACAGGATTAGACTGCGGCTTCATAAGCGGAGCTGATACGGGAAGTCCAGCGCAGCGCAATATAGTGCACTTTCTGAGATTTTTTTTTTCTCGTGACTCGTGAGATTGTCGTTTACATTATTAATTTGTTGGAAACGCACATTTATTTTCGACTTGTCGGAGTCAGGCTTTAACTACAGCACAAACTGTTTGCATTGCCCTAAGATTATTTGCGAGTGGCTCTTTCCTTTACACTATTAGAGATGCGGAGAAATTGATGGAAAGTGCTGTCTGTCGTGTCATTCGGAGTTTACCTGGCGCTTTTAGGTTTAAAAAACAGTTTTAGGTTTTTTTGTGGCATTTCCAAGCCACTTAAGACCCAATGTTGTAAAGCAGTTTTTTTTTAAAGCAATTTTTTTTTTTTTTTAGGCTATCATAATTTTTTATGAAGATCATGCAATCATGACCATGCCGATTACAGTATGTTACTCAGGCTTCACTAACATGATTGGTACCATAGACTGCCATCAAGGCCTCAATGAAGGGGATTATGTGAACAGAAAGGTGTTTTATGACCCCATTCCCTGACCCAAACCAGTTACAGTGCAGCTCTAGCCAGGACAAGGGCACACAATGAAATGAACTTTGGCTAACTAATGGGAAGATTTCAGTGTCGGAAAAGTCTGAGGGGTTGCACACCTGACAGGGCCTGTGACATTGTTGCATGTGCCATATTACACAACACTGCCAAAAAAACACACACAAAAAAAACACTTTTCATTAAATGTTTAATAAAGGGCAAATATGCTTAGTTCCTTGAGTTTTATTTCAATTGTTCTTTGTAAAGAAAAGCAGTGTTCAAATGCCTGCAACAAGAGATATTAGACGCATGCCTCATGCAACAAATAAAAAGGAAAAGTTGGCTATTCATGGGTTTCATCAGGTCCCTTTCCACAGGTGTATAAAATCAAGCACCTAGATTATGAATGCAGACTGCATTGTGCTTGATTAATACACCTGTGGAAAGGGACCTGATGAAATCCATGAATACACTGCCCACCTGTAGGCCTATGTCTCCTCTGTCTGTGCAGACTCTTCTGTAGGCCTTTCTGTAGATGTGGAATCCTGCAACTTATATTGCTGCCATAAAGCATACAAGTATAAATTAAGTAAAGTTATTTATGCACTTGCAGGTAGGCTAGTTCCTCCATATGACAGTTATCTGAGAGGGTTTATTCACTGTCCAGTGCAATGGAAACAAATGGACATTACAAAGTCTTATACTTTCTTTCCTTTGGAAAGTTAGAAAATGTCCACTTACTGCACATATTTCAGCCACCACTTTCTTGGGAACAGATACAAGTGTTGGTGTATGTAAAAGTGCACAAAAGAGGAAAACACAATGTCATTACAATGAACTACACTCGGGGAAAATGTGATCAATAACTCATGGCAAAATATTTTTACATTAACATAAGTTTATCAGTTTTCACTCTCACAAGTCAAAGCAATTCATCATTACTCAAGATTTAACAGTTGAAATGACTATACGGCCTTAATTTAATGCAGCAAAAATTATTTTACAGTGTAGGCTACTAAGATCTTTTCTTTCTTTTTTCTCAGCCCTTTTCTTGGTTGCTTTTATAAACAGACAACCATTTATTTAACAGTGCCTTTTATAAAAGAGACTATAATATAACAAAAAATGACCATTATGTAGAATATTTTTGTACTTCACTTTTATTTGTTCCCATGTTCTAGTGTGGTGACTCGGACATTACAATGAACAAAGTAATTATGCAATTATTAAAATACAAATATATAGGCTAATAGCCTAAGTGATGATAACATCTAACATGGCCACATCTAACAGATTTAAATTGTCTGATACTTTTTTGCCAGCCCTCTCTCCTGGCTTTTGTAGACTTTGAGGTGTTCCCTGGCGTTTTGATTAAACATTAAAATTCCGAATTAACTTCGACTATTAGTTCTTGCTCTGCTGAGGAGAAAAACTGAGGGCGCTCTTTGGCCACGCTGAACAGCCAATAGCAGCGTTGCTGATCAATGTTTCTACTATCGATACATATCCCCTTTTAACCCAGCGCATGAACGCGCAATTATCTCAGATAACTCAATCCAGCTATACTAATCATATCCGGCAAGTGTGTTCGAAGAACCGAGTTAGCCAGATCATGATTAGCACTATGATATCATCTTGGATGTGTCATTTGATCTCGGATGTAATAAGCAACGTACGAAGAACGAGCCCCTGGTCTGGAGCTCACCCTTGAATGTGTTCAAATTTAACACAGGTTGTGTAATTTTTAACACATTCTTTATAAGAGTGTTATAGACTGATTTTAAATCTGTCGAATTGCCAACTTCCAGAAGAAAAGCTTGGCACATGAAATATTAGTCAAAGGGAAAAGTAAATAAATAAATGTATTTATAAAAAAAATAATGTTTAGAAGCTACATCAAGCAATAAGACGTGAATCATCAGCTATAAAAACGTATTTCTGTTTTGTTTTAGCTTGTTTGCTGTACACCCTGTCACATAGCAGCTTTTAGACTTTTTATTTTTTATTTTTTTTAAGTCAGAAATGACAAGGAGGCTTCACGCAATACGAAGTTGGATTGTTTTTTTTTTGTTTGTTTGTTTTTTTCGGCGTGGGCGTGGCTCTGAGATGCGCTATGTCTATTAAATATTCATGAGCTGTTCCCCCCTTAGGAGCCAGAATTCGTTCGTTGCTAACAACAGACTGTGTGACGGACCTCCCTGAAATAAGCATTTTTTTTTTTGGCTGACTATATATTACACATCAGTTTCTACTAGATTTAAGGTTTGTTCCTCGTCACAGGGCAAATTATTTTTTATAAAACGAAAGGCAAGATAAAACATTAGGCCTACTCAGTGAAGTGGTCTCAAACTCAGCTCCTGCGGCCACTGTCCTGCAGAGTTCAGCTCCAACCATAGACGGTGGGCCGAGTCCATCTATCTCGTCGTAGTTGATATTTACCCAGCAGCTGTCTGGCTCATTTTTTTAAATTTGGCTGTATGAATAATTCACAAAAAGATTACCGATTGTTTACAACGGCAATTGTTGCACATTCAAGTATAAAAATAGATTTAATTTCGCTAGCTGATCACAACCGTTGGCCGGAGTGAGATCCAATCAAAGCATATTTTGTTACCTTGTTGAATTGATTTGGCCAATCACGTTATTCGTTGAACCGGCGTCATTCTGAAGCCATGAGTCTACAACCCAACCTGGAGAGATCGGTGTATCTTGGCAAGACAACGTCAAGGTAACGTCATTTTACAATGATTATACACCCCTATATCTTAATTCTTTTCATATAAGTTGCATTTAAAGACTGCAAGCTATAACGTTACTTCGCCGTAGCCATGAAAAATTGTTGGTAGTGGAGCAGTAAAGCTAGGTCTAACGTTACGTTGCTTAGGCTAATCCAAAATAATAATTCGGTGCATGCATAATGAACTAACATAAGCAAAGAGTATTAAAATATGGGATTTTAATTTGTATCTTGATGTATATTAATGTGAGGGACAGAAGTCTATTTACATCATTAAATTAAAGTTTACGGAAACTCGTTTTCCCTCCTCTGTGGCTGTCAATCATTCTCCATTCAGTATTCAAACAGCGCGCGCGCCTCGTCCGGTTACAGCAGGATGCACGGTAAAACTCTCTCCAATGTGCGCAAGTGCGCATTTAAAAGTTCACATTCTAATGTGAATATACCATATTATTCACATTATAATGTGAACTTTTAAATGCGCACTTGTGCAGCTCTGCACACTGTGACTCCATGTTGCTTTGAGCACATCATTCTGCACCCGCGATGCGCATACGCGCTTTGTGCGCTCTGTTTTTAAGCGTTTCATATTATCATGGTTTTGCGCACTGAAAGATTATTAAAAGCCTATATTTTTTATACCTAGCCTGCACAATACATTTAAAATAAGCATAATTTAATTGTATATTATTTCTGTGTAGTGTAGGCTATATAAATATATAGCCTACACTTCTGAATTCTTGACATTCATATATAAATATATCCTATAAAATTGTGAAATGTATGATTGCCTGATTGAATTTTATAAGAGTACTAATAGTAATTTGTTTTTATTAACATGTTTAGATTTTATAAAATTACTGTGCAGATTTTCTCAAGAATTACTTTTTGCTGCTGATACACTCACTAAGTTGAATAAAAAATACATAATACAATGTAATATTTAAAGGTGTTAACTGTAATCTTACACTGCAAAATGATAACTTACAAAGGATTAAATTCATCACAATTATGTAAGCATCTAGATATTTGCCACGGGGCGAGGGCTTCGATAACCTCTCTCTTTTTTGACCATACATGTGTTTGCATCCCTGGGGCCGTATTCACAAAGCATTTTATCTTACCACTAGGAGTACTCCTAAATCGCACTAAAAGATTTTAGCTAGGAGTTTTCTCTTAAAAGTTATTCACAACACTTTTCAGACCTACTCTTAGTAAAGAAAAATGACAACTCCTAAACTAAAGCCCAATTTATACTTCTGCGTCGAACTCACGCCGTAGCTACGTCGTAGGCTGTGTGTAGCGCGCGTACCCTTCGGCGTACCCTGACGTGCACCTCTCCAAAAATGTAACAACGCGTCAACTCTACGCGGACGCAAGCGCTGTGATTGGTCTGCTAGGACCCCTCCCTCGGGTTTCACATGCTCCCTTTGCAAGTGTAATTGCGCGTCAACGCGGACAACGACGCAGAAGTATAAATGAAAACCAACGCGTTGCACGCATAGACTGTAAAAAAAGATGGACGACGACCCTTCGCTCTCTTCCATTGATGAGAACTGAAGCCGCCAGCATCCCGATATGGCGCTGACATATTGGAACTTGAGTCTGCGCAGTAGCGATCTCGGGACCAGACCTGCGCAGTAGTGAGCAGGAAGTAAAGCCGCGAAATCAACGCTCCGCCCTCACTCTCGCAGAATGCACTCAGGGAGAGTGGATTCTGCACACTTTTTTAAAAATTGATTGCAGTACGACAAGAGGCTTGTTAAAATAAAGTAAATACAATCTCCTCAGTCCTCCGAAGATCCCGAAAAAAATGTCCGTTGGTGCTTCAGTGACTACTTCGCTCAGAGAACCTGTCAATCACAGCTGTCAATCATGACGTTACACCACCGCATCACGTAACTAACTAAAAACCAACTTGAACTTACATCAGCGTGATAAAAACGACAGCAAATGAAAGAAACCACCTTTGGAAAAAAGATATTTGAAGTGTAATTTAATTGTTTAGTTGGTCTCACGTCCCGTTGAATAACACGGGGAGTCGGGGCTTATGACCTATACTAGGACCAGTCACCGGGGGGCGATTGAGACGTTTTGGCTTCACTTTTCAGGGCTTGTGCGGCCATAGACAGTAAGAAGTGGACAGAGCCATCTCATTGGAACTCAATTGAGACAAGTGAAGCCCATTTATAGCGATTTTTTTTAGGACTTCCGTTCCTGACGCGCAGACTCAAACCAAGCTTGACAACGTAGATGTGACGTGAGCAACCCGTCTGTCTTCTAGTAGCTGTGGCATAAGAAATCTGAAACATTCCCTTCCGAATCTCGCAGAGACGGAGAGCGTGAGTAGGAGGTGTCCACGAGGTAGGAGCAGGATAAACTTTTGCTAGGTATTCTGATTAATTATTTTGTCATTGTGCCTCCACGTCTCCCCGATTGCCCGCGAGCTTCTCCTCCTGTCCATACGGTAATCTCTCTACGGTGCGACAGAGAGTCGCGTGGTTATGACGCAATCGTTAGCCTACTTTTACAAAAACTGCTTCTACGGGGCCATAACATATGCTACAAGGTAATGGAGCATTTTATACATTGTCGTGTTTCTTTAGAAATAAATAAAGGACAAATGGAGTCTTTAAACGCCTCAGATGTGAAGTTATTCGCTGTCAAAGTGACGCCAAAATGAATGGGAGTCAATGGGATGCTAACAGCAGGTGAAGTTCTGCTACAAGATGGTGGCACGCGGCCGGCTTCAACTTCCGGTCGACTTCCTTCCCGCACGCTTGACTGAAGTGAGTGACCATGATTGTAACGCGGGAATGATTCCAAACACCTCCCCTACGATGATGAGTGACAGGTGACAGGTCTGAGAATGCGTGCACTACACAAGTAGTGCGAAGGACGGAAGATGATGAATAACTGAATAAATAGCCTAAATGAATAAAGAGTAAGGCAAAACAAATAGCCTAGTAGCCTAATGAAACATTTGAATTGATGCAATATCTTTGCAACATTATTGAATTAATCTGTCACTATATGTCTCTGCCTACGTTTGCAAAGAGAACATTTTAATTTGATTCACAATGAAACGTTACAATTAGTTTACATGCAATGAGTAGCCTAGTTTTGGTTGTTGTTGGTGGCGTTATTGATGCCTACAATGCAAAATTGTTCCCTCGCGATTGGAAGCTCCTGTAGCCGCCGCATACGCATTTCAAAACATCGCAACGTGAAATGCCACAAAAAGCGGTTTGTGAATAGGTCTTAGTGAGTTAGGAGTCCTCTCGACTTCTTTTAAGCTGTCCCAGGCTTAGGTGCTACTTCTAGGGCTAAAATGCTTCGTGAATTACTCTTAAGTCAAAAAAATTAGGAGTCCTAAAGTTACGAGTGACATGCCCATTATTTTTAGGAGTTGCTCCTAAATTCGCCAGTTAGGAGCTACTTTTAGCCTTAAAATTCTTTGTGAATACGGCCCCTGGGCCCGTATTCATAAAGATTCTAAGAATCCTCTAAGAAAACTCTTAATTTAGCTTAAAAACTTTTACGTAGGAGTCTTAGCTTAAAAGCGATTCGGGACCGATCTGAGAGCAACTCTGAGTAAGGAAAAGCCAAAAACTTTCATCTTAGTGAGGAGGCGGGGTTGACCCCGTTGCTATGTATGACACAATCTTTTGAAGACTGTGATTGGTTGGTTGTCCAAGAAGAAAAAAAAAAAAGTGATTTTAAGTATAGGGTCTATTCTAAGCCTTCACTTTGAAATTACATGCGTAATTTTTCCTATTTGACCGTTCTCACACACACACACACACACACACACATTATATAGGCTATGTGTATATACATCCTTTTTTTTTTTACCATGCTGTTAATTTCCTATAAGGTATTTGATTGGCTTAGAATGATAAAAATTGTTCCACTCTTTCCAATTACACTGATTGCTGGCATGTCTATTTAAGTGGTGGTTTGAAAGTTGGTTTTAATGTATCAAACATGGAATTTTCCCAGTTGCCAAATATCGTAATGTAGTGATTACTTTCATTTCTGGCGCTATGGCATTTCTGTGCTGTGTCGGAGATGTTAGCATGTCTCTAATAAGATCAGTCACAAACATGATCCCTGCACGATCTAATCTATAGCATCTTATTAACTCACTGTTATCCATTGTCTGCAACACATTTCTTCTCCCTCTTCGTCTTTCTGCCATTTTCTCCTCTGCTAAAGAAACTCTTAAGCCTCTTAAAAGTCCTCGTCCATGCTCCTAACAATTTTGACCTTAAGACCTCTTTTAAGGGTTAAGATGCTTTCTGAATTACTTTTTTCTTTACTAGGATTTTTTCTTTAATTTTTTTTTTTACTTATATTTTATTGAACTTTTTAACCAGAACAATAACAATATTAACATGACTGGGTTTTACATCATTGTTAATTACTTTGCTTGTACAGTGACCATTTTTCCCATTTCCTTTCCAATTGTGGTTCTTGTAGTCTCAGTCTGTATGTCATTTTCTCCATTAGGAATAAGTCCTCAATTGTAGTTATCCATTGCTCCTTTGATGGCACCGTAGCTTTCCCCCATTTCCTTGTGATAGATTTTTTTGCTGCTATCAACATTATTTTGACCAAATATTCATCACATTTATGTATAGTACCATCACAAAAATTACACAAATATAAAACCTCGGGTTTCAAAGGAATTGTATATCCCAAGACTTGGCACATGACATTACAAGTTTCGGACATTTCCAGAAAATGTGTGAATGGTCAGCGTCTGTCTCCCCACATTCTCTCCAACATATCTGTTGCCTCTGTAATTGTTTACTTTTTAATTTGGGTGTGATAAAAAATCTTATCAGATTTTTCCAGGCAAACTCCCTCCATGTATGATGTAATTTCCACATATCTAGCCAATCCATATCTTCAATTTCTATGTTAAATTCTTTTCCCCATTTTAATTTTACTTTTTGAGTTGTATGTTTATCGTTTTTTATTAATTCTTTATATAATGCAGACATTATCCTAATACTACTGTCTTTGTTAGCTTTTGCCATTATTTGAACAACACCGCTCTCTTCTATGGAGGGATCCACCTGAATCTCTCTTCTATAATAGTCTCTCATTTGAAGATAACGAAAAAAATCCTGTTTGTCAAATAGGTATTTCCGTGTCAGACTTTGGAAACTCTCCAACTTCCCATTGTTCTCCAAAACACACCATGCTGTGACTCCCCTAGTTATCCAGTATTTATAATTGTAGTCTAATTTAGCCGGCATAAATTTATTATCGTATGCTATCCATTTTCATTTTGCTGCCTGTTTTTGGAGTTTATATCTCTTAAGTATTCTATACCATACACTAAATGTATGTTTAGTTATTACATCTAGGCAGCTTTTGTTTTGTTCATATGTGTCTTTATCTCCAAGGAAGTTTTGAATTGGCTGTTTCATTGTCCCCATTTCAATCGCTTTCCATTTACCTTCATAATTTGGATTACACCAACCAAATACATATTTCAATTGTGCCGCATAATAATAGTCTCTTAACTTTGGTAATGCCATCCCTCCTTCCTCTTTGGGTAACTGAAGAGTTCCATACTTCACCCGAGGCCTCTTACTTTCCCAAAATAAATCTGGATATTATTCTATCCCAGTTTGTAAATTGCATTTGAGTGACCTCCACTGGAAGTGCTTGGAATAAATATAAATATCTGGGTAAAATATTCATTTTTACTATTTCAATCCTGGAACTAATGGATTTTTTTCTTTAATTTTAAGAGTAAACGCCCACATTTCTACGAATTTTCTTAGAATTTTGTCACTAGGAGGAGCTACTCTTTGCATTAAGATTCTTTATGAATACGGGCCCTGATCTTTTCTGTACATCTTTGTAAAGCGCTTTGAGGGGCAACTTTTAAAGGCGCTATATATAAAAATAAATAAAAAGATTATTATTATTATTATTAATTACGGGAAAATATTTAAACGGGAAGACAGCGGGAAATTAGCCTAAATAGGGAGAATCACGGGGGAAACGGGAGGATTGACAGTTATGCTTAGGTTGGTTACAGATTGCTTAACGTTACATCAACGACACCGCATATATTCACGGCTAAGTATAGCTTGCATATACCTAGACCTATAGCTTTACTGCACCACTACCAACAATTTTTCATGGCTACTGTTCTCATCAACGACAACGCATATATTCACGGCGAAGTATAGCTTGCCTTGCAGTCTTTAAATACAACTTATATGAAAAGCATTAAGATATAGGGGTGTAAAATCATTGTAAAACAAATCTTACCTTGACGTTGTCTCGCCGAGATACACCGGTCTCTCCAGGTTGGGTTTTAGACTCATGGCTTCAGAATGACGCCGGTTCAACGAATAACGTGATTGGCCAAATCAATTCAAAAAGGTAACAACACAAGCTTTGACTGGATCTCACTCTGGCCAACGTTTGTGATCAGCTAGCGAAATTAAATCTATTTTTATACTTTAATGTGCAACAATTGCCATTGGAAACAATCGGTAATCTTTTTGTGAATTATTCATACAGCAAAAAAAAAAAAAAGAAAAAAAAAAAGAGATCCACAAAGCTGCTGGGTAACTATCAAATCAAAAACTGAACGAGATAGACGGACTTGGCCCACCGTCTACCAGCTCAAAAGCAGTTTCTAGCAACCCTGGCCAGGTGTATTTAATTAGGTTTGGAGCTAAACTCTGCAGGGCAGTGGCCCTCCGGGAACTGAGTTTGAGACCACTGCCTTAGCATGTTGTTGTGCTGTTAGGTGGTAACGTTAAGGTATCTTATATTGGAACATCAACTTACAAGTACTGTAACTTCTACCGTCACATGATTTGTAGTCCATCAAATCTAATAATAGTGAGTGTAATGATTCGAGTAGGTGACATAAGAATGCTCTTTGGAGCCCTTTGGAACTCTTTGGCTCTTTGGAACATTTGCTTGTTTTGCCCAATCAAAGACAAATTAGGGATGTGATCAAAAAAATTAAAAAAGGAAATTATTGATTTTGTTTCCTGTGAGCATGACCGTGTTTCTAGAACTTTATTTTTTTATTTATTTTTATTTTAAAAGTAACAATTCACCTTCCTTTCCGTCCCTCTCATAGTTTATGTGATGCAGAGACCAGCTAAGGGGGATGACCAAATCTTTAGGCCCATCATCATTGATGGAGTGGTGGTCCGAGACAAAAAGTTCTTGCAAAGACTGGGCAAAGTGCTGAAACTTCATTGGCTACATGGCAAAAGTGTAGAGGCATGAACAGACTCACTTGCATACAGTATCCAATTACTTCATAGTTTGGAAACTTAGCAATGACTATACAGATATGGGGCCGTATTAACAAAGAATTGTATTGTACCACTAAGAGTCCTCCTACGAGTTCCTGGCTAGGAGTTTTAGCTTAAAACCTATTCACAAAACTCTTAAAAGCAAGTTTTACCAAGGAACTCCTAATATAAGATTGAGGCGGAGTTGACCTCATTGCTATGGATGATGTGATTTTTTAAAATTGCACACATCAGTGTAGCTGACAGACAGCAGGAAGGAGAAATAAAGATAGAAATATGTAACTATATAAAATGCAATCACCATTTATATATATATATATATATACGCTTTTTTGTACCTGTATAGAACATCATCAGGATGTAAATACAGAAGCACAAAAGATAAGACAAAGAAAGTCAAACTGGACTGACCGTTTAAAACTATGAAAACACCTTTGCGATACATGTGATTCCTTTTTAAAAGGTCGATGTCAGTGTAATATTCCAATATATTTACTCAGTTGCAACGCTCATTGAAAACAGCAGGCATGCTTTGGATCTTTTCTGAGTTTCTCTTCAGGGGGACTTTTAAGCTGTTCTAGGTTAAGGAGCTACTTTTAATGTTAAATAAATGAATTAAATAAGTGAATTACTCTTAGATGACAATTTTTGATTCCTATAAAATTAAGAGCAACACGGCTCTATTTTTAAAGAGTTGCTCCTAAATTTCCTCAGTAGGAGCAAATTTTAGCCGTAAGATTTTTTTGTGAATACGGCCCCTGTTATTGAAAGGAATATCTGTGCAGACACCTATAATATAACATTATAGCTTTGATTCCAGCCTGACTTGATTTTTTAACAAATTTAGAACAATTTCACCTTTTCAGTAATAGCATGTAGTTAGGCTTTACATGCAACTTATTAATATATATTTATAGGCTTGAGTTTATACCTTGCTGTCTCTCAGATAAGGAAATCGCTCGTTGACAGAATCATTCCTTCTTTTGCTTGCCAAGCTGTGGAAAACAACGATTTCATCTCACTAAGTGTCCTCCTAGAGAAGGTTACTAAACTTCACATTTCCTAAACTAAAAATGTGGACAGCAAATATTTTGAATTCCAACCTATTTCATACCCAAAGTGATTTATTTATTTTTTAAACCTCTTAAGATGGATGCCAGTTGTGAAACCTATGACGAATTCACACCCCTTCATACAGCATGTGAGTTGGGGAATTTAGAGATGATTAATTTCTTGCTGTCAAAGGGGATGTCTCCTTATCACAAGGACCGCTTTGGAAACTGCCCAATGTACTTGGCCATTAAAAACAGGTACATACAGTACACATGTGATCGAAATGGGTTGTAGACTCTAGAACTGCATTTTTGACTAGTAAAACGTCAACTTTTATTTCATCTATCACCATTTAGAGTTCGCTCTGTCTGGCTTTATAGACTGCTGTAGGGGTGATGTATTCTTGTCGGCCAAAACACAAATTATTTAGCAATATAATATAATTTTAGGAAAATATTTTTAAAATAAAAACTGAAAAAGTTGTCAGATCTTTAATGATGGTGACGTTGAAGTCATGCGTTCGTGTTGTAGTTCGTTTATTGCCTTTAGCTTTTTACTTTTGGCGATTGTATTTAGACTTCAAGTTTCATAAAAGTTGTGTTCATGTGTGTCGTTATTTGTTCATCATTATCATGATGTGCAAAACGTGTAAGAACCTTGACTTTTGTTAGTCTCTCATAGCTTTTTTTCTGCAATACCAGAAAAATCCTATTGGGTTTATGTTGAGGGAACTAGGCCTACAAAAACATGTCATCCCTGCAGCACTTTACTGACAGCAGCTCATTTATCCTATATTATCTCAGGCTGAATTCTCACTCAATGTAATTCAAACTAACATTGGGGGCATAAATTAATCATTTGTACATGCTTAGCTCAAAACATGTCACTGTAGCTGTATTGGTGTTTCTTTTAGGCAGTGTCATGCTGTTAAACTCCTGAGCTTAGGAGGAGTCACTGTTAGACTACAGACTGTGAGAATTGCCATGGAAATGATCCAGTAAGCATTTACCATGTAGTATCTCACACATAAATGTCACACAACATTTTACAGCACAATGCATGTTTCTTACTAAATTTCAATGAGCTTATTTTTGTTTAACCTCTCACTCAACAGAGCGGTACAGAACAGAGATTACCCTCTGCTGCGTGCTTGGTTTCTATCAGGAGTTGACATGGACGCTAAAGACTATAATGAACGCACTGTAATGCATGAGGCGGTTTATCTGGGAGATAAATCTATGATCGTCAGACTACTGGAATATGGAGCCAAACCACTGGTATGAACTACTTTCTTATTGGACAATATTAGAGAAGGATGAGGTGGTTAATGGTAAATGTTTATTTAAAAAAACGAATTTAATATTAAACACACTGACACTAGATAAATGTTTGGATTTACTCTTTCTCTCCATTTCTCCAGGAGAGAGATGTGTGGGGTCAGACAGCCATGGATTATGCTCAAAATGACACAATGATCATGGCTCTTTTTGAGCCTTTTTTCACAATGCGTCTATCTGCTGTTTAAGGCAGAACATTCACACAAATAAAAAAGGTTCTAATAATAACAATAATAGAAGAAAAAAACTGTCTTTTATCAGAAACCTTTTTAATTAATATTTTTTGTGAATTTGTATTTTTCTCTCAATCTGCTGTATTGTACTTGTAGGAAAAATAAATAAACTACTAATAAATAATAATAATAAATAAATCTATGACAGTACCAATGTGTGTCATGATGTTGGCTTATAGTGTGCACACTATTCTTTGTTTTTCACAATTTTAAGGTGTACGTGCGTACACTGCTCAGTTAGTACATTTATACATAATTTCTTTGGCATTTTCAAAATTCCCCCAAAGGCTAAACATGGTTGTGAGAGTTATAATCGTAGTTAAGAATAGTCTTTCACAATTCTCATATTGGATAAATTTATGTGTCGTTTTTTTCTGGATGATGTAAACCGTACAGTCTCTTTAGTCATCGGTAGGCGGCAGGGTTGCTCCTCCTTCCAGAAAGGAAAAAGGAAGCAGGCATTTGCTCGAGGAAAATTAACGCTTCATGGATTAGTTTAGTAAACTTGAAGTTTATTATTGATGGATAGAGCTGGCATCTTTTGTAAGACTATTTATCTGACTCTAATATGGAAAAAGCCCATCCAAAACTTAATTTACTAATCCCCAAGCGGAGACGCCTGAATTCAGCGTCTTGAGTCTTTCTGTGTAGGACACTGTGTTGCCAGTTCAGTTGTTTTCCAGTTGTTTCTTTAACACGTCGTTTGAGAAGAACATTTTCCTCACGTATAATAATTCTGCGCCAGCGGTGTCTAAGAGTAGACTAGTTAACGTGACCTTTTTAAAATGGGTCGGTGTTTATATTTTACAACACTTATACTTTCAGTTTCATATCAGTTGATATTGTGTCACTCTTTCGAATGGGACAAGCAATCAGGTCCCCTGCAAAATGTGCGGTCCATCATCACAAGTTTGTCGGAGGAAGCACACAGTTGCCTAGTCTCTACAGTCGGCGAAAACAGAGTCAATCTGTGTCTCAAGGTGAGCTGATATTGTGGAAAATCCGTCTTTTATAACAGAATTTTCCATATTGTAAATGCTTTTTGGTATCTATATCTCTATCTATCTAGTTCATAAACAGCATGTAAAATGAATAATGCTGGCTATATGAGAAACCAAGTATGCATTTATTTATTTATTCTTATTTTATTTGGGGGGGAAAGCGAAGGATTTGACAAAAATATGTGTATTAGTTTTTAAAAGCAAATAAATCAATGTAATATTTGGAAACCTTCTGGTGGTCAAACCAGACCTGATGTTTCATATAGGTTAGGTGATGTGATGAAAACGTACTCGGTTACTAACGTAACCTCGGTTCTCTCTAGAAGAGGGAACGAGTACTGCGTAAGATATCTTACGCTAGGGGAAAATCCTTTTTCCGCGAGATATTGAAGCCAAAAATTATCCTTAATTTTGTAATAATGCAAAACGCGTTGCGGCAGCATGCAGACATAGGCGAGGCAGCTCGCGCGCCTATTGGCTGCTCTGCGGCAACTGCAGCAGCCTATCGAGCAAGGCCTGGCGTGACGCCAGACCCAATCAGGGCACTTCGCGCCCGCTGCGTCACGTCCCGCCGAAATGGGCGTGGTCTAGGCCTATAAATACCGCTCGCAGGCAGCTATTATCTGGTTTTTCATCATCGAAGCAACCAGAGCGTGTGCATGCACGGCAAGATACGCAGTACTCGTTCCCTCTTCTAGAGAGAACCGAGGTTACGTTAGTAACCGAGTAAGTTCTCTTACGAGAGGTCTCTCGTACTGCGTAAGATATCTTACGCTAGGGGACCCAATGCAAAACGCCGTGCATGCTGAGATCTGACACCAAAGACCCAAGGGCGAAAACCCGGGGTTCATATAGTGCACAATCACTCAGGGAACTCACAGGGAGTCCGGTAAGAGGGAGGGGCGAAGCCGCACTCTTCCACATATGGCAGCGTCGATTAGACGCGAATTTCATCATACAGACAGGGCGGGGTATGGCCTGAACTGATGGGGAAATGTGGGTCTTACACAGTTTGCCCAGGCACATCTCGTGCTGCTGCTTTTCACTGTCGATCATCGAGCTGTGCTCAGTAGACGCAGCATTCTGAGCTGATAGCATCAGGTCAGATAATACTGGTTAACTTAGACCGACAGCAGCCTGGCCTGCAGGGCGGGAACCTCTAGGTTGTAGAACCTTATAAATGTAGACGGGGAGGCCCAGCCTGCCGCCGTACAAATATCTTGCAAGGCAATCCCACTCGACCAGGCCCACGAAGAGGCCATGCCTCTCGTGGAGTGCGCTCTGACACCCAACGGGCACTGCATGCCCTTGGAGGCGTATGCCAGCGCTATAGCATCAACTATCCATCTGGATAGGCTCTGTTTCGACGCGACTAGTCCCTTAGAACGCCCGCTAAACGAAACAAAGAGCTGCTCCGTCTGTCTGAAAACAGACGAGCGAGACACATAAGCTCGTAATGCCCTGACTGGGCAAAGGAGGCCCGCGTCTCTTTCCTCATCAGGGACCGGTAGGGCTGACAGGGAGATAACCTGCGCCCTAAACGGTGTGTTGAGGGATTTTGGAACATAACCATGCTTAGGTTTGAGTATAACTTTCGAGTCATTAGGCCCAAACTCCATGCACGTCGCGCTCACAGAGACACTTGAAAGACAGATGTTTCAAATCAATTGACTGTAAAGGCTCGAATGGCGCACCTTTCATGGCTTCCAGAACCGTAGAAAGGTCCCATACGGGGACTGCGGGAGGTCTGGGAGGATTCAGTCTTTTAGCCCCTCTAAGGAAGCAGATGACTAAATCGTTCCTTCCTATTGACTGACCAAGCGTTGTTCCTGAGAACGCTGCTATAGCCGCCACATAAACTTTGAGCGTGGAGGGGGCCCTGCCCTTGTCCAACAGCTCTTGTAGGAAGGAAAACACCTCCGTCACTCCACAGTCTGTGGGTGACACGCCACGGGCTGTGCACCAGCCCGAAAACACTGACCATTTCGAGGAGTAGAGCCGTCTCGTAGACGGAGCTCTAGCCTGCGTGATCGTGTTTAATACTCCTTTAGGGAGTCCAACATGTACCCGTTGATGGCCCAGACATGAAGGGACCATAATTCCGGGTGAGGATGCCAGATCGAGCCGTGGGCCTGTGAGAGGAGGTCTCTCCTCACTGGTACTGGCCACGGGGCAGTACTTGCTAACTGCATCATGACTGGGAACCAAGGTTGGTTTTCCCAGAACGGTGCTACCAGCAATACTGAGCATCCTTCTTCCCTGATCCGCTCTATCACCTGAGGCAGGAGAGAGACGGGGGGGGGAAAGCATAGAGTGGGCGGCGGGGCCACACATGGGCCAGCGCGTCCCTGCTCTTGGAGAAAAATTCCGGACAGTGAGCGTTTTCTTGAGACGCAAACAGGTCTACTTCCGCTCTGCCGAATTTCTTCCACAGCAGTTGGACTGTCTGTGGGTGTAGAGACCATTCGCCTGCCGGAACATTGTTCCTGGACAGTCTGTCTGGTCCTATATTCAGGAGCCCTGGCACGTGCGCTGCTCTGAGCGAGCGCAGGTTGCGCTGAGCCCATACCAGGAGGCGTTCTGCTAGCCTGTACAGGTTCTTGGCCCTGAGGCCGCCCTGGCGATTTATGTAGGACACCACAGACATGTTGTCCGAACGGACCAGGACGTGGCGTCCTTTTATTTGGGGACAAAAACGCGTCAGCGCGTTGTTTACTGCCAGCATTTCGAGGCAGTTTATGTGCAGAAGCTTCTCCCGTTCCGACCACTGGCCGAAGAACGGTCTGCCCTCGAGCAGCGCTCCCCATCCCGAGGTGGACGCGTCCGTGGACACCACTTTCACCCTCGAGGAAGTCCCCAGGCTTACACCTGACTGGTACCAGTCGTTCGCTCTCCAAGGTTTCAGAGCTGTGACGCACTTCTGATTGACCCTGAGTCGAAGCAAACTGGATGCCCACGCTCGGCGTGGGACTCGCGCTTTCAGCCAAAACTGCAGCAGGCGCATGCGGAGCAGGCCCAGCTGGAGCACTGATGATGCTGAGGCCATGAGACCCAGAATCTTCTGAAAATTTCTTGAGCGGGACAGACGCGCCGCAGCGGAACGAGTTCGCTGTGCGTTGAATGTCTACCGCGCGCTGTGGTGATAGTCGCGCTATCATGGACAGCGAGTCCAATTCTGTGCCCAGGAAAGATATCTTCTGACTGGGTGACAGAGAGCTCTTCGCCCAATTGACACTGAGACCCAAATTCTCGAGGTGATCGAGTAAAACGGTTGTGTGTTCTATGAGCACTGAGCGAGATTGCGCTAGAATCAGCCAATCGTCCAAATAGTTCAAATAGTTCAGTACTCGCATGCCTCTCATTCTGAGGGGTGCGAGTGCCGCATCCATGCACTTCGTAAACGTACGGGGTGCCAGGGACAAACCGAACGGCAGGACTGTGTACTGATATGCCTGGACCTCGAAGGCGAATCTCAAATATCGCCTGTGACGTGACGCTATCTGTATTTGAAAATACGCGTCTTTCAGATCTATTGACACAAACCAATCTCCTTGGCGAATCTGCACGAGGATTTGTCTGGTCGTGAGCATCCTGAACTGTCGCTTCACAAGCACTCTGTTCAGTTGCCTCAGATCTAGTATGGGTCTGAGACCCCCGTCTTTTTTCGGTACCAGGAAGTATCTGCTGTATAGCCCTCCTTCGCTCTGAACTTGAGAGAGAGGCTCTATGGCCCCTTTGTTCAATAGTTTCGCCACTTCGGCTCGAAGTAAATGTGCTACTTCTGCTTTTACCGTGGTCTCGACGCGCGCCGCGTAGCGGCGAGGGCGTCGGCGAAACTGTAGCGAATAGCCTCTTTTTATAATGTCCAGCACCCACTTCGAAACCCCGGGCAGCTTTGCCCATGCGTCTGCATGAATAGCTAGGGGTTGAATACGAAGCGCGCTCCGCTCGCTCAGCGATGGAGAAGCTTTGGCGTGCTGTAACACAAGCGTCGCGCTCGTGACATTTGAGGCATGGGGCGCGCTGATAACAGCGGGCAGATTGCCTGCGCTCGACTCCTCTGCGGTGGTCAACCGCGAGGGGGAGGGCTGGGCGGTTCCCATAGGAACTGTCATGTCTATGTGTGGATGTGGGTGCGAGACAGCGGGCACATTTATCACACCGAAAGCATCGTTCGCTTGAGTGAAGCGAATGCACGTTGGTTTCGTTTTTACAGAAACCGTGAGACATGCATAACATGGTGTTAGTGGGCACTGGGTAGTGGGCACATTCACCATGTTTGAAGCGCAATCGATCTGAGTCGATTCATGTGCGCGAGCCCTGTGTGACGGGCTGAGCTTGTGTGTAGAGATGGGCCCTGGTCAGTGGGCATTCTTTCTACACATAAAACACCATCGGCCGTGGCCGGGACACCAGAAAATTCACACTTATGGGATTTATCTGGGTAGCTGTAAAAGCGGCGTTTGTGTGCAGGCAAGCGTGCTGCGTCGCCGACTTGTTTACTGCAGAATACACTGGAACAGTCACATTTACTGGAACTGAACGAGCGAGAAGTTGCCATAGAAACAGAGAGCGTCAACATGCTGGCATTTATTGCAGGCCTGCGTGCATTACAACAGGCTCGTTCACTGCAATATTGACATTTCCAGTCGCCTGAATTTCAGAGGGGAATGGGAAATGTATAGGAAAAAGGAGGTCGGTCCGTCCGCAGCGGGACTAGAAAACTCCCTTTTTTTTCTTACGCCAGTGACGCACGGAACACCATAGAAACGGTGTTTGGGTGCAGGCGAGCGGGTTGTACAGCGCGCTCGTTGGCTGCAAAATACACATCTGCAGTCGCCTTTTCAGGGAACTGACAGAGCGAGCATTGACGGCATTATTTTATCTGCCGGTAGACCCGGGATCGAACGCGGGTCTCTCGCGCGCAAAAACCTGAGAGTCTGCCACTGGGCCACAGGGGGAGACACATTGTAACTCAGTTAGCGTGAGTATTATCAGAGAGCGTCAACGTGCTGGCGTTTGTTTGCAGGCATGCGTGTATTACAACAGGCTTGCTCACTGCAATACTGACATTTCCAGTCGCCCGAACTTCAGAGGGGAATGAGAAATGTACGAGAAAGAGGAGGTCGGTCCGTCCGCAGCGGGACCAGAAACACTCTCTTTTCTCCTTTCGCCAGTGACGCACGGAAACCATAGAAACGGTGTTTGGGTGCAGGCGAGCGGGTTGTACAACGTGCTCGTTGGCTGCAAAATGCACATCTGCAGTCGCTTTTCAGGGAACTGACAGAGCGAAGCATTGGCGGCATAATTTTAACTGTCGCTAGACCGGGATTCGAACACCGGTCTCTCGTGAGGAAAACCTATGATTCTGCCACTGAGCCAGAGGGGGGAACACAAAGGCTTTCGGATGCACGAGCATATAAGAGCGTCAACATGTTTTCTTCGGCGTTTGCTTGCAGGCGCGCTTGTATTAAAACAAGCTCGTTTGCTGCAATATTGATATTTCCAGTCGCATGATCAGGGAACTGGGAAATGTATGAGAAATTGAAGGTCAGTCCATCCTCGGAGGGACTAAAAACACTCCTTTCTCCTTTCGCCGGTGAGTGACGCATGAATGGGGCGCAGAGGCAGGGTAGCTTTCTTATAACGTAAAGAAAACTAACCCCAACCGTCCGCTTCCAGCCTCCCCTGTGAGCGGCGCGGTTTGCGCGGCTCGAACAGAGGGAGAACAGGTATCGTCCCCCAAGCAGGCAAGGCAAGCGGGCGAACCGGCAAGCTTTGCGGGTTGGGGGGGGGGGGGGGGCGGAGGAGCAGTCTCGGAGAAGGATGCCAGGTGAGTCCTCAGAGTCACCATAGGCAGTAACTAGCTCGCAGTGAGGGAAGTCGCCGTCAGCGAGCGCGAGAGCGAGAGCTGCGTGATCAGGAAAAGGGGCGTCTTAGCTCTTTTAGTGCAATGAGAGTTAACACACACATACATAAACTCAGTAGCAGAGAAAGGATATAACGCCGGATAGCGCAGCAGGAAGGCAAGGAAGGCGGCGCGGCCAGCGACTTCAGTGACTCGTCCCGCTGAAGGTGCTCTCTTTCAGACGGTGCGGCTTCTTCTCCAGCTCCAGCGATGCGTGTGCTTCGCTTGAAGGATGAAAAATCAGATAATAGCTGCCTGCGAGCGGTATTTATAGGCCTAGACCACGCCCATTTCGGCGGGACGTGACGCAGCGGGCGCGAAGTGCCCTGATTGGGTCTGGCGTCACGCCAGGCCTCGCTCGATAGGCTGCTGCAGTTGCCGCAGAGCAGCCAATAGGCGCGCGAGCTGCCTTGCCTATGTCTGCATGCTGCCGCAACGCGTTTTGCATTATTACAAAATTAAGGATAATTTTTGGCTTCAATATCTCGCGGAAAAAGGATTTTCCCCTAGCGTAAGATATCTTACGCAGTACGAGAGACCTCTCGTAAGAGAACCTGGGGTTACTTTGATAAACCAGCTGTGTGAACTTGAAGTGATCTGAAATATCAGTGAAATGACTTTGACACCAGTTCAAAGTGGTTAAGAAAAGTGAGGTTAGTTCTGAGAAAAGCAGAACTTGTGTCATTTGCTTTGCATTAGCAAATTATCAAACCATATCTGCAGTGAAATTCATACAATTCTAAGAGTAGTGTCTAAATACTTTTCCAGGGCTACCTGTATATGATATTACTACATGATGCTTTTTGGATGACTTTGTGCTGTTCTGTGGAGTTGTTCTTTTTCTGGAAAAACATTTACACTATTGTATTTTATTTATGGGTACCAGTTTCTACAAAGCAGTGTGAAGTGATGCAGTGGCATCAGCTCTTAACACGGTCATCCTGTATGTTACGGAAATCTTGGAATCATCAGGAATTGACAAAATTTTACAAAAAAAATCTTTACTTAAAATGTATTTGAACCAAAGCACATACTAACATGTACATTTTTCCATGTGTCTATCTAGCCAAGCTACCTTTCCAAAAAGTTACTCCGGAGGGAGTGATTTTTGTCACTCAGTGGGCCCTTCTGGCTGTTGTGGCCTATATGATAATATCCTTCATCCTGCGCTTGGTTGTCGGTGCTGTGAGGCAGGCTCTGTGGCTGCTGAAGGTCATCTTTGCCATT
Organism: Leuciscus leuciscus; assembly: GCF_965113295.1. Taxonomy (NCBI): domain Eukaryota; kingdom Metazoa; phylum Chordata; class Actinopteri; order Cypriniformes; family Leuciscidae; genus Leuciscus; species Leuciscus leuciscus. The sequence continues at coordinate 40,845,768 of NC_138727.1, read as the reverse complement.
GGCATGTTTGGATTGATTCTCAGTCATACTGGAGCCTCTGCAGAAACCACAGCGATGAGATTAGCAGGCCTGGCGTGTGTTTGTGTCCTGTTAGGAATAGGTGCAACATCTGCAAAGCCAGATACGCACATCGAAAACAAAATCAAGATGCTGGAGAGACGACTAAGAGAGACTGAGAAAATCAAAATGGAATGATATGGAAACCCTCACCAGACCAGATGTAACTTTAATTTCCATTTCTCTTGTAATTCCAAGGATAGAATTCAGCATGTTATTGTGACTTGATACCCCCCGCAATACAACCCCCCGCAATACAACCACAAGTGCATTTTGTTTGTCTAAACTTGGAGGGTGCAATAATATTTCAAGAGATAGTTAAAAGATTATTGATTATCAAGTAAACTGGTCCCATAGCACAACTGGATCTGGCATTTAAAGGCCAATTAACATCCCACAAACGTTGGCCATTGGATTTCGACACATGTCAAAACACTAATTGAACGTGCGGTCAGGTGAAAACAAACCCTGACCTGACGCAGACGGGGACAAAACCCAACAAATGTGTTTGTTGGCGTTTATCTGTGTGGTGTGAATTGGCCTTTAGGGGTCTAATTGTTCACAAATACTGAATGTCAAACACAGAGAAAAGTTCATTTTACAGTGTCTGGGGCTTTTAAGATTCAGAGAACTGCTAAATGTCTTCACGCTGCATTTAAATAATCTTGTTTTTGTTGCTTTGTAAATTATTCATAGAAATGATGGACAGGGCAACATTACAAAATGTATTTAATGAGTTCATTATAATAAATTTGTTAACAAAACCTGTCCAATAAATGAATTCTTCATGAGAACAATCCACTACATTTGTCTATGGCTCGTTAGGAGAAGAAAAAGCCTGAAATGAATCCCTAAAGTCAGAAATCACAAACTGAAAAATTGGTCTCTGCATTTAATCTGAACCAGATGCAAATCTTCTGCTCAAATTCCAGAATCTCCATTTTATTCGTTTTTTTCTTTCTTTTTTGTACCTTATTCTACATACCCCCTTCAACTGGCTGAATCCAGAGGAATCTTTCTTGTTATGCTGACTTTACTGAAACCTCAGGAATAAAAAAAGAATCGCAGCTGCTGTGTCTATTTTGATATAATCCTGGACATACTCGATTCTAGCTATGTGCTAGAAATTTAGCTTAGAAATTACATGAATATTTATGTTTATTGTCATTCTTCTTCTTATAGTTTAAAGCGTAACAATAAAATCAAATTACTTTACCGCTAATGCAACATAAAACAAGAGATAAGGCATTGTCGGTTGGCTCTAGATGTCTGAGAAAATAAAAAATACAGAGAACATGTAATATGAATAATAAACAGTAAGAAATAGTCATGTTGGCAGAAATTGATAACGACACTCAGTTACTAACGTAACCTCGGTTCTCTCTAGAGAGGGAACGAGTGTTGCGTAAGTTTAGCTTACGCTACGGGAAAACTCCTTTTCTCAAGAATATTGAAGCAAAAAATTATCCTTAATTTTTGATAATTTAAAACGCATTTGCTGCAGCAAGCAGACCTAGGCGAGGCAGCTCGCGGGCCTATTGGCTGCTCTGCGGCAACTGCTGCAACCTATCAGTGCGTCTGCCATGACTTCAGCACCAATGGGAAGCTTTCCCCGGGCTACGTCATGGCCCGCCAATATGGGTGTGGCCTAGGCCTATAAATACCCATCGCCCAGGTTGCACTATGATTTCAGTCGACTGGAAGCGAAACCATAACGCAGCACAAGCACGGCAGGTTACGCAACACTCGTTCCCTCTCTAGAGAGAACCGAGGTTACGTTAGTAACCGAGTGTCGTTCTCTTACGAGAGTACTCTCGTGTTGCGTAAGTTTAGCTTACGCTACGGGAACCTCATGTAAAACGCAGTGCGTGCTAAGATTCCAAACTCTAATGTCCCAAGGGCAGTTTGCCGGGGCTCATGTATAAGTCCGGGGCTCATGTATAAGTGGAATAGTCGCATAAGCGGCAGAACGGGGCGGGACGACTCGGTATTATGAAAGATAGGTGCTTACACGTATATACAGTTAAGGCAATATATCAACCTTGAAACTGCATAGGCCCACAGGGCGTTGCAAACATATCAACAGTCTAAGCGAACTGAGTTGGGTAGACGTGTTAATATAACATAATCAGACTGAGAACAGCCTAGCATGTAGGGCGGGCATTTCTAGGTTATAGAACCTTACAAATGTAGACAGGGAGGCCCAGCCTGCTGCCATACAAATGTCTTGAAGTGAGACCCCACTTGTCCAGGCCCACGACGAGGCCATGCCTCTATTGGGCCCTAACACCCAAGGGGCAATCCAAGCCCTTGGATGCATAAGCCGACGCAATAGCGTCTACTATCCATCTGGACCGGGTCTGTTTCGAGATGGCTAGCCCTTTAACGCGGCCACCGAACGAAACGAAAAGCTGCTCTGTCTGCCTGAAGGCAGCAGAACGTTCCACATAAAATCCTCAAGGCCCTTACTGGGCAAAGGAAAATAACCCCAACCTCAATGTCGGATGCAGGGAGGGCTGACAGGGAAATAACTTGCGCTCTAAACGGAGTCGCAAGCACCTTCGGGATGTAGCCATGTCTTGGTTTGAGGATGACCTTAGAGTCATTAGGCCCAAATTCCAGACACGAAGCACTCACCGAGAGCGCGTGTAGGTCGCCCACTCTTTTACTGAGGCCAATGCCAGCAGAAAAGCGTTTTTGAAGGAAAGTTATTTCAGCTCCACCACATGTAATGGTTCAAATGGGTCGCCTTTCATGGCCTCTAGGACCGTAGAAAGGTCCCAAACTAGAACCGAGGGGGGCCGAGGAAGGTTTAGCCTCCTAGCTCCCCTGAGGAAACAGATTATGAGGTCATTCTTTCCCAGCGACTGGCCATTTACAGGCTTCGTAAATGCTGCTATGGCCGCCACATACACCTTGAGCGTGGATGGAGTTCTCCCGCTGTCCAACAGCTCTTGCAAGAAAGAAAGCACCACCGTTACCTCACAATCTAGCGGGTCCAATTCATGAGCTGAACACCGTTCAGCGAACACTGACCATTTAGACGCGTAGAGCCATCTAGTAAATGGAGCTCTAGCCTGTGTGATCGTGTTCGTCACTCCCTCCGGGAGGTGAAATGGTAATAATTGATCGCCCACACATGTAGGGCCCACAGCTCGGGGTATGGGTGGCAAACTGTGCCCTCGGCCTGAGACAACAGGTCCTTCCTCAGCGGAATCGGCCACGGAGCTGTGCTCCCCAGTTCCATCAACTCTGGGAACCAAACTTGATTCTCCCAGAGCGGGGCTACCAGGATTATCGAGCATTTGCACTCCCTGACTCGCTTGATTACCTGTGGTAACAATGCAACCGGGGGAAATGCATAGAGAGGGCGTCTGGGCCATTCTAGGGCCAGCGCGTCCCTTTCTTTTGAAAAGAATATTGTAGCGTTTATACGCCCACGTATAAATCTAATTAATTATTATTCATAACGAATTATGATCAATAATTAATAATTGAATTATTTTCAGAATTTACTGTAGCAGAATCAATAGTATGATCAGTCTATCAGTTCATCCAATGAACAGAAAGCATAAACCGTTATTAACTCTAGGAAATATAATATCTTCCTGGCCAAGAAAGAAGAATCCCCCCCAACAGTAAATTAAGAACTAAATCCAGGGTAAGCATAGGTACTTAGATCGAAGTTCAAGACAATAAATTTGTAAGCAGATAACACAAGTAATCTCTTTGTTCAAATACAAACAATACTTTATTGATTATTTACTAACACATAAAACTAATATCTAACACAAACACACACACACATTCATACGAGTTGCAGAAGGAAAAAGAGTAAGGAAAGATTAAGTTTTAAGAGTGAGTTTAAGAGTGAGATGATGAAATCCCAAGTTTCTGCACTTATAAGACATGACCTGGAACGAACCATCAATCATTAATTTAACCCTTCTATCGTTTCTTAGACAGGTTATTCAATTTATATCAATACACCAGTTCAGCTTTTAGTCTGGAGATACTTGCTTGTCTTTGCTTTTGGGGATTCCCTTTTGTTGAGTGAAAGGGGTTTTCCCGGTCCGCTTGCTTGTCTTTGCTTTTGGGGATTCCCTTTTGTTGCGTGAAAGGGGTTTTCCCGGTCCGTTCATTGGCTGGTGTCCTTGTGCCTGGGTCTGCGGCGGCCAGTCACGTGGTGTGCTGGCGGAATGAAAGTCTTTGTTTGAAGCTGGCTTTGCAGAAGAAACATGGCTCGAAATCTTGTCGCAAAACTTAACTTAGAACCGAGACTCACTACGGAAAATAAAGGAAAACTTAGAAAAGAAAAGACAACTTAGACGAGAGTAGTAAGATGGCTTGAATAAAGCTGTTGAACCCGTTCTTCTGATCTTAATTTGGGTTCTTTGTCTCTTCGTGTCTACATGGTTACTTATCTGATTGAGATCTTCATCTTTTTCTGCCCATCTCTCTTGAGAGTGATAGCAGAGCGTTTCTTGAGGGTGAACCCAGAGAGCGAGAGCACAGAGATAGAGAGCAGAGAGAGCTTTGTTTGGGGTCTAAGATTTTAAACTCAAAGTTTGTCCAACCTCCAGGATGAGTTCTGGCCAATTAGACACTGGCTAAATTTAGGAGGTGGCATTCTTTTCAGTTCTGATTGTAAATTATCTTATCTGGGGGGTTGTCTGTTCTCTCGCTCTTAAGCAGAGAGAACAGAGGCCACAGTTTAGACATGATTTCTAATTAAAAGAAGATCAAAACATATTACACAGATTTCATTCCAGCCAACTTACTAGTGGTGTTCGTAAGATAGCATTGATATGAAACAGTACACACTTTCAGTCACACACCTATAATAATTATAACAATTACATGAATTATATGGGATCAAGGCATATTAAATGGACACATATATCGTAGAAACACATAGAATGATGTATGATGTTTATAAATCCATTGAAAATTGTTACTGAATGAGTTTTATGTATACTGTAGGAAGAATCTCAGTTTTCTGATTTAGAGAGAAAAGAATTCTGGTTTGTTCATTCAGAGGTCCTTAAGGAGGAGGGGGTCTGGAATGCTGTGGGGGTTCAGCAACATCTGCTGGTATCGATCCGTCTTGCAAACTATCAAAGTTGACCAATAAAAGTCGTTGGTCCGCAGACTTTCTGGAGACTGTGAATGATTCATGGCTCTGGGTTGGGTAATTTGAATCTGGAATGTGAGGATTCTTGTGTGAGACCTTGGTCTCTGTCTTTCTCTTAACCAATCAGTATTTGGCAACAAAGCTAGCATTGACCAACTATTTCGTTAGTGCTGGGGGCTCTTCTAAATAGTCAGACCGGTGATGCCGGATCCGATGGCAAGATTGATGATGATCATGAGATGTTCTGAACAAATCTTCCCCCTTCATTCGCGAGAAGCAGAGAGTTTGAATTAATCTTCTGGAAGAAGATTAGTCTGGGTTTGGTTCATACTCGCAGTCGTTACAATATTAGGCAATGAGCGTTGGCTTGTGACGCGAACAGGTCTACCTCCGCTCTGCCGAAGATATCCCAGATGTTTTGCACCACCAGGGGATGCAAGGACCATTCCCCTGGGGGAAGCTTGGCCCTGGACAACATGTCTGGGCCCACGTTCAGGACGCCCGGCACATGCGCTGCTCTCAGCGAGCACAGATTGTGCTGGGCCCATATAAGGAGGCGTTTTGCTCTTGCAAGAAGGCTCCGGGACCTGAGGCCGCCCTGGCGGTTTATGTAAGACGCCACTGACATGTTGTCTGTTCTGACTAGAACGTGGTGGTTCCTCAGCACAGGGAGGAAAAACTGTAGGGCATTCTCGACCGCTTTCATCTCTAGACAGTTTATGTGTAGACGCTTCTCTGCGTCTGACCACAGGCCCATTGATGGCCTCCCTTCGTAAAGGGCGCCCCAACCCGTGTTGGAGGCATCTGTCGAGACTACTTTGACTTTTGAGGCTATGCCCAGGTTCAGGCCGGACTGGTACCAGTCGGCCCTCGTCCATGGTTTCAGCACTGCTGTGCATGTCTAATTCACCGTGAGACGAAGCAACCCTGATGTCCATGCTCGCGTGGTCCAATCGAGGTCCAGTCCGGGGCGGATCCCCACCATTCCTCGCTCCCGGACGCGAGGAGAGAACAGCCCTCGTCCTCCACGACACCCCCGTCCATGAAGGAGATGGGGGACTCCGAAAGAGAGGCTCGCGGGGAAGCCGCCGGCGAGGGCTCTCTTACTGAAGTTTCCGTTGGCCTCTGTGAGCCGCGCTTTTTACGGCGCGGCCCAACAGGAAGCATCGGAGAGGCGGACTTGGTAGTAAACAAAGCATGTCGACGTCAGAGAGCGCGTGGTCCGCGTGGTCCCGGCCCAGGCAGGAAGCGCACAGCACGTGGCGGTCCCCGTCGCTGAGCGTGGCTCGACACAAGCCGCAGGACATGTTGGGCATTAGAAATGCCGGCTCTTTTAGAGGAAAAACGTGTGTCGCAGCGGCGAACACACACGGAAGTGATTAGAAGGATATGGGCGCCGGATAGCGCAGCAGGCACGGCGAGTGAAGACGGCGATAATCCAGCCAGCGTCCTCTTAGCTCAAGCTCGTCCCGCTGAGTGCTGTTCGACGGCGCAGCTTCTCTTCTCAGAAGATCCAGCGAAGTGAGTCACTCGCTGAAAGGAGACGAAATCATAGTGCAACCTGGGCGATGGGTATTTATAGGCCTAGGCCACACCCATATTGGCGGGCCATGACGTAGCGCGGGGAAAGCTTCCCATTGGTGCTGAAGTCATGGCAGACGCACTGATAGGTTGCAGCAGTTTCCGCAGAGCAGCCTCGCCTAGGTCTGCTTGCTGCAGCAAATGCGTTTTAAATTATAAAAAATTAAGGATCATTTTTTGCTTCAATATTCTCGAGAAAAGGAGTTTTCCCATAGCGTAAGCTAAACTTACGCAACACAAGAGTACTCTTTGTAAGAGAACAGTTTTTTACTTCAGAACAATGGTAGGCCTTTTTATATTTCTATATCCATTGTGATATGAAGGCCATTTAAATTGAGCAAGTACAATGTTTACCCTATAATATAAAACTACATCACTATAACATTTTATGCATGTATTCAAGACTCAAGTATAAATGTTTTTTTGTTTGAGGCAGTTGTTGTTTAATTCCAGCTAACAGCACTTTGAAAATTCCCTAAGCAAATGCAGAAAAGAGGCTATTCGTGTTAGTTTATGCTATTAATGTACATGCTATTAGTTCATGCTTTACATATACTATTTACATATTAAATAGTAATGTTTACATGTGTTAAATTATGTATGTGTGTATATATATATATATATATATATATATACATACATACACACACCTCCTAATGATGTTGCATATGAGGCTAGATGCCTCTCAAGAGACAGGGGTAAGCATGTACAAAACAAAAGTTGGCAAAAAATCTGTCATCATTTACTCTCCCTCATGTCATTTCAAACCTGTATGCAGTTCTTTCTTCTGTGGAACCCCAAAATATTTTGAAGAATGATGGAAACCAAATAGTATTGATGCCCAACTGCCCATTAACTTCCATTACATAGACAAAAAATTGATATATATAAATGTTCAAAATATCTTCTTTTATTTTCTAGTATTTCATTTTTTGGGGGTAAACCGTCTGCACGTTATCCGTGATTAATGCAGTCAGAAGAAAGATTTTATCAAACGAAATTTTATTCGTGGGAACTGTACGCTTTGTGATTTAAGTGTGATCGACTCGTTGCTTAACAATATATAGAGGATAAGCCAAGATGATTTGGAGAAATACAATGATCTCCTTGACAGTCTAAGGGTATTACAAACAGCCATCGCATCGAGGCATCAGCAAGTCCTTTCCACCACTGCCCCGCTCATACAAACAGGTATGTCTACATCGGTCTACATACACAAACAATATATATATATATATATATATATATATATATATATATATATATATGTATATGTAAGGGATAATGTAGTGCGAGGCAGTTGTTATAGCGAAAACAACCCCGACAGGCTGATCAGGATCCCGATGCGAAGCGGAGGGGTCTTGAATCAGCCTGAAGGGGTTGTATTGGCTATATAACAACCGCCTCGCTCTACATTATCCTGCTTATTACATGGCTACCTACCAAATAAATCAATTATTTGACACAAAATATTGATTTAAAAAGGAGTTTATTGATTTAAAAACGCTAAAGAAAACAGTCCGTTCCGTCTCTACGGTTAGAATCCTGCATCCATAGCAATGCTCTGTTTTTCATGGCAACGGTGTTATACTTAGCAGCGGTCTGTTATGATCATTTAAATTGTGACAGAGCTCACAAAATCGCTAGCCCGACATCCCAGGGCTATTGTAGCTTTCAGTCGGGCTACCAAATGTATCAACACCCAGCCCAACGGGCTATTTTAAATAGTGAAATAAGATGCCTTCCATGATTTGCGTCATTCAGTCTCTTTACTCGTTATCTAAAGGAAAAATAAGATCACAGATGTTTTAGAAACTGGGTAGAAACCAGCCCATACCAGCCCATACCAGCTTGAGATATAAGATGTCTTTAAGGAAATTTACAGAAACTGGGAAAGGAGGAGTCAAGAATGTCAGAAACCTGTATAAAATGTCTATGTTCATTGAGTCCACTAGGTTATTTCTGTTTCACATCTGGGTGGCTGCGGTTGTGAAAAGAATCCTCAAAGAATAAACCTTTTCTCTTTAAAACAGCTTTGCCTCTTGAAAGTTTCTTACACCTTTGATGCTGTTTTTATTAATCTCTGAAAATTGCTTTTACACTAATGTACTTGGTGTGCGTGTGTGTTTGTGATGAGCGGAATGAGGTAATATCCGCGGGTCAGGCAGACCAAATAATAAAATATAATATGGTGGATGAGAGATCAATCATTTGTCTTGATTTTATTAGACACACTGAACTCTAATTTCACAGATACAATTTAGCAAACATGTGTAATTACGTTTTCAAAAACCACGTTTATCTCTTCTGGGAAAACAAAATCAAAGATAACATATGCCTAGAGCACCTCCTAGCAGACAGTATATAAAACACAAATAAATAAATAAAAACCCTACATGAGATATTGCTTAACTTAAAAGTAATAGTTTCATCCCTAGTGCTGAGGCCCCTAACAGTACTTGCATAAAAGTCAGCATACTTGATGTTAGAGGGTATTCACTTACTGTGCCAATGAAGCACGAGTACGTCCATCGGTGTAGAAACCCAAGGCCGACTGGACCAAGAGATCTCTTTCTTGCAACGATCTGACATTTCGAAGTACTCCCATTATGCTCAGGCTGTCCTCTGCCTCACTTATGGCATTGTTTGCCACTTCTACGGTCTCTGCCTCCTTTATCTAAAACAAGCAGTTACTAAAACAGCTGACTTTTTGGATGTTTTAAAATAGATGTTGTCTGTGAGATTATGGTCTTCAAAGATTACCTTGAGTAGTTTTTCTTTGAAGGAGTGGTCTCCAACTTCATCAAAGACACCAGGTTCTGTTTTTTCCCCACAAAGCTGCAGGAACAGTCGTTTAGAAAAAAAAGGGTGTGCCAACACCACCATGAATGACACACACTGAAATCATCATGCCAATTAATGCATAGAGCCTGGTGTCAAGAGCTGAAAACAAAACACAGACGAGCATATTTTTAGATAAAAAGTTAATCAATTAAAAGCTCCCTTTCTGTCAGTAATGTTTCACGTCATGTTGATACTGACATATTGGGGTCTCACTTGGAAGCCCAATCACCTCTGAGTAGTAAAGAAATGACCAATAGAATTTGCATGGCAAGCTACTTCCCCAGACATATGGGGGTATACAAGATGGCGGCCTGCATCCACTCAGATCTTTACTGCGGAGCAGAGTGGTTGCACACAAGGGGGTAATCCAGCACCCGGAAAGCGTACCTTCCCTGGGGGCCGCCATTGGCTAACAAGCCATCACCTGCTGTTAGCAATCCATTGACTCCCATTCATTTTTGTGTCACTTAAGACAGCGAATAACTTTACATCTGAGGCGTTTAAAGATTCCATTTGTCCATTGTTTATTTCTAAAGAAACACAACAATGTATAAAAGGCTCCATTACCTTGTATCTTACGTTATGGACCCGTAGAAGCAGTTTTTGTAAAAATAGGCTAACGACTGCGTCATAACCACGCGACTCTCTGTCGCACAGTAGAGATGTAAGTGGGCTCCTCTATGGGCGGGTTGAAAACATGTGGGACAGTAAAGAAATTACTCCTCCTACTGGCTGTAGTCTTTCGCCTCTGGCCAAAAAATCCTCAGATGACCCAAAATGACGATTTTTGCGTTATCAGAGGATTTTTTTCAGACAAAAAATACATAAATCTCTCGTCTCAGGGGGATATGAGGGTGGAAAGCACGGTAATTCGAAAATACTACAGGTTTTCTACTAATACAAAGCTTAATGCTAAATCCTGAAGTATCCCTTTAAAGGGTAACTCAACCCCTGGTCAGAGCCCGTGCTCCTGAGACTCGTTTCAATAGCTCGCGCTCTCTGTAGGCGCAGATGAGTTGCCATATGAGAACGACTGACATAGCGCTGATCGTTTTCTGTCTGATATTGCCTGTGAATAGAAGCAACGCTGGCGAGAGTGTGCACAGCTATTAGTCATCCACACCGTTAAACTTTATTGGTACGGTGCATATAGCTCTAATTCATCTAGGCTGGTTTCAAAAACGTAAGTTCATTTAACCCTTTTTTAAATTATTTTTTTATCTTTCAATCAGAGATCTAATATTGATTTAGACTGTCACGATGCTATCAAACATAGTTGTAGGTGCAAAGTCCTATGTTAACTTCACTGGAACAGGAAAAAACGTTCTTACTCGTCACAGAAGTCAGTCAAAAAAAGTGCGAGTTTAATCAAAACACAAAATTACAAAAATATACAAAATCCTGATGGCTCCTGTAGCCTTTCCTATGGTTTCACTTGTTAAACCTTTAACTGCTGTTACCTTGAGCGTTTAAACACGAGTTATTTATGATGACAGACGAAACGGTAAGAAAACTGTTTCTCCCTTTTTTCCTATACACGAACTACTTCAAGTTCAATCTTCCGCCCCCAAGTGGGCGTAACCATTAAAGAAACAGAACAGAAATTAGCCTATACATCAGAAACATAGGAAATAGTACTGATATATATAGATATATATAAAATAAACACAGGAAATATCAGAATTACCTCTGAAAGAAAGATACAAATATGACATCTTCAGTTTGTGCTTGAAATCAACACTCCAAGCAAACAATACTATATACAAATTATTGACATATTAAATTGGCTCTTACACACCAGCCCCTAATTGTCTTTGTGTTCAACGAAACAATTAACAACCTATTTATACTAAAGAGCCAAACAAATTACATAAATGAAAGATACCAAATAGTCTCAACTGAATCTCAGAATTTTTTTCAATAGGATGTTAACCTGAATTTAGGTGATAAACCCATAACAGATAAGAGACTATAAGTCTGCCTCTAAAAGTAAACAAAGCTTAGTAACAGGACGTAAAAGAATGTTTGTGTTGGTTTTCACTTGGGCCTGCCGCACAAGACCTTTGTTGTCTGTGAATGTTTGTAGCACACGTCCCATTACCCAAGAGTTTCGTGGTGCGGAATCATCAGCAACCAATACAACGTCCCCAGGCTTGAGATTTTTTATTAGGCTTTGCCACTTTTGTCTTTCTTGCAGGTCTGGTAAGTACTCTTTGATCCAGCGCTTCCAAAATATGTCAGCCATATACTGAACTTGGCGCCACCTACGTCTGGAATACAGGTCTGCTTTGTCAAAAACCCCAGGAGACATGGACGGCTTTATTTTCAACAGCAGCAAATGATTTGGAGTGAGGGCCTCCAAGTCGTTTGGGTCATCGGACACCTTAGTGATGGGACGACTATTGATTATTGCTTCCACCTCACATAAGAGCGTTTGAAGACTTTCTTCATCAAGAGACTGCTGTTTTACAATGGAGTTGAGAATTTTTCTGACAGTCCGTATTTGACGTTCCCAAACTCCTCCATGGTGGGATGCAGTTGGGGGATTGAAAATCCACTGTACACCTTTTGCAAGCATTGTGGTTTGAATCCTGTCATTATTTAAACTTTGTAAGGCCTTCCGCAACTCCCTTTCTGCCCCAATGAAATTTGTCCCATTGTCAGACCTGATTGTTTTAACCTGACCCCTTCTAGAAACAAATCTCCTTAGTGCATGAATGCACGAGTCAGTATCCAAAGAGCTAGCAACCTCAATGTGAACAGCTCTTAACGTCAGGCAAGTAAATATTACCCCATATCTTTTAATCAATGTCCTTCCTCTTTTGATTTCAAATGGGCCAAAATAATCAATGCCTACATTTGTGAATGGGGGTTCATCTGGCAAAAGCCTGTCACGGGGAAGGTCAGCCATGAATTGTTTGCCTGTAGTGCCGCACTGGCGTTTACAAACTGTGCATTGAGATAGGATTTTTCTGATGGCCGTTTGTGCTTTTGGAATCCAGTATTTTTCTCGTAACTTTGACAACATGTGATTACGGCCGCTATGACCTACATCTGCATGAATTGATCTTAAGATCAGATGTGAAACAGGATGGTCCTTTGCTAAAATAGCAGGATGCTTGGACTCCTCAGGCATAGATGACCTGCTTAGTCTGCCACCTACTCTTAGAATTTTGTCTTGCAAAACTGGTGACAACTTGTAGAGAGCGCTGCTGTGTTTTACAGTTTTACCTTGCTGGAGGGCTTTGATTTCCTCTGGAAACATGATTGTTTGGCTGTAGCGAATGATCTCTTCCTCAGCTTTTTCAATGTCACTTACAGTCAATGTAACCCCTGACAGTGAAGATTTGAAGTTTTGAAGTTCAGAATTCACTGCTAGATTGTCTCTTAGACTGTGGCACAGCTCATTTCTTTTTTCCATTAGTGCCTTCAGAGTGCTTTTGAACTTGAGGAACCATGCAATGGCTCTTTTCAAACGGTACCAATCTGAGTAGTGTGAAAAGAACTGAGAAGTATAGTCAGAATTATCTGCACACACTGCATTTACGCAGACTTCCTTAACTTCCAAATCATTGACAGATAACTTAAGAGTGTGACTTGGCATTTTTGCCCACTCTGATTCTGGCTTTGTCAGAAAGGATGGACCTGTGAGCCATGAATTTGCTTTAAGGAAAGCATCTACAGTAAGTCCTCTTGAGGCAATGTCGGCTGGGTTGGAAGAAGAATTCACATACCTCCATTGCGACACCTTTGAGAGCTCTCTGATCGCAGCTACCCTGTTGGCCACAAATGTACGGAACCGTGTGCTTTCATTGTTTAGATATTTCAGGACTGAAGTACTGTCTGTCCAAAATACAGACTCCTGAAGAATCAAGTCCAATTCAGATTTCAGCATATTGTCCATTCTAGCAGCCATTGTAGCTGCAGTGAGCTCAAGACGTGGCACGGTAACTGATTTTACTGGAGCAACCCTTGCTTTACCCATAACAAATGCACAATGTTGGTTACCTCTGTGGTTCTCCATGAGCAAGTATGACACTGTGCCAAAACCCAGCTCACTGGCATCTGCAAAATGATGCAGCTGCGCTGAGGTGATTTCACCAAAGTTAAGTGGCTTCATGCATCTTTCAACCTGAAAGTCATTTAAGTTCTGAAGACTAGTCAGCCACAGATTCCACTGATGTCTGAGAGTTTCTGGAATCTTGTCATCCCAGTCATGTTTTGTTCTACAAAGCTCCTGCAGTATTTGCTTTGCAGGAAGAATAACTGGAGAAAGTATTCCAAGGGGATCATAAATGGAGCTGACCATGGACAAGATACCTCTCCTTGTAAGAGGCTTTTCCTGTAGGGTTACTTTGAACTGCAAAGTGTCTGTCTCAACACACCACTGAACCCCTAGAGCTCTTTCCAATGGTAACTTGTCCTTCTCCAGGTCCAAGTCCTTCACTGTCTTAGCTTTGCTCTCCTCACTTATGGATGCAAGTACAGTGCGACTGTTGGACATCCACTTGGTCAAATTAAATCCTCCTGATGCACACATCTCCCTTAAGTCATGCATTAGAGCAATACCCTGCTGTTCAGTAGCCACAGACGTCAAACAGTCATCCACATAGAAATTCCTAAGGACTGTCTGAATTACCTCTGATCTATGCTGTGCACTGTTGTCCTTTGCACACCTTTGCAAAGCGTAGATTGCACAACTTGGGGAGGATGTAGCACCAAATAAGTGGACACTCATTCTGTATTCCTCCACTTCCTGTGCAGTGTCCCCTTTAGGCCACCAAAGGAATCTTAACAGATCTTTAACAGGAACTCTGACCTGATGAAACATCCCTTCTACATCTGCTGCAAGGGCAATCGGCTTATGTCTGAATCTCGTCAGAACACCAATAAGAGAATTATTCAAGTTGGGTCCTTGCAACAGTTGTGAGTTGAGTGATTTTCCTTGGTAGGTAGCTGCGCAGTCAAACACCACTCGAAGTTTGTGTTTTTGTGGGTGATACACCCCGTGGTGTGGGATGTACCATATTCTGCCAAGGTTTCCTTCAATTTCACTTGCAGGGATTTTCTCAGCATGACCTTTGAGTAACATGTCCTCCATGAAACTACAATAGTCCATGTAGAAAGCTGAATTTCTTTTGAATTTTCTTTTCAGAAATTGAGAACGTAGAGAAGCGACAACATAATTGTTGGGAAACATTACATCCTTTTTTTTCAAAGGAAGGTCAATGCAGTAATGCCCATCAACAAGCTCTATGGACTGTGATACAGACTTCATAAACTGTCTATCCTCAATGGACATTTCCAAATTTTCAGCTTGTTCACATTCAGGAAAATCATACCTCATTTGCTGTTGGATTAGGTTCTCCAAATTTACCACTGAAATCCTGTTTGCCATCACCTGTGTCCATCCTGTTTTTCTGTTAGTTTGGATGTTCTCTCTCTCCAAAGGTCCATTTACAATCCAGCCCAGGATGGTCTTGACAGCATAAGGCCCATCTCCTCTACTGTTGATGACCTTCCATGGCTCAAGAATCTTAGGTACATTTGTTCCGATTAGTAAGCCAATACCCGCATCGATGCACCTCTTCAAGATATTTCCATTTCTTAACATCCTTCTGTTGCGGAATGTTTTCTCCTTTAACTGGAATCTCTTTTTGAGAGAACACCTGAGGGAGATCCACAAAATTATTCTCATTCAGTCCGCTTATTTCCAGTTCGGGGAAAACATGTGTACTAACAGACCTTTCCTGTCCCATAGTACGCAGCAGGATGTTTGTTTTCCTGCCAGTTAGTTTTAATTCCTTCATTAGCTGTTCTGTACAAAATGTCGCAGAACTTCCTGGGTCCAAGAAGGCGTAAGTCAAAACTTCCTGATTGCTTTTTTTGGACTTAACTCTAACTGGTACTATGGCTAAAGAGCACACCAAATGACCAGCCCCAGTGCAGCCACAAGTTTCGCTGGTGACAGTGTCGGTGACAGTTGAGGAGCTGTCTCCATCTTGAGATTCTGGAAGCACTGGCTTCTTTTCTGGGAGATGAAGAATGGTTGGATGCTTTAATGAGCATTTTTGACAAGTTAGTCTTTGCACACAACCTTTACTCATGTGACCTGGTAATAAGCAACCATAGCACAAGCCTTTAGATTTCAGAAAGTCAAGTTTTTCTTTGTGTGGCTTATGCTTCAGAATGCTGCAAACGTCCAATCCATGGTCTTTATTACAGCATAAGCAGAGGGTTCCATGGCTTGCTTTTGCTACATCTTTTTCCTTTGTTTTTTGGGTTCTGGAACAGGTGTCACACTTGTTGCAAATGTGGTTTTCCTTTCTTTCACTTGTAAGTTACTTGATCTATTTGTTTTGAATTTGAGATTGTCTTTTGCCATCTTGTTATCCTGAATATTGCCAAACAGTGGATGCGAAACAATCTTTGCCTGCTTGTCTACAAAACTAACCAAGTCACAGAATCTTGCTCTCAAGCCAGTCCTTTCTTGAAGCTCACAGGCAACTGCTCTCCATTTTTCTCTCAGTTTGAAAGGAAGCTTTGATACAATTGCACGCATGTTGCTTGGACTGTCCATTTCCTCAACATATTCCACACTGTCAATAGTGTTGCAACAACCAGTAAGGAAAAGAGCAAACTCATTTAAGGCTTTATTATCCTCAGGCTTTAAAGCTGGCCAGTTCAGTGCCTTTTCTGTATAGGCAGTGGCGATTGTGTACTCATTGCCAAAATGTTGGTAGAGTAGTCTTTTAGCCTCTTTGTAGCCCCTTTCAGAAGGCATGTGTTGACAGCTGCGTACCAGAACCTTTGGTTGCCCCTTGGTAAACTGCTCTAAGAAGTACAATCTGTCTTTGTTATTTGTTGTCTTATTCTCTACTCCATGTTCAAAGGCTCGAATAAAGAATGTGAAATCAAGCGGGTCTCCACTAAAGACTGGAATATCCATAGGCGGAAGAGTAGATAAAGACTGCTGTTTTATGAAAATCTCAGCAATGTCATTTTGACGTTGCATTATGTTGAACAAGCTTCCTGTATCAATATGTGAAGGAATCCTCACATCTGACCTTGTTGGTTGTGATTTAGCAAAATCATGTTGCACATCACTGACTCTTGGAACTGCATCAGTATCAGGTGCTAGCTCACGAGAAAATGTTTTTGGCCGTACTACTTGATTAGGTGTAGCTTTAAGGGTTTCTGCAACAGTGGCAGCCCTAGCTGCATTACCAGATGCATCAGAAACACTACGAGCTGGTTCATACATGGACAAAACCTGAAGTTTGGCTTCAGCCGCAGCAATAGCAGTTTGGAGCTCTAAATTTTCCCTCTTTGCTTTGAGCTCAGTTTCCTCTCTCTCAAGCTCTTGTTTCTGTTTCAACGCATTAGCTCGTGCCAACAGCTCTGCCCTTTCAGTTTCAATTTTCAGTCTAGAAGAAGCTGTAGATGAAACACCTGAAGCAACCTGACTACCAGATTTTTTCGGAAAGAGGGGCAGTTGTGAAGAAGAGATAACCATTGAGGCACTGTCATTACATTCAACCTCTGCATCACATTGCTCTGCCTCTTGGATTGGAGTTTTACTCTTTCAATCCAGTCTTTAACCTTGTCTACAAAGTGCTTAACTGCTTGAGACTTCGGTTCGAACCAATGTAACTGATCTAAATATGCCTCATCATCTGACATAAGTTCTCTGGTTACATTATTAATGTCTTGGAATGCAGCAAAGGACTGTGCAAACTCACCATTTATGCAATCATACACAGTGTCAACATTACCAGAGTCCTCAAGCAAAGTTTCAATTTCTCTCATTTGCCTTGTTAAATGTCCCAGCTTGGCTCTTCTAGTTCCCAACAACTGATGAAGCCGTTCCTCTTGTGCTTTAACAGTCATCTTCGGCACTCTTTTAGATGCCGCGTTCAACTCCTCTGTTTCCATAGTAATCAATGTTCGTGTTCAAAGCGCGCATTGCGTTCATCACGAAAGCAGATGAGATCGCCCTCTTGCGATGCTGTGTGGAGACGCAAACATGGCGGGACCATGACGCAGCAAAGTTCAATAATATCCAAAGTCCAATAATATCCCCAAAACGACCGAAAAAGTTGTGAAAGCTCTCTAAAGTCCGATCAATCCGTAGTGTATATCCAAATACCATCGGAGAATCTCAGCCGCGAATCCCGCGATAGTCCGTTAAAATCCAAGTAACGTTATGGTCTTTGATGTTGCGTGAATCACTCGATAATCTTCTCGTTAAAAAACAAAAATATTGCTCGCTTCAGACGAAAAAGAGAAGTTTTCTTACTTTACTGTAGGTGCAAAGTCCTATGTTAACTTCACTGGAACAGGAAAAAACGTTCTTACTCGTCACAGAAGTCAGTCAAAAAAAGTGCGAGTTTAATCAAAACACAAAATTACAAAAATATACAAAATCCTGATGGCTCCTGTAGCCTTTCCTATGGTTTCACTTGTTAAACCTTTAACTGCTGTTACCTTGAGCGTTTAAACACGAGTTATTTATGATGACAGACGAAACGGTAAGAAAACTGTTTCTCCCTTTTTTCCTATACACGAACTACTTCAAGTTCAATCTTCCGCCCCCAAGTGGGCGTAACCATTAAAGAAACAGAACAGAAATTAGCCTATACATCAGAAACATAGGAAATAGTACTGATATATATAGATATATATAAAATAAACACAGGAAATATCAGAATTACCTCTGAAAGAAAGATACAAATATGATATCTTCAGTTTGTGCTTGAAATCAACACTCCAAGCAAACAATATGTTGCATGTCGAAATGAATGGATTCCAAGACGTGCATAATTTGATGGGTTCGTTTAATCTTGTTCACTGCTTACATTCACTCAGCATTTATTCACAGTCCACCGAAACTCTGCGCGCGTTCACAACACTACTAAAAACTCTCTTCCTCTGTTTCTAGTTCACGCCCGCACCTCTCTTCCGTGGGCGCCCCCTCTCCTGTAGGATCGCCATAACATGCCTGCTTGAGCATCACTCAATATAAACCAAGCAGAGATTATGCGTCTGCACAAACATTGACTTAAACATATTTCCAGTATTAACCCCATCAAGAATTTAGAATACATATGAACTAAGTGAACAATAAAAATTAAATAAAGACATATAGGGGGGTACTCTCTCTCTCTAAACATTAACAGTAGCATTACAGGGAATGTTATTATGAGCCCCACACTCTCCCCTCCAAAAATGAATGCTGTCTCAGCATTCCATAGTTCCCAGAGTCTCTGTTTTCAACACAAGAGCAAAGAAGTACATAAGGGAGTCAGTCTCTATACTTGATGCTAAGTAGTCTTGAAACTGTCTTTGCGTGACATCTATCTCCCATTTCATGTCATCTGCTGACATAGACACCACTGGCCACATGATATCTGAAACATTGCTCCGTCATACGACGGGCCACGCATCAAGTGCTGAAAGGTCGCAACCATTAACATATTCCATGCTCTATACACAGACCCACATATGCTATTTTGACTGTATCATCATATTTTAGCAAACTATGTGCCAATGTCTGTTTACTGGTACTTTATGTGTATTAACTAAAACATAATCCCATTAACTTCTTCTTAATTATGAACTTATGAACTGTGTTTTTACTAACTTGTATAGTAACTATGAAATCAAATTACTCTGTGTGTAATAGAAGGCGTGCCTAATGTATCATATGTCAGTGTTTTTGGTGGATGTATTTGTCTGAAAGGATACTTTCTTTGTGGCAGGTGAGTTGCAGCTGGGCTGACGTCATCTGCCTCATCGGATGATGTCTCCTGTCGCCCTTCTACCATCTCATTTTCATCTTCCAATTCATCTGCAGACTTCTCTGAGTTTCTGTCCTCTTCCTCACACATTTCCATGGGCAGTACATGCTCGCATTCTGGCTCTTGGTCCACTTCTCCTTCTGTTGCCCTTAATTGGAACTCATCCTCCTCAATTCTTGGTCGGCGTTTCCTCTCTGCATGTTGTTTTGTCGGCACTGCCGTCAAGCCTCTCCAATCATCCTCGTCCTCAGAATCCTCTTCCGTCTCAGCGTCCATGTGATGTGTGTCCTTTTTCCCCTTTGCCACTGTCACTTTCCCCCTTGATTGCGTTATATTCCTGTTCTGCTGGACATAGTCAACAGGTAGGAAGTCGCAAGGCAGCAAAAAGTTTCGGTGTAGGACCCTCGCTTCCCCTGGGCCACGTTCTGGCTTAACCACGTAGACTGGGCCGTCTGCATACTTCCTTTCCGTCACAACATGCACTCGATCCTCCCAGTACGACCGGAGTTTCCCCGGACCACCTCTTTCTCCCCGATTTCTCACCAAAACTCTGTTTCCTGGCTGGAGATCTGCTCCATATATCTTCTTGTCGTAGCCTTGTTTTGCTCTCCTCTGTTCTTTCTGAACTGTCCTTGATGCCAATTCATATGCCTCTTTCATGCGATTTCTCCACTTGGCAGCATAATCACTATGCGACACTCCACTCTCCCTTGGCTTCAGGCCAAACATTACATCGATGGGCAGCCTCGGGTGTCTGCCATACAGAAGGTAGTATGGGGCATAACCTGTCACTTCACTTCGCGTACAGTTATACGCATGGACAACCTTGTTTAGAGAGCTCTTCCAATCGGCCTTGGCTTGACTCGGCAGAGATCTTAGCATTGACAGCAACGTTCTGTTAAATCTTTCCACCTGTCCGTTTCCAGCCGGGTGGTATGGAGTCGTGCGGGAGTGTTGGATATCACAGATTTCCTCCATGTGCTCAAACAACTTGTTTTCAAATTCCCTCCCTTGATCGTGGTGGAGTTTAGTAGGGAATCCATATCTGAGAACAAAGTCGCCATAGATCTTTTCTGCTGCTGTCTTTGCAGACTTATTTTTACAAGCATACGCTTGGGCGAAGCGTGTAAAATGGTCCATTATCACCAGGATGTATTCGTAGCCACCCTTGCAGCCCTCCAGATGCAGGAAATCGACTGATACCAGTTCGAAAGGGTACGTTGTCACTATATTGACCAATGGTGCTCTTGTCACTTTGTTTGGACGCTTGCGTTTCAGACAGCTACACACCTTGGTGACATAATGTTCCACATCGGCCTGCATGTGAGGCCAATAGAACCTGTCCCGGATGAGGCTGAGTGTGCGCTCAACTCCCTGGTGACCCATATCCTCATGAAGCTCCTTAAACACCAACTGGCGGTATTTTCTGGGCAGTACTGTCTGGGTGCGTCCCGCTGATTGTCGACACAGTACTCCTTCCTCATCCACAACTAACCTGTTTCTCTGCCTATACAGGACAGTCAACTCATCACGACGGTCTCGTCCCACCAACTTTGGCCAACGTTCTGCCAGCAAGTACTCCCGCACCTTTCCAAGCACTGTATCTTTTTCTTGGGCTCCTCTTAGTTCCTCAGGGGTCACTTTGTTCTCTTGTGTTGCTCCTTGATCCTGCTCTGCCTCAGAGCAAATTGTAGCTAAGGTGATTGGACACATCCAGGGCTCCTCTTCCTCCAGCTTTAGGAGAAGTGAATCTGTGACAGCAGCTATGACTCTTGGACTGGCCTCCTGCGAACAGGTCTGCATGTATCTCTCCATGTCCAAAGGCATCCTCGACAGTCCATCAGCATCCCGGTGTACGCGGCCTGGTCTATACTTGATGGTAAAATTGTAGTCGGCCAACTCTGCTATCCATCGGTGGGTGGTGGCATTAAGCTTGGCCGTGGACAGAACATACGTCAGCGGGTTGTTGTCCGTGTAGACCACAAAGGAGGTTGCGTGATATAGGTATTCACGGAATCGTTCACAAATGGCCCATTTCATCGCCAAGAATTCCAGTTTCCCAGAGTGCAGATGGTAATTCTTCTCTGGAGCTGTTAGAGTCCGTGACCCAAAGCCAATGACCACCAGTTTACCTTTTTGCCTCTGATATAGTATGGCCCCCAGTCCATCTTGTGATGCATCACAATGTAAGATGAAGGGCTGTTCAAAATCAGGGTAGCCTATGATTGGAGGATGAAGCAAGAACTCCAGTAGTTGGTTGAGGACATTCTGATGTTGTTCTGTCCAAGCTATAGGCCGACTGGAATGAAGTTGAGCTGGTTTTCCCCCTTTACCACGACCCTTCTTACCGTTGTCATCTTTACTGCTTGTCCCCTTTCCTGAAGGCGTCCCTGTTGACAATATCTCATAGAGGGGTCTGGCAATTTGGGAAAAACTGGGAATGTACGTGCGATAGTATGATAGGAACCCCAGCAGTTGTCTCAGGTCTCCGACCGTCTTAGGCTTACGGTCTCTTAGTGCTTGCACGGGTGCAATTTCCTTGGGGTCCATAGTGTATCCCCCTTTAGAGACTATTTTCCCCAGGAACTTTACCTCAGCCCTGAACAATTCGCACTTCTTGGCTGTAAGCTTCACTCCATGAGCTTGATAGCGGCGTAACACTTCCTTAACATCACGGAGATGCTCCTCAAATGTCTTACTATGTATGAGGTTATCATCTAAGTATGGAAGGCAGGTGTCATCCCTGAGTCCCACTAAACACTCCTCCATACTACGCTGGAACTCGGCAGGGGCAGAGGACAGCCCAAAGGGGATTCTGACCCATTCATAAAGGCCCCACGGTGTTATGAAAGCAGTGTATGGTCGACTTCCCTCCTCCACAAACCCCTGATGATATGCCTTCCCCTGGTCCAGGACTGAGAACCATGTACTTCCACATAAACTGTTTAGCATGTCCTGTACCCGTGGGATAGGGTGACGGTCTGGGATGGATTTGCGGTTGAGCTCCCGGTAATCTATACAAAGACGTAGACTACCATCTTTCTTTCGGACACAGACGATCGGAGATGCATAGGAGGAGCGAGACTTCTGAATCCATCCTTTATTCAAAAGGTCTTCCACATATTCTTTCACCTCCTTGTGTAGTGGTTTTGGTACGGAGACATACGTACGCTTTACTGGTGTCGTGTCACTCAATCTGATTCTCATTTGGAGTGACGGGATGCACCCCACATCGTTCTCATCCTTTGAAAATGCTGTACACTCCTCCCTCAGCAGCTGTTTAACTTTTCTCTGTTGCTCCGGGGTGAGATGGTCAATTGACACTGGTGGGTCCCACAGTTTTCCATTAGTATCCTGTCCTGTGTTGTCAATCTCATTCAGATCTTTCACCTCACGGATTATCATGTCCTTACTTTCAGCGACCATTACTCCCGCCGCCACCACATCCTCCCCAATGTCATTCCAGTCTGCCTTCACCGTAGCGGGTTTGGTGTCTGCTGGATAGATGGACCTGACTTGCTGAACTCGTCCTAGTACAGTGCGGGGAGCAAGCATGATGTCCACATTGCTGATGTTGGTAACTGGGATGTGAACTTTTGTCAAGTTTCCCCTCTGAAGACTGATTACCATCTTAGTTACATCAAGTCCCTCAGGCCACTGTGGAATAACTTCTGGTTCAAACAAGACTTCCTGCTTTGAAACCAGAGGACCAGCCCTCACTCTACATTTCACCGTTTTTGTCTGTCCGGCAGCAACAACTGTATTAATCCGTCCAACTTTCACTATTCCTTCTTTTCCAACTTGGTCCCCATTCTGCATCATTCTAATCAATATCACAGCTTTTTTGCAGTCACAAGAGAAAGCTTCCTTTACCACTTCTGGAATGATATCAGGGTACTGCTCCATTCCCTTTGTCACCAGCTGCTGAATAACATTATAGCCAATAATTGGAGGCTGCCCCACGCCTTGCTCACTGGAGAGAAGCACGGGTACCAGGAGTTCTGCCTGGGCCACTCTTTTCGGCCCAAGTTGAAATTTCAACTCCACCCATCCTGAGAAAGGCATATCAGTTTGGTTTGCTGCTCGTCCAATGAGTGTTTCACCTTCGTCCAGCAGCTCACTTAGGCTGCGTGTCGCAATGTGGGGAAAGCAAGTATTCTTCCATTCCTCATTGATGATGGTCACCTGCGACCCTGTGTCCCAGAGCGCCTGCACAGGCACGCATTCAAAGAAACAGTCAACCATACATCTAGGACCAATGAGGTTCTCCAATCTTGGGTGTCGTTGGAAAGGTATGTGGTTGGTATAGGTGGTAGCTCTAACATGCTCTGTTTTTCCTCTTTGTTCTAACTCCGCCTCCAGCTGTTTAATTCTTTGTCGCAGTAGCTCTTGAGTTTTCTCTTGTGGGTCACAATAACTCAGAATGGAGGTCGAGCTGTCTGGTCTCATGGAATGAACAGATATTTTTACATCGCTTCTGCCCTCTGCTGGATTCTTTGGTGCTCTACATCCCCGGGCGGCATGACCCACAACTCCACATCTGAAGCAGTGCTCGCATCGATCCTCTTCACCTTTCTCCTGACAAGCTCTGCATCCTTTTCTGTAGCTGGATCTTCCCTTGACTATACGCTCAGGAGGGTTGTTTTGTCCTTTTCGGAGTTCCGCAACTTCCTCTCTCAGGAGTTTCACCATCGCATATAACTCGGATTCTCTCCGCCCCTCCGCTGCTGGTGTTTCTCTGGATTTCCGCCTGACAACATCACTTGACTGTTCCTGAACCAACACTTTGGCGGTCATTTCATCCTGTCTGCATGGATGAGCCTGCATTTCTGGACACAATTGGTGTACTTTTGCCACTTTGCTTCCTGTGTTCTTCTTTTGTTTATTCAGTCTCTCGGTTTCATCACCGGCTGCCTCGTTCATTTTGTTGATCAACAGTTCATCTGAAATTTTTGAATCGTCCAGGTATGGCCTCATCTGAAATTTAATATGATCACTGATCAGACCGGTGCCAACCGAGCGTAGAAACTTCTTTTGTATGTGCTCTGTACTGAAATACTCGCCACCTTCTTCACACGTGCGTAACAGCTTTTCTTTTAACTCAATGGCTCTGAAAAGGAAGGCTTGTGGTGATTCATTGGCACTTTGAGTGATGTTCAACAATTTGTAGTACAGGTCGGTAGAACTGTCCTCCTTGAAATGTCCCTTTAATATTGTTTTCAGCTGTGACAGAGTGAGATCTCTTTTGATTTCCAGCATATTGCGTAAACTCAATCCTGGGCTGATGGCTTTTATTACTGCTTCAATAATTTCTGCTTCACTGTGGCCTCTTCTCAGCCCTTTGTCAACCTGATGCATCAAATTAGTGAATGACAGTTTATCCTTTTGCCCACTCTCCCCAATCTGACCGCAGACTTTGAAATCCCTCCTCACCGTGACTTCAGGGGCCATGCCAATGAATGCTGGCTGTTCTAGAGGCTGTTTTTTTTCTTTTTCACTCTCTTTTCCCTTTTTTCCCATTTGATCTCTCATATTCGTATTTCCAATCTGCAGTTCAGAGTGATTTTGCTGTGAATCCGCCTCGTTCACTACATCATGCTCAATCTGCGAGATTTCCGTCTCAATTTTATTTCTGCCGCCATTTTCGTCAATTTCGTTCTCTCCCTGCGCCTCCATGAGCGAAAACATTGAATACAAATAGTGCTTCGCTACTTCTTCTTCTTCCGTATCAATCGCGGCATCAATCGACTCTGTAATCTTCCTGATAAGTGCACGCTTAGTAGAGACATTTGCGGTAGGGATTTTGTTACAATCACATACCTCCTTCACTTGGTCGAGCCGCAACAGCCACAGTCTCTCCGTTACACGTTCGGCTAGTGCTTCCAGATCCATCTCGCGCTGACATGCACTCGCTTACTCGGCCGAGAATCTCCGCTCTCCCGCGTGCTCGCGGTGTTCCCTCCGGCTCGCACTTCGTCTCCCACTTCGGCTCGCACTTATTAGAAATCCCAGCGGTGCCTCCAAGTTTGTTGCATGTCGAAATGAATGGATTCCAAGACGTGCATAATTTGATGGGTTCGTTTAATCTTGTTCACTGCTTACATTCACTCAGCATTTATTCACAGTCCACCGAAACTCTGCGCGCGTTCACAACACTACTAAAAACTCTCTTCCTCTGTTTCTAGTTCACGCCCGCACCTCTCTTCCGTGGGCGCCCCCTCTCCTGTAGGATCGCCATAACATGCCTGCTTGAGCATCACTCAATATAAACCAAGCAGAGATTATGCGTCTGCACAAACATTGACTTAAACATATTTCCAGTATTAACCCCATCAAGAATTTAGAATACATATGAACTAAGTGAACAATAAAAATTAAATAAAGACATATAGGGGGGTACTCTCTCTCTCTAAACATTAACAGTAGCATTACAGGGAATGTTATTATGAGCCCCACAAATACTATATACAAATTATTGACATATTAAATTGGCTCTTACAATAGTATCATAAACCATTTATGCTTGTTTACCTTCGTCTGTCCAACTAGCCACTGTTTTTCCTGGGTTTAATCATTCTGTTTTATTTTATTTTTATTTCTTTGGATGTATGTATGTGTGTGCCTCGGAAATCTGCTACCACTGTTCTGTGCGGACCTGGAACTGGTTGGGCCTAGGGTGGAGGCCTGCCAGTGATAGCCTGCTCACTTAAATGTTTTGTCTGTTTGTTTGGCAATAGTCATATCACCTTATTCGGCCTATGGGCATTGTGCAATATCTCGTGTGAGGACAGTGCTTATTTTGAAGTGTTCACTAGTGTGAAGTGTGAAACGCCGTGTGTGTGAGGCCTATTTGGTGTGAAGTGTCTCTTGCAGCGTTGGAGTGTGCGTATGTGAACAGTATTTATTTATTCAACTTTATTCACTGCAGCCTGTGTATTATCAGACTGTATATACTGTAACTCATTTATTATGAGACTTTATTCACTGTGACTATTTTTTATTGTAGATTTTGTTTACTGTTACCTACGGGGAATATTTGCTTGCTCTGATTGCCAACTAATATATTATTGTGTCTAGTGTTTAATAAAGTTACATGTTTGATTACATCAGTCCCATTTCTGTTCCTTCATTGGACATAACCTGCCTAGAAAGTTTGAAGGGGAGCGCTGTTTGGGTTTTCTAGCTTAGGTAGTGCCCCCCTAGGGGTCACATTTATATGTGTTTCTCTTTTTTACAGAACACAGGCAGAGTCTGCCAGAATGAACTCCATTTTGAGTGTATAAAAACTAAACTGTATCTGACAGTTTTTTTATATAGGCTATTTAAAGTCCCCCTGTCAATAATTGGATCCCTTTAAACTCATCTTTGATCACCAAAATGATATAATTAAACGTTTTTTCCTTGAATTTTGTATGCCTTAATAGCTTGAATGTAACTCTACACCCTTGCCTTATTTAGTATACGCCGTTCTAGCTTTTATGAATATGCAAATTAGCCCCGCCCCCACTCACTCCAGCTCAGAGATCCACTCGTTGATGATCACACATTGACGTGATTGGTTACAAGGCAATTTGAGGTCAGACACACCAGCGATTTCAAACCGCGTTTTTGAGACTGTCTTTGGTTCACTGCAGTTTTAAGGAGAAAATACTCAACAAAGGTGTTGACTTATGAATTTGTAAATGGTTTGTCTTAAAGCGTATTAAAAACAACACAGACAGTATAAACAACATTAAAAACTTGATTTTGACCACATGGGGATTGTGAATTGATATCACACATAGAATTCTATCTAATGAAAACTCAACTTATTTAAAACTTGACTAAAGGTGATGATTTTGAAGTATTCAAGTTTTCCTTGAGTTATCTATTTATAATACATTTGATATAAACCACTTTTATTTTCCATCACAAGCATATCAACTATAGTTAGTTAGATATAAGGTTAGTGAATTTAAAGTAATCTTTTCCTTTAATGTATATTTACAAAATTATATATCAGACAAACAATAAATAAATAAAATCAACTGATAATTTTGATTGCAAAAGTTCTTTATTATCATTTTAAGGAAGAATTGTTTTTATTTTTATTTTTTAAAGTTTTTATGTTGATGCAGAGAAAATCATTTAATTCAGAAAGTTTTATGGGATGATACTCAGATAAAACTGCTCCATCTACTCCTGGTCTACTTTCAGCTTGTCATGTTGTTTGAAGGCGCAGATGTAGTTTTTCTTGACTCCACAAGAGTCGTCGTTCCACCTGCCAACCTCTGAAAATGTGAGGGAGAGGTGAAATGTACCTTCATCAATATCACTATAATAAATCCTTTAGCCAAACATGAAGTTTAAATTTAATGAGATTATCCTATAACCCATTATAGAATTCCTCTGTCTTTCCATACTTACCTTTCCAGTTCATCTCAACGCATTCCTCCGTGTTGGTGTACATGTGGTTGGGTTCACCTTGTGTCCAAATTTGATAATTCCAGTAGGACCCATCAATCCAAAAAAATTGACCAGACTGAGAAAGTGAGAAAGAAGTTGAAAAAAAAAGAAAAAAAAAAGAAAGAAAGTAAGTCAGAAGGTGTTTGTTTGGTAGTAAGAAACTAGTGGATGCATGTCAATAAAAAACAGAAAATAACAACTCAATCATTTCTCTTTGCTTTCCCCATTTGTGAACCTTTTACCTTGAAGAATTCAAAGCCTCCGAGCCAGATGCGCAGATTTTTTGGGTTAGATTTTTTCACAAGGCAGAGCAAGTAATCATTTTCCTTTTCTTTGTGCACTGATACCAGATGTGCACCAGGGGCTTTGGACCTACACTCGAACTGAGTATGAAACAAGAGCATTTAATGACTATACACAACATTTTTTCAACACAACGTTTTTTTTTTTTTTTTTTTTTTTTTTTTTATGGTGGAGGTAATAATGTGAAGGATAATAGAAACTAAATATCTTTAGTGTAACAATGCAACAATCTATTTAAAAAAAAAAGTGCTATAACCTACCTCGGCTTGAGTGAAGTTAGCATGGCTGTTGAAGTATTTGACACAGTGGTGGCCCACTTTGAACCAATCAGTGAAGCCATGCACATCACAGGCTTTAGGCATTCTGCACCATGGAGTGACATTAGTATGGTCAACATCAAAACCTAAATGACAGAGTCACACACATGACTATTTTAAGCTATATGGCACTTTAAAAATATAGGTGGATAGTTTTCTTTGTCTGTTTGAAGTGTAATAAGTCTGTTAATATCTGTTAATCTACTAATGCCGTCAATGTTTACTCAAAACAGGTAATATCTATATAAACAATATACACAATATATATTGTGGTCACGTGTTTTGTGTTAACAATATCTGCCTTGTAGTTTATTGTTATTGGGGTACATTAAGGAATGGGGCTAATTACACTCTTAGAAAAAAGGTTCAGTGGGGTTGATTTCTATATAAACACTTAAAGTATAAAATTTGGACATTTCAACATAAATATATTGTTGAATTAAACATTACCTTTCTCCATTGTTAAGAAGCTGCCACTCTCGAAGAGAAGAGTCATCAACAGAACAAATCTTATAGATCCTGATTTCCACTGTGAAAAAAAGCCCATATAAATAATATATAAAAATTTATACAAAGAGTGTTCATTCAAGAAAATGACTTACCATTGCAGTTCTTGCACTTTTGCCCTCTATCTGTGCTCACAGTGACTGTTTCACCTTATTTTATTCCATTCCACTCATTTTCACAACTCCTCCCATTCTCTCAATCTTAACATCTTTTTTTTTTTATTCTTCATCACACAGGAAAGTGTTTTTACACATCTATAGTGCCTGAATTACTAATCAATTTACAGTTGCATTGCTACTAAAGTAACATTAATACTATCTTAATGTTAATCTTGAACAATAATGGTACAGTGAGGAAAATAAGTATTTGAACACCCTGCTATTTTGCAAGTTCATGTCCACTGTGAGAGACATAATCAAAAAAATAAAAAATCCAGAAATCACAATGTATGATTTTTTAACTATTTATTTGTATGATACAGCTGCAAATAAGTATTTGAACACCTGAGAAAATCAATGTTAATATTTGGTACAGTAGCCTTTGTTTGCAATTACAGAGGTCAAACGTTTCCTGTAGTTTTTCACCAGGTTTGCACACACTGCAGGAGGGATTTTGGCCCACTCCTCCACACAGATCTTCTCTAGATCAGTCAGGTTTCTGGGCTGTCGCTGAGAAACACGGAGTTTGAGCTCCCTCCAAAGATTCTCTATTGGGTTTAGGTCTGGAGACTGGCTAGGCCACGCCAGAACCTTGATATGCTTCTTACAGAGCCACTCCTTGGTTATCCTGGCTGTGTGCTTCGGGTCATTGTCATGTTGGAAGACCCAGCCTCGACCCATCTTCAATGCTCTAACTGAGGGAAGGAGGTTGTTCCCCAAAATCTCGCAATACATGGCCCCCGTCATCCTCTCCTTAATACAGTGCAGTCGCCCTGTCCCATGTGCAGAAACACACCCCCAAAGCATGATGCTACTACCCCCATGCTTCACAGTAGGGATGGTGTTCTTGGGATGGTACTCCTCATTCTTCTTCCTCCAAACACGTTTAGTGGAATTATGACCAAAAAGTTCTATTTTGGTCTCATCTGACCACATGACTTTCTCCCATGACTCCTCTGGATCATCCAAATGGTCATTGGCAAACTTAAGACGGGCCTTGACATGTGCTGGTTTAAGCAGGGGAACCTTCCGTGCCATGCATGATTTCAAACCATGACGTCTTAGTGTATTACCAACAGTAACCTTGGAAACGGTGGTCCCAGCTCTTTTCAGGTCATTGACCAGCTCCTCCCGTGTAGTTCTGGGCTGATTTCTCACCTTTCTTAGGATCATTGAGACCCCACGAGGTGAGATCTTGCATGGAGCCCCAGTCCGAGGGAGATTGACAGTCATGTTTAACTTCTTCCATTTTCTAATGATTGCTCCAACAGTGGACCTTTTTTCACCAAGCTGCTTGGCAATTTCCCCGTAGCCCTTTCCAGCCTTGTGGAGGTGTACAATTTTGTCTCTAGTGTCTTTGGACAGCTCTTTGGTCTTGGCCATGTTAGTAGTTGGATTCTTACTGATTGTATGGGGTGGACAGGTGTCTTTATGCAGCTAACGACCTCAAACAGGTGCATATAATTTAGGATAATAAATGGAGTGGAGGTGGACATTTTAAAGGTAGACTAACAGGTCTTTGAGGGTCAGAATTCTAGCTGATAGACAGGTGTTCAAATACTTATTTGCAGCTGTATCATACAAATAAATAGTTAAAAAATCATATATTGTGATTTCTGGATTATTTTTTTTTTTTGATGTCTCTCACAGTGGACATGCACTTACGATGACAATTTCAGACCCCTCCATGATTTCTAAGTGGGAGAACTTGCAAAATAGCAGGGTGTTCAAATACTTATTTTCCTCACTGTACCATTATTGTTCAAGATTAACATTAAGATAGTATTAATGTTACTTTAGTAGCAATGCAACTGTAAATTGATTAGTAATTCAGGCACTATAGATGTGTAAAAACACTTTCCTGTGTGATGAAGAATAAAAAAAAAAAGATGTTAAGATTGAGAGATTGAGATGTTAGATTATGTCTCTCACAGTGGACATGCACCTACGATGACAATTTCAGACCCCTCCATGATTTCCAAGTGGGAGAATTTGCAAAATAGCAGGGTGTTCAAATACTTATTTTCCTCACTGTATGTAGGCTAAAATATAATCATTAATTTAAAACTAGCACAATCAAGAGATACAGAAGTCTGTAAAATAGAGCTCAATACTGTGTTAATGAGGGGATTTTCCATAATTTTCACAGGGTTTTTTGTACCTGTATTTTGAATTACGCATTGTGTTGTGTTTTAGGATTAAAATAAATGTCCGTAATGGATAATTACCAGTACCTGTTACATTTTTCTACAATTTTTTTTTTCTTACAGTGTGCAGAGATCAACAAATAAATTCTAATTTCAGTGGATAACCATAATACAATGAATGAGAAGATAGTTGGGAGGATTGTCCCAATGGACTAAACACGATTACGTGTATTATTATAAGACTTAATAAAGTCTTGCTAAATCATTCCCTCTGCACTCTTTTTATTGTATTCTGGGTCATAATGCACTTTTGACTAATGTTTTTTGCACTAATGGTAAAAAAAGAAAAGATTTCTGTTCATTTCCATGACCCTTCTCCTATTTCGGCATTGTGCTTGCTCGCCAAGTGAAAACTGTTTTTGTAGACAGTTCATTTGTCAGAGAGACGCATCTGATAAACAAGCATCTGAAAGGCTAGTGGTTTACCACACTAGACAATAAAAACGTGAGATCTTGTGGTTACTGACAGAGTCTCCACTTGACACTGCCACCCTAAGTTGCTGCAACACATTCAGAACGGCTTTGTCACTTAATCTGATCATAAAAATGTAATTCATCAAGTTGCATGATAAACTTGCAAGATCTCCTGTAGAAACATTCATTATTTGTAATTACTTAAACTTTAATGTAAACATTTGGGTGTTGCCATCAAATTCACTGCATTAGACATACTCTGACTCAAGACTCTTTTTTTTTTTTTTTACTGTCAAATTTTTTTTCTCAACTTCACCTTTAGCATTTACATTTGTCACTTTGTATTGCTTTTATTTTCACAACCCCTCATGATAAAGTGTTGCTTGATTCTGCAAGAAGCAATAGTTCTTCTCATTTCATTAATCAGGCCAAAAAAAATAATTTTGATTGCAAAAAATATCATGTTTGAATTTGAAGAATTGTTTCTATATTTGAAAATGTGAGGGACAGTGAAATTAATGGATTTTTGTAACTTCTGCATGTTATAAACATAAATAAAATAAAATGAAATGCATGTTAACTGAAGAAAGTTTTGGCACATCCAACTGTTGATTTCATCAATGCATTGGCACAGGGAGTCAATGGTGCTGTAATCGTTAGGCGATAGGGATAAGTAGAGCTGTGTGTCGTCTGCATAGCTGTGGTAAGCAATTTGGTTCTTTCTCATTATTTGGCTCATTGGGAGCATATACAGGTTGAACAGGGGTGGCGCAAGAATCGAGCCTTGAGGGACTCCGCATGTCATGGATGTCCACTCAGACTTATGGTCTCCTATACTCACATAATAACCTCTCCCATCTAAGTATGACCTGAACCATTTTAGGACTATCCCAGAAAGCCCCACCCAGTTTTCCAGCCTGTCAAGAAGTATGTTATGATCGACAGTGTCAAATGCAGCACTGAGGTCAAGTAGTACCAGCACTGATAATTTGCCTGAATCAGTATTTAAGCAAATATCGTTTATTATCTTTATGAGCGCTGTCTCTGTGGTGCGGTCGGAAACCAGATTGAAAATTATCAAAGTATCCATTCGAGCTTAAGAATTTGTTCAGCTGATTGAAGACAACTTTTTCAATGATCTTGCCTATGAAAGGAAGATTTGAGATCGTCTATAGTTGCTTAATATGGTCTCATCCAGATTGCTCTTTTTCAGGAGGGGCTTGACAACTGCAGTTTTCAGGGAGTTTGGAAAACTCCCATAGAGAAGTGAGGCATTTACCACTTCTAGAAGATCTGCTTCTAAACTGTTTAACACACTTTTGAAAAAAGATGTGGGAAGTGTGTCAAGGGCGCATGTTGATGTTTTAAGCTGTACGGTTTCAATTTTGCCATCAATTTCTTTGAAATCAGACATAGTAACTACTTTCTCAGGTGGTCTGATCTGTCTGACCCCAGCGCAACTCAAGAATGTGCTGATCACCTTTCTGATATTATTGATTTTCTCAGAGAAGAAAGAAGCAAACTCACTGCACTTGCTGTCTGAGAGCATTTCACTGGGAATCTGGCTTGGGGGGTTTGTCAGTCTCTACAGTAGCAAAAAGAGTGTGTGTGGTGTTTAAATTGCAGTTTATAATATTTGAGAAGAAAGTCTGTCTAGCTTTGCCTAGTTCCATATTGAAAGCATGAAGGCTGTCTTTGTAGATGTTATAATGGACAACAAGTTTTGTCTTCCGCCACATTAGAAATAAGTGTGAACATTTTTGAGTCGTTGTCTGGAAACGATAACAACTGTGTTGCAGTTGTGATTAACTTTTGCCACTTGTGTTTAGCATTTTGAAACCTAAGTGCATCACAGTGCAAAATGTGTTTTAGTGAGTGAGAATGCGTTAAGAGTTTTGCAAAAAGAGTGCATGAGATTTGCAAATTGCGTCTTGAACTTGTTTAATGTTTTACAGAAAGAGTGATTTATTCGACAAATTGGTTTAGGCTATTAAGAATTTGGTTCAGAGAATGGGCATTAGTGTTTCAGCAATTCGGAAAAACTGGATGCATTGTGAACATTTGTAGCCCAAACAACCTGCGCTTCTGGCTCTGAGGCTGACTTATAAGGTAAAACAGACAGAAGTATGAAGAGGTTCCTTCTGATTATCAAATTTGGGCAACTGGTGAACCCAACCACATCTTCAATAAGGAGGAATTTGTGGAGATGAACTGGAAATGTAAGGACAGAGGGAACTTGTGAAAAAAAACCCAGAATGGTTTAGGATTACACTGAGTTTTAACTGAATGTTTAGCTAAAGCTGTGAGCTAGTAAACAAGCTCTCGGCTCTTCCTGGAAGTCAAGGGAGTATCTAAGGACAATACTTTCAAGTATGAGGATATGAGTGTCACGGCTCGACCAGATCTCTACAGACTCCACACACTCGTTCACTCTCCCCTGATTACTAATCACCACACCTGTACCTCATCACCTGTTCACTATATACATTCACTTGCACCACTCTTCATTGTCTGATCTCGTCTTTCCATGGACACACAGACTCTACCTAGAGCCTACCTATTCCACTTATCTGCCATCATCATCATCATCATCATCATCATCATCATCATCATCATCATCATCTGATCCTGTTCCACGAACCTGCTATCATCGTCAGTGACTCTCATCCACGTCTGCCATCAGCCTCGTTCCATTCTCTACCTGTGAAGCATAATACTGTTATTCATCAGCTAAGTTCCATTCAACTATCTTCATTGTGTTCAACTCACCATTTACATCTGCTGGTTTCCGTGCTTCTGTTTATAATAAACTTCAGTTACATTATACTCACCTGTCTGCTTCATCACTCTCCGTGACAATGAGATGGTTAATTCAGACAGAATCTCCTCAGAAAAAAGGACAAATTTAAGTGTTAACAATCATTTAAACAAAGACAAAACTGAAGTCCTTGCGTTTGGAAACAAAGATGAAGTTCACAAGGTGAACGCATACCTTCACTCTAGGGGTCAAACAACTAAACATCAAGTCAGGAATCTTGGTGTGACACTAGAGTCAGACCTTAGTTTCAGTAGTCATGTCAAAGCAATAACTAAATTAGCATACTTTCATCTGAAAAATATTGCAAGAATTAGATGCTTTGTTTCCAGACAAGACTTAGAGAAACTTGTGCATGCTTTCATCACCAGCAGGGTGGATTATTGTAATGGACTCCTCACTGGCCTTCCCAAAAAGACCATAAGACAGTTGCAGCTCATACAGAACGCTGCCGCTAGGATTCTGAGCAGAACCAGGAAATATGAACATATCACACCAGTCCTCAGGTCTTTACACTGGCTCCCAGTTACATTTAGGATTGATTTTAAAGTATTATTACTGGTATAAAAATCAGGGTCATAAAAGGTCAGATGTGCTCCTACAGTGGTCACATTCAAATCCAGACTCAAAACACTTCTGTTTAGCTGTGCATTTACTGAATGAGCACTGTGCCGCTGTTCGTCCAACTGTTTGTACTGTACTGTATTTTTTTTTTAACTGTTTTAATTATTCTTATTTCTTTTTATTATTTTAATTTCTTCTATGTAAAGCACTTTGAATTGCCATTGTGTATGAAATGTGCTATATAAATAAACTTGCCTTGCCTTGCCTAATGATGTGACCAAACCAACTGTACCAATTCAGGGTCAGCCGTCAACATGCGTCAGTTCAGGGTGCCAAAATGTTGCACTGACTGGATGTTGATACCAACAATGGATGGAAACAAGAGGGAGAGGAGGAAGAGTATGTGTAAGAAAGGGTGTACAAGGAGGAAGAGAGCAATGTGTGGAGAGTGTTGTCAAGGCTGGATCTGGCCCTCTGGGTTTTTCCCTTTGCCTTACCTCTATATATAAGATATATTGGATACATACATTGGGTTACCTATTAGGGACACCATTATGCTGCAAGAAGATTTAGCACATCTAATTTCTCATTCAATATTACCTGCTAGAAATAGTGTTCACTATCAACTCTGTCTTGTGTATGCCCATTTTTAGATGCCTAATGTATGATAATGTATTCATGCAAAGCTAAATATAAAACAGAAAGTAACATTCTTGGTTCATGTTGTATACTTGGACACACAGGATGGTAAAAAAATAAAAATAAATCAGAAATGTCTTAGTTGGCCATTGAAAAGCCTGCTATGAAGTAAGAGTACTTTGGCCTATGTGGGCATTACGGGTGCGTCATACTGTGATGACAGTGCACTCAAAAATCCACCCTTACTCAAAAAGGACATAAACTCAAACAAAAACCTGATGACGCCCAAAAACCACCAGTTGATGCTTTCACACTTTCATTTACGGACCTTCGTCGAGGTTGATTACTTTTTTTATGTAAATGAAAATAAAAGGTGTGAGTTTATTTGACATAAAAAGTAGTAAGACAACATTGTAACAACTTCTTTTTCAAGGATAACACAATAAAGTTGCATTAACTTATTTCCATTGTGGTCCTTGATTTTCTTTTAACAAGACATTTTCATGACAAACCATACACACAGACACACACACACAGACACACACAAAATATCACAACAAATACACACACACACATATATATATATCTCCATATCTATTAAGCCATCCCATCTAAAACTAATCTCTTATACTAAAACCAACATTGTCCAATGGCAACTTATTCCTGTATATTATACCTAGATTCACATCAACACTTTGTCTAGAATAATGTCCATGTCTTACATTAACCTGAGAGAAATATGAGTTAAAATACACTGGTGCCCAATTATTAATTATTTTATGAACCATTTTTAGTTTAGACCGTCTTTCAATAGGTAACCATCCAAGCTGCTGAAAGTGTCCATTATCCACATGAGTAAAAGAATGATATCCTAAAACTAATCTCAATAATTTTGGTTTTTGACTTTATGTTATGTTAACAATGGCTTCATACTGTTGTACCTTGGTGAATAATGATAGAAATGCAATAATGTACATTGAAATTGTTTCATGGATTATTTGGATTTTTCCAGGCTAGTAATCTATACACAAGCCAATAGAGACAGAGCGCAACGCGTCATAATCTGAAGACCACGCCCACCAAGGGGGAAAACAAAGCAACTGTCTCCATTGACTTTGCATTGCGAGAGGCTGCCTCCTTGTCATTTCTTGCTTCTAAGAAAAGACAGAATAATGCCTAAAAGCTGCTATGTGACAAGGTGTACAGCAAACAAGCTAAGAAACCCAGAAATAAGTTTTCATAAGCTGTCGACCCCAAAAAACGAGCGTTTGAGGACATAAAAGTGGATACAGGCTGGAACGAATGGGTCAAAATAATAATAATAATAATAATAATGGGTCAATTGTGGGATCTGACACTCAGTATGCACTAAAAATACACCACGTGTGCAGTAAGTTAAACATTTGGTCACTGGTGAGCCAAATATCCAAATGTCAGTTTTATATATTATATTTCTGTAAGATAAACTATCCTGTGTTGCCGATTACGGTCTCCTCCAGCGGACGTACGTTAGTTCTCAGAGTAATGAGACACGTGACGCTCTGTCTCAACTGCCTGTATCCACTTTTAATTTATGTCCTAAACACTCGTTTTTTGGGGTCGAGAGCTAATAAAAACTTATTTCTGGTTTTTTTAGCTTCTTTGCTGTACACCTTGTC
Organism: Leuciscus leuciscus; assembly: GCF_965113295.1. Taxonomy (NCBI): domain Eukaryota; kingdom Metazoa; phylum Chordata; class Actinopteri; order Cypriniformes; family Leuciscidae; genus Leuciscus; species Leuciscus leuciscus. The sequence continues at coordinate 40,808,325 of NC_138727.1, read as the reverse complement.
ACACAGCAGTTTTTAGGCATTTTTCTGTCTTTTGTTAGAAGCAAGAAATGACAAGGAGGCAGCCTCTCGCAATGCAAAGTCAATGGAGACAGTTGCTTTGTTTTCCCCCTGGGTGTGGGCGTGGCCTAAATACGCTCTGTCTCTAAAAATACTATTTTATAATATTATAAATATCATATATTTTACATTATACATTATAATATCAAATATGATATATTACTTTACTAAATTGTATTGAACTTGTAAAATATAAGGATTGTTACATTATTGCGTTGGTTGACATTTTTCCAAATCTATTCATTTCAAACATTTCCGTTGTGCATCCCAGTAGGCTATCTCATGCAGAAACATAAATAAACATTAAGCGATTGTTTATTTGTTATCAGATCATCATCTAAACGTCCTTATTTCCATCATTATTTAGCTTCTCATTGGGTTTTAGAGGTAAAATGTTGCGTGCATGTGCTCTTGGCTTGTGCGCTGTTACTGTAGCAGTTCTAATTCATTGGCTGAATCACATGGCAATGACTAGAGCTGGAGTAATGAGCGGCCACGAGCTCAAAGATCCGCTGTTTAGCCTACATCGCAGAGCCTCACAATACAACCGACCATGAGATCGAATTGTGGATAATTAATTTTCCCAACATCGATCGCCTTGGATTTATCGATCCTTGTCTCTCATACGGTAAGATATCGGCCGTTTTAATGCGCATTTGAATTGAACTAATGTGTAAAACAGAGCTCCTCATTGAAACCATGAAGTGTAAATACCGCCTATTATTTAAACATATTCAAAGGAAAATGAATCGCGTTTGTTTAGTTCACTGTGATGATGTCCCATTTCTGTCGTCGGGTTTTGTTTATGTTGTTACGCCATATGCTGCAGTAACGGGACACTGCCACCAGACTGCAATACGCCTGCTTTTCGACAGACTCGAATAATTCCAATAATTCTCACAAAACCACACCATATTTGGATTAAATGTGTAAAATGGTCACTACAAATACTTATACCACTGCTTACACTGTCCTAGAAAACAATTAAGGGGTCTCTTTTTACAGCTTTACTTGTCTGGTAAAAGCGAGGAAATGCCTGTAATACCGTTGTGTAACGTTACTTGTTTATAAAGCGCGTGTAACTGTTTAAATAAATGATCATTCAATGCTAACCAAATCTTTATGAGCATTCATATTTCCATAGCATTTAGTATAGTTTTATATTTTAATTGCTGAAACAATCAAAAGACTATCAATACGATCCATTTAATTCTGCTATTTCTCTTATAATGTGTAATAAAGCACAAGTTACTGATCACAGGGGCCTCATCTCAGATGAGTTTCAGATGACTCTAATTGAGGTTCTGTTTCTCTTTCATGAGGGTAATCATCACATGGGTACGGGTGAATCCCCTATGAAATCTCAATTAGATTACCATCTAACCACTGTCACATGCAAAGCTTCAGTGTACAATCCTTTTTTTGGATCAAAATTATGAAAAGCACAAGCTACCCTATTAAATAAGTAGCTACTATGCCCAATAATGGCCTTTATTTTCATTGTCACACTGTATATAAGCACACTCATCATTTGTTCTTAAATGTGCAAGATATGGAAATGCTTATCTCTCAGTTACTTACATTTTTGTACTGTTAACATTGTATTGTTTATTGTTGAGATTTGTATGCATTATTTCAGGCTACCATGGGAAGCCTCTTCCGAAGTGAAGAGATGTGTCTGGTCCAGCTTTTCCTCCAGGCTGGTTCGGCTTACAACTGCGTCAGTGAGCTTGGGGAGTTGGGCTTAGTCGAATTCAGAGATGTGAGTTTAATGGATACATTATAGCATTCAAAAGTTTGAGGTCAGTAAGATATCTTTTTAATTAATACTTGTAATCAGCTAGGATGCGTTAAATTGATCAAAAGTAAATTTACATTGTTACAAAAGATTTCTATTTGAAATAAATGCTGTTCTTTTTAACTTTATTTTCATCAAAGAATCCTGAAAAAAAGTTCAAGTTTTCCACAAAAATATTAAGCAGTACAAATGTTTTCAACTTTGTGATATAATTTCACAATATTACAATAAACTCTTTATCCCTCTTGTTCTGTCTCTCTTTAACCCAATTTTCTCAGTTGAACCCAAATATGAATGCCTTCCAGAGGAAGTTTGTTTCCGAAGTGAGAAGATGCGAGGAGCTGGAGAAAACTTTCAGTACGTAACCAGTAAATATTTACCTTTCAGTGACCAGCTACCCTTACAGCAAGTATTATATAGTTATTTCAGTCACTTTTTTTTTTTAAGGCACTCTCATTATCTATCAAAGAGTTGTAGCATAATCTTTGTAGCCTGATTGTGCTCATTCTCAACACGTTTCCCCTACCCTTATTCCTTAGAATATCTGGAGCAAGAGATCAGTCGTTCTCTCTATCCTCCTCTGAAAGGGCTTCTACCCACGGTCACGCCAATCCCATCAGCCCCACAGCCAAGAGAGCTGCTCTCCATTGAGGAGGAGAGCGAGAGACTTGCCAGAGAACTCAAAGAGGTGAGAGAAGGAAAGAGAAATAGGCTTAGAACTCATGAATATCTTGTGTTCCATGATAAACATTTAGTGCAAGTGGTGATCTTGACCCAGTTTGCATTTAGGTGTCAAGGAACAGGGATAGTCTACATAACCAGCTGATCCAGCTCAGCCAGTACAGAGGGGTCCTGAAGCAGAGCATATTACTACCAACCTCACTGGTATAAAAAAATCCAGCTTTTAGCATGCTTACCTCCAAGAGATCTCTCTCAGATATTCACCAAACCCTCTCATCATAATGTCTTTAAAGGTTCCACCTCAAACTCTTGAGACCACAGCGCTATTGGACAGCAGACAAGATATGCGCTTGAGGTGAGGACAATATCCATCTAAAGGTGCAGTCACATTTACTGTTGCTCTGTATCATTTCTTGAGCGAAATCCAGTCATTTCAATAGGAATCCGCATGTTTAGGAATTTCACGCAAGGGTGATTAATTTCCCCATGCAGATTTCACTCACGTTTAAGTTGGTCTCGTGAACTCAAAGCTGTTTGGTTTAAAAGTGAGCTGTGCTTTATACATCTCTACACTATTGACTGAAGACACTGGACCATTTTTTGGGAATATCACTAATGTGACCACATCTTAACATATAGAGGGCAGCTATCATTATTATAGTGATGCCTGCCTTAGCAATCTAGTCAGAGATGAAAATGTAAAATGTTAAGGCAGTGTTTCCCAATATTCTTGGAGGCACACTAACATTTTGGATGTCTCCCTAATCTGACTAATATATTTCTGGTCTTGGAGTCTGTACCAATGAGCTGATGAGTTGAATCAGGTGTGTTTGATTAGGAAGAGTTCGAAAATGTGGAGTGTTGGTGTGCCTCCAGGAACAAGGTTGGGAAACACTGTGTTAAGGCGCGGTCTTATTAGCAAAATTTTGCACACAAAAAAGGTCCACTGTCTATTGTAAATATCCTAGAGATTTATGAAGCACTGCTCGTACAGAAGTCACTTTCAAACAAGTAGCTTTCTGTTGGTCAGCACGGCAAAGTTGGGTGACCAACTTAAACATGAGTGAAATCTGTGTGGGGACCTTTTTCGTCCTCACAAGAAACACCCAAATACATGGATTGCTACTAGAATTACTGCATTTATCCCAGTGGAATTTTATCAAATGACAGTAGATGTGACTGGAGTAAAGTGACATGGCATTAGTGAAATTATGTGGGCAAAAAAGGTCCATTGTCCATTGTCAGTAACGTATGAAGCACAGCTCACACAGAAGTTGCTTTCAAAACAAGTAGCTTTCTGCTGGTCAGTGCGGCAAATTTGCGTGAACATGAACGAAATCTGCACAGGGAAATCTAGTGTATTCAAATTAAAATGACTAGAATTTGCCTGCAAAACTTCACAGACCAACGTTAATGTGAGCGCATCTTTTGGGAATAAGTTGTAATATTCCACATTTCAAATGTGAACACATATGTAACAAGACATTAAAGTAATAAAGTTATTCACATTTTTCCTACAAAGCTTTGTCGCTGGTGTGGTTCATCCATGGAAGGTTCCGTCGTTTGAGAGACTGCTATGGCGGGCCTGTCGTGGTTATATCATTGTAGACTTCTGGGAGATGGAGGAGAGGCTGGAAGTGCCAGATACTGTAAGAGAGTGTTACATTAAAATAAAACAGATAACTCATTTTGATGAAAATGTCAATTGGCCATAAACATGATATGTTTTTCCTGCTCACAGGGAGAGATGGTTCAGTGGACTGTCTTTGTGATCTCTTTTTGGGGAGAGCAGATTGGACAGAAAGTAAAGAAGATCTGTGATTGGTACATTCATAGCTTATATCAATTTAATTATAGCTTACTATAGCACACTTTCATGATATCACATTATTCTTATTTCAGTAACCCCCATCCCCATCTTTTCCATTTATACATGAGTAATAAATATTCTGGATCTCTCTATTCATAGTTTCCACACTCACACCTTTGTGTATCCAGAGGACTTGGAGGAGAGAGAAGGAATACTTCAGGGGCTGGAAAGCAGGATAGTAGATATCAAAACGGTGACTGAAATGTTCCTTTTATCCTTTTATTTTGTATAATTACATTCTTTTTGAAATAAGAGAATACAGTGTAAAGTATTTAGAATGTTCATACTTAAAATGTATGAACTTCATTACATTAAATAACAAAATATCAAGTGGTACTAATTTGAAAGAAAATGGTACAAGCATTAGGGTTAGGGTTAGGGTTAGGGCTATTTTTCTTGATAGAAAAAATTATTATACACTACCATTTAAATGTTTGGGGTGAGTAAGATTTTAAAAAAGGAAAGAAAGTAATACTTTTATTTTTCATAGATGCATTTAATTTATCCATTATTACAAAAAAAGTATATATTTCAAATAAATGCTGTTCTTTTGTACTTTCGATTAAGAATTCTGAAAAAATGTATCATGGTTTCCATAAAAATATTAAGCAGCACAGCTGTGTGTCCAACATTGCTAATGATAAGAAATGTTTCTTGAGCAGCAAATCAGCATATATGAATGATTTCTGAAAGATCATGTGACACTAAAGAGTTGAATAATGGCTGCTGAAAATTAAGCTTTGCATCACAGGAATAAATAGTATTTAAAAATGTATTAAAATAGAAAACAGTTTTCAATTATTGTAATATTATTTCACAATATTACTGTATTTTTTATCAAATAAATACAGCCTTATAAGAGACTTACACAAACATTAAAAAAACTGACGAATCGAGCACCGTACGTTCTTAAAAAAAGTAAAGAAATAATGGTTACACTTTAGTTTAGGGTCCAATTCTAACTATTAACTAGTTGCTTATTAGCATCCATATTACTAGGATATTGGCTCTTTATTAAGTGTTATAAAGCACATATTAATGCCTTATTCTGCATGACCATATTCTACATCGCTTGATCCTACCAAATATCTAAACTTAACAACTACCTTACTAACTATTAATAAGCATTATATAGGAGTTTATTGAGGCAAAAGTTGAGAAAATAGTGAGAAATGGACCCTAATCTAAAGTGTGACCGAAATAATAATAAAATGTTATTAAAATAGTTTCAGGTCCACTCTCTAACTTCACCTTTGTCTGTCTGCAGGTGCTGTCTCAGACGGAGCAGTATATGCAGCAGCTGCTGTCTCGCTGCGTGTGTCAGATGCCACAGTGGAAGATACGAGTGCAGAAGTGTAAAGCTGTGCAGACGGTCCTTAACCTCTGCAGCCCTTCAGTCACGGACAAGTGTCTCATCGCAGAAGCCTGGTGCCCTGTGGCCAAACTGCTTCTGCTCCAGAGCGCTCTGATAGAAGGAACGGTGAGAAATGTAGTAAATTGTTTCACATGAAATACATTACACAGATGTCAAATGTTGATTTTTAGGTATTAAAGAAGTATTGTGGTGCACACAGTTGTCATACTTTTTTAGATGGCTAAGTAATATAATAGTGGACCGAAGGTCGCTCATTCAAAGCAGTGAATCTCACAATAGCGTATTGTCTTTTTTATTTCTTAGAGAAAAAGCGGTAGCAGTGTAGACTCCTTCTACAATCGTTTACCTGCACCCACATCTCCTCCAACACTCTTTAACACCAACGCATTCACGTCCAGCTTCCAGAACATTGTGGATGCTTATGGTGTGGCCAGTTACAGAGAGGTTAATCCAGGTAACACACGCACACCGTCACATGGACATTGTTACCTAAAGTTACCTAAAGTATTATTGTTGTTGGTAGAAAGGTCCATCTGAGAGAGGTTGTTGCTTGAGATAAACAACCTGTAAAAATACATAAACTTCTCACGGTTAATGTCGTGTGTGTGTGTGTGTTCCCTTCTCAGCTGTGTACACCATCATTACTTTTCCCTTCCTGTTTGCGGTGATGTTTGGAGATGTTGGTCATGGTTTACTCATGACAATGGCTGCCCTGTGGATGGTTCTGGAGGAGAGAGACCCTAAGATGAGGAATAGCACTAATGAGGTTTCTTTCATTTTACAGTACATATCATAATCTTTACAGCTGCCATCGAGACTGAAAAGGGCATTTAAATACTATATGAATCTCTTTATTTCAAAGAACTTTCTAGGTTCAATACAAATATCAACACAAGTTACTTTTCTTCAGCTTTGAGATTTTACACTACTGTTCAAAAGTTAGTAATCTTGTGCTCAAACTACAGTAAAAACAGTAATATTCTGAAATATTATTACAATTTAAGATAATGTTCACAAATCATTCTAATACGTAGATTTGGTGCTTATGAAACTTCTCTTGTTATCATTATTACAGTTGTGCTTTTTGTTGTTGTTGATGAATAGAAATTTCAAAAGAAGAGCATTAAATTAAACATAAAAAAAATGTTTTGTAACATTATAAATGTCTTTACTGTCACTTTTAATCATTTTAATGCATCTTTGCTGTACAAAAGTCTTAAATTTAAACAAAATAATTCTTAAATTTAAACAGTAGTGTATCTGTATGCCTTATTTTTCTTCTTCATTTTCTGTAATGTACTTTAGGTTTGTACAGAACTAGTTTGTTATTTTTTTCTGTGCGTCTCTTTTAGATTTGGCGTATGATGTTTGGTGGGAGGTATCTGATCCTTCTGATGGGGTTGTTCTCCATCTATACTGGTGCTGTTTATAATGAGTGCTTCAGTAAGGGACTCAGTCCTCTTTCCTCTGGCTGGCACCTCAAACCCATGATTCAGCACTATAACTGGAGGTACACACACACTATTACATCCTAGGCAAAGGTTAAATATAAGGTAGATTTTAACTAAAAGATTTAACTGTCCCTTTAAATGCAAATGAGCTGCTGCTCCCCGGCTCTGTTCAGAAGAGGGCCGATCCTTTACACGAGCTTCGGATACAATAACAAAACACGCGAATCTCACTCATCCAAATCTCAGAAATAATCAGTATTCAGTATCAGCGAACTCATTGGCTACTGATACAGCAGGAACCAATCAGCTGTGCCCTATAGAGAGTGATGTGATTGCAAGCAGATTGAGTTAAGGACCTATCAGCCTGCGCCATCTAGAGTTTCATGACAGAACTTGGTATGGATTTTAAATTTCACAGGAGGGTGAAAGATTACCCCACACAGATTTCGCAAACAGTTCAAGTTAGACACAGATTCGCCACGTTAACAAACAGAAAGCTGATTGGTTTGAAAAACTTCTGTGTGAGCTGTGCTGTACAGCTCTACACATTTGACAGTAGACTATGAACCTTTTTGTCCGTGAACTTTGCACTTTGACTCTGTGAACCTGATCAATTATCCATCATTTCAGCTTGCGTATGTGCTCTCATTTTACACTCACTTTTGTCTTCTTTCTTCTGGGCTGGTTCAGTGATGAAACTCTGAGGAGCAACCAGTACCTCACTTTGGATCCAAACGTAACTGGAGTATTCCAGGGACCATATCCGTTCGGCATTGACCCGGTAATCAGGCCTTTAATCAAATCCCGCTTGTGTCTAGCTTACTGTGAGGTTTGGGTTTGACTGGATCTCGTTTCCTGGTTCTTAGATCTGGAGCCTTGCCAGTAACCACCTCACCTTCCTCAACTCCTATAAGATGAAGATGTCCGTCATCATCGGGGTCATCCATATGACTTTTGGAATCTGCTTATCCTTCTTCAACTACATGTGAGTCATAAAGTATGATTAATTTTGGTCTACCATTACTTGCTTTATACTTCTGATCTATTCTGGTTTTATGTGGATTCCTTTATGTTTTCTTATCCTTTTAATGTGACACTTTCTCCTCAGGTACACAGGGGATGTGAGCAGCATGTTTCTGGTGTTGATTCCAGAGCTAGTGTTCATGCTGTGTCTTTTTGGGTACCTTGTCTTCATGGTGGTGTTTAAATGGATTGCGTTTGGACCTCAGGATTCAGACCGCGCTCCCAGCATCCTGATCCACTTCATTGACATGTTCGTGTTTGGTGAGAACCCAGACAACCCACCACTTTATCCAGGACAGGTGAGAGATTCATTCAGTATACATTGATTCTTGTAACATACTACTATCGTACTACAGTTTTACTGCTGTGACAAATACATACACATCCTGTCCCTCTCTTTAGGTGACAGTGCAGAGAGTATTATTGTGTTTGGCGCTGCTAGCAGTTCCGGTGCTGTTACTTGGAAAACCGCTTTACCTGTACTTCAAGCACAGGAATAACAGGAGAACGGTAAGCAGAGGTGGAATTAGGCTGTTCTGGCATCTATGATGTAAGAAAATTTTTATTTGAAAGAATTTAATACTTTGGCTTTACATAGTAACTTATTTGACAGGTAACTTTGTTGACAACTTCACCATTTTGACTCTTTATTTTAATGCCAGGCTTTGTCTGACCAACCACGCTCTTTTCTTGATCAGGTTAACCTCAAATTTGAATATATATTTGAATTGAAATTAAAAAAAATATAGCAAACTATAATAACATACCACACAATGTAACAGAATTGACGGTCCATTAATATACTCTTTGGCAAATGGTTATTGTAGATATAATACTGAAAAAATGTAAAGGGGTTTTACAATGTTGTGTTCAAAATGTCCACCTAAAAATGTCCACCTGGTGTTGTGGTAAACCATTTTTAGTGGCAGGGGGTTACAGACACTGCAAAAACTATAATCAAGGCAAATTCAAACAAACTGAAACATAGGGTGCAAACATTTTGTGTGAGATTATGCTTTCCTTTAATGGATAAAATATGATTTTTGTAAAGAAAATTGTTATTATCAGTGGATGTGAAATGTACCCTAAACTGTATCATATTAGAATGTCTGAAGAATCATGTGACTCTGAAGGATCATGTGGGAATTAGTAGCTGCTGAAAATTCATGAATAAATTACCTTTTAAAATATATTTATAGATAACATTTATCATAAATTGTAATAATATTTTAATGTATTTTTGGAAAAAAAATTGATCAAATGCAGCCTGAGTGAGCATAAGAGACTTCTTAAAAAAAAAAAAAATCTTACCAATTCCGAACTTTTAACGGTAGTGTAAAAAAGAAAAGAAAAAATCAGGTTGGTCTAGCCTCTAGCTGATGCATGAGCATATTCTGGAGCAAAAAAGACCAGGTGATGTACTTACTAATGAGGCATGTGGCTCTTTCAGCTGAAGTGTGAGTGTTCTTGCAGTTTCTCCCATACCGTGTCTGATGAAAGGTCTTGACCCTGTTTTTCAGTTACAGGAGGAGCAGCACCCCCTAGTCACAGACACCAGCTCTATAAACGCTCAACTGGGAGACCTAGAGGGAGGAGGGGGAACAGAGGAACAGGTCAGAAAAAGAAACTATCATAACACCATTCCTCAAATGAAGCTAAACATTAGAAGTGTCAAAGAACTGATAAGAATGTAAATGTGTGCCTTGAAATGCAACGCAAGTCGCTTTGGATAAAAGCGTCTGCCAAATAAATATATGTAAATGTAAAGAGAGAGGTGAAAGAGTAACATTCCGGTAGATTCAGAGTTGAAAGCATTCATTTTCCATTCCTCCATAGCAGAACTACTGAAATACTGTATGCTTTTTTAACTTTACAGGAGTTTGATTGGACAGAGGTTTTTATGCACCAGGCCATCCACACCATAGAGTACTGCCTGGGCTGCATCTCCAACACTGCATCGTACCTTCGACTTTGGGCCCTCAGCCTCGCGCATGCACGTATGCAAATTCTCACAAGCATCATTACGTATTACATGTTCACTTATAGGTGAAATTGTTGTGCTTAGTTAGTTCTGTATTTGTGTGTGTTAGAGCTGTCGGAGGTTCTCTGGGTGATGGTGATGAGAATTTCACTCTCGTGGCAAGGCTATGTGGGATCAGTGGTGCTGTCAATCATCTTCTCCATCTTCGCCATGCTCACTGTCTCCATCTTGCTCGTCATGGAGGGGCTGTCAGCCTTCCTGCACGCCCTGCGTCTGCACTGGTGAGAAAATCACTCACAAATAAACGTAATATTGTAGTGGTTCTCAACCAGGGGGTCGGGACCCACTAGGGTCTTAAAATTATTTGAATTTAGTTCAAATAGTAAAAAAAAAAAAAAAAAAAAAAAACAGCATCAAACTGACATTATATTTTGAGTTCATTTATTTGAATTACAACAGAAGGACCAGAGGTACATAACATATCAGCTTAGATGGGATGGCCTTTGAAAATTGTCTTGGAGAGACAATATTCTCTTGTCACTCTTGTCAATATTCACTCTGTGTAAATGTCCTGAAGAGAAGAGAGTTTGGTTGATGCGATGATGCGTTGGGCCGATCTCACTACTCTCTGCAGGGCTTTATGATTGAGGGCAGTGCAGTTCTCAAATCAGACTGTGGTGCAAGATAAACACTTAGTGCAGATAAACACTTAATTTCCCAGAAAGCCGTTGGTTGAGTTTCAGTGAAGAATAGTATTTAATGGAATAGATACTAATATCTAAAAAATAAGTACTAGTAGCATGAAAATAGATACTAATACGTATTAAGAATTAAATTTTAAGACGGCTTGCCATAGGTGTAGTGTTGTGTGTGGTAGAGGATGTGACACAGTGATTGACAAGAAGGGCACAGGGTCTGGGGTCTCTCTAATTAAATGAACGTTACTGGTTAATAGCAACCCACCCCGACCTCCATTTAATAGTTGTTAATCAAGTCAAGTCACCTTCATTTATGAAGCGCTTTTAACAGTAGGCTATGGATTGTTTCAAAGCAGCTTAACAGTGATAATTGAAATTACAGTAACAGATTGTTCATGCTTTACTACAGCTCTAGGATAAAGTTATTGTCCAGCTAAAGTTAGTTTTGATTGATTGATTGATTCACTTTCATTGAGAAGATCAATAGTTATTAACTTAGGGACCGCGCTAACACCACACCGTTCTAACAGAAAACCCTAAACGCGCTACGGCCGCCCATCCGCACAAAACTGTGCCTGGTGTCTCGAGAACGCACTCCCTGAAATAGTTTCGAAGGTCCAAACGATTATCCGTTATCTCTGCGCAAACCTCAAAAACAAACCCGCGAAAAAGCAGACGGCGCGCACATGCGCATCACGTGTTCAGTCCATAGGTATGCGCGTGCAACCCGGTATCACGACAAGACGTGAAATAATCACGTTGGTCCACTTTGGAAAACGTGTAGATGTCACAGTTTAACACCTTCAGACGTGAATCTTACACGTTTGCGTTTGAGCCACTAATCCTACCCCTAAACCTAACCATAGGGTTTCTGCGGGTCAAATTTAAGACCTTTTTAAGACATTTTAAGAGCATAAAGATTGAAATTTAAGACCTACACGACACATCCAAGTTAGATAGATAGTTACCTCGGGATCATTAGAGTATCTATCTATCTATCTTTCTATCTATCTAGGATTATCTGATGTGTGTGTGTGTGTGTGTGAGAGAGGGAGCGGTAGATAATTTTTTAATAGAAAATTGTACTTTTGCATATTATACTGTAAAAACACAATTATTGTTGATTTTAGTTGATCATAGTTGATCATAACTAGAGAGGAAATGATGAGATGATTAAAGTGACCAAAATTATCACGGTTATCACAGAATCCTGTTCAAAAAGTACTAATACTACAGAATGAAGTCAATTCAACAAGTTTTATGTCGAAAAACAGCAAATAAAAAATGTATTAGCATCAATATGCACTTTTTGTTTACGTAAACATTAAAATACCATTAAAAATAATGGCCAGATTTTAAAAGAGTGTCTTACAACATGTTATCTACTAACATGTACAAGTTCAAATAAAGTTTTGACAAAAAAAGGTTTTATACAAAGATAAACCTCATATTTCAGCCTTTAAATATTTTTTTATAAAAAGAATGAGTCAAAATATATACATTACTGACATTTACACATTAGCTTATATTTATTAGTAGTGGTTGGGTGCTTCATGTTGACTGAGCTTTCAATGTTGTTATGGAAAGGGGTGATTGGTTGGTTCCTGTCATATGACCTGCGGTGCGTTTGCGGCATTCTGAAAAGTTTTTCTCATCTCGTTGCGCGGCTTGCGCCTGGCAAAAAAATTAGCGCGTCGCTTCAATTATGAGCGCGCTTGCCGCGCGCCTATATTTAAACAAACTTGAGCGCGCAAAAGACGCGATATGTGAACGGCCTCTGGCGAGCTAGCTCATATCAAGCCACGAGCTATTGGTAGCACGCGAGCTACCCCTGCTAGAGACCCCTGCTCTAGGGCGCCGCTTTGTAGGCTACAACTCGATACTTTTTTGCTACTTTGTAATAACTTTCTGCGGCCATGAACGAGGAAAAACACTTTTTTAGACCTGACTAAATTAAATTTAAGACCTAGGATGAAAATCTGGCCGTTTTTAAGGCCTTAAATTTAAAGTTCAGAATTTTAGACTTTTTAAGCCCCCGCGGAAACCCTGTAAAACTACGTAGGCTACAATTATAAAGAAAAACAACAGACAGACAAGTATACAAGTAAAATGTCAAAACCGGTACCAAAAGTCCTCTCTGGCAGCAGAATTTAAGTTATTAATTCAAATCCATGAAAATGTTAATCCGTTTTCGGTTCGCTCTGTTCTTTTGCGCGCTTCTTCATTTCAAATGTTGCACCGACTATGACTGTGACGAAGCAGGCGAGGCGAGAGCCAATGAGCGTTTGATATGCCGTAACGATAGTAACCTGTCGTAACGCTTCTTGAGGGCGCAATTTTTTAATTTGATTCATAACGAGCGTGGGGTTCGACGTTTACGGTCAAGATGAAGATCACTGGATAAAGGGCTGAGTTTGGATCTTTTTCTTGTAAATAATAAATGGATTCTGAAGGTTTGGATTACATTAAGCTAATAAAATTGATGTATTTTGTGAATCGATGTTGTGTATTATGGTTCTTATACTTGTCTGTCTGTTGTTGTTTTTTATAATTGTAACGTTAGCCTACGTAGTTTTAAGAAATGGTTAGGTTTAGGGGTAGGATTAGTGGCTCAAACTATCTTTTAATGCTATATACGCTGATTTCACGCAGCCGCCATTTTGAAATCGAAAGTGAGGCTCCGGTGGGAAGAACCCCGGAAGTAAAGATAAACAACAATGCCTTGGATTACCAACCTGAAGCTGCTGCCGCGATTTACACTGTTGGATGTTAATATTCAATATAGGATATGTATGTAGTTCATTCCTGCTTCTTTTTTTACATTCTGAATTATATATTAAACAAATATTTTATTTATAAATGAATTTCACTGTATATAGTCTAAAGTATGAAAGAAATGTATGTACATTTTTAGAATTGACACAACATCATTAAACACAACAATACGCCATCGCATTCACGACTCTCCTGTGATTAAAGGCGACACTTCCGGTTTTCTTCCCACCGGAGCCTCGCTTTCGATTTCAAAATAACGGCTGCGTGAAATCAGCGTATTGTTCATAAAACTGCCATTCCCCTAACTTACACATATCTGTCCATTACGTTTTATCATTTTAATATTGTCTATAAAATGGGTATGTTTCGGTGTGGGAGTAGGGTTAAGGGATCTTACATTTATAATCTATAAATTCAAAAAGGTCGGTCCGGGAGATTTTCGGGAGGGGCTTTGAAATTCGGGAGTCTCCCGGAAAAATCGGGAGGGTTGGCATGTATTGTTAACACCTGCTATAAACCTTAATGATGCCAAATAAGTAACGTTAACGTTACATCTTCTAAGTGATAAAAATAAACATACAATGTTACTTCTTAGTTACTGTTGCTACGTCCGACAAACAAATGGTCAAACACGACCAGCGCGACAGATTGCCATGTATACCCGTGCGTGTCAGGGGTATACCATTATTTAGGGACAAATCATTGTTTGATTTACCGCTCCGAGCGGGATCGACTTTCAATGTCAGCATTTTGATTTCGGTAAATCAGTTTAGCCGAATGCAAACAACGTGATTATTGATTCCAACATCCACCCACGCTCAAAAAACATCCACTGACGCGCACCTCCTCAAAAATGTAACTACGCGTCGCGGCGACGCGGACCGCAAGATCTGTGATTGGTCGGCTGGATAGCATCGCGTTTCCACCTACGCATTTCCGGAATGATCTTCTGCACTCTGTACCGCCCGCCCGCCATTTTTAAATTCCGAAGATCAGTGAAGAGCCATGGAAATAGACCAAGTGACCGAGAGATTGCTTGAAGAAGTGCGGAAATACAGCCATCTGTATGACTCCTTCAGTCGCCATTGCTCGTAGAAACCTAAACTCAAAACAGCCGCGAGGAATGTAAACACAGTGGAACATTAAAACCCACCCGCGCCAACTAGCGTTTCGGCGGTGTAACTGCAGAGCAACACAGACATTCGCAGAAGTATAAATGCTCACGACGGCGTCGCCTACGTGCGTAGCCTACGACGTACACTACGGCGTACACTCGACGCAGAAGTATAAATTGGCCTTTACGCCCGTTTCACACATACTCCGTTTGCAGTGCGTATTTTTTTCCGTACCCATGTTAACAGGTAACGCCCGTTTCACACATACTCCGTGTGCAGTGCGTATACAGTGCAGGAGAGCAGCACGCGCAATAGTGCTTTTCACATATGCTGCGTTTGCAGTGCGTAACTGAGAATGAGGAGATGTCGTCACGACCCAGCGCCCCGCCCTCAGAGACAGCGTCATCCTCCACTTTCCGCCATTTTGGGAGGATACCCGCCAGCCCCGTTCATTGTTTGTATTGATAGTAGAGGAGGTTGTCGCACTATTTTAGAATGCCTGGAAAACACTGCTGTGTAAAAAACTGCTCCAGTGTCTCACACGATTGTCATGGAAACCGTAGGAGCCACGTATTACAGTTTTTTCGTATTTTAAAATTGAAAAGTTAAAAAAAAAAACATTTTTGTTTGCCATTGGTAGTAAGTTTCTCCCTGTAAGGACCCTTTTCTTTTGCCGCATTCTTCTCCATTTATTCTTCATTTTCTCGTAATTTCTATTATAATTCCTCGAGCCGTCTTTCCTGCTCCGTCTCTGTATTGCTCTTGCACTGTTGCCCCTGGCAACCCATAGCGTATCCTCCCAAAATGGTGGACGGGCTCAATTCGTCACGTGACAGCAAGCTACCTATGAGTATGTCCTCACTCTCAATACCACAAATACATACTCACTATTTGTATTTCAAATCCAGAAGTTATCAGCAACTTTTATTAAAAAATAGTTTTTTGTCAGCATTGCGATTCTCTGTACACATATACACTCTTTAATAGACGTATTCACGTTTAAACACAATTTAAACAACATAGTATTAAATGCATTAATTACTTCTATATAATTATATATTAAGTTGCTCAAGCAAGTGGTAAAATATTTTACCATGTACTTAATACTTATATTAAAATCGCATAGCCTACATTTTAAATTAAAACTTTAAATTGACCAAAAAAAAGCAGACTTACCCTTTCTTTTGCATAATTTAAATCTTTATACAATAAATCTTGCATGTCACAAAGAACTTGTTTTTCCACCTCCACGAATGAGACAAGTGTTGTTCATTATGTCGCCTTGTTGAGGTAAATTGTAGCTTTCCTTGCTTTACCCCGATCATAAAGTGAAAAAAAGTAGACTAGTATTTAATTAAATACATTTATGGTGAGATTACTACATTTTATTTAATTAATCGCATTTATGGTGAAATGACTACATTTTCAGGTCAATCTGTGTTCATTTTGACCACGAAACATGCGCTGTCACTTTAATTCAGCGCGTTCAGCACTTTTAGCAAAAATAGACTCGGTGCGGAAACGATCGCTGCACTGCTGTACGTTATACGCACCGCTCCTGGAACGGATCGACGGACCGCATCCGCGTGCAGTGTGAAAGCTCTAACCTGTTAACATGGGTACAGGAAAAAAATACGCACCGCTGTGAAACGGGCGTTGCGTGCGATCGTGCGCTTGAGTGCGGCTATATTACGTAAACGCTCATTATCCTGTATTTAAGTAATTCAATTAATATAAAGGGGCGATTTGTCCACTAATGGCTTAAATGAATAACTATAGTCGACTAGAAAATGTTTTTTTGTCGGAGGCAGCCCTTATTCCACATATTTACAAACGCCGTGGGCGCACCGCTTCACCATCTTGCTTGGAGAATGTTTGTCGGACCTGTTCACATAGTAACGGTTGCTATGATGTGTGATTGGACAATGGCCGTTTTGGGGGAGGGGCCGGCGAGACATTTTCTCACGCAGTGAAAAACCACATGAAACTGCACGGACAGACAAGACAGAACAGATTATTTTGATGTGAAACAAAGTCTCAGCTTTCAAATTCTGTTAGTTACGAAATTCAAACAATATACCGTTTTGGTGCTCTTAAGTGTGATGTGACAGATCGATGTAGCGCCTCAGTTCAAGCTCCATGTGAACTGATCTTTACTAACATTACTAGTGAATATAGTAAATAAACACGAATGAACGTCAGTTGGTATGTTGAAAGATACAGTAATCAATCGCTCAATCAGTGTTTCAACTGCAGTAAGCGGTCAATAATACAGCTTGTAAACAGCGCCACCTAATGAAAGCCCCAGCATGTTAATTAGCTAGAAAAACTAACTATGGGATTATTTTGCTAAATATATGCACTATATTACATATTTATATTTTTACTCACATCATATTCGAACGAGGCAATTAAATCCGATCTGAACCTGCATGATCCTTGTGTTGTCATGATTTAAACATTTCAAATGATAAACTCTGGTTTCTGCCATGCGAATATGAAAAGTAGCCTATATTTAAAATGAAGCTAATATCACTATTTAAAAAAAAAAACTCTAGTGGTGTGAACTTTTGGAGGTGTGTGTGCGGTTGACAGAGTGAGAGAAAGAAATTGAATTAATTAAGAGTAATATTTTTAATTTAATCTCCCATTTGATGCAGGGTGGAGTTTCAGAACAAATTCTACAGCGGATCTGGATACAAGTTCAACCCTTTCTCCTTTGCCACAATTCAGCATCTAGAAGAAATGTAAATATTCCCTGTAAAAATGGTTTTATACTTCATTTTGGAACTGAATGTATTATCGCACAAGTAAATAAAGGTGATTTTAACTCACTAAAATGAAAATTGTCATCTACTCACCCTCATGTTCTTCCAAATCTGTATGCCTTTGTTTTGTGGAAAACAAAATTATAAGTTTGGAAGAATGTACACTGGACTCTTTTTAATTCAATGACAGTATGGCAGGGGCAGACATGCTCCAAAATGTTCATTCTTGGGTGAAATCCTTTTGTCTCAAGGTTTGTTTTAACCCTCATAAGGTCTTCGTTTCCTTTTACAAATCTGGTCTTTGGGGTCTATATGACCCCAACAATTGATAGAGAAATTGTACAAAAAATATACATTTTTAATTATACAAATAATATATGTTTTTTTTTGTTTACTTCTCATCTATTCATTAATGCTGTGTTTTGGGGGATATGAAGTACTTTTTTACCTATTTACTGCAAAATTCCTCAACTACACCCTTAGCATACATATGAAATATAATTTTTTTATGAAAAAAACACATTAATGATGATCAAATTTAACAATGAGTTGTTTCTGGATATTGATCTAGGTGTTAGATGCATAATTCTGCCATCTGCTGGTTAGATGTTTTTTTGTAGCTAATATAGTTTTAGCCACAAAGTGTAATTACCATATACTTCCAGCAGAGGCCCCATAGAGATCCATTCATTTTTCTGGATGTGACTTAATGTTCTTATAATAGCTTTTTAATGAATTACATACTTAAACATTTTAAAATACATTAAATCAGTATTTTGTCAAAGTTTAGAAATGTTTTTTGTTGTTGTTTGAGGTCTTTTGAAGTGTCTTGTTATTGCAATAATGCTATATAAATTTGCAATAATATCTTTATTGTTTGTTTGTGTTTGTCTCTCTGTGTGTATTTGATCTGTGTGTAGTCATGTTCTTTCCACGTTGCATTTGTGCTCTCATACCATACCTTCAATTATGTGTGAAATTTTTTAGATTTATGCAGAAATTATTGATTTTATTTCACAATTTCAGTAAAAATGCTCTCTATTGCAGTCACACCCTTTCTCTGTCTATGTGTGTATTTGTGTCTGTGTGTGTGTGGGTGCATATGTGTCTGTGATAATGTTCATTCCACATTACATTAGTGCTCTAGTACCAGGCCTTCATTTATGTGTGAGAATTTTCAGATTTATGCTGGAATTATTGATTTTATTTGTCAATTTCTATAAAAATGCTTTCTATTGGAGTCAGACCTGTGTGTGTGTTTGTGTGCGCGAACATGTGTGTGTGCAAGTGGTCATGTTTGTTCCACATTGCATTTGTGCTCTAGTACCAGGACTTCATTGTGGTATTGAAATTTTCAGATTTATTCTGGATTTATAGATTTTTTTTGACAAATGAAAAATAAAAAACATTTTTTCTTCGATTTTCCCATTCATTTCAATGTGGGGTCATATTGACCCCAAGGGACAGATTTGTAAAAAAATTTTTTACATACCTTTAGAACGACCGAATCAAGCCCAGTTTTTTTCTGTGTGTATAGATAGGTAATGTAGAAAAAGTGACAAAATTTAATTCCACTGAGATGAAGGGAACCATTTTTTTTTATTAAAGAAAAGTCGCTTGGGGTCATATAGACCCCAAGGCCCAATTGAGGGTTAAGCATTGCAGAGGTCTTAATGATGAGCACATGTATGAATGACAAAATGCACAATACTAATAAAGGTTTTTGTAACTAAGAAATTACAATATTCACATTTCTCAAGATCGTGGTTATTCACAACCCCTTCACGTCAAGTTTTACCTTTTTTCTTTGTCTAAATGCAAAAGAAAACTCCAGAATAAAGTAAAACAAATGCACTCTTGCCTGTGAAGGTGCTGTGCAGAGTTAACATTAAGACATTAGGAGGATCCTTTTGAGGAAAAAGTTGAAGCGAATATTTAAAATCTGTACATGCTCACTGAGAAAAGAAAGATTAAATACCCAAGAGCTAAAAATGTAATATATTAGCCATATATCAACTGATATTGTGAGATAAATGTTTATACACTGAATACAATTTATTGGATAAAATGCATACATGTAAATGTACCATTTTGTGCACATCGTATTTGTACAGAAGAATCCAAAAGTCTAAGACGACCAGTGAAAATGATTTAATTTTCTTTCCTTGATACAAAATTGTGAATGCTTCAAATGGAGGCAAGGACATCTGACCTTTTGTACAAAGGAGGTCTTGCAGTCAATGTGACAAATTTACTTATTTGATTTGAGACCTAGAAATGACACTATGCATTTTATATAATAAATAAACACTTTACATTTTTCAAAACTCTATATTACCAGGAATAAAATACACGATTTTCAACATGGTTTCAGACTTTTGGACCCCATTGAAGATCAGCAACCCTGTTCTCTGACCATCCAAATCAGCTGACCAATACTCCATTTTCAAAGAAATATCATATTTGAATTATTGTGACTTCTATCTTGAAAAGCTTTTATGCTGCATGATAAACTTTACGCATCAGTGAAAATTAGGTCTAAGCTTGATACATTAATGATGTAACAATTATGCATTCTGATGAAAGGCAGTATAAACAAAAATCAAACACCTTGTTTGCTTTCCACTTTTTATTTTTCCATCTTTTTCATGAAAAAACCTGAACTAAACGAACATCAATTTAAAAAAAAAGAAAAAGAAAAAAGTCCTCTCGAAAATAATTGCATTGTGTTGCTACAAGTTGCACTTAAATTATAGCTTTCCAAGGGTAAATGAACATTTTAGCCTAAACTGTGAGCAACCCTTCCCAGGACAGGAGAATGCAGGTGAATTGGCCATTTGAGATGACAGCAAGCAGAAGAACAAACCATCAGATGAAAGAAAACAAATAAAGAGTGATTTTAGTTTGGTACAACTGAGTAAAAACTTAGTGTGGTGGGTTAAGTGTCAACAAACATCCAGGCAGCAAAACCTTCAGAGAGGTTGAACTACCAAAAATTGCGTTCAGACATAGTCACTAAGAAAGCATGAGTGAACGATCTGGATCAATATGCTGAAGTCTTTATGATTCAAGATTCATCCTGTGCTGCCACTACATTCTTTGATCAACAAGTTGTGGCGGATGAGAACTATCAGGATGTGCCATGCCTGTCATTTTCTTCCTCCTCGCAACTTATCATTGACACCAACTCATCCGTGCCACCAGATTTGTCAAAACATCAGTGGTCACACACCAGGAAAGAATTCTCTGATCAAACCTTCAATTCCTCGTTCACCAAATCCCACTTAGACTGGATTTATGAAGTTCAGTTTCAAGCATATCAGTAACATCTTCTGAAGAAGTCGCTTTGGATAAGGCTGAATGCCCAGAGAAGAGTGAGCCACACACTGGATGTGCCTGGATTGGTCTCATGATTTGTGGGAATAAAATCCTCACTGAAAATGACCTCTTCCCAGTCAGCCTGTTTTTACCCTTCTTGTAAAACAGCAGCCATATCCTTCCACCAGTCTCTTGTCTTCAGCCTCATCCTCTTGTTCAGGCTAGATCGGCCTGTATTGAGTGGGATGGAGCACTCGTGAGCTCACTAAGCAGAGCTGTGCGGAGACTGTGTGTGTATGTATGTATGTGTGTGTGTGTGTTGTGTGTATTTGTGTGCACGTTACGATATTCTCTGAATGAGTTTGTCCTCTGTCAGACAGAATAAGGTGCAGTAGGACAGGTCAGAGATGAAGTTTTCACAGCCGTGCCGAGTCACATTCCTACAGCCTCGCAGATCCAACAGAGCCAGAGCCGATAATCGCTTCATATAGGACAGACACGCATCTGTCAACTTATTACAACCTAAAGAGACAGAGAAAAGTAAAACCACCAATCAGTGAGTACCAGACTGATCAAGACTTATGTAAAATATGAGCATAAGTAATTTGTGTAATTACTGTTTGCAGGGTATCTTTAAAAAAAATTAAGACATTACATTTATATTGTATCCATATGGAACAAACCCCCCCAAAAAATCTCTCAAAATAAATCATTTAAATGCAAAACAGGGTAGCTGCAATAAAAAAAAATAAAAAAATAAGGAGTGTTATTCAATATATCCATTTGTATTGAAATTGGTTTATGTGCAAATAACGCAAACCATACAAATTAGAGGTAAATCGATATTGGATTTTTGCTGATACCATAATTTGTAGAATGGCAATAAAGGGAATATTGTGCCGATACTATTAAAATCTATATACTGAATGTATGAATTGTTTTTTGTCTTTCCTTCCTGTGACTGGGCAGCACACATAGAAGCTAAAAAAAAAAAAAAGTTTACATTGTTCAAATCCCAGATACAGTTTATGAAGAAACCAAAAATATGCAGGAAAAAAAGTAATATGTATAATGTAAAGGTACAGTACGTAACATTTTTTGTTCAGAATGTACAAAATTTATATGAGCTCCAGCTACAATGTTCTTCTGCAAGATGCATGCAGTTTTGTTTATTAACCTCTAGAGTCTAGAGCACTAAAAGTTACAGTGTACCTTTCATAGTACTTATGATTCTTATTTTGAAAAATCTATGCTAAACTACTTCTAGCTGCTCATTCAAAAAGATGAGGTAGATAAAATATGAATGCTTACAACCATAATATATTACAACATAGTAAACATTGTCACAATTCATCAACAGCAGATCATAAGCAACCGCTTGGCATAATGCACGTATTCATTGATTGCAACTTGCAACAGTGCAGTGCTTTATGTTGAAATGTGTAGCGCTGACATTTATTTGATTACATTTAAATATTTACAACTTTTTTCCCTTAATTTGATCTGAAACTGAATTCAAGACATTATAAGACTTTGTTTTGCACCACCAGTTACAAGTAATCAGTTGTGTTGTATTGGCACCACAAGGAAAACCTAAACAAAAATGTGGAATCAAATATCAGAAGATCAGGGGTACCTGAAAGATTGAGCTGTCTGAGTGTGTTGCGAGTGTTGCAGCCAGTAGCGGTGAGCAGGTTGATGGACTGGTCTGTGAGCCCCTGGCAGTGGGACAAATCTAACCGGCGCAGTGAAGGCATATGTCTGACGATCATCTTAAGGGTAGAGTCACTCATATCCAGACCAGACAAGCGCAGAGTGAGCAAACCTCTCAGTCGACTGCGACTTTCACTGCCTGTGTGACAGGAGAAAGTAAAGGTGAAAGAGTGAATGATTCACTTCAACTCCCGCTGTACACAGTCCCAGTAATAATAATTATGAGTGCCTCACCTGGCAGCACAATAAGGTCTTTTATTTGTGAATCTTTGACGCCCACGGCCCAACACAAGTCAAGTGTTCGCAAACCCGGACAGCTCTGCGAACTTAATGCTGACACGCATAATGAAGAACAACCTGACATTATTAAATCTTTTAAACCTGTGAGAAACAGAGAGAGAGAGAAAAAGAGTATTTTAGTCTTTATCGTGGTGCACTTTTTATTTTTAAGCAGTTTCCTGCACATATTAAAGCATCAGGCAATTTCAGAGTTGAGACTGTAAAAGTAAACTGTACTTGGAAGGTGATGAATGAGCCAGGCAATCTGTTTCTTTGATACAGGTGTCCAGGAGAGGTCAAGTGTCACAGGTTGTCGTTTAATGACAGCTGACAGAGCCTGGGGGGTAAGTGCCCGACAGCGACTCAGATCTATTCGTGTCCATAAGCGCTTATCACAACACCTGCAGCAGGAGAGGAGGATCAACAACAACTGATCAGAGCAAAACCAACCCAGTGATCAAGAGAAACATAGATTACTTTTATTTCAAGAAATATGAGCATGCACTTTCTAATAATCAACCCTGTTTTTGTTCGGAATGGACAGCTATATAAACTATATATAATCATAATAAAATGGACAGCTAAAATACATTAAAATGAATTCATTTAGTTTGATGTAGCACAAAGCAATTTATATTTTAGCTCATTTAGCCATAAAGAGAACAGGCCTTTTATCTGGAAAAACAAAACAAACAAACACTAAATTAAAAAGAAAACGGTGTACTACTACACTTACCACTTGTACCAAGCCTTGCAGACTCTCATACACACAGCCAAGTCTGTCCGACCCAAGTAGCGGAACACTGATACCCAAATGTCTTTTTCACAGCCACGCTCATTTCCAACATCACGGAATGAGGGATGAGAGAGGAGAGAAGGAGGAGAAGATGTGGTGACGGCTGGAGGAGGAGGTGGTGGAGAAACAGAGGAACGAGAAGACATAGAGGAAGGTGACGGTGTGTCTCTGTCTCGACCATCTTGGTTTGAGTTCCGCCTCGTGTGGCGGCCGGAAGTGTGGGCGCTTTTGGACTGAGAGAGGCCATTCCCGGCAGGGGTCGAGGTACTGTTCCTGAGTCGGGTCCTGGGTAGCGTTTTGCGCTGGATGAAGCCAGGACCGCTAGGTGTGCGGGGAGACATAGCCGCCTCTAATTTGGGTACAATGGAGCCCGGGTCACGTTTGGCCTTTGGAGGACGCTGGAGGGTCACAGTCAGGTAGGAATCGTTCAGCAGATCATCATTCAAGTCTGCGACGAGTAAGACGGGTGGATCAGGATCAGAGTCTGATTGGTTCTCTCCATCCTCATCATCTTCCTCTCCATCATCTAAGTCTTCCATCTCATCATCCTCTCCATCAAAGTCTTGTTCATCACTGTCTTCCTCATCATCATCCTCGTCATCATCATCATCGTAGTCATCACCTCTTTGTCTCCGTCTCCTTGAACGATTCTCCTTATCTGACCGGCCAAGATGCCTCTCTTCATCACTGTCATCATCATCATCATCACCCTCATCATCATCATCATCATCGTCGTCGTCATCATCATCTTCATCCTCCGTTTCATAGCGTCGTCGCCTCATCTGGGATCCTCCTCGTAACCTAACCCGTCCACCTCTCTCCCCTCTTGCCCCAAGTCCTCGCCTCATTTTTAGCGAACTTGTTGCCAAGCTGCCTCCCCCTCGACTCCCTCGATGTGAGGAGCCTCTCCAAACACCTCGCCTTCCAGCTCCATAACCTCGGCGGGATGAAGAGACCCCTCCCCGGACTGATGACATCTTGCCACTATCTCCATCGTCATCGCTGCCCGAATCATCATCATGTTCCATTCCATGTCGCCGGTAGATCTTAGCCACGCGAGGATCCAGAGATGAAGACTTCCGTTTCTGAAAGACAGAAAAGAATACGTAAGAAACAAAATAAATTAATAGAAACCCCCACCCAAAATAAATCCACCTTTTCACAATCTCCAATAAACGACAGACAGTAAGTCATTCAAATGCAATGGAGAGAGTGCAGGAGCTGCTTGGAGTCCCAATCATATGCATAATGTGGAATTTTTTATTTCAATGATCATCAAATGTAATGAATTCTAATCAAAACTAATGTCACGGTCACACTAGAATTTCGGAGGACAATGCAGTGGTTGTAATATATCACACTCAGCGTCTTTTCTAAAAATATAATTCAGTATATAACTGAATATATATTTACTGCAAATGTGCAGCTTTAAAGTTCACATTCTTTTAATTCCGAGATGTCATGCTGTGAATGATCAATTGTCTATTGATCACGTTTTCAAAAATGTGCAGGTCTGACTTCACCAAACTGGAACACAATGAAATTTGCATGAGCTTGCATTTCCTGTCTCACGTAAGAATGGAAGTCAATGTAACAAAAAGTGTGAGAATTACCTATATTTATGCAGTAAAATGTTATTCTTTGAAAACGGTTTGTCACATAGGCAGTTATAAATAATTATGCACAAAATAATTATTTACGGTGGTTCGCCCTAGAAAACCTACTGTTTTTTCTTTCAGATGTGGTGAATAAGTGGAGGGTGAAAGCTGCTTCACAACCAATATGAAAGTTGTGCCCGATGGGGGAAAGTGACAATCATACGATAATGAGGGTGGGAAGGGTAGCTTATGGGACCATTTCATATAAAAATGTATGATCAAATATTTTTCCATTGCTAGGCACCTACTGCACCACAATCCAGAAATTGGGCCTAAAAACTAGCCAATCCTTTTTTAAATTATATTTATCACAACAAAAGTCTGCTAACTTGTCATATAAGCAACATGTCAGTATACAATTATTTAAATGTTACTAAATTTCACCAAGTTTAACATTTTGTGTTTTTAATGTTTCTATTATTTGAAGTAAAAAAAAAAAAAAAATCATTCAATCACCGATAAACACAATCTTCCAAAAAACAAATATAACTTACATGTGTTTTACCACCCTCCAATTTTAGCTGCAAAACAGAATGATAATAACATACTGTGGTAAATATGAATTTGAAAAGAAAGAACAGTGATGAACGCATCAGGATCACTGAATGGAATCACACAAGCTGCAAACACAAAGCTGATTCTGAAACCCTAAGCAAGTCAAAGCAGTGATTGGGCACGATGATGATGAACAGGGCTGGGTGGGCCAAAAAGAGAGCGAGAGAAGACACAAAAAAGGTGGAACAAATTAGAGGGAACTGGCTGCAAGAGGTAGAGAGAGAGCAGAGAAGAGAAGAGAATACAGATTTGAGCGGCTGTGCATGTGGCAGCAGTGGCGTGAGTAAGGCGGAGCCTCTCACCCTCTTCCTGAGCCGCTGCTCAGGGGCTGCTGCCCGTTTCTGGAGCGACCCGTGAGAGAGAGAAGAGGGGGGCCGCCCGACCCCGTGCCATGCCCCGCCCTCGCCCCCACGCCCCCCTGACCCATCCTGTGCCGTGATGTCATCACCGCTGCCTGACGACTGGCACACAGGAAAACAGCCGTTACTGTTACACACGCACATCGGAGTGTGTACAACACAGTAAGCTCTCGCATGCATTTTTCTACATGGTGTGATTGATTGTGCATGTATGCAAGCCTGCATAAGCTAGTAGCATTAGAACAAACACTCAATGTGTTCCCTCATTTAAAAAAACAATACATCCGGGTGTGAGAAAATCTTACCTCAGAATCGGTTTCTTTGCCGAAAACACATTTGGGACACTCCCAGCAGCTCGGTAGGTCTTTGTTCACCACTCCCTCACCAGATGTCTACAGAGACAAGAAAACTGATTTTTCAACAGTAAAACTAATTACAATACAGAGGGAAAAATTATAGATAGACATTGTACTTATATCAACAAGAGCTGAACCATCCCACAAAGCCTCCAGTCACTATGCTCACCATATAAATTAATCTGAATAAAGAATTTTGAGAAGTGTATTGAATTGCTGTGGTAATAATGTTTGTACCTTCAAACAGCTAGGATGAGCTATCTGAGCACAGTTGGAGCACTCCATGAGCTCTTCACTAGTCTCCTGGTTGCCTTCCTCACAGATCTCACATACAGCAGAGAGCGGCAGACCAGGCTATTGAGAGAACATACATAGACAGAAAGTGATATTAATAAATATAAGCAAACAAAAGAAGACTACATTAACCATGCTCAATGTGTAGACACTCACAGCGAGACACTGGCGCAGTACACAGGTCTGTTTGAGTTTGCCAGGGCCACCAAATTTCTTCATGTCTCTGCAGAAGTTGCAGTCTCCACATTCTGTGCGTAGACAGGCCTCACAGCGTTTACAGCGCACGCGGCGCCGTCGCAGGACCGACATATTGGAGGCTGGTTTCACTGGCCGTGAAATAACGGGTGTGGTTGAGAGCTTGGGACGAATGACAGGTGGAGGGGGAGGAGGGGGCTGATACCAGGGGGGCTTGGGAGAGACAAAAGAAATGAGAGGTAAGCACTACAGTGTGGTGTCAGGTTTAGAATAGAGTATGCAAACAGAATAAAAAAAGTGAAACTGCAGATTTTAAGGTTTTGTTTTAAATATCATTATGCATAAAAAATGACAGCAGTTAAATCAAGCTTGATTTGTTTAAATTAACCTATTTACTATTTAGGAAGTCACAATTGTCCAAGCAACAAAGAAAATGTTCTAGTCATATTAGATGCGCATCAAAATCAAAAAAGGGAAAAATAACACTGTGTTGAGTAGGCTTGGGTATCGAGTATTGAGTATCGATTGGAACCGGGACTAGCTTTGCGATTTTCCCGGAATCGTTCAAAAGTTTAAATTTCGATTCCTAGTTTCGATTCACAGTCCGCCGACCGGAAGAAGAAACCGCTGTCTAAGTCATTTCTAGCCCTATTCTGAACTGAAGTAACAACATAATCGATTTCAAACTGCCAAATGTTAACTCGCTGACACTTTAGTTAAACATTTGTAACGTACACACGGCATGGTAAATGCGTGTACTAGCACAGGAGTAAGCGTATATTGATTGTTATGCTAAACTGCGAACCGACACATTTTATGAGACGCTGTGTGAGTTGCCTTATTAACTCACACAGCGTCTCATAAAATTTATTCAGAGCAAACAACCCTGACGTTAAACCTTAAAAACGTACATATGATGTTTTCTTATTCTTCGGTATCTTGCAAGTTGCAACTATATTCTCTCGTCCTCTGCTCGTCCGTTTGAAAACTGCGCGCGATGCCGGCAAACGTAAAAAAAATATATATTCATGAAAACACATTTACGAGCTGCCAACTTTCACGCATTTACCGTGAGACACACGCAATTGACACTTCTCACACGTTCTCACACCACACATCCATTTTCTCACGCACAATAAAAATCGTGAAGCAAAGAGGACACGGAGACCGACAGACTAGACAGAGCAGTTACTTTATGATATACAAAAAAATCTCAGCTCTCAGATTCTGTCAATTTTATTACGAAATTCAAACAATAAATACCGTTTTGGCGCTTGTAAATGTGACGTGACAGATCCCTAGCGCACGTGAACCGATCATCTCGACTAGCAGCTAATAGTACAAAAAACACGAACACTGTTGAACTTACCTAACTGTATATTCCTCATATATAATATCGATCAATCAGTGTTTTTTATCAGCGTGAAGAGGTCAATAACACAGCTGGAGAACAATTATGTCATATTTACCTCAGGAAAGCCATTTAATGAACATATAGGCTATAGCACATAGTTGGCAAGAAAAAAAGAGCTATAGAGAGTATTTTGCTAAATATGTGTACTATATTACATATTTATTATATTTGTACTTATATCATTAAATAAAGTTGTTATTATAATAAATAAAAAAAACGCATTATATTTAATTTGAGTTATTTTTAACCTTAAATAATACTGCCAGCTGATAGGGCTCTCTGTATGTTTACAGCATTAGGTGAGTTGTTTTTTTCTTGAGAAAAATTAACGCCTATCTTGAGTACCTAATATTTATCCAAATGAGTCAATATTAAATCAAATCACAATAACTGAATTGAAATGAAATAATAAAAAAGCGTAGCTTACCAGAAATTGTACCATGTAAACATTGTAACATGTTGTCACTAAACCTAATAAAATTCAGTTTAGTTACTAAAATGTTAGTGACAATCACATACAATACAATACACTTATTGTGATGCAATTTTTTTTATATTTCAATTGATGGAGAAGGTCAGACTATTTCCTTCAGAAAGACCGTTGGTTAGCTAGCTCATTTAAAATGTCATAAAAAAGTTGTTTAAAATAGATTTGATATTTATATTGTAGTTGAAAACAGCCCTGTGAGAAATTCATAGTAAATTTCATAAAAAGTAAAAAGTTCATAGAATTAAAATTGATCTAAACTTTTTTGACCCTGCCTCTTAAAAGAATCGGAATCGAGAATCGTTAGGAACCGGAATCGAAACAAGGAATCGGAATCGTTCAAATTCAAACGATACCCAACCCTAGTGTTGAGCAATTAATTTCATATGGAAATGAAAAATCACTGTCAGGACAATGATTTAGTTCCAGCATATATTAAGTTAAAATCAAGACAAAATAAATGATTAAAACAGATAATACAATAAGAAATTCCTACATTTAATCGAATTCATTATTCCACTTCATGAAATAAAATAAACCAAATAACAAAAACTGGACGAAAAGAAAAACTCTTTAAGTTGCATGATTCACTTAATGGGTTTTCTGTAAAGTCATTTAAAAATACTTAAAGAAACTAATTCTGTGATCTTACCCTCTTCGGCCATCTGACAATGGGTTTTCCCGTGTAAGAGAGTTTAGGGATGTCATTGGCATGTTCTTTCAATAACGCCTGAAAGTGAGAGAAAAAACATTTTTCTTCACTAACCATTATATTTCAAAATATTTCAACCATCATATTTCAAAATGACTCCTTAAGCGGAGTTCACACTGCCAGCGACAAAGCAACATTCATTTCATTTTTAAAAATGATTCCATTCATTTTTAATGGAGAGCTGGTAATTTCCGGCGACACGAGTGGCAGTGACCGTTGGCGACCGGATGTAGCGTGACAAAGGCTGAGAAAAGGCTTTATGCAAATAAACAGCGATTTTCAGGAGCGACAATGGACAGGAGTGAAGTCAGTGGAGCGCACATGATCCGTCACTACGTCTTGTAGTTGAGTGTCAGCGGTAGACATGTGCCGGTATTCGGTAATATGATAATGATAAGATTCCACATGGTGGAACGAGTGAAAGATGTGCTGAATGAAAACGCACATTCATTCTCTGACAGCAGATGGCGCTGATGGAACAGCAGAAATGCAGCAGTTACCCCGGTAACCCCGTAAACAAAGCAGCTTGGCTACTGAACAGTATTTAAATGTTTCATAAAGCAATTCAGATTTTTGTATTCGCTATGGTGTTCATCACAGCACCAAATACTTAAAGACTTACAATATTTTCAAACTTAAACATTTTTATATTTTAATCTGGACTACAACATGCCCTAGATATTGTTTGAATATGTTCTGATTCTTTATTGTTCAGTCACACTTTACATTAAGGTTCCATTATTTAACATTAGTTATGGAAAGTTAATTTAGCGGTCAGCGACTTTCCTATAATTTATACGTCTCTGTGTACATATGTTGATTTGAATGGCTTGGCTTCGTGAACTCACGTAGACTGGCGCTTGTGATTTCCCCAAAAATAAATAGCCACTCATTTATATTTAGTCCTTTGCCTCCAAAATGTTGTAGAAAAGGAATCAGTTTTCTTGCAGCTAAAACATCCATGACTGTCATTCCTACATTTTACTAGGCAACCAGTAGTGGGAATGCCCACTGGAGACCTAACTGCCAGCCACTGGCGACATGCAGTGAACAAAGTGGCAGTGTGAATAAAACAAAACCTAAAATTAACGAATTCCAATAACATCCTGTATCTCAAGTCACATTTATCAAATATCTTGTAATACAGCTTCACAAATAACACTGGCAGCAAGTGCATTAGAATAACCATTTCCAAAAAACAAAAGCATAATAAACTATGAGCGTGAGTTCTGACCCGTATGTCGTGTAGCAGGGCAGCAGCATTGTGTATTCCTGAAGGCACACACTTCTTATGTGAGGGCAGTGACTCCAACTTCCCTATCAGGTTCCACAACCCCTCCAGCTCAAAGGGAGTCAAGTGAAGCTTCATCCCTGGCCCACTAGGTGGAGAGGGAGCATTGTCGTCATCTCTTTCCTCTTTAGTGTGGCCATTTAGTACCTCAGAGCCCGAGCTTTCCTGCTTCAAACCTGTGTATTAGTATCGGAGAGAAAGAGTGTTTAACTTACCTGTGCTCATTACAAGCAAATCTATGTGGATGTGAATATGTTGTTAATGTACTGACCGATTCCCAAAGAGTATTTCTGGAACTCAGGGATGAGGTGTGATGTGTTGGTCATGCTGTACAGATAACGCTCCAACACGTACCAGCCCATCTCATAATAGAATGGATACCGGAACTTAGCAGGCACCTGAGGACAACCAGAGACCATTACAATTTTCAGTTACATTATTTTCATAAAATTTTTACATATGTTCCTACCAAATTTCCAATAATTATGAGAAAAACATCACATTCTCATTACCGTAAAGGAGTAAGGAAAATCATCCTGTCCGGACACAAAGGTTTTGTTTTTATTAAAATCAGAAAAAAATAAAAATAATTCAGTACAAGAAATACTGCCATGATTATTTGTAGTATTGAAATATATCAATTAATTTGATTGAAGTAACAAAATTATGCATTTTCCCTTCTTATAATGATAATTGAGGAAATGAGTGATTACTGGTATCAAGATAATATAACAAAGCAAAATAATGCAAAAATGCAGCTTCATTTTTCTAATGCATCATGTATTTTCTTATTAACCTTTTAAATTTAGGATAAAATATGACCCAGACGTGTTCTTTTTGAGATTATAAAAGAACTGAAAAATGGCAACCACTGCAGTGAAATGTTGGGCTCACCCTTGTCCTGTCCTCAATGCTGGAGATGTGTAGTTGCATGGGGATGTTAAAACTATGCAGAAAATTCCCACCAAATACAAGCGCGTCCACTGGTGTGTACACCGCATGAATCCAACCTGATACAAAACAAAAGTAATTTAAGAAAACTTAAACTAGGGCCGTCATGATTTCTTGATTAAATTCAAGTAGTCTAATTTAAAAAAAAATTCCACGGATGAGAATCCTTGAACCGCATTATTAGACCGTTTTCTAAAGCTGCTCAATATATTACACCATAGTGCTATTGTGAAATCACTACGGCTGTTTACGTGCGTGCAGGTTACACGTTTCGTCCAGTGGATCAGAGCGGCTCTGTTCACAGTAAAAGCTGCTTTACATGAACTCAGGCTCTGAATGTACAGTTTGTTTGGGTTTCCATACAATTACAAATTAATAATAATAATAATAATAAATAAAAATAATATCACTAAAATTATATAGGCCTAATAACAGTCTTTAGGTCCAAGATTCTCCTTTATAAATCAAAATAATTAAATAAGCAAATTAATGGGTAAAGAAATAAGCAAATACATAAGCAAGTTAATGATCAAATAAGTTGATGTTTTGATGTCCACATGTTCTTGTTTAAAGTGCTCCATTATGCTATTTTAAAGTTTCCTAAAGTTGTTTTGGAGTCTCCTACAACAGGTTTACATGCATCAAAGGTCAAAAAACATTTCATTTTCTCATAATATACATTTGCACATCACCAGATTTTCAATGATTTTCAAACGACTCGTCAGATGAATCAATCTCTCTTAATCCCTCCTTTCCGTGAGCTACTCTGCTCTGATTGGCCAGACGGCTCAGTCTGTTGTGATTGGTCTACCGTGTACAGTGCGTGTCGAAAACAAAAATGCCCACTGCCATAACAACGTCAGCTCTGCTTGTCCTGAGGCTTCCTACACTGTAAACTAAACACAGTAACGAACAATGACGTTGATTTTACCATATCAATCCGAGTGCAAGTCCAATGATTAAACACTGGAAGAACTAGTTATTCAACCCGAACCTCCATTGCAAAGACGTTTCTAGCAGGACGTTTCTCAGTGATACACTACTCAGTTTGAGGTACATTATTTAGATGTTGCAACTGTAATTCCTCACCATCAGCATTAACAAGTGCATGTCCATCAACAAACCGATTATTTTACTTGTACTTATTTATTTACAGAGTATTTTTCTAATTTATTGTGGTGAGCATGTGGAAACTGTATCGATAACAGTGCATTCATTAGCCGAGCTCTAGCGTGAATGACTGATGTAACAAACATTGGTAAAACAAATCTTGCTCCATGCTTAAGAGATGGTCCTCACTGCAGAACATGAAATCCACGGGGAGGAGTCGGATCTAGATCCAACTCCTCCCACCTTACATACACCTAAACCTACCCATCTCCACCCCTTAATCCCTAAACCCACCCCTAAACCTACCAATCTCCACCCCTTTATCTGGATCCAACTCCGCCCCCCCGGATCTCGTGTTCTGCATTGAGGTGCTACTGATGCTTAATCTTTCCTCAAAGTAGTGAGAAAAACAGACAATCTGCATTAATAGTAGTGGTCGGCCGATATATCGGCTGATATTTGGCACTTTTAAAATATCGGCATTGGCCGATGTATTGGAAGCGGGACTTTTATTTTGACAGCGCTCTGGACTTATTTTGACGGGCGGCGCTGAGAACACCAGACCACACAGAGCTCACTCACATTCTCCCGTCTTCATTAGTTTATGATCTCTGTCAGTCATATCTAATACTTTGTTATACAGAACTGGTAAACAAAGAAAGTAAATGGTAAGCGAAAAAGTAAAGTGTTGCTTTTTTATTATTTGTTACAGAAAAGGCAAACAATTAGGCTAAAATACTTTCTCATTTACTGTCAACATTCAGCAAATGCGCATCTACATAATTTAAACAAATCTCTGAATATCTAATAAACATTTAATTACACAAACCTTGCAGATTTAATGGAATCCAGCTGTGATATCTTGTGAAGTGTGCATTTGTAGCCTGCATAAACGTGTTACTGCGAGTGACGGTCGGTCTGTGCGAAGTGAGTGAATGCAAACAGAAGATCAGCTTCACAGGAGAGGCGATCGAAAAACTTCAAATCCTTCATTTTAAAATATGCTGTGCTATATCCAGTTGCCCACTGTGTCATTTTCATATCGTTTTCACTGTGTTCTGTATGTAATATTAGCGTTACCTTGTCTTTATTTGAAAAAATATGATTACCAGTGCGCACAATATTACCAGATTACTGAGTGCCCTGTTACAGTGTTTACTTCCTTTTTATTCACATATTCATATATTTTTAAACAATTACTTTATTTGTGAAAAATACTGTAATAGGATTGCAGATTCAAGAAGTTGCCATCTAAAGTATAAGCATGTTTATTTTAAAGATTTGTTTTCTAATTTATTTAAAATGTATAAAATATTGATTAAAATAAATATAAAGTATATAATAAAAATATCGGCTTTAAATCGGCCATCCTGCTCTCTAAGATATCGGCCATCTAAAAACCAATATCGGTCGACCACTAATTAATAGACACAGTTTTAGGTAATAGTGGCCCACAGCTGATTAGCAGAAGTATTTCAGTAAGACAGTAATAATGTGAGTTAGCAGGAGACCTACACAATATAAAACTCAAAACGAAGTATTTTGAAAACCAGCTTTCAAGAGCAAGCGTTTTGCGAATCCTATATTGAACTCCGAGATTTGAGAAGCAGTCGTCAGTAAAATGAAGGGAACACAGCAAAAGTTTAGGATTATAGTGCTG
Source organism: Leuciscus leuciscus (assembly GCF_965113295.1). Taxonomy (NCBI): domain Eukaryota; kingdom Metazoa; phylum Chordata; class Actinopteri; order Cypriniformes; family Leuciscidae; genus Leuciscus; species Leuciscus leuciscus. The sequence goes on along the minus strand of NC_138727.1, from coordinate 40,773,585 downwards.
TGATATCGTGGTAAAGATGAATTTTAACCACTGATTCTTCACATGCTCGTCCTTGGGCAGTGAAAAAAAAACTGCCTTTACATTGTAGAGCACAGCACCGTCTTCTCAACATGATGCCATCCAGTATCCACAGGAATCAGCTGTTGGTTTGAGGGGGTTCAAGTTTTCCCTGGTGTCTGTGCGCTCAATAAGTGGGCGGGCAATATGCTAATGTTTCATCTTGACGTCACAACGAAACGGATTATGACTCGTTTGAAAAACGATTAATTTCATTGACTCAGAGTCGACTCTTACTTTTGAAAGACAATAACTTTATATATGGTGAACTTTCAGATTTAAAACTTTGCAGGATGTTTTCATTCACTTAGAGCTATGTTACACACTACATGAAAGGTCATTTTCAAAAAACCATAATAGGGGCACTTTAAGAAAATACAGTGGATGTAGCATTTCTTTGTAAAGTTGCCAAATATTTAAAGGAGTCATAACCTAGTATTACCTTGGATACCCACGCTCTATTATAGTCTTTCAGGCCCTTCTAAAAAAGAAAAGTGGAAAAAAAATAAACACAGAGCTCCTCTGACCCTTATTTCTGAAGGCATTATTGTCTCGCGAGATCTGATGCGATATTTTGGCTGTCGTGGACGGTCATTTTAATAATGCAAATGAGGGGCGCGTTGATTGGTGGCAGGAAGGAGGGGGGTTGACACCGCAGGTAACTTCAGCATATCATTCCAAAATGAAATCATGGCGCAAGTTGTGAATGAACCCGACCTGGCCGCGACCTACGGAATTCAACCGTATATGCACGAGCCAGACTCTGAACCTGAGCTGGAAAGGGAAGATGTAGAGTCGATGGAAGGACGTCTACATCAAGATGTCTCTGAATGGTAAAGACAATCATTTTGACTGAGACATACATTATACCTTTTATTTAATATAGATTACATTAACGGAGATGTAGTCTACTTTTTTTATCAGCTTACAGTGGTTATTGAGATCAACGTTTGCTATCATGTGGTGTTTTTGCCTTGTTTCACGTTGTGGTTTTTTAGACATTCAAATTTGTGAACGATTCCGGCGTAAAATGATTAGCACAGACACCTAACGTTAAGCCAGTGGGAAGGGTTGTAGGAACCGCGTCATTAAAAATGAATTTAATCCACTGGTCCCTGACAGCTTGGTCCGTTCTTGGTAGAGAAAACACATTTACATGTTGTTTCTGGCAGTCAACCACAGAGCAACTCACGTGTGCACTTTGTTTCTGCATCTTTCTCGAATGAATATGAGGGGGAGGGCAGGCTTCCTGCAGCATAGGTCTGCGGTGTCCATATATGGTATATCCTGCCCCGTCATGACGTCAAGTCGGGGCAGAAATTAAAATCTCGTATTTGAGTGCGCGTGAGCTATTTTAAAAACCCTGGGGTAAACAAACGCTTCACTTTTAAATATCGGCTTCCCGGCCAGTGTATAATCGTTAGGCAATCATAACATACATTGATTCTCGTGGAAAAGTGAAAATTGCAGGTTATGACTCCTTTAAGATTAACAAGACATTTGATAATATGTTGTTTGGCCAGTATTAAACAAGGCTGTAAAGTGTAATAACAACAATCACGAGGCCAATGCCACCCTCTGCAGGCATTGTTATAATACAAAATGCACATACGTGGATTGTTTATATCAGTGGTTCTCAACTCCAGTCCTCGGGACCCGCTGCTCTGCACATTTTGGATGTCTCCCTTATTTAACACACCTGTACCAGATCATCAGCTCGTCAGGAGAGACTCCATGAACTGATTTGAGTGTGTCAGATAAGAGAGACATACAAAATGTGCAGAGCAGCGGGTCCCGAGGACTGGAGTTGAGAACCACTGGTTTATATTATGTATATTACATTAGGTATTTTAAGTGTTGTTCATTAAAGCCATTGGATTACTCACTTTTGATACTTTATTTGAACCAATTATTATTGCCTCATTATTATTGTGTGTATTTTAAGTAATTTCAAAGGCTATTGCTCACTTAGATCTGTTTTTGATACCACAAATAAATTATACGATAACTTGATTACCAAATAATCATTAGTGACAGCCCTAACTTAACCTGTTAACCCTCACCAGTGCGTCGGCGCACTGAAGCGTTTTTTTATTTATTTAGTTCAAAGTTACTATCAGATTAAATGTTTTACCTTGACAAACTATACATCATTAAAAAGATATAAGACTCAAGTTTCAGTATTTGACAACTATTGTATTCTGAGAAACTTATAGTGACAGTTATGTCTTATTTTGTGTCAGGAGTTATGAAATGGAAAAATGCGTTGATACCTTTAATATGAATTATGAGCGTCAGCTGGTCCATTCAGAAAAAAAAACTCCGTGCTGTTGTCATGACAGCGATTCACAAAACAACGTCCCTCAGGGCTTTTAGCTCAAAAATGTGCAGACTTGGAGAAATATTGATATATTCTCATAGATTCACATCATATTTCTATAGACAGGAATAATATTTATTGAATTTATACCCAAATGCGTCGATGTAATCATTATGAGCGCTTCTTACTGAGATGTGCTGTGTTTTCAATTCATACCTATAGCCTGAGGGCGCTATATGCACAATAATACTCCATATATGGAACATGAAGAAGAGACATAATCATGTGACCTTCAAGGACGTCACTGATAGCAGCTACACACAAAGCTAACACAGAGATCGCTGTAATATGCAGATATAGTCGTTTTGAAGACAATAAACATGATTGCAAATGATATTTGATATTTGAGTGTTCTTCAAGCAATGCCAGGTATTTTTATAATAATAGATTATATTTATAATGTAATGCTAATCGATATAGACTTTATCATCGTGCATACTATAAATAATATATTTTCTTTCTGATTTGTTTTTATCTGAAGCCAAATTAGATCACAGAAGATTATTTAAAACAATCGACTTGCGTTATAAAATAAGTTTGAAGCACAAACATAGTTTTAATCTCATAAATGGCCGTGTATTGATGGTGTGCTAAGCTAACATGCTAGCTAGCTCAGGTGCACCTGTCACCTAGAAGTTATTCTTTTATGGGGTTTTTTTTCTAAATAGTAATGCTTTTCTGAAATGTTTTAGTGCATTTGATACAGTTTCAAATATAAGTGAGAACTTTGATAAAATAAATTAGGGATTGAAACCCTATGAATAGCCTGTGAATAGCCAGTCGTTAGTAACTATAATGCAGACAAAAGATATGCATATTTAGATCCATAACCAGGCTGGAGAGGTGTGTGAATGTGTACTGGGGAGACTGAGACTGAATGGGGCTCGTTTGCACCACAAAACAATAGAGACAATAGACTGAATAGATGACTTAGATGATGACTAAACATCAGTAGCATTTTTAGAGTCTAATCAAAATAAAGTAATTTGACATGATCTTGAAAAACATTTAACTAAATACAGAGTTTTAGACTTATCATTTTCAGATTTTAAATATAACATGGTCACACATATGTCTTTAGCTGCAGTGCATTTCTAGATTGCTCCAGGGCCCACTTCAATTTTATTTTCATGAATATGTTTAATAAAAATAAATTTCTAATAACTTTACAAAACTTTGAAGCTATTTAAAAAATGTTTTTTTCATTATGACAATAATTAATTCTACATTTACAATAAACTACCAGGTGTCAGCTTTCAAATGAGATCATACTTGTGCTTTTAGTGCAAAGGGTTCATGAACTGTATCTGTTTCAGTTTGGGTATGTCATTTCTGGGGATTTTTCAAAAGTGGCGTTGCAGCTTAACAGGTTAAAGGACAAATCCAGTGAAAAATGAATCTAGGGGTAATTAACACATGGTTACCGAGTCGATCGTTCCCTGAGATGCGTTTTCATGATGATCGAATATAAAGTGTTTTATCTTTAAAAACAGATTAGCTCATTACAATAGTATATGGGGCACAAAGTAAAAGTAAATCGCTATTTAATACCACTAACAAGGCTCAAAATAGCCTCACACTAACACGGTATCATAATGAGGGTCCATACATGCAAACCGAAGCATTGAGAACTTTGTAAGTGTACAGACAGTTTAATAAGAAGATACTTTATAAAGACAGTACATTACGCGTTTACATGTAGGATCCATCTTGGAAAACAGTCTCGACTAGTCGAGCAACGAACGCTAAGTGAGCTGGTCGATAGGAATTACGCATAGTGAAATCTAACGTAGCACGGCGTTCGTGGCTCGATTAGTCGAGACTGTTTTCCAAAATGGATCCTGCATGTAAACGCGTAATGTACTGTCTTTATAAAGTATCTTCTTATTAAACTGTCTGTACACTTACAAAGTTCTCAATGCTTCGGTTTGCATGTATGGACCCTCATTATGATACCGTGTTAGTGTGAGGCTATTTTGAGCCTTGTTAGTGGTATTAAATAGCGATTTACTTTTACTTACTCTGTGCCCCATATACTATTGTTATGAGCTAATCTGTTTTTAAAGATAAAACACTTTATATTCGATCATCATGAAAACGCATCTCAGGGAACGATCGACTCGGTAACCATGTGTTAATTACCCCTAGGTTCATTTTTCACTGGATTTGTCCTTTAAACTAATCATTCAAAACTAAAACCACACAGGAAATAATCTAGTTTTCTCTTCACGTAAATGAACGTGTATGTGCGTGCATGCTTACCCGATGGAATAATGAACGTGTAGCCCTGCTTGAGCTCAATCCTCTGACAATCAGTGGCCTTGTCACCAAGGAAGATGTCGCCTTGTTTCCCTGACAACACCCAGTTCTCATAAAGCTCCAGGTTTTGTGGCGTTGGGGGGATTAGCCAAAACACCTGTAGCAAACACATGCAATCAGGCTCATCAAGGCCAAAAACATTTTGGGCATTTTGACAGCAAACTGATTATCAGATATAAAGCGCAAGAGTTCATTTGGCATTATCAATGAGCTGAAGTGTCTACGCTAAACTCGTATCCCAATGATTTCCACATGTACACTACCATTGGGGTCAGTGAGAAACTAAATAAAAATTAGTTCATTAACTTAGTTCCTATAAGTTAACGTTAGTTAATGCATTAACAATGACCAATAATTTGAAACAGTTATTTATTTATCTTTGTTAATGTTAATTAATCAAATACAACTGTTTATTGTTAGTTCGTGTTACATTTAATCATTTAGCAGACGCTTTTATCCAAAGCGACTTACAAATGAAGAGAGCAATAGAAGCAGTCAAATCAACAATAGGGCAACAATATGCAAATGTCTTGACCAGTCCCAGCTAGACCAGCGCAGCACACGTACCAAGGATTTTTTTTATTTAATAGATATAGATAAATATAAATATATAGACACTTTTAATAGAAAGTGTTAGTATTATTGAGTCAAATGTTGGCGAAAGATTCTTGAAGATGGCGGCTCGGGTTGAGATAGGCAGGTCATTCCACCAGCTTGGAACAGTCAAGTTAAAGGTCTGTGAAAGTGATTTTGTTTCTAGTTTCAAGTTTTTTAGTTCAGGACCAATTAATTTTACTTCATATAAATTTCAATAATTTATAATCATATAAAACAGATACAACTTTTGATTTGAATAAATAGTCAAAGTTGAAATTAACATTAAGGTGAAAGTGTTTATCAATGTTAGTTCATGTTAACAAATGTAGTAAACTAATGTTAACAAACAGAACCTTATTGTAAGATTTTACCATTCATTATTGTATTCAGCAAGGATGCCTACATTTGAGCAAAAGTGACAAAAGACTTTCACACTGTTACAAAATGTTCTACTTCAAATAAATGCAGTTGAACTTTCTATTCATCAAAGAATCCTGAAAAAATTTTTTCACTGTTTCCACATATATTAAGCAACACAACTGTTTTCAATGATAATAATAGGAAATGTTTCTTGAGCAGCAAATCAGCTTATTAGAATGATTTCTGAAGGATTATGTGACTGAAGACTGGAGTAAATAAATGACATTTTATAATAGCAAACAGCTATTTTATTGAAATCAAATAAATGCAGCCTTAATGAGTATGAGACACTTCTTTCAAAAATATGTTAAAAATCTTACTGACCCCAAACTTTTAAACAGTAGTGTATGTGCACAGTTTTCTGACCTTGCAGCCCCGCAATATGTGGTACCACACAGATGTGCCTCCAAAGTCTATGTGGAAATCTGTGTAACAGCCCTGCACACTCATTAGGCAGTACCTGCACACAGAACAGGCAAATTTGAAATAGGGGAAGAGGACTGTTTTGTTAAAATATAATAATGAACAAAGAGAGCTGTGTGAGAAATGGGACGTGAAGATAATTAGGATAGAAAATGGAACAACACAGAGGACTTATTTCCAGGTGAATATAGAATTACCTTTGTGTCTTTTTTATGCAATAAAACAAAATGGTTTTGAAAGAAAAAATTACTATATTGCGATTAAAAAACAGATTACAAATAAAAAGGCTTCTTAAGTTTTTGCGGTGCTAGTAAATCTTTATTTTTCTTTGTGCAGTTTATTATCACACGCACAAATTTGCTATCTGTTCTGCTGTCATTCATTGCGAGTCTAATGGGTTTTCAATTTTCAATCATTCCAGTGGGCAGTATCTAAGCATCAGTCTCTCTCACTTGGTGCAATATTTTGGCCACACCCACTAACGGGTCCCACTGTGAGTCTGACATAGTGGGGTTGTGTCATGGAGAACAACAATTCATTGTCTAATACCATAAACCATGTAAGAACAGTCTGAAGTGCATGTAGCTAGACAGCCAGTTAACTTTAAAAGATCTCTAGCTGCCAGGATCGTTGTTGTTTACATTCACTGCAGGCTATTACTATGACAGTCTTTTTTATTCTTGACCTGTTTACTTTAGATTCCATATTGACCTCGATTTATGAAAGAAAGAAAGAAAAAGTTACAGTTACAGTAATTTTATTCTGTCTGGAGTGCACATCAAACATGCAAAACCAAAGGAAATAACAAGAACTACATATTCAATTGCATCTGCTCCATTTTATTTTATTATTTAGTCCAAAGGTGTGCACATTTTGGGGGGGGGGGGAATAGATGCATTCCTATGTTTTCTTAATATTTATTTAAAAAGAAATATCAGATCTAGTAATTTAGTGGAAAATTAATAGAAATTTCGAGCGCTCACTCGCTCTGAATCTGTTCCGGGTCAAATGACTCCCAGACAGAGGATTCACTACTGATCTTCCACTCATATTACATGGTCATAGCGTAACCCTTTTATGACAAAAATCCTGTAAACCTCTAAACTCTGTCTCTATACATAAATACCAGATAGAAACGTTTGTACAGATGAATGCATTGTTTGTATATTTTTTTCCCATATGACGGGGTATTTTTATAAGAATAAATAATGCTTATATGAGAATTGCTGAAGGTCCAGTGTTATGGTCTTTGGTTTAATAGCCAGTACAAAAAGCTGTCACATATTTCGGCTCATTTCATTCATTCATTTTCATCGGACGTTATTGCAAAGCTCTAAAAACCTCTTATGCTGCGTTCACACCGGACGCGAATAGCGCGTCAAATTCGCGCCTGCCGCGTCTAGTTTGACGCTTGACCACTTTGTGTTAATTCGCGTGTCTAACGCGCGTAAAAACAAAAGTTTGAAGCGAAATTTACGCGCGTCAGAGGTGAAAGTTTTGGCGGCCATCTTTTTTAGATGTTTATCGAGCATTAGCGTTAGCATTAATCGAGAGAGTCATCGCTCGTATATGCTCTGGAGAGCAGAAACAGCTGCGTAGGGGACATCGTCGCTGTACTCGGGTCCACCAGACCCTCCAGAGGGTTTCAGGAGTTTCACAATTTGCTCCAGGAGCTAGGTTTGGTGGACCTAACGGTGAGGACACTGACGAGGACAGCGTAGGCCGTGAGGCCTCGGCCTCGAGTGGTCGCTGCCTGACGAGCCCGCGCTCTACAGCCCGGCGCGAGGTTCACCCTCGCCCGCACCCACCTAATCTGTCATTTATTTTTGTTTTGATAATAAATGGAGTCAGCCTCCAAAAGTGAAACCTGTCCTGTGATTTTTGTTTTTATACACTAAATTGTGTTTGTTGTCTTTACATTAGAATAATAATGTTTCATATAATCTAGAATAGATATGGAATAAATAGCATTCAATACAAAATGAGTATCTCTCATATATTGAAATCGAGTTTTTATGTGAAAGATTTGCTTTGTTGTGCATTTTAGTCATATTACAAAATAATTTATTGAGGCCAAACATAAAATAACATTATAAACTGTCACTTCACCACGTGACAGCAGCAAGCAGGCTCCTGATTGGTTAACGCGGCGCGAATTGACGCAGAAGTTCAGATTTTTCAACTCGGGCGGCAGACGCGAATTCGCGTCAAACACGAGAATGCACAAATAGCACTACATAAAACATTCGCGCGTAACGCGCTTAACGCGCCAGACGCTCAATTCGCACCATTCGCGCGAACTTGACACGCGAATGAGGCGTATTCGCGTCTACCGCGCCGCGCTCTACGCCTCATTCGCGCCGCAGGAATTTTTTACGCGCGTAACGCGTCTTTGCATTGACTTAACATTGAAATCACTCGCGCCTGACGCGCTATTCGCGTCCGGTGTGAACGCACCATTAGATGTTTTAAAGTGAGTTTTGTTGGGCCGACTGCTGCTAATTTTAACAATGCACCAGAAGCTTTGTTTTGTAGAAATACATTTAATAACGTGGGCAAATGTATATTAGGATCAAATGGACATGGCTGAGAAAGTCTGCGCCTACTGGGCAGAAAGTGCAATAGAGAAGCTGATTATACCGTCACCTGTGTAGAGTTCAAGAGCTCATAAAAACAGCTTGGTACAGTCACATATAATAAAACTTTGGATTTTGTTAGGCCATTAGTGTCATCAGCCACTGCCATATTTAACGCTCCCTTGAACATGGCTGAGAAAGATTGCTCCGAAATGACTTGGCTCATTCAGCTGCATTATGTTAAGTTACATAAAAGGTCCATTAAATTGTTACTGTAAATGATCAAAATGTATTTTTCATTAGAGCATTACAATGTATAGTAAGACCCTGAGTTCTATCTAATGCACTCTGTAATGCCAGATGGCTGACATAATCCTGCTCTCACTCTCAGAGACAGACTCACAGCGGGACCGGATAGTGGGTGTGGCTGAATTATAGCGCTAAACGAGAGAGACCAATAGAAACAGGTCTTTCATTCTGGTGCTTAGATACCACCCACTGGAATTCAGCTTCACTTGAATTCAAAACTTTTCAACTCGCAAGCAAAGTTTGTAGATGCGAAACCAATGACAGCAGAACCGGGAGCAAATTTGTGCATGCGTGATGAAAACTGCACAAAGAAAAACAAAGATTTACTTGCACTAAAGAGTTTTTTTTTTATTACATCTATGGAAGCCCGTTTCCACCACGGTTGAGTAAAAAAAAAAAAAAAGATTATTTAAGTCACAATAATGACTAAACATCTCATAATAATGAGAAACTCTCTCGTAATTATGACCTAACATCTCGTAATAATGAGAAACTTTCTCATAATAATGACTTCACATCTCATAATAATGACTTCACATCTCATAATAATGACTTCACATCTTCACATCTCATAATAATGACTTCACATCTCATAATAATGAGAAACTCTCTCGTAATTATGACCTAACATCTCGTAATAATGAGAAACTTTCTCATAATAATGACTTCACATCTCATAATAATGAGAAACTTTCTCATAATAAGGACTTATTTTCGTGCACTTCTACGCATGCGCAAAGTCTGCAGTGAATAACATTAATGACAAATTATCTGTACATGAGACGGGCTTCCATACTAGATAGTCTTTTATTCATTTGTAATGTTCTTTGCATTTTTGTGTATGAACAAGCAGCAACACAGAAGGGTGATCCATGGATTTCAAATAGATGCAGGAATGAGAAGACAGCACACTTTTCCAAATCTGTTAAAGAACGCTTCATCTGGAAATCTGTGTACAAACATTTTCAAGCAGCTTTGTTTTTGCATAAGGGTCCGTTCATACAGAACGCGCCTTTTTATTCCACTGCGCTGCTTTTCATTTCTTTTCTAGGCAAACGCGCACTAGACGGATGTTGCGCTCGCGTCTTTTGCAGCGTCACGCGCATGACACGGCGTTCTAAAAACGCGGCGCCCAATTGAAAAGTTGTTCAGCTTTTAAAAACACGTCTCAAGACCTTGCGTTTTCCCCCATTCCACTGCCCACTTATGTGTAAATGTTCCCAAAGGCATAAACATCTTAAAGGTGATTTCTGTATTGATATCTTCCAGATGAACCTGCACATCAAATATCCCAGACGCACCCGCAAAATACGTGTTATATTAACACATATACCCATATTTTATGAAGTTGTTACACTTAAACTTAATGTAATATTCCAACTTGAATCTGATCGTTTTTTTAATTCATGTAACACAATTTACATCGGTATGCTAGAGCAGAAAGTTTCTCATTATTTTGAGATGTTAAGTCATTATTTCGAGAAAGTTTCTCATTATTATGAGAAAGTTTCTCATTATTACGAGATGTTAAGTAATTATGACGAGAAAATTTCTCATAAATACGAGATGTTAAAGGTCCCATGACATGAAATTTCCACTTTCTGAGGTTTTTTAACATTAATATGAGTTCCCCTAGCCTGTATATGGTCCCCAAGTTTCTAAAAATTTTAATCGGTGTAAATCGAGCTTTTGCGAAAATGGAAGCTCAACCGGGCTGATCTTGAATCTCCTCCTTATTACATCATAAGGAGAAATGTTACCTCCCCTTTCTCTGCTTTGCCCGCCCAGAGAATATTTCTCGCCCATGAGAAAATGAGCTAGGAAGTAGAACGCACGCGCGATTTTAGTTTGTCCATGAGAGATATCATGGCTTTTGAGCGAGCGAAGCATAATAATTGCTCAATAATTGGATGTACAAATGAACATCGAATGGTCAATACAGAGCTGGGCTTGCTGAACGTCGGACAAGTAAGTTAAGTCAACAAATTATATATAAGTGTGTTGCTTTACTGTTTATGGTTACCTAGCTTCTTACACGTAGAATGTGGCTGTCACATTAGCTATGCAGTTACTTGTGCTAATGTAAAGGTAGACAGCATCAAGTTACACATACTGTAACGCGAGTGTTGTACATTTCTTTGTTATTTGGATAACCGTTTTCCTGTTGGTTATATGGCGCACACGATATCCACATTTCAAGATCACAGAGCTTGATGTAATTGTAATAAGATAAATGACAGACGTGACAGATCTCTCATGAAAAGGCAACAGTAGGTTCGCGTTAGCTACATGATGATAACTGTAAACCATCCGAATAAAGTACCGTATCCAGACATAATATTTTAAACTAACCATTCGGAAACGTCCTGCTGGAGCCGCTGAGTTGCAACTTCTTCATTCATTGCTTCTCCATCTGGATCAGATTCTGGGTCAAACTGAAATGCTTGAACGACGGCAATATATCCAACATAAACAAACATGCATGGTACCGTTGCGCAAGATGGTCAAGGCCACACCCACCCTCCACCTTGCGCTGCCTTTCTCCTCCTCATTAGTATTTAAAGCTACAGACACCGAAACGGCCCGTCTGAAGGAAGCTCATTCTGGGACTGGCTTGTAGTGGCTATAATTCTGCACCGAGGCTGAATTTTTGGAAAGAGATTTCAGATACAGTACTAAGGACCACTAAGGACTATATTAAAGCCTACAAAAAGTAGCATGTCATGGGACCTTTAAGTAATTATGACGAGAAAGTTTCTCATTATTACGAGATATTAAGTCATTATTACGAGAAAGTTTCTGATTATTTTGAGATGTTGAGTCATAATTATGAGAAAGTTTCTCATTGACTTAGGGTGTACTCACACTAGCCAGTTTGAACCGTGCCCGAGTGCGTTTGACCACCAAAGCGCGGTTCGTTTGACTAGTGTGAGTGCTCCGAACCGTGCCCGGGCGCGGCTCGATTAGCCGGCCCTGGCCCGCTTGGAAGAGGTGGGCCAGAGCACGGTTCAGTTGGACTCGGGCGCGGTTCGCATGCAGTGTGAGCGCTAACCGTGCTGGACTCCATTGTGTTCAGTGAGAGCGCCGCTCTTCCTGTTTATCCCGAAACCGTCGCACCATAATGAAGTAAGCGTGCTCCGGCACGAATGCTGAAACCCTATGTGAGTGCAGGCCAGAGGGGGAGTGGGGAGGGGGGACAATCGTACTCGGGCCCGGTTCATGGCAACCGTGCCTAGTGTGAGTACACCCTTAGGCTATGTTCACACTTAGCGTCTTTTTTCAAACTGCCAGCGTCTGTTCTACATTATAACCCTATGGAGTAAACCGTTTTTTCAAAAAAGTCCTGAGCGCTTTTTTAGACGCCACCGCCGGCGTCTTTTTCTGCAGCTCAGAGCGTCTTTTTAAGTTGAAAAAAGTTCAACTTTTCTGAAAAGAACGCCCTACGTCAAGCGCCTTTTTGACAGCTGACCAATGACAAGCGAGTAGCGAGACCTGTCGTTTCCATAACAACAAGAACAACTGTCTGCCGTGCACCCACAAACGTCTTTGTGAACCGACATTCTCCTCCCCGGTAACTTCAAAAGCCAACGCAAGAGCCAACTTTCTCTTTCTCGACATTTTTTGCATCACACAGCACTAGGCTACTGTTGCAGCTCTTGTTATAGCAGCCCGGTCTCACCCCAAAACGTCATATACTGACGCGTCTTGACCATGCGTCAACATACGACGAAAAGGGTACCCCTTTAACGTCAATATGAGACGCAGACAGAAGCGCACCAGCAGCGCCTCCTAGCGGTACCCTAACGCATACCTAAACCTACCCATAACCCGAATCGTCACATATGGACGTTATGGGGGTACCCTTTTCGTCGTATGTTAACGCATGGTCAAGACGCGTCAGTATATGCGCCAGCCACAAAAGACGCGCTCGGCTGCTATTTGTAACCGAACGCTGTCAACTTTCTTGTCAAAAAAGACGCTAAGTGTGAACATAGCCTTAAAGAATCTTTTTCTTCTTTTTTTTTACTCAACCGTGACGGAAACGGGCTTCCATACATTTACTTATTTTTGCTCTCAAACATTATGTTTGATTGCATAAAAAAAAAGACACAAAGGTAACTCCATAGGTGAACAGACCCTTTTTGTTTTAAATCCCTCACAAGATGAAATGAGATCAAGCATGAATAAATATGGAAAATAAATAGATAAATATCTAATATAAATAGATATTGAAAGATCAAAGAAATGCTCACTTCTGCACTTTGGGGTATTGCATCTCCATGATCGAGTTTGTGGCATCTCTTTGCCTTTCTTTTAAGTGCCTTGGCCACATGTTGTCCACCCAGTCAATCATGTCCACCTGTGACAACATGGGAAAAAAATTGCCTATCAAAGACTGGTCTAAATATTTGTGTTTTTAGCACATCTAAACGTTTTGGCACGGTACCTACCGTGGCAGGTCTTTTGACGAGGCTCTCTAGTTTAGTGTGGCTAAATTCAAGGCTGATAACATTATAAAGCTTCTCTCTCTGAGAGGGAGGAGTCTCATAGTAGCGCCTCCACTGGGCCATTGACATCTCTGTGCCCTTTTGAGTAGACACATCCATCACGTCAATCATCCGCCGACTTCCTGTTAACAAAGATGAGCAGGGAGGAGAGGCTGAAGCATCCCAAAGCAGAACCACTGATTCATTCACCTTATCACCAAATTCAGCATTTCCACCACAAAAACACTTACCTACAAACAACTTCACATCATTCACACTGAAGTCTGAATCCGGCATTCTGAAAAGGAAACATTGTAGATTAGATTCAAATAAAGATCCTGAAATATGAGAAGAAAAATTACAAAAAACAGCAAGAGTAAAAACAAACAGTCATAGGCCTATGTGACACTCAAAAGGGAGGTTTTTCAATAAGAGAGTAAAGCAAATTACATGAAAAATTAGATTAAAAAAGGACAATCTCTTACTTAATGCCAAGTCCATCAGGTCTCTCAAAAATGATGGGGTCCCGGAGGCCATATCTCTGCACGTACTCATATGAGAGGTCTAAAAAATAAAAACAGGCAAAGTTAAATTACACACTCCATAAAGATGTATATCTTTGATGAGTTCTGTAAGAACTGCGACTCTTTATATCACCTTTGCCCTCCATGCGTTTGACTCGGTCAGAGCTGAAGCGGCTGCTGTGCAGCTTCTCCTCCAGATCGAAAGTCCTCTTTCCATCGATCTCGTCGTCGGAAATGCCATCGTCTTGGTAACGTCGCCGCGTGCCAGACCGCTGTAAAACAAGAGAATCAAACAATGAAAAACCGTTGCCAGAACAACACTATTTCTCTGCATACATTAATCACTTCCCTCCAACAGTTGAAATATTGTATAATCACCACAGCATCGAATTGTTGGGCTATTTGAGCACACACCTACACTGGGCTGAGAGATGCACTTGCCCACAATCTCACACATACATATACTACACTAAATAACTCACTTCCATCATGAGCACTAGCCCACACACAGCAACTATTAATACAATTTCATAAATCATGCTGATGCACAAGGATTCACTGTTGAGAGTCTTGGAGCAGAACTGCTGGTGTGGTTTCAGTGTATTTTTCCAACAAAGGGAGTGCCGCGTTTTTTAAACGCCACGAGCGTAACGAGGCGATGAGCGTTTTTTTCACGCTGAAGCGCTGAGCGTTGAAGAATGTTCAACTTTGGGTAAAACGCAGCACTCATCACTGTCACTTTTTACCCAACCGTCCAATCACAGTGGAGGAGGGGCGGGACTAATACCACACCGACCAACCGCCACATTCTGCTTGTTCAATGTCAACAGATGACAACAACAAGCATAATAACGGAACAAAATAAATTTAAAACAAGAGCCAGAGAAAAAAAGTTACATTGTAACGACATTTTAATATAGAATCTAGGGCTGAAACGATTCCTCGAGTTACTCGATTACAAAAATTCCTCGAGGCAAAGTTTTAAGACTCGTTAAATTCCTATGACGCGCACTATACGCGCAGGGATCTGATTGTTTCATACGGACCGTTGTTCACTGTTCAGGAAGCACACCATAGCGCGTGATACATTTTGAATTTAGTTGGCGCGATGGCGGAGAGTAAAGATAAACGCAAATTTTAAATACATAATTAAATTTTTAAAAACAAAATTATAGGCTTAAGGGCAGGGTCCGAAAGTTGGTCGTTTTGTCGCTATGGTTACACACACAAACACACACGGTGGCGGTGCGCTCAAAGTCATCTGTCAGTTGTGCAGTTACCCAAAATCTCCCGGATGAAGTTAAAACCCATCATGTCACTGAAATGTGTTTTTTAAATCAAGTGATAAAAGTGCTCGTTGCCGCTGTGATCAGTGGCGCCGATACAGTGTTTTCTCGTGTGGCTCGCGCACACACCGCTCTATCTTTCACTTGGATGCGCGCTTCAATCCGTTGCGGCAATGCTTAAACTTTTATGTAGCCACGCAAAAATAATTTCAGCATGCATTCACTGTATACACCGGGACTTGATGGCGGAACAAATATTGTACTGCAGTCTTTGCGAGACCTTGTTTGTATGTCACGTCTGCCAAATAGTTACAGACAACAACAAAAAATGAAAATCCCCAGCCTGCTTCTCCAAATCCACTCGTACTTTTGGGGAAGACATTATAATCGGCTACCAAAGTAATTGAGCATAGAACATTTTCAATTAACAAAAAATATAATACTACAAAACGTGCTAATAACTTAGCCTTAGTGAAAAACAAAATGCTGTTCTTTTTCTATTTAACAAAATGCATATTTGCAATAAAACATTCCCCTTTTCAAAGCTACACTATGTGTAGGTGTCTCCAATGCATGCAATTTGAAGTTAAATTGCAGTTAAATGCAATCCTTTTTTTAATGTTGTATTAAGAAGACAAAACTAAGCCCAAATGGCCTTTACTATTTAAGTTTGTATTCATAGTTTTACATGTTATACATGTTTTACAGTAAGTTGACTTGTATTGACAACTTGACAACTGTTTTGTTATATAATTGTTGGCACTGGCACTTATAAACACTAAATGGGTAAAAATTGCAATAAATAGGCTTAGTTTTGGAGCCAAATGTTGGAGTTGGAATAAATACCTCTGTTTTTTTTGTTTTTTTTAAATAAAAGCCAAATGCTTGATCATTTTACAGCCACATCATTTTCGTTCTGCATTATTTGTTTTGGTTGTTTAAAAACACAAAAACATTTTTTATCCGATTACTCGATTACTCGATCGATTAAGTGCTAGATTAATCGATTACAAAAAGAATCGATAGCTGCAGCCCTAATAGAATCAACACAAAATATGTGTGAAATGAGATACTAGTAACTCTTTCACGGATATTCCGTATCATAACAAGCAAAGCGTCTCAACTGAAAAAAATGTTGCGCTAGCAAAATGCTCAAGCGCCCATAGCTAGGCGTTTTCAGCAGAGCACCTAGCGTTTTCAACTGGCTAAAAACGCTTTAGTGGACACACGGCCTAAGGCCGATTATGAATGTAATTTTATATTTACGACTGATCATGCCAGTTGCGTTCAGTTGGCGTTTAAATTCTGCGCCAGTCAGTAAGTGTGTTCAGTACAGTCTTAGAACGTTTCAGCTATTCGTTAAGTGTGTCTTCGGCTTTAGAGTACAGGTGAGTTGCAGTACAATTCAGTACACTTCAACAAGCTCTGTTCAAAAATGTATCCTTCACAGAGAAAGAAGTTGCATTTAGGATTGCATTTAAAACAAGAAGTGATGTTTTCAAAAATGTCACTGCAGCACAAATAAATGTAAGGGATGATTTCGGCAACATATAGTCAAGTCAAGTCAAGTCAAGTTTATTTGTATAGCGCTTTTCACAATACCAGCGTTCAAAAGTTTTGGGTTGGTGCAGTTTTGTTTTTGATGTTAATGCTCTCCAAGACTGCATTTACTTGATCCAAAAATATAGTAAAATAGTGAATCAGTGTCACACGATCCTTCAGAAATCATTCTAATATGCTGATTTGGTTTTTCTGGGGCATCAACAGAATTGTGCAAGTGTGTTTGTTTGTTCCCAGCATTTTGGTGACTAATGTTTTCGGCCCAGTTCGACACTGGATTTGCAGATCAATTGAAACTGAAAGATGGAGCGGTTTCAGCGATAAAAGTAAATAAGGCTGCAGCAAATGTCTGAGTTTTGTTGGCAATTGCCGTGCAAGTGCATATAATTTAAACACGAACGTGTAGTGAATCAAAAGTTATCCAGTAATAATGCAATGATGTATTGTGTGTGTTTAAATACATTTGTTTAGCTGACCACCATAAGTGTCAATTTGTTTATTCTAAAACCACTCAGCGCTTGTGACTCTTTAGCTCCGCCCACTCCGACTGTTTTCGGAAAGAACAGCTGTGTCTTTCTTTTATAAATCTGAAAACCAAAACTATAGAATTAAAGACTCTTCGGAGATATAAAAGATGCAATACTACTCTATAGGTACTAAAGATTAACATGAGATTGGCAAAAACTGTGTGTGTTATGTACCTTTTAAAGTATTTTTTCATTTTTAAAATCATTTCATATATCAACATTTTATTTTTAAAACATAAAAACATTATTTATGCATTTGTCACATCTGAGCTGCATTAAACAGTCAGTGTAAATACATCTAAATGCCACTTCAGATGCAGCTTCTGTTTCCTCTGCATTGCAAAGACGGATTTCATTTGATTGGTAACAGCCCTATAGTAGCTTATTGTTCTAACTGAATTCATTGATTGATTGTAATAATTTGACATAATAAATGATGCATAGGTTACATTTAATTAAGAAAAAATGCCCTTATAAATGGTAAAAAATGCAAAAAGAATGAAAAAAATCCATTTAAACTTATTTGAAAATGTAATTTCTGTCACTGATGCGAACCAACCACCGCACAAAATATGAAGAGTAACAAAAACTTTAGGAGTCAGCTGTCCACGGCAGTCCTAAACCTGCCAAAGTAGCAGCACAATAAACACACGCAGCAAAATATCATCTGATTATCCTTACTGACAAAATCCCAGAAAATAGAGATATTATTGTTGTCAATTTTGCACACCTCTAACATAAATCTTTATTTCTATTCTAAATAGAATCCTTTGCATTCACTTTGGATACATTTAATGCATCCTTACTATAATAATGCATCCTTACTATAATATTATTATATTTATAATATATAATATTTCTTTTTTTTTTAAATCTTACTAACCCTAAACTTTTGAACAGTAGTTTGCCGTTTTAATGATGCTGTGATCACCAAGAGCAGGTGACTAACACATACAGGAGGCACACAATGAACAAAACAATAAGACCCTCCTCTGCTCGCCCTTGCCTCTGTCCTCAATGTCTCTATGGTGATGTGGAACCACTAGCCAATCACATGCTTCCTAAAGCCCTGTCATCACACCCTCTCAACGACAACAAGAGAGAAAAAAAGAGGGGGGTAGAAAAGAAATCAATTAAATGAATTTTAGCATGACTGTGCAACATCTTAGGAAATTTTCTCCGAACCATTCACATATCCTGATTGAACCATGTGCACCTCTATGAACATGCAATCAAAACCCTTTATATTAGCACACAAAGGTCCAATCACACCAGCCAATTATTGGTCTCATAAGTCTACTTTAAGGCACTGTATCAAGTTAAAAACAGTTCAACTTTTAAAACCGTGCCTCAGGACCCATGTTCTGTTCCAATACATCAAGTATGTCCTGTCTAGTTGCTTTTGAAAATTGCTGTCACAAACAATGTCGCCATGTACACAATGTTCCTATTCTAACCAACCAGATGGTGTGGTACTGCTATTGTAAATGGTGTGGTACTGCTAAAATGCAATTGTAAACGATCACAATATTAAGAACAGACATTTTTAAAGATGCAATTGTTATCAAGATCAATCAGTGCTGTCATTTCCGAGTACGTAGGCACTTGTGCCCATCCCTAGTCAATGATGCTGCAGTCTTCCCAATTTTCTGGGCCTGAGGGCAAACCCTGCCAATCTGTCACTCTCTTATGCTGTATCATTGCATCTTTCAATCTCTTCCATTCACAACCAAGATCTAGAAATATGAATTCACTGTGAAACAGTACAACCTGTACAGCAGCAACGTGCCCCCACACTGGAGGGAGATGAAATCAATCAAGATGAAGTGGAGTATGAAAGGAGAAAAAAAAAAAAAAAAATGCAACTGATGGCAGGACTAAAACCTTTTCTGTGCCCTTCCACATGCAGCTTTCGATCGCCCTCTCTCCAAGCGAGGCCCTAGACCGCAGTGCGCTAGGAGGAAGCCCTTGTGGAGGGCAATGAGACACTACACACCTCGCACCTTCAGTGTCACATCTTCCTGCTGGCTTTTCCTCTTCCTGCCTCTCCGTCTCATCAACAACATCCCCCCGTCAACAAGCGTAAGGATCTCCTGTCCGTTCTCCATCCCTGCATTTCTTCCCTTCTTTCAAAATGAGAAAATCTGCTGTCTGTTCTCCTCTGTCATCCTTTCGCCTCTGCAGTGCCCCCGCCCACTCCTCCCCCCGTTTCCGCATGTCTGATCACATGGTCTGCTAAACCAATCTAATCATTCATCCTCCACTTCACCAGTCTCTACAAAAACAGTGTGCACACAACAATCTCTCAAATCCTGCTCACTTCTCCATCCTGCTCTTCAGAATCATGGGCAAATGTTACAACCAAACCACCAATATGGTTTCAGAACATTTTAATCTTATAGAGATAAATTCTAACGCATTGATCGAGATCTTTTAATTTATGTGCGACAAATTCTAGGGCTGGGCAAAAAAATCGATTTTTCGATTAATCGTTTTTTAAAATGTGGTCGATTCAAAATCGATTCTCAAACGCCAAGAATCGATTTTTTTCCATCTTTATGTATTAGTTTTCCTCCACTGTTCATAGGCTTGCAAACTCAATTTTATAGCTAATGCTGTGAGATTTTATGGTAGTTTTATCTAAATCATAAAATAACCTCAATTAGTGCTGCACGTTTAATCATATCGCAATCGCTATGACAAGCCTATACGCAATTAGGCTATATGACCAAAATGCTGCCAAAATGCTGTCGTGACTGTGACAGAAAAACTTGCGATGATATCGTGCGTGCGCACAAGACAGCACAGAATAGAATTATCTTTCGCGCTTGAACGAAGAACACACACAATTATGCCAAAATGTATTTTTGTCGAGTATCTTTATAACATAAGAGCAGTCTTATGACGAACGTGAAGAGTTGTGCCTCGTGAGAGAATGAGTCCGCGTGTGAGTTCCGCGTCTCTGTCAACAGCGGCTGGTCTTAAAGGGACAGTACACTGTAGCCACTAATTATCTCTGTCATTTAAGTTAATCAAAGAACAAAGAGAACAGAGAAAAACACTCACTGCTCTTGAATAAAGAACTTTTGTAACTTTGATTAGTCAATATATAATTTATAATTAATGCAACACAGACTGTTTGATAATTTTATTCAATTTCTGTATGGCCTAGCTGTTAGACAGGAAGGGCACATATTATATTATATGCAACGTTTTTATATGTGGGTTTATGTGAGGATTGTTAACCTGTTTGATCAAGACATGCGACTGTTCTGACTTGTCCAATTTTCAGCATCAATTTTTCATCTTGCATCAAAATCCTGTCTATTCATTGTATGCATTTGAAATATAGAGTTGGGTTCTGTTTTAATGTACCCAAGTGTACCTAAAATAAAAAGAGTTTAATATACAGGTTTGTAGCTCTTAATTTCTTTTTATTAATTAAACACTTGAAAACTTGTTCACTTTTTTTTCTTTTCTTTTTCTTTTTTTAATAAATATAGGATTTGTATTTAATATTCATTGAGTGAGTCGAATCGAAATTAATTTAGAATCGAAATTGGAAAAATCGAATCGAGAATCGAAATCGAAAATCGAATCGAGAATCGAAATCGAATCGAATTAGAGCTTGCGAATCGAAATCGAATCGAATTGTAACATCTGAATCGATACCCAGCCCTAACAAATTCTCTAAAACCTAACCTTAAACAATAGCACCAACTGCACATTAATAATTTTCTGCATGCACAAGTGTCAGGCTGCATCCGAAATCGCATCCTTCCCTATTAAATATATTAGGCAAAAAACAGTATGTGATAAAATAAGTATGTCCGAATTCACAGTACTCATAAAAGAGTAGGCGAAAAATACCTGGATGGCCTACTTCTTTCTAGAATCTGAAGTGTGCATGCATTCGATGAACACTTTACTATCCCATGAGGCCACGGGAGAGGATTTGTGAATGGCAGTGAAGCGTTGGTAAGTCACATGAGAATGACAACATGGCGAATGTAGTACGTCCGGATTACACTCATACTGTAAAGAACGCACTTTTTAGCAGTAAAATAAGTACCTACTCAAGAGAGAATGCGATTTTGGACGTAGCCATTGTGTCAACAACTAACATTCAGAATCTTTACGACTGAGGTGTTGCTGGGGTAATACAAAACAAATTAATATTAAAAGTGTATGGAGCTAAAGCGACATGTCAGTTTGGATCAAGAGAATTAAACCATTTAATCGAAAATAAGATGGGGGGGGGGGGGGACTATATATAAGAACATAGAATTAATAAATTATTTATTGAATTCTGTGGTGTAGATTAAGAAGATGGGGGAAAAAAATCACAAGTTTTACACAATCGTGAGGATGCGCTGCAAGCTGCTGGCATTCATAACTGGCAGGTTTCATCACAAGTAAACTCCATAAGGACTTCAATGCATAAGAATATAGTCTAGAGCAGCGGTTTTCAATAGGTGAGGCGCGCCTCCCCTGGGGGGCGCCAAAGAGCAACAGGGGAGGCGCGACAGGCAGAGAAAAAATAACTGTATGCAGCTCTATTGATATCGGTAATTGTGTGTGCGAGTATTAGCTTTAAAATGCGTCGTTTCCTTGTCCCAAGTCAACAGAAGTCAGCATTAAGGGAGGATACGGAGCCTGGGAAGTCACCTGTGTGAGTAAAAAAACGATCCGTGGCGACGGTTTTGCAATCCGTCCGCTCAGTTTATAAACAGTACTCACGAATTCTCAAACTGTTCCCTCGGTTTAACAAATCGTGCCCACGAGTTTCTAATCCGCGCTCTCAGAATTGTTAACCGAAAATTAATTTTCGCAATCCGTTCCCACGTAGTATTGCGTGACGAGTTTATAATGCGGTGAATTCCCGCTCCCATTTACTTCACAATCTCATTATAGAGAGACGCGCGTCACGATCTGTTCTGTGCTCTGCTGCGTCTCGCGCTCGCCATGCAGCCAGCTTCAGTATCAGTGCACCTTATGAACCATGCACTGTAATTCCATGCTATTAAATATGTTACAATTTAAACGCAAATGCACATTGTTCTATAAGGGTGGCATCATCCCTTACATTTTACACGGCTACATTTACTCACATTGTAATGCTGATAATATAATTTGTAAGGAAAATTGTGCATTAAATAGGGAAGTTATATCCGGGAAACTTTTACAAAAGAAACAAACAAACACACACACACACACACACACACACATGCATGTCTCTTTGTAGTCTCGGCGAAGCTGTATTATCAGCTGCATCCACACACAAAAAAACAAAAACAGTTGAACATAAATGTTTTTGCGCAAGTGCACTTGCCAAATGAAGACGGAATGTATGAAATGGATAAAAAAAAAAAACGAGCTGTAGTTTATTAACGAGCTGTAGTCACGCACTGACAGAAATGCAGTTCCAGTTAAATTAGTGTTAGCTCACTATCGTAGCCTTTTTCAGTGCATTAGGTGAGGTAATCTGATAATATTAGTGATTCTCATTTATCAAAACACTAAAACTGGTACCGTTTTGGAGAGAAATTGGGTATTTTTTAATCTCTCTATTTAACCCATCTCATGGTGTGTGATGCTGAACTATCATATGAGTTTCTAAAGGTTTTTGAATTCTTTGCTCAGTTATGAATATTGATATTTTATGTGCAACAATAGCATGTTCAGGCTCAGTGGCCTTTCGCCTAATTTTAAATGCTTTTAAAAAAATAAAAATACTGTAATATGATTTTAATGGTGATGAGTGTACTGATTTTAAGCATTTTAAAAAGATGGATGATAGATATTCTTCAATCTTTCTGACAAAGAACAAAATATAATGTGAATTACAGTATGTGCAATTTTTTTAAATTTATAAATTGTAGTGCACAGTGTTTATTATAAGGGGGTAGAATCCGCAGCTCAGTACTCACGACTCATGAGTACATTTAAATAAGCTACTTTTTTACTCTTACTCAAGTCGTTTTTTGGACAGGTACTTTTTACTCTACTCACACTACATTTTTTGGAATGTAATGGTACTTTTACTTTAGTATGTTTTTCAGTTCGAAATGATGTGCATCTCCTTCAAATGTGCGCTTAAAGCCCAGACACACCGTGCCAATTTCAGCCATCAGGTGTCGTCGGTGGTAGCGTTGGCGCCGATTGCACGTTAAGCATGTTTTGTTGACTTGTGGTTTGGTCTACTGATGTTCAGGGATTTTAAAAGTAGCCTCAATTAGGCCTGCATGAAGTTGGAAATTATTTGCTGTTGCAAAGAATCGTTTATGAATGCACTTTTAAGAAAGTTGTGGAAATAAAATAATATTTACATTTTATCAGTTGTTATTGAAACTCATCATTACCTGGAACACACAAAAGATGGCATTTACTGCAGAGGCGTGTGTGGGTTAGGGCAGGCGGACGGGATTTTGGGGAAGGGGGGGCTCGGCTGTCCTTACCTACTCTAAGGGGAGGCTCACATTCACCCAATTTGAAAACCCCTGGTCTAGAGAATAAATGTAACTGTTATTTAACTTCTTGATGAGGCAAAGGAAATTTAGATATCTGCAAGATCTGCAATGAAATAGCCGTGTCAACTAGTAAATCTCTAGGTGTTTTTAATCACCATAATTTATTGCAAGTACGCTTTGTGAATTTACTCAGAGAGATTACTCTGATAATTTTACAGATTTTGTTATGTGAAAATGGAAATGTTTTCAGATCATGCACCTGTGATGGTCAGTGGTTGCTTGCACATTTGCTGGTCACGTGGACCTTCTGTCAGAAGCCAGCCATGAATTCAACATCTACTGTATTTATCCTTTCCATGAAAGTTTAAAGCTTTCAAGAAATCTTTAAATGACGTTATGACATCTGCTATGTCCAATTTTTTAAACATCTGGACGCATAAAACCGATACGGAGAACATCAAATGAAAATAAGTCTTCTTCAGTCACACCTTGAAGGTTCTTTTAGCCACTCAACTGACAGCACTAGTGAACATTGCTGCAAACATTTCAACAGCAATGGAATTTTATAAGCGAACTGCTCTCAATTAAGAAACTCCATTGTAGACTGCCGTCCAGAGCAGAACATTTTATTTTCCAAGTATTTACTGTGCTGTACTTACCAGTCGCTTGCTGTAACGCGGTTTGGGATCGTCCATTGTCAGAATAAAGACTCACGCGCAGCCCGCCAGTGAACGGGCAAGTCGCGAGCCAGCGATCGCGCTTCTGTCAGTTTATCCCGTTAGAATTAACCGCCACAAGTTCAACTGTTCTCGATGGACATTGGACACTTTATTAGTGTCTGTCTAATCGAAATAACGTCACTTTACATGGATACTGCCTAGATAAAAGAATCGCTGTTTTCAAATAGTTGAAAACTCGCCCGCAGCTTTTTTCACACAAAAACGGACCATCACGCTACAAAATTATTGTATTATATATTTCACACCAAAAAGAATGAAACAGCAGGTCATAATAAAATCATGAAAGCTAGGTTGTCAAGCTAAGCGCTGCTGAGGGGAGTGTGAACGAGCATCAGCACCAGCTAACCAGCCTACAAACATTACGCGGGTGGTAAAAAAAAAAATTAAAATACAAAGAGATATGGGGTTTTGCTTATACATACGGCTTATATGTACAACGTATAATATTGCAGTCACCCATGAAGAGTGAGGCGAGAAATGAAGAGCGTATATTTATCGAGTAACATACGCTAATCTCGGTTCAAGTTTAAAATAAAAACATTTCCACAAGACTGAAACTCAGGCTCACAGTGGGGAAATCCAGCGGTCAAAATAGTCCTCGTGTACTGTTTACTAATAAAATGTGCACTCCGACTAGACTCGTCTAGTAACTTTTATATTCTAACGTTAAGTGAAAGTAAGCCTTATTCAGACAGCTCCACTGTGTGAATTCACGACAAAGTTAATATAGTAGAATAGATCATTCGCCGCCATTTTCACATCGTCACAAAAACACCACGAAGTAAACCCCGCCCGCTACAGACTTGGCATCCAATCACAGACACATGCGACGCCATCGATTTGACTCCCATTGGTTAATGCTGCTGTCACTTCACAGGGAGGCGGTACTAAGAGACAAATAATAGTACAAGAAACTAGACGAGCCATGCTCTCATTGGCTGGAGTTGCACGTCGATCAAAACAGCTACACAAAGATTGGCTTACATGTGCTGTAAGCTTCGCGTTGCCAACCAATCAAATAGAAAATATCAACACACTCATTCAGTTTTGGCAAAATGACTGCAACCAAATTATTTTTTTACAATTTAATTCATATGCGTAATGTGATAAGTTAAACATAGCTTTTAGGTACCTTAGATCTTACGTGGCTTGGCGTCCCATCGCCGGCGGACGTCCAGTCCATGACTGCATATAAAGCTCTGGCTTGTGGCGTCTGGTGAAATAAATCTACATTTTCTTTCGAATTAGCCCAGTGTAACTTCACATAAGGTCATCGTGAAGTCCTCGACATTTCTTTGAGTCCAATAAACCGTTTTGAAATACTCTGAATAATAGTACAAATTGAATTTTCCTCCGTAATCGACCCCAGGTAACTCCGCATGGTAAAACTTTTCGTTTAACCCAATCGATCAGGAAGTAGTTGCTGATTGGTCAGCAGTCTCTAACGCGCAGCAACCCATTGGACTAAACATCTGTCGATTACCACAACGTCACAATCAACTCCAGAAAAGTTTACCACATAAAAAAACATTACAAATCATTTATTGTTTTTAAGCCTTGATGAAAGAACGGATAACACAGATTTTTAGACACCTCGGTCTTTTAATCACGACTACTCAGACAATAACTCAAGTCAGACTACTGTATAATTAAACACAGGTGTCTCCAAAATATACAATACTACTATTACCACTTACATAAGAGAAAAATACTACCGGTAACTAAACTGAAGAAATAAACTAAGTGCTACTCATCTGCATTAAATAAATAAATGGTCAGTAACAACGGAACCACTCTCATTGAAAATCTCACAAATATTTTGACAAATACTAAATTAAAAACATGATTTAAACATGATCTAAAGGTTTTTTGTTTTTGTTTTTTCTAGTAAGGACTAAGTGGGCACAAAATATTTGACATTGGTAGTGTAAAATGTTTCACCTGTCAGTAAAAAAAAAATTAGGCTTCAAAAACAAAAAGTAACCTCCTATTTATCTTTTATCATCATACATAGGCTTTATCATAAATTCCCATAAAACAATTAAATAAATTAAAGGGTTGGTTTGCCCAAAAATGAAAAATGTGTAATTTACTCACCCTTGTGTTGTTCCAAACCTGTATGAATTTCTTTGAACACAAAAGAAGATGTTTTGAAGAATGTTGGTAACAAGACAGTTGACTTCCATAGTAAGAAAAATACTATGCAAGTCATTGGCTACCATCAACTGTCTTGTTACCAACATTCTTCAAAATATCTTCTTCTTTTGTGTTCAACAACAGAAAGAAATTCATACAGGTTTGGAACAACATGCGGGTGAGTAAATGATTACATTTTGGGGTGCACTGTCCCTTTAAAGCTATTTTTCATACCACAGCCCTAAAATTGACAGCTAGCTTTTACATCACATTATACAATGATGCCTCTAACAATGCAAGGCCAATTGATAAGACAGGAAGAATGTAAAAGACCAAATAAGATAAGCCAGCATGGGAAAACATGTTATGTGTCAGTAGGGATGCTTATGGTTCACTGGCACTAAGATGCTTCTCTTGATTCTTGATAGAGACTCTGGACTTGGTAGATTAGACAATGTCTTCACCTGAAAAAGACAGGATGTTACTCACAAACATTCAACATAGAGTTTATGAATTCAGCTTTATGAATGCTTCCCTTGAAGTTTATGAATGCTTACCTTGAAGTTTATGAATGCTTACCTTGAAGTTTATGTCAGCCAGCTATACACCACAGAACCACCGATGACCGCAAGAATTGTGCAACACAGCATGATCATCATCTTTTTCTACAAAGGTGGAAGTGAGTGGACAGTGACAGCATGATAATGATATAATAATAGCAGAGGAAAGCAGGGGAAAGGATGATTGGGAAGGAGAGAGTAGGAAGAGTAAGGAAAGTTTAGAAGGTGTAGCGAACAGACATATAGAGATGGGGATGAGGGAGAAACCCGAAATATATAGAGAAGGAAAACAGAAGAAACTCAAAGGATGATGAAAAATAAAACCTGTTAAACATAAAAAAAAATTGCTGCAAGAAACATAAAACACTATTTGAGAATCCTACAAATGGTAGTCTGCATTTTATAAATTATAATAAACAATAAAGTGAAAGTGTTGTTTATTATATGACAGAATTGTTTTACTCCTCATAATTTCCAAGCTCACCCTGCGTGCTTCCTGTTGGAACTTGGCAGCCTTTTTAGTGTCAGCCACAGCTCTTTCCACAAAACCCACGGACTGGTCCATGTTGCTCTCAATTCTGTCAATCATAGTTCCCTGTTGACAGATTAGAATAAAATGCTGAGGATATATAATAGACCGGTGTTCAACCTGAATCAAACAGCAGCTGTAATCATAAGGCCTCCGAAAGGCTTTATCTCTGCTTTATTCTCCAGAAAAGACAAACACATGTACCTGATTCTCCACCAGCATTGCAATGTCCACGAACATGTCATGCAACTCTTTTATGCTGCTCTCCAGTCGCATAATATCTTTGTGTCGTGCCTCAATCTCACTTAGTGCCTGTTTTGATATTCCAGAGTCCATAATCTATAGAAAAGGAGAAAGTTGTTTAAATAATAAACACACACTAGTGTTCAAAAGTTTAGGATCGGTACGCTTTTTTAATGTTTTATTTTTTTATTTTGTCTCTTATGCTCATCAAGGCAGCATTTATTTGAACAGAATAGAGTAAAACATTTTATATTGTGAAATATTATTACTATTTAAATGACTGTTTTCTATTTTTAAAATGTAATTTATTCCTGCGATGGCAAAATTGAATTTTCAGCATCATTACTCCAGACTTCAGTGTCACATGATCCTTCAGAAATCATTCTAATATGCTGATTTGGTGCTCAAGAAACATTTATTATTATTTTAAATTTTGAAAACAGTTGTGCTGCTTAATGTTTTTTTGGAAACCGTAATATAGTTTTTCAGGATTCTTTTATGAATGGAAAGTTCAAAAGAACACTTTTTTTTTTTAAATAGATATTTCTTGTAACAATGTAAAAGTCTTAACTGCCACTTTTGACCAATTTAAAGGGGTGGTTGATTATGATTTCACTTTTCTAACTTTAGTTAGTGTGTAATGTTGCTGTTTGAGCAAAACCAACATCTGCAAAGTTACAATGCTCAAAGTTAAAATCTAAGGGAGATATTTTCTTTTACAGAAATCACTTTTTTTAAGGACTACAACAAATGGCTGGTAGGGACTACAACGAGCTTCCTCCCGGGTAAAACCCTAAAATTTACATAAACCCCACCCCCGGGAACACGATTTATAGATTATCAAGACAGAATATGCTAATCAGTGACTAGAAGATAACTACTCAAAGCTACATAAATTCATCAACTAACCATTCGGAAATGTTGTCTACATGTTGTCACTTCTTCTTAAGGCTCTCCATCTTTGTCTGACTCCGGTTTGAACATAAAAGGCTAAAGGTTTTTGACATTTTCAGTGCATGTCTGTGTGAGGTAAAAGGACACAAGCTATTGTAGCTCCACCCTCTGTGCCGGGACCAGCAGCTCATTTGCATTTAAAGGGACAGACACAAAAACGGTGCGTTTTTGCTCACCCTCAAAAAGTGACAATTTTAACATGCTAAATAAAATATCTGTGGGGTATTTTGAGCTAAAACTTTACATACACACTTTGGGGACATCAGAGATTTATTTTACATCTTGTGAAAAGGACATTATACCACCCCTTTAATGTGTACTAGCTGAATATATATATATATATATATATATATATATATATATATATACAGTATATATAAATTTACTGACCCCAACCTTTTAAACGGCAGTGTAAGACAAGTATCCTTTAGCTCAAAAACATACAGACAAGTTATGTTCTTTCAACAAAACATCACACATAGAAGTATATAGAATAGTACTCACTCCTGCTGTGAATACTGCAGCGTTACCTCCTTCCAGCATTTCCTCCAGTTCCTCATCAGTAGTGACTTTGCCAGCTGTAAGACAGAAGCCAACATTAGCCTTAAACATGCATATAACATTGCGAACACTAATCTTTTTTTTTTTTTTAATCAAACCCTAAAGAAGATTTGTGTATCTGCTTGTCACTCACTGATCTCCAGCTGTCTTTGGATGCGCCCTTTGCTCTTCTCTTTAAACTCCATTTGGGCTTCATTGTATTTGGTCATCACCTCTACAAACTTCTTAGCAAGAATGGCATGCTAAAATGTAGGAGATACACACTGCATGAATAAAAAAACAAACTAGTTGAAATCCTTTTGGGCTTGTGGTAGAGCTAGTGGTTACCTGAGATTTCTTTATCCGTACATCTGCTGAAACCCTCTCCTCGGTGTTAGATGCCAAGTTCTGCTCAATGCCTGTCAAAAAAATCAGAATTTATAGACAAGAGTGCTGTAGCATATTGTCCAATTATTTATATATTTTCATGAACAAGCAATGCAAGAGCTGAAAACTGACTTTTGAGTTTGTTGCGAGCATTGTTGGCCAGTTTCTTTATCTCATTAGTAACTGCCTCCAATTCGTCCTGCGTCTCTAGTTGAGAAATAAGATGAGAGATATTTAAAACCTGAACATGGTGGGGAGACGACAGAGAAAAATGATAAATATCTTAAAAATAAAGGTAAAAAAAAAAAGATTAGACTAACTCTGGTCTGATGTAGGTGCAGAGAGGATGACAGAATACAGTCGCTTTATCTCGCCTATATTTTCATCAATCTTGTCTATACTGCTGCGGATTTCCTCAATCTGTAGAACACATACAGAAATGACCCAATTGTGGCCTTCAAATGTCCGCTTTCATTTTAATTCAGTTAATTCACATATACCTGAGTGAAGAACTCATCCATAAATTCTTTATTTTCCATTGGAATTTCCACATCATCAGGAGCTTGGTCCGACTTCTATTTTGACATACAGGAACAAAGCAGAAAGTTTATTAACCTGGCAGAAACAGTGTTTTCTCTGTGTAAAAACATATTAAACCAGTTTAAGATGGTCTTAACTGGTTTAAGCTGGTCTTCCAGGCTGGTCAAGTCAGATGGGAGACCGACTAAGATTAGCAAACTACATTAGTCTGGTTTAAGTTTCTTTTTTTTTAGCAACCATTACTTGCTTTTGTTAGTAAACTTATAGATAGAATACATTGCAGTTTATCTTCAAAATTTCAACAGAAATGGAACATTACAAAATATGACATATCAACAGATATTTTAAACAGATTTGGCACCAATGACAAGTCAGGATGATGTGTGGATGCTAACGAATCTCAACTATCAATGTCAGACGCGTTTTAAATTAATCGTGATGGCAGTTAATACCCTTTTAAACTATTTGTATCATCATGAGTGTAATTACTGGCAGCTAACGTTAGATAATCTACGCGTAATTAACCATAACTCCCTTACTGGGTCTTTGTAGGGACTCCCTAAAGACCCAGTTAGTCAATATTGAGCTCAGGACCAGGTAACGGTCAAACAGTAGCAATTCAGTCCCCAGACCGCCGTTTGAAACCATAAATCATAAGAAAAATCCTCTTACCGCTTTTAGTTGTTCCAGTCGATCCTTCATCTTCGGTTCAATGTAATATGAGACTTCAAATAGCTGTAATGGTCAATATAAAAGCTAAAGGATTCCAGCGACGCTGTATTCAGACTGGACAACTAGTAACGTTAAACATGTTAACTACAGCATGAATACTCCTAACTTAGTTAAGAGTTCCAATAGTCGATAAGGATTATTGATTTAGAGAAAAAATATCCTATTTTAACTCAAAAATATTCTTTTTTTTATTGCAAAAAAACAAACAATATGGCAGTATAGCTTCTGTCTTGTAGTTGTCCTAAGTCTATCCTCTCAAAGCGGATTAGAGCAACAGTTGTATGCCGGGTAGCTAATCTTCCTCTGCTGAGGTGCTTCAGTTTCTCCATTACACAGAACGATGCAAACAGCGCTTGATCGCACGCAGACTGGAGGACTAGGAGTGACACTTAAAAATAAAATTAAGGAGTTATCAATTCAAACATAAAAATGGAAATAAATTAATACTTTTTAAAACAAATTATTATACATAAACTGTTTAATTCGTGTTTTAAAATGTAGTTAAATAAATAAACAAACAAACAAACAAATAAATATTGAACAAAAACTTAATAAAACTATTTAATTCCATCCAACAGTCGAGGTGGGTTGGGGCAAGTTGAGGGAGTTTTGAAGTAGGCCTACTGAATGTCTGTATGGAGACATTTGGTAAATAAAGAAAGTGTGGGTAAAATGTGGGTAGAAAGTCTCTGCATGGACCCACCACTCTGACATTCATTTGTGGCGCTGATTGATCATATCCACACATAGACACAAACTCACTCACACATTGGCAGTGTTTTTTGTTAGACCTACATGTTCTTTATACGGGTACACTAAAGTTGAGTGTTCATTAAGCATAAATACCAGTGTCATTCAGGTTGAAGTCCCCACCGGGATAGAAAAACAAGCGCACACGTGTTACAACAACAGTTGTAACAAAGGCACACCATGTATCTGACATCAAATCATGAGGGCTGTGATATTCGTGCAGGGGTTTGAATTGGTGCCTTTTATGGTGAACAAATGTGGGTACTTTTTATGAAAGTTTGAGCACTCAAGCTCAAAAATCCAGTGAGTTACAGATGCTGAAACAAAAAGTGTTACTTCTCACATTTAGCCTAGTCTAGAACTACTGTACAATAACCACCATGTTTACACACAACGCCTCTTATTCACGATTTCTCTCAACATGGGCACAGAAGAGCTGTCAGTCAATAAATGGAAAATCAAAGTAACTTGTGTTACTTACTTGAAAAAGTAACTGATATTTAGTTGTAAATGTAAAAGTAATGCGTTACTTTCTAGTTACTTATGTTATTCACATTACCTTTAATGCGTTACCCCCAACACTGTGTCTGTGTGAATGTATTTTAAAAAAGTAACAAAGTATTTTAAAGAAGTAAAACACAAACTAGAAACATAATGTAATGAAGACCAAGTTCCATGCAGTGAAATATCTTCACAGTCCTCTGTGTCTTGTCATTTGAGTGGCAGTTTCTCTCTAAAGATGAGGTTATGGGATGTGTCGGCATCTGGGAAGAAATATACAATTGAGTTTAGAGTTGCAGTGTGTGCCTTTCATTTGTTTATGTAAAAATAATTATGTTCATGAAGGACAAAAGTAGCAAAAATGGACAGTAAATGGACAAAAAAATTACAGTTTTTGTGACTGGGTATGTTTATGCATAAACCCAAGTAATAAAGAAAATCTAACAATATGGATGATAAACTCAATATCTATGTTACTTAATGACACTTCTCTCCACTAACTAAGAGCTGGCCACATGTTCTGTTAAACTAAAAAGAGAAAAAGTCATTATTGGAAACAAGTTACAATTTGAAAGTTAAAATCTATAGACATTTCATTTACCTGTTGAGAGTGTGTTGACAATATGTGTAGTTGGATCGTTGAGCTCCAGAAAACCAGTAATGAGGAGGTGGCTTTGACAGTTTTGAAAGATTTACAGATTAAAGATCCCTAAACTCTAAATAATAAAACGGTTCTTCAAGATGACATGGCTCTAAATAGAATGTAAATAACCATTTTTGTATGGTTTTATAAGACAACAAAGATTTCACATCCCTTTAAAAAGACATTCAAAGAAGCAAAATAAAGTTATATGAAAACTTAATCTTAAATATACATAATTTTTATGAAGCTATCCAAAATATTTCAATTTAAAAAGAAGAGGCAGGAGATTGTGAAAGATTTGGACAGAGCATTAATTTATTATATACGGTACACAAGTATTTAGTCTTTGTACAGTTCTCACAAGGACAAATAAAATGTTTTACCTGTAAGGATACAATGTGAGAAACTCAACACTTGCTGAAGTGCTTTTGTTTGTTACAACTCTTTCTTCATTTAAACCCACTGGATGGTCAAAATATAAAAGGA
Organism: Leuciscus leuciscus; assembly: GCF_965113295.1. Lineage (NCBI taxonomy): Eukaryota > Metazoa > Chordata > Actinopteri > Cypriniformes > Leuciscidae > Leuciscus > Leuciscus leuciscus. Next base: position 40,739,909 of record NC_138727.1, on the reverse strand, counting down.
AGAAGGAAGAAAATGGGGAGGATGGATTGACTGCTGCAAAATGAGAATATAACACTGGCCTCAAAGTAGTGCGTCATCCTTTGTGGTTTTCAAGAACAACTTGGTTCTCCTGCCATTAGACACTTTTTATCACACAGCTGACCTCAGTTTCTGTGTGAGGTTGTGCTGAATGTTCAAAGTCAAAATGACAGCTGTAGATGTGCAGAGAAATGTTTTAATGAGAGGCACCACTTCAAGGCTGTTGTATTTTTTATTATTATTTGAATTTGTGAACTTAATATCAGAACTGAGCATCTATATGTATGCCCAAGTTGAAAAAAATCGAAAAAGTATGTGCATCTTCAGAAAAGAATTCAGTCCCTGGGCATTGAAAAGGTGCACTCAGCACAACTGTAACTGTCTAAAACCAATTCTTCCTTATGCAATTGAAACTGTGATTATTGGTAAGAGAGCATGTTGAAGACTATATTGTCACTGTGTTGAGAGGAGACAGTCCATGAAGCATGTTTATCTGTAGAGATAGTCAGCTTGAATGTTGGCAGCGATCTCAGCCTCCCACTTATCTCCATTGTTGAGGAGCTTCTCCTTATTATAAAGCAGTTCCTCGTGAGTCTCTGTGGAGAACTCAAAGTTGGGGCCCTGAAAAGACAGAGGAGTAGAGATAAACATTAAAGGTATAGCGGAGGATGTTTTACTTCCTGGTGGGTAGTCTAAACTATTGGTCCTCCTAATTGTCAATCATTCTGGTGAATCAATCAAACTTTTCAAAAAGTGGAGAGGGCGGGTCTTATCTAAAATTTGGAAAGATCCTCCGCTATACCTTTAACTTCAGGGAATCTGGTCATGTACAATGTAATATGGCAAATTAATTCATGCTTCATCCTAAGCATGTACACTGCTTATTTTCTGCAATATTTGCACATGTACCCGCTCATGCTGTACAATATCACAATACTCCTCCAAATAATTTAAGGCACATTGTATAATATATACACTAATGTTCAAAATTTTGGGGTAAGATTGTTTACAACAAATTAACTCTTATTAAAGCTGCAGTCCATAACTTTTGGTGCTCTAGCGGTTAATAAACAGAACTGCATGCGTCTTGCGGAAGAACCGGAGCTACTTCTCTGTTTATGTCTATGACGAGTCACACAGGTAGTGGGCTACTCCGCAATCTAAAATAGTCAGAATATAAACGCTTATTATAGGTGTTCCGTAGTGATTCAGGATAAGACAAAAAACACAGTTTGTAAAATGGATTCATGATGTACTCGCTTATAAATTTTGAACACACAAAAAGTTACGGACTGCAGCTTTAAACAAGGATGCATTAAATTGATCAGTAAAGATACAGAAAATTACAAAAGATTTCGATTTCTATTCATCAATGAATCCAAAAAAAAAAAAAAAGTAGCACTGTCTGTTTCCACAAAAATATTAAGCAGCACAACTGTTTTCATCTTTGATAATAATAATAATTAGAAGAAATTTTTCTTGAGAAGCAAATCAGCATATTAGGATGATTTCTGAAGGATCATGTGACACTGAAGATGAGAAGAGTAATGATGCTGAAAATTCAGCTTTAACATCACAGGAATAAATTACATTTTAAAATATATTCAAATAGTTATTTAATAATAGTTTAGTAATCAAATAGTTTAGTAAGTTATTTAAAATTGTAATAGTATTTCACAATACTGTTTTCACTGTATTATTGATCAAATAAACGCCGTTGGTGAACATAAGAGATCACATTACAAAAATCTTACTGACCCTAAAATTTTGCATGGTAATGTATATCCCATTAGTTTTTTCTAACTTATATTGTGCCTGGCTGTAGTATCTCTCTGACAGCTCTAAAAATACATTTTGTAAACTTTTTTCCACAGATCCCCTAGAAACCAGTTCGAACACCTCTGCTTTAAGGCATGTTGTCTTAAAACCCATTATACAACCTACTAAGTGATGGGATGAGTAGTTGAAATGTGTGCTGCTAGATGCTCACCTCTACAATAGCATCCACAGGACAGGCCTCCTGGCAAAAGCCACAGTAGATGCATTTGGTCATGTCTATGTCATAGCGCGTTGTTCTCCTGCTGCCGTCAGCACGAGGTTCTGCCTCAATTGTAATAGCCTGAGTGAGAGAATAAGGGTGTCCCTTTGCATACATTACTTTTATTTTCTTGTAATTACTCGTCCTATTATTCACATGTGCAAATAAATAAACATACATGCAATTGCTGCTTGTCATTACAGTGTCATGATATATCAGGATGAACAAGGGCAGTTAGAAAAAGAGTGTACCTGGGCTGGGCAAATGGCCTCACAAAGTTTACATGCAATGCATCGCTCCTCTCCAGAGGGGTACCTGCGCAGAGCATGCTCGCCACGGAAACGGGGAGACAGAGGGCCCTTCTCAAATGGGTAGTTGATTGTGGCAGGTTCACGGAAAAGATAGCTCATGGTCATTCCCAAACCTGCATCAACACAAATATCAGGTGGTTCCTACTTTTTCTGAGTTATCGGGATTATTTGTATGAAGACTTTATGGAAGATAAAAGGCTTAGGTTGTTACTGACCTCTGAACAGCTCTGTCCACAGAAGAGTCTGTGCTGCACGGTCAGTGATGGACTTCATATCTGTGGCATCTTCCTGATTATTGACATACTCTGCATATAGAAATTTAAATTATGAGATATAAACTCGCAACTCTGAGAAGAAAATTGTGAAATAAAAAGTCACTATTATCTTTTTTATTTTATGCGGAAAAGTGGTTCCATTAAACCGTGATGTGATAGGAAAAGGTTTTATTATTAAGAACATATATTAGAGTGGATCCTGTTTTTGTACTATGAAATACTTACTTATCCCTGCTCTGTGTGCAGATAGGCTGAGAGGCCGTGCAAGACATTGACTGGCCAGAAATGACCCTAAGGAATAAATACATAACATCACACATCTGTGAGCCAAGACTTTATTTTGATCACCACATATTAATATATACATAAATGCCACTGTATTCGTATGCTTCTATTTCATAACCCCACCTGGCCTTGATACGGTGTAGACCACACGTAACGCAGCAGACATCTCAGTGAGGGGCACTGTAGGTAATAGGGACAATAATAAGGTAGAATGGGGTTTTTCATGTGTATTTGCTCAAGTTACAACACTGAACATTCTAATGGACATCTACGGACAATTTTTAAACATCGAATTAAAAAATAAAATAACAATTTGGCAGTTACCAGCAGTTACACAAAATAGTGTGCCATGAATTACTTCCCCTTACATAACGTAAACAAAAACCCCAAACCATTAGTTCCGCTCATATCGCGAGGTAGCAGATAAGATACATAAATGTGGTTAATTTGAGAACCACAAATCAATTATCACTAATTAATCTTTAGACAGAATGTAATACGTCCATAATAATGCATTATAAGCACTGTTTGGACTGTAGGACTGCAGCAAGTGGCTTAGGACACGAACTCAAGCATGTCAAGCAGACTAGCTTTCGACACATTTACTAGACAGTTTCATTAAGACATCAATGTGTATTTACATATTTAATCTTTGCATAATTATCTGTAACTCAGTGTTATTTATTCGAAGGCAAATGTTGCCCGTGCAGTGTTTGTAGTAGCTTAACCACAGGCAGATTTCTCAAGGACTTTCAATGACTATACTGCTATTATTCGTATAACCTTTAAACCAATATTTGACTTCTTGATATTGAATTAATTATATCGATTGCACAAAATGCGTTGCGTGTTCACAAAACAAAACCAAAAAAGACAGTTGAGTTTAATAATCAGTTCGTACTCACCGGACAGTCGCTATTTGGCCTTCTCAACCAGAACAGCGGACGATTGAGGAAATGCACACTGAGAACGCCGGAAGTGAGATTTTCTTACAAAATATAAGACAGAACAGAATTACAAATAAGGATACAAAATTAAAATATTATATTAAATTAAAAATAATACATTTAATAAAACGGCCTTTATAAATACATTTGGATTGTTCCACTATCATAAAAGTATTCAATAATGTAGTTCAGGATTTGTCATATTATTTGAGAAATTGTATAATATGACATTTTATTAAAATTAACAGATCCTTCACTCAAACATTGAGTGATTTTTTTTATTTTATTTTTTTTCAACATTGTTTCATCATTGCACAATGATAATGACTTAACATAGTTTTGAAAATATGTTCAGACTCAGAGTTCAGACAGAAACGAGTTATACACTACATTTTTGGTTCTGCAGGTGTTTAAAGTCCTAAAATGAAGATTTCTGTGTAAGGGTTAAACGATTTCTCTTATAATGCTCTGTTGCACACAACCATTAGTGCCGTCACTGTGAAAACGGCTGAATAAGTGTTCAATGGTTAAAGCTTAATGAAGCAGGTTAAGTTTAATTAAAGAAAGCTGTGACGTCTGTCCTCGTGTAATCAAGGTGTTCAGTGCTCTCGTATCACATATCCAGAAAACAGCCGAGTGTGAAGCTTTCCTTTTTCTATGCTAATCGTTGGGTTTATCTGTAGGTCTCTGCTTCGGTGACAAAGTAAGTTAACCACCTTTAAACAAAATTCTCTGTACCCTAATATTCTGTGAAGGATAAATACAAATTAAATGTGATATGTTTTATACACTTAGAATTTAATTAAAAAAAAAAAATTTTTTTTTAGCATTGATGTTGCCTAACCTTCCACCTATTGCACAAAATGTTATCGTGGATAACCTTCTTTTTAAAGAGGTTTTTAAGTTTCTTTGGCAAACTCAAAATCTCTGTGAAAGTCTCCTTTTGAAATGTTTATTTAGCCTACTCGGGTTGATGTAGACTATAAGCAGGGCTTGACTTTAACAACAACGCCTGCAAAATGAGGGTGGATTTCAGCAGTAACACAGTTGTCATGATTATTCTAAGTTTCACCCTCATGGACTTTTAGTTTGTATCCTTCAATCACATTATGTCTCATTTGTTCTCAGTTTCCGGCCACTTGTTTGTCTCCTTGGTTACTTATTGCATTCTAGTTTATTTATATGGTTATTCATCAGTTCCCTCATTTGAATCACCTGTGTTAATCAATCATCTTTGTTTTAACTTAGCATATTCATGGATTTCATCCGGTCCCTTTCCACAGGTGTATTAATCAAGCACAATGCAGTCTGCATTCATAATCTAGGTGCTTGATTTTATACACCTGTGGAAAGGGACCTGATGAAACCCATGAATATATGCCTGTGTTTTAGTTCTCATTTGTTGGTTCTCGTTAATTCTTATATTCAGTTTGGTGTAGTTCTCTTATGTTTAATAAAGTCTGTTCACTTTTATCTTCATCTTTGCATAATAACTACAACACACTCAGCTAAAGTGGGACAGCAGTCACTCCTACTAGCCACTTTGGCAGGTTGAATTTGATATATAATATACATTTTTCAGTTGTAGTCTTAAAAAGGCATCTGAAATAATAAACTAAGTGCAATGTATAGTGCTGTCAAAAATATTAGATGCATAAATATAAATATCTATACATATCCATACTGAAATATCTGAAACACTTCCAATACTAGTTTTCCGCAGAATAGATCTCTCTCATCTCTCCGACAACGAGTTGACACACAAACCCCGTGTCCCTTTACTCACTCGTTTAATTTGCTCCGGATGAATATTGCTGGTGTTACATGGCGTGAATTTCTGCGTTGGGTTGCGCATAATTTTAATAATTCAAGCAGATTTTGTGTGTGCACATAAAGGCGCCTTCTGAGTAATTAATTGCGCTTAATTGCGCAATACCCACAAAAGAACGACAAAATTCCAGTCTTGGTGAGTATTCACGTGGAGTCAGTTGTGTTTTAACTTTCAAGTGAATGTAAACCGTTGCGTTGAGAAAGAAAACGCATGTGTAACAGTACAATGGGTATCAGGTCTTAAAGTGACAGCAGCCTAATATACCTGCTGCCAAATTATGAGCTAATATCAAAAATATCTATATGGCAGTTTCCCCACATTGTTTCGATGTCAAAATTGTGGCCAGTGAAAATGCAGAGTGGCTAATAACTTTGGAAAACAACTACAGCCACAGTCGCTGGTGAGCAAAAGAGTTAATGTCAAGCCCTGGCTGTAAGTATGTAAATTGCATTGCTAAATTGATTACTGATTCCTAGAATCTGTGAAATTATGTATCTTATTCCTTTCAGTGAACACTTCAAATAATATAACGGAATCAGAGGAGAATTATTGGTCCAGAATTGAGAAGTCTGTTCTCGCTCCCATTCTCACAACTGAGATGGTACTGGGTGTTTTGGGAAATGGACTGGTTTTGATCGTTAAAATAGTGGTAAGAATAATGTATATTCTCTTTTCCCCTTAGAGAATGTTATAAAATACAATGAACTACCTCATGCCTTGATTTATTTTATTTTCTGCTTTCTCACAGTGTAAAGACCATTATCAGTGTCTTTACTGGCTGCCACTTTTCAGTCTCACGCTCTCAGATTTCTTCTGCTCCTTCCTCGTAATCTGTGGCTCCCTCTTAGCTGTGCTGGGTGATGGTCAGATTTCACCTTGGTGTGAGGTGGTGAGCCTGCTAAAGTTCACCTTCATCACCTCTTCCATTGGAAGTATAGGTATGGCTGACATTGAACAATTTCTAGAGTTAATTATAGCTCTATGGGATATCTTTACATACTGCTTTCATTGTCATTAGTAATAAAGGACAATATATAAACAGTCCTTTGTACTAAATGGGTGCAGACAGGTGCGTTGGACACAGGATATATTACGAGGAAAGAAGAAAATAATCTTGCACACAACCATAGCTTTCATGAAACCGTGTATTTATCTAACAAAAGTAATGTGACCATCTTCAGATATTCAGAAAAGTTGCTGTTTTAATTAATACTTAATTACAAGCAACACCAGTGTTTGAGATTTTTCTTCTTTCATTATAATTAATAATCAAATGTTTATTATTATTATTATTTGGTTATTTAAAAAGGGTACTTTAGTTTCAAAGATTGATTTTTATTTTTATTTTTTATTTTTTTTATTAAACCAAACTAAAGAGAACTAAACTCCTGTTTGAGCCTTATTTTCTTTCATCTATAAATGTTTATATCTATAAAATCTATTTAAGTTTTCTATACGTTTTCTATAAAAATAGTTATGGTGGGGGTTAAAAGGGTAAAATTCTTAGAAGAAAGTAGAAAACTAAATTTCTGAGAACTAAACTCCTTGTTTGAGACTTTAAAAAAAATCGAAATTATCTATATATAAAACAGTTATGGCACATTTATACAATTCTTTTCCTCTGTCCGGCTTGGGATTTTTTTTTTCTTTCATTATTATTTATTTGGTTATTTAATTTTTATTTGGTTATTTAAAAAGGGTCAAATTCTTAAATGATTAAGGCAAGTCTTTGAACTTTATTTTCAAGTATTTTTTAAATTAAATTGAATTAGAAAGCGACGTTATTCTAAGAACTAAACTCATCATTTTAGCCTTAAAAAAATTCTAAATTTTCTATAAAAAAAAGTCACAATTACAACAGTTCTTTGTCCTTAGCTTGGGATTTTTCTTCTTTCGTTATAATTAATAATAATAAAAAAAATTCAATTATTATTATTTAAATATTTAGTTATTTAAAAGGGGTACAATTCTTAATATGATTAAAGCAAGTATTTTAACTTTAAATTTCAAAGTTTAGCAAAAAAAAAACTAAAAATGTAAAAAAAATTAAGGTGAATATTCTGAGAACTAAACTCCTCCAAGTTATCTATAAAAAAGTGTTATGTCACAATTATAGCATTCTTTTCTTCTTTGTCCTCAGCTATTCTCTGTGTTCAGAGATTTATGGGCATTCCTTCCAAAGGTAAAATACTGTCTATTGTCATGGCAGTTGCATGTGTGGCATCATGGTGCATTGGAGCTATATTTGGTGCAGTGCCAGTAGTCTATGACTGGATAAGGTGGGTAAAGATGCTCAGAGATACTCCAAATACTGTATATGAATCTACATAACTTCTCACTGTACTCTGCGTCCCATGTTCAGGTATGATCCAGCTGAAATGCTGTGTGCAGTGTTCTGGGAGAGCAGTTACTCTGACATGCTGGTTTACATCCTCTGTGCCTTCTCCATCTCCATCTTCATCCCATTCCTCCTCATACTCTGCTGCTCCATCCTGACTTGTGTAGGCTTTGGGAAAGAGTGTTCCAGGTTTGTAGAGTTGGAAGTGGTGAACACAGAGGTTTTCATAAGGATTTTAAGGTCATTTCCTGTAATATCAGTTTGCACGTTTTATCTGTTTGTATAGCAAGGATGACCTGTCCTCTATCACGCCTCTACTGGTGATCTTGTATCTGTTCTGCTATGCTCCATTTGCTGCATCTGAGGTGAGAAAAGAATGGAAAAATCTTTTTTTCAGTGGCCTCTCTGGTCCATGATAAAAATTCTGCTTTTTCTTGTTGTCCTAGTTGGTTCTCCTTGGAAGGCTTGATTTGTCCCCTTCTCCTGAATGGCTGAGATCACTATCATCAGTAATGGCGTATCTGGACTGTTGTTTAAACCCATTCATCTACTGCACAAATAAAGATTTCCGAGAAGCAGTATTCATGCTGTTCTGGAAAAAAAGGAGATCGACTTTTTCAGAGCCAGTGCTGACTGGGATTACAAAGCTTGAAATATGAAGATTATTTACAAGCAAAAATAAGAACTTTTTTTTTTTCTTTTTTCTGTGCAACACTTTGTAATGCATCATATTATGATTTTTAACTGTAACAAATGATACACTTTTCTATGTGCTGAGATACCAATATTGCAGTGTGTTTTTGCTTGTTGTTTTAATGAGTCAAGTTAAGGCAAGAATAATACTAGGCTGTTCATTTGTATATTGTGCATTTACATTCATTTTTAGTCTTCAACTTAAAAACTGGAAAATGAGACTATTAGGAACTTGCATAAACTTCTAGCAGTAAGATGTACTGTTTATATATATATATATATATATATATATAAAGAGAGAGTAAGTTAGGTAGTTAAGTAACAAACATATAATGAACAGCTCTATTTGTATTAACTGACGTTAACAAATAAAGTAACAAATGTATTGCTCAGATAGTTAAACCTTATAGTAAAGTGTTACCAAAATATATAGCATGCATATATATATATATATATATATATATATATATATATATAGAGAGAGAGAGAGAGAGATATTTGGTAATAAAATACTGTATTATAGGAATTCAGTCAAAATAGCCAGTACATAAATGGCTCATGTTTTTATATGTTAGGAAAAATATGCCCCCTTAAAAAAGAAAAGAAAAAAGGATTGCTACAATGAATTAGGAAGACGAAGAAGATCATCAGATCAGTATGTATTTACAAACTCGTTGATCGCATTAAAATCATTAGACATTTGCACAAACTGTAGGCTGTCAGTGTGACATGATGTTACTGACAAATAATACAAAATATAGCATTATGTTCATTGCCTTATTATTCGGTTGTATTGTGTTCACAGTACGTAGGCTACTTATTAAATGACATGTATGAGCATTTATGAAGAGCGTTTTTGTGCATTTTCACTAAGGCGAGTGAGAAAACAAAAACTGTAATGAAACTGCAGAATGTCGCAAACTTTGGACCAGAAATGTCCCGTGAGATTTTGAAACACCCAGTACTCTGCAAGAGAATGATCCAGAAGCTTCAGAACCACGAACCCAGCGCAGGACAGCACCGCCAACCACAGGTACCGCATGGACTGCGTATCTCCGTGGCTCATCTGGGCTTTGACGCCTTTGAACACGGCGCAGGAGACGTGAAAACCCAGAGCTACCTCAAACCCTCGGTCGTGGATGAGCGCCAGGCCATAGCTGAGGATAGAGCACGATTCGACCATTAAAGCGTAACGAGATGACCAGCCTTGGTCAATGACATTACACCACACCAGCACCCACGCAAAAATAGGTAAAGTGAACCACTGGTCCAAAACAGCGGGCGCGCGCCCCAAGGTGGCCAAGCGGACCCACTGCACCGGTCCATATGCGACTGCCATGAGCGCAAACACGTCTTTGGTGTAAGCGGCTCCACTGCTGTTTTTACTGTCTGACATCCGTTGCAAGATCCAATAGATTCCCAATAATATGTATCCTGAATTTATCACACAGTTAAACGGCATTGCCAAGAAGGCAGGGAGATCGTCTACTTTCTTCTCCGCATAGTGATCATAAGTGACATCCACCAAAACTTTGTCAAAAATGTGAGTGTTTGCAAGCGCTATGCAAAGCAGGAAGGGCACGAGAACGTGGGCGACCGCTGACATCGTCATTTTTTAAAAGAAATACAATTCCGTTTAAAGCGACGGCAAGAAAACATATGTGAGATATTGTGTACAAAGTACAAAACAGTGGTTGTGTTCCGCAATCTAGATCACGTGACGACCACTGTAGGCTTTCATTGGTTGCCACAGTGACCTTGGAACTCTGAATTAGCATACAACCATTCTACTATTTTATACCATAGCATAGACGCATAATAAATAAATGTATTTATTATGTCTATGGGCTATACTGTGTACACTGTACAGTATGCACATTTTCTATATGGAATAGCCTTTACCCTGATGAATCTGACTTTCTGCATTTGCCAAAATATGCAGCCAAGAACACTGTATATTCCAGGTATACTTTCACCACTTCCAAAAAGATGATTAGACATTTACAGAAATTTGGATTGAAAATAGAAATGAGCGTCTATCATCTTTATTTTTGAGATTATAACTATGCGACTCTAAATACGGTCGACGTGATTTTGGCAAGTAAGATGCTATCCCTAGCCCTAAACCTAACATTTATACCTCAAATCAGAGAAAAAATATATGTGTAGTTGTAAGCCTACACTTGACAACATTAACTGTAAACCTGGCCCTCAAATCTGATTGGTTGATTGGAATGTTGTTCCAGTATCCTCTGAATGGATCCTCCAGAACGTTGTACTTGGTGAAATCATGTTTATCTCTGAAATTACACTTGGCAGTTGATGTGGTCAAGACACAATTGCATAGAACAGTTCGTCATTCATTCATTCATTCATTCATTCATTCATTCATTCATTCATTCAGTATGCCAGTGGTTCTCCCCCAGGGGGTCTCAAGATGACTTATAATAATAATAATAACTTAGACAATACAACTAAAAAAATATGTATTTCTTATTTGAATTAAAACTGTAAAAACTACAAAAACGCTCTTGACCAAGGAAGCCTGTTTTAAAATTGTGATGAATATACATTTTTATAATATTGACAAACTCATAAATATCTTGTACAATGTACAAAAATACAAAATATTTTTTAAATCCTTAAAAATCACAACAAAAGTCAATATTGTTGTGGACAATGGAGGACCTTGGTGTCAAAAAGGTTGAGAACCACTGCAGTGTTGTGTATGCCAGTAAGCATGTGTTTTCACTGGTGTGGGTGTGTGTATGAGCACATATCTATGTGTGGAAGTCATGAATTAGGGACATCATTTACAATCAAGGATGCAGTTCAAAGATCAAGTGGAAAGTCCCGGAAGGAATTTCTCAGATCACTAGACTTTCCTGTTTGTCAAGTTTGTCAGACCAATGTGCTTCCTTCTAGCTGGCAAGATCCAAATACAGAAAGATTCTTTAACATTTCCAGTCAGGATTGTTTTCTTGAAAAAATCTTTAAATGTTTCCTGCTTACATGCAATACTAGAGATATGTTTGATTATGAAAAATTACCATAACATCAAGACACATTCTGTAAGTTAATTCTTAATATTTTACAGTTTCCTTCCTCCATGTTTTACATTTCCACATTTTGAAATGATTTTAGAGGAGATGATGGATTGTGAGATAAGATTTAGAAAACAGGTTTTGGCAGTACAGAAATGCTAGACTATAAGAGGAAGTTCAAGACAGAGAGAAGGCAGTGACTAAGAGGGAAGCACAGAAACAAGGTGCTCCACACTGGTTGCACAACTGTTTTGCAAGAGCTATAGACTATGGATTAAAGAAAAGAGAGATTAAGTTTTAGCACTCTTCAAAATGATTAAGCAATGCAGGATATGTAAAGGATAACCGAAAATGAGAGACTATGGAGGAACAAACAAAGGTATGAAAAGATTGTTAAAGACAAGATACGATTTGCAAGAACGCATTTAAGTTCTTAAAGAGCTCACAAAGATCAAATATGATATGGTTTGTATAATATATTAGAGTAAATATGCTGTGTCGCTATTGTACAATCTTATAAAGTATACTAACTAAGTTTGAAGAAATAAAAGGTAAATAGTTACATAAAAGCATTCATTTTCTTTTTTCATGCAGAGTGATGTGAGGGATGGTCATCAGAATGACATCTCATTGCTGCAGTCTATGCTGCTGAAACTTAACACGAGTCCAAGAAAACGTGTTGACCGTCCAAATAGAAGTACTTTCAAATCAGATGCACTTCCAGATACAACCTCCCAAAGTCTGTTTCACCGATCTCTGGAGTCTGAAGAACATATAACAAATGAAGACAGAAACGATTTGGATACCACAGTCAGATCCGATGGTGATGAGAAACAACCAACAAGGAGTTCTAAAACAGAAGATGGAAATGAAGGGGTTGAAGAGTTCAGAGGGCCTCCAGGTGAGTTTCATGAATGTGAGAGAAAGAGTTTTCCTCCTATCTCTTTATCCATACAAACACAGGCAGCAGAATCAAGTCAGGGACCAAAAGAAGGTGAGCTGTTGGAGGACAAAAACAACAAAGAGCCAAGCGTGGAGGAGCACATGGCTGGAGCTGCATCACTGCTTAAAGGAACACTCCACCGTTTTTTGAAATAGGGCTTATTCACATTCTTTCCTACATTTAGATAGGTGTGCAAATGCATTTTTGTCTCAGTGCATGCATTGTTTTAGTTTGACAGGGTCGGCGTTAGCTTAGCTTAGCACAATGAATGGAATCCTTTGTTGCCAGTTAGCATGGCCTGAGTAAAAGTGATAAAAAAAAAAAAAAAACCCACGTAATTACTTCTTGTGGCCTGCGTATTCACAACGAGTACAAGAAGCGATCCAGATTAACACTAGGCGATTTCCTAGGCAGATATTGACTTGGGACTATATTAGGGGGAAGCACAGGCGAAGCACTGCTGCTTAGGCGAAGCACTGCTAGTTCGGCGCTGAGATCTCACGCAACACATGAAATCCCACGACTTCCGTCAACATACCGGCGTGCAACGCGTCAAAAAAACAGATGAAGAAGAACATACCAGCGTGACCTGCACCGAGTGTCTTCGCTTTTGGATTCTTTATTTTGTGAAGTTACAGCAAACATGGTAATTACCTGCGTAGCAAAAGGTTGTGAGAATAAGCAAAGGACATACACGAATGTAATGTTTCACAGAATTCCTTCAAATCTGGAACTGAGAAATAAATGGCTAGCAGCTCTGGAGATATGTACTTCAACGCCTCTCAACAAAATAAATCAGTATCGTGTTTGCGAAGAACATTTTGCACCAGAGGACTACTTAGAAAAAATGGAATATGGGTCCAGAAAGACGGTAGCAGTACTACGTCTGAAAGATACGGCCGTCCCATCTATTTTCAAAGCACAGGCAGAACAAAGTGCACATGTAAGTTGTCTTTTATTTGTCTTCCTTATGTTAATCTGTCTTTATTCGGTTGTAAAATAGATGCTGCACTAGACTACGGATAGACTAGAATACTATCTAGACTAGACTACGAATCTCATGTTGAATTCAACCTGTTTAGCATGAACAAACAAACTAAAATAAAAATCGCTGTTATCGTGACCTGTAAAATGAAATGACTGAGGGCTAAGTTTTCTATATTTTTCTCTCAACGAGTTAGACTCAGGAGTTTTAGTATAACTACTAGAGAGGAGAAGGCTACTAGCATTTTGACCAAAGGATGTAGCAGAACAGTATTCATTGTTTATGTAACACACACACATACACACATACGATCGCAACCTCCTCCTCCTGGCGTTCTATTTCCAAAGCACGCAGCTCGTCTTCTGTAAACTCTGGTTCAAATAGGTATGGTTCAGGCTCTTGACTGTCTGAGAAGTCACCCTCTTCGTCTTTCACAAAATCAGCCATGTTCATCGCCATTCGTATACTGTAAGCTAAATAGTCAGGCAGCAACTATTCACGCCGGTATGTTGACGGAAGTCGTGGGATTTCATGTGTTGCGTGAGATCTCAGCGCCGAACTAGCAGTGCTTCGCCTAAGCAGCAGTGCTTCGCCTGTGCTTCCCCCTAATATAGTCCCAAGTCAATATCTGCCTAGGAAATCGCCTAGTGTTAATCTGGATCGCTTCTTGTACTCGTTGTGAATACGCAGGCCACAAGAAGTAATTACGTGGGTTTTTTTTTTTTTTTGATCACTTTTACTCAGGCCATGCTAACTGGCAACAAAGGATTCCATTCATTGTGCTAAGCTAAGCTAACGCCGACCCTGTCAAACTAAAACAATGCATGCACTGAGACAAAAATGCATTTGCACACCTATCTAAATGTAGGAAAGAATGTGAATAAGCCCTATTTCAAAAAACGGTGGAGTGTTCCTTTAACAATCCGTCTCAACACTCATCTGCATACATGTCTCTCCTCTCGATGTCCTCAGAGAGATGTGACACCGCACAGATGGAGTTTAAGCATGAACAACTAGATGAGGCTTGTGGTGGTCCCTCAAAAGCAGTTGGTATGGACACGGGCAGTGTTCTAACCTATCAAACTGCTGTGAACGTTACAAGCAGGACAGCAAGATCCGCTTCAGATCCATTAGCCCGGGAGCGTAGGGAGGAGAGAACCCTCTCAGCTCCAAGCATGTCAAACCTCCAGGAATATGAAAACACTGCAGATACAATGAAACGGTTCAGCAAAGCTGCTGCGATTTTGGGATGGGAGGATTCAGATATGAGTTTCGGGGTGGTGGAACAGGAGAACTCTCTTGTCAAAATGCAAAAGAAGGGAGTGAAAAACAAGATGAAGAATCTTACTCATAAATTGATGGAAAAGTTGAAAGAAAAACATGATTGTGAGCACGCCGACACCAAGAGCATCCAAGACAGTGGGGAAGAAGAGGCACAATCTGTATGTTTACTTTATCATACTTCTATTCTCATGCTTAATATTCAATACTTAAAGTAGGACAGATCTTTAATTTCAATGAATGTTGGAACTGATAATTAACTTTTTTGTTAGCTGCGTTTTAACTATTTAACTTTTCCCCGTGCTCTTTTTTTCAAACTAAATCGCAATGAATCACCATGCAGATACATTCCATGGAGATGGAGGTTGAAGTTCCACCACCACTTCCACCAAAAAAGGGGAAATATGTTTTCTTAAACAGGTGGGATATGCTAAACATATTTACCAGTGTTATTTTTATATTGTTTATATACTATTGTTGTATTTATTCATATTTTGTGAATTCACTTTTATTGATATTGAATTTTTAATTTTTATCTTAATTATTTTTTTTATCTTAAAGGGATAGTTTACCCAAAAATGGAAATTCTGTTATTAATTACTCTTGTCGTTCCAAACCCGTAAGACTTTCGTTCATCTTCGGAACACAAATGAAGATCTTTTTGATTAAATCTGAGAGATTTCTGTACTCTCTGTTGACAGCCTTACCAACAACCACTTTGACGAGACTCAATCGCTTTATATGATGAACAGATTTAATTTAACGTGCTGCTTGGTTCTTGCAGAACCTCAAACGTGTTGCGTAACGTGAAAATGAACCTCATTGGTTCTTGCAGAAGCTCAAACGTGCTGCGTAACACGTGAATGAACCTCATTGGTTCTTGCAGAAGCTCAAATGTGCTGCGTAACACATGAATGAACCTCATTGGTTCTTGCAGAAGCTCAAACGTGCTGCGTAACACATGAATGAGCCTCATTGGTTCTTGCAGAAGCTCGAACGTGCTGCGTAACACTAGAAGGAACATGCTTGAGCTTCCGTTATCAGATCTGATGTGTGAGTTGATTAATGTTTATATGCGAATAAAACCCTAAATTCAATCTGTTCATCATAAAGTAAAAGTTTTTTTTTGAAAATTTGGACTAAACCCTTCAATTCATATGGATTAGTTTTACGATCTCTTTATGAACTTTTTGAAGCGTTAAAGTGTCTGTTGTGTAGCTGTCAACGGAGGGACAGAAATCTCTCAGATTTCATCAAAAAGATCTTCATTTGTTTTCCAAAGATGAACGAAAGTCTTACGGGTTTGGAACGACATAAGGGTAATTAATGTCAGAATTTTCATTTTTGGGTGAACCCTTTAAATAATTCATGTGGGACCGATGTACATGATTAAATCGTGTAAATCCAACACACCTTTTTTCAGTGCAAGGGTCTCAACCTCGGGCCACTGTCCTGCAGAGTTGAGCTCTAACCCTAATTAAACACACCTGAACCAGGTAATCAAGGACTAAAGGATTACTAGAAACGTCCAGGTATTTTGGAGCTAAACTCTGCATGACAGTGATCCTCGAGTTTGACACATGTGATATAGACCAGGGGTTCTCAACTCTGGCCCTCGAGGTCCACCTTCCTGCAGAGTTTAGCTCCAACCTTCATCAAATTCACCTGCCGTATCTTTCTAGTAATCCTGAAAACATTGATTAGCTTGTTCAGGTATTTTTGATTACAGTTTAACTAAAGGTGCGTTCACGCCATGTCGTAATTACTTAAATTAGATGATTTCAACTTGTAAAAAGCGTTCATGTCCTCGTAGAGCTCATCATTACTTCTTGTAAGATGGGAATTTTTCGAGAGCTCCTACTTATACCACGTGACCCCTGCATATTAATTTAGGCATTGATAGTGGTGCCATAGAAATGCATAAATCCCAGTCCAGAATATAACGTTGCATGCTGTCATCTTGAGACTACTGTAATTACAACATGGAGTGAATGCCGCATAAACTCTGCAGGAAAGTGGACCTCAAGGGCCAGAGTGGAGAACCCCACTTGTTTAAATGTTATATGCACATTACTTTTTTTCCAATCGAAACTTCTTTTTTTTTCTTTTTTTTCAAGCACTTCCTTATTGTATTATGAAGTCCACGGTCCACCTATTTATAACTCATTTCTAGTTCTGTGACATTCCTTTTATGTGAAGTGATGGAACAAATCAAACACAAACATGTATGTTGTAATAGAGATCTGCTACGGCTGGCCCTTAAAAACTGGAAAAAATATGTTAAAGGATAAATGGTGGAAATGCATAGCCTCTGGTAATATCTCAAGTTGCACACAAAGTCCACTGTTAAAATCCCTGTATCATATTTTGAGGGAACAACAAATGGTAACACTTTATTTCGATAATCCACTTTAGACCAGTGTTTCCCAACCCTGTTCCTGGAGGCACACCGAGGGTACATCTCAATCAGCTCCCTAGTTCAGTAGTCAGGGTACTGTTCAGGGAGTCTGCCATTTGAAGTGCTGTCTGTCTCAATCACAAATTTCTTCCAGTGCACCGAAATGTTCGCTCCCTTAAAAGTCCCAAAATGCACCGTGAAAACCAGGGAGCATCGATGCTCACTATGTTCCCTTAACGGAAGTTCTGAAGCACAAAACATAAATCACACGGGTGAGCCAACTCACTAGACACGCAATAGATGTTTTTTAAGTTTTATGTTTATGCCGTAAATTATATTTCAGCATAAACATTCATCACTAGACAGTAATGAACATAATAGCTAACATTTATAAATTATTTATGTCTGAAATGCACTTGCACTTATTATAATATATATATATATATATATATATAATATAAATATATATAATATATATTATAATTTATTATATATAACTTATAATAAAAAATTATTTCATAAAGATATCAGTTCTGCAGTTGTTCATAAATACCAGTAGTGATGTTGTACAATGAGGACGTTCTCATGTCACCGGAAATAGACTCATCAGTGGCATGTGTCGTGAGTGCAGGGTCCTTACTGTCCTTACCAGTGCCCGAATGAGATTCCCGAAATACGAGGCTGGGGAGCCGATTGAGACGCATCCCCAACACTACACATTTTTAAACTCTTCCTAAACAAACATGCCTGATTCAACTCATCAGTTTATTAGAAGAGTGGGTGGTGGTGGCGCAATGGATAAGATGCCTTTGGTGTGAGAGACCCGGGTTCGAATCCACTGTGAGACACCAATGTGTCCCTGAGCAAGACACTTAACCCCTAGTTGCTCCAGAGGCGTGCAACCTCTGACATATATAGCAATTGTAAGTCGCTTTGGATAAAAGCGTCAGCTAAATGAATAAATGTAAATGTAAATGTAGAAGAGACTCCAAGACCTGAAATAAATGGGTCAGATAAGGGAGACCTAAGGGACATTCAAAATGTGTACTGTTGGCATTCCTCCAGGAACAGGGTTGGGAAACACTGCAACTATGGCAATAGAGGTCATTAGAGTAAACTGTATTATGCTTAATATCTGCTGACTGTACTTTGTATCTGACTATATTTGCAAGTACATGTCAACTTATTCTACTAACCTTAAACCTAACTCTTATGTAAAAGTCTACTAAAACTAATGAGAGTTGACATGGAGTTGCAAATGAATGAGAGTTAGTTGACATGTAGTTGAAAAGTTACTTAGTTAACAGAATGTCTAAAGTGGACCATCAAAATAAAGTGTAACCCAACAAAGGTTTGAATATGGTAACACTTTACAATGCGATCTCCTTTGTTAATGTTATAGTTAATGCATAAACTAACATGCAATGAACAATATATTTGTTGCATTAATCTTTGTTAACTTTAGTTAATACAAATACAATCTAATATATCTTGTCTTTCTGAGCAGAACATTTACCTTAAAGGACTTCAAACTCAATCTTGAACCAATCAACTTAATGGAGGAGATATTCACAGGAGACGAATGGCTCAATTACCTGCCCAGCAAAACCAGTCCAGCAGAGAAAGACACCAGTGATCAGCCAGTGACATATGATGTTCTCCAAACAGAAAAAGATACTCAGCTCAATATCCCACTGTTGACACCACAGCAGGACCAATCAGAGGACATAAAGAACAGTCAAGGTGATGTTAGTGATGCTCAACAGGACAATGTAGAAAAAGTAAACAGTGACTTGCATTTAAGACAGGATGCAAATACTTTTGCTATTCCTAAGGCACTGCTAACAACTAATGCACTAAAACAAATGGCATCTGGGATAGACTGTAAGTCAAAGAAATCAGATGACATCTATGACTGTTTGGACTTGTATATTATACCCAAAAATGATTTTCCATTAATTAAAAGAAAGTCATCGGATGCTCCGCCGATGGACTTTTCAGCAGTCAAGGTGGGGAATACTTCTGTATTTTTGTCGTTAAAGTAACTAGGTTATGTTAATATGTGAGAGACTTAATTATTTTAGCTTGATTTTAACTGTAACTTGATATAAAGTGGAATAAATGACAAATTCGATTTTTTCTCTCTCAGTCAATTGAATTGCTGGACAACTCTGCTCTCAAAAGTCGAATTCGTCTCAGCAAAAAGAGACCCCACAAACCACCCAAAAAAGGTGAGAAAAACGCTCTGGAGGGTTTGGTGGAGTGAATGTACTAAATGAGAGAAATGAACATGTGTGAACCTTTTTTCTCTCAGTAAAAGAAGAAAAGTCAAACGCCAAATTCTACGAGATTCCCGAAAACATCCTGAATGAATCCCCTGTCCGTGCATCTCTACCATTTAACAGCATCCCCTTTTCCAAGTCTCCTCCTCATCATTCACCGCTGTTTCTAGATCACACCGTCACTCCATGACTGCTCTATCATCTGCAGTTGTCAGGTCAATAAAATCACATACAGTAGACAATAGTCTATAAAAAAACACAGCAAAGCACAAATAGAGAAAGACCATTTTGTACTAAAACAATTCCATTATTTAATCAAGTAATGTGATCATTGTATTAATGTTATATGTTAATGTTAATGTTTTTTTGTTTTGTTTTTTGTGCAGATTAAAGGACACCTTGACTGTAAAGACTGGAAAATTCAAAACTGAAGTTAAAGGACATTTATTTGTGGAAAAAGTTTTACTGAAAAACTACTGAAATGACAGTGAGTTTGGATTGCACTGATTTAAGATGTTACAGTGGATAAAGGTGATCATGTCCTATTTTCCTATTTGCTAGGAAATAACTCACCTTTTTTATTCACCCTAACAATTCTTTTTATAACAAATGTCATAAATGTGATGATTTATCATGTTAATGTAGGCAAAATGGAATTTTGTGTTATTGAAGTTAATCTGATGCATTGCTGATGAACTGTAAAGCACAGTAAATCATAATCTTTTTCCATATTATAATGTGATTTATTATGTGAAATAATTTTAGATTTTGTGTGTGTGTCCTTTGCTTGCTTTTCGATTTCGCTCATGAACTGTAAATCAACAAGTTATTAATACTTTTTTTCCCCTTTCCATCCCTTTCCCTTTTATACTTCTTCCTGAATTCCGTTTTGTGCTTAATGTGAGAATTCTGTGAGAAACCTATGAAATTCTACAGTATTTAAAACCTGGCTAAAGGTGATGACTTTGAAGTATTCAAGTATTCTTAATTAGTGGTTCTTAATCAGACAAACACTAAATAAATAAAATCAAGTGCTTGTTTTGATTGCAAAAGTTCTTTATTATCGTTTATTGTTGATGCATAGAAAATCATTTAATTCAGAAAGTTTTATGGGATGATACTCAGATAAAACTGATAAGACTGATCAATGACATCACAGAGTTTCCACCGCAGGAACTTTCCCCAGGAACTAGGAACTTTGGGCTGGGTTTACACCGCAGGAACCAGGGTCTAAATGAAGTTCCGGGTAAATATTTCCCCCTCCGATAGTCCCTGCTCATGAGGTAGTACTTTTTCAAAGTTCAGGAACTTTAAGGGGTGGGACTTGTGCGCTGCACAAGCTGATTGGTTGTGTTCACGCCGCATTTTGGTTGGATGATTCCACGCAGCATTTATTTATTTAACCTTTTAAAAAAAATCTATTGCGGTTCGTGTCGTGGCTTCATGCAGTAAGAGTTGTCTGTCTGCAAATATGGAGTTTAATAAAAAAAAACTGGTGGACTGGCGACGAGTTTCAGGCTTTATTAAGGGTATTTGTGGAAGAGGAAACTTTCTGCGCGTTCGTCTCAGCCATCTCACGGTCAATGTCCGCAATAGCTGATAAAATACAAATGTTATATCTAACGTTAGCATTACGAGCTTACTGAACACGCTTTATCAGTGCTCGTCTCTTTTCTGCCACAGCTTTTATTATTAAGTCATTATGTTTACACATTGTCATCTATTGCAAGGTTAGGTTAGTAACAAACAACTATTTACAAGACTGTCACTATTTATGATTGATAGACGGGGTTCAGGCTTTTTTTAAGTGTATTTGCGAAAGAGGAAATTTTTTTGCGCGTTCGTCCCAGGCATCTCACAATAACTGATAACATACGTTGTCTAATTTTATACGCATATGAGCTTTCTGAACACGCTTTAGTATCAGTGCTCGTCTATTTTGTTTTGTTAATTACCTCGTTAGTAAACCAATACATAACTGCAGCACAGCTTGAAACTCCTCCATACTTATACATGTGGCGCAACTGATTATGTCCGTCGCAGACTGGGAGGAGCAGTTGCGCGCAGTTTACCTTCCCGGTACTTTAGACCGCGGTGTAAACGCAGAAAGCAACCGGTCTGGGGCAAAAAAAGTTCCTGGGAAAAAAGTTCCTGGTACAAATTGTTCCGGGTAATTTCGGTGGAAACGCGGCTTATGCTACCCGAGTCACAGTGCGGGTTTAGAAGGAACAGAAGTACAGTCGGCATGGTCTTCACAACCCGGCAACTCCAGGAAAAGTGCAGGGAGCAACATAAAGATCTGTTTATGGCTTTTGTCGACCTCTCCACAGCCTTCAAAACTGTGCAGAGAGATCTCTTGTGGGAAGTCCTCCTTCGGTTCGGATGCCCCATAAAGTTTGTCAACATCCTCCGTCAGTTTCACAATGGAATGACTGCTAGGGTGATAATAGGAGGTCAACAGTCAAGCCCTTTCCCTGTGCGAACAGGGGTAAGGCAGGGGTGTGTACTGGCACCAGTGCTTTTTAACATCTTCCTCATATGTGTCACCCAGCTTCTCCACAAGGGAGATTGAAGACAACAGTGGGGTGACAGTAGCGTACAGGCTGGACGGCAACCTATTTAATATCAGGAGACTGCAGGCAACCACCAAACTGCACAGAGTGAGGATACTTGAGCTGCAGTATGCGATGACTGCGTTCTTGTATCTCACTCTTCACAAGAAATCTAGTCTGTCTTAGATGGGTGAGAATGCGTTAAGAGTTTTGCAAAAAGAGTGCATGAGATTTGCAAATTGCATCTTGAACTTGTTTAAAGCAACACTAGGCCTATGTAAATTTTCAACCTTCATAATATATTTCCAAGATCCTTGTGATGGTACATCGACTTACAATAGGTTGAATGACACGTCTGCCATAGCCTGACAGGGTCTGTATCGCTTTTACTGGCACTATGTAACTTCAGTGTTCGGGTAGTAACCAGAGCACAAAAAGAACTACAAAATTCGACTGCTTTACGGCATACGTCACTTCCCCCACCACTTCGTCAAATTTGGACGTGAGAGGCCAACCAGCGTTTGTTTTCGGCTTTCGTGCGTATGTTTTTGTCATGGGGGTTGTTTACACCTGGCCACTTCATGCATTTTCTCAGATCGGATAGCTATCCGATCGTGAAAAGTCCAGGTTTAAATGCCCTCCGAAACGCATTTGATACGGATTTGAATCCGATCCCTCAAACCACTTCAGGAGGAGATCTGAGACGCATTCCAGACGAAACTGGACAAGTGTAAATGCATATGGTTTTTGAAACCACATAGGCCTATGTAAATTGTACTCCTCCCAAAAATGCTAAAAAAAATAAATAAATAAAAACGTGTGAGAGCGTTGTATAGACTATAATATGTTATATCCAGATATGACGACGCGCTGGAACACACATCACCGCAGATGAGCAACTGCATCAAGCCAACGTGCAAACTATAGCAAATCAAAGTGAAAGTAAGTCGCAGACGCTTAACACACAATCTTTATCATTAAAAGTAAAGAAACGAAATGATCTTACCAGGGCTGTTACTGCTCTCTCTTATTGCGGTCTTTGATTTTGAAATTTTAGCTGATGATCTATAAAATGCAGCTCATATCTGTTGCTTTCGGTGACGTGCACTCCATTAAATCAGAATATAGCGCGAGAATTGAAGATCGAATTTAAATCCGTTTCGCAAAAATACATTTATGTGACCAGGTGTAAATGGAATCGTTTTGAAACTTTTGATAAATCATAGCTATGCCCTCACGAATTAGTTTGCCAGCTGAACTCAGGTGTTGTGAAGTGTATTTATCACGTAGTCCTGAGGGATATCAGACGACGCTGTTGACGTTGATTCCTGCGATTATCATGAGAACAGCTTTCAATATCTCACATAATTATCATAAATAAGCCTAACGTAGAGGTTGTAAATAGTGTAAACGAGCACAATTTGCTAACTATTATGACTTATTATGAACTATTTAACTTAATTGATGTTATCTGGCATTTTGTAATGTTTACATTCCAATAAAAACAACACAAATTAAAGTATACAGTAGGCCTAGACTATAGACTATTTACTTGTGATTCTGCAATCATGTAAAAACGTTATAATATAATATATTTACGACAGTGCAAGTATTCCACAGCGACTCTAGGGGTCGCTGTTTGACAAAAACACAATTTCTACTTAGTGTGGCTTTAATGTTTTACAGAAAGAGTGATTTATTCGACAAATTGGCAGTGGCGGAGCCAGGATTTTTTCCTAGGGGTGGCCAGGCAAGGGCAAGCAACCAGTCTGGGGTGGCACAGAAATCTTAATTATTTTATCATAAAAAATAATTTGATAATGTATTGGACAGCTAGTGCCTAATTAGTGCCTACACAACTGAATAAAGTTAATTTGTACTTTTAATTTTTGAATTAGGAGTCATGGAATACTGAGTGAATTTTATATTTTTTTATTATTACCCACCACCTCATATTAAAATTAATTAAATAGTAATAAAAGGACACACACTATAGCTAAAGTTCAACTTGCTCAGTTAGCTTGGTTCTGGTTCTCAAAATATCCAATAGCTTGTTCTACATTGTTGCATCTTCATGGATGAGATAACATGTGGATAAATACTGTATTCCAAAGATTATTCAACATGTGTTTTATATAATCAATGAACTCTTCAACCAATTCTGAGTTTGTCAAAAAAAAGTTTAACTTTATATATTAGTTGTCAAAATAAATAATTGCAACAGTTCTATCATAACTAAATTAAAAAGGAAAACAAAAGTTTTGTTGTTTTCGGCGGAAGTCAACAGCACATCATGTAAAATGTTATGTTTTTCATAGTGTAATGTTGCCAGAATGTAAAATTAGTTATTTTATGTATTTAAAAATTATCCATTTTTGTTTGTCCTTTACAAATTAACGCAAAATGAATGCCTGTCTAGTACAAATGCACAGTGCTCACATTTATTTGGACATTAAAACATTACATATCAGTTTGTGCCTTACATTCCCATACACAAAATAAATATATTTGAAATATATTTTTGTTATATTTCAGAATATATTTAAATGTATTTGGAATATATGCCACATATATTTTGACACTTTTGGGGACCCATACAGAAAAAAAATACATTGAAATATATTCTGAAATATAACAAAAATATATGATGTTAAGTGTGAAATATATTTATTGGGCCAATTTCAAATATTTGCATATATTCCAAAATATATACTGAAAATATATTTCAAATATATTTATTTTGTGTATGGGTTGTGATCTCACATAGCAGAATATTTGAATCCAGACACATGTAACGCATATATAACAACTACATGCATGCAGTTTTGACAGCTTAAATCGCCTTTTTGATTCTTACAAGAGTTAATTGACGACAACTACGGCTACAGCACGCCGCATTTGCGCGTGATTTGCGTACCGCAAGCACAGTACAACGGCTGTCAGCCGTATGACAGAAAAGTTAGTTAGTTTTACTGACATTTGGCCTGACAACATCTCATCTTACCGAAGATAGCCAACTGAATAAGGACAGCGCCCTTTTCTTAGCATCTGACAGAAGTGTCACAGAACACCTTCTAAAATAAAAGTAGCATCAGAAAAAAAGAGAATTATGTTTGTTGTTGACTGCACATTATTCGACTTACTCAAAACGGTCTTGCAACCCACCAGTTGAGAAAGATTGACTCTATATTTACTATGTGCATATCACTGTCTGATGTTCTGCTGAAGCTCATTCGGCACTTGCACATTTCCGCACTCGTTTGACTTTGGCCTGGCGCTGAGGTGAAGTTGGAGTGTGCGTCTGAAAATTCTCACGTTTTTTGTGGTCTTAAGGCGAGACACGGCAGGCAAAAACATCGTTTTTTTTTTACTGGTCAATTTTGAGATTTTTGGATATTTGTCTTCAATAACATGTCTTCTTTCAGACTTGTGGTGAAAAAAAGTCCGAAATACACATTTAGGTCTTTATTTTACTACACTTTGTCTGTTCGCGTCTGTAGATTTCTCATAAATTCAACAAAAGTTGGCGTTCTTAATCCTCCCGCTGCTTCGCGATCTCTGTCTTCTTCCTGTCATCACACGCACGGCTGGATAGCTCTCTCTCTCCTGTACAATGCTGTCGGATCCAAATATGGTCATTTCCTTTTTATCAGCAACCAATCGTGAAAGTAAAAGGGCTGAATCCGCAATCTCATTGGCTGATGATAAATCTTTAAAGCCCGTTTTCTCAAAATGACCTTTCTCTCATACTCCAAGTACGAAATCTCCACTTCAGTAGCACCTATATACACCAAACTTTCCAGTCTTGTACCTAGTTATATTATGAAGACATTTACAGAGGGATTTGTAAATATATTATTCCTAGCCTGATTTATATAACATTTTATTCCAAAAAACATGGCGAAAACCTTTTTTTTAAGGCTATTGACAGTATATTCTGATTTACAGGATAACAAAAGTAGGCTAGATATCCATAAATCCCTCTGTAATTTTTTTCCCACCTAATATGTGAACACAATGAACAAATCATTTTTAACCTGGCTTTATCCAATACTCAGATTTCGTTTTTTAAAATATATGCAAAATAGTGCATATTTAATTAGATATTGACTAATTTGCATATTTAAACATTAAATTATAGAAAACTTGTAATACATTTTTTTCTCATCTTAATGTAGGTAATCAACTGGGAAAGTTTCATGGTGATATCTGCTAGTTAAAAAAAAATCCCTATTCACCTGTAGTGTCTCGCCTTAAAAGAGACGGTTCAGCGTTTTAAAAACGCATTTTTTGTCAATAAAAAAAGAGACAGAAACAGCAGTTGTGAGAGGGGTGGCCAAGCTTAGACCAAGGGTGGCCACGGCCACCCCTGGCCACCCCCTAGCTCCGCCAGTGCAAATTGGTTTAGGCTATTAAGAATTTGGTTCAGAGAATGGGCATTAGTGTTTCAGCAATTCAGAAAAAAACTGGATGCATTGTGAAAACTTTTAGCCCAAACAACCTGCGCTTCTGGCTCTGAGGCTGACTTATAAGGTAAAATAGACAGTTTTAACTGAATGTTTAGCTAAAGCTGTGAGCTAGTAAACAAGCTCTCGGCTCTTCCTGGAAGTCAAGGGAGTATCTAAGGTCAGTACTTTCAAGTATGAGGATATGAGTGTCACGGCTCCACCAGATCTCTACAGACTCCACACACTCGTTCACTCTCCCCTGATTACTAATCACCACACCTGTACCTCATCACCTGTTCACTATATACATTCACTTGCACCACTCTTCATTGTCTGATCTCGTCTTTCCATGGACACACAGACTCTACCTAGAGCCTACCTATTCCACTTATCTGCCGCCATCATCATCATCATCATCATCATCATCATCATCATCATCATCATCATCATCATCATCATCATCATCATCATCATCATCATCGTCTGATCCTGTTCCACGAACCTGCTATCATCGTCAGTGACTCTCATCCACGTCTGCCATCAGCCTCGTTCCATTCTCTACCTGTGAAGCATAATACTGTTATTCATCAGCTAAGTTCCATTCAACTATCTTCATTGTGTTCAACTCACCATTTACATCTGCTGGTTTCCGTGCTTCTGTTTATTATAAACTTCAGTTACATTATACTCACCTGTCTGCTTCATCACTCTCTGTGACAATGAGATGGTTAATTCAGACAGAATCTCCTCAGAAAAAAGGACAAATTTAAGTGTTAACAATCATTTAACATGCATTTCATTTTATTTTATTTATGTTTATAACATGCAGAAGTTACACAAATCCATTAATTTCACTGTCCCTCACATTTTCAAATATAGAAACAATTCTTCAAATTCAAACATGGTATTTTTTGCAATCAAAATTAGAATTTTTTTTTGGCCTGATTAATGAAATGAGAAGAACTAATGCTTCTTGCAGAATCAAGCAACACTTTATCATGAGGGGTTGTGAAAAAATAAAAGCGATACAAAGTGACAAATGTAAATGCTAAAGGTGAAGTTGAGAAATTTGACAGTTGAAAAAAAAAAAAGAGTCTTGAGTCAGAGTATGTCTAATGCAGTGAATTTGATGGCAACACCCAAATGTTTACATTAAAGTTTAAGTAATTACAAATAATGAATGTTTCTACAGGAGATCTTGCAAGTTTATCATGCAACTTGATGAATTACATTTTTATGATCAGATTAAGTGACAAAGCCGTTCTGAATGTGAGTTGCAGCAACTTAGGGTGGCAGTGTCAAGTGGAGACTCTGTCAGTAACCACAAGATCTCACGTTTTTATTGTCTAGTGTGGTAAACCACTAGCCTTTCAGATGCTTGTCGTTTATCAGATGCGTCTCTCTCTGACAAATGAACCGTCTACAAAAATAGTTTTCACTTGGCGAGCAAGCACAATGCCGAAATAGGAGAAGGGTCATGGAAATGAACAGAATAAGTTTTTTTTTTTTTTTTTACCATTAGTGCAAAAAACATTAGTCAAAAGTGCATTATGACGCAGAATGCAATAATAAGAGTGCAGAGGGAATGATTTAGCAAGACTTTATTAAGTCTTATAATAATACACGTAATCGTGTTTAGTCCATTGGGACAATCCTCCCAACTATCTTCTCATTCATTGCATTATGGTTATCCATCCACTGAAATTAGTATTTATTTGTTGATCTCTGCACACTGTAAGAAAAAAAAAAATAGTAGAAAAATGTAACAGGCACTGGTAATTATCCATTACGGACATTTATTTTAATCCTAAAACACAACACAATGCGTAATTCAAAATACAGGTACAAAAAACCCTGTAAAAATGATGGAAAATCCCCTCATTAACACAGTATTGAGCTCTATTTTACAGACTTCTGTATCTCTTGATTGTGCTAGTTTTAAATTAATGATTATATTTTAGCCTACATACCATTTATTGTTCAAGATTAACATTAAGATAGTATTGATGTTACTTTAGTAGCAATGCAACTGTAAATTGATTAGTAATTCAGGCACTATAGATGTGTAAAAACACTTTCCTGTGTGATGAAGAATAAAAAAAAAAAGATGTTAAGATTGAGAGAATGGGAGGAGTTGTGAAAATGAGTGGAATGGAATAAAATAAGGTGAAACAGTCACTGTGAGCACAGATAGAGGGCAAAAGTGCAAGAACTGCAATGGTAAGTCATTTTCTTGAATGAACACTCTTTGTATCAATTTTTATATATTATTTATATGGGCTTTTTTTTCACAGTGGAAATCAGGATCTATAAGATTTGTTCTGTTGATGACTCTTCTCTTCGAGAGTGGCAGCTTCTTAACAATGGAGAAAGGTAATGTTTAATTCAACAATATATTTATGCTGAAATTTCCAAATTTTATACTTTAAGTGTTTATATAGAAATCAACCCCACTGAACCTTTTTTCTAAGAGTGTAATTAGCCCCATTCCTTAATGTACCCCAATAACAATAAACTACAAGGCAGATATTGTTAACACAAAACACGTGACCACAATATATATTGTGTATATTGTTTATAAAGATATTACCTGTTTTGAGTAAACATTGACGGCATTAGTAGATTAACAGATATTAACAGACTTATATATTACACTTCAAACAGACAAAGAAAACTATCCACCTATATTTTTAAAGTGTCATATAGCTTAAAATAGTCATGTGTGTGACTCTGTCATTTAGGTTTTGATGTTGACCATACTAATGTCACTTCATGGTGCAGAATGCCTGAAGCCTGTGATGTGCATGGCTTCACTGATTGGTTCAAAGTGGGCCGCCACTGTGTCAAATACTTCTACAGCCGTGCTAACTTCACTCAAGCCGAGGTAGGTTATAGCACTTTTTTTTTTAAAATAGATTGTTGCATTGTTACACTAAAGATATAGTTTCTATTATCCTTCACATTATTACCTCCACCATTAAAAAAATAAATAAACGTTGTGTTGAAAAATTTTTGTGTATAGTCATTAAATGCTCGTTTCATACTCAGTTCAAGTGTAGGTCCAAAGCCCCTGGTGCACATCTGGTATCAGTGCACAAAAAAAAGGAAAATGATTACTTGCTCTGCCTTGTGAAAAAATCGAACCCAAAAAACCTGCGCATCTGGCTCGGAGGCTTTGAATTCATCAAGGTAAAAAGACAGTCTGAAGAGGTTCACAAATGGGGAAAGCAAAGAGAAATGATTGAGTTGTTGTTATTTTCTGTTTTTTATTGACATGCATTCACTAGTTTCTTACTACCCAAACAAACACCTTCTGACATACTTTTTTTTTTTTTTTTTTACTTTCTCAGTCTGGTAAATTTTTTTGGATTGATGGTTCCCACTGGAATTATCAAATTTGGACACGAGGTGAACCCAACCACATGTACACCAACACGGAGGAATGCGTTGAGATGAACTGGAAAGGTAAGTATGGAAAGACAGAGGAATTCTATAATGGGTTATAGGATAATCACATTAAATTTAAACTTGATGTTTGGCTAAATGATTTATTATAGTGATATTGATGAAGGTACATTTCACCTCTCCCTCACATTTTCAGAGGTTGGCAGGTGGAACGACGACTCTTGTGGAGTCAAGAAAAACTACATCTGCGCCTTCAAACAACATGACATGCTGAAAGTAGACCAGGAGTAGATGGAGCAGTTTTATCTGAGTTTCATCCCATAAAACTTTCTGAATTAAATGATTTTCTCTGCATCAACATAAAAACTTTTAAAAAAAAAACAATGCTTCCTTAAAATGATAATAAAGAACTTTTGCAATCAAAATTATCAGTTGATTTTATTTATTTATTGTTTGTCTGATATATAATTTTGTAAATATACATTAAAGGAAAAGATTACTTTAAATTCACTAACCTTAATCTAACTAACTATAGTTGATATGCTTGTGATGGAAAATAAAAGTGGTTTATATCAAATGTATTATAAATAGATAACTCAAGGAAAACTTGAATACTTCAAAGTCATCACCTTTAGTCAAGTTTTAAATAAGTTGAGTTTTCATTAGATAGAATTCTATGTGTGATATGAATTCACAATCCCCGTGTGGTGAAAATCAAGTTTTTAATGTTGTTTATATGTCTATGTAGTGTTTTTAATACGGTTTAAGACAAACCATTTACACATTCATGTCAACACCTTTGTTGAGTATTTCTCCTAAAAACTGCAGTGAACCAAAGACAGTCTCAAAAACGCGGTTTGAAATCGCTGGTGTGTCTGACCTCAAATTGCCTTGTAACCAATCACGTCAATGTGTGATCATCAACGAGTGGATCTCTGCGCTGGAGTGAGTGGGGGCGGGGCTAATTTGCATATTCATAAAAGCTAGAACGGCGTATAGCCTACTAAATAAGGCAAGGGTGTAGAGTTACATTCAAGCTATTAAGGCATACAAAATTCAAGGAAAAAACTTTAATTATATCATTTTGGTGATCAAAGATGAGTTTAAAGGGATCCAATTATTGACAGGGGGACTTTAAATAGCCTATATAAAAAACTGTCAGATACAGTTTAGTTTTCATTCACTCAAAATGGAGTTCATTCTGGCAGACTCTGCCTGTGTTTTGTAAAAAAGAGAAACACATATAAATGTGACCCCTAGGGGGGCACTACCTAAGCTAGAAAACCCAAACAGCGCTCCCCTTCAAACTTTCTAGGCAGGTTATGTCCAATGAAGGAACAGAAATGGAACTGATGTAATCAAACATGTAACTTTATTAAACACTAGACACAATAATATATTAGTTGGCAATCAGAGCAAGCAAATATTCCCCGTAGGAAACAGTAAACAAAATCTACAATAAAAAATTGTCACAGTGAATAAAGTCTCATAATAAATGAGTTACAGTATATACAGTCTGATAAAACACAGGCTGCAGTGAATAAAGTTGAATAAATAAATACTGTTCACATACGCACACTCCAACGCTGCAAGAAACACTTCACACCAAATAGGCCTCACACACACGGCGTTTCACACTTCGAACAGGCTATCACTGGCAGGCCTCCACCCTAGGCCCACCCAGTTCCAGGTCCGCAAAGAACAGTGGTAGCAGATTTCCGAGGCACACACATACATACATCCAAAGAAATAAAAATAAATTAAAACAGAATGATTAAACCCAGTAAAAACAGTGGCTAGTTGGACAGACGAAGGCAATCCTCCTGTAATCACAAGCATAAATGGTTTATGATACTATGTTTGATAGCATCGTGACAGTCTAAATCAATATTAGATCTCTGATTGAAAGATAAAAAATAAAAATAAAAAAAAGGGTTAAATGAACTTACGTTTTTGAAACCAGCCTAGATGAATTAGAGCATGCACCAATAAAGTTTAACGGTG
The DNA here is from genome assembly GCF_965113295.1 of Leuciscus leuciscus. Classification (NCBI taxonomy): domain Eukaryota; kingdom Metazoa; phylum Chordata; class Actinopteri; order Cypriniformes; family Leuciscidae; genus Leuciscus; species Leuciscus leuciscus. The sequence goes on along the minus strand of NC_138727.1, from coordinate 40,707,831 downwards.
TGGATGACTAATAGCTGTGCACACTCTCGCCAGCGTTGCTTCTATTCACAGGCAATATCAGACAGAAAACGATCAGCGCTATGTCAGTCGTTCTCATATGGCAACTCATCTGCGCCTACAGAGAGCGCGAGCTATTGAAACGAGTCTCAGGAGCACGGGCTCTGACCAGGGGTTGAGTTACCCTTTAAAGGGATACTTCAGGATTTAGCATTAAGCTTTGTATTAATAGAAAACCTGTAGTATTTTCGAATTACCGTGCTTTCCACCCTCATATCCCCCTGAGACGAGAGATTTATGTATTTTTTGTCTGGAAAAAATCCTCTGATGAAATTGTCATTTTGCGTCATCAGAGGATTTTTTGGCCAGAGGCGAAAGACTACAGCCAGTAGTAGGGGCTGTCCCGCATGTTTTAAACCCGCCCATAGAGGAGCCCACTTACATCTCTACTGTGCGACAGAGAGTCGCGTGGTTATGACGCAGTCGTTAGCCTATTTTTACAAAAACTGCTTCTACGGGTCCATAATGTACGATACAAGGTAATGGAGCCTTTTATACATTGTTGTGTTTCTTTAGAAATAAACAATGGACAAATGGAATCTTTACACGCCTCAGATGTAAAGTTATTCGCTGTCTTAAGTGACGCAAAAATGAATGGGAGTCAATGGATTGCTAACAGCAGGTGATGGCTTGTTAGCCAATGGCGGCCCCCAGGGAAGGTACGCTTTCCGGGTGCTGGATTACCCCCTTGTGTGCAACCACTCTTCTCCGCAGCAAAGATCTGAGTGGATGCAGGCCGCCATCTTGTATACCCCCATATGTCTGGGGAAGTAGCTTGCCATGCAAATTCTATTGGTCATTTCTTTACTACTCAGAGTTGATTGGGCTTCCAAGTGAGACCCCAATATGTCAGTAGTATCAACATTACATGAAACATTACTGACAGAAAGGGAGCTTTTAATTGATTAACTTTTTATCAAAAAATATGCACATCTGTGTTTTGTTTTCAGCTCTTGACACCAGGCTCTATGCATTAACTGGCATGATGATTTGTGTGTGTGTCATTCATGGTGGTGTTGGCCCACACTTTGTTTTCCAAACGACTGTTCCTGCAGCTTTGTGGGGAAAAAACAGAACCTACTGTCTTTGATGAAGTTGGAGACCACTCCTTCAAAGAAAAACTACTCAAGGTAATCTTTTAAGACCATAATCTCACAGACAGCATCTATTTTAAAACATCCAAAAAGTCAGCTGTTTTAGTAACTGCTTGTTTTAGATAAAGGAGGCAGAGACCGTAGAACTGGCAAACAATGCCATAAGTGAGGCAGAGGACAGCCTGAGCATAATGGGAGTAATTCGAACTGTCAGATCGTTGCAAGAAAGAGATCTCTTGGTCCAGTCGGCCTTGGGTTTCTACACCGATGGACGTACTCGTGCTGCATTGGCACAGTAAGTGAATACCCTCTAACATCAAGTATGCTGACTTTTATGGAAGTACTGTTAGGGGCCTCAGCACTAGGGATGAAACTATTACTTTTAAGTTAAGCAATATCTCATGTAGGGTTTTAATTTATTTATTTGTGTTTTATATACTGTCTGCTAGGAGGTGCTCTAGGCATATGTTATCTTTGATTTTGTTTTCCCTGAAGAGATAAACGTGGTTCCCTTTCGAAAGGGAACTCGCACTGCGTCGAATGACGCTTTGGGGAACGCCTCAGGCGTGACAGGTGTCTGAAATCACTATCAAATCACGGCAATCATAATGACCGGCGACAGCCCGTGAATCATTAACGTGAATGATTAACGTGCGACCTGCAAGTATAAAAGGGCGCCTTGCAAACATGACAAACATCTTTTCGTCTTCAGGGACTGTCTGTTTGATTATCGCTGGAAAAAAGTCGGCAAAGAAAAGAGTATGAAACGCACGGAGAAGGCTGAAAGCTTCAGGATGTGTGCAGATCCGTGCCCAAGGTATTTGACGCTGGGTGATACACACGAACTGTGCGTTCTCTGTTTGGGCAAGGGAGCCGTCTGTGCAAACTGTGAGCATTTTGCTTTGAAAACGCTCCGCTCTCGTCTAGCCCTCTTCTCGAGTGAGGAGGGCTTACCATCTGTACCTCGTGGCTCAGGTCCCGCTCGCGCTGAGGCAGAGCGGCGACTCGCGTCATGGGGTTCCCAGAGGGATCTCGCCGATCGCCTTGAGAGGGGTGTTAACCTCTCAGATGATTCGGCGAATGACGAGGGTGAGTTGCAGGTGGATGACGAAGAGGATTTTTCTCCGACTATTCCTGCAACAGGTGCTCTTCAGGACGGACAGGTGATGGATGATGAGGAGGTCATTCAGGTGGACCCTGAACCCTCTCAGCCACCCTGCCCCGTGTATGCTGAGCTGCTGGATGCAATGGAACGCGCCACTGACAGGTTGCAACTGCCATGGCGGCGCGTTAGGGGAGAAGTTGCTCGTGGCAGGCTGGACGATCGATTTCTCCCCGGCCATAGACCACCAGCTCAGGCGAGCCTTCCATTTCTTCCCGATCTCCATACAGAGATCGAGAGGGCATGGAAGAACCCATACTCTGCTCGGATCCACCGACATCAGCGGGCTAGTTTCGCTGATGTTGAGGGGATCGGCGAGTATGGGTATGTGTCGATGCCTCCCATTGATGAGACGTTTGCGAACCATCTCGTGTCTGGGCGGGCGTCGACGCTGAGTGCTCCAGCCCTGCCATCCAGACCGCTCAAGACAAGATCAAGCTGGGGGCAGGGCTGTCCCCTGAGGCGGTGGCTGAGCTGCGCCGCACCACAGATCTTGCTCTCCGGGCCACTAAACATACTGCCGCTTCGATCGGTCGTTCGATGGTGGCAATGGTGGCCACGGAGAGGCATCTGTGGTTGAACCTGGCTGGCATCGGGGAGAAAGAGAAGGCCTTTCTCCTTGATGCACCGGTTTCGCCCTCTGAACTTTCTGGCACCTCCGTGGAGGCGGTGGTCGGAAAGTTCAGGGAGGCGAAGGCGCGCTCAGCGGCATTTAGGACCTGTATACCGCTGAGATCCGGGTCCGAGCCCAGACAGGCGGGAGAGCCTGGCCCTTCACGACCTGAGGGCCGTAGACAGGGCCAGAGAGCTAGTGTCGCCTCTCGTGCACCCCCTCCATGTAGGAGCAGGTCACAGAGGAGGCGTGACTCCCGCAGGAAAAAGAAGGATCTGAGGGAGGTGATCCAGTACAAACGAACACAGCGTTAGTGATGGATCATCTCCTGGAGGGCGGTACAATCCCAGCCTCTCCTCTTTTTCCCGACTCCCCAGGCGTTTCTTACACCAGGCCTGGGGCTGGGCCTATGATGAGAACAAAGGTCTGATGGCCCGCCTTGGCTTGGTTGGTGAGAGCGCCTCTTTCAGGCATGTAAGGTGATGGACCCCAGGTTCATAAAGAACTCTCTGGCGAGTCTTCACTCCGCACGCCGCAGGTGAACTGGTTGGTTTTTAAACAAATTTCTGTGTGTATACTAACACTGATTTGTATTTCTCTACAGACCTTGTTCCCTGTATAGATCTAGGGGGTCATTCCTAGAGGAGCAATGAGGTAAGGTATTGGACTTCAGGGCCCTGAAGCCTCCCCCCAGCTTGTGGCTAGAACGATTTAGGGAGAAGCTCAAAAAAGATTTGGCTCCCGTGTTGAGTATGTGATGGCCTTCCTGTCATAACATTTGATATGCGTGGTGGGCCACCACTCATTTCTATTTAGCCTCAGGGCTTTTAGCCACCCAGGGGTAGAGTAGTTGGTCTTCCTAAAAAAAAAAACTTTTTTGCTTTAGGTTTAGACTGACGCTGGCGCTTCAGATTGATCTTATGTCCTACCTATCGGTTTGTGACATTGGTATCCTGAGTACTTCGCTCCCCTGAGCTCTAAGGTTTCAGTAGGTTGAGTGTTTCACAGCCTCTCAATCTAGTAGGCTGTGGCTCCTCCGAGCCCTCAGGTAGATCTATGCTTGTAGGTCGGCCCTCACCCGGGCCGCCTCTGTAGCTGGCCTAGGCTATGCTAGGGGTATTGGAGGCGTTCTGCTAAGTATAGCTGCGGCACTCATCAGGTGTTAGGCTTCCTCCCCTTTATTTCAGCCTCCTCCCTTAAATGGGAGTTGTTGGCCAAGGCCCGCCCCTTTCACTGCATTAAGGGGTGATAGAGTAATGCAGGGTGGTAGTTGAGGTATGATCCTTCAGGCAGGGTTAGGCTGTCTTTCGCTCTGCGATGTGATAGTTTGCCAGACCCTGCCGAACAGAGCTACTTGTTATTAGGCCTCTAGAGCTGGCTCCACTCAGCCTGTTGAGCTGAACCGCTCGAACGATGGGTGAAAGTTGGTTGGCTTGCAAGCAAGCCCCCCGCTCCCCTAGGCTGGGCACAGGACAAATCCCTGTCACCCTTTGGAGCCACTTGCAGGCCCGCTCCCTGTCTAACATTTCAGGGGCATATGGTGTTACTCCCCTGCTAACTCAGGGTAGTTTTGAGTAGTCCATTCTCAGCTCTGTATTATCTACCTCACACCACGATGGCTCCGGTTGAGCAGGGAGTTCTAACTGCATTTCATTCCGGTCTTTTGAACTCCGCTCCCTTGAAGCCAGAGCATTGCCATGAGCTGACGCCCATGCATATAGTAGGTAGGCCCTTAAAGTGGGGCCTCCACTAGGCAGAGTGGCGTATGTGGTACTCCCCTGCTATAAGGGTATTGCTTTTTGCTGAGTACACTGCCTTTGGCAATGTGATTAGGTACCAGGATGCTGTAAGCGCTGTAGTAACAGCTTTCTGCCACGAAAGGCTGCATGGTTAGGTAGTAGGCCCCAGCAGGCCTCCTTGACCGGGTAGCCCCCAAAAAGGGCTCCTAGGCCAGCTCACCTTTGTTGGTTGGCCCTGGTAGTTCTGGCGGAAGGCTCGCTGCCGAGTAGTAGGCCTTAACAGGCCTCCTCGGAGGTGGGTCCCAACATTGTGGAACATACATTAAGGGAAAAAACTATAGATACGTTTTTTAATTCGGTATGCTTCCAGCAGTGTTCGTTAAAGTAGCAGAATAGACTCGCTATCAGCTAGTAGGCCCGACCAGGCCTCCCTGTTAGGCGAGTCCCCAGCAGTAGTCACCATGTAGCCCAGTCTGGCAGGCCTTAGCAGGCCGCCCTGGGACTATAAGCACCCGGATTTAGGGCTCTTAGTATCCAGCTGTTAGACTGTTTTCAGGTAGTAGGCCTCTTCAGGCCTCCCTGAAGGAGGTCTCCCTGAGGGTTAATTCCCACATACTGTGGTTACTAGGTGGCAGGCCCCACAGGCCTCCCTGGAATTGAATTCCCGTTTTTGAACTATGAGCTTTTAGGCCTCACCAGGCCTCCCTGAAGTTGAGCTCCCTCATGTCTTGGCTGTCGTAGAACGAGCTCCCGCACACTGTGAGTTTCCAGGTATGGTGTTATCAGGTTGCAGGCCTCACCAGGCCTCCCTGAAGGTGTGCTTCCACATATTGTGACAATCAGGTAGTAGGCCTTACCAGGCCTCCCTGAAAGTGAGCTCCCTCATGTCATGGTTGTCAGGTAGTAGGCCTCACTAGGCCTCCCTGAAGTTGAGTTCCAACTTACTTTAAGTTTCCACTTAAGGTGGTTATCTGGTAACAGGTAGTAGGCCTCTCTAGGCCTCTCTGTAGGTGAACTCCCACATATGTGGTTATCAGATAGTAGGCTTCACCAGGCCTCTCTGAAGGTGAGCTCCCACATACTGTGGCTGTCAGGTAGTAGGCCTCTCCAGGTCTCCCTGAGAGTAGTTTCACAGTGGTGCTGGGTTTTGTAAGCTAGTGGCCGCTTCCTATCAGTTTAGCAGTCCTTATCAGGCAGCTACCGTAGGTGAGCTTGTGCCCTGGCTCGACCCAAGTTTTTATTCTCTGCTACGGGTTCCCTCCTGGGACCTCTTTATCCTGCTACAGCCTGGTTGCCTATCAGGTAGATTTTATGCTCCCCTCTCTGAGGGTCATTATGAGTATGTGGTCTCCTGAGTCTGGTCAGTCGGTCGTAGGCCTCTCATGAGGCCTCCCAGATAGATCAGTCCTTAGGCCCTCACAGGCCTCCTCAGTGTTTTGAAACACAAACACTGGGTCGATCCAGGGATCGAGTAGAGAAACTCCCCTCGCTGGCAAGGGTTGTTAAGCACTATGCTGAGTCATACTCTCCAGGATATCCCGTCTCTGAGATCCGGGCCGAGTGGTTCACTGCCTGCTTCGCAGTTCCTCGGGTTGGATGCCTTCCTAAAGGCGAGTGTCCAGAGGCTCTGTCTTCAGACAGACAGGAAGTGGCAGACTGTAGTGTCTTATGTTGTGACACCAGGTCAGGCCTGCCTGGTGGCATTTCAGGTGGCACGTTCCCCTGAATAGTGACTGGCTGAGGTTCCCTTGGGTTCCCTAGCCACATTCCCTAGAAAGGACCCCTTCTAAGATTGAAGTTGTGGTCCTAGGCCCTGGAGCAAGCCCAGGTAGACCTTTCACTAAACTATGTTTATGGAGGTTTTCTGTGGTATCATATAGCTTGGGCTATGACCGTAGGGAGTGCTGTCACTGACAGCCCAGTGTGACCTGAGGGTGAGTGGTTCTAGCATTTCATTTGAATTTGCTAGTTCTGACAGTTGTCACTGCCGCCTGGCAGGCACTCCCCTTAGCATGGTGGCGTTGGTATATCGTTCCCCAAAGCGTCATTCGACGCAGTGCGAGTTCCCTTTCGAAAGGGAACGTCTCAGGTTACAACTGTAACCTATGTTCCCTGAGAACAGGGAACGAGACACTGCGTCTCCTTGCCATGCCTCGGGGCCTGCCTACCAAACAGTCCCTTCAGACGATAAGGTGTTTGTCATGTTTGCAAGGCGCCCTTTTATACTTGCAGGTCGCACGTTAATGATTCACGGGCTGTCGCCGGTCATTATGATTGCCGTGATTTGATAGTGATTTCAGACACCTGTCACGCCTGAGGCGTTCCCCAAAGCGTCATTCGACGCAGTGTCTCGTTCCCTGTTCTCAGGGAACATAGGTTACAGTCGTAACCTGAGACGTTTTTGAAAACGTAATTACACATGTTTGCTAAGTTTTATCTGTGAAATTAGAGTTCAGTGTGTCAAATCAACACAAATTATTTATCTCTCATCCACCCGCGATATTATATTTTATTATTTGGTCAGCCTGACCCGCGGATATAACCTCATTCCGCTCATCACAAACACACACGCACACCAAGTACATTAGCATCGGCTGAAGTTCACTTCGGACAAATCAGCATGATCAAAAACATCTGTGATCTTATTTTTCCTTTAGATAACGAGTAAAGAGACTGAATGACGCAAATCAAGGAAGGCATCTTATTTCACTATTTAAAATAGCCTGTTGGGCTGGGTGTTGATACATTTAGCCCGACTGAAAGCTACAATAGTACTGGGATGTCGGGCTAGCGATTTTGTGAGCTCTGTCACAATTTAAATTATCATAACATTGCGTAGATCACAAGATATTCCTCACGGATTACAACGCATAAAACTCCATAGGCGCACATACTGTAGCTTTGTAAAATCAATGTTGAGGAACTTAAAAAATATAGCAAAGACATTTTTGTCTTTTGACTCAGAAAAAAGTTATGACTCAGAAAAAAAATAAGCTTGGTCTACCCCTTGAACCTATTGCATAAAGTAGTAGTACAACAAAACAAACTGAATTATTCCTTCACAAAACAGAATTGAACATGTGGCGAAACACTGTACAGTTAAATATAGATTTAAGGTTTATTTACCAGAACATGTTATGGATGTCATCTAACAATTTAAAAATACTTAATCAAAAGATATAAAATAGCTATATATATATATTTATTACATGGATTGGTTGAATTCTAATGTAGAATGCTGTCTGTTATGTAAGGGATAATGTATAGCGAGGCGGTTGTTATAGCGAATAACAACCCCGACAGGCTTGTCTTGAATCAGCCTGAAGGGGTTGTTATCCGCTATAACAACCGCCTCGCAATACGTTATCCGGCTTATTACATGGCTACCTACAAAATAAATAAATAATTTGACACAAATTATTGATTTAAAAAGGAGTTTATTGATATAAAAACGATTGTATTGCTTCCGCTAAAGAAAATTGTCCGTTCCGCGTTCATAGCAACACTCTGTTTTTCATGGCAACGGTGTTATACTTCGCAGCGGTCTGTTATCAAGAAATAACAGACCGCATTCTACATTGGAATTCAACCAAGCCATGTAATAATTCTTGATAATAGACCGCTGCTAAGTATAACACCGTTGCCATGAAAAACAGAGCATTGCTATGGACGCAGGATTCTAACCGTAGAGACGGAACGGACTGTTTTCTTTAGCGGAAGCAATACAATAGTTTTTAAATCAATAAACTCCTTTTTAAATCAATATTTTGTGTCATATAATTGATTTATTTGGTAGGTAGCCATGTAATAAGCGGGATAATGTAGGGCGAGGCGGTTGTTATAGCCAATACAACCCCTTCAGGCTGATTCAAGACCCCTCCGCTTCGTATCGGGATCCTGATCAGCCTGTCGGGGTTGTATTCGCTATAACAACCGCCTCGCTCTACATTATCCCTTACATTATATATATCTATATTGTTTGTGTATGTAGAACCGATGTAGACATACCTGTTCGTATGAGCGGGGCAGTGGTGGAAAGGACTTGCTGATGCCTCGATGCGATGGCTGTTTGTAATACCCTTAGACTGCCAAGGAGATCATTGTTTTTCTCCAAATCATCTTGGCTTATTCTCTGTATATTGTTGTAACGGTCACCAGCTGGAGTGCCCTTGAGAGCCACCAGAGGGCACTCCACATCAGACACTCACGTTCACTCTCAGACTACATTTCCCATACTCACTGCCCGGACTCATCTCTGATCACTCATCACAGTCACCTGTACCTCATTATCACTGATTGCATTCACCTGTGTCCCATCACCCTGTTAGTCTCAGTCTATTTATACTATGTTCATTCATTCACTCACCGCGAAGTCTTGTTTAAGTGTTACACTGCAATTCTGAGCGTTTTCCCTGGTTTCTAGTCTTTTGGTTTATTTGGATTTCTTGCCCTGTTCCCTGGATTACTCTTTTGCCTCTGGTCCCTGCCTGTTTTGTTTGTGTTTCCTTGTTGGTTTGTTTGGACTGCCTACCTGTGTTTTGACCCATTGCCTGTTTACTGGATTACGCCTCTGGATTACCCACAATAAAGCTGCATTTGGATCTTAACCCTCGTGTCTCAGAGCGGTTCGTAACAGAAGACTTCGCCACACCCAGATCCAGCAGCTATGACCTCCAGGAATCCAGCAGTACGGATCTCGCCTGATCTTCCTAGCATGAGCCGGGAGTTCGCTGGACAGATCGCGGCCTTGGCCCTGGATAGCCTCGATCTGTTCCAGTACACCTGGGGGTTTGTTCCTCTCGCTGCCTCTTGCTCTCTGGGTGACGAGGCAATTAAGTTGTGTTACCGGCTGGGGGCTAAGGAGGTCGACCCGAGGGAGCTCCCCGATCTCTCTGGTCTGGATTGGAGAGAGGCACTCTCCAGATGTCAGGAGAGCTTCCTTCCATGGCACGCCAGGTCATCGTCTGCACTTCACGCCAGTCCAGCCGAGCCTGCACTTCACGCCAGTCCAGCCGAGCCTGCACTTCACGCCAGTCCAGCCGAGCCCGCACTTCACGCCAAATCTGCCGAAGCCAAGGCAGTATACGTCATGCCCGCCGCCCCTGAGACTGAGAGCATCATGCTTGCCGCGCCTGAGACAGCAAGCGACATGCTTGCCAAGCTAGAGCCCTCTTCACCGCTGGTCTCGTCCAGCACAGGGCCCCATTCGCCACGGGTTCCGTCCAGCACAGAGCCTGTTCCGGTGGTCCCAGTTCCGGTGGTCCCAGTTCCGGTGGCCCCGAAACGGAGGAGGAGAAGGAAGACTTCCTCCATGCCTGGTCCGGTGGTCCCGAGTCCGGTGGTCCCGAGTCCGGTGGTCCCAGTTCCGGTGGTCCGGTGGTCCCGAGTCCGGTGGTCCCAGTTCCGGTGGTCCCAGGTCCGATGGCCCCGTGTCCGGTGGTCCGAGAGGACCCGACGTCGGGGGTCTCAAGTCCGGTGGTGGCCAAAGAGGCGGCAGCACCGCCACAACCTTGTAAACAGCGGAGGAGGAGGACTATCGCAGAGTCTACCGTTCCCACCATCAGTCCTGCCATGGCCAAGAGGGCTGTCTTCACCTTCTACGCATTGGCTGTTCTGCAGGCATGGAAAAAGCACATGGGTTCTCCCGAGCCAGAGACCGTTCACGTCCCGTCTGCTGATCCAGAGACTATTCACGTTACGTCTGCCGAGCCTGTGTCTTCAGACAAGATGGCCGCCACAGAGATTGTTCACGTCAGTCCTGCCGAGCCAGAGCCAGAGCTTCACGTCAGTCCTGCCGAGCCAGAGCCAGAGCTTCACGTCAGTCCAGCCGAGCCAGAGCCAGAGCTTCACGTGAGTCCTGCCGAGCCAGAGCCAGAGCTTCACGTCAGTCCTGTCCAGCCAGAGCCAGAGACTGTGTACACCACGTCTTTCACGCCTGTGTCTTCGGACAAGATGGCCGACTCCACGCCTGTGTCTGCGAACAAGATGGCCGACTCCGCGCCTGTGTCTTCGGACAAGATGGCCGCCGCCCAGCCTGTGTCTTCGGACAAGAGGATTGTCTCGGAGCTGCCCACCATCAGTCCTGCCACGGCCAGGAGGGCTGTCTTTCTCCTTTACGCAGTGGCGGTATTGCACGCGTGGAAGAGACACAGCAAGTCTGCCGGTCCAGAGACTGTTCACGTCACGTCTGCCGGTCCAGAGACTGTCCACGTCACGTCTGCCGGTCCAGAGACTGTCCACTTCACGTCTGCCGGTCCAGAGACTGTCCACGTCACGTCTGCCGATCCAGAGACTGTCCACGTCACGTCTGTCGATGCAGAGACTGTTCCTGTGCCCGGAGGCTGTACCCGTCAGCCCTGCCACGGCCCAGAGGGCTGTCTTCACCTTTTATTTGGTTGCTGTCTGGCGTGCCTGGGCTGCACACACTATCAAGATGGCAGCCTTCAGTCCGGTTGGAACCCCGGACACTGTGCTGAAGCCGGTGTTTGTTTATATTCCTGAACAAGTGTCCGTATCTGTTCATGAGCCAATGGTGTCTGTTCCTGTTCCTGAGCCGGTGGTGTCTGTTCCTGTTCCTGAGCCGGTGGTGTCTGTTCCTGTTCCTGAGCCGGTGGTGTCTGTTCCTGTTCCTGAGCCGGTGGTGTCTGTTCCTGTTCCTGAGCCGGTGGTGTCTGTTCCAGCGCCTGAGCCGGTGGTGTCTGTTCCAGCGCCATGGCCGCCCGACGTGTTGGAGACCCCTGAGTTAACCTCAAAACTGGCTGACTAAATCTCACAAATGTCGATATTCAGAGAAAAATAGCGTAGCCATTCATCAAAAGTGCTGAGATGATGGTCAGGAGAAAAAATAAGATGGTGGGAGGGGGTCATCTTTAGCCTAGAAATCTAGACGCACCCTAGCGGCAGCAAAATGTATTTTGCAGGCAGGGCAGTCTAGCAACTCTCCATAGACTTTCGAGCTGCAAAAACCTAAATTGGGTCAGGCCAATCACGTCGCTTGTAGAGTAGGCGGGGCGGGCTTAACAGAGTTGCGACGGTTACCTGGCTGCTACTTGAAAACAAAGAATGATGGCTGCTGGAGAACAGTCTTTCGAATCGGCTTTGTCCGCGACTCTGGAGGACTTGGAGTTAAGTTTTTCTTTGAGAAAAGAGCACTTAAGTCATTCTTTAAAAAAGGAAGATGTGTTCGTAGTTTTGCCGGCCAGAAATGGCAAAAGTTGAATCTATCAACTAGCTCCGCTGTTGGGAAAATGCTCTGGTTGGTTGAAGCGCTGTCCTATTGCGTGCAGAGGGAATTTGAAAGACAGCCGTTTATCCCGCCCCTCGGAGTGAGCGTGTCTATGGTGAGTTGCCAGACTAAACATCTTGATGTAGGTCTTGCTTGCCAGGCTAGGTCATCTTACTCCATGTTTTCCTCTTGTTGTCTCACCTTATTTTATATTGTTCCATTCATTTTCACAACTCCTCCCCTTCTCAATCATAATATCTTCAGTTTTTTTTATTCTTCATCACACAAGAAAGCATTTCACACATCTATAGTGCCTGAATTACTAATCAATTCACAGGTGCATTGCTACAAAGTTAACATTAATACTTCCATTAAATCTAAATGTTAATCTTGATTATAGTATTGTCTATTATGTAAACTATAATAATTCACTTAAAACTAGTGAAATCAAGAGATGCAGAACTAAAAGGCTGTTAACTAGGGCATTTTTCATACAAATTTTTCATATTTTTCAAAAATAATTTCTCATATTATTTTCTCAAGACTTGATAATGTGCAAGCTTCCAATTGCAATCTGGGTCATAATGCATTTTTGAATTTACTAAAGGTTTAAACTAAACAAGACATAGAACGTCTCGGTTGCGCATGTAACCATCATTCCCTGAAGGCATTACGTAAGATGTCGTCTTATGAATTGGGATCTTGCCTGAGAGCCCAATCACCTTCGAGTGTAAACTAAAGTAAATTAGTGGTTTCCCTCATCACATCAGGAAACCACACAGAAAGACTATCATTTTTACTTTAGGACTCTCCTTTAGCACCCATAGTTCTCGGCCACCCATGGCCTGTACAACACAATCCCAGGATTGATTGGGGCCAGAATTCAATCTCCACCTGGAGTAATCAATGTTACGCTTCTTGTCTAGGTGTCTGCTTGTTCGTATGTGTCTGGTTCTGTGTTTCAGGAGGAGGCAGTGAATTTGTCAAACGTGCCCGTTGAGTACCTCGACCTGAAGGAAGTGTTCAGTAAGTCCCGTGCTGCTTCTCTTCCTCCGCATTGTCCCTATGACTGTGCCATAGATTTACTGCCAGATAAGTCTCTGCCCAAAGGCAAGTTATATTCACTTTCTGCTCCAGAAAGGGAGGCCATGGAGAAATATATTTCTGATTCTCTAGCAACGGGGTTCATCCGTCCTTCCTCTTCTCCAGCGGGGGCGGGGTTCTTTTTTGTGGGGAAGAAGGATGGTTCTCTGCGACGTGTATTGATTAACGGGGGTTGAACAATATCACGGTAAAGAATACTTACCCTTTGCCGTTGATGTCTTCTGCCTTCGAGCATCGAAGTTGGGAGCATCTGTCTTCACAAAATTGGATTTACGCAATGCTTATCATTTGGTCCGCATAAGGAAGGGGGATGAATGGAAAACCGCATTTAACACCCCCAGGGGGCACTATGAATATTTGGTCATGCCCTTTGGGCTGTCCAACTCCCCAGCGGCTTTCCGGGCACTCGTCAATGACGTGCTGAGAGATATGGTAGATCAGTCCATATATGTCTACCAGGATGACATATTGATTTTTTCATCTTCTCTCCAGGAACACGTTCAGCACGTCAGACGAGTGCTTCAGAGGTTGCTAGAGAATGGGCTTTTTGTCAAGGCGGAGAAATGCGCTTTTCATGCACAATCTGTTCCTTTTCTACGGTACATCATCTCGTCTGAGGGAGTGCGTATGGATCCTGACAAGGTTAAGGCTGTGGTAGATTGGCCAAGTCCAGATTCCCGTAAGGCCCTACAGAGGTTTCTGGGGTTCGCCAATTTCTATCTGCGTTTTATTCGCAATTTCAGCCAACTAGCCGCTCCTCTGACTGCCTTGACCTCCCCCAGAACTACGTTCAGGTGGTCCGATACAGCCGAAGCTATAATCGCTAATACGAAGAGCTGCTTCGTTTCGGCTCCCATCCTGATAGCCCCTGATCCTTCACGTCAGTTCGTGGTGGAGGTTGATGCGTCAGAGGTGGGGGTAGGTGCGGTTCTTTCCCAACACTCTCCCACAGACGACAAGATGCATCCATGCGCGTTTTTGTCCCACCGAATCGAAGGTCAAGACGGCCTTAGAAGGGGTAACGCCTCCACCCGGTTGCCCACTGAGTCGGTTGTTCATGCCGGAGGGATTACGGTCCGACTTTATTCGATGGGGTCATTGTTCCAACGTGGTTTGTCATCCAGGGGTGAACCGTACCAGCTTTTTGTTTAAGCAATGATTCTGGTGGCCATTAATGGCTCGCAACATTCACAGTTTTGTTTTGGCTTGCTCGGTTTGTGCCACTGGTAAGACTTCCAATCGACCCCCAGATGGGTTACTCCAACCGCTGTCGGTCCCTTCGAGACCCTGTTCCCACATAGCGCTAGATTTTATCACCGCCCTCCCACCCACCCTCCCAAGGTAAGACGGTCGTTTTGACTGTAGTGGACCAGTTCTCGAAGGCGGCTCATTTTATTCCCTTGCCTAAATTACCATCCGCCAAAGAGACAGCGGTGACTGTCGTAGATCACGTCTTTTGCTTACATGGCCTCCCGATGGACGTGGTTTCCGACAGGGGGCCCCAGTTTGTGTCCAAATTTTGGCAAGAGTTTTGTAGATTACTGGGGTATCGTCAGTCTGTCTTCAGGGTTTTATCCCCAAAGCAATGGCCAAACTGAGAGAGCCAACCAAGATATAGAGAGAGTGTTGTGATGTTTGGTATCCAAGAATCCTTCCTCCTGGAGTCAGCAACTCTCAATGGTTGAGTACACTCATAACTCGTTACCAGTGTCATATACGGGCCTCTCTCCGTTTGAGTGTAGCTTAGGTTACCAGCCACCAATTTTTCCCAGTCTGGAATCCGAAGTCGTGGTCCCCTCCTCCCATGCCTTCATCCAGAGGTGTCGCCACACATGGAACAGAGCCTGTGAGACTTTTCTCCAGGTGGGGGCGCACACCAAGGCTAAGGCCGATCGCCACTGGTCGAAGCCTCCCGTGTATGTCGTTGGTCAAAGAGTGTGGCTTTCAACCAAAAACATTCTGCTCCGCTCCGTTTCTAACAAGCTAGCTTCCAAACTCATTGGCCCATTCACTGTCACCAAAGTCCTTAGTCCGGTGGCAGTCCGACTCAAACTCCCTCCTGCGTACAGGAGAATTCATCCCGTCTTTCATGTTTCTAAATTAAAACGCGATTTTCATTCACACATTAATCCGCCTGCCCTGCCTATCTTGTGTTGTCAGATCATTGTGAGAATTCCCGGTGTCCTGTCCTGCTTCCTGTTCATCTTGCTACCTTCCCTGTGTTGGATTCTAGTTCCTGTGATCAGCGTTCTGCCCTGGGATTATTTTCTCATCCGGATATCATTGCTTCGTGCCGGCATTCTCGTGGATTCTCTCTTCACTTCTGCCATCACTGATCGGGTTGTCTGTCAACGTCCCTAAGCCATTCAGTTTGACCATTCCTGCACCAGACTGTTTGAACATTGCCTTATACTTATCAATAAACTGTTGTTACTTGCATCTTGTATCCTCCATTATTTGGGAGGAGAGAAGAACGAAAAAAGACACAGGCTCGCCGATAGGGAAGCCGTAACATGTGTAAGAAATTGTAATCTGCCTCGACCCAGATTCCACTCCAAAATATATTTTAGAATGAGCTCATCCCCAAAATGGCTTAATTATCATAGAGATGAAAGAAAGTCAAGTTATATTGTTTCTTCATCATTTGGGTTGATCACATCCTGAACAAATGGTAGTCAATTGTAGAATGGGAATGGGTGTGGGATACAGAGAACCATCTCAGAAAATGGGGTGTCTCAACTTAATTAACATACAGACCACAGCTGTTACAACAAGAGCAACTTCATTTACACCATGGAAGAATACACATATGGGATCATTGTAGGGATCACAACATATGGCACTTCACCTAGCACAGGGCTCAACCATTGGGTGTACGGTGTCGGACTCTCCGCCACATCTGACTGCTGAGAGTGGTGAAGGAATTTAAAAGGGTGCGCCAGATGGGGAACTCAACCGAGGAGCAAGATAAGCGCACGTATCCGGTCCAAAGGAGGGGAATGGCGCAGCAAGTGAGACACCCAGCGGGTCCCCGACGTTCACTGGCCACTTGGGGCGAGTGCAAGGGAGGACACTGGCTCTACACGAAGACTATAAAATCTGGCAAACCTGTTGGGTGTCGCCCAGCCCGCAGCTCTACCCTCATGCATTATGAGTGCTTTTGCCTTGTAGACTTGCAGAGGCAGCCTGTCCAACAGCACTGCAAGGCCCAGCAGCCGTCATGGACACCCCGGCAGAGTAAAATGTATCTAAAACTGTGTAACTGTGATCTAAGATGGATTGTCTTGTATAAATAATAAAACCGCTAGATATTGTAGTTATAGATACAGTTGTGATCTCTTAGTGTCAACCTCGACTGAACTCTGCCAGCCAAAGTTGCTGCAGCTCACAGTCCGAATGCTTCATAGATTTTGTCTCTTTTTGCATTTTTACTACACAAATCTGTTTTATTGTCATTATGAGGTATTACCCTGCTGAAAAAAACTGCATAAACCAGTATGATTCCCATGTCCACCAGCTTTCCCGCTTGGCATGCTGGTCCCAGCATGCAAAACATACCTTATACATTTGACCAGCGAGGCTGGATTTGTTCAGCAGGGTAAGCAGATTTATGTGTACATTTTAGCATAAGGCAGCAACATAACAAAATGTTTAAAAAAATTAAGGGGACTGAATACATTCTGAATGCACTGTATGAGAGTCATTTAAGCAATCCGATCGATCTTGTATAAATTGTAAGCCCTAAGAGACATTTAGCATAACTAAAGTAACTAAATTCACTGCATCCTAATGATTTAAGACTCACATTTTTTGAGAAAAAGAGAAAACGGCCAGTGTAAAAATGTTTCTATTAACTCAATTAAAAACAATTTTTTTTTTTCATTTTTCACTTTATGCCAGTCACTCTGTACACTCTAAAAACTGCTGGGTTGTGTTAACCCAATTTTGGGTCAAATATGGTCTCACCCAACGTTGGGTTAAAAAATGCAATTCAAAAATGGACAAATTGCATTTTGGACAAAATCAAAAATGGACAAAAATGCAATTTAAAAATGGACAAATTGCATTGGTTACATTAAAAATGTAAACCAACGGCTGGGTTTGTCCATTTTTAAATTTAATTTTTAACCCAACGTTGGGTGAGACCATATTTGACCCAAAATTGGGTTAACACAACCCAGCAGTTTTTAGAGTGTATCTCTTTCATTTTCACAACCTCTCCTCTCACATTTTTTTTCTCGCATTTTAATCGTGCGTTTCGCTTTCAGAGTTATCCATCACACATGAAACGCTAAAACAGATGCACTCTGAAGATAACAAATAGCTGCTTTTATTATACCGAATATATATATATATACAAAAATAGTTATCTTATTTCTCATTCACTATTACAGGTAGACAGAAATGCCAGAAATATATGTTCACTATCAACTCTTGTTTATGTCAGTTTCAGATGCTTAAATAATAATTTATCTGGGCAGAGCAAAGTTAAAGTTAAAACAAAAAGTAACATTGTTAGCCCATGTTGTAGGGGAGAGGGTGTGACAACCTAACACTTTTTGACTTTCTCAGTTCATGTAAGTTCACTTGGGGTTCAGAGTATTTTTTCACATTAATTTCACACATGTCTAGTACAATTATGTGGTTTTGTTTCATTAATACAGTGTATACTTTTTTCTTTATTTACCCCGAAAGAATGGAAGTGAAATGTGACATTTGTAACAGACCATATGACAGCTTAAAATGTTATCTGATCTAATCCAAAAATATACCAGACAAACTAAACCTTTTCTCAATAAAATACAATTATTAACTTTTTCATATAACATAATAATAATAAAACATAAACAAATTTCTGAGTTTGATAACAAACACACGGCAAAACAGCTAGGCTATAGCCTACTACAGCTGTTACGGCGTCCAGTGAGATCCCCAGTACTCAGTCTCGAGCGCCTTCCCCTGAATACTAATGATGCATACTCCTCCTAGTATGCATCATTGGCGCTCTGATTACCTTCCACCTGTCAGCAATTTACTCTTGAGTTCAAGCCTATATCTAGCTTGTCATCTCAGTGTTCGTTGCGAAGTATTGTCTCACTCCAGTGTTTCATGTCTGAGCGTCTTTTGATAAAACCCTGTTACTTTGATATACCGAACCTTTGCTTGAACTAACCTCTCTGATTGTGTGCAGCCCGCCTTGTGAAACTTTGCCTGTGACCCGACTCTGATACTCGCCGCCTGCCTTGAACCTCTGCCTGTCTCTGACCTGCATGCTTGCTGCCAGCCCCGAACTCACGCCTGGTTTACATCAACTCAGCCTGTTGCCTTTACTACTGTTTCGAGTTCCTTTATACTACTTCTTACATTATCAATAAATTGTTGCAAATGGATCAGTCTCCGCCTTCTGAATCACAACAGAATACTTCGCCTAACGAAGATCCAGCAACAATGTCTGTCTTGACAGCCGCTTTCACCGCACAAGCCTCACAACTTTCTACTCACCATCATCAGCTGTCTCGTCTAACTGCCGTGACGGAGGAATTAGTGAAAGCGGTTCAGAGTATGCAAAAGCCCACGGTGGAATCCTCAGCGCACGCCGCGCCCCCTCATGCACCTGTTCCCTCGTCCGACTCCTCAAGCTTCAGCACTCGCCTCTCACTCCCTGAAAAGTATGAAGGAGACCCAGGCAAATGCAAAGGCTTTTTACTTCAATGTTCTTTGTATCTCGCCCGACAGACCGCTCAGCACGCTACGGACCTGGACAAGATCACATTCATCTGTTCATTACTCACCGGACGTGCATTGGAGTGGATCACCGCGGTCTGGAGAACGGATGGATCAGCTTTCGCCTCGTACGATGAGTTCCTGGAGCGCTTTCAAGCCGTCTTCGAGCATGCAGTAGAGGGAAAAGGAGCGGAGGACCGTTTGCTGGAGCTCACTCAGGGACGGATTCCCGCCTCGGAGTACGCACTCAAGTTTCGTACACTCGCAGCGCAGACCGACTGGACGGATAACGCT
The DNA here is from genome assembly GCF_965113295.1 of Leuciscus leuciscus. NCBI lineage: Eukaryota > Metazoa > Chordata > Actinopteri > Cypriniformes > Leuciscidae > Leuciscus > Leuciscus leuciscus. Next base: position 40,688,819 of record NC_138727.1, on the reverse strand, counting down.
CTTAAGGTGGTTTATCGACAGGGTCTCAACCACGAGCTTCAAGCTGAACTGGCCTGCCGCGATGAGGGAAGGAATCTGGACCAGTTTATTCATCTCTCCATTCAGATTGACAATCTCATTCGCTCACGCCGTGCCAGCATCCGATCTTCGACTCTCTCGAGCAACGTCTCCACCCCACACTCTCCGAGTCCCGTGGCCACGGAAGCCGGTGAGCCTATGCAAATTAACACTTCCCGGTTAACTGAGGAGGAACGTGAACGTCGGAGGACTTTGAAACTATGCATGTATTGTGGAGGAACTGGTCATTTCCGACTACATTGTCCTCAACTGTCAGCACGCAAAGAAAAGGCAACGGTGAGTTAAACTCTTGATAGTCTGAATCCTCTCTCTTGTGTCTCTGTACCTCTGGAATTCAGTCTTTCTCTACGTCTGCTTTAATTGATTCTGGGGCGGCTGGAAATTTTATGTCACAAGATTTTGCTAAACGGCACAAGATAGCTCTAATCCCCTGCACTTCTCCTCTCACAGTCGAAGCGGTTGACGGACGGCCCCTTGGCACGGGGCGAATTACTCACATAACGCAGGAGCTACAGATGCGCACAGGACTGTTGCACCGTGAGAATATTAATTTCTACATCCTGCTTGCTCCACACACTCCTGTCATACTGGGACTACCCTGGCTAAGAAGCCATAATCCTCACCTGCAATGGACTACGGGTCAAATTATCCGCTGGGGTGAAGATTGCTTGTCCAAGTGCCTAAGTCCCATTAAACCGCTGCCAGTTCGAAGCATCTCAGAGCTCTGTGAAAATTCCGCTCTCTCCAGTTTGCCTGCTGAATATCGCGACCTGGCCGAAGCCTTCAGTAAAGCCAAAGCTACCCAGTTACCTCCTCATCGGGAATACGACTGTGCCATCGATCTAATCCCAGGTTCCATACCGTCCAGGGGACGCATTTTTCCCCTTTCTCAGGCCGAGACTGAAGCTATGGAGAAATACATAGAGGAAGAACTGGCCAAAGGATTCATTCGTCCTTCCACCTCTCCTATGTCAGCTGGCTTCTTCTTTGTCAAGAAAAAGGATGGTGGGTTACGCCCATGCATCGATTACAGAGCCCTCAATGACTGCACAGTGAAGTTTCGTTATCCCCTACCACTGGTTCCTGCTGCTCTTGAGCTTCTCCGCACAGCGAAATTCTACACCAAACTGGACCTACGCTCAGCCTATAACCTGGTTCGTATCCGAGAGGGAGATGAGTGGAAGACGGCTTTCTCTACAAGCACTGGCCACTACGAATATTTGGTTATGCCCTTCGGGCTTTCTAACAGTCCAGCTGTTTTCCAGTCCTTCATCAACGACGTATTCCGAGACATGCTTCAGCGCTGTGTGGTCGTCTACATCGATGATATACTGGTTTACTCGGATACCTTCGAGGACCATGTACAGCACGTACGAGCCGTGCTCCAAAGACTCATTCAGTTCCAGCTTTACGCCAAGTTTGAAAAGTGTGACCTCCATCAAACCACCACCTCTTTCCTGGGCTACGTTATCAGCCCCGAGGGCGTGGCCATGGATGAGGGCAAAGACAGGGCGGTGGTGGATTGGCCCCAACCTACCACTCTCAAGGAACTACAGCGATTCCTGGGGTTTGCTAACTTCTACCGGCGGTTCATTCGGGGATTCAGCTCTGTGGCAGGACCTCTGACAGCTCTGGTGCGGAAAGGAACCACTCGGCTCCCCTGGAACGAGAGCGCTACGCAAGCTTTCAACCAACTCAAGCTCCGCTTCACCACCGCTCCGATCCTGCATCATCCCAATCCTGAACTACCGTTCGTGGTTGAAGTAGACGCCTCCAATACGGGTTTGGGCGCCGTTCTCTCTCAGCGTCAAGGTAACCATGCTAAGTTGTTCCCCTGTGCATTCTTCTCCAGGAAGCTGAACTCTGCGGAACGGAATTACGACGTTGGAGACCGTGAGTTACTGGCAATGAAATCAGCATTTGAGGAGTGGCGGCATTGGCTGGAGGGAGCTTCCCAACCGTTTATTGTCTACACTGATCACAAGAACCTTGAGTATCTTCGCACGGCTAAGAGATTGAACCCACGCCAGGCCAGGTGGTCTTTGTTCTTCTCGCGTTTCCAGTTCACTGTAACCTACCGCCCTGGGTCTAAGAATACTAAGGCAGACTCCCTGTCCCGTCAGTACGACTCTGAGGTCTCCAGTCAAGCTCCTGAGAACATTCTCTGTCCCGATCTGGTCCTTGGTCCCATTCAGTGGGACATCGAAACTGAGCTGGAGCAAGCCAACACCAACGCGGAAATTCCGTCCGATTGTCCTCCTGAGAAGATATACGTGCCTGAGGCACTCCGTGAAGAGGTGTTGAAACACGTTCATGCTCTACCCAGCTCCGGTCACCCAGGTATCACTGCCACCGTTCATCTCCTCCAGAACCGCTACTGGTGGCCCACGCTACTCCAAGACACGACAAAATTCATTCAGCAATGCCAAAACTGTAATACACAGAAGTCATCACGTCTCTTACCTGCCGGCCTCCTTCAGCCCTTACCAGTTCCTCAACGCCCATGGTCACACATAGCGATTGACTTCGTCACGGATCTGCCACCCTCTGATGGTCACACGACTATTCTCACAGTAATAGATCGCTTCTCCAAAGCCTGTCGATTGATTCCCCTTCCTAAGCTGCCTACCGCTTTGCAAACCGCTGAACACCTCTGTAATCTAGTCTTTCGGTTCTACGGTCTACCTGAGGATATTGTTTCCGACAGAGGACCACAGTTTACCTCTCGTGTCTGGGCAGCCTTCTTTCGGATGCTACAAGTGAACGTCAGCCTCAAGTCTGGGTACCATCCTCAGGCCAACGGCCAAGCGGAGCGAAGCGGCTGAATCAGGAGATTATCCGCTTCCTGCGGTCATACTGTCACCTTCATCAGGAGGATTGGAGCCGGTATCTCATGTGGGCTGAATATGCTCAGAATTCTATTAGCAAACACTCCACGGGTCTCACCCCTTTCAAGTGCATTCTGGGTTTCCAGCCACCCTTGTTCCCCTGGTCCGGCGAGCCATCTAGTGTACCTGCTGTGGATGACTGGCTGAAACGTAGTGAGGAAACTTGGAACCTGGCTCACACTCACCTTCTACGTGCTGTCAACCGCAGTAAGAGGCAGGCTGATCGCCACCGCCGCTCCGGTCCCGTCTATCAACCCGGCCAGTGGGTGTGGCTTTCCATCCGGGACCTCCGGCTCAATCTGCCATGTAAGAAGCTCAGTCCCAAGTATATGGGTCCCTACAAGATAATTCGTCAAGTCACTCCAGTGTCCTTCCGCCTTGCTCTGCCCAGTCATCTCCGCATCGCTCCCACGTTCCATGTCTCGCTGTTGAAACCGGCCACTGCTCCCTCTGAAACCAGGAATGTGGAGTCTGAAGGTCTTGCTTCTCAACCCATCCTTGTAGAGGGCGAAGAAGTGTACCGCGTGCGCCATCTGCTGGACTCTAGACGTCGTGGAGGGCATTTGCAGTATCTTGTGGACTGGGAGGGCTTTGGCCCTGAGGAACGTTCCTGGGTGAACTCAAATGACATTCTGGACCCCCTTCTAGTTCAAGACTTCCATCGTGAACACCCTGACAAGCCACCCTGACAGGCTCTGTTACGGCATCCAGTGAGATCCCCAGTACGCAGTCTCGAGTGCCTTCCCCTGAATACTAATGATGCATACTCCTCCTAGTATGCATCATTGGCGCTCTGATTACCTTCCACCTGTCAGCAATTTACTCTTGAGTTCAAGCCTATATCGAGCTTGTCATCTCAGTGTTCGTTGCGAAGTATTGTCTCACTCCAGTGTTTCATGTCTGAGCGTCTTTTGATAAAACCCTGTTACTTTGATATACCGAACCTTTGCTTGAACTAACCTCTCTGATTGTGTGCAGCCCGCCTTGTGAAACTTTGCCTGTGACCCGACTCTGATACTCGCCGCCTGCCTTGAACCTCTGCCTGTCTCTGACCTGCATGCTTGCTGCCAGCCCCGAACTCACGCCTGGTTTACATCGACTCAGCCTGCTGCCTTTACTACTGTTTCGAGTTCCTTTATACTACTTCTTACATTATCAATAAATTGTTGCAAATGGATCAGTCTCCGCCTTCTGAATCACAACAACAGCATAGTTCAAACATAATAATTTTGAATAATTTCTGAACATTGACTCTCAGTCTTTATTCAATAGAAATCATCTATTTCTCAATAGAATTCATAAAAGTTGTTAATTGTGAATTATATCGCTAACATCATGGAATAGCTTCGTTCTAATAGGGGCTCATTGTAACGCATTGTTAGCCTACAACATGCCCATCTGCGCAACTGGAATTTAAACCTGGCTAGTGTCTTCTGCTGGTTAGATAATTATTAAAGAACAATCTAAATGGCTAAGTAACAGATTGAAGATTAAAATATTAGCATATTTGTCTCATTTTATAAAAACACACACAAAAAAAAAATGAAATTTAATTTTGGCAAATTTTTTGTGTTGATGCGGCAACTATACACTACGACAGTGGCCAAAATTGTATAAAAAATGGCGACGTCATTAAAACTGAAAAGTCTTACTTTTGACTCGATAAGAGTCCAAATGAATCGCAAATTCATCCATCAAATCTTCATTAGCTGACAGAAGCTTCAAAGTAAACAGGCGCAAAGTAAACCTAACCGTTGTCTCACGTCATTTGCAGTGTCTAGCAGCGCATGGCATGACACGGCGTTGAGCGGCATAGACCACAAAACTGACAGGAGCCGCTCTGGTGGAGAACAGTGACTGGATCTAGAACGTTCAGATGATGCACAGCTCATCTTGTTGTGAGTCCTGAAAATTTATGGGTGTGAGTTCGCTTATAGAATGCGGACGACCGTATCTACTGACACTGCAGTGTGGACCGGACGCAACCATATTAAGGACAGGACTGTATTCTGCTGCTGTGTGAATGTGGTGGCCCTTTACATAAAACACGTTTTTCAATTCCACTTCGCTACTTTCCCATTGTTTTTCAATGTAAACACACGCTACGCTAAACGGACGCCTTTAACCATTGCTTTCGTGTCTTTTTAAAGGGATACTCCACTTTTTTTTGGAAATAGGCTCATTTTACAACTCCCCCAGAGTTAAATAGTTGAGTTTTACCGTTTTCGAATCCATTCAGCCGATCTCCGGGTCTGGGGGTCCCACTTTTAGCATAGCTTAGCATAATGAATTGAACCGGACAAGGCCATTAGCATCTCTCTCAAAAAAATGAACAAAGAGTTTCGATATTTTTCCTATTTAAAACTTGACTCTTCTGTAGTTGCATCGTGTACTAAGACCGACGGAAAATGAAAAGTTGCGATTTTCTAGGCTGATATGGCTAGGAACTATACTCTCATTCCTGCGTATTAATCAAGAAACTTTGCTGCAGTACCATGAGTCCAGCAGGCGTAATGATATGATGCAGCACCTGATAATAGTCCCCAGCTCAGTAGTCTATTATCAGGCGGCATGCGCTGTGTCATATCATTACGCCTGCTACACCCATGGTACGGCAGCAAAGTTTCTTGATTATTACGCAGAGATGGAACCTTTTTGTACACCACACACTCGCTGCCTGCTGTGAGTGTGTTTGCTTCGGTGCTGTAAGCTCTGTCTTAGCCTCGTATTTCCTTGTTTTGAACCATCATTTACTACAATTTCTAGTTGTTTATACTACTACTAAATACAGCTTACCCAACATCTCAGATTAACCTGACATTGCTAGCTTCCGTTACTACTAGCACAACACGCTAGTAATTCGCTAGCCTGTTAACGTGCCACCCGTGCGCTCAGCTATTTTTATTTATTTATTTTCTCTCGCGCCTTTGAGTTCATAAAAGCTCAGGTGAGTAAGAAACACTCAACAAACACGGTGAGTAATGTCTTGTCCTGTTATTATCATGCGTCGCGTCTGAATGCGTTGTTGTTTTTGGAGCTCTATCGATTTGATTTATAATTCTTGATTTTTCTCTTTAAACTCGCTTACAACGAACATTTTCTAATTTTCCTCACTGAGAAGCACAACTGGTCAAACCTCATAGTTACAACGCGGACTGTTGAGCAGACGCGTCTCAAGCCTATTAGTGATCCAACGCTGCATACTCTTAAAGGTTACGTCCGTGGATCACGGCTGAACGCGTCTTCTCCACACTCACTTACAAACAAAAACATTTTTTTTTGCCTATCGTGCGTCTACTCTACACCCCTACCAAAAAAAAAAAAAAAAAAAAACGGATTATATCCAAGACTTCAGTCATAAATTAGTATTAATATTGATAGCATCACTGGTAGCTTCGTTGCTAACTCACTGTCCATCTGTTAAAATGGCGAATATATCAGATGTAAGTAGTCTACCTTTTGGTGCAGGTGAGGACACATTTGAGCTGCACGCACTGCAGTCTGAGCTGGAAGCTGTTGAGAAACAGATCCACGACCTTTTATTGAGACAGGCCGAGCTGAGAGACCGGTGTTTGGCTCTTGAAACATCACGCGCCGATGCACACAAATCAGTGTTTAACGTTACTAACCCGCTGACTCCGACCGCGTCTACTCCGTACGTTCCTCAGCATCGGTCGCAATCAGCCATGGTCTCGTTCACTCCGGCTCCAACACGCCACCACGAAGCCTGGGTGGTTCCGCAGCGGAAGACGCGAGTCAGGTTTAGACCAAGACTTTCTCCGACCCTCCCGGTTTTCGAGTTATCCACACAAAACCGCTTCTCCCCTCTACGTGAAACAGAACGCGATGCTGTGATCATCGGCGATTCCATCGTTCGGCACGTACACGCTACGTTAGGTAAAAGTAAGGTGCACAGTCACTGCTTTCCTGGTGCTTGTGTTTCTGAAATCGCTGCTCGCGTTCCCGAGATCCTGAACGGTGACGAGCGCGTCGGAACTGTGGTCCTGCACGCGGGAGTGAACGACATCAGGCTGCGCAAGACGGAGATTCTGAAGAAAGACTTCAGGAATCTAATCGATACGGTACGCAGCACATCGCCTGAAACAACGATCATTGTGTCAGGACCGCTTCCCACGTACCGACTAGGGCATGAAAAGTTCAGCAGATTATTTGCGCTAAATGAATGGTTAATGTCATGGTGCAATGAGCAGAAACTGCTCTTTGTAAATAATTGGAATCTGTTTTGGGAGCGTCCTAGGCTTTTCCGTGCTGATGGCTTACACCCAAGCAGATTCGGAGCGGATCTTCTGTCAGACAACATCTCCAAAATGTTAAATACCCTTTGACTAGTAACCAAAAGTCCAAACCATAGTCTCTGCTGCACTAATTTAACTGATACAAATACTAGTGTAGAACATTGCATAGAAACCGTGTCTATTCCTTGTTTAGTGAGATCAAATAATAAATCTACTGCAGGATCTAGGAAAAATCTAATTGTTATTAAAACAGAAAATGTTGCTATTAGTAAACAAAAACTATTTCTAAAGCTAGGTCTTCTAAACATTAGATCACTCACACCTAAGGCAGTTATTGTAAATGAAATAGTCACAGATAATAGCTTCGATGTACTTTGCCTTACTGAAACCTGGCTTAAACCAAATGATTATTTCGGTATTAATGAGTCTACTCCTCCTGGATACTGTTATAATCATGAGCCCCGTCTGATTGGTCGTGGCGGAGGTGTTGCAACCATTTATAGAGATATTCTAAATGTTACTCAGAAAACGGGTTATAAGTTTATTTCATTTTAAGTACTTGTACTAAATGTTACGCTCTTAGATGTTAGAAAAACATCCCTATTATCTCTAGCCTTGGCTACCGTATATAGACCGCCAGGGCCTTACGCTGATTTCCTAAAAGAGTTTGCAGATTTTCTCTCAGACCTATTAGTCAATGTCGATAAAGCATTAATTGTTGGAGATTTTAACATACACGTAGATAATCCAAATGATGCGTTAGGAGCTGCGTTTACAGATTTATTCAATTCATTTGGGGTCAAGCAAAACGTCACTGGACCAACACATCGTCTTAATCATACACTCGATTTAATTATATCACATGGAACCGATCCAACCGATATAGATATCATTCCACAAAGTGATGAAGTCACTGATCACTACATGGTAACTTGCATATTACGTACTGCTGTAATATGTCATGCGGCGTCGCGTTATCAACCAGGCAGAACAATCCTCCCATCCACCATAGATAATTTCTCAAATTGCTTATCTAATCTGTCTCAGCTGCTGCCTGAACCCAAACAAACAGATGAACTAGAAGAACTAACTAGCACTATGAGCACCATTCTCTCTAGAACATTGGATGTGGTTGCACCTATTAAATTAAAAAAGGTCAGAGAGAAAAATAAAGCACCATGGTATAACAATACTACGCATGTTTTAAAGAGAGAAACCCGTATTTTAGAGCGTAAATGGAAACAAACTAATTTAGAGGTCTTTAGAATCGCGTGGAAAGACAGTATGTCACGTTATAAAAAGGCCCTAAAAGCCCTAAAAGGCCCTGAGCACCTCCGCAAACTAATAGAAAACAACCAAAACAATCCAAGGTTTTTATTTAACACCGTGGCTAGACTAACAAATAAACAGACGTCACCCGAACAAAATATCCCGTTACAGTTCAGTAGTAATGATTTCATGAACTTCTTCACTGAGAAAATAGAAAGCATCAGAACCACAATTGTAAACGTTCAATCTTCAATCGCGCCTTATAATTCAGCTTCAGTTATCACCCCGCAAGAACAATTACAGTGCTTTACAACTATAGAACAAAAAGAGTTAAATAAACTTATCACTTCATCTAAAACAACAACATGTTTATTAGATCCTATACCAACTAAACTACTGAAAGAAGTGTTACCTGTAGTGGAAGAGCCTCTCCTCAATATTATTAACTCGTCTTTATCTTTAGGTCATGTTCCAAGAACATTTAAACTGGCAGTTATAAAACCTCTCATTAAGAAACCACAATTAGATCATAATAATCTAGCAAATTATAGACCCATTTCAAATCTTCCATTTATGTCTAAAATATTAGAAAAAGTGGTGTCTGCTCAACTGTGCTCTTTCTTACAACAAAATGATATATGAAAAGTTTCAGTCAGGATTCAGACCGCATCATAGCACTGAAACTGCGCTCGTTAAAATCACAAATGATTTACTTTTAGCTTCTGACCAAGGCTGTATCTCAATACTAGTTTTACTTGATCTTAGTGCTGCGTTCGATACTACAGATCATACATTACTCTTAGATCGACTACAAAATTATACTGGTGTTCAAGGACAAGCACTATGCTGGTTCAAATCATACCTATCTGACCGCTACCATTTTGTCTATTTTAATGGAGAAAAATCGATCATAACTCGAGTAAACTATGGAGTGCCGCAGGGATCTGTATTAGGCCCTCTGTTATTTTCAATATATATGATGCCACTTGGAAATATTATAAGGAAACATGGAATTAGTTTCCATTGTTATGCTGATGACACTCAAATATATATTTCATCACGGCCGGATGAAAACGCTAAATTTTCCAAATTGACAGAGTGTGTTAAAGATATAAAAGATTGGATGACGCGTAATTTTCTTTTATTAAATCCAGACAAGACAGAGGTAATACTTATCGGTTCAAAAAACCGCCCACAAAACCTCGCACAATACAACTTTAACATCATAGGATGTCCTGTTACTTTATCCTCTACAGTAAAAGACCTGGGTGTTATACTCGATTGCAACCTGTCTTTTGAAAATCATATTTCATATGTTACAAAAACAGCCTTTTTCCACCTTAGAAACATTGCTAAGCTACGTAATATGCTATCAGTTTCTGATGCAGAAAAGTTAGTTCATGCATTCATGACCTCGAGACTGGATTACTGTAATGCTTTATTAGCTGGTTGTCCTGCATCCTCAATAAACAAGCTACAGTTAGTCCAAAATGCCGCCGCTAGAGTTCTTACGAGATCAAGAAAATATGATCATATAACACCGATTTTATCATCACTGCATTGGTTACCTATAAAGCTCCGTATTAATTATAAGATATTGCTACTGACTTATAAAGCCCTAAACGGCTTAGCTCCAGTCTATTTAACGGATCTTCTATCACCCTATAATCCATTGCGCTCTTTAAGATCACTAAATTCAAGGCTTTTGGTCATACCTAGGATATCCAGAACCACCAAAGGAGGGAGAGCATTTTCACATTTGGCTCCAAAACTCTGGAATAGTCTTCCTGATACTGTTCGTTGCTCAGACTCGCTCTCCCAGTTTAAAACTAGATTAAAGTCGCATCTCTTCAGCCAGGCATTCATATAATCCTACAGTTCAAACTACAATCCGGCCTCTAGCTTATAAATGCCAGAGGAGAACTGGCCCCCGACTGAGCCTGGGTTCTCCCAAGGTTTTTTTTTCTCCATTAGGTCACCTGATGGAGTTTTAGGACACCATTAGGTCACTTGATGGAGTTTTTCGGTTCCTTGCGACTGTTGCCTTTGGCTTGCTCAGTTGGGGATATTTTGGGGATATTTAATTTAATTTTATCAATCAATAAATTCCTCTTGAAACAAACTTTGTTGTATTATTTTAATTGAATACTGTGAAGCTGCTTTGATACAATCTTTATTGTGAAAAGCGCTATACAAATAAACTTGACTTGACTTGACTTGACATACAAACCACTGAAATCGGCTGAAAAATGTTGAAAAAAAAAAGGTTTTTATCCAGAAAAACCGCAGCTCACCTGTTTACTTGCATTTGATTACAGTGCAGTCTTGCCCTCCGCAAAATGGCGGACGCGTTGACGCTCACCTGTTTACTTGCATTTGATTACAGTGCAGTCTTGCCCTCCGCAAAATGGCGGACGCGTTGACGTATCGCAGCAACGTTCCAAAGCGGCCAATAGGGCGTCTATGTATTTATTATGTCTATGCTTTTACCTCTCACACACATGTACTGAAAATTTCAAAAACTTTTAGGCTTTTATGTTCAAATTGGAGTCAGACAATGATGGAGAGACTCAAGAAGAGGTGAAAACATGTAGAAGCAACAGGACGTTTCTGAATGGTTAGTTGGTGAATTTATGTAGCCTGTGTTGTTATCTTCTAGTCATTGATTAGCATATTCTGTCTTGATAACCTATAAATCGTGTTCCAGCGGGGTTTATGTAAATTTGAAAATAAAAATTGGTGAAAATACTAAATTGTTTTACAGAATGATTGCAAAGCAACACACAGATGCAGTGGTGCAGTAATACTTATGTAAAAGACACAAGATGCAGGTCAGTCGAACGAAAAAAAACGCAAGGTCTAGAAACGCGTTTTTGAAAAGTTGAACTTATTTTAACTTGAGCGCCACGTTTTTAGAATGCCGTCTCGTGTGCGAGACGCTTAAAGGGATACTCCACTTTTTTTGGAAATAGGCTCATTTTACAACTCCCCGAGAGTTAAACAGTTGAGTTTGACCGTTTTCGAGTCCATTCAGCCGATTTCCGGGACGAGACGGCATTCTAAAAACGTGGCGCTCAAGTTAAAATAAGTTCAACTTTTCAAAAACGCGTTTCTAGACCTTTTTTTCGTTCAAACTACATACCACCCCTTTAAAAGAAAAGGGTAGGCTATTGGGACAAGAAAAGAGTGATGCAGGGGTGACATCAAAACCCGGAAGACTTGTGATTTTCCTTTGGGGTTTTATTATGTTTAAAAAAAAAAAAATGTATGTATGATTAAAATAAGGTCTGTGCTAAACTGTATTGTATGCAAACATAAACGTACAACATAGCTTACACACACCCAAGCTATTTTTTTTTTTTTTTAAACAAAAGAAAGTTTGGGGTGTTAGTGTGTGCTGTTTACATTGTAGAACAAAACGTCCAAGTTTCAAGTTATGTTTACCACAAACCTTATTTTACTAATAAATTGAAAAAACCCATTATAAAACCCCATAGGAAAATCTCAAGGGAGACCAGTGGCAAATTTGTCTTCAAGGTTTTGACATCATCCCTGCACCAATGAATATGTACCACAAATATGTATTTATACTGTATTTGAAGACAATATCCACTGGTACAGTCCATGCAATACAATTTAAAAACTCGAAATAACTAATTTATATTATAAAACAATTTTTTATTCATATTTTAAAATATGTTGTTTTCACAATTTTGAACACAAAGTTATGTTTAAGGTTCATTGACAGATAAAACAGTTCAGTCTAAGCCTACTGCAAGTCTAAGTCAAAGCTGTCATCACTTTGAAGGCGCAAACGTAGTTTTTCTGCACATAACAAGGATCGTCATTCCACTTGCCAACATCTAAAAGAAAGCAGAAAAAGGTCAAACCAACATAGAATGTGAGAATAAAATAATAGTGATAGATTATTGTAGATAGACCTGTACATGTGAGTGGGACGAGATATTTTTGTGTATGTGTGTATGCATATGAATGTGTATGTGGGTATGGTAGGGGGATGTGAATAAGGATTTGAAGTCAAGGCTCTAGAATTTACTATAAGAATAATTACTTTCTATTGATATATGTTCATATTATTTTTTTATTTTTTTATTTTTCTTGTAGATTATAAGACTTTGGAAACAGGATGATTATTGCAAATGTAAGTTTTGAATACTGGAGAGGGGGTAGGATTAAATAAGTTTTTTACTTCTTCCAACCCCTTTTCAGACATGTTAAAGAGTGTTAGTGTTTATTTGTTTGTGTGTATATATAAGCGTTTGTATATGTATGTAGGTATGTATATGTACCTGTATGTGTATATGTATATGAGTATGTATGTATGCACGTAGGTGTGGGTATGTGTGGATATATATATGTATGTACATATGGATATGGATGAGGGTTTCTATGCACATATGTGTCTATGTGTTCAATTTCCTGTGGGAGTTAAAGACTGGCTGTATGTGATAGAAACAAAGTGTAGGAACTTATTAACATGTCTGAAATAAATTAAAAAGAAAGAAAGATTCTAGATTACATTTTATACCAATCATGCAATTTATGTGATTTTACCAATAAATAGTTACAATTATTGGGACAGTGGTAACTGACTGTTACTATATGAAAAGTCAACTATACTTGAAATATGAAAAGTGAATTCTAGGCCTTTTAAAATTGCATATTTTGAAAAAGAAACTCTTTGCTTACGATTCCAGTTCATTTCCACACAGTCCTCCCTGTTACTGAATCTGTGGTTGGGCTCACCAGGTGTCCAGATTTGATAGTTCCAAGAGGAACCGTCAGTCCAGACAAATCTACCAGACTGAGAGAGTGACGAAGATCAAACATTTTAGGGTAAAGGTTACAGGTAAATGAAAAATTTACTTTTTAAATCACTTCTGTCTCATTTGCCTGAAAAAACTCAAAGGCTCCGATCCAGATGCGTAGGTTATGTGGACTATACTTGATCACAATGCAGAGCACGTCACCATTAGCCTTTGTGTTGTGCATTGACACCAGGTGTCCACCAGGGGCTTTGCTTCTGCAGCTGAACTGTGTGCGGGAAAGAGCAACAACATCAATAAGAAACATCTTTATAGAAAAATGAGGACAGAATAATTTGGAGATAATTACATAAGTCAGTTTCTTTTCAATATGTGTTGTCTATTTTGTCCCACACTGACACTACTTACCTCAGCTGCAGTGAAGTTGAGACGACTGCCAAAGTATTTGACACAGTGTGATCCCACTCTGAACCAACTCTCATAGCCAGTCATTGGACAGGCTTTAGGCAAAATACAGCCTAATGAGGGATTTTTACGGCCAGCAGCCTCATCTAAATGTGAACATCACACCAAAATTTGCCCTTGGGGGTTAAAAACTTTCTTTAAAAATATAACATGAAATATTTAAATAAATTAAATAGCCTAATTTTAATCAGCACCTCGCTCCATGGTTAAGAAGCTACCACTTCCAAAAAGGAAAGTCATCAACAAAAAGCTAAAAATCTCCATTCTTGCTGCACACTGTGAAGGAGAGAACATGATCGGTGGAAGCTTACAATATTGTTTTATAAAATAGTCATTTAAAAGAAAAAATTCTTCTTTTTTTTTTTTTTTTATAATTTAAAAATAATAAATGGTTACCAAATGGTACTAAAATGGACTTACCACTCCTTCCACTCGTCTTCCGTGTCTCCTCATAACATTTAGTCTGTCTTAAATCCGTCACTTTTTCTTACAACTCCTCCCTTTCTCTTACTCAGCATTCAGTGTGTCTATATGGAGTTCCACATGAAAGCTCATAGCAATAGAATAGAATAAATAGAATAATAAAAAAAAAGATTGATTTGTCACCATGAAATCAAAAACCTTTTTATGGAATATTGCAGTATTTATTAGAAATGATTTATCCGTGTAGCCTACATCATTTTATTTTATTTTAAATAACTTATGTTCCCTCTAAATCTTTAATCAGAATACCTTTCCCTCTCTGATGATTTTACTTTAGTTTACTGCTGCGAGGGCGGGACAACCTGTCTTTCAGATGAGGTCACAGCAATAGAAAACCACAACCATCCAATTCCCGATGGACAAAATCAAGTCCCACCCTACATTTTTTCTTGTTTGAAGCTGTTTCACTCAAATACAAGTCACAATAGGGAAGATAAGACTATCCCAACTTCCATTTCATGCCATCATGAATACAAATTATCTGTGGTGCAGATTGACCAAATTAAGATATGTGGATGAATTATTTTGGTTTCGAAAACACCTTTAACATAATGTGCAACATAATTGTGAAAGATAAAAAAAAATCTTTGTTGTTGTTGAAGTTGCAATCAAAATGCAGTTGGCTCAAACATCTGATCCCAACTTGAATGGGCCTAATGCTTCTGATCTACTAACAAGCTTGCTTCTTTATCACACTATAGACCGTTATACCACTGTGCCGTGTGGTTACAGACACTGTTGCTGATCTTTTTAAATTTGAACTTCTACATTTCACATTGCAACTACATGATGATGGAAATCATATGCTGAATGGCTGTACTGTTAGTCTGACTCAAGACTTTAATGTTATGAAAAACTGATTATTTTTTAGAAAATGACTGCAGAGCATATTATATTATTTTTTAGCTTAGTAAATGTTGCCTTTATTTCTCCTTATAAATGTCAGGATTATGTTCTTTGTGTTTTAGTTCTCTTTTCCTGTGTGAACTAGTTTCCAGTTTGTTCCCTTGATCAATCATTCTATTAACTTTTTATTCAATTAATTAGCTCATTAGTTCCCTCATTTTGTCTGGTATATATTCTCCCTGTTTTGTTCAGTTCTTTGTCCTGTCTTGTCAGTGTTTTACGTGGTTCTGTTTCCTGAGTTTTCCTTGCCTGATGGATTTAAAGACTGTTTTTGCTGATCTCCTTTGTTGTCGTGCACTTTGTACAGCCACACATGACAATATTAGTATAACAGTTACACTTTATTAGTACAAGCACTTACAGAGTTCTTACCTAAAGTACTGGATAATATAATACAACTACATTGGTTAAGGTTAGGTAAGAGTAGGTTCAGGGTTAGTTGCTAGTTATTACAGTTATTGTCATCACATTAATATGTACATATATGTACACGAGGAACAGGACTGTAAAATAAAGTGCTAGTGGTATAACACTTTTTTTTTGACAACTCCTACTTCTCACTTTTTTTTGCTGCTTTTAAACTGTAATACTTATTCAGCAGTCTTCACACGCAAAAACCAAACACGCTCTTAAGAACATTTGCTTGGTAACTTGTGCTGTCAACATTTTTTTTTAAGGTACCTTCTAGTAAAGTTAACCATGGACCTTATTTTACTTCTAAATCCGATTTTCAGTCGTTGATAGTGATATCTTGTCAGTCTCGTTTCTCTGTCGTAAACCATTAGTTCAAATAAGACAATTTATATCAGAAATGACATGTTTTGTATTGCCCTGAGCCTCCCATGAGCATCAATATTTACAATCAAATTAGAATTGGTAGTATAAATAAAGTATTAACAATGTTTGCATAACGATAGGGAAATAACAGAAAAACTATACACTGTAAAAATGAATACGCTATATCTACTCAATAAAATTCTGGCAACAGATTTCAAGCAATATTATTAATTAAACTTAACAAATTAGAATTGAGTAATGATTAATCAAATTAATTCCTTAAAAGTTAACCATTTAAAATGAGTAAAATTGACAAAACATTTTTTTAAACAAAAATATCTGAATAACAGACAGACGTCAAAGATGAATTAAGAACCGTTTATTTTTTATTGCCAACATTGAAGACACCTGATGTTAACAAGCAGAATCACTGGAGAAAACCGTAAGCCACCATTATGGTGATCAGTGTTTGTTTTAGTTGGGCTCTTGACCCTTATATCATTAACTTTAGATTTTGTTTGGCTGCTCTACCTGAGTTATAACAACCAGATGAACAAATAGAAAAGGTGATCTGATGGTGTTGGTTGTGTTTTAACATAATTGTTATTTCACAATCATTTGACCCGAATCACTGAACTCATTTCTGAGTTAGGTTTACTTTATTAATTATAGCAGCACTGTCCTTGTACAGCATAATATTTTTTAACCATTTCAATAAAATCCAAATTATCAAATCAATAAAAATAAATAAAAAAAAACGTACAAATATTATGCTGTACAAGGACAGTGCTGCTATAATTAATAAATTAAACCTAACTCAGAAATTGGGATCTATATGAGTTCAGTGACTCTGGTCAAATGATTGCGATATAATGATTATGTTAAAACACAACCAACACCATCAGATCACCTTTTCTATTTGTTCATCTGGCTGTTATAACTCAGGTACAGCAGCCAAACAAAATCTAAAGTTAACAATTTAAGGGTCAAGACGAGCCCAACTAAAACAAACACTGATCACCATAATGGTGGCTGAAATTATGGTTTTCTCCTTCAGTGATTCTGCTTGTTAACATCAGGTGTCTTCAATGTTGGCAATAAAAAATAAAGAGTTCTTAATTCATCTTTGACATTTAATTAATAATATTGCTTGTAATCTGTTGCCACAATTTTATTGAGTAGATATAGCGTATTCATTTTTACAGTGTATTTATTACAATATAACTCAGAAAATGCAGGAGAACTCCCATAGAAAACAACCATATAATACAAAAACGAGACCGAACAAAGAACTGAGGGGAACTAAGGGCTAAAATATACAGAAACATTTACAGAACTAAGAACAGGTGTGCTAATGATTAACCATGCAAAACAAACTAGCAGAACGAAATCAAGGTATATCTACACAACAATGGTGAACTAAAAATGGAAAAGTTTTTCCTTTGCATTTTTTGCGTAGAGACGACAATATTGTCAAAACTATACCCATTCACATGGATTTGCGAAAAATGACAAAAAATTGTGTATTATTCATGACTGGCCAGTAGTTGGCGAGGTCACCTTGTAAAGAAAAACTACACGCCTATAAACTGAACAAGTAATACACATGACTTCACCTTTTTCACAATTTCGCATTTTTGTAGTTTACACAGAGATGATGCACTTTAAAATCCGTTTTCAAAAGTTTGTATTTTCAGGCCCCCAAAACACTGTTGCCATGTAAATGGATCAGCCAAAACGCTTAAAGTTTTCAGTTTTTTATTGAAAGTGTCGTGCAGACGGCTGAACAGGGAACAAAATGAACCAAAAATACTCCTGACAGTGTTAGAAAAGTTCAGAAAAATTTGATCAAGCAAAAACATTTTCATCTACACTTGGCCAAAAGAGAGGGTGATACTCTTTTACAATAACTTTATATTCACAAAATAAAAAACACATACAGTTGCATAGCTACATTTTGGGAGTCTACTAAACAATCACATGAATTATTAAATATTTTTAACTTGTGTAAAGGCCATGTTTAAGTTGTGTAAAGGCCATGATAACACTGTGAGAATACATAACAGAATTTGAGTATTTACCTAATACTAATATTTACAAAAAATAGGAATGTTTTTTGATATTTGATCAGTCAGGCAATTTTTTAAGTTTAATTTGATTTGAAGATGATTCTAAAATATTCTTAATGGCTAATGGGGGACATTTTTAATATGTAAATATATGTATGTATGTTTGTATGCATGTATGTATGCATGTAAATTACTGAATTAATGAAAAAAATATGAGTGCTTTTTTGCAATCCTTTCCAAGCGCTGTGGTGGGCACTATTAACTATAGCGTTCAATGGAAAAGGCTCCGGAGTCAGTTGAGAACTTCTCATCAGGTTTGATTGAATGCTGGCTGTGGTCTCTGGACCTGTAGAATGAACTAGTGCTCTGACTATGTGAATCTGATACCTAGAAACAGAGCAAGAGAGAGGCAGTGAGGCATTCTTTGTCATCATAACTGGATAGATGTAATGTTGTTGGCGACTTGCAAAAATGCAAACCTCTTCAAATTTCTTGGCCTTGTACTGGTCAGCTCCTTTCAAGAAGTTCAGCAGAATTATATCACAAAGCACTGTACCCTAAAATAAAGGAAAAGTCTCAGTTTTGTCTACTTAAAGAGGTTAACAGGTATGAACTATTTTCTATTATGAATTAATTTCATTATTAAACACGCTTTAAAATATTGTATTAAGAAGCAAGTGGCTGTCTGGCACTGATTAATGATAAAACAGTCCAAGTTCAAGATGAGGATGGAGACAAAATTCATGTCATGAATATTATAGTTACATGTATATACAAAGGTAATATATAATATATTAAAATATATTACACAAACAATGGGTATGCAGTTTTAAAATTATGTGATCAATAAGTTAACAAATGTTTTTACATTGCTTTAACTCATCAAAATAAGTTGATAATACATTTTAAGTTATACAAGACTCAACTCATTTTTTAAGTCAGTTTAATGTAATTTAAGTTGAAACGACTTAAACTTTGAAGTATAATCAACTTGTATATTTAAGTCAGCAACTTTTTTTTTTTTACAGTGGTATATTATGTCTATACTGATCGATCGTTCTTAAAGGTCTGGGGCCAGCCGGGCGGTTTGCTCACTTCTCACTTGGGTCATATTTCACATACTTAAAATAAACAAATCTTCATTATTTGACTTGCACTGGTCAGAACTATGGTAAAAGTTTTGTGCTTAGTGGCAGGACAGACCAGGACAGGACAGACAATGAAGCATTTTGCTTGAATTTATTGATATTTTAAAGATTTTTTAGAACGTTGTACACAATTTTTATTTTTTTATAAATATATAGTATATATAGCAAAATTATAGTATATTACAGTATTATAGTAAATAAAGCAAAAAAGCACTTTTTTTTTACATTGAATAAGTTAGTTAAAGTTCAGAGTGACAAAATCTAAAAATCTCAGAGTAGGATAAATATGATACACCGGTGTTTTGCCAGATGAGAAGTTTATATGTATCATCTTTTTACTCTTTTAATTCCTTTTATAACTGTTTTAATTTTCCTTGCTTTTATTTTGTGATTATTTTAATTCCTTTCTGTGTAAAGCACTTTGAATTGCCATAGTGTATGAAATATGCTATATAAATAAACTCGCCTTGCCTTGCCTAAACGTGAACTTAAAAATATGAAACAAATATGAATCATTTGTACTTGATTCATGCAAGTAGAAATCAAAGATCTAACTGATACTTATATATTACTTTGGATTGTTCATTATATTTACAATGAGTCGTGTATTGATTCAAACATAAAGAAATGTTGTAAACATATTTACATGTATTTGCAGATTTTAATTAAGTTCACAGATATAACTATTGAGTATAATCTACTAAACTTTAAGACAATATTAATGTTTTTGACTAACGCTATGCTGCAAGCCAGCAGTGCAATGTGAAGTGACCATCTCATTAATATGAAATAACAAATTACATCTTAAATAGTTGAAGAAAATGGTGAATTTGAGTAAGCCACTGTTTATGTATTTAGTGCTAGTGTCACACACACAAAATAACAGATCTCTAATTATTATGGTTGTACCATTTTACTATTTTCTAGTTTGTTGTTGATTTGATTATGTTTTAGCTGACATTTGGAGTTGACTTTCTACTAAGAATTACCAAAAAAAGTGACCCATTTATATTATCCATTTTGTGAAAATGAGCTGTTTTATGTTAATGCAGATTAATGAAGACACATACCACGCCAACAGAGGTGAAGGCAGCAACCATGTTGATTAGAGTTGGTATCATGTCAAATTTCCCAGCCTTTAAAGAGAAAATGTAATGAGCAACTACAACTACAAATGCAGAAAATGCTCAAAAAACACACAAACAATTTAAAATGAACTCACATCTCCATTAACCAGCACATCGAATCTGATGGCGTAGGCTTTCAGCAGAGTGCGATACTCAGTTCCGTTCTCCATTTGAAAATACTTTGCGTACCTAAGGACAAAGATTTAGACATGTTAGCGGATACAGTTTCAAAAAGGATTTTCCAAGCTATCAACTTCGAATGATTTGGTGCCCTTTTGTAATATTTTATAGTACTGTATGTGGCCACTACAAAAAGTCTGATAAACATGTGGATGAAGAATGTGGACAGATTGGAGGCATTTGTTTGTGCAGTATCATTAGAGGCCTGCAGACTGCAACATTCTTGATTAAACTTTAAGGTGGAAAGAAAAGTTTTTAGAACCTGAAGTTGTATCCCGGAGACACAGTGGTCTTCTCTGACATGGCGTCCAGACGAGTGAATGAGTAGGCGGGCTTACACTCATCATCTGCCTTGTCTAAATCACATACCCATGCTATTTTTATCCCTATCACTCCTCCCTGAGAGAAAGAGACAGAGATTACTTACACAAATCCAATTTGACTTTGCACTTAGAGAGAAATAACGATGGTACAATTTTTTTCACTGTAAAAAGTGATCAGTTGACTTATCAGTTGAACTAAACCCGTTGCCTTAAAATGAATAAGTAATAAACTTAATGCGTAATTGAAAAAATTAAGTTATGTGAACTTGACAATTCCACATAACTTAATTTTTTTCAATTATGCATGACATTTATTAATTTAATAATTTTACAGCAATGGGTTTCCTCACTTTTTTAAGTCAACTGATCACTTTTGACAGTGTTGAGAATAAAAAAAAAGGATTTGAAATGTAAGCTAACAGTTATTAGATACTTTTGTGAAACAGTTATTTTATAACAGGTATTTATTTGGCCTCTTTTGAAACTATTTCCATTGGTGGATGAAAACATTTGAACTACGTGGCCAAACTACTTCTGTTTATTGACATTAACTTATTGGTAACACATTTATATTAATATGAGTTAATTGCATTAGTTTATATATTTATACTTGTATATAAAACTGTTGTATAAAAGTCGTGCTTGTGAAATATTTCTTACATATATAAAACTAGGTGATGAAAGGAAGAAAGCAAGGTAGTAACAAAGTAACAAAAAAGGCCAAATATAAAAAATAATTAAACACTCACTTTTCTAGCAAGAGTGGGGAAGTCTTGTTGTGCAAATCGGATCACATCACCCACTTTGAATATTGGACAATACATGTTACTCTCAAAGTCAAAGTGACAGCTCTTTATATAGGTACTATTGATGTTGGGCAAAAAGTTTCCCCTGAAAGGAAAAGAGAAATATTTAATGGAAACAATGAAGGTCATTATTTAAAAAATAAATAATCCAAAAAGGTTTACTGGTAGATTATGTAAAAAAAATATGAATGATAATGATGAGATTTTTCAGTCTTTGTGTTTGATTGCATTTACTTTGTGAAGTTAAAACGTGGGAAGCGAATGCTGTTCTTGATGAAAATGGTAAAGTTCTCCACCTCCATCATGGGGTTTCTTAATAAGAAAAAAACTCCATCAGTCCTTTTTTATTCAACATTCACACATCTATTAATTTGTTTATTTAAAAGTGGACTCACGGTTGAATTTCATCAATCTCTGCAGGACACCATCCTTTGATCTCACAGGTTTTTTGGGTAGTATTGAAGTTCACACACCGTCCTGTCAGCAACCCTTCGGGATACAACCAATAGATCAAAACATAACATATAGACTGTAAAATTTGTTATAATGTTAGTAGGTTATTGGTTTTTCCTTGATCATTTCAATATAACAAAACAATCCACAATGAAACACTCAAACCTTTAAAGTTCCCCTGCAGTAAAAAAATTTATCCCTTGGTTGAATATGATTTCACTTTTCTAACTTTAGTTAGTATGTATTGTTGCTGTTTGAGCATAAACAACATCTGCAAAGTTACAACGCTCAAAGTTCAAAGTAAAGGGAAATATTTGCTTTTAAAGAAATGGCTTTTTAAGGACTACAACAAATGGCTGGTAGGGACTACACGACATTCCTCCCGGGTTAGTGACATCACTAACCCTAAAATATACATAAACCCCCCATCATTTTAGTGATTCTAAAGGGATTATAAGGGGGTCTTTGCGTGCTTTCTAGACTATATAATCACTAGCGGCGCCAGGATTTTGATTGTAGGTGGGCCTCCAGAAAACTGGATGGGCCAGTTAAAATAAGGCAAAATAAATAAATAAATAAATAAACGGGTTCCCCTTCATCTCCGTTTCAGCGCTTTTCTGGGCACTGAGGACAGCGACTCAGTAGCCTAACAGTTACCTGAATTTAATGCGTAATTAGCATAGGTAAAAAAAAGAAAAGAAAACTTAAACAGGAATTTTTTGTTGCTTTTTTAATACAATTACAATTTCATTTAATTTATTGTTTAGTAAAATTATTGGCCTATTATTTTTAGTTTATTAACAGCAACAACAGCTGTAAAGATGAAGTTGACGATCGCCATATCTCCGTAGTGAACGCGCCTATAGAGAGAAATGCACATCATGGATTACATCTCTGATTATGTAGCCTATTTCTTTTCGTTTTAAATTGTTAAAAAGACATTTCAAGCTTTCTTAAGATATATTTCATGTCTGTGAGGCCTACGCTGAGTTTCGTTAAGTTAGGATGAGAATGAGATGCGCTCCAGTTCACAAGCGGACGCCTCCATGATTAGGCCTATATCGTCTGCTATATTTGCTTCTTGGTTCCAGGCAATTGGTTGATATTTTTTTTTTTATTAAAATTAAGATATAATTTATACAAAACGAAATTCACTTAAAAAAAGTCTTTCTACAAAACAAAACTTAATTAAGTGGTCAAAATCATGTCTGACCCACGCCATGTCTCTCGATATATTGCGCATCCTATCTTACTCTGCGGTTCACTTTTCATAATCAACATAGATGAAAAAATAACATTATAATATTTTAACAAATATGAAACTAAATGAGCTTATTTAATGGCTACAACACGTAGGCTATAGTAGACCTACAGACTCTCTATTTGTACAAATTGCTGCACATTCATTTTATTCTGAATTTTGCACACATAAGTTGAAAGTCATTTGTTTGTGCATAGCAAAACATATCTGCAACATTTATCAAGTTCACTGATAATTATGCGTGCATTTATTAATTATTAATGGCCCAATGGTAGCGCCGCGGCTGTATATAATCCATTCAGAATTTTAATAAAAGTTGACACATAACGGTAACTGATATGTTTAGCCTTTGGCTTAACTACGTTTTTGTGGCAAGCAGGGCAGGGCCGAGAGCCATGAGAGAATGGCGCGAGGCCGGTGGCTTGATTTATAATGAGTGTCTATGAGGGGCTGATGCTTTTACTTTCGTTTCGTGTTTGGTTATTGATTAAACTGTTTAAATGTTTGCCGATTACTAACCTCGTTAGAGTTATCAAACGGCTAATAATGTGTGGCTAACACAAACCATGTTCCCGTTCGCCATCTCAGAGTCAGACAGCTGACTTCTAACAATCAGCATCCCTAGAAATAATAGGTGTGTTCGACTTGAAGCAGCGCTGCGCTATGGAAGCTTGTTTCAGCCACTGAATAAAAAAATAAAAAAGGTAATTGTGACTTTTTATCTCAGAATTCTGACTTTTTCTTGCAATGATTAGATTGAAACCAATTTTGACTTTTTTTTTCTTCTCACAATTGAGTGGTATAAAGCCACAATTGCGAGTTATAAAGTCAGAATTGTGAGATATGAACTTGCAATTCTGAGAAAAAAAGGTCAGTCTTTTTCCCCTCAGAATTTGACTTTCTTACTCACAATATGTGAGTTTATATCCCTCAATTCTGACTTTTTAAAGCAGGGCTCAGTAGTTTCGGGATTTCTTCGCTGTATTCTCGCTTTTTGCTCGCAGGTTTCTCTCTAGAGCTCCCCCCACAGCTTCGGAATAGATATTTGACAACACTGTTGTAAAAACTCGTTGGCGATTCTCAGACACCAGAGGCTAGTAGATCAACAACATCAAAGCAGATGGGACGTTCTTTAAAACGTCTTCTTCATTCGGGTTCGGACAGCGTGAGGGAGCGCAATAATGACAGCATTTTAGCAGATTTCTTTTGGCCGTAAAGCAATTGTTTACATCGCGAGACCTGATATCACGCGAGACTTCCTGACGCAGCGGCTGGCGGCCCGCCGGCTCAAAGTTGCAAGTGCGGATTTTCCGCTCACGGGCACCAGGGGGGGGCGAAACGACCACCATTCAACCCGAAATAAGTAATTTAACCATTCCAATGACTCCGAAGCTGTTCAGTTAAGGTAAAAAAAGTTACTTAGAGCACCTTTAACTCGCAATTGTGAGAAACTCACAATTCTGATTTTTTCCTAGCAATTGCGAGCTTATATCTTGCAATTCTGACATTATAACAAGTCACAATTATCTATTACAATTTTTTATTCTGTGGTGGAAACAAGCTTCCATACTGTGCAAAACAATGAGATCAAAGTACTGCGAGAGCTATTCGAAAGCATATGGTGCCGTCTGCTCTCTAATCACTCTCGCGATACTTGGATGTCATAGACCGATCGGTCTGCAGCACCGAGTCAATTTGAACACACCTATGATAGAAAAATCCCCGCCCCGCACATTGACGGGATTGGTTACAGAGGGGCAGTTTCATACTGCATATTTTAGACTGTCTTTGGTACACTGCCGTTTTAAAATACTCAGTATTGGTGTTGACTGATGAATTTGCGGATGGTTTGTCTTAAAGCATATTAAAAACACCACATAGACATGTAAACATTAAAAACTTGATTTTCACCACAGGGGGTCTAACCAATTTAAAAATAATTTCCTTTATTTTTATTATTCATTGTAAAAAAAAAAAAAGAAAAAAAAAAGAATATATAATAATTATATATATATTTTCTTGATATGATCCTTCAATAAAAAATATTTATCTCACAAAGGATATAAAGAACATTAGAATTTTACCATTGCTTGGTGGTTTTGACATCAGCTTCTTACAAGTACTGTCATTGTCACATCTGAATTTCATCTCACTCTGAAGAGTTACATAGACAAACACATGAACATACACACAGACAAGAATCAATGAAATTAGCGTACATTAACCGTGACAGATTTCAGTAGGCTACTTAAAAAAAACGGTAGTTCAAAGCAGTTTCCTCACTCACCTCTGGACAGTTTCCTTGAACTTGGTTCTCTGTCGTGATGAGCTTTGTTATGACGCAGAAAACCGACGCCCCCTGGTGGACACATGCACACACAGACATTGTGTAAAAAATAAATGCTGTATAATTTGTTTTTATTTACAATTACTATAAACTAACCCACACCCTTAATGAGCTTTTTTAGAATGTAAAATAGTATAAAGTATTTACTGTTTTTATGAATAGATTTTCCATGTAAGAACATCCCCAACAAGGAAAGTTCTCAGAACTTTGTCCAAGGTTCTCTCAAAGTTATGAGCAAGTATTCTTTCAGTAGTGTTAATAGAATGTCCTTTCAGAGTTAACCTGTCACCCTAAAACCAAAATTAAGTCATCATTTACTCACCCAAACGTTGATATAGCCTAATGCCTTATGCCCAGTGGTGTAGTCTAGTTTTTTGTAGTGAGTATACTCTAATATAACACCCCCAGCTCCCCCCCGCCGCATACTCACCCAGCCCAGAGCGTCACCCCATAAGCACCACCACACTCACTAATGCATACAGTATGCATCGACATGTAATTGAGAGCATTATGAAATACTAAGTGTTATCAACTTATTTATTTGTTATATGAATATGGTCCCTGAAGCACAGGTTTTATCAGTTGACAATTATCAACAATAAAATAAAATAAACATTATAGGCACAAATACAAATTTACTTTTAGAAATGGTGTTTTTGAAAAAAAAAATTATTTTAAAATACATTTTACTGTGCAATTCCTTTCTAATTAATTTGAGTTAGACCGAACTTTTATTTTGGTGGGTTGTAGACATTTGAGTTTCTGTGTGTTTTAATAAACTATTATTATTATTATTATTGTGCAATAGTAATATATTTCTGTTATAATTTCTTCAAGTTATACAGAACTTTTATTTTGACAGGTTGTCGTAAAGACATAACAGTTTCTGTGTGTATATGAAACGAATGAATGACGATAGTTTTATCAAATGAAATGGTGAAATTCTCATCAAGTGACTCTCATAGCAGCTCTGCGATGAAATGCACATGTGTAGCCTACATCATGTCTCAATACAGTGAAACGCTGAAAACACCACGATCGTGAGTCACGCGTGCTTCTGTGTGTGTGTGTGTGTGTGTGTGTGTGTGTGTAGTGGAGCATACACTGAGCGCTCATTCCCAGAGACGCGTAGAACAATTGCAGTCTCTTTTAGCTTTAATATTCATAGACACTAGTCCATATCGAGATTTGATTCATTGTACAGCAGCTACTTTTGATTTATTCATTCAAAAATAGCCTAATTCCGTGACGTTCTGCTTTATATAGCAAGTTCCATTTGTGACTGGATTCCGCGATTCGATCCGTCGCTTCGCAAACACAGACGGGGTGAATTTATGAATGAAAGTGTGAAAGTTCTGACACAAAACGAAGTTGATACGTATCCTCACGCTTTTTTTAAGTGGGTATACGCAAATCCTTGGCCCTTTCTAGTGGGTATACGGCGTATACCTGCGTATCACGTAGACTACACCACTGCTTATGCCCTTCTTTCTTTTTCGGACCACAAAAGGCCATTTTGTTTTTAAAATGACCCACCTGCGCTTGTCCATAACGTCTTGAGACTTGTGACAGTGAATATTTGTATTATCTTGGGAATGTTTGTTTCGGTCTTCACCGGCACTGCACTGGCTGGTTCGGCTCTGCTCGCTCTCCCACTGCGTTTACAGTTTTTTGGACGTTACGTAGGACACAGTTTTTCACTTTGACTTGATAGATTGACTGAGCACAATTAAATATGTTTGTGAATATACATTTTTAATTTTAGGTGAAGACCTCAAGACAGCTAGTAGCCTACAATGCATCTTTTTGCATGGGGATAATTATTTGGAAGTCATTTATTGAGCCAATATGTAATTGTCAGCTTCCACAATTTTCTAAATATTTTTTTACAGTGTATAATGGGAGTGAATTATGAAAGCTTGTTTCCGCCACAGAATAACATTTTTATCTAAAAATTCAGACTTTTATCTCATAATTGCGTGCGTGATATAGGCTAGGCCTAAAGTCACAATTGCGAGTTATAAAGTCAGACTTTTGTGATATAAAGTCGCAATAGTGTTATGAAGTCAGAATTGTGATATATTGTCACATTTTGAGTTCTGTTAATGTTTAAGTTTCTCATAAGTCTTCTAATCTGTTAATTACTTAAGTTCTCCTTCATTCTCTCCCTGTTTGTTTCTATGGACTGATTGTGTTAGTTGAGTTCAGGTTTGTTTGGTTAATCAGTCTAATTAGTTCCGCTTGTTTTTCTGTGTATTTAAGTCTGAGTTTCGTGCTGTCTTGTCGTCTGTCATCATTGCTGTATAGCATGGTTGTCCTAAGTATCTTTCGTATCTCTGTAAGTTTGAGTTTATGATTAATAAAGACTGCTGCATATCTCCTGTTTCCCCTTTGCTGCAACCAGACCTGTGACAGAAATAAACTCGCAATTGTGACTGTTTTCCCTCAGAATTTCATGTTTATATCTCGCAATTCTGACTTAACTGTCAATTGCGAGAAAAAAAGTCTGAATTGCGAGTTTATTTCTCGCAATTCTGACTTTATAACACGCCATTGTGACTTTATATTTCGCAATTCTGACTTTATAAAACGCAATTGCAAAATTATAGCATGCAATTCTGACTATATCTTGCAATTCTGAAAAATAAAGTCAGAATTGCGAGATGTAAACTCGCAATGGTGAGATAAAAAGTCGCAATAATCCTTTAAAAGGTTTTTATTCTGTGGCAGAAACAAGCTTCCATAGTGAATAGTGTCCAGGATCAAGCTTTGAAAGATGCAAACGTATCACAGAATGGTCAAATGCGTAACGTGTCGTATATTCCTAGTGTTCTGGAGGTAATGTATTTAAACAAAATCCTGACATTGGCCAATGGTCTTCTGTGATTGTGCTGCAGTTCACTCCGACTCGGCCAGAAAAAGTGCAAAGTTGTGAGAAATCAACACTAAACGACTTCACTGGACCATTTGTGATAATTTTGCATCTTTTTTAAAGTTTAATGGTGGTCAAGACTAATTCGCCGCTGGTTCCCTTAAGATGCTCCTTTGGTCTTTTATAGTGGGATTTAAGGTGTAAGGGGTGTAAGATTAGACAGTTTGGGATGTGAATGTGTGCAGTTTGCATGGTAAACCAATGGTCTCATGGTATCAAGTTATGTTTACCACAGGCTTTATTTTACTCATAAATTCAAAACCCGTAGGAAAATCTAGAGGGAACCAGTGAAGAATTAGTCTTCCGGGTTCTGAAGTCATCCCTGCGCCACAAGTTTTTTATTTAATTTCTTTGTGGCCCGAAAAGAAAGAAGGGCATACAGCATTAGAACAACCCCAGAGTGAGTAAATTATGACTTTGGTTTTCTCAAAACATTAACACAAAAACATTTACAAATCACTTTTTTTCTGAAACATTTTAGTTAAGACATTTTAGCATTTTAAAATCTTAGTACTTGTTTCCGAATATTCAGAGAACATTAAATAATTCCCTTAAAGGGATAGTTCACCCAAATATTTAAATTCTGTCATTAATTACCTGCATGTCGTTCCAAACCCGTAAGACTTTCGTTAATCTTCTAACACAAATCAAGATATTTTTTATTAAATCTGAGAGATTTCTGTCCCTCCATTGACAGCTACACAACTACCACCTTAATGCTTCAAAAAGATACTAATTGTGCGGTTTAGTACAAATTTTCTGAAGAGACTCGATCGCTTCACATAATGAACAGATTTAATTTAGGCTTTTATTCACATATAAACATTGAACAGCGAACATAAACAGAAGCTCAACTGAACCTGCGAGAATAAACTGGAAGCTCAAAGGTGCTGCGTAACACGAGAACAAACCTTATTGGTTCTTGCAGAATCTCAAACGTGCTGCGTAACACGAGAATGAACCTCATTGGTTCTTGCAGAATCTCAAACGTGCTGCGTAACACGAGAATGAACCTCATTGGTTCTTGCAGAATCTCTGCGTAACACGAGAATGAACCTCATTGGTTCTTGCAGAATCTCAAACGTGCTGCGTAACACGAGAATGAACCTCATTGGTTCTTGCAGAATCTCAAACGTGCTGCGTAACACGAGAATGAACCTCATTGGTTCTTGCAGAATCTCAAACGTGCTGCGTAACACGAGAATGAACCTCATTGGTTCTCGCACATCAAGCGAACATGCTTGATCTTCCGTTTACCACAACCAATTTGTGAGTTGATGAATGTGTATCTGAATAGAAGACTAAACTCAATCTGTTCATCATATAAAGTAATCTGGTCTCTTCAGAAAATTTGGACTAAACCCGCTCAATTAATATGGATTAGTTTTACGATATCTTTATAAACTTTTTGAAGCGTTAAAGTGGTAGTTGTGTAGCTGTCTAAAGAGGGCCACAAAGGTCTCAGATTTATAAAATATCTTAATTGGTGTTCTGAAGATGAACACAAGTCTTACAGGTTTGGAATGACACGAGGGTAATGACAGAATGTTCATTTTTGAGTGAACAATCCCTTTAATGTTTGGAAAATGATCAGTTGTTCGCAAAAAAAGAAAAAGGTTTTTAAAATGCTTAAACAGGACATTTTGAACGCTCAGAGAACATTTACAATAATGTTTTCATAACTTAATGAGAACATTAGCAAAACATTCTTAGAACTTTTTTTTTTTTTTTTGCTGGGTCCTCACATGTCTCCTAAGGGAGATTTTGTTAGATTTAATTGTCAATTTTGACATCAAACTGTAACACACACAACATGCTATGTTACAGACACACACACTTGTAATACAAATTGGTCACAAAAGTATACATATTATTTTAAGTATTCTAAAACTTGAGATTTACTTGAGTTGGTGTGACATAATCGGCTACATCCATGATCCGGTTGTTATACTCTCCGAAACCTTTCACTTTAGTCATTACCGATGACTCGATAGATGTGTCTCGCACTTGATATGCTTTCTCATACAAAAACACCCAGCTGAGGGAGGGGGAGAGCGGGAGATAGAGAGTTAGGAAAACAGGAAATACAGAGCAATTTTTGCTTTCTTTAATGCAAAATGCTCACAAATATATATATAAACTGCATGTAAAATGTAAGATTTTCATGCACTTACATACCAAGAACAATTTTTTTTAGTCTCATACAATTGCGTTGTACATCAATTGTCACCAAGTCGAAAGACTAAAATCAAGTAGCCTAATTTAACTGTCCAAAAATAATTATTAAAATTAACTGTAATATATTTCAATCAGCGTTTTATTTGTTACAGTCTTTATTAATCTTTGTTAATGTTAGTTAATTATAATACACCTGTTCATTGTTATAGTTCATGTTAGCACAGGTCCATTAAATAGGCTAATAAGAACAGATGCAACTTTTGATTTTTAATAATGTATTTGTAAATGTTGAAATTACATTAAGGTGAATAAATACTTAATACATTTTTTATTAATTTAAAAAACACAAACATGTTGTTTTTTGTTTTTGTTTTTTTGGGCACAAGTTTAAATCTCTTTAAATCTCGAACACTCACCCGATGAAGTACGTTATGATGAGGAGTTGGACAACACGGTTGATGACGCCGATGGTCAAGCTCTTTACCACCACGGACTTGGTCGTCTCATAGGTAAAGAAATCTGTTATGCAGTTCCACATTTTGTCAGAACACTGCTGCATTCACAAAAAATACACTTCAAGTGTATCAACGTATTTGCATGAATGTTTAGTTAATCCCGGTGATAATTCTGTCCAAATGCTTTATCCTGCGTTTTGTCAATAAAAGTAAAAAAAACCTCTTCAGTAATCTTCCTTATTTGTTTCCCTGATAAAAAGTCTCCACATCTTGAGATCAGATGCTTTCACAGAATATTTCTCTTCCTCCAAGTCCCTCCCTCTCTCCTCCCTCTTTTCTTTTTCTTCGTCCTTCAATTATTCTGACATTCTTAGTAGATGTTATAGTACTAACCACTAGATGTTTAGTGTCAGAGAGGTCTGTAATAGCTAAATCTTAATGAGTGACGCACATTATATCATGTCACCATGAAAGCTCTGTGCAGTAGTAAAAAGCGTCTCATTAGAGTAGCAAAAGATTACATCTTTGCGATCTTTTCCGAGATGATGGACCGTATAGTCATTTGCAATATCAGTAAGTTATCTAAACTCTCATGTTCTAATGAGATTGACTGGATGGTTTTTACATTTATGCATTGACAGACAATTTTATACTTGGAGGCCCAGAATCCCTAATGTTGTTTGTGTAAAATATAATATGAATAATATTATCAGAAATAATATTAGTTGTATTAATTTAAAATAGTATTTATAATATTAATAATATTAGTTTCTTTTTTTACTAATGCTATATAAATGTTTTTATTAACCTTTACGCTTTTACCATTCAAAGGTTATTAGTAGTTTTTAACGTTGTAACATCTGCTCACAAATATTGCATTTATTTAATCAAAATAACAATAAAAACAGCAATGACAATTAATAATATTTATATAAGAAAATTAAATAACTTTCGTAACTATTTTACAATTTTAAAATGCAATTTATTCCTGCGATGGCAAAGCTGAATTTTCAGCAGCCATAGTGTCACATGATCCTGATTAACTAATTAATATCAATACTGAAAACAGTTGTGCCACTTAATATTTTTGTGGAAAACATGATAAAGTCCCTTTTGATTGCTGAATAAAAGTATTTATTTATTTCCCAAAATTAAAGCAAAACAAAAACAAACCTTTGGCAAGCTGAAATTTATATTTATTTATTCTATGTTATAATTTATACTTCAATTTAAATATCAGTCATTAACACTGAAGCGTCCAGGTGGATGAGAGTGCCAGTCTACCAGTAACTCCAATCTCAATTATGCAAAATTTAGGCTGCATCCCACAATCAGCACTAACACATAAACACTTTAACCACAACTAAGAGGCAACATTTCTTGAAAGGGCAGAGAGTGGAAACATTAACCTGTGGTTCTCTCTCTCTCTATAAGTTCAATACATCTGGGACTTGCTTCCCCACAAAAACACACACAATGAAGGAGTAACGCATGACAGAGGACCAAATCGAATGAGAGGGAGCAGAGTGAGGCTATGCTCATGCACTGTTGGAGTATATGAAGATGTCTATCAGTCAAGGATAATGTTAAGTGTTAGATGTCTCATGCTGATTTGATTGTCTTGAAACAGGATCTTGAGATGAAGGGAAGGTACAGAGTGAAAAGGGGAGAGAGAGAAAGAGACTGAGGAAAGAGTGAGGAAATGGATGGGACTCAATACAAATTGATGAACAAAGTCATCAATGCGCCAAATGCAATAATGAGCAAAGTGGTTTGAGAGCCATGATTGAGAGAGAGACAAAATTCACAGAAACGTAACAGATATGAATAGGGGGAGTGATGAAAAAAAAAAAGCACTCTAAAGGGAAAGGATAGCACCAGGAAAGAGGAGGGGAGAGATATTGGAATTAACGTTACATGCATAAACCAGAAACCAGCCCTTAGGAAAATTAACCATAGTTTTATTATAGTTAAAGTGTAGTAACCATGTAGTAACCATGTTTTTTGCGGATTGATTACCATTTGTATAACCACAGTTTTACTACAAAAACCATGGTTAAACTGTGGTTACTGTAGCAAAACCATGGATAAATTGAGGTTACCATGGTTTAACTAGAATATGGTGTTTTGTTTTTATCTGTAGTAAAACCATGGTTAATTTTTGTAAGGGAGAAACAAGATCAAAATAATTGGATAAGTAACACAAATTTTCAGGTTCCGACTGTAACCCTAGTTCCCTGATAAGGGAACCTCTGCATGATTGCGTCTGAAGTACGTATGTCCACTAATCCAATGGCGAGAGGGAACGTCACGGGCGGGTGACGTCACGACCAGAAAAGGATTAAAGCACATCAGGGATGACAGGTGTTAGTTTCCATTAGCCGAAGCAAGTCTATCACAGGGATGAAGGAAGTATGGCAGGGCGATGCATCGTCTCGTTCCCTTCTCAGGGAACTAGGGTTATAGTCGTAACCTGAAACGTTCCCTTTCGAGGTAACTCACTCTGCATTGCTGACGCTTTGGGAACGATAATACCCAAACACTGTACTTACAAGTGCCTGTCTGTGTGAAACTGTGGCACAACTAAGACATAAGCACCTGAGAACCTGGGGCAGCGTCCAGGTCCAGGCTATAAAACCTCACGAATGTGAGTGAGGAAGACCAATCCGCCACATCACAAACCTCTTGAAGGGATACACCCAAAATGAAGGCCTTGGAGGCCGTCATACTCCTGGTAGAATGAGCTCTGACAGCCAAAGGTGACCAGAGACCTCGTAAGCAAGAGAGATAGCCTCGACTATCCAATTGTTGACAGTCTGCTTGGAAGCAGGAAGACCTTTCTTAGGTGATCCAAAACAGACAAACAGCTGATCCGAATTCCGCCACAGGGGCAGCTCTGTGGATATATGTATCCAGCGCTCTTACTGGACAGTCAAGGTTCAGCTTTTACTGGTCCTGATCTCTGAAAGGAGGACGGCAGAAGGCTTACAAAACCATAAACCGTGGTACATTGGTCGGCACCATAGGGGCATAGCCCGGTTTTGGGTAAAGAAATGCCTTGGCCATCCCGAAGTCAAGGCAAGTGGGGGATAAGGCCTGAAGATCTCCTACTCTTTTAAGAGAAGAAATAGCTAGAAGGAAAACTGTTTTTAGCGTCAGAAATTTTTCTGAAACCGTATCAAGGGGCTCGAATGGAGCCACAGATAAGCCTTCTAAACAATAGCCAGGTCCCAAGCAGGAACCCTGGTTCGAATTGCAGGCTTCAGCTTCAAAGTACCACGAAGGAAACAAGTTATTAGAGGGTTCCTCCTCCCCTAAGAGGCAAGGTAAGCCGCTATGGCTGCCAAATAAACCTTTAAAGTAGAAGGGGATAGCCCTGCTGTAAAGCGATCTTGTAGAAACCAACCGGGCAGTTAACTGGATCCTATTGTCGCATACTGCACCAAGAAGTGAAGACTTTCCACTTCGGGGCGTAAAGTTTCCTTGTGGACGGAGCTCTGGAGTGAAGTATGGTCTCTACAACCTCGGTTGAGAGACCAGCGTCTATGAGTTGGGCCCCCTCAGAGGCCAAATACACAGGTTCCATATTTCCGGGCGGGGGTGAAAATTAGCTCCTCCCGCCTGAGACAGCAGAATCTCCAAGGGAGACCCGCCGAGGAGTTATTTGGATTTAAACATGTCAGCCAAATCAATAAATCTAAGAATCCCTGACGAGACGCACCCCTACTTCGGTAGTTTTAGTGTTTTCATGTTTTATCACAGATTCAGAAAATGTCTTTACCTGCAGTAGCTAGTGCTAGTGCTTTTTCGCATGTTTGATTTGGCTGTATGTTCATATTCGCTTATTTCAGCGTTCTGTCTGTTTTGTTTTGTTGTACGAGTTAGAAACCGCCCTAAACGATGCACCGTTGTGAGTAAATAAACTCAGACCTTTTTGCTATCCTTTTTGACCAATTCATGGAAAAGAACTGACTCAGGTGATTCATTCAAGAATTAGGGTCCAGTTATATAAACACAGACTGTAGTAGTCTGATCAAACAGCAGATAGCAATCAATTTCATTCTCAAAAAAGACCAAACTCAATCCAAAGTTTTTATGCAACTGATTAAATAAAAGTGTGATGGATTTTTTAATTAATCATAACTAACATTCGTTTTTCTTGCAGAAACAACAATGTACTAAGACGTTCTGTACTTTGGCTGAATGTATGTGTGCCTTTTGGCGAAAACTCATGACTTTGGTTGTGCGTGTAAAAATAACAAATATGGGAAATGAAACTAGACAAGTGTCTAAACTTGAAACCAAAAACAGAGTTTGGTTCTACCTGGTAACAGAAGGCTTTGTCTATGAAAACCCTTGTCATTTTGCCATACCCCTTATTCTATAAACATTTTTGTGCTTTGTGCTTTCTGTTTGAGGTCTCTGTGAAAGTTTTAACGCAGTCTTTTAGTGCTGCTTTCAGAGTGGTCACTTCCGTAACGGAGAACTGTCATGAACATTGTTTTTTCCTCATAAATGCAAACACGAAAAATAAAATACAATAAATATTTTATCTTCTGTGGAGAGCCAACCCTTCTTCGTCTGGTGGGTAGTACTTTTGGTTTGCTCAGTGTAATACACATAATTACAATTAAATATTTTTCCAATTAAAAGTTAAAGATGTTGTGTCACGTCCGTAATAAATATAGAACGAATGTGTAGACTGATATTTTTCTAATGTCTGGACTCCTTTATTAAAGGTGCTCTAAGCGATGTCATGCGTTTTTTAGGCCAAAATTTTTTTTGTCACATCCAGCAAACATCTCCTCACTATCCGCTAGCTGCCGGTCCCCTGAACACACTGTAAAAAATGCGGTCTCTGTAGACAGACCAGGCTCCACAAACGGCAGGAAAAACAAACTGGCCCAGTCTTGGCCACGAAACATAACAAACAGTGTTCCAGCCAATAACCGACAAGAATGATTTGGGGTTGGGGGGTTAGTGCACGTGCACATGAAGGGGGGTATGTGTGAGGGGAGTGGAGGAGAGAGAAGCATGAAGAGGGAAGTTAGCTAGAGGAGAGATGTCCTAACAACGACTAACGTTAAAATGGTATAAATATTCTTGAGAATTTTGATATGGCCGACACATGACCAAAGAGACGACGTTCCGATGAACAAATAACAAAGAATAGGGAAAAGGGAAAAGGAGAAGGAACGCAAAGTCCCGAATTTACATCGGAAAAGCGTTCAAAAGGTGGCGAGAACTCCGCCGGCAGAAGGGCTTTCAATCCGACATTCAGGTGGCTCTGTTTTTGCTGGACAGGTGGGTAAATCCAGTTTGGTTTTTCTAAATGGTTCATGACTGTTTCAAGAAGCAGAGGAGGGACACTAGGCCCGAGAACCAAATCTGGCTTGGCCAGTACGGTGCTACTAGCAGTAGACTTATTCCGTCCCATGGGACTTTCTCTAGAACTCCTGGGAGCAGAGCAATTGGGGGAAAAGCATACAGGCGTAACCTCGGCCACGTCTGTACCATAGTGTCCAGCCCCAGGGGCTGCTCCACCGCCTCGGGGTGAATTCTCCATTCCCCTGGCCTCAGCCCCTGTCTCGACAGGATGTCTTCTCCAATGTTTTGGTACCCCGAGATGTATACTGCTCTCAGGGAGATCATCTTTACCACAGGAGGATCTGATGCGCCAGTTTGCATTAGGACATACAGAAGTCGATGAACAAATAACAAAGAATAGGGAAAAGGAGAAGGAACGCAAAGTCCTGAATTTACATCTGAAATGCGTTCAAAAGGTGGCGAGAATAACTCCACTGGCAGAAGGGCTTCCAATCCGACATTTGGGTGGCTCTGTTTTTGCTGGACAGGTGGGTAAATCCAGTTTGTTTTTTCTAAATGGTTCATGACTGTTTCAAGAAGCACGGAAGGGAGGGGCAGGGGGAGGGGAGGGGAGGGGAGGGGTCGAGCTAGCCTCCATTTTGTTTGACAATACTTCGAACGTCAACAAGAAGTGAAGTCACCCAACATTGCTTAGAGCACCTTTAAGGGAGTATGGATATATAACGTTTCAATATATTGGTATTAAATGCATTTTCTGAGAATTTATATTTCAAGTTTTGACTGCAGACGTAACGTCCATAACGCTGGAATTTTTAAAGAATTTATCCTCAACTAGTTTTGTGGTGTAGGTCTACGTATTTTATAATATTAACTTAAAATAATACTAATATTAATTTAAAGATGTGGTAGCATTGGATCTGGATGGGAAGGATAACTCTGGGAGTTGGAAGGGGTGTGTCGCGATTCTGCCTTCTCACACCGCGACACAGGTTCGTGGATCTGAGTGTCGCGATTTCGGTTTCATATAGGAGAGGAGTAGAGAGACAGACAGGAAGGAAGCATTAATGGGTGTGTTTATGTGTTTGTGTGTGAATTCTGGAAGAATTTGATTCATAGAACTGGATTGGTAAAGGTGAGGCACTATGTGCTTGCATATGCCAGCTAGTTGCTCGCTAGAGGTGTTACAGCAAATAGTAACCAAAAATGTAAAAGCATTATTGTGTGGGTGGGGTGGGGGGCCCTACAAGACATTGTGCCCAGGGGCCTCTGAATTCTTAATCCGGGCCTGCTTACTACCAAGTGATAGTGTGGATCGCGTTAAGAACACTAGAGACCTTATTCCCAAGTGATAGTGTTCGATAGGGGGCGAGACGTCGTTCGACTCTTTGTGAGACTCTAGGCGCGCTTAGATTGTGGCTTAGGCTTCAACTGAGTATAATATTTTCAGGACACCAGGTTCAAACTAAGTCAGGAGCGTAGGGGAAAAATCTACCACAAAAGTCATATGACTCATTCTTAATAATAATAAAAAAATATATGTTTAATAGTTTAAGCAATTTATGCATGCAATAGGCCTGACATCACTTCTAATTCTTTCTAAACAACAGAAAATGCGATACGTGTCATAATGATAGAAACGTTGTGAGTAAATGTTGAAATGTTGAAAAAAGGCATTGATTTAATGATTCCCAAGTGAAATTAGCTTGGAAATTTGCTCCCACAAAAAGGTGCCGCCCTTGGTAGTCGCCTAATGGGTTGTCTGACCATTAATCAATTTGTTGTTTTCTTTTTACTCAGTAACATACAATACACTTCCCAGAATGAAATTAAATCCTTTTACTGGCTCTACAAACACATTATCTTAAAAACCACAATATTTCCGCTTACATTTCAGAGGATGATGAGCTTGAGCATGTGAATGAGAAAATGGTTGTTGTTTTCATGATATGTCATAAATGAATATGATTACTTAGATAATTATTAGAAAAAATTCTTAACAATTCAATATTTTTCAAATGTAGATTATTTAATGCATCAACAAACGTGCACAATTAGTAATGTGTGCGCTAAACAACATTTCAAAATACTGTATAAAATAAATGTTGAGCTCGGATCAAAATCAAATATGTTTCAAGATGAATACAAATGTAAAAATATTTTACATTTAAGGTATTTTTGTCTTTCATAACTGTCATTGAATGCAAATACATATAGAGAAAGCTCTCAATAGATGTGTCAAAGATGCAGTTTCTATTCTGTTTGGAAAGCAGCACTGTAAAATATCTCTGTACAAACAGATAAACATAGTGATCAGAACAAGTACAGGACAAGATAAAATGATAACACTCTCATTTAAAGGAATAGTTTACCCTTGTGTTGTTCCAAACATGTATGAAATGCCAATTCCGATTCACGAAAACCTATTTATGAACTGGATCAACCGATTTATTGAAAATAGGTCAAAAGAATGATTTGTTCATAAATAAGACATTACTTCTTCTCTCCTGAATGAGCCAAAGCTAGGGTGAATTCAGTGAACAACATTTTCACTGTTCCTCACACAAAACTATTGTATAGCTCTGCAAGACTTGGAATATAATGTTCTGGTTGTATGGGCGACCTTTATTATGCTTTTATGGCGTCTTTGCATCTTTGAAAGCTCCAGTCTTCATTCAGGAAGAAAAAGTCATACAGGTTTAAAATGACATAAGGGTCAGTAAATTACAGCATTTACATTTTTTGGTGAGCTATTCCACTGAAGTCAACAATACCAAAGGTAAAGATAGCTGCAAGCAGCAATTATTCGGAGCCAAGCTCAAAGAAGACGAAAAGACATGCCAACATGGCTGGGAGTGTCAGACAAACAGCAGCAAGGAGCAATTAAAGACATTTTAAGATGATTTTAGGCAAATAGCTGAACATATAAAGTCACTAATAATATTATTTAGCAGTTTATGACTTTCGACCAATAGGTGGCGCAATTACGAAATTGATGTGGTGTGGTCAGAGTGAGGTGACAATGACACATACAGTACAAAGTCTGGTGTCAATATGTCAAGGCAATACAGAGATAAAGCCTGAATAGTCATTTTGGCATCATGCCCTTAACTTTGCTGCTGCGATATACAAAAACGTTTTCGTCTATTGACATGAAATCCGAAAAATTAACATTTTGTCGGCATGGTCTGGAGATGATACGATTTGATTTGGGTGAAAATCGGACAAACGGTCTAGGAGAAGTTAGAAAAAGTAGGTTTTAAAATATAATAAAAATGGCGGACAGGAAGTTTAGCTGACTATGGCAAAATTGGTATCTATGTTTTCGGCATAAATATATTTTGCTACTAGCCGTTACGGTTCAAAAGTTATGAGCATAAACATGAGTGAAACTTTGGACAGTTGGTGGCGCTAGAGGGATTGAGTTAGAGACTCCAAATTTACTATGGTGACTGTTCATACTGTCCTCTATCAGTGTGCCGAATTTCATAACTTTCCCGCAAGCGGTTCTATGGGCTGCCATAGACTTCCATACGG
Organism: Leuciscus leuciscus; assembly: GCF_965113295.1. NCBI lineage: Eukaryota > Metazoa > Chordata > Actinopteri > Cypriniformes > Leuciscidae > Leuciscus > Leuciscus leuciscus. The sequence continues at coordinate 40,648,769 of NC_138727.1, read as the reverse complement.
AAGAAGAAGAAACGGAACAAGAAGAAGAATAAGAACGCTGACGATTTCAAGAGTGCCTATGCACTTTCAGTGCTTGGCCCCTAAATACACAAGTGTTTTTGAATGCATATACTATCAGGATTTCATCAGGTCATGTACACTGAAATGATGAAAGAAGTATAAGAAAGGTTTTTTTTTTCCACTCCCCCTGTTTATGTCTTTCATTAGTGTCTTTCAGTCTGAGCCGGACTCCTCAGAGCTTGGCGGTGTGCTGACCGCTTCCTCTTCATCATCAGACCCCTGTATAAAAAGTAGTAGGAGCAGAGAATGACAGGGAGACAATGAATACAGTGAATACATTTTCCCCCTAATACCCACTAGTATAAGATCAAATCTAAAAAAGGACAATAAAATCTATAAAATTATAAATTCAAAAAAGTGTCAGGAATTCTGGATGCATAAACCAGGCACAGCATTAATCAGAATATGGATGGGGCCAAATTTAGAATTGATCATAGCAGAGAAGAGAGCATCAAAGCAGTCATCAAAAACAAATGACAACAACAAAAAATCAGTGTCACAGATAAATCAAAACAAATTGTACAATTGGACACAGACACATATTTGTTTCATATTATACAAAATGTAAATTAATCATTTGTTACCATTAGTTAACTATGTTAGTTATGAAGTAATGAAGAACACTTCAAAAGCATTTATTAATCTAAGTTTGTTCATTTAAACATTTACTAATACATTATTAAAATCAAAAGTATTATCTGTTTAAATTATTTAAGGTATCTGAGCTAACATGAACTAACAATAAACAGTTGCATTTTTATGAACTAAAGTTAACAGATGAATAAATACTATACCATAGCTCATTGTAAGTTAATGTTAGCTACTACATTAACCAATGCTAACTAATGGAACCTCATTGTAAAGTTTTACTATTAAAAGTCATACTGCTCTATTTTTTTATTCTTCTTGAGGTAAATCTTGAAATAATGCATTAGTTTTGTTGCTAAAAATTGGACAGAATTTGCTTTGCTTTATTTTTTATTCAACAGCTCATAGTAACATGAAACGTGACTGAATTTTTTTTTATGGCTTGATACTTTGTTATTTGCTGTTTGTAGGACTTTTTTTAGTTTGTAGTTTATATACATATACATACACATAAATACTGTATATATATATATATATATATATGGCAATACTTTGATGTTGTTTGACAACCTTACTTCTCAGGATGTGATGTACATAATATGATATAGTTTTAAAAACGTACATTTCTGGGGCCGTATTCACAAAGAATTTTAAGGCTAAAAGTAGCTCCTAACTGGCGAATTTAGGAGCAACTCCTAAAAATAATGGGCGTGTCACTCGTAACTTTAGGACTCCTAATTTTTTTGACTAAGAGTAATTCACGAAGCATTTTAGCCCTAAAAGTAGCACCTAAGCCTGGGACAGCTTAAAAGAAGTCGAGAGGACTCCTAACTCACTAAGACTTATTCACAAACCGCTTTTTGTGGCATTTCACGTTGCGATGTTTTGAAATGCGTATGCGGCGGCTACAGGAGCTTCCAATCGCGAGGGAACAATTTTGCATTGTAGGCATCAATAACGCCACCAACAACAACCAAAACTAGGCTACTCATTGCATGTAAACTAATTGTAACGTTTCATTGTGAATCAAATTAAAATGTTCTCTTTGCAAACGTAGGCAGAGACATATAGTGACAGATTAATTCAATAATGTTGCAAAGATATTGCATCAATCCATATGTTTCATTAGGCTACTATATATTTGTTTTGCCTTACTTTTTATTTATTTAGGCTATTTATTCAGTTATTCATCATCTTCCGTCCTTCGCACTACTTGTGTAGTGCACGCATTCTCAGACCTGTCACTCATCATCGTAGGGGAGGTGTTTGGAATCATTCCCGCGTTACAATCATCAGCCAATCAAGGTGGTCACTTCAGTCAAGCTCGTGCATGAGTAATGACGTCATCCATAGCAACGAAGACTCTCTCTTAGTTTAGGAGTTGTCATTTTTCTTTACTAAGAGTAGGTCTGAAAGGCGTTGTGAATAACTTTTAAGAGAAAACTCCTAGCTAAAATCTTTTAGTGCGATTTAGGAGTACTCCTAGTGGTAAGATAAAATGCTTTGTGAATACGGCCCCTGAACTATAAAGTTACCCACCTTCTAAACTATGTACTATGTTACGCTGTTGCTGTAACTACGTTGTTGAGTGAAACTGTTTCCATTGCATAGACAATTTTGTTAAGTGTTTGTTAGTGTTACCTTGCGCTTCCGTCCCTTCCCTCTTTCTGACTCTGATGAGCTCTCTTCACTGGATATGAACTCTCGACTCTTAAAGCTGTCGTTGCCTGTTGCTCGTTCCTTCTCTTTCTCCTTCCCACCACCTGACTTCTTTTTCTTCTTTTCTTCATTCTTCCCTCCTTTCTTTTTCCTCTCCCTTCAGGAATAAAATGTGGGAAAAGAGTGAGACATAGCCAATTATTAATGCTGACATCATCGTTTGGAACAATGGTGATTGCGAGTTAGTAAATGACAGAATGTTCATTTTTGGCTGAAGTAGTAAGCGCAGGACTAGGCTATTTGAATATTTTGAGTACTTTTTTGAGCTGCTTGAGGATCCTCCACCACTCTCCTTGTACTCTCTCATCGCTCGCTCATAGTCTTTCTTTGCTTCCTCTGCTTTTCCTTCCCACTCCTGGTGGAAAGATAAAGACACCGGTATCAGTTCAAGTTTAAAGTATACCAAGACAGATGGAGAAAACAATCTGAGGCATTAAAGGGATCGTTCACCCAAAAATGAAAATTAGCCCATGATTGAAAGAAGAAAGTCATATACGCCAAGGATGACTTGAGGGCGAGTAAATCATGGGCTAATTTTCATTTTTGGATGAACTATCCTTTTAACATTGTGGAAGGTCCAAGTGAATATGGTAGAGAGTCACCTCTTTCTTGTCTTTGCTGATTTGTTTCCACATTTCCCCAGCTTTTTTCGAGATCTCTGTGACAGAGATGCCTGGGTTCTCTGATTTAATGCGGTCTCTGCTAGAGTTCAACCAGAGCATGTAGGCACTCATTGGCCTCTTGGGGGCGTTAACATCCTTTGCCTTTTTCTACACACAAGAACACACAAAGTAGCACTGAATTTGTAAGTACTTGTACTGCTTGTACTTACAATAAATGCTAGGTTAAGAGTTTATAGAAACCCTAACGGTCACCAACAAATTTTATCGTTCACTCTTCTCTCTTCTCTCACCTCTTTCTTGCGTGGTTTTCTTTCTTTTACAAATTTAGCTTTCTTGGCTGGTTTCTTCTTTCGGTCTTCATCACTGTCCCCGCCATCAGCGCTGCTTTCACTGGCAGAGGCCTTACTGTCATACCTGACACACACAAATATGACTTCATTAGGTATCAGATTTTTCCATTTTATGAAGAAAGTGTGTGTGTGTATGCCCCCTTAACACTAGGGTGTTACATGTGGTTTTTAGTATAAAATGTCATTGATACTAAGGTACTTTTATAGGTGCTTTTTACTAATTTGTTTTTTAATACTTAAATTTATGAGTTTGTTCAAGTATGAGCAATAGTAATAGTGATGTTTTCCTCAGCAAGCACCACCAATTAAAGCTGTCGCAAACAGATCAACGCAAAGCCTCTTACTCCTCTGCAATATCATCATCTTCTTCTCCAGGATTAAAAGATTCATCTGGGGGGAGAAAAAAAAAGTCAATTCAAATGTTAATTTATCTCACACAACACATATTCTGTTCAGCCAAGCCAGTTGTAATTTATGACACCCAAATACAGTTGCAACTAGGTGTGGCTAATATAAACAAATTCTTATCTCAATGTGAGTAATTTTATTTCATGAGAACAATATATATATCGCAATATAGTTATTTGTCCTGGAAATAAGGTTGTTTTGATACCAACATTTTAGATACTTCTGACATTTCACAATTTTCTACACCAATTTCGATATCACAGCAAAAACCAATTCTAGCCTAACTAGCATAAGTCATCAAGCTTATAGAAAACAAGTAAACAATCATTAATAAAATAAGAATGATTGGCTCAGAGAGCTGCCACTCACCACTCTCGCCCTCTGAGTCGTCACTGTCATTGGCCTCCTCACGGATCTTGCCCTCTTCTTTCATGCGCTCCAGATACGCATCATGCTGGTCGTCGTCCGAGTCGCTGTACATGTTGTCATTACCTTTCATACCCTGATAGAATACAAATCAAAATGATATCAATGCAATATCAACATCATGTCATTGCAAAGTTAGTATTTGTAACAAAGCGGACACAGGAAACCCTCTCCAAGCATAGATTTCAAACCCATTCATGTTCCCATCCTCACCGGCCTCTCTCTCTCACACACACACACACACACATACAGTACTTTCATATAAGCAATCAGTGTTAACTCATTCAAAAGCACGCCCTTGAGCAACGCTGTGTTCATAGCACACAGAATTGTTTAGAACACATGTTTTTTTGTAAAGCGACCACAACATTAAATACAGATTTCAGATGAAATACTCTGTTGCAGTCTTATAATGACGTCTGAGTGATCTTAACACAGCGTTCACTTGGTCAAATCATAAACCAGTGAGCCTTGCCACCTTTTGGTGGATGAGACATCTGCTTTAAGCCTTCAAAGATAAGAGAGAATGCTTTCGACACTCGGGTTGTGATTGTGACACGCAAACAAACACCATGCAAGCAAGTTATTGGAGCACCGACACCAAACCGCAGGACAATACCAACCTTTTTCTACATGAACACAATACAGACATACAGCACAAACACAAAGAGTAGAATAAGTGTCTGTCCACTGTGTGAGGATTCTATATGGACATGTCTATGCAGATAAAATTTATGTGGTGCTTGATAGGACAGAAAAAGGACTGTAGGTGTACCTCTTTAAAGCCTCTGTTCTTGATGCTTAACTTCTTAGCATTGACGAAGTCAAAGAGTTTCCCATATTCTTCCCTGAAGAAGAAGGTAGAAATAGATTGAACATATAAAAACAAAGAGAGGATGAAGGCTCTTTTAGTGAGTTAAGGTCTGTTCACACCAAGAACGATAACTACAACAATAACTGTATTAGCGTCCACAACAATGGACGATTTTTTTTCTAAGAGCACTGTTGTTATGTCATCTGCTGCTTTATAGGTAGAGTAAGCAATTTCTGAGAAACGGTTTCTGTTTGTACATAGTCCTGGTTGTGTAAATAGGAGAAAGAAGTGGATTGGACTGATCAGACTGAGCACCACAATACTCTTGTAGCCAATCAGCAGTAGGGGGTGTATACGCTCGTGATGGGGGAGGAGAGAGAGTGAGAAAGCGGGACACTTGTAGAAAGACTGTAGAGAAAGAGAAGGCTGATATATTACCAAAGAGGAAAAAGGCAGAGGAATATAATTGAAGAAATATTACAATTAGTCACCCAAGTTAATATTGGAAAAGCTTTCCAGCGCTGGAGTTACGTTAGAGAGCCTGAAAATGGACACCGAGGTCGCATTTTTCCTGCTCGATACATGAGCAACATTGGTTTTGATATTTTTCCAAGATATGCTGTTTTTGTAATATTAGCTATAGTAATGGGACAATCCGATGCGCCAGCTGTTAGTCATTGCATGTGTTGCATAGCGTGTTTGTTATTTTGAGGGTGGAGAAATGAGGGTAGGAGTGTGTTTGTTTGGGTGTCAATTTCAAATATCAACAGTGTTTCTCAGAAATTGCTTACTACACTTTTAAATGCTCAAGCTCTTTAAAGTTGGGTGGATTCTGATTGGATGTCGATGTATTTATCATTCATCAGCTGGAAATAATCATTCCTCTGTCATTATCATTATAGCCGTGGTGTGGACTTACCTATTCATATAAAATTAGAGCGGAAATTTAAACTTTATAATTACAGTTAGTTATTGTCATTGGTGTAAATGGGCTGGTGCAGTATTTGTCAATTGAAAAAACTATCTTTAGTATGTTAAATAGGGAAAGCTTGTTTAGGGAGATATGTTTTTCTATTTTAGCTCAATGTGATGTGTTTTAGATTTGAGGCGCAGTATGTTTGTTGTGTGTATCGTTTTTACAAAAAGAACATACCAGAATGGTTGAAGAATGTGTTAAAGGAATAGTTTCCATCACTCACTCTCATGTCAGTCCAAACCTGTAAGACTTTCTTCTGTGGAACATGGAAGAAGATCGTTTGAAAATTTGAAAGTGTTTTGGACTTTCATTGCATGGACAAAAACAGAAAGTCAAACAGGTTTTGAACGACATGACTGGATGAACTGTTTTCAAGATACTGTTACTTCTGCCACATTAATGTGATGTGTTGGTGTATTGATTCAGTCATAATATGAGCCCAACTGAAAATACTGTAATGTGACTAAAGTAGCTTTGTTCTTTCCCCTTAACATCTAATGTAGAAGGGGTCAGGTCACTAAAAGAGAGAGGCTCTTTTACTCCAGTATAAGACAAAGCAGAAAGAATCACCACAAAGAGGCAGCATAGACTTTCTATGGCAGATGGGGGTTAAGTGCTCAAGGACATAATGGCAGGAAGTGCCTTAAAGAGGATATTGGACACTGGTCTTTTCATTACTGGTATGGTCTAGTTCCCACAAAGCTATGTTCCCGACAAGTGGACAAGAACAACATTAGGCTTATGGGTACCTCTCGATGCTGCTGAAGGTGTACTGATTGCCCTGCTTGGTCTCAATCTCAAAATCGAAGGAGCGAGTGGTGGTGGTTCCACGGGCGAAGTTAACGCAGGCGATCTCTTCAAAGCGCAGGTGCACTGGGGGCTTGTGCACATAGATAAAACCTCTTTCCAAAGGATACAACAGCCCTGAAGTGGCCTTATATGAACATGTTATACACTGAGCTCCTGAGTGACTACAGAGAAGAGAGGGAGACAAAATTTGTATTGATATTATGTTGAACTACATACAGTAATGTTCAAAACTTTGGGGTCAGTAAGATTTAAAAAAAAAGAAATTCATTCTTTTTTGCAGCAAATATGCATTTAATTGACCAAAAGTGACAGTAAAGACATTTATAATGTTACAAAAGATTTCTATTTGAATAGTTAAAAAAAAAGAAACTTTTTATTCATCAGCAAGTTAAAATGCTTTCTGAAGGATCATGTGACACTGAACATTGGCGTAATGGTTGCTAAAATTTTTGCTTTGCATCACAGGAATAAATTCAAATATATTAAAAAAGAAATCAGATATTTATATAATAATTTTTAATTGAAAAAATATTTCACAATATTGCCGTTTTTACAGTATTTTGACAAATTACTGTTAAAAATAAGAAATAAATCAGAAAGATTTGGTTCAATGGCAATGTTTCAGGCATTAATGAAGGGCCTTTAGTGTATATTTTATTATATTTATGCATTTTCTATAGTCTTTAATGTTTAAAAATATAATTTTAACAATGTGTAAAAGAAGCTATATATTGTTTTGTTAGATAAAACTGTCAACGTAAATTATGATAATTCATACATTTATTTATAAAATAATTTTTTTAATATAATATTATTTTATTTTACAGTCATTTACTGTAGTAAATTTTGGTATATTATTTATATGTATGGTATATGTGTTTTACCCTTGGAAATTTCCCGGCACTGTGATCTTCCTGTTGACCAGGGCCTTCATGACTCTGCTTACCATCTCATAGAGAGAGCCAGACATGTTTTTATTAAGTTTCCCTTCAAAACGTCTCTCCACCTCTTCCCTGCACAACATAAGAGAGAGAAATAATACTGCTGGATGGCAACACATAGTGAATGAATCAGCACATACCAGCAGAATTCAATTCAGTTGTTCAAGTGAACAATTCCTTTAACTCCATGTTGCTCCAAGGTTTAAGTCCCTGTGATAAGTGTACTGTAATTTGCCTAGGATAAAGCATTTGCTAAATGAAATAGTGTCATCGACCTTGTTGAAGTGAAACAGCTGCTCAGGAAGAGTTCTTTTTTTTGACATAACACTTCACAGAATATAGCTAAACATAACCGCGCACACAAAATCAATTTCTCTTTGGTATCTCCTTTTAGTCTTGGCAGAAAATGTAAACAGTTTATGTCTGACACCCATCACATCCTTCACCGGTCTTACTCATTCTCTGTCTCTCTCGCTCTCACTCACTCGTTCATGTTGAGAGTGAGGCTGATGTCCTCTTCTTTGGAGAACAGAAGAATGAGAAAATGGTAGCGGGTTTGACCCTGTTTAATGGGCGGGTCCAGACTGATCTGAAAGAGAAGGGAGGTTGCAGGTCTTATATCAGACAATCAGACACACAGCAAAACTAGATTAAAGCCCTCTAATACTAGCCCTAAAGATGGATCAGAGACTGTTTTACAGACTATGATGCCCCACTTACCACAAAGAACATCTGCCGCTGGTCTTTATGAGGCAACAGGAAAAGGCGGAGCACTGTGGTGTACGGGATCTTGTAGTCAAACGTCTTACCATGCAGATGGAGGAATGTCGGATAAATACGGATATCGTACCTAGAGAGAGAGAGAGAGAAATAAAATCATGTTCTGACACTTCACTTTTTCTTTTTTTTTTTAAGGGAAACCTGAAAAATTGTGAGGTAAATTTCTTGGCGTGTAGGTGTATGTACCTGCCCCTAGGTGTGAGGCACTGCAACTCTCTGAAGATACACACAGCATCTCCAGTGGCCTGGATGACATCTGCTTTGGACAGAACGTTCTGAGCAAATGCCTAAAACAGCAGAGAAGAGTGTTGTGACCTCAATTTGCATTTCAGTTTAAGCTGGCTTTAAGGATGGAAATGTTGTACTTTAGGGTAGGGGTTTTTAAACTGGGATCTGGGGAACCCCAGGGGGCCACAAAGGAATGAAGAGAGACAAAAAACCCATGTAAAAATATAAAAATAAATGCATAATAATAATAAAAAAAGATTAAATTAAACAAATAATAAATTGCTTCAAATAAATATTTAAATCAATACATTCTAAATGATAAATAATACATCTAACAATACATTATTTATAAAGTATAATTATTCATCTAACAATAGTATGAATTTTCTCTATTTTGTAATCATTATGATCACAACTTGTAATATTTGCTTAAATGAGATCACTGTTTCTGCCTAAATTATTACAAAATATTAGCTAACTGGTTGATTTGTATTATCTTAGAACTGTATATTTTTGACATATGAGGCCGGTTTCACAAAGATAGACTTTGACTATGGCTTAGATATAGTAGATAGTCAGACTTCAGATAGACATCTAAATCAGACCGTTGCGCAAAGCACTTAAGACTCTGACTATCTTAAGTAGAACAACCCTGCAATGCATTCTGGGTAAATTAAGACACTTTCAACAAATAAAAACATGGCGGATCGCGTAAGCGCATTCAACCGCTCAGTGCAGTTTACCCCAGCGGAAAATATGTGTTTGTTGGAGGAGTATAACAGTTACAAGGATATTTTACTTGAGGAAATTTAGCGGAGAATGTAGTAACAAGAAGAAATGTTTAAATTATGAGCCATTTTCCCTTTTCTTTTGGCTGTTTGTAATGTAACTGATTGTTACTGCTGGTTGCCAAGGTAACATAGTTAGACCATAAGACCTAAGTTAGCCTGGGGGTAAGGTTTCTAATTTTTTTGGTCTAAATTAAGTCAGTCTTTATTTTTGCATTAATAATTTTTATTAACTTGCATTAGACTAGTCTATGAGCAAATTTTAGACTTGTCTAACACTATAGACCGGTCTAAAATAGCTTTGTGAAACTGGCCCATGAACATTACTTTGACACAGTCATGTCTGAAAACAGAACACTCTAAATTGTAATGTACAAACATGCATTTTTCTGTAAAGCTGCTTTGAAACGATATGCATTGTGAAAAGCGTTAAACAAATAAATGTGAATTGAATAGTACTATAGTGAGTAGATTTTTTAAAACCATTTTAAACATAAAAGAAAACAAATTTTTTTCCAAATAATATTTTACACATATTTATAGTATTACATTTTTACAGTATAAATTGGGGTTTTCTACACAAAAATGTATAGCTGTCTTTAAGGATTGTGGTACCTTGCATGAGGATGATCATATTTGGGGGTCCCTCATGGCATCTAAAAGATTGAAACCCTTTGTTTAGGGGGCATGTTATGATTGTTGCTTGGTAAACTACGCCATCTGCTGGTCAGTGTTAGGTAGGGGTGGACACACACACACACCCACACACACACCCACCCACACACACACACACACACACACACACACACACACACCCCCCCCCACACACACACACACACACACACACACACACACACACACACACACACACACACACACACACACACACACCCACACACCCACACACACTTACCTCCACAGGGTCTGAACCCTCATCTCCTGTGCTGGGGGGGACGTAGAATCGCACCTCCATGAGGGATACCTCTGTGTCATCATTCTGATGAAACTCCACAGTGACCTCATTCTTTCCCGTTGCACACTGGGATACACTGGAGAGTGGAATCTCAAATGCAGGACTGTCATTCACCTCAAATGAAAGCAACGGCCCTGAAAAGCCACAGAGGGGCAAAGTGTTTAATACCTTGAAATGGCAATAAAAATACATTTTCAAGCTGAGTGTATTAAAAATGCAATGATGGAACATGCGATTGGTTTCGATTTGAACAGTTTTTTCATTATTTATAGCAGACGACTGATATCGATTTTTTGGATATATGATATCACAGAATTTTATTTAAAGATTGCAAATAACATGTCAAAAAACTGCTGTAATGAGATTTATATTTATTTTAAATAATATTTACTAAATAAAAAACAAATAATTTGGAAATTAATTAATCATTATGAAAAAATAATAACCTGTAAAATAAAAAGATGTATACTTAGCTAGTGCATGATTCTGTAATCCTATTATAATTATTTATTTTTTTTACAAAGAAAGAAATTGTACAAAATAAAAATAAAAAGGAAGTAAACACTGTAACCAACAGTGCACTCAGTCAAAAGGTAAGTCTGTGTGCACTGGGAATCATATTTTCTCAAATAAAGACCAGGTAGCACTGATGACAAAGTACACAGTGAATATGACAGTGGCTAAATTAATACTGCACAGCATATTTTGAAATCAAGGATTTAAAGTTGGTGTATGAGAAAGTATTTGCTTATCATAGTATTTCGCTAATAATACATTAATAACACTGTAATACTTTTTATGTACCATTTACTTTCTTTGTTTAACAGTTCTGATAATCTATTAGACAGAACTGTTAAACAAACAAAGTAAACTAATGAAAGTCCTGCTTTTCAATTAGTCATAAAGAAAAACGTATCGGCCGATGCTGATGATTAAACAATGCCAAATATCTGCCTATATGATATATACTACTAATCTATCTTTCTATTATAGACCATAGAAACTTCATTCTTCAAAATAAATGTTCTTTATTGGCATCTATGGTTCCATGAAGAACATTTAACATCCATGGAACTTTTTCATTGCACAAAAGGTTCTTTATAGGTCTTTAGATTATTAAAATGTTGTTGTTTTTTACACTTTTTTTTAAGAAAAACGTGGTTCTTTTAAGAACTGTTCACTGAAAGGTTCTTTTGGGAACCACTTTTTTTTTTTTTTAAAGGCATTGCTGCAAAATCCCCTATTTGGCACCTTTATTTTTAAGAGTGTTGAATTAAGGTCACTATACAAGATGCTACTGTACATATCTCAGAAATAGTGTTGCATCGGGAGTGCACTGACCATTAAATTTAGCAGTGCCCCAATTCCAGCCCTTCACACACATATCTTTCTCCATCAGCTCCACTTTGTAGTTGGCTTTGAAGTACTCTGAGATCTTGTCAAGGTCCTGTACATAAAAAGATGGATGAAAATTTAAGGCGTGGAATGAAAGGGTGGAGGGTGAAAAATAATCAATATTTTGATTGATTGAATTTTGTATCTCTGACTCACAGTGTCTTTGAAGCCATCATATTTGTAGATGTGACCAGTGGTGGTGCACAGTTTGATGCCGTGACCCAGACAGACTCTCCTCCACTGGGCCTGAGTGAGCTCGGAGACCCCAATGCTGTCCACCTTCCCAGTCTTACTGTTTTTAAACACCACTGTCTGCTTACTGAAGCGCAGACGGCCATCATTCTGCAGAGAGAGGTAAGTCAGTCGCTTTTGTTCAGTGTTTTCTAGAATAACATCTCAGATTAGACACCGAACAGCTGGAGCCTCTACTCACCCAGGTGCCCTTGACCTCCTGATAAATGTCATTGAATTCCAGAGTGTCACTCATGTCAGCCACTCCAGCTTAGACAGAGTGGACCTGTGACGTTCAAAAGCTGCGACAGCAGGGGTAAAATCATAAATGCACACATCATACCGTATTCATATAGCTTCTTTGTTTTTCATTGCCTGTGGCATTATGAATTCGGCAATGAAGGAAAGCTCTCAAATGACAACTTTTTCTTGCAGGTTGATTTGGATGTAAACAGTTAGCTTTGAGCTGTAAAATACAACTTTGCGAAATTAAATATTTTGCAGTGTAATTAGACACTGTAAATTGTTTTCTAACTATAAACAAATAAATATAGCTAGCAAAGCAACCATATTCGACCATACAATAGCGGCTAGTGTTTTGTAACGAACGACTTATTTTACATTTACAGTAAATTTCAAGCAGTAATAGTTTATTTCAAACAATTTTATTGCACAGAAAATGAAACGTGAGATATTTGAATCAGTATTACTGTTATTCGGCGAGAGGATCAAGGCCGACTCGAGTCCTGTGTGCGTAGATGTGCGGAGCGCAGAGCTACGCGTTCGTCACCATGACGCCATCACGCTCTGTGCGTGGCCCCGCCCTTCCTATTGAATGTCAGTCTGTTTTGTAAACGATCGAACCACAAAGCGAAAGTTAAAAGGATTTGACGGAGAAAGCTGTCAACATCCGCAAATATTTTATCATCTGACAAAGTTCTAGCAGCATTCAGGTAACTTATGCCGTACATTTCAAATAAAAGGGGATGCACATGCACTTTTGCAGAGGCTTTATACTCGAGATGGAAGCATTGTTGTTCGATCGATCGATAAATGAACATCGCCTTTAATGCAATTTATTTTAAATCGAAAATTGGAATGCTACACAAAAATAGATTGTTTATACTTTGTTATAATACATACATTGGTTTCTTGGTCAAAGATCTGCGCGGTGCTGCGATATTGTGTTAATGTAAAAAACAACATTTGTTCACAAAACAACATTATGCCTTTAACACATAGACTAATATCGAATAAGCTGGTTGAAATAAATGTAATATCATGTCAATCATCTTGCTCAATAAGCACTGTGCTCCCAAAAATGAAGAATCATTGATTCACCACCTCCTGTTGGAAACACTTCGTTACATTATTAAATCAAAGATGATCTAACATGAACGTGAAATAAAAAGTTGGGTTACACTTTATTTGAATGTGTCACTGTTACAGTGTAATTATACATTTAAGTACTGAGTAATATTAAGAAACTACATAGGGTAGGATTAGGGTTTTGTTTAGGGTGAGATGCATGTAATTTATAATTATTACTAATAAACACGTGTAACATGTAACAATTGGACACTTTAAAATAAAGTGCTACCAACAGTTGTTTTTTCTTTAACTAACGTTAACAAAAATGAATACATACTGTAACAAACGTTTCTCAACGTTTAATAATAATGGGACCTTACTGTGTAAAATGTTACCAACTATCTTTCATTTTAGATATGACACCTAAGCGTGGCCTCATCACCGACACTTTTAAGGTTGTAAAGAAGGCAAAGAGAGGGGGCAAGAGAAACAAGTCTCCTACCCCACCAAAAGCAGGTAGGAGGGCAGTTTGTTTATCTGTGTGTATGTGCATATTTAAATAAAAGCAGAGATCCTCAATGTCATTGTATTCCTAAACTATGCAAATTATTTAAAGGAGCATGTTAATGCACCAGTAGTCTAACAGCATTTATAACATGTTATTACTGATCAGAGCCTGAGCCCCCACAACAGAGTGAAAGAGAAAAAGATCTACAAGAACTGAAGAAGTTTGATCTGGACTGGAGTTTCGGACCATGCACAGGTACATCATAATTTTAAATAACTAATATCTTTGTGCCAGTTACATTAGTATGCTGTTTATGTCTGTATTGTTCATGTAGCTTCTGAAGTACAGTATATAGAACCCTGAAAACTGTCGGCTTTATCACTTTAAGGTCTTGAATTCTTTTTGTTGCAAGCTTTGTCTGTATTTTGTTCACATTTTAAAGTGTGTTTACTTAAAAAATAAAACTAGGTAATACTAGTCCTGAACCTATTCCCCTAAACCTAATATTAACCCATGTAGTTACATTATAGGCAGAGGCGGCCTTTGCAATTCGGAGGCCTGTTTCAAAGAAACATTTGGAGGCCCCCCATCATTCAAACGATTTGTTAAAAATGCGTAACGAAATTCAACATAACGAAAACATCACTGTGTTGCTCGGAGACAAGCAATGGCTCTGTGGATTTGTTTGGAACTATTCTTGTTGGCAAAATAGTGCAAAGACAGACAATGGTCTAAAACTAAAATGAAAGTCATCTAAAATTAACTTTGTATGAAATCAAGACTATCACATTTGCAATCGTGCTGATATTCGGGGGGAAAATCATGGCCTGTTTTAAATATTAAAAACAAGAGCTCATACAAGGAAATTTTTTACAAGGAAATTAATTTTGGTGGCATTTTTGCCCTATTGCCCCCGTTCCTTTCCGGGATGGCCGGGATGGGGCTCTTTTTTGAGTGCAAGTGGACGGAGGCCACTTCTTTTGTGGGCCCGTTTCAAGTGAACATAGCAAACGCTACTGCTTACAGGGCAAGTTGACCCCCTGCCTTAATATTTTCTCCTGGCCATAGATGGCACAAAATCTCATCTCAGCTCTTTTGATAAATGGGTATACTATTTTAAATATATTTATAAAATATATAAAAATAAAATAACATTTTTGAGATTTAGTGAGGTTAATGAATCAATTTTTTTGTTTCTGGAAAACAGTGATCTATGACATTGTATTATGTTGAATAAAAAAAATGTGTGTGCGTATTTGTGGACACATCAATGTTTTTGGATTTGTGGAGTAAAATATGTAATTTTTATTTTAAAGTAAAAAGATAAAATGAGACCCTTGGGGTAAGATGAACCCCTCAGAATTGGCACAAAAGGCCCAGAGTGGCATGTTGTTACTAGTGCTATTATTTTTAAATGTAATACTTATTGTTATTAATGGGGTCATTTAATATTTCCATGAATTAGACATTTCAGACATCTTCGCCTTCATTTAAACCTATAGGTTAATTAAGTGAAATCATTCAATTTGATTTCACAAGTGTTTCTATTATGACATAGTTTCAATTAAAATATGGGCAATTAAATATGTAAATATTCATATGCCTGTATGTAAGTCATAGGATAATTTTACCTTTCAGATTAATCTCTTTTACTGGGATTCTGCTTTGTCTGTCATCCGTTATTCGATAATTTGAATTATAAACTAAATTGTCAAAATAAAATGTTAAATAGAATAGTTGATTCAGTATTTTACATTAATGACACTTTAAAAAAAATATATAAATATAAAATGTTTATATTTATTTCCTTTAATAACACATTGGCTGATGCATCATCTTATGGGGGGCATCTTAGTACTTTCTTGGGTAAATAGACTGTAAGTACATTGAAAATGCATGTACTGTAAAATAAAGTGTGTGTGACCCTATGTGTATGTGTGTGTGTGTGTGTGTGTTAGGGATCAGTCGACTGCAGAGATGGGAGAGGGCAGCACTGCATGGGCTGAATCCCCCTCATGAGATTAAAGATATTGTTCTGAAAGAGCACACTGACCCAGAGTACACACAGAGGTATTACTCACACATTCTCTCTTCCTTTTACACATGCACAAACCACACAAACCAAAGCCTTTATCGCTAACACTCACTTTCTCCCCTCTATTTCAGTCTCTGGCGTGACTATCCCCTCTGAAAAACTGATAGAGAAAAGACAGAAAGGGGTGAAAAGAAGAAAAAACTTTTATAGTGTTTGATATGTTCTACTATGTTTGCTTTGCTGTTTATCACACTACATTTTATTAAACCTTTTTCTATGCAAAAGCTATCATTGTTGAGTCTCAGGCATTTATAAAACAATCATGATTTACAGTGCACCTGCTACATATGCATACACTTATCAGGTCCTCACATTTTTCAATTTAACCCATCTTATTAGTATATTATTAGTAGAGGCTCACAAATTATTTATCATCTGACAACATTGCAAATGTCTGGAGTAGTTTAGCATTCAGGTATGCAGTGGTGTTCAAAGATATGTAAGGGTATGCATATACTGTACAATTTTAAAGAAGCTTATACTAGAGTTGGAAGCATCATTTATCGATCGTTTAAATGGCTTTTACTGGGGGACTTTAATGCAATTTATTTTCAATTGAAAATATGTAAGCTACACAAATGCATTGTTTATACTTTATTCTAATTGTAATGATTTAGTCCACTGGAGGCAAGTTGAAGTGAGAACCCAAATGCAATTTATTAACAAAACGTGATCAAACATAAAACAAAGGCATGATGAAACTGGAAACTCAAACAAGATCAAGAACAAGAACATCGGCAGGAAACATTCAATACTCGACAATGATCAGACAATTAACCAATGACAAGACACATGGCAGGATCACATGACAAACGGAATCACATGACAAGTCACAGAAACATGACAATGACAAGAACCAGAAACAAAACCCAAAACGTGACACTAATACCTACATTCACTTGTTTGTGTAATGCTCGGAGAGCATCTTTTGTGGCTAAATACCTCCCTGTGTTGTGAGCTGCAATATTTCCTAATTAACAACTTTTTTTTTTTTTTTTTTTACATTGATTTAACCTCATTGGTACACATTTTAGTGAGCACTCAATAGTTTGCACAGAAATAATTGGGATTAATAACTTTAAGCATTTCTAGCAGTTAAAAGGGGTTTTACAGTAAGGCATATGTATATGTAAGATATATCCTTACAGGAATTACAGCAGCTTCTCTAGAGAATGGTATTAATTAGGGGCAGATAATTTTGGCAACAATTGAAATAGGTCAGATCCCTTTCTTCCCCATCAGCCTTCTTGTTTGACTGGAATACCCTTATAATAGCTTCAAGTCGGTATGTATTATACGTTAAAACAAATTTGCAGGTTCGTCATATCGACCTCGTACACTTGTGACCCCACTATCCACTAGTGCGTCATGACACTACAATAAACCTCCCTTGAGTGACAGATGGGTGCGGGGGAGGGGCTGGATTATTGACCCGAACGACGTTGTTCCGTCTCTTCAGCTAGTGTTGTTTCTCATTGGTTCCCAATTGCGTCACTTAACATTTACGTAGTGTGATTGGCTAATGTATTATTATATTGTGTGGCGTATACTGTCGCACGCAACGGTCACTGGTTAAACAGAAGGCACAATGCGGGTGGAAGCCCCGCCCTCCTGCAGCAAGAACGAGAAGGCGGGGCTATCAGTAGAGGAACAAAGATGATTTGTCCAGTCCAGCCGTCAGGATGATGTTTTGGTCGCTCATTGGCTGCAGCGCTGCCCATCGATGTCTAGGACTGGAAGGACCTACGGTAATAATGTCGCTCAGTGACCTAGTATTAAATAAAGCGACGGTTATAGCTAGGCGGTAGCGCGGATTATAGCATCGGCTTTGCCATTTTAAATACTACCGGCACATTCCATAAAAATCGACAACGTCGTAAAATCCACTTAAGAAGTCAGTCATTCATCTTGCAGTGGATTTTTTTTGTATAATTTTCCGGATCATGCTGAAATCAGAAGGAAAACGCATAGCAGAAAATCATCATTTGCCTTGAGCAGCGCTGCAGTGCCATCACTCTGCCTCTGTCGTACTGGATTTCAACAGCAGATCGATCTACAATACCTCACCGCATTGGGTTATTATAACTGGGATATTCTCTCTTGTCGCGGTGAAGTATAACGGTTTAGTGTGACGGAAGTTGTTGGTTTTGCAGAGGACTGAATTAAAGTTAACCTGGTGAGTAACGTTAAGGTGTTGTTTCTGATAATACAATAGATTGATGGAATATCGATCACTGTACTGCATGATCAGTCATTTAGAGGGAATCTGATGTGTGCGCGGATTTTGTTCAGTCAGCTAAAAGCCAAACTGGACAGCAAGATAAACGATTCACAGCTTTTAATGAGTCGCTAGTATTTTCATTTGCATCGTCATTTGCTAGGGCATCAAATGAACTACGCAGCTGAAACATTTAGTCTCGGGTGTTTCATAAATAATAATGTGTGAATTGTTTTCTGAAACGTACTCATAGTGTTCTTGAATGTAATTATTTTGAATAGTTTTCTTCAAAAGTCACCATAATAGCCGAACTTGCAGGTACAGTAACAGGTGCGCACTAGTTTCAATACAGCAAACGTACATGAAAATATGTATTTAAGGTGTGCCTGTTACAGTGTAATGATACAATTAAGTACTGAGTAATATTAATTAACAACATGCACTTACCATAGGGTTTGGTTTAGGGTAAGTTATAATTCTGCATAATGTACTGTTATTACTATAGTAAGTACATGTAACGCATTTTGCCCTGGTTCTTTTTTTTTTCAGGCAACGATAAACAACACGTGCAAACAGATTTTAGCTTACATTACGGTTACGTTAGGAAACGTTTTTTTTTTTTTTTTTTTTTTTGGTGAATATTGAAAGTTCCCTCTAGTTCTTGAAAATGAAAGGGATATTCATTTTTGTCATTATTTAACCCTCATGTTGGTCCAAACTAGCAGAAGATGTTAGATAGTAAGACTCAGTCACCATTCACTTCCATTGCGTATTTTGTCCATACAGTGAATGTGAAAGGTGACTGAGCCATCTATCTCACACTTGTGTTTTTCACATAAGACAGTAAGTCATATTTGATATGGTAACAACATGAGGTTGAGTAAATGATGACAAAAATTTTTATTTGATTGTGCTGGCCCAATTCACACATCTTAAGATATATTCTTCTCTTTCAGGGATGGACAATGCCCATACAAAGACGGTTGAGGAGGTACTGGGATACTTCGGTGTCAATGAGACAACAGGACTGAGCTCTGAGCAATTAAGGAAAAGCAGGGAAAGATGGGGCCCCAATGGTACTACATCAAAAATACAAGTGTTTGTGCAATATGAACAAGACGTAATTTCATATTAACCTTATATCTTTTTTTTCTTCTGCCCATTTTTGTTTTATTTTGCTGTAACCTGTGCCACAGAGTTACCTGCAGAAGAAGGTGAGCTCTTCCCTTGGGTTTGCGTAATTATTAGCAGATCTTTCATCATATTCTTTGTTGCATGGGAGATGCTGGTTGTGTAGTTAATTAGAGTTATTATTGGATTCCCTTGAGGAGGTTGGATGAGGTTTGCACTCTCTTTGTAGCTGAATAGATCTTGATTGAATGTTTCTTATAGATGTTGTTTTTGTAAAGGTTTTCAATTGTTTACGTGTTACACATTTTCTGAGAGTTATTTGTCACTTAATGGAAAGGGATCTTGAAACTTTGTGACTGCCGTAAGTCTGCATAATCTTTGTTTGCGCATGTGTTTACAGGCAAGTCACTATGGGAACTTGTTCTGGAGCAGTTTGAAGATCTGCTAGTTCGGATTCTCCTTCTTGCGGCCTGTATTTCCTTTGTAAGTATAAATCAAAGGCCGCATTTACTCTTATACTGTAATCAAGAGTAGTGCTGGCACAGAACAATAACACAAGCTTTTCACACTCATATATTCAAAATAAACATGTGAAAATGCTATAAAACTCTAACTACAGTGAATAATCAAAGAATCCCCAAACCCCATTTATTCACAAATACTACTTACCAAATGTAGGTATGCTGAAAAGCATTCAACAACATGTACAATATATATATATACACACATATGCTTACTGTACATGTTCATACCAATATGTATACATTGTCAATAGCAGTAGCAAAAGTGTACCTACAGTAACAATTCTTTATATATATATATATATGTGTAAGTACGTAGTAGTTAAAGACACTTAATATATTATGTAAAGTGTGACCCATATTTGTGCTTAACCTGCAACGTTGTCATGCATAAATCATCATTCAGAAGTATGTTTGTATGCTAAAATTTAGAACCAACTCAAAGCTTAATTTAGAATCATTTGAATATTTGTGTTAAATTGTATGTCTATGCATCTTTTGTGAATCTGGTGGAAATTTTGCATGGTAACCTTTTCTGCCCACAAAAGAATATACACTTGTACACAGTTATTAACAAATGAGAAATTAAAAACATTTACATCATATTGTTACCAAAGCTTTGACAAACGTTTGCACTGACCATATTTTGCATCACATTCTCTCTCTTACAGACTCTGGCCTGGTTTGAGGAAGGTGAAGGAACCATCACAGCCTTCGTAGAGCCATTTGTCATCCTCCTCATTCTTATTGCCAATGCCATTGTAGGAGTGTGGCAGGTATAGCCTGTGAAATATGTTTTAAAAAACATTAACATTAATTTAACTTAAATTATTTTAAGCCCGTGGATAAAGCAGTAATGCCTTTCTGTTGTACTAGAAATTACGTCTCACTGTCTGTGTGTGTGTGTGTGTGTGTGTGTTTCTGTGCGTTGTAGGAGCGTAATGCAGAAAATGCCATCGAAGCCCTTAAACAGTATGAGCCGGAGATGGGGAAGGTGTACAGACAGGACAGGAAGAGTGTACAGAGGGTCAAAGCCAGGGACATAGTGCCTGGAGACATTGTGGAGGTGGCTGGTAAGAATGAGAATTAGATTTCTACATCTCTTTTTTTTTGTGCCACAATAAAGTGCATGTGGCAGTGTTTCTGGAGAAAAAAAAAGAGGTCCACTCTCAAAGGATATGTCTGGAGATAATTATAGGACATTGCTGAATAGAGATGGCTGTTTTGATTGTTTGTATTAGCCAATCAAAACTGCCTAGAACAGTCTGCTGCAGGGTAGACAGATGCAGACATGTAGTAAGGATGTTTCTCAAGAAAATAGCAGACTGTTCCCACAGTTAAGCAAAGGATTGTCAAATACGTTTTTGGCATAGTTTGATTCTTTCCAAAAACCATGCAGAGTGATTATCTGAAGTAATGACTCCCGTGAGATTGCTGCCCAAGACTATATGGTAAAGTTGGGTTTCCCCCAACTTTATGAAAAATTACTCATTAATCAGTAATTAATGAGTAATCTTTTTTCATTAACCAGGGGTTCAAATAGTTATAGCATGTTATTGGTCCCTGCATTAATAAAACAGTTTCTAATCGAAAGCACTGCCACCAATTTGGTTTATAAAGTTTGGGTTGATCAAATACTGTTTACATTTTTGAAAATATGCTTGGGCTTTAGACCAGTTGTGCTGTGAGAGCTGTCCTACCATTATTGTTGGTGAGCTGTGACTTGCTGTCACTGTTCCTTTTCCGTCAGTGGCGTTTTCACAGATTTATTTGCGAATGTTATCTTTGCAGACTATTTCCCTGGACACATTCAATTGTGTTGCGTTCTGTTTAACTGATGCACCTGCAATCGGGATGTCTTTGGAACTCGGTTGCTTTGAAAACTCACATGATCAAAGTCCTACTTGTCTGACCCCATTTATAGCTGATGCTTGTTGCTAATTGGCAATCAACCTAATTTGGCTCTCCTTTGCAGCTACATTTGTAATTATGATTTGGTTACTTCAAAGTGAATCTATTATTCATTTAAATAAATGTACATGCACAGGGACGGCCAAAAGTCTGAGATCCCATTGAAAATCTGGGATTCAAAAACATCCATCCATTCTCCAAAGCGCTTATCCAATGTAGGGTCGTAGGGATTTTTAACAGTTTTATTATTATGTCAATAAGAAAATTTGTGACATTGACAATGTGAACTTTCAGTTCAGTCTTTCACTCAAATGATTATGCTGATAGTATATTTAAAGCTGAACTGGAAAAAAATACTAAATTAGAAAAATAGGAGCATTTTCTTTAGGGGTCTCAGACTTTTTATCCCACTCTGTGTATTTTTATTTGAAGCCATTTCTGTTTTTTGCGATCTTTAGTATCAGATTTGACAGAAAGGGTTAAGACCCAGTCTCAGAATTTTCTTGGCCTGCCACTCAGAGTTCTATTCTAAGAATCCCAAAGCTAATGAATAAAAATAAGGTTGAGGTCCTTTTGTGTGTCGATCTGTGTCTTGACTGACATTGGTTTCTAAAGATACAGTTGTGGTCAGAATGAATGACACCCCTGGTAATTATGATCAAAAATGGCTGTAAAAAATAAATCTGCATTGTTTATCCTTTTGATCTTTCATTCCAAAAATGTGCAAAAATCTAACCTTTCATTGAAGTAAAAGAATTGAAAGTGGGGGGGAAATCACATTATGAAATAAATGTTTTTCTCCAAAAAAGTGTGATTTCTCCATTTTTGTGATTTACCCCCACTTTCAATTATTTTACTTCAATGAAAGGTTAGATTTTTGCTAATTGTTTGAATCAATGATCAAAAGGTCATATCTTATGGATCATATCTTATGGTCTGTCTGTTGCTAAGTATAACTAAATTGTTTTAATTCATCAACTTGTGTTTTTATACATTTTCTAAGCATTAGTGTTGATTTTTCATTGGTTGCGTTTATGTAAAATATGCACATCTTTAATGCTTGTTACATCTTAAATTGTTCTTATTACATTACATCCTTGACAAAAATTACATGATTACCTCTTTTTTCCTTTTTTGCCCTTCCTTTTCTCCAGTTGGTGATAAAGTCCCAGCAGATATCCGACTGACCTCCATACGCTCTACTACTCTGAGAGTGGACCAGTCCATCCTGACAGGGGAGTCTGTATCCGTAATAAAACACACAGACCCAGTGCCTGACCCCCGTGCCGTCAACCAGGATAAGAAAAACATGCTCTTTTCTGTAAGATATTCTGGAGTGATAATGTTTGTCATCTGTCAACCTGTGGCTGTTCTTTATGAATTTCAGGTTTTGTTTTTTGTCACTTGATATGATTAGGCATTAGATAAAACGCCTCAAGATGTGAATGTGTATTGTTGTTTGTGTAGTGGATTATGTCCGGCAGTGGCGAGCCTGTGTGTTGAATAAAACATCACTCATATTGTTTGCTCCCACATGGCTATGGACTGAGTCATCACATCACACAGGCTTTGAGCTCTTAGATGGATAATGACCAGAGAGTACCAGCCTCAAAGACTCCACCCCCACAACCACACACGCACACGCTAAAGCCTCCATTACTTTTCTTCCTGCTGAGAAAGTCTAATGCAGGGGTTCTCAACTCTGGCCCTCGAGTCCACTTTCCTGTAGAGTTTAGTCTTCAGGATTACTAGAAGCCTACAGACAGGTGAGTTTGATAAAGGTTGGAGCTAGACACTGCAGGAAACTGACCTCAAGGGCCAGAGTTGAGAACCCCTGGTCTAATGGATGTCTGGCCATGTAAGGACAGGAATATAAACTGTGACCTGGAGCCTCTATCAAGGAAAGCAATAAATGAAATGGCTTTAAATATCACAAAATGACCTTTTTGCCTCAGCTGCCATTGGTGGGTGTGTTAAAAAAAGTACCAGCCATACATTTTTCTTGCCCACTATGAAAATGTATTTTGTTTATTTGAAATATACAGATTTGTTCCTACTACAACGAACAATAATTATTATTTTTTGTATATATGCATCAAGCAGTGCATGCCATTGTGTCATTCATATATGGCATGAGAAACGCCATCTGCTACAAAATTGCCTGGAATATGTTGCCAGTATATTGCCAGTTATGACATTATATTTCCAACTGAAGTAAAAGTTGAGGTAAAAAGATAATTCTCTTTAGTAGACCATTTGTACTGGTTTGATTTACATGAAACTATCATCTATAAATTGCGATTTAAATCATGAATAATGTCGTGATTCCTTTCTAGTTGGTCAATAACTATGTTTTATTCATTTGCCAAAGGCAATTTGGCACTTGAGGAGTGTTATTTTTGGGACCTGGTTAAAATACTAAGTTTGTTATAACTATTGTAGGTGATCTTACTCCATACTGGAAATAATGGAAATATAATCATTTAAATGTGTTTATGCAGGGGACGAACATTGCTGCAGGGCGAGCGATCGGTGTGGTGGTGGCGACAGGTGTACACACAGAGATTGGGAAGATCAGAGATGAGATGGCAGCCACCGATCCAGAGAGAACCCCTCTGCAGCAGAAACTAGACCAGTTTGGAGAGCAACTTTCTAAGGTAGGACACTCTTTTTTTTCTCTCTCTCTCTCTCTCTCTTTCTTATTTGAACTTCAATCCATTTGTTTGGTGAGTAACGATATGCCTTGTCTATGTTTGCTGTGCACATTATGGACATTTATTGTGTGCATATACATATACAATACCCTAGTACATTTGCAAAATGTGCAGTATACAGCAGAGCAATGTGCTTGACATGATTCTCCATTTCTAATCTGATGATGAATGAAACCAGTAGGATTTTAAACATATTCTTTATTGATTTATTATTGAATTTAACTGCCAAATTACAAGTACAAAATATGCCACATAGTAAGGTCAACAATTTAGCATACATTTATTATTGCATGTTTAAATTATTTGTAAAATGTTACTTGAGATTCCCCTATAATGTTAACAGGTTTTTGCTCCGAACAAACATATAATCCTCCGACATGATCCATGATACCATTAAAAATAAACCATCCACTTGTTCTTGATGCTGGCAATCTTCTGAAGTCTCTAGAGAAATGAGCAAATGAGCTGTTTAAACAGGACGCATCAAAGCGAACGTTCCTTTACACTTCCATTTACTCTTCCATTTGTCCTGTTGTCGGCAGACTCAAGCCAGTGGAGTATGACAAAAAGAGATCGAGCATCTGTATACTGTATCCAGTGTAGACAGCTTCAGTGATTATAATGGTTTCTATTAGCTTTTCACGCATAGGCAAGTGTCAGCCGTTAGGTTACTGAACGTCAGTGGGCTATATGGTGCGATGATGTAAAACTGTTTGTCGATGTCTTGCTCTGGAGGCAGTCATACGAAAATGTATTTGCCCGTGTGACGTCACAATATCCAAACGAGCCCTTTTTGAAACTTGATTAAATAAATGCTTCGTTTACAATGAGGAGGACGTTTTAAACTATGAAATGTTTTGATGGTACAAAGACATTTTAGAAGATTAAGGTAAATTTGATTTCTCATCATGTCATCATGACCCCTTTCATATATACTGTGTGCAGCATGTAGAAATACCTTGTTCCTTTCAACTGTCTTTCTACTGAACTATAAATGCAAACCCTTCCAACCGATTAAAATAATACCACATTAAAAAATATTCTTGCCGTTTTGCACAATTCTGCTAGATGTTGGATGTTGGATGTTGGGTCTGGGAACACACCATCGGCAGGGCTCAATCCGAGGGGCGGGATAAACGGTTGTCTTTCATATTCCCTCTGCACGCAATAGGATAGCGCTACAACCAATCAGAGCGTTTTCCCACCAGCGGAGCTAGTTGATAGATTTAACTTTTGCCGTATCTGGTCGGCAAAACTCCGAACACATCTTCCTTTTTTAAGAATGACTTCAGTGCCGTTCTTTGTTCTTTTCTCAAAGAAAAGCTTAACTCCAAAGTCCTCCAGAGTCGCGGCCAAAGCCGATTTGAAAGATCCATCTTCTTTGTTTTCAAGAAGCAGGGAATTCACGCGGAACCGTCGCAACTCTGCCGTCATTATGTTAAGCCCGCCCACCGACTCTATACACGATGTGATTGGCCTGACTAGAGTTTGGTTTTTCCAGCTCGCAAGCCACCGGAGAGTTGCTAGACGACCCTGGCTGCAAATTACATTTGCTGCCGCTAGGGTGTGTCTAGATTTCTAGGCTACAATTCTGCTATTTCCTGTTATACTTGAATTCAGTGCACATTGTGTTTTTAAAACTTGTCATTTGCCATTTTTATACCGTATATTATTTTTACTATTTCAGTCCCTTTTGCACATTTTCACTATTCATTAACTCACTGTACCCTTTTCATTTATACACGGTGTAATTTGCACTGTCATTGTCATCTGCCGTTTATACCACATTGCACAGTCTCTATTTTTATTCCTAGTAATTTGCATTGAACTGATCTCTTGCTATCTATACCTCACACCATTTGCTCTTTCACCATTATTTAAATAATATATAACTGCATTTTATTGGCCGTGTACTTGTACTTTGCCCAATGTCAATCAGAATTAGTGTAATCTAATCTAATGTCTAGTATTCCATTACAAAAAGCCTCTGTGATGAATAAATGAACATTAAAATACATTTACAGGAGAATTAAAGCAGGTCAATTTGTATTTTTTACAGCAGCATTTCATTGACAGACCCTCTTCATCCGCTTCGTAACAGTCAGCATTTACTCTAACAGAACTTGTCAGCATTATCGAGTTTTAGAGGTGTTGAGTTTGAAGTAGCTGTTTTGCATGAGTTATTCTTTCTTTCTGTCTCTCTCTGTCTGAAGGTGATCACAGTGATCTGTGTGGCGGTGTGGGGCATTAACATCGGTCACTTCAGTGACCCAGTGCACGGAGGCAGCTGGCTGCGTGGAGCTGTGTACTACTTTAAGATCGCCGTGGCTCTGGCTGTAGCCGCCATCCCTGAGGGTCTGCAAATCTTAACCTTTTTCTTTCTCTCTACTGTTGCCAAATTATTGAAATCTCCTTTGCTCAGGAACGCTTGTCATCAAGCTATATGTTGGGGTCCAGAAGTCTGAGAGCACATTGAAAATGTGGGATTCAAAATTTGAACATAGAAATGAACATAATTTTTTAGGATAAAAAAAACAAAACAATATTCAATTTAAAGTTATGACAAAATTAATAAAAATAAATCAGCATTTTTTGTTGGTTATTAAAGAGGACCTTTTCTGCTTTTTTACACAGTCTTAATTTTGTTTTTGGGGTCTACTAGATTAGGTTTTCGTGCTTGAATGTTCAAAAAGCACCTTATTTTTCACATATTTACAGCACCTCTCTTCCCAATCTGTCAGTAATGCCCTGGGCTAAATTCATCATAAAGACCATTAATGTCAATGGTTCTTAGGCTTACTATGCTTCTGAGAAACAGACCCCTGTTTAGTTCGTGTCTTTGTGAAGCCCTTCCTTCCAAAGAGCTTCAACTGTGCTCTGATTGGTCGGCTGGACCAGTGTGTTGTGATTGGTCAACTGCTCTGAGCATGTTTTGGAAATGTCACGCCCTTTACATTAACTGCAAATTTCAGCACACTACTAATGCAACTCAACCCGGCCTAGCCCCTTTCTTTTTTGTGTATACCTAGGCTGGGAATTTATTTAATTGAAGAACATTGCGATGTGTACGTTCTCGGAAGAAAATCAAGACTACAATCGAGGCGTTTCAGAGTTCAGAATTATGGAGCCAGATCAGCCTCAAAAATAATACATTTACAAAACAAAATTCATAAATGTGCAGGACAATTCACATTTACAAAATCCGATTCGTAAATTCAAAACACAATTCATAAATACACAAGTATTAAGTTTTAATTGCAAGTAACGATAGTGTGCGGGAGTTCCTTATCTGCTGAAACGACCTACCTATTTGGTCTTGTTATCCTATGCACCTATCACCTGCAGGTGTGTGATGGAGTTTGTTCAATAAATACACAAGTAAAAGCATAAATATTTCCCCAAATGCATCTTACCTAAACGAATTTTAAATGTTTACACAAATCTGTATATATCAAGTTCTTGAATTATTTTCCATCACACATTTATGAATGATGTTACATGTATTTATGGATGGTTGAATCTGAATCTGTGTAAACATTCTACATTTATTTGGGTAAGATGGTTTTGTGTGTGCATTAGGGGAAATATTGATGCTTTTACTTGTGTATTTACGAATTGGATTTTGTAAATGTGAATTGTGCTGCGCATTTATAAATTTTGTTTTGTAAATGTATCTGGCTCCATACAGAATCAGTGCTTACTTACATAGAGAATAACTCCTTTTGGAGTATTAAAAATACAGTATTTTTTTGTCATAAAGCTTTTTAATTTTAAACTTATATTAACCACAAAACAAACAGGCAAAACATATACAAAAATTAACAGTAATAATAAAAATAAATAATAAGGAAATGAAACTAAACAACCAAAATGACAGCATTGTAACATGTGTGCTTTATTTGTCGTCTTCTCGTCCTTTGACCTAGTTTCTAGTTTGTTCCTTTGTTAGCATTATATTCAGTCCACCTGTTTTAATTATCTCATTAGTCACTCATTTGCTTTAGTACCAAGCGTGCCACAAGTGCTGAAAAGTGAAGCCAAAGCGTCTCGTTCGCCCCCCGGTGGCTGGTCCCAGTATAGGTCATAAAGTCCGCCTCCCCATGAAGTCTAATGGACGAGATTGAAACTAAACAATCAAATTACACTTCAAATAAGATGTTTTCTGTCATTTTAGGTAGTTTTATCACGCTGATTTAAGTTTAAGTGTTCGTTTTTTAAAATAAGTTTGATCTTAGTTTGTTATTTGATGCTATAAAAACGGGAACGTGACGTCATGATTGACAGCTGTGATTGACAGCTTTTCTAAACAAAGTAGTCACCAAGGCACCAACAGACTTTTTATTTTATTTTCGGGAGGAGATTGGAGCTTCAACTTTAATTTCTACATGTTTATAACTGTTTATTTCACACTGACACAATGAGTTGCTCTGCAGTAAACTTTGTAGTAGCCGTTTCTGTGGGAGTGAGGGCAGGACCTTGATATCGCAGCTTTACTTCACACTCACTACTGCGCAGAATCAGGTCCCAAATCTGCGCAAAATGTCAATACCATATTAGGACTTTGGCGGCTTCACTTTTCACCAATGGAAGAGAGTGAAGGGGCTTCGTCCATCTTTTTTTACAGTCTATGTTTAGTACTTAATAGTCCTTGGCCTGAGTTCCTTTGTCCGTTATCATCAATGTATATGGTGTTTTCTCCTGAGTAGATCCTGTGAGTTTGTTTATTAAAAGTAATCCTACATATTCCTTGTCTTCATGAGCTTTGTTACCACATTACGTGACCATTCATCTACTTGTTTTCCAAATAATCCAGAAAACTACCCCATCTCTGATTAAAGGCATAGATGAAGTCTTGAAGTTTTGCCAGCATAAAAAATACAGTATTTAAATCTAAATATAACTGATTGTTTCATGAAAACTTGATTTATAGAAATATTGTTTAATATCTCATTGTATAATCGTAAATTTGACCCCCCCCCCCCCCCCTCTTTGATCCACTCCTCTCTCATTTCTCGTAACTTACTCGCTGATGTCTTTTGTTCTTTCTCAAAGGTCTTCCTGCCGTCATCACCACATGCCTGGCACTCGGCACGCGCCGCATGGCCCGCAAAAATGCTATAGTCCGTTCCCTCCCGTCTGTAGAGACACTTGGCTGCACTTCTGTCATCTGCTCTGACAAAACGGGCACTCTTACCACCAACCAGATGTCTGTCTGCAGGGTGAGAGAGACTTGCATCCACTGTAATTCTAACAAATGCATTGTGGGATTTTTTTTTTTGTAATGTTTTGGAGATTAATACCATGGAATGATGTTTTAAAACCACTGATCAAACTTACTAATCATGTGTGTGTGTGTGTGTGTGTGTGTGTGTGTGCGTGTGCATGCATGGCTGTGCATGTGTGTTTGTCTGCGTGCAGATGTCTATTGTGGACATGGTCGCAGGTGAGAGGTGTTTACTGAACGAGTTTACAATAACTGGATCTACTTACGCCCCTGAAGGAGAAGTGTGAGTTTATTTCACATCTAACTACACTCACATGCACATACACTTCTCACAGGAATCTCTTCTGAACTAACCTGCGGTTTGCTTATGATGTCTTTCACAAGACTCGCTCTCTTTCTCTCACTTTAGCCATTATTTTCTCTTATGTTCTCCTTAATTCTGCATTCCTTCCACCCTCTTCTCTCTGTTTCAGCTATAAGGACGGCGTACCGATACGCTGTAGTCAGTATGAAGGGCTGGTGGAAATGGCCTCTATCTGTGCCCTGTGTAACGACTCTTCGCTGGATTACAATGAGGTACGTATGCACATGTACGTACTCTTTCTATGTTATCATGAAGCTGTAGAGACTTCATTTTCTCTGTATTTCCTCTATCTCTCTGAAAAACACAGAGTAAAGGGGTGTTTGAGAAAGTGGGAGAAGCGACTGAGACGGCACTCTGTTGTCTGGTGGAGAAGATGAACGTGTTCGACACAGACCTGAAGGGCCTCACACCTGCTGAAAGAGCCACTGCCTGCTGTTCAGTGAGTGCTCATATAGTAATATGATGGCCCACAGAGAATCTGTAATCAGTAACAGCAATATGATATGATATTGTACATTACATGTAAAACTATTTTAAACAGCATTTTCTTAATCTATAAATTATGTATATAATTTAATATTATTATTAAAAATATTAAAAGTGTGTGTGTATATATATATATAAATGGAATATATATTGAATCATTAATTCAAACAGTTTTTTTAAAAACAATTATTAACATTTTGAAAGAACCTCTAGTAAATGACACATTATTGTGTGTGTGTGTGTGTGTGTGTATGTATATATATATATATATATACTGTATGCGCATACACAAATTCATACATGCATACACAGATTCTTTGTGGGTTTGTTAAATGGTTTGTTTGGTGGCTTTTGGCTTGTAGGATGTTTTTGTGATCTACTGCTTGTGAAAATTACAGTCACTAAAGGTAGCGAGTCTATTTCTCTCTCTCTCTCTCTCAGGTCATAAAGCAGTTAATGAGGAAAGAGCTGACTCTGGAATTTTCTCGAGACAGGAAGTCCATGTCTGTTTTCTGCTCTCCAAACAAACTCAATCGCTCTGCTTCAGGTGCCAAGATGTTCGTCAAGGTCTGGCTTTCATCCTTCCTTAAAGCTTTTTCTTTTTTCTTTTTTGTTGGAGAGTCACTGAAATGTTTTGTTCAATATATAACCATAATAATCTTTTAACAAAATAGACTAATAAAGAAAAAGTTATTTTAAAAAAGAACAGATGTTTAAAAAAGATGATGTGACAAGTTGGTATTCAACAGCCAACATTTAAAATGTCTTTGTGTCTTTTAAAATGACACGTTGGCACAAAATTAGGGATGTGAATCTTTAGGAATGTAAAGAAAAAAAGAAAAAAGAAAAAATGAAATAAAAGTTTGTGTTTACATAATATATGTGTGTGTGCTGTGCATAATAATTTTGTATATATTAATACACACATATGTACACACACATGTATTATGTAAACACAAACTTTTATTTTGGACGTGATTAATCGTTGCCCAGCACTAATATATATATATAATCAATTATTTATCTATCTATATATCTATATATATTATTATTATAAATGTTGAAAACAGTTGTGCCATTTATTATATTTGTGTAAACCATGATATATGTTTTTTTCAAGATTCTTTGTTGAAAAGAACACATTCTCTTCCCATATTCCATTCTGAATATTAACTGGTTCTTGATTCTTGAAATTTATCCTCTCTCTCCAAGCATCTACAAATCTACATGCATTTTATCTCTTGGTCCTGACCTCACAGGGGGCACCAGAGAGTGTACTGGAGCGTTGCCGCTGGATACGGGTAGGAGCTGGCGCACGGGTGCCGCTGACCTCTGACCTCAGAGAGCAGCTCTTAAGCACAGTAAGAGAGTGGGGCTCGGGACGTGATACACTACGCTGCCTCGCCATGGCAACCAGGGATTCACCCCCTGACCCTCGAACCCTGAACTTGGAGAACTCTGCTGGCTTCATAGACTATGAGGTGAGAAAGTTTGTGGAGAACTGATTTAAAATCATGGGAATAAGTTTGTGAATTCCTAAATTATGCAAAATTCCCTTTTGTATTGTTTTAGAACATATTTATGTGTCTGCAGTGTGTGTACACAGCTATCCTATTGTTGTAAAAATCCATTCACTCCATTTATTATTGTCCCCATAAATCTGAAACAGTGTCTCAAAATGAGCCGTTCAGGAATGTACTCTAATGTGACGTCACATTGGAACAGGCCTTTATCACAGTCCCCGTGTCGTCACATCTGGCACTGATTAGTAGCGTAAACAAAATTGTCAATTGCCAAAATTGTCAATGGATGGATGCAAGTTTTGAGAAGAAAATGAAACTCATTTAGTTGAACTTCACAATAAACGTAAATATTTAAAACTGTTTATTTAGACTTGCATGATGCCCTACCATGTATGTCATGGCTTTTATTTTATTGTGTAACATTATCTGAGCTGCCAGTCATGAGATTAATGAACAGCACGCACTCAAGGTACTGCCAGAGGAGTAATCGGATTGACTAAATTAGATTTTTTAATATCAATTTGTTTATTTTTGCATTCAATTTATTTAGATTAACCATCCATTTTGGTCTACAGTGTAATACTATCCAATCATTGCACTCAAACATGGAGAATATGACTCGTTTAAGATGATCAAACCAGTTATTTTTGAAAAATCATCTATATGGAAATATTCATTTTTTAAAACAATTTGATCAAATTATTGATGATTGCATCATAAAGTAAGTGCATGATTTTTTTCCCCGAACATTATTGTTTAATACAAGAAGTTTTCCCCTAAACAATTTATCCTTCTAAAATAGACTTAAGTCGTAATTAATATTTGAAGCTTTGTCTAATTCTACTGCTCTTTAATGTGATATGTTGTTTGTATTCTTGCAGTTATGTTATACAGTAAGGTGATCAGACTCTAAGCAGGGGTGGGCAAACTACGGCCCGCGGGCCACATACTGGCTGTTTAATCCGGCCCGTCGAGTATTTACAAAATTGTCTTAAAGTCCCTGTAAAGGCAATTCTAAAAAAAAAATCTAAACACATTAGAAATGTATTGCTAAAACATATTACAAAGACTGTGAACTGTGAAGTGCTGAATTGTGGAGTTAGACCGTTAAACAGTTTTTCACCATTGCTGTGTTCCGGATTTTTTGGGCGGGGCTAAAACGGGGGCTCGATGACGCACCGGAGCCCCTGAGATCCTGGACACGCCCCTACTTGATGACGCACTGGAGCCCCTGACGCTGGCCCCTCCCCTAAATAGAGCACAATCACATCAGTTTACCGATCGCGAGTTACTGTCTGTCAGTACTATTAGTTACTACAGCCTACAGTTTGCTAGCTAGCTATCCATTCGTCACGGAAATGCGTACTACCTGGATGCGATCACGTACAAAACAGATCGGTGTCCTTATTAAAATTTCCAAAAAACGATCAAGAAGAGGTGGATTAATTTAGTGAAGAGCCGCCTTGATGGAGAGCTGAGGATCACCGCCAAAACCTGCCTCTGTAGTGATCATTTTACACGGGATAGTTTTATAAACTTTCGTCGGAGACAACTGGGGTTCACTGATAGTCCGCTGTTACTGGTGAATGGGGCCGAGCCGACTATCTCTCGCCTCGGTGTTCATACTCCCGTCGCGCCGACAACTGGTGCTATCGTCGGCAGTGCGTGCCCACCAATGAGTGTAAGTTGCCTTGTGTGCTTATGTTATAATTATAGTAGGTAGTCCAGGCTCGAACATGTATGGCTTTGTAAAAACAATTAAGCTGCTAGGACTCGGAGCATCCATTCCGGCTGTAGCGGTGACAGACAGTTGAGTGTGGCGACGGCAGCTTTCCCGCGAGTGGGCGTGGTTTCAGCGCAGCCAGTGGACACGCCCCCAGCGTTTGAGAGCAGAGACAACTGCTAATTTTTTCAAGATTTTGATAGCTTATTGTATGTACTTGCCGGCTTTTTTTATCATTCAAATTTGGCTGGGTGGCTAATAACACATTTTTCATTTAGCCTTTTTCTTGCAATACTTTGCGTTATATATATATATATAGTGTTGCATATATTTGACAATCGGAATATCAGATATTTCATGCCATAGCTAACAAATGTAAAAAAGGAAAAATGACATAAAAGCAGATCATCATTCATTCAGCGCTGTTGTGGCTGCGGTGCGTCACGTAACAAGCAATGACGCGTCACCATGGAAACCAAACAGACAGCGACTTAAGCGCATAGACTTGTTGCACGTTCATGTTTTTTCCTTTTTTGGAAACTCACAGAGAAAACAAAATGTTTGGTAACCGCTTGCACACCCGTTTAGTTTTTCCTTTGATTTGTCTGCTATTTAGTGTCTTTGCTCCTCTGGATTAGTGGATGTATCCTGACTGATTCCGTTTACCGCCCGGCTTTCGACCGCGCTCCCCTGTCTGCCATGTAACGTTACAGAACCCGGTTTTGTTCATGAAATGTTCTGATCTGCCTTTGCTTTTTATGTTTTATTTTAGTATACTTAAAAATAAATTTGTATATTCGTTTATTTCGTTTTTTTTCACAAATGTATGACTTTTGGAAGTGCAAATTGATTGCCATATGCAGTTTTAATAAAGTTGAATTCATTTCTGTCATTTTTACTCTTCTAAGTGTACACTTGCAGGTGTTTTGTTTCTAATTTACTGTTAGGCCCATTAAATAATAATAAGGATAAACAATATTTAAAAAGTATAGGCTATAATTATCTCACATCTAACTAATTAAAAATTAACCTCAAAACATAACATGCTAAATGGGGGATATCTAGCATAAAAAATGTATTGTCAGAATGTCGTCTCTCAGTTGTTGAATTTCGCGCAGACGTTGCCACAACGTAAATGTGTTTGCTCAGCCCGATCTCATGAAAGTGCGAATACCACGAATTGTATTTGTAGTAGCCTACTTTTCGCGTGCATATGACACGCACTTTATGGCGTGTAATAGGCACGCACTCCACACCCCTAATCCTAACCAAGGGGTTTACAGTGCGTAGCATATGCACGCAAAAAACATTCTTGGCATATAAATGGCACGAGAAATAAAATTTGTGGTATAGATAGGCACTTTCATGAGATTGTGTTTCATAATCTGCTACTGGGCCGGCCCTCTGTCAAATTTTAAAACCCAGTGTGGCCCTTGAGCCAAAAAGTTTGCCCACCCCTGCTCTAAAGTATTGCGTATGGCTTGCACGCTCCCCTTTAGATCATGAAATATGCGTCGGAAATTCTGAATATTATGACACCTTTTTTCTTAATATTTGTTTCACAATATTAATGATTGTAAATTGAGGTTGGTTTCTTTAGATGAAGTATGTTCTGAATTTTACATAAATAAATAACCACAATCCCATACTATGGGCACAGTCATTGATACAGGCTGCAGGGGAAGTTGTTTTACGCTCCTATTTGTAGCTTATGCTTTTCGAACATGGAAGTGTGATAAAGGCCTATTAGCTTAACTCCTCCCCTCAGTGAGTTGTACACAGTCCGCCATCTTTATCTCCTGGTAAGAAATGTATTCTTATTAAAGCTACTAAAGTTAATTTACCAAGAGTAGTGAGTGATTTTCTGTTTTTCTATTTTTGTTTGATTCATATTAACTGCATATATAGCAGTAGGTACTGTATATTACGCTGGTTTAACTTTAATACACTGATCTTATATACATATTCGAATTCTTTACGTGCTGTTTACGTTCACAGACATAACTGACTGTGTTTATGTGAACTTGGTGTGTTTTAAGTGACAGTTTAAACGCAATAAGTTGGGAAAGAGTACTTCGTTTAATACTTACTGTATGACAGCCAGCTTTCTGTGAGCGTGTTTCAGATGTGTGCACTCAGAAAACTAGGGATGCGCCGATCCGAAACAGCCATTCTTTGCCGAATCGGGTATCGACTCATTTGCATTTAAAGTTACATGGATGAAAACAGAATGTTTTTCCTTCCACTCAAAAATATGCATTTACAACATGGTATAATAAATTATCTGTGGGGTATTTTGAGCTGAAACTTTACAGACACATTCTGGGGACACCTGAGACTTATATTACTACATCTTGTAAAAAGGGGCATAATAGGTCCCCTTTAATTGACATAAAAGCTTTTAAAATGTTTTAGTAGTTACTAACACTTTTCTTTGTGCATCTTTCAGTCGGACTTGACATTCGTGGGGTGTGTGGGAATGTTAGATCCACCAAGGAAGGAAGTGCTGAGTGCAGTGCGTATGTGCAGACAGGCTGGCATACGGGTCATTATGATCACAGGTGGGTTAAACACATATGCTGAGGTGATTTTAAAGATTTAGTTTAAAAAAGGAAAATTCTGTCATTATTTACTGACCCTCATGTTGTTCCAAACTCATAAGACTTTGATTAATCTTCCGAAACACAAATTAAGGTATTTTTATTAAGAAACCTAAAGGATTTCTGTCCTTCCATTGAAGGTCCAGGTAACCAAAACTCCCAAAAGGTCATAAAAAAGGTCATAAAGGGGTTGTAAAATGAATCCATATGAATCGAGCGGTTTAATCCAAGTCTTGTGAAGAGATGCGATCACTTTATATGATGAACAGATCTAAATTAGGATTTTATTCAAACACATACACCGATAGAGCACATCACATATCCATGTGTCACATCATGTGCGCATCACGCGCTAGAACAAACCTCATTGGTTCTCATACATGAAGCACGCATGTTTGAGCTGTGTTTATCGTGTGTGCTCTATGTATGTGCGTCAATCATTGTTTAAATGTAAACAAAAGTCTAACTTAAATTTGTTTTAATTACCGGTAATCATCTAAAGTGATAAGTATCTCTTCAAAGGACTTGGATTATGGTGTTTGATTCATATGGAATCGTTTCATATGAATGTCTCTCAGTGCAAGCTCAGTGACAAATATAAGGCCAAATACAAGACTGTCTATTATCTAACTGTACCCAGCCACAGTAAGAATGAACAAATATGCATATAAAGAAAGTCAAATTGAGGTCTTCTTCCTGTGTTGATTTGTGTAGGCGACAATAAGGCCACTGCCCTGTCTATTTGTCGTCGAGTGGGCATCATCACTGAGCAGGAGGAAGAGGAGGCTGAAAGTGGGCCGTATGGCAGCGGCCTCACAGGACGTGAGTTTGATGAGCTGCCTACCCACCTGCAGCGAGAGGCCTGCCGCACTGCCCGCTGTTTCGCCCGCGTCGAGCCAACGCACAAGAGCCGCATTGTAGAATATTTGCAAAGCCTAAGCGATATCACAGCTATGGTAAGTTTTTCTAGTTACGTTTGTTTGAGGGCAAAAGTGCAAAAAACTCAAATGAATGAACCTCACACTTGTTTTTTCTATCCAGACTGGTGATGGTGTAAATGATGCCCCTGCTTTGAAGAAGGCTGAGATTGGCATTGCTATGGGCTCAGGCACGGCCGTGGCTAAATCTGCTTCAGAGATGATCTTGGCAGACGATAACTTTTCAACCATCGTGGCCGCAGTGGAGGAGGGTCGAGCCATTTACAACAACATGAAACAGTTCATCCGTTACCTTATTTCTTCTAACATTGGAGAGGTAGTCTGGTAAGTACAGACAGAAATAAAGACTCTTATATATCACTCTTACTCTTAATGCCCTGATATATTCACGGCTGAGTTATTTTTCCTTCTTTGCTTAATGGTAAAAAGAAGTTTGAAATGCCTTTGCAACGTTATAATGTTAGCGAACATCCTGGGGCCGCCCAAGGTGCTGAGAGTGGTGTTTACAGCAAATATGTAAATATGTGCTGGGTGCTTTCCTCTCAATAACAAAATAAAACAGCAGTAAAGAAAGCATTTGATCATAGTGATGTGGATATGTTTGCACAAGCTCTGTAATTCAGCACTTCAATCAAGTCACATTGATTTATATAGCACTTTATACAACAAAATGATTTAAAACAAGCAGCTATAAAGTATTAAACATGAAAAAAACAGTGTCGGTGTCTCTTTCAATTAGAATTAAAACTTCATTTTCCACTATTAAGCAGCTCTCAATTGTGTTCATGTTTTTACTCATGGATGTCTGACCTCGACAGACTGAAAAAGAGAAATAAACCAGAGAAGATTTAAACGTCAAAGAAGGCAGAGCCTTGGAGCTACACCTACCTATTATATAATCGCCAAGGACCAATGGTGGTTTGAAGGAGTTTATCAGCCGGAGTGTATTATTTCGAAAAGTTTGCTTTTGCAAGCTGTTTTAAAATCCCCAAATTAACTTGTAAGACTAGAAATTCTGGAAGAGAGGGCAACTCTCTGAGAGAACAAAGGAAATCAACATTTTAACTCACTCTTGTGCACCATTCGAGATGCAAGTCTCATCTCAGAATCATCCTAATCTATATCTCTTTCCCTCTTCCCTCATTCCTTCTCTCTCATGCTGAGATCATCAAAATTCACCCAAGAATCTATATGGTTTAATGTAAATAATTAGCATACAGTATTACACGTTTGGTATCATTAATCACCGTCCCAGATTTACTGGGGACAAAGGTTGATTTACATGGGGGCACACCCACAGCAGGTAACAAGAACCCATTGCGAAATCTGCGTGTGGAAATATTTTGCCCTCATGTGAAATTCCCAATTGTGCAGATTCCTATTGAAATGACTTGATTTCGCCCACAAAAATTCGTCGAACAACTGCAAATGTGACCAGTGGCGTCCCTGCCTGTTCGCAGAGTATGCACACTGCATACCCTGACATTTACATTTACATTTATGCATTTAGCAGACGCTTTTATCCAAAGCGACTTACATTGCATTATCCTATACAAAATACATAGCTATGTTCAATCCCCTGGGATCGAACCCACAACCTTGCGTTGTTAACGCAATGCTCTTACCACTGAGCTACAGGAAAGCTTATCATCAACATTTTAATATAAATTCTATTGCCATGTTAGTTCTTTCCGCAATTCAAAGAGAAAGTAATAATGTTTTGTGGCAGCCTCTCTCATGTAACGATTCAATCAGTCTACCACTGTAGTCTGTCTGTCCGTGATAAAAAGCAGTTTGCGCTGCACTGTGTTTAGTAGATTAGCGTTTAGGCTGGGTGTTCACACAGAACCAACTGCCATGAGCCGAATGAACATGGAGCGCTTTTTTGCTTTTAAATTTGCGAGATGCTGTGCAGCAAAATGTCTCGTGTTTTTAAAAGTTTAACTTCTTGGCACGCTATTTTAAAAACTCGTTGAAAAAGCAGTGAAATACGGCACAATGGTCAAAAACGTCTGTCTATTGCATGTTAAATAGAATAATAGTTTAAAAGCAGCGCTGGAATGCAACAACACATTTTATGATAAAGTTATTAATATAGCCTGCTGTTCCGGACAGTAGATGGGATTGTCAGTTGGCAGGTTTCAACAAACCGGCATTGATTCAAAGAGCTGATAAAGTAATAATACTGTTCAGTGTAATTGAGAAGTTATGTCTAACATGTACTCTTAATAACTTTGCACAGTTTACAGTGTGAAAGAGTTTTAATTAAGACGGTTCAATTTAAACAAACCTTGACTACTCTAAAGGTTTTTTTCTTATACTGCGTACCATGAAAATAAATCCTGTGACCGCACCTTAAACATTGTATCTTTCCCTCTGTCTCTCAGTATTTTCCTCACAGCTGCTTTGGGAATGCCTGAGGCTCTGATCCCAGTCCAGTTGCTGTGGGTCAATCTGGTGACGGATGGCTTCCCAGCTACTGCTCTTGGCTTCAACCCCCCTGACCTGGATATCATGTCACGTCCCCCACGCTCCCCTAAAGAACCACTCATTTCTGGTTGGCTCTTCTGCAGATACCTCATCATTGGCTGTGAGTCATTTACACAAATGTCACTTCTTGTCATTAGTGTATATAAAAAAATGCTATTAAAATGAAGGATTGATCCGGTTAGATCAATTGCTATAATACACAAGTGCAGTCATTATTTTTGCAATTCACTTAGTATCCATTAAAGTGTAGCGTTTTTCCT
Source organism: Leuciscus leuciscus (assembly GCF_965113295.1). Taxonomy (NCBI): domain Eukaryota; kingdom Metazoa; phylum Chordata; class Actinopteri; order Cypriniformes; family Leuciscidae; genus Leuciscus; species Leuciscus leuciscus. The sequence continues at coordinate 40,608,642 of NC_138727.1, read as the reverse complement.
TGTGACATACCTTGTTATAGAGATGACCGTGCTCTTACAAAATGAACGGTTATGCCACACAAGCAGTGCCAATGTGGTATAAATGTGGAATAGATCCAATTTGTCCTCGTGTATATCATACAGCTTTGTGTGAGGTGTGCTGCGGGGATTAGATTTGGCCTGAGCCATCTGGCCCATTCCAATCCAGACATAAGCAATGACACCTATATTTTGTGTCATCTTTCACAGTTTTTTTGTTCAAAACTCTGTCCCTCTTTAGTGTAGCTAAATGTGGACAGCGTCTCGTTCCCTCGTCAGGGAACTAGGGTTACATACGTAACCGAGACGTTTTCATGAAAGATGAGGCAACTACAGCAATCTGTCACGCCACATTAAATAGCGTCAAAACAATATTTATTGTTGGAATTTCATGATAAAGAAGAATATGAAAGCTTAGACTTATTGGATGGGAGGTATGCTACATGTAATAGTGAAGTTTTGTTCACACATCAACAGAAAACAACATAGACCAAAAGATTGATCTTGGAATTTATGAATCGATGTCAGTTCATCAATATGAAGATCGATTTTAAATCGTTTAATCAATATTTTCAACCTAGCTCTAGTAAACATTACTGAGTCGAGAGAACTGTCAAGAGGCTAAATTACAACAATCTATTTATGAACTTTCACACACTCTCTTTTAGATGGTAACCATGAATTAAAGTTTAAAAACCATTGAATTGACTCTGAAAATTTTAATTGGTTAAGTTTCAATTCCTTTATCTCTCTCTGTTTTGCAGGTTATGTAGGGGCAGCAACAGTTGGAGCTGCTGCCTGGTGGTTCATGGCAGCTCATGATGGACCAAAGCTCAACTACTACCAACTGGTAATACAAAATAAGATCCTCAAAACACAATCACACACTGAAGTTTCTCTGAGTACCTCTTTGAAAAGGACTTCTGTAAACTTGATGTAAACTCATCCTCTCCTTGACTCATTTTGACCCGAAATTCATTTTCTTTAAAAATAAATAAATTCTATTTCATCGGAGTGGTCCTAGACCTTGGGAGATTTGTCACACTTGAACTTGGAATACACAAAACAGACAGGATTCGAAAAGTTTATGTGGTTGTAATTAAGGGTGTGCGATATCACGATTTTTGATCGTGGACGATTATAATCTCTCCACGATCTGTTTTTGAAGAAATATCGTAGTATCGTGCAACAGTGTATTCTATCAGTTGCAGTTCTGGCGCCTCCGTCTTTAATATACTGTACAACACGACGTACTTCACATCACGTTAACGCAGAGGTAGTTATACTCACAGGATACTGTAGTTCACAAAAGTTCATTATTTGCATGTGCTTTAAAGCCTCGCCGGTTAAACATTTCATTCGCGGGCTGATGCACTGTTCTAACATGCGCTTTTCTTAGCGCATACACCCGAAGCGCACAGGCATTAAAAGCCTGTCAAACAGTGCCTGGTTACTGGACTAAGTTATCGTTCGAGTCTTATTGCGCTAATATTGTCAAATTCAGAAAAGGTTTACACAAACACAGTTGGTTATGTCTAAAGTGAAAGCAAACATTTGAGTGGATTTTAGAATAGATGTGTGCCGTTCTTAAAGTGACAGTAGCCTATAGTAAAAATGCTTCTTCTTGTCCTTAAAGGGATAGTTCACCGAAAAATTAAAATTTTGTCATTATTTACTCACTCTGTTGTTCCAAACCTGTATTAATTTATTTATTGTGCTGAACACAAAATAAGATATTTTGAAGAATGTGGGTAATCAAACAATTGCTGGTCCCCACTGACTTCCATAGTAGAAGAAAATATACTATGGAAGTCACTGGGGACATGCAACTGTTTGGTTACCCATATTCTTCAAAATAACTTTTATTTTCTACAGAAGAAAGAAACTTATTCGGGTTTAAAACAACTTCAATTTTGGGGAAAATATCCCTTTTAATGTTGATAAAACAACGAAACACCAAGAGAAAATCACTCACTGCTCTTGACTGAGAACTTTAATAGTAGCTTTAATAAGAATCAATGTATAATTTATACAGTGAAGTCAATGTAGTTTTTTTATTTTTATATTTGTTCATTTAATTTCTTTCTTGAATGCTACTGTTATGTACACATACTGTAGCTGAAAAAATAAATCACTGTTTATTTCAGTTGTATAATAAGTTGTGTGTATATGTAATGTGTATCTTTGTTCTCATTTTTTTAATAACAAATATTTTTTATCTTCGCCACTTTGGCCTAAATGTCTGCCATTCTTTTTTTATATTTATTTTGTTTCCTTGTAAGGCTCTGTTTTTTAAAATATTACATTAGTTTTGACTGAAATGCTCAGTCATTTGCCATATCGCCCACCCCTAGTTGAAAAAAAGTAACAAATCCTTTCCTCGTGGGTCAATTTGACCCTCATAGGAATGAATGGGAAATGGGGATTTTTATTTAAATTTGTCAAAAAAATATTTACAATTCTGGCACAATCCAGAACAAACACACACACGCATGAAGGCATGAGTCTATAGAACATCCCCCAATGCAGAACACAATCACATGCTTACACACACACACACACACACACACACACACACACACACACACACACGTACACATACCTAGGAATTCCCATTAAAATAAATGGTGAAATTATGACAACATTTTTGGAGCTGTAACATAATTTTTTGATTCTGAATTAAAATCAGCATTTTCAAATAAGTATTCTTCAAGGTTTTACTTGTTTGGTCCCCCCCGCTGTCCACCTTACTAACTTGAATTATTACAAAATCAGATTTTTTACAGGTACAGGAGGAGAGGATAAGGATAAAATATAATTTTTGACCTAGTAAGCCAGTTCTGTAAATACATCTTCTCTGTTGTTTTTTCTATAGTCTCACTATCTGCAGTGCAGTGAAGGTCATGCTGAGTTTGCAGGAGTGCAGTGCTCCGTGTTCGAGTCTCCATACCCCATGACTATGGCCCTGTCTGTGCTGGTCACTATAGAGATGTGCAATGCCCTCAACAGGTAAGTGATTTTTAAGAAATGCTGTCATGACATAAAACCACTACTGGATGTTTTTATGGGGAGAATAGAACATTCATCTTACAACACATCTTACAACTTACTATTATGCTCAAATATTCTTAATGCAAATATACCATTTAATTAGATTTTCTCTTTATTTCATCAAAATGATAACGTATCTCACTTATAAAGTATATAATATATACACTACCATTCAAAAGTTTGGGGACAGTAAGATTTTTTTTTATATAAATTATTACTTTCATTCAGCAAGGACACATTAAATTAATTAAACGGGATTTTTATATTGTTACAAAAAATGTGATTTTAAATAAATGCTTTCCTTTTGAACTTTCTATTCAAAGAATCCTTAAAAAAAAACTAAAAAAACATGCATCACGGTTTCCAAAAAAATATTAAGCAGCACAACATGTTTTCAACATTGATACTTTTAAGAAATGTTTCTTGAGCTGCAAATCAGCATATTAGAATGATTTCTGAAGGATCATGTGACACTGAAGACTGGAGTAATGATGCTGAAAATTCAGCTTTGCATCACAGGAATGAATTACATTTAAATGTATATTCAATTTAAAAAATTGTTATTTCACAATATTGTTTTTTTTACTGTATTTTTGATCCAATAAATTCTGCCTTTAAAAACATAAAAAAATCTTACTGACCCCGAACTTTTGAATGGTAGTGTATTTGACACATTATTTTGTATCTAAAGCAAGGAAAAACGGCTTTTCTGAGAACATGGGAGAAACGGGACTGAACAGATTCATCCAAAATAATTCTTTGTTACAGAAACCTTTTTCTTTGTTGCCTGAATTATCCCAGTACTAAAGAATCTGTGTAAATGTGTTTGTTATTTTTATATGTGTTGTATATTTAATACATAATACATTAAACTAAATGTCTTAAATATCATTTATACTTTGAAGTAATATTATAATATCTTTCTGAACAGTAATAATACTGGAAAGGGCAAATCATTCTACCTATGTTTGGTTTTAAGACAGTCTTTGTGTGTATGTGTGTTTCAGTTTGTCCGAAAATCAGTCTCTACTCAAGATGCCACCGTGGTCAAACCCCTGGCTGGTGGGAGCCATCTGTCTCTCCATGGCCCTACACTTCCTCATCTTATATGTGGACCCGCTTCCTGTAAGTAAGATTCTGTGTGCCAGAGATTTTAAAAGATGATGCAGAAGTATCTCAGAATAATGCCTGGGCATAATTAAAGAGGAATGTGTGAGTTTTATAGTTTGGGCTTGTACATGCCTGTCTGTTAGTAAGCCACAGTAAAAGTGGTTGCCCAATGAGTCTAGGAAATGATGGAGATTGCTGCTTATTTCACTGATGATGAAAGGCTTCCCTGAGAAATAACGGCTATGATGGATGATAATACAGTAAATCACTACTGTTTGGAATATTTGTAAGTTTATCGATAGAATTATGCAACGTTAAGGAAATGATGTCAAAATTACACTACCGTACAAAAGTTTGGGCTCAGTGCGGTTTTTAAAATAGGTCTATTTTTCTCACCAATGCTGCGTTTATTTGATCATAAATACGGTAAAAGAGTTACATATTGTGAACTCTTGTTAGAATTAAAAAATCTTTTAATATATTTAAAGATTTATTTCTGTGATGGCAAAGCTGTATTTTCAGCATCATTACTCAATTCTTCAGTATCACATGATCCTTTAGAAATCAGTCTAATATTCTGATTTAGTGCTCAAGTAAAAACAATTATATATTTCTTCAGGATTCTTTGAGAAATAGACATTTCAAAAGAACAGCATTTCTTTGAAATAGAAGTCTTTTGTAACATTATGTCTTTTACTATCACTTTTGATCAATAAAATGCGTCCTTGCTGAATAAAAGTATTAAATTCTTTAAACAAGTCTTACTGACCATAAACTTTTGAACGATGGTGTATGTTGCTCCAAAAACCTGTATGACTTTCTCTCTTTGGTGGGACACAAAAGGTGAATTTTTTGAAGACTATCTTGGTCACTATAAAGTGAATTAGGACTTGTGCCATCATGCTTCAAAATGGCAAAAAAAGCACCATGAAAGTATCTTAAATGCATTATATATCATACATTTAAGATGTTATTTATTAAAAATCTTGACATCCGCCCTATCGCTCCTTGTATTGAGAATGAGAGTAGACCTATCATATTTGTGAAAAAAAATATTATTTTGAGTTGTATCTTTTCATTGAATCTAATTCAATGCTTCAGTTCTCAAAAACCTGAATGATTTGTTCACAAATGCATTTCCCAAAAGCATCATAAGCCTAAGTTGATCGTAGAGACCATTGATGTCAGTTGTTCTATGATTAACTTAGGCTCCACAGAAGATAGAAAGTCAGACAGTTTGTTGTAAGTAAATGATGACAGAACTTTTTAGCTGAACTATTCCTGTAAGTTAAAGCCATGTCTGTTACTGTTTGTCTCTGTAGTTCATATTTCAGATCAGACCATTATCTTGGCCTCAGTGGGTGACTGTTCTGAAGATGTCTCTGCCTGTTATTTTGATGGATGAAGCCCTGAAGTTCTTGGCCAGAAACTACATTGAGCCTGGCAACGAGTTGCTGGAGGAGGACGGAAATGTGGCCAGGGGGGTGATTGGCAAACTGAAGCAGGCATTTAGGGGTGTATCCTGGTCATTTGTGCTCATCTCTGCCCCATTGCTGGTCTGGATCTTCAGCCTGGACTCAGACATAACCAATATCTTCTGGGATTAGAAGGAAGGAGTGTGGATATGAGTCTTTGTGTGTGTGTGTGTGTGTGTGTGTGTGTGTGTGTGTGTGTGTGTGTGTGTGTGTGTGTGTGTGTGTGTGTGTGTGTGTGTGTGTGTGTGTGTGTGTGTGTGTGTGTGTGTGTGTGTGTGTGTGTGAGTCGGAGGCAAAGGCAGACAGAAAAGCGGCTGATGTACAGAAGCAGTGTACGGATCTAATGTAGAACGAATTTTATGCTCAGAGTGAAAAACAGAAAAGTACGAAGGAACAGTTACAGAGCCACTTAAAGGACATGGTGAAGGAAAAAAACATGAGATGGGAAGAAAAATTATGTCAATGCTTTTGGACAAAATTTTGATGTCAAGTTTGTGTTCCTCTAAAAATCTTTTCGTTCGTTTGCAAAAACCTTTGCGTCTCCTCACAAAACTTTTGAAACACTTTTTTCTTTTTCATCACTATGTCCTTTTAGGTGCTCTGTAAAAGGTAGAGCAGGACCAGGACAATCACAGATAAATGAATGCTGGGAAAAGCTAGGGACAGACAGAGGGAGAAAAATGTTATTCAGTCTTAAAAAATGGCAAATGATGTGCTCATGACCAACTACTTCAGCCTTCCCCATGTGTCACTGGTTTTGCATTGTACTTTCAGTTTTTATTTTTGTTATTTATTTTTTGAAAATAAGTAAAAAATGCACATACGTCTATATTCATTTTAGCCTCAAATTTTAATACAATTTTCATTTTAGTTTTTCTTTTAATTAGTTGCTTTTTAAAGGTTACTTGTGTAATTTTTGTATTACTAGCGATACCAAACGGAAATGCCATATGTTTGCTTAATCAGCCCAACCGGGTGAGACATAAAAACATTCGCTCAACGCATGAATTTAGCAGGACTATCCATTTGACTGACCTATGAAAGACAGTGGAAACTTTATCTGGTGCTGCTATTGGCACAGAAATGTCTAACTTTCCCTAAAGAAATATAGTTCAAACAGCCCAAAAGCATTGCAATTGTCTATCAAAGACACATTTTTCATGATAAATGACATTTTAACCACATACTGCCACATGCATTAAAATATGTTTGTTGGGCCTTAAAACATTTTAACTAAATGTTTAGGGGTGATGTTTTTAAGTCAAAGCAGGCTGAAAAAGTAAATATCGCAGAAAGGAAGGAATTTATGATTTTTCACTATGTTCCAACGTTACTTCACTTGTGCTTGGGGAAAAATACACATTTTTAGCAACATACAATATTATTGTGTTTTATGTTTATTTGTTTGGTACTCAAAACATTTTTTTTTTATCAAGTAACAAAGTCACTTATCATATTTTCGCATGCCGTTCATTGTAATTTCCCCAATTTTCCCCAGTCCAAGTGATGTGGCAATAAAAAAAAAAAAACACTTTCATTATCTTACACAGAACACTTCCTTGTCATTGCATTGCATTTTTGAAGATCTTTTATGTGGGTATGCCAGCTATACCATGAGTATTGAAAACTGGTCATACAAGTCGCATAGCATGCACTATCACATTTCATTCCCTTTTTTAGGGGGGGTTGGGGTTTTAAAACTTCTCACACTCAACGATGAATCATTACTTTCAAAATTACATTGGGGATTTTTTAAAAGATTTTCAGTTTGACTGCTTTATTTTTATTGCTGTGCCTGTAGGGCAGGGAATGATGTTTTTCCTGCCTTTATCCTTTAATACGACTCTTGTGTCCTGAGTCTAACCAGCTACTATTTATTGGGGGCCATTTATTGCTTATTAAGACCAAACATCTTTATCAGGTGTCCAGTCATCATACTCCGCTTATCAGATGGATGCTGAAAACGTTTGGCGATAGCATCTGTAATTGATCAGAGCCCGAAAAAAGAAAGTTTCAGGATCGGTTGTGGATCAGTTGTTGTTAAGAACAGAGTGATTAAGTTGAATTCCATCATAATGTGTCGAGTTTTGGGGGGCAAAGGAAAATGTTCATGTTCATCACCTGTTTATTTCATATATTCATCCTTTTGGTCATTGTTTCCCTCATCCATCTGAGTCTTATTTTAATGTTAGTTCATTGAAAATCATTCCACTAAAGGAGCTTTATACAAGAATGAAAATCCTGTTCTTTGTATTTTGTCATTTAGATTCTATTTATTTCCTATTTCTTGAAAAAGACATTTTGAATTTTGTAGTATTTTGTTATTCATGCAGTTGATACCATAATTGTCATTTAATCGCTGTTCCATTAACAGGGAAATGGAAACCGCTTCATGAAATGGAAAATAAACTCTTGATTTAAAATTCATTAGCTGTGTTTGTGTCTTGTAGCATTTTGAAACATTTGACGAAACACGACTGTAAATATTAAAATGTAAAACATTTTTTATTGACACATTTATCACAATAAAAAAATACATATTTTCAATTTAAATACCAGAGGTCAGGTGCACAAACAATGTGTGAAAACATATATTAAATGATAAATAAAAATATATAAATATAAAAGTGGCAGGGTATTTCCAGTACTTTTTAAAACACTTAAGGACACACATGTTGTATTATTTGTAAACACTCCCTAATGAGATTCTGAAAATCTATATATTTTTCCCACGAAGAGAGTTGTTGAATTTTCGAGGGGCACGAGCGATCTGATAAATTGCACTGTTTTTCATCTTTTGAGCGTTTCAGCATCTGCAAATACAAAGATACATTGCAACTCATCTTGTGTAATATTTGCAAATGTAGTTCATTCATCCTTAACACTTTTCATTACCTGTAAGTTGTATATTAGGCCTTTAGTTTCGCTCCTGATGATTTCATCGCCATCTTTTTGAAACGCCTCCTTACAGTTACAGTAATCATTAAGTTCCTGTAAAACTTCACACTTTGACTGAGAAAAGAACAAATGCATATCTTGTCAGATACAGTACAGTGGATATAAGCACTAGCTAAAAGAAGCTGTTAAAAGTCAAATGTCCGCCAGTAACTTACCTTTCTACGGCCTTTTTCAGTAGAGATGACCCCGCTTGTACTTGGAGTAGGTGTGAACTAAATTTACAAATGGAATTCTCTTTAGATTAAGAAATGAACTCAAAATAGACTAATATTAATGACACTTGCACTTACACTTTCAGTGGTCAAAACATTTTTGATCCGGTCAACCTGCAGCCTTACATTTGGGCAAGTTTCTGGACTCCATGTGTGTGCAGTGGATGCAAGGCTGCCAGACCACACACACAGTATCATTAGGAAGGCATATATCATAGAATGCACTGTAAAACAAAACCAGAAAGCTCATACACTGACAGCAATGGAATCACAAGCAAACTCTAAAGAAATTAATTCATTTTCTCAATCGTATAAAGTCTTACTTGTATCTCCTTGGTGTCAAACACAAAGTCTTTGCTGGCTGTGTTTTAGAGTTGGGTGCTCTCGTCAGAGATCGACGTCTGTGCCACGGCTTCTGCAAATGTTCCGGATTCTCCATCTTATATATCTTGAGGTCCTCTTTCATCACAAGCTTCCAGCACTGGACTCCAAACTTTCAGATAACTTTTGAAGAGTCATCAAACTTCTCACCAGACTAGAAAGTATACGTGAATTTTGTGTGGGTGTATTGATTGGACATGTCTCAACGCTATTGTCAATTCGTTAGAATTTCCTGAGCACTCATGCTCACTGCTTGCCACTTCCTCCTGGGAAACTCGGAAATTATGTAATGCATGGAATAGTATTCCCAGAATACTTGAACAACTTCTTACAAAGTTTGTCTACTGCTCAAACAGGTTAGTGGATGACACCACAAATCTCTGGCATGCAAACTTTTGGAAGATTGGTAAACTTGGGATTCTTGGAATTTGGGCTGATGTAATAACGACTACGTTTTGTTGACTGGCAGATCTCAGGTAGGGGGAAAAATTGCAAGTTCAGATCTTTCTTCATGTCCTTTAAGAAATGCTTGAAGAAATTAATTTCCACTGTTTCTGTACGGCAATGCACTGCACATTTTTATTGTACATTAGTATGCACTTTGCTCAACACAGTATTCAATTTACTCTTTTTATATATGTATTATTGTCTGTTATATTATCCATACATCCATATGGGGATATGGATAGTCTCCCCAATATTCCGATTAATGGTCAACAAATAAGCTGGTTCTTAATGTTTTTCCACCAGTAAGGTGGAAACAGCCTTGCAAAAAACTACTCATTTATTATTAGTAACCCTAAGCCTATAATCCTTAAAAGATACATTATTTCAACCCTGTCATAAGTTTAGTTTATAAATTATACATTTGTATACATATATTGTGAATGAATAATTGTAGTAGTAACAAATTATTATTATATATAATTATATTTTTATACATTATAATATTATAATTTGTGTATTGTGATTTTAAATATTTTGGGTTACAATATTAAGACACTGAAGGTCAGTGCCAAATGTCAAAATACATTTGACTAATATATTTAAGCAATACACTCATGTATAACTTTAAAGGGTTCTGTCAGGCACTTCATACACTGTAAAAAGTGATATGATCAATAAGTTATGAAAACATATGTTTTTACGTCAGAATGTAGGCTCACTATTGGCCAACGCTGGTCATGTGTGTGATGCGTGTGATGCTGGCCAATAGTGAGCCTACGTTCTGACGTAAAACCCAGAAGCGCTGCGCTGTTACTCTACGTGAACTCACTCAGAGTCCTACACAGAAGAAAATGTATAGTTGAATAAAGTCGTTTGTTTTTTGTGCACAAAAAGTATTCTTGTCACTTGGTAAACTTAAGGTTGAGCCACTGTAGTCACTTGGACTATGTCTTCACTAACTTTTCTGGGCTGGCAGATATCAGTTACCTACAGTGTTGGGAAAGTTACTTTTAAAAAGTAGTGTTTGCTCCTTACTCGTTTCTTTTTTAAAAAGTAATCCGTTACTTTACTTAGTAACCCTGTTTGGAAAGTAACTTTTTACGTTACTCGTTACTTTTACGTTACTTTTATGTTGCTTGACTTTGGGCAGAACCCAATATCTGTTCCTAAATATGTAGACATAAAGTTATACAATGGAGCATATAACAGGTAATTATTTTGTGCTCTTTATTATAAAAAATAGTATCAATTTCAAAAGAAAAAAAGTCCTTCTCATTTGCGCTGCTGTGTGCGGCAACTTTTATTCTCAGCCGGCTCTGCATCATGGGGTAGAGTGCGACACTCCGCGATGAGCCGTGTGCTCGCGCCATTTCTCTCCGCTCCGCTTCCCCTATCCACCGAACTTTAAATTTCGGCAACAGCCAATAAAGCTTCCCTGCTCTCTAACACTGGTGCGAATCGCGTCTTGATAGCATAGGACAAAATGATATAGAAGAAGACATAAGCTTAGTTTTCAGACATACGACTCACTCTATCATGGGAGTAGGAGAAAAAAAATATATTTTGAGAGAAAAAAATATATTTTGTTTAAAAGTACACATATTCAAGCTTTCTATATATTTCTCAGGTCTGTGAGACAAGTAGCTTATGAGTTTCGGTTCATTTACAGTATGGAGAGGAGCTCCAGTTCACGCGCTGGTGCCGTCATGATTATTTTGCATGCCATATTTACTTATTTATTAAATTCAGGCAATTAATTGGTTGGTAAAACATTGATTAAAATTAAGATACAATTAATACAAAACGAAATTCGTTTTAAAGAAAGTCTTTCTACAAAAACAAACTTAATAAAGTGGTCTAAATCATGTCTCCACACTCCATTTGTCTCCCGATATATTGCGCAAATTTTAATTTTAATTTAATTTAAACATAAATATGAAACTAAATCGTTTTCTTCAGTTCTCAACAGTTCTCTTCTCTCAAGCGCGCAGCTGAGGCAGTGTCGCTGTAAAATATATCCATGGGAAAAGTAACGTTGCGCCGAATTGAAAAAGAAACTACGTTTCGTTACCAAATTTTTTGTAGTAGCGCGTTACACTACTTTTAACCCAAAAAAGTAGTTACGTTACTGTAACGCGTTACTTTGTAACGCGTTACACACAACACTGGTTACCTAGCAGCCTATGAAGGAGTGATCCAGCTCGCAGATTTCATCAAAAATATCTCAATTTATGTTCCGAAGATGAACGAAAGTCTTACGGGGTTGGAACCATAGATATCATATAATAAAGGCTAGATGTCTCGTCCGCGCTGCTGGCCAATGGAGGTCGACGTCCGCACACGGCGGCCATCTTGCCACAGGGAGCTCGACAACTAGTAACATTGTGTTAATGGTGTATGTACTTTTTAAATAACCATAACTTGCTCAATTTTCTACCGATTTTCAAACGGTTTGGTTTGTTATAAACGTCAGAGATGTAGTTATGACACTGCATACTTATCAATAAATATAATATTATATATTTAAACATGTTCAAGCATACAGAATTATAGCCAAGTTAATAACGTTTGTAAGAAACCAAACTGTTTGTAAATCCGTCAAGATTTCAGCTAGATAAGAGGATTTGTGTTCGTGCTGATCACTCACCTTACTTCAGATACCACAGAGCTCGCCAGAAAGCTTCCCTGTGACAAGATGGCCGCCGGTGTGATGTCGTTCGAGACTCCGCCTTAAGACATCTAGCCTTATATGGATATCTATGGTTGGAACAACATGAGGGTGAGTAATTACCAGCGGCGGTTTCTTCATTAGGGCGATCGGCCGACGCACCACAAAGCGTGAAAGGGACTTTTTCAATCACAATCTCATTCAACCACAGAGTTACGCTAGCAGTGACTCACTGTTGTTCTGCCTCTGGATATAGTCCAATCAGCGCCAAGTCACGTTCTGTGGAGTACCACCTCTTTTTGGGCGATTTCACTATGGCCGAAAATCGCCCAGAGTGTTCCCATAGATTTACATTCAAAGATTTTTTTTTCGAACTGCAGGCACTGCAATGCATTCTCTATGGGTTCCGAGAGGGCTCGCACTAACGTGCTTTCATCATCATACGTAAACTTCACTTGTGCAGCGATTGGTGGAAACAAATATACCTCTAATAATATTTAGCCATAAGCTGAAGTGACATCCAAAAATTTCCTCAGTGCATAACTTACATTTCACGGACATATTCTCCATCTGTAAATGTTAGAAAGTCAATATTTCCAGTTTGCTGTCATGAGTGGGCGAGCTTTCTGCAAGCTAAACTTCCGTGAACGAGCGCCGCCGCGTGCATGCGCGCCGAACAGACGGAGCGCAATAGAATAGGAGCGCAATTATTCTGACTAAAATATACATTAGCACTAAATTATAAATATATTTAGCTAAAATATTTGTTTTTGAATATTTGTTGTTGTTGGTGAACATAAATGTGCTAGAGAATTTCAAACCTACATGTGTATTTTTATATTAGCTTTGTTTTTTTTATTTGTTTTTTTTTTATTCAAAGTTTAGTAAATTTAACTACTTCTTTAAAAAGCATTATTTTGTTTTTAGATTGTAATGTTGCAATATTAGAATGTAATGTGATTTGACCCCTTTTTTGGATAGACTGCAGATAGACAGCAAGGTTACACTACGTTTGTTTTTATAACCTTCAATATGAACATTGTTTGTAGGACAATATTAATCAGGATTTTTTATTTTTTTTTTAAATACATTTATTTTTTATTTATTTTTTAATAATAATTAAATACTCAGATTATACCATACATCGCCATTTAGCCCAAAAATTCTGATTTATTTGGCAATTGGCTATTTCCCAACCCTACCGGCTGAAGTTGTAGCTAAACTTTAGGCTAATGATAGCTAACGTCACATTATTATCACTGTTAAATTGTTATTTAACAATTAGCCTACATTCAGTCCTGGATTAATAATTCAGTTTGTTAAAGCCGCTAAAGCTACAATATGTATTTTTTTCCACCGCTAGGAGTCACTAACATCTTACAAAAACAAAGGCGTGGGTTGATGACGCAGAATTATGGAACTTGTCGTCATGCTGATGGATCTAATAATGTTTCTGGATGAGTGACTACATTGACGTTTTTAACATGACTGTGAAGAAGGTCACTATTGCTAATGAGAGACAGATATCAGCGCCACACACGAGTCCCGTGGATATAAAGGAATAATGACATTTCATTCTACCGAACTAACGTTACCCGCAAGTGCAGAATTACTACTCGCACATGTCAGTTTATTAGACGAATGAAACTTGTGAGGTAACGCAGCGCTGTTTCACTTGGTCTACATTATCATCACACTAACTGCATTTGAGTGTGTGTGTTGTTATAATGTTATCCTATGTGTTAGTTTGTCTGTATGAGACTAGCAGTAACTAAGCTAGATCAAATCTGTTAAAAATCTGCATTTATGAATGAAATATTATTTAGCAAACTCAAAAAGATTATTAACTAAGTAGTACTGTGGACAATATTTCTTAAGTACACCAAACTTAATTTGTTTGTATTCAAGGGGATTTACACATGTAATAATGCATGACATTTTACTGTACAATTGAGACCAAAACAATTTTGAGTGATTACAATGATAAAAGATATGTTCAATGGTTTCAATACTCGTATCACAAAATTGACAAGAGTTTTCTCCGATATCAAATTTAGATTTTAAGAATTCTTTAGATGGGTATATGTCATTTATAATTTTAAAATGAACTTCTTTCATTTTAGGAAGACTTGGAAAGGTAAGATAATTCATTCTCAATTCCTTCACCTCCTCCGGGCTAAAATCTTTGAAAATATAGTAACGTTTAATTCTATTTGGGTGAAGTCTATCAATAAAAACACTTCTGATATATTTGTTGTTGCATTTATGATCTCTAATAGATAATTCACCCAGAGAAGGAGAAGGGAGAGAGAATGTCACAGAATAGTGTGAAAGAATACTCTTTACTAGTAACACCATGTTTTTGGGGTATGGCATTTACAATTGTGTAAAACTCTTTAGGATGACATACAAATCCATGTTTCAAACAAAAATCATTGTAACTTAAAACATTACCATAGCGGTCCATCATGTCCAACAGGGAAAAAATATTATATTGAATCCAATTTTCATAAAATAAAGATTTGTTATGGTGTAAGATAAAGTGATTGTTCCAAATAGATGTTTTGTGTGGACTAAAATTGTGGGGAAAGGCTAACTTCCAATAAAGGAGAACTTGTTGATGGAATGCGGACAATTTAAAGCCACAATATGTAACTTTTTTGCTTTAAAAATAGCAAAAATCACTATATCTATGTTATATTTTTTTTTAGTTGTGTACTTACATTATCCCGACTGTTTCCAACAACTTTCAAACCAGGAGAAATTTGTAATTTAATTCGAGAAACGTCCCGTTTCTTTATTTCCGTTTTGTCGCCGTCAATGGCGTCATATCCGCGTTGTCCCTGGTTTCCGCTCGTACTGCCATGGCAACCAGAGCTATGAACCAGAGCCCTCTGATAGTAACCAAAGCGACTGACGGTAGTTCGCAATGTCTATTTGCACGCTGTTGTTGTTTCGTTCAAACATTATGGACCATGGCAAGAAGACTTTGGATACAAAAGGAGAACTAAAACGAGAATCAATATCAGCGCGGTGTTTTCGAGATGCCTAGAGCTCCCATAGACAGTATATAAACGAGAGCTCCACGTCCGAGACTTCGACCGCTTCTACATGTACTTTATTAAACAGGTGAGCACATTTACATAAAACTAATCAATGTTATATAGCTCAACATGATGAAATGTTAGAATATGATCTGTATGTTATTCTAATGTTGATCTAGCTTACTGCTAGTCTCATACAGACAAACTAACACATACATTTCAACACATTCAAATGCAGTTTAGTGTGATAGTGTAATGTTAGACCAAGTGAAACAACGCTGCGTTACCTCACAAGTTTAAAGGGTAACTAAACCCCTGGTCAGAGCCTGACTCCACCCACTGTCAATAGGTATGTTCGACATCGGCTGCGGCTGGATGTAACCGATCGGCGAGAGTAGCCGCGTGCAGGCGGGGAGGAGCTGCAAACGGAGACGTGAAGTCGGACACTTTCTGGTTCCCGTAGTGACCGCTCACGTGGTGTTTGCATACTTTACCACAGCTGCAGTGAAATAAATGCAATATTTGCCAAATAATACACAGATGTTTCATTTCATGAGACATGTTCATTCAATACTTTATGTACTGCTTCATACAGCGTCTGTTTGAACAAGAATAAAGTTCAACATAAGCAACTATCAATGAAGTGGAGTCTACGTTTTTTAAGCAGTTTTAATTTGATAAACATGACACAATATAACATGACAACGACATGAAAAGAGTGTTCACTGTTATAATAAACTGATTTGAGAGCATTAGAGGAACTAAAGGTGTTCGAATAAACACGAAACACACGTGATCGTTGTCATGCGGTGAATCCGGCCAATCGTGGAACAGCTGTGTCGTCATCAGCCCTCCTGCAGCCCAGTGCAGCCGCTCTTGAGAAGCTGCGCTGGCTGAGTTCTCCGGCTACTCTCGAAACGCTCTCGCGGTACTTTGATGCCATACGTCACAGTCACGTGGCGTCGGCGCTGTATCAAGTCGGACAAAATTTCTAACCGGCATGCACTGCTTCAAGTCAGCCGCCGATCGTTCTGCGCAGAGCTGCATGAAGTCGAACAAGCCCAGTATTTGAAAAATGCTAGAAAAGTGGGCAGACCCCAGCAGAGATAGAGGGGACGAACCGTGAGCGGGGGGGCGTGCACCTGAGACCTGCTGTCAGACTCTAAAATGGAGTTTGCTCACAGGGTCGCAAGACGACGTAAAGTACATGCATCTGATGAGTTTTATCAGAGCCCGTCATTCTCTGGTTTTATCAAGTTGATGTCAATAGCGCGCGCTCTCTATATAGGCATATTCATATTTTGCCGCTATGTGAAAAAATCCAGCAAAATGCGCCGACGCGTTTGTCGACCCAGAGGATTAACTTTAGCCAAACCATAAATTGTGATTAAATTATATGATCACTCACATCAAGACGCCGCTGCGGTGGTGGAGTCCATGCAGGAGCGTTTGTCACTGCGTCGCTTTTCAGCGCGAGCTGTGTGGAGAAGCCCATTTCCACCTCTATTGCGTTGGAGAAGCAATCCCGCGAAAATGCAGGTTTCACACTCACGGTCTTCCAGGCCAAGTGCATGCAAACACTGGCGCCTATTTTCCAAGTCTGCTGGAAAGTTATGCAGTCCAGCAGTGCTGTTCCTTGCAACCAGCAACACAACACCTACGTACCCTCCTGACCACTGTACACAGATAAATCTACGCTAGCTCATACCAAGGGCGTGGTGAGCTCGTACCAGGGGCGTGGTAGAGCTGGAACCTGCTTACGTCACCTCACCTGCCACCTTTTACGTCACTTGCCACCGCAACATCCAATAGGAAAATTCAACTGCAGTAGCCACCGTTCAACCTTAAGAGGGCAGCACTCAGACGTTTTTACACCATATATTGTAAAATTAAAACACTTTATACCCAAATGTCAAAAAAGTTACTCGAATCAATGAACAGCACTAATAAAGCCTCATTCTTACAGATCATTAAATAAAAAAAGTTGGTTTAGGGTTTAGTTACCCATTAATTTGTCTAATAAACTGACCTGTGACTGTGAGTAGTAATTCTGCACTCGCGTGTAACGTTAGTTCAGCAGAATGAAATGTCCATATCGCGTCGCGTGTGGAGCTGATAGCTGTCTCTTAGCAATCCCGAACTGCTTCATATCACAGTCATGATAAAAGCATCGATGTATTCAGTCATCCATAAACATTATTAGATCCATAGATTAGATCGGTCGGCTTGACGTTGACGACAAGATCCATAATTCTTAGCAAATGTTGCGTCATCAAACTACGCCTTTGTTATTATAAATAGGTTAGCGACCCCTAGTGGCGAAAAATTCCATACTGTACGTTTAAGAGGTAATTTGTTCAACTCAAAATCACATCTAATCAAAAATTCCAAACCACCTACTTTCTGAAATATTGAAGAAGAAACAGTAAACCATAAGCCGTTTGCATTACAAAGAAATAATGAATAGTGTTTTAAAAACTCAGTGGTTAAAATCTTTTCTAAGTCAATAACATTTAATCCTCCTTCTTCGTAACTGTGAACTAAATCATTTTTGTTAATATAGTGATGCTTATTTTTCCAAATAAAGTTAAATATTGCAATGTTACACTCTTTTAGTAGCCTAAGTGAGGTGGGATAGCTAGCGAGGAGGCTGGGTAAACAAACCTAGAGAGCAGTTCCATTTTGGTTAACAAAACTCTTCCAAAGATTGAGATATCTCTTTGTATCCAGTTATTGAGAATAATTTTAGCTTTTGAAAGATAAAAAAAAAAAAAAAAAATTCTTGGACACTTAGATTGCTCTCTCTAGTAATAATTATCCCCAAGTATTTTACAGATGTTTTTATCGGTATGTTACATAAAGAGTCTAGTTCGCTGCCATGAATTGCAAATAACTCACATTTATTTAAGTTTAAGTGTAGGCCTGATGCTTTGGATAACAGATTAATAAATTGGATGGCTTTATCGATTTGATATTGGTCCTTTAAAAAGATCACTGTATCATCGGCTAATTGACTAATACCAATTTGTTTTCCAAACACACTCAATTTGTCAAAGTCGCTGTTTTTATCTATCAAAATAGCAACCATTTCTACCACCAAGACAAATAGGAAAGGTGATATGGGACAACCTTGTCTTATTCCTCGTGAAATATTAAATCTTTGGGATGTTCCAAATGACAGTGAGATATTTATATTTATGTCTTTATATAACATTTTTATAAAAGAAATACATTTATTGCCAAAACCAAACTTTTCGAGGGAGTTAAATATGAAATTATGTTCAGTCGTATCAAATGCTTTCTTGAAATCTAAAAAAAGTATATAGCCTATCCGTCATCCTCAATCCATTCGCTATAATCCAAAATATCTAAGATTAATCTGATGTTAAAAATATTTGGGAACTTTTGGGATATTGTAAGTACACAACTGCAGGAAATATATCACACTCTGCGTTTAAATGCCTTGCTGCGCCCTCTTCCGGCATCAGACTGTCAGGCTGGCGCTGTCGTCCTCACACTGCTATGACGTATGGTTCTGCTGTAAAAATGAATTTTTTTAACTAGGCTACTGGTGACGTTATTGATTGGGCAAGATCGTGCTGCTTTAGACCAGTTCATTCGAGGATGTTTTAAAATCAAGCCCCAAGGTAATTGTGCTGTCTTGTTACTTGTTTGATATTTAAAGCTAAAATATGTTCGATTTTTGTAATAAAATATCCAAAAATCACTTGCACAGTGTGATATATTTCCTGCAGTTGTGTACTTAGAATATCCCAAAAGTTCCCTTTGAATTTAAACCTGGCTAGTGTCTTCTGCTGGTTAGATCAGCATTAAAGAACTATATCAACTGCTAAACAACAAATTGGAGATTAAAATAATAGCAGATTTGTCTCAATGTTATAAACACTTAAACCTTAGATGGAAAATTAACTTCAGTATGAAATTTATGTTTGAAATGGTTAAATAGGCCTAATTGTTCAGCGATATCTTCCAAAGATTTTTTAATTTTGGCGCAATTTTTTATCTTTATAAAGGCATAGTGTTGATATGGCAACTATAAATACACTAAGTTTGGTCATGCTGGCATGTGTGAAAATATTTCAAACGTGTTACATCTAACCCCACGTTGTGTCCCGCTAACCCCTATTATTGAGAGCTTTCTGTCCCTCCATTGACAGCCTAAGCAACTACCACTTTCAAGCCCCAGAAAGGAAGTAAAGACATCATAAAAGTATTCCATGTGACTCCAGTGATTTAACCTACATTTTATGAAGCGACATAGTACAAAAAAACATAATTTTCCGCCTTCATGACAGCACCACAGTGAATGTGTCTTGCGTGTGTTGTTGATACGAGAGCAGACGTTGTTGCGTGAACGCGCGTTGGAGATTACAGTTTTTCTGATTTGCTAAAACACTAAACCCCATTCTCTGAAAATTCTCAATAGCCTAAACCAATTTGTCAAATAAATCACATTACAGTAATCAAATTCATGTGGTTACAACACTGTTTGCAAATCTCATGCACTCTTTTTGCAAAACTCTAAACACATTCTCACGAACTAAAACACATTTCGCACTGTGATACACTTATGATTCAAAACGCTAAACACAGGCTGGCAAAAGTTAAACACAACTACAACACCGTGTCAAAGTAACGACTCAAAATTGTTCATACTAATGATGTGACCAAACCTAATACAAGTCAGTTCAGAGCGCCAAAATTTACTCAAAATGTTGCACTGAATGTTGATACCAACAATGGATGGAAACAATATAAGAGGGAGAGGAGGAAAGAGTTTATGTATAAAAGGTGGTGAACAAGGAGGAAGAGGATGCGGATGAGAAAGAACAAGGTGTGAAGAATGTTATCAAGGCTGGATCTGGCACACCAGAGGGTTTTTCCCTTTGCCTGCAGAGATGAAATTGTCTCTGATGTGAACTAAGTCCTCCGACTGGACTCAGCATGAAGACATGGCAGTTGCACAACTCTTCTGAGTGTACTATCACATGCTTTTCATTTACAGTTTTTTACTGTAACCTTTTGTGTAAATTTATGATTTCTATACCCTCGCCACTGGACCTTGTACCAAATTAATTAATTATTTGTGTGATTTGCAGTATCCGGAGAAAGTTAAAACTATTTGGTAGATAAAAAAAAAACTCACTACAGCCAGTTACAGTTTTTCTGAATTGCTAAAACACTAAACCCCATTCCCTGAACCAAATTCTCAATAGTCTAAACCAATTTGTCGAATAAATTGAATCGAATGATTCAAAACGCTAGGTAGTTAAAACACTGTTTGCAAATCTCATGAACTCTTTTTTCAAAACCTTAAACACATTCTTACTTACTAAAACACATTTTGCAATGTGATGCGCTTATGTTTCAAAATGCTAAACACACACTGTAAAAAATTAATCATGAGTCTTGTAATTTTCATTAAAAAAATTGAGGTGATCATTAAAAATATTATGTATATTTTATAAAGAAAATTGTGGTTCAGTGTTTTATTGAAAATATTGAGAACATTTCACTAATAACACCAAGAGATGCATTTTCCTATTTTTTTAAGGAAACATACACAATTTTAAGGCTTGAATTGAGGAACTGATAAACCTCATAAAATTAAGGAAAAGGGGCTACCTATTTATTTTAAGAGAATTAGCTCATTTATGCTGTTTTATTTAGAGACACCATTGTTTGTTCCCAGCATGCTTTGCACATGGCTGGAAATGGAGAGTAAATCTTGAAATTAAGTGTTATTTCATGTGTTTTTGAGTAAAGGGAAACATCTGTTCATGTTTAAAGGGATAGTTCACTTTGAAATTAAATTTTGGTATGTTTTAGCTTACCTCAGGGGCATCCAAGATGTAGATATATACACTAGATGTCGCCTTGGCTACAGTTTCGTTCCAATGAACTGCCGTAGCCAAGGCGACTTCTATTGTATATATCTATACCCGCCCGCGCTCTCAGATCACTTGGACGTGGCTGTGTATAAGAGGTAAAAACTATATAAATACTGTTCGTTTTCTCACACAAACCGCTCGTTTCGTGTCTTAGGCCATCAATGTGTACTTACGATGGGGAATTGTTTAATTTGGACGATGGGGAATTGTTTTAATTTGGACTCTGTGCTTGCTCTTTGAGACAGTGACCATAGACCTGCATTATATGACTGACAGACAAGAACGGTTTGACCTAAAAATATAAAAATTGAAACTACTGCGGAAACAAAGACACCTACATCTTGGATGCCCTTGAGGTAAGCTAAAACATACCAACATTTAATTTCAAAGTGAACTATCCCATTAATGTCCAGGTATGTTTGACATTTGAAAGAGTTTCTATTATGTTAAAGTTTTAATCGTTACCATTGTGCAGAAGAGTAGGACTTATGGTAAGGTTGTGAATAACTGCATTTTTGTAATATTCTGAAGCATGTTGTTTTAAACATGTATCAATAACTCTGCTAATGATAGTGCAGTAACAAGTTTGATTCTGTCTGTCTTAGCAGCATACAGTGTTTTTATAAAACAATATATCTCAAAGTTAAATATAAACAGGTCATATCCATTCACTTGACTTCACACAAAGTTTGAGAATAAAAAATACTTCAAATAAAAAAGCACATTTCACTAAAAATTTGTAATTCATTATGTCATAGACTAAATAAATTAGGGCATTTTACATGATTTATTCAGGTAGATTCCATGAATGAAACCAAGCTTTAACTACTCAAAAATATTATGTGTAGGCTAATATTGTTACCATAATTTTTTTAAGTAAATAGCTGTAACATTTTTTACAGTGCAAGAAAGTTAAACACAACTACAACACAGTTGTCATCGTTTACACACAACGAAGAGGATGAGTAAGAGGAGGTGAACAAGCAGGAAGAGGAAGAGGACGAGAAAGAGCAAGGTGTGGAGAATGTTGTCAAGGCTGGATCTGCTTTAGGGGTTTTCCCTTTGCCTACAGAGATGACATTGTCTGAGATGTGGAGAAACTCCTCAGGCCGGACCAACATGAAGACATGATGCTGAAGCAGAATAAATCTCTCTCACTGACCTTGGTTTTGCAGTTGCACAACTCTTTTTTTTTATTTATTTTTTTACTGTAACCCTTTTGGCTTTTGCAGTTGGGTCACGGCATTCGATAGGCCTACTATTCAATATTCAGTACAATACTGTACTTGGTGTGGATACAGTATACAATATATTCACCTTACTACCGTAAGTTGTCATTACTATACTTTTTTACGTAATTGCAAAATTTGTTTACTTTGTTACAATATACTTTTTTTTTCTGTAACTGCATGCTTTGGATTCTGTGTTCTCCATTTTTTGAATGTATTGTCTATGATCTGTAGCTAGTGTTTAATATTTTGACTCGCTGACGCTGTGTGTATGCATTGTTTGATTTTGAGCACAGATACAGTGGTTTTGAGGCAATTGTTTGATTTTGCCAGAGGAGTCAGAGGTTCTGTGAATGTGGTTTGAAAATTTAGTTTTGTGTTTAAGGTTTTGAGAAAGTGAGCGATGGGTTCAAAAAATGTGTTTTAGCAATTCAGAAAAACTGTAAATAAAGTTTGGGCGGTGAAGGCCACACGAGGGCGCCGCTGACACTGCGAATGATCAGGCTTCTACACTAACAATCAGTCTTGTGTGCTCTCTCGGAAACATCCATAAATTGAGTTTTCGTTTGGAAAGGTTGGGAGGAGGGTCAATGCCGGGAGCCATTTATAGACAAAAAGAGCAGGGAGAGAGAAAGAGCGTAAGAAACTTGACATATCCTTTTTAGTTTGTACAAACGTGCAAGTACAACCTGGAGTGCACGAACAGAAAAACGCAAAATTATAGCACCACGGTTTGGAAAGGATATCAGCACTGAGGAAAACCAGACATATGCCATTGCTATAAATAACAGTACATAACACAGTGGTAAGTTTACTCTCTCCGTGCTTCCAAGATGTCAAGTTGATAAGTCAATGCTCAGTTTTTGCAAAACATAAAAAAGAGAGATTTGTACATAACTGACAACAATTTATTTTCTCGTTAACAGTTAATTTTCTAAGGTGTGTGTATACTTTTGTGGCATACGAAAACTTTGCATAAGAAACTAAATTGACTGCTTTAGCTCATTGTTTTTTTTAATTATTTTGAATTGTGCATTTGAAATTATATATTTTAGCAATCAGATTGTGTTGAGGGTCGTGCGTATTCTCATTTTATGACATTTATTTAACATAGCATATCAAATTACACAATCCAGTGCAATAATGAACATTACAATAGGCTATAGTTTATTAATTATGACCTTTTACAACTGATATAGGCAATCTCAAGTGCGCGCGGTGTTTTTTCCGTTAGGAAACTGAAGTGCGCACGCGACATTTCTTCCAGTGAGCTGAGCACGCGGTAGAAACTGCAGCCAGTGTGAAGGAAACAGCTGTTTGCGTGTGTGCGTGTGTGTGTGTGTGTGGTCCTGTCTTGGTAAACCCTATGGGGACAAAATGTCCCCACGAGGATGGCAATACCAGAAATCTTTGATCTTGTGGGGAGATTTTGGTCCCCATGAGGAAAAGTGCATAAATCACATTAGATTGTTTTTTTTGAAAATGTAAAAATACAGAAAGTTTTCTGTGATGGTTGTGTTAAGGGGATAGAATATCCAGATTTTACAGTATAAAAACATTGTCTATGGAAAGTCCCCATAAAACATGGAAACCCAAAGTGTGTGTGTGTGTGTGACAGAGAGAGAGAGAGAGAGAGAGAGTTGAGTCATTGCTTTGGGAAGGCTGCTTTTGACCTTTTGAGATTCAGTTCATCTTGTCTTCTTGAGTGGAAGCATTTCTTCATAAATCGCCCCAGCTAACAAAAGTAATGTTTTGCTATGTTCATACTGTATTCTTTCAAAGTTCTGAGAACGATCACTGTTAGCTGGGGTTGCACAAGTTAAACTTTTTAACCCTTGTGCATCAATTTAAAAAAGTTACACATAAGTGCATAGTGGACAAAAATGTCTGTCAAAAAACTGTCATAAGAATTTGAAGCTTGGGAGCACAGACTTAAGTTTGGTCACGTTTTGAAGAAGACTCATGGCAGATTATTGCTGAAGTAAAAAAATTATAATAAGTAAATCCAAAATGAAGTTATAAAGGTTCAAGTTTATGAAAATTATTTATGAACATTATTTTATATATAATATATATTTTATGAAACAAGTTGAACCCTAAAACGGCTAGAAAATCAAAGCCATAAATCTAAATAAGTTGTGTTCTAAATTTGAGGTTGATATCTCAAAAAATGAGCTTTCGGTAAGAGTTTGTTTGGGCGCAGTAACAGATTTTTCCCTTTGGATGCCAGCAAAACTCCACTGGTGCACACAGTGATTGGATTTGTTATTTGCAGTTTTTCTCTCTCTATATTACAAACACACACATGTACACACACACATATTTTTATAAAACATACCAACCCACCCACACAATTATCGTTGCATAATTTATCCAATTGGCTCTACAATATGCCGAAGCAGAAAACAGGAAAAAGTGAGTATTTGCTTTATAGGCCAAACCTGAAAAAATGGCACCATCTGGTAAAAAATAGTAAAAATAAAAAATTTTAAGCCTTGCCAACGGAATGAAAGCCTCTGAACAAAGATTGCATCATTTTATAGTTAAATGGCCCTGGGATTAAAAATTGCAGTTTTAATGGGTTTCAATGGGGACATTTTTTTATCCAAAAGGCGCTGAGAGGAAGTACTTTGTGTACCTAGTGCAAAATAGATTTTTTTTAAGGAAATGGCGGAGAAATAGTAAAATCGACAAAAAATACACACCTGTGCCAAATTTTATGCAGTTAGCATTAACACAGGCAAAGTAAAAAAAATAAAATAAAAAAAAACACTGAAAAAGAAGGCTGTTAATTAGGAAAACACTTTTGTACGGAGCCCCTAAAGGGACATTGTGATGGAAAAAATGGGAGATGGGAGAGAAGAAAAAAATTCATTCAGTAGCAAAGAATTACAAAGTTTCTTGGGTGAACGTAAGAACAAGTTAAACTTTTTAATTGTTAATTAGGAAAAAACTTTTGTACGGAGCCCCTAAAGGGACATTGTGATGGAAAAAATATGAGATGGGAGAAAAAAATATTCATTCAGTCGCAAAGAATTAAAAAGTTTCATGGGTGAACGTAAGCATTTTGTAAGCAAATACAGAGTTTCTCATATTTTTTTTAGTTAGTAGTATTGCTGTCCTGTATAAAAACATTGTGTTAAAAGAACATTTTATATATTTAGTAATCCCAGAGCAAGCATGGAAAATCTGAGAAACCCTTTTACAGTGTGCACCAGGGAAATAAAATATTTGTATTCAAGGTCAAGACTATAAATTACAACAAGAATACAGATAATATGTGCTTCTCATCAACAGTGAGCGAGTCATATTTTGATTCAGTTGATAGATTCGGTGTGTTCATTCAGTAAAGGATTCGTCAGACTGATTCAACCCGGTATCTCCTGAGTTTGTTGCTAGTATGTGGTTCCAAATTCAGCAACTGACTCATGCTAATGGTTTGAATCAGAACAGGTCACACTTTATGTAAAGCGGAGCAGGAATCACTGCTTGGTTCTGCAACATATTTGTGGTGTTTCATGTCAAAAAAGATATGTAAATAAATACAAGTTACAGCATCAATTAACTTGTTCAGAATTTTCTTGACTCATAATTTCTTTTTACTAAAACAATTGAAAATGCAACTTTTTGTCTGTAGATGTGCTGTATATCAGTAAAATGTGCATGCTTAAGATATTTTAAAAGGCATTAACTCTTAACAGGGAACAAATGCCTTTTCTGTTTGAATGGAACTCAATGAAGGATACATTTTAGTACGCCGAACAAACATTTGTTGAGAAACAGTTCATAATTTAATAAATTGACTGTCTTCTATTCTTCAATAAATATATTTTTGTTGTTGTTTACATTTAGACTTGGAGATTATCACAAAAAAATTGTTTCATAAGATGAAGATTTATTTTATTTTTTTTGACACTACTGTTAAAATACTGCTCATGCTAATGGTAATGATTTGGTTTGGATATATTGTACAACAGGATCCAAGTTCATATAAGTGTTACACCAATGATTATTCTATGTGTTGGTGAAATCAGATAAGATGCTCATGGTGTGCCATGAAGGTCTGTGACTATTTCTGGTGTCAACAGGTCAGGGGGTGTGTTGACATGTGCTCGATGGATAATAAAAATACTTCAGCCTCTTTTATCCATGTGATGAGGACAAGTATAAAAAGCTGAGTTCAGATTCAGAACATAAACATATAAATCACATGTAAACTCGCAGATTGCAATGATTTGGGAGACAGACACTTGAACTTCGTCCTAAATCGCAGTCTCCCATTTAATTTTGCAAGATCGACGTGTGCTGTTCAAGAATGTGCTGAACAAAGAGGACAAGTACTGATATAAACTTGTAACAGTTCTGTTTCTCATGGGCTTTTCCCCCCGAATTCTTCTAATTTCTGCTGTTCACATACAAGTAATAGTGAATGAACTAGTCTTGTGACCCGTTTTCTAATTTAATTGTCAATGAGTGCTGGTTCTTGGTGCGAAAAGGTGTTTATTCATATTGCTTGAATTCACATTTGTGTTCTTCAGTTCACATTCTGGCATGAATGAGTCTAAGATGCAGGCTGTTTATTTTAATGAATGTTTTGTGTTTGTTTTATGTAAAACTTTGGGCAAGTAGGGTCTAAAAGTGTAGATCACTAAAGACTTGGACAAAAGTGTAAAATTGGGTGTAACTCATACAGGTACACTCAATAAAGTTTAGATAAATTTGTTCTCATCTTGTACAGTATGTATGGTCTAATTCATTTTGTTATGCCTACTAAATGCAAAAAATGTAAAGGATTAATATGGATTTGAACTGTTGGCCTTTTACTAAACATTTGCACATTGATTTTTCTGGAATACAATAAGAAAAAAGGAATTATGTTTACTTTAAGCATTAAGTACATTAACTACATGTGGACGATGTTAGATTAAACCATCTCTTTAGTGTCTGATTGGATCTAGATTTATTCCTCCACTTACAGAAAAGGAAATGAAAATTATTCATGTACTTAGTCCCAAAGCAGATGCAAATTAAGTAAACTTCCATTTTACGAATTTAAACTTATGGTATATGCAGCTCCATTTCCAGAAAAGTTGGGACTTTTAGTAAAATACAGTAAAATCAAGAATCTGTGATTTGTTAATTCTCTTGAACCTTTTATTTAATTGACAAAAGTACAAAGAAAAGATTTCCAAAGTTCTCACTGACCAACTTAATTGCACTTTGTAAATATAAACAAATTTAGATTTTGATGGCTGCAACACACTCCAGAAATGTTGGGACAGAGGCAAGTGAAAAGATTACAGAATATACAAGTTAAACTGTTTTGAAACAGTCCACAATTAGCAGGTGAATTGTTAATAGGTGAAGGTATCATGATTGGCTGTAAAATAAGCTTCTCTGTCTTTGCTTTCATGACTCATCACTTTGTTCCAAATATCATGAGAGAATTGTCAAACAATGCAAAAATCACATTTCTCAATGTAAGATTGCAAAGAATTGATGTCTTTCACCTTCTACCATACATAATATTGTGAAAAGATTCAGGGAATCCAGAGAACTCTCAGTACATGTAGGACAAGGCAGTAAACCTCTGTTGAATGTGCTTGACCTTTTAACCCTCAGATGGCACTGCTTGAGAAACCGTCATGCTACTGTGTTAAATACAGCCACATGTGCTTGGGAGTACTTTGGAAAACCATTGTCACTTAACAGTCTGCATCAAGAAATGCAACTTGAATCTCTGTTATGCAAGGAGAAAGCTATACATCAGTTCCCTTTCGTGGTCACTACGAGTTACGTCGTGATGACGAATGGGGTTTCGCTTAGAAAGCCTCTCACCTTCGAGAATACAAAACAAGCCAATGGCAAGAAAATGCCATGGGTCTGCGGAATTTGCATAGCGTAACTCTTCCCCACCTCGTGGGTATATAAGGAAGTACGCTGGCAACATGCAGTTATGTTTTCGCTTCGGAGCCAAGAGTTTTCTTCACTCCCACAAGCCATTCTGAATTTTCTTCACTCTACGAGACGAGCGGCTCTTGTTGGTGCGACGTGTTGGTGCGACGGCGCGTTCCAGCGAAATCGCATTGCCTGCTGCTGGTCTGTGCAGTGATCTGCCGACAGTGTGTGTGCTTCTCCCTGGGTGCTCCAGCACTCTGCTGAGCTTTTTCCTCTCTCTAAAAGAGCTGCACGCGGCACGTCTTTTTCAAGATGGCTCGCCCATGTGTTTTCTGGATGTGGGTGCGTGATTCATCTGCCTAATGGTCACGAGCGCTGTTTGGCATGTTGGGCTTAATCACGCTCGGCAGCGCTCGTGGATGAGTCATGTTTTCTTTGCGGGAACATGACCATCGCAATGTTTAGATCGAGACTCAATGATTAAATTTATCTCTTCCTCGAGAGGGGATACTTTGGCTGGTGGCCAAGGTGATCTGAGGGTTAGGGTGTGGCACAATAACCGACGAGACATTCCTCAGGCCACGCCCCCCTCCACATCGCAAACCGTGGAGCTTCCGTAGGTGCCTGGTTCCTCTCGGGGATCCAGTGTTTTCAGTGTAGACCTGAACTGTGCAGCCGACGAGCTTTCACGGCTTCAGCCTCTTCCTGGAGAATGGAGACTCCATCACCAGTCGGTTCAGCTGATTTGGGAACAGTTCGGACACACACAGGTAGATCACACACACTGTCACAGACCCTGTGCAAGATCAGTGAGGACGAGGAGCAGATCATATTGGTTGCGCCTCATTGGCCCACCCAGACCTGGTTCTCCAAACTAGTATTCCTCGCGACAGCACCTCCCTAGCCAATTCCTCTGAGGAAGGACCTCCTTTCCCAGAGACGGGGCACCCTATGGCACCCTCGTCCCGATCTTTGGAACCTCCACGTGTGGCTCCTGGACGGGACGAGGTAGGTTGAGTACCCTACCACCAGCGGTAGCATCGTTCACGAGACATGCCTACGCGTTGAAGTGGAACCTCTTCCTGCACGACCTGGTCATCAGGTTCCTGAGAGGAGCAAGGAGATTGAATCCTCCTCGCCCTCCTCTCGTACCCTTTTGGGACCTCTCAGTGGTTTTAACTGCCCTGCAGAGTGCTCCCTTTGAGCCTCTGCAATCATTGGAGCTTAAGTTCCTGTCAATGAAGACAGCGCTCCTGGTTGCACTGGCCTCCATCAAGAGGGTATTTTCCGTTGACGAAGCGTGCCTGGAATTCGGGCCGGCTTACTCTCACGTGATCCTGAGACCCCGGCCTGGATACGTGCCCAAGGTTCCGACCACTCCCTTTCGAGACCAGGTGGTGGACCTGAAAGCGCTGCCCTTGGAGGAGGCAGACCCAGCCTTGGCACTGCTCTGTCCAGTACGCGCCCTCCGTGCCTACGTAGACAGAACGCAGTGTTTCAGGACCTCAGACCAGCTCTTTGTCTGTTATGGTGGGAAGCTGAAGGGAAAGGCTCTCTCCAAGCAAGGTTGTCTCACTGGATAGTGGACACCATTGCTTTGGCATACCAGCAGCAAGGTCGACCATGCCCCCTTGGTGTGAAGGCACACTACACCCGGAGTGTGGCTTCCTCTTGGGCTCTAGCGCATGGCGCCCCGCTAACAGACATCTGCAGAGCTGCAGGCTGGGCGACACCTAACACATTCGTGAGATTCTACAATCTTCGAATGGAGCCAGTATCCTCTCATGTACTCGCTTCAACCAGCCGGTACTAGGATCTGCTCAGGTGTCTTCGCTTGCTCGCCATTCCACTCCGCGGACTGGATACGTGCGATATTTCCTCAGGTGAGCCTCCCAGAGAAGCCCTGAGTTCCTCCAGCGCTGTTGACGTCAACGCCAGAATTATGCCACCGGCAGCTTTCACGTTGGCGAGGTGACACCATGTGCATGGTTCCCCCTCTGGGCGACCCCAACATGTGTATTTCCACTGTAAGCCTCTCTGAGCATGTGTCTTTCCCTTGGCAAGCCACCTTGCCACCCCTGGGGTTGAAACATTCCACCCCAGTGTTCTCCATATGCAGCCCGCTCGCGGGTCATATGTGAATTCTGTAAGAACCCCCCCTTCAGGCAGGCAATAATTGCATATTTCCACTGAGATATGCTTCCCAGTGTACCTTGGTATTCCTGTGTTAAGTAGGAGTCCTTCGTCCGTGCCAGTATCACGACAGGGAGCTCAGACTTACGCAGGGTACTGGAAGACAGCCGAGGTGGCATGATTAGACTGGGAACCCGATTCGTCGTCACAACGTAACGCGTAGTGACCACGAAAGGGAACGTCTCGGTTACGTACGTAACGTGATGTGATGTTACGTCTCCCCGCCACTTCTGCTGTAACGCTGTAACGCCGGAGTTCAGTCTCGGCTCCTCAGCAAGAAAACATATCTGCATGTTACTTCCTTAAATACCCTCGAGGTGGGGTGGAGTTTTGTATTCTCGAAGGTGAGAGGCTTTCTAAGCGAAACCCCATTCGATGTCACGATGTAACGTCTCCTTTCCCTTCTCAGGGAACGAGGGTTACATACGTAACCGAGACGTTCTTTGCAGAGATGCTGCCGAGTTCTCTTGGCCCAAGCTCATCTCAGATGGTCTTAAACACAGTGGAAATGTGTGCTGTGGTCAGATGAGTCCATGCTTCAGCTTGTTTTTGGAAAAAACAGATATCAAGTTCTCAGTCCCAAAGATAAAAGGACCATCCAAACTTTCTTCAGCAACAGGTAAAAAAAACAAACATCTGACATGATTTGGAAGTGCATCAGTGCAAATGTCATGGGTGACTTGCATGTGGTAATGGTAATGGTAATGGTAATGGTAATATCTTTATTGTCCACCGAGGTGGAAAATTGTCTTTGGCTCACCAGACATTCAAATAAATATATAGACAATAATAAGAAACAGAGACATAAAAGAGACAGATCACATTCCATAAAAAATGAATAAATAATCACATTTCATACTATAATCATTTGGATTATTAGTTACTGGCAGAGTTGAGAATTTTAACAGCATTTGGAATAAAAGACCTCTTAAACACATTTTTATTTGCTAGAGGAATTCTATAGCGTCTGTGAAGGTACAACTGATGTGGAGGCATATATTAGGATTGTACAGAGACATAAACTGCCTTCAGGGTGACATCCTGGGAAGCAAGACAATGCCAGGCCTCATTCTGCACATGCTAAAATGGAGGGATTTCTAGACACTCTACACTGTAGAGTGGATGTGCCTGACTGCCTGCCTGCAGTCCAGATCTGTTTCTTATTGAAAATCTATGGCCCATCATAAAAAGGAGAATCAGACAACGACGAACACAGACTGTTGAGCAGCTGACCTGTATCAGGCGAGATTGGGCAAAAATTCCATGCAACAATCAGTATTCTCAGTTTTCCAAATGATTTAAAAGTGTAATTAAAATGAAAGGTGATGTGACAGTTAAATAAAGGTTAAAGAGAATGATTTTATTGCATTTTACAAAAATGAAACTTTTCTGGAAATGGACTACTTGTAATGAAAGTAGTGTTCAAATGTCGAACACTTAAGGATGGTCCTGTTCTTAATGTACAGTACTGAATTGTTGTATTCAAATCATGTGAACTCTTGAAATCATGTGGTTTGTTTAATTCTCCAGTGCAATGGCCCCGTCACTCTCGCAGGCCTACAGGAGGCGCTGGTGGATGGCTGTCACGTCAATCATAGAAAACCTGCTCTTCTCTGCCGTATTGTTGGGTTGGGGTTCCCTTCTTATCATGCTGAAGAATGAGGGCTTCTACTCACACCTGTGTTCAGGTACATGATTAGAACACATCCACACTGACAGGCATAGTCTTACTCTGAGTTGTTACTAGCATGTATAGGAAACAGCAACATGCAGAGCTTTAAAGTATTTGACTTTCTATTTCTTCCTCTGATACTATTAGAAAATGTCACAGAGAGTCACGCTAATGCGAGTTTGACGGAGCGGCCGGTTTGGCTGAGCTGTATTGAACAGGAGGAGGTTCTGAATCTGGGCTTTACGATTGGCTCGTTCATCATCAGCGCAGCCACTCTGCCACTAGGTGTCCTGATGGACAAGTTTGGGCCACGTCCAATCAGATTGTTTGGCAGGTGAGAGACATACAGCTATCAGTATAAAACTTGAAAAGTTCCTCAAAACTAATGCTGAATGTTGGCTTGACTTTAAGTTTGAAGGTGTTCATCTGCAGCGCGTCTGCTGCATGTGAACATGAAATTATATAGTATATGAATATCCATCACTCTTGCCCTGTAACCCACATCATGGTCACTTCCTTCAATTCTGTTTTTATGACTCTTGTAGTTCATGTTTTGCATTGTCCATGGCTTTGATTGCAGTCGCATCTTATGATCCAAAAGGTCAGTATGTAGTAATGCTTATTTATGCTTATTTTATTGTTAGATGAACATTCAGAACCAACGTATAATGCACATAAACATATACCATAGAAATAATAATTTTTCATATATATATATGTATATGTGTGTGTGTGTATTGCTAAATAATTTCACAGGTCTATAATTAGTGATTCTGTATTTTTAATGTTTTATAACTAAGTAATATAAGCATTGTTTCTTGTTTTCCCTCAGTGTTATCAGCTCTCATATTTATTGCTGTCTCCATGAATGGGTTTGGAGGAATCTGTCTAACCTTCACTTCACTAACAGTAAGACACATTCACACATGTTCACATAGATAAAAAAAAACAAAAAAACATAATAGACTGACTAAATAGACACAAAACTTACAGCAATCTTACATCAATTCAGTTCTTATACTGTACATACCCAAGATAATTATTGTAATGATAACTATGCAAAGTTGCCATTCGAGCTGTTCTATATTCTGAGGCCGAGTTTGAATGTGTTTGGGTACATTATTATATCATGAACACTGTTTGTTAGTGGGTGGTGATCATGTTGACACTTGACTCTCTATTGGTGTTTAAATGTATATATGTGTCTTTATACACAACCGGTCAAAAGTTTAGAATAATTAAGACTTTTTAATGTTCTTGAAAGAAGTCTCTTATGCTCAACAAGGCTGCATTAAAAAAAAATTATAATACAGCAAAAATACAGTAAAAAACAGCAATATTGTGAAATACTGTATTATTACAATTTAAAAGAATGTTTTCTATTTTAATATATTAATGTATTCAGCAAATCTGAATTTTCAGCATCATTACTCCAGTCTTCAGTGTCACACGATCCTTCAGATCTAATATTTTGATCTGGTCTTAAGAAACATTTCCTATTACTATCAATGTTGAAATCAGTTTTACTGCTAAATTTTTTTGTGTGTAAACTCTTCTTCTCTGATTCTTTGATGAATAGAAAGTTAAAAAGAACAGCATTTATTTGATATATAAATTTTTTGAGTGTCTTTACTTTAACTTTTGATCTATTTAATGCATCCTTGCTGAATAAAAGTATTAATTTCTTTAAAAAAAAACTTTGCAAGTATTAAAAACTATTTTTTTAAAAATTAAGCAGCTGTTATTAACTGATTGATAATAATAAGAAATGTTTATTGAGCAGCAAATCAGCATATTAGAATGGTTTCTGAAGGATCATGTGACACTGAAGACTGCAGTAAGGAATACATTACATTTTAAAATATTTTTAGATATAAAAAGTTTTTAAATTGTAATATTTTACAATATTGCTCTTTTACTGTCAAATAATCAAAAAATTATTGGTGAGCATAAGAGACTTGTGTAAGCTGAAATGTAAGTATGAAGCTTTTTGGCTACACTTACTTTAAGTTGCTATTAAACATATGAATACTTCTCCTCATTACACACTATCAAAACACATGTTTGTTGTATTTCTTGATCTACATGTCTTTTGCTGATAACTTCAGCACGCATTGCAGCACGCACATGTTTTCCATCCCCTCACTCTACATTTTGGCATGCTGGTCAGCCAATCACAGCACAGATCTGACTTCACGCCCTCAACTCCGCCAAGCCTACCTTCTCTCAACACATTAACAACCACTGTCCTTGCTTTCTTTCACGCGCTTGTGTCCCCCTTGTTTTTACCATACCAAAAACAGCTGTGCAAAACAAATCTTCCGTAACCTACCACATATAAATGGACCAGACATTTATTATAAGAATGAATCTAGATTATATTTTGTAATTCACTTCATGCATGTGGGTATTTGTTCCCATTTTACTTCCATATAATACAATGTAGTTCTGAGTACAACAGCATATTCAACAAGCAAAAATGTATGACGGGAAATGATTTGAGAGTGAAAAGAGTTTGTTTCTTGGTAGCTTTGTAAAACTGTGTGTGTGACTTGTAAATGTGCCAGATTATTTGGCAATTAGATCATTTTGTCTTATAGACATGCAAACATTGCCACAATGTTCCCTTCTAGCTTATCAACCTCACTGAACTCTTCCACCCACCTCTCTCTGTCCCATATCCTCTCTCTCTGTGATCTTTGTGAATTTACTGCTGGCATGTCCTGGCTGTCAAATTTCATAGTTTCATAATGGCACACACACGCACACACACACACACACACACACACACACACACACACACACACACACACACACACACACACACACACACACACACACACACACACACACACACACACACACACACACACACACAGTCAGATACTCCTATTCAAACTGAGACAAACACAAACGAGTGGCATGGCAAGAGGCTGTCAATGAGAAACAGTTAATTACCAGCTCTTAAAAATAACCCTACTATTTCAGCATATAAATAGTCAGTAGAAATGAAATACTTACAGGAAGCTGACATGTCCTTCAGTGTTGCATGCTACTGTATACTCCATCTGAAACTAATTAAACAGCACTTTGCTTCTTTGTTTCTATTATACATTCAGATTTTATGACCTCATATTAATTGAACAAGATTCAGGTCTTTAAGTTCAATTCAGGACGCACATGTGTGTGTGTGTGTGTGTGTGTGTTTGTTTATCTGATTGGCGTGTTAGAGCGTTGTTGGCACAGCAGCACAGGAATAACATTTAGGTCAGCATTTTATTATGGCTGTTGCTACCTGTGCTTCATAATACCCACACATTTATTATGATATACTAAGTGAATCAAATAAATCAGGGGACTTTTGATTTAAATTTAGAAAGAAAGATTGGCAGAATGGTTGATAAATAACAAATGACTGCAGCACGCTTGGAAACATTTATGCCATAATATCTTTTATTAAATCACTCTTGTAATTGTGTACACATTTATTTATTTATTTATTCATATTCAATAATTATAATAATAATAATAATAAATACATAAAATAATCTGATAAAATTAAATATAATTGTGTTTTATAATATATAATTATATTTACCATTTATATATAACTATTAAATAAAATAATAATAAAAATGTATTTATTTATTTGTTTGTTTGTTTGTTTATTTATTTAATGTACCACACATAATTATATATTAAATATAATTATATATAATAAATACATTTAAATAATAAAAAATAAATTGCATAGCATATCAATTATTTATTTTTTATGTACAAATTATCATCAAACTTTTATTTCTACTTGTATCTTGTGTCTACTTGTATAAGCAGTAGCAAACACCCACATAAACAGTGGAAATCTTGAGATGTACAGAGAGGTGCTGTTAGTCTTCACATGTTGCGTAGCTAAACGCTGTTTCAAATTTCTAGCTCATAATGCTCTCTAGTGGCAGCAGACAAACACTACAGTTTGAATACATATTAGTACATTCATTTATGATTCTCTCTTCTTGATTGATTTTCCCAGTTGCCGAATATGTTTGGAAATGTGCGCTCTACGATTCTTTCTCTCATGATTGGCTCCTATGCCTCCTCTGCTGTCACCTTCCCAGGAGTCAAGGTACAAACAACACTTGAACAGCAGAAATACAAAGCATTTAGACATTATGCTCAAAGACTTTTCTCCTGCAACACAGCATTTGAACCAACATGTCTTGTCCTTTAGCTGATCTATGATGTGGGCGTATCATTCTCTGTGATCTTCTGGATGTGGGCAGGGTTCGCCTGCTTCGTCTTCCTCAACTGCTTTATTAATTGGCCGGGAGAATCTTTTCCTGCCCCTGAGGACATCAGATACATGTCAGTACTTGTCTAATACATACACTATATGCCTAATGCCCAAAAATATGAAGACATCTAAAGATCACACCTATGTGTTATTTTAACAGTTTAATTGGTTACACTTTATTTGACAGTACTTATGTGTACTTACAGTGTAGTTACCCAAGAAAGTACTTGTAATATAAGGTAACTACATGGGTTAAAGTTAGTTTTAGGGGTAGGTTCAGGGTTAGTACCTAGTTATTACCCAGTTATTGTAATTGCTATAAGTACATAGTATGTACATGGGGAACAGTATTGTAAATAAAGTGCTACCGTTTAATTTCATTTCATAATGTGTGTATATATTACCATTCGAAGTTTGGAGTCAGTTAGATTTGTTTTAAAGAAATTGATACTTTTATTCAGCAAGGATGTATTAAATTGATCAATAGTGACAGTAAAGACTTTTATAATGTTACAAAAGGTTTCTATAAAAAAAAAAAAACTTTTAAACTTTTTAAAACTTTCTTTTAAACTTTCTATTCATCAGAGAATCCTGGAAAAGACCAAATCAGTATATAGAACAGAAGAATGTATACAACATCTAGAGTCAAAGCAAAATTTATTCAGACACCTTCAACATTTCTCACATTATCACAGTTTATTCGCTATAGTTTAAAAAATGGTAATAAAATATGACAAGAACTCAGAGTTGTCAAGTCAGTTGATATTTCACTGGTTTTGGCCATCGTTCTGTTAGACTGTCTCACAAATGAATTAGGTTGAATAGCTGTCAGCTGTTAAATTTAAGTACAAAATTAGATAATAGCAATTTAGGTCAACCAGTTACCAAGCAATGCTTCATTTTGTTCAGTCTGTGGTGTAAAAAGGTCGCATTCGCAATTAAAGAAAAAACACTTAAGCAAAACATGGTCAGGTCCAAAATTCGCATCCGAAATTTTCGCACGTTAAAAAATAAATACGACCTCATGTTATGTCAATCAGGCTTACACACTGCCTCCGAAACTTTCGTCCATCATAAAAAAATTCTGATTCGGATTTTCGCCGTTTTTCGCATCCGTAGCAAGCATTTTGAATGGTGTTTTGACAATTCAAGCCACCGAATCATGAATATAAGAAAACACATATGAAAATTTCTGACTCAGTGTGCAAGGGCCTTAAAGGTAATGTGAGACCTCATAACGTGAGGTCGTATTTATTTTTTAACGTGCGAAAATTTCGGATGCGAATTTCGGATCTACATTTTACTGGTATGAATAATTTTTTGTGTATAATATGTCAGAGTTTACTTTATTTTGCTATCCTCACTTACATAAATGAATATTGTCCTGCACCCACTAGTATTAAAATAGCAAAAATTAGATCTGGTTTCTGAATAATTTTTGATTTGACTGTATATATTAGCAACACAAAATATAAATAATTGTGTCTATTATTGAAAAATTTCTTTTATTTCATAGTACAATGGACAAGTTGAGAGGTAAGGTAGTGGACGATGAGATGACTGACACTGATGTGAGTCTTAAAGAGCAAGAGGTGACCAAAAAACTGCCTTCTACTGATGAAGCACTCAGCGATGGAACAGTAGCAGAGAACCAGGGTAAGTCTCACAAACACTCTCTACAAAGAATTATGAAATTGATAATAAAATAATCCTGTTTGTGGGACCGCAGGATCCCCTCCCTTTCGTCGCTCCGTGTGCTCACCGATTTTCCTGTGGAGTATCATCACGATGGCGATGACCCAGCTCCGTGTCATTTTTTTCATGGGTGCCATGAATAAGATGTTGGAGTTCCTGGTTACCCATGGTGACCCTAACCGTGAGCATCAGCTAAATATTTGAGTCATTTGTTTTAATGAAATTGAAAAATGTGAAATAAACAGATATGCTCTTTTATATGTGTTTATGTAACTTTGCTCAAGAGCAGATGGGTAAATGTAATTAGCAAAAGCTTACAGACGTATGCTATAGTTTTGCAGAAGCATGTGTTAGTGGGTGGGTGTTTGGAAGTGGGTAGTAAACATAGTTTTATATTTCACTGTTTTCCGCCACCTGTTTGTGTCTGTTTTAGCCTCAGAGGAGTTGGAGAAGGAGGCAGAGGACCAAGGTAAGAAAAATCCTGTTATTTTCTCCTAAACAAGATACGTTTCTTTTGGTTTAGGAACAAACAGTGGCCCTACAAAGAATTTGGACACTTACGACACACTTAATGTATGAATGATTTTGCACTAGTAGATGATAAAATATCAAACCAGATAGTAATTACTTTTGAAGGACACTTTTCAAGTGAAACATAAAAAAAAAAAAAAAGTTTGTTGACCTTGATACCAGTTGATAAAAGTTTCAAAATGGCTCAGAAAAAGTTAAATTATTTCTGAGAAAAGATCTAGTATCATTTATTTGGTTTAATACATTGATGACTAATGCAATGTGTCAGTAAAAGTATCAGCGAGTATAATACCAGTATTTTATGGAGACCTTATTCCGGGATTCAAAGAGCTTATGTGTGTGTGTGTGTGTGTGTGTGTGTGTGTGTGTGTGTGTGTGTTTGTTTGTGTGTGTTCATGTTTTCCTATCTCGATGGGGACTTCAACCTGAATGCACACCGACTCATGGGGACTCGTGTCTCCGTGGGGACCTAAATTGAGGTCAAGCTAATCATATAGAATGAGTTTATTTTTACTACGGAGTCTACGGAGAGTCCCCAAATAAATAGTGAACCAGACATGTGTTTTTTTGTGTGTGTGTGTTTGTTTTTGTGTGTTAGTTTGTGTGTGTGTGTGTGTGTGTGTGTGTGTGTGTTTGTTTGTTTGTTTGTTGGTGTATGTGTTTGTGTGTGTGTGTGTGTGTGTGTGTGTGTGTGTGTGTGTGTGTGTGTGTGTGTGTGTGTGTGTGTGTGTGTGTGTGTGTGTGTGTTTGACAAAATGTCCCCACAAAGGTGGCAATATCCAAAATCCTTGTCCTTGTGGGCAATTATTTTGGTCGACATGAGGAAAACAGCTTATAAATCATACTAAGTGATGTTTAAAAAAAAAAAAAAAAAAATGTAGAAAGTTTTCTAAGATGGCTAGGTTTAGAGGTTGGTTTAGAGTTTGGGGATAGAGTATACAGTTTGTACAGAATAAAAATCATTACGTCTTTGGAAAGTCGCCACAAAACATGGAAACCCAACATGTGTGTGTGTGTTTTTAGTGAGTCTCTACTCGTCCATCTTTGGCACTCTTCAGCTGCTCTGCCTGATGTCCTGTCCTCTGATTGGCTACATCATGGACTGGAGAATGAAGGAATGTGAGGACGTGGTAAACTCAGCTGAGGGAGAAAAAAGGTGAGGGTGGAGAAAAAGAAGGAGTGAAATGTTGAATTATTTGTATGTGTCAGTTATATGGTTACATTTTCCCTGTCATTGTTTTCTTCAGTCCATCTGGGCCTCCAAAGAGGGACAGAAAGATCCAAAAACTCACTAACGCCATCAGAGCTTTCATCTTTACTAATATACTGCTTGTCATCTTTGGCATCATCTCCCTCATAGACAATCTACCCATACAGGTTAGACAAATTTGTCACAAATTTGCTTATTTGTTTAGAAATATTATTTATTTTATATTAAAGGTGCTCTAAGCGATCCCGGGAGTCCTAACTTCTTGTTGACATTCGAATTGTTGTCAAACAAAACGGAGGCTAGCTAGACGGAGGCTCCTCCTCATCCCGTCTCCTCCCTCCTCCCCTCCCTTCCGGCATAAAGGAAAGTCAAAATAGTCACTACAAACAAAGTTAAGTTTTACTGATACTTCATTCAATGTGTAATGTCGCCAAGTTAGATAAATGCTTTTATATATTGCAGAACAGAATGCAGAAAAAGAGAAACATTATCTTAATCGTTTCGCCACCTGAGGTTATAACTATAACTATAGCTCCCATACAAGGACGCAATAATAGCAAGATAACGTTAGCTTCGCGTTTCCCAGTGAGCATAAACAACGGCGTAAACAAATTTAGTCAAAGTTGTCAATAGCCTATAAATGAACATTCAAATTCATAACAAACAGTGGATGAAAATAACCATTCACACAAATTGTCGCCCTACTGTGAATTTGCTTGATCATTTACAATAGAGATTGATCGCTAGCTGCTAGAAACATACATGTTGTATTCACCAAAGTTAACGCTGACTGCATAGTTCTAGCTAATTCTGCATAGTTCTACTGCATAGTTCTAGCTGGAGCACTGTTTGTTGTGTTTCGTGGTGCGGGTGAGCCCAGTTTGTTTTTGTTGCCGTTTGTGGAGCCTGTGGTGTCTAGAGAGACCGCGTTTTTTTACAGTGTGTTCAGAGGACAGGCAGCTAGCGGATAGTGAGGAGATGTTTGCTGTATGTGACAAAAAATGTTTGGGC
The DNA here is from genome assembly GCF_965113295.1 of Leuciscus leuciscus. Taxonomy (NCBI): domain Eukaryota; kingdom Metazoa; phylum Chordata; class Actinopteri; order Cypriniformes; family Leuciscidae; genus Leuciscus; species Leuciscus leuciscus. The sequence goes on along the minus strand of NC_138727.1, from coordinate 40,567,633 downwards.
CTAAAAAACGCGTCGCATCACTTAGAGCACCTTTAATATTATTTATATCATTTAATTACTTTGTGTAATTATTTTATACATGTTATTTCATTATTTTATATAATTTATATAACCTAGAGAATATTATTTAATTTCAGATTTTATATATTTTTTAATATATAATTTAAATATTCATATATAACTTTGCACATAATATAATTTATATATATATAATTTTAATAGATTTACACTCATATACAGAATTTCAATGTGGTTTAATTTATTTTGATTAATATATTGATATCTATTGGATTGTATCAGTGAATATAATATCAGTATTGGCAACATTATTCTGGGAAGTGCTTTAATTGCACATTTTATATATTTAATATAATTTATATAATAAATGTTAATAAATAACAAAATGTTAAGTTCAAATTGTATATACAGTATTTTGTATAATTTATGTAATCATATTTAAATTAAATTTAATTTAATTTAATTTAATTTAATTTAATTTAATTTAATTTAATTTAATTTAATTTAATTTAATTTAATTTAATTTAATTTAATTTAATTCTTTTTCAAAATCCTAAATCTTTCTCTAGATTTCTGGGTTTAAATTCCATTTCAACTTTTTTTTGGACCCCAGATTTTCAGTGTGGCCTATGATATTTTTGACCATGCTGCAAAACAATTATTTTCATCAGCTCCTCAAAGCAACATGAGAAATGTAATGACTGTTGTTATTATTATATTTGTTACAGGTGGTGTCTTTTATTCTTCACACTGCAGTTCGAGGTTTTATTCACTCCTGCTGTGGAGGACTCTATGCTGCTGTGTGAGTTTTACTTATCAAAATCCACTTGATTTTTGAGCCGCTTAAAGGTGAAACTACCTGAACACAGCAAACAAGAGATGAGAGAAAATAATAATTTGAATCAGTGTTAATTTAGTATCACTAGTACTAATAAAATTTTTTTCTTATTTTGAATTAGATTTTATTTTTTATATTTTCTGTTATATTTTCTGTTGTGTATTTTTTTGTCATTTTTATAATTTTCTTTGAATATATATATATATATATATATACACTCACCTAAAGGATTATTAGGAACACCTGTTCAATTTCTCATTAATGCAATTATCTAATCAACCAATCACATGGCAGTTGCTTCAATGCATTTAGGGGTGTGGTCCTGGTCAAGACAATCTCCTGAACTCCAAACTGAATGTCAGAATGGGAAAGAAAGGTGATTTAAGCAATTTTGAGCATGGCATGGTTGTTGGTGCCAGACGGGCCGGTCTGAGTATTTCACAATCTGCTCAGTTACAGGGATTTTCACCCACAACCATTTCTAGGGTTTACAAAGAATGGTGTGAAAAGGGAAAAACATCCAGTATGCGGCAGTCCTGTGGGCGAAAATGCCTTGTTGATGCTAGAGGTCAGAGGAGAATGGGCCGACTGATTCAAGCTGATAGAAGAGCAACTTTGACTGAAATAACCACTCGTTACAACCGAGGTATGCAGCAAAGCATTTGTGAAGCCACAACAAGCACAATCTTGAGGTGGATGGGCTACAACAGCAGAAGACCCCACCGGGTACCACTCATCTCCACTACAAATAGGAAAAAGAGGCTACAATTTGCACGAGCTCACCAAAATTGGACAGTTGAAGACTGGAAAAATGTTGCCTGGTCTGTTGAGTCTCGATTTCTGTTGAGACATTCAGATGGTAGAGTCAGAATTTGGCGTAAACAGAATGAGAACATGGATCCATCATGCCTTGTTACCACTGTGCAGGCTGGTGGTGGTGGTGTAATGGTGTGGGGGATGTTTTCTTGGCACACTTTAGGCCCCTTAGTGCCAATTGGGCATCGTTTAAATGCCACGGCCTACCTGAGCATTGTTTCTGACCATGTCCATCCCTTTATGACCACCATGTATCCATCCTCTGATGGCTACTTCCAGCAGGATAATGCACCATGTCACAAAGCTTGAATCATTTCAAATTGGTTTCTTGAACATGACAATGAGTTCCCTGTACTAAAATGGCCCCCACAGTCACCAGATCTCAACCCAATAGAGCATCTTTGGGATGTGGTGGAACGGGAGCTTCGTGCCCTGGATGTGCATCCCACAAATCTCCATCAACTGCAAGATGCTATCCTATCAATATGGGCCAACATTTCTAAAGAATGCTTTCAGCACCTTGTTGAATCAATGCCACGTAGAATTAAGGCAGTTCTGAAGGCGAAAGGGAGTCAAACACAGTATTAGTATGGTCTTCCTAATAATCCTTTAGGTGAGTGTATATATAGCTATAGTTTTTGTTAAGTTTTAGGTTGTATTTTTTAAAACTTACTGTCAAAATATGTACAATATTTGCTATTTGTTTTATCTTCAAGCTGTTTATTTGTGTATTTAGCTATCCAACCAATCACTTTGGCACTCTGACGGGCTTGCAGTCCATGGTTAGTGCTGTGTTTGCCCTCCTGCAACAACCACTCTTCATGTGGATGTTGGGACCATTGAAGGGCGATCCTTACTGGGTGAGACACCATTCATGTGTGTGACAAATATGTACAGTATATGTATACAGTATACCAAAGTACCAAACATGACACTTTTTGAATTAACAGATCAACTTGGGCCTGCTTCTGTTCTCATTGGTTGGATTCTTGCTGCCAGGATACCTCTTCTACCATCGGAGACATCTTATAAAGGAGAAGGCAGCGCGCGATAGTCTATCACAGAGCGTCAGCCTCAACTCAACAACCGATTCTTCAAAATACCAAACCAACGGGAACGTCTGAGCTGGAAAACGTTTATTAGTGAGATGTATTTGAATTATAGACCTAAATTATGAAAGTTATTGTTCCATTGCTTTTCAGAAACTGCATTATTAGGCTTCCTGTTCAGTCGCTGTAGTGACCTGACAAATATAAAACTGTTTCAAAAATCAAGCGAAAGTGCAATTTAAAGTATCAGCCAAGGCTTTGACTGTGTGACTGGGCAGGACGCATTTTCAAGGCTTTTATCATCACTCTCTCTACGTTGTTGACTTGTAGTGCAAATTGACAGACACAATGAAAGGATGCCACACTTAGCATTTTGTTGGTGAGACTTTTAAGTCTTTTAAGGATAAGTATCACAACCACATTTACAGTATTTTTGTGGTTGCACCAAACATTAACAAATTATGCTAGGGCCTAAAATATGTCGTCTGGCTGCGGAAACACTGTTTTCTTCATTATTATTACATTGACACTTTGAAATGTCCAGGAAAATGGTAGTAAAACAACAAGGAGGGGTTGAATGTCGAGAGTCAGTATGAAATCAAAATCTACTTTTTTAATACTTGTTCGCAGTGTTATTGTGCATAATTTATCAGTGCATGTTATACCAAAGACAATCATTTTGTGTTTAATAATCTTGCTGAGATACTTTCAGAAGGAAACTTGACCTTCATGTCTCATTCAAAGAGCCTCTGTCTTTGTAAAGGTTTCACAATTGACTGTAAACTCGTATTCTACCATGATATATGATCATCATCAGTATGTATGTGCAGGTCACAGACATATTCAAATTCACTAGTACGAAGTCACTATTTATTAAATAATGTTTGTCATTTAGTGGAATTTTGCTGTATGGGTAAAAATAATGTCCCATTAAGACTCAGGGCAGGTAAACGAGGCAGGGTTTCATGTAACTCTCACTTTACCTTGACATGGATCATTTTCATTTTAAACCTGTGTTCTTGAGTGGATCTTTTCATTGCAGGTTCTCAATAGCTTTTTATCCAACCCCACTCTCACTAAACCTGATGGACATTCAGCTTTATGTGACAACTGGTAAATAAAAATGAGTGTTTTTATTGCAGATGCCGGTATTGCACTATATTATTTGTTTTAAAAGTACGGTTCTGTATGTTACAGAGCTGTGATCATGTGCTCAAAAGTTTCAGTGATTCTAGTGATTTTTTCAACATAATGGTGCTTGCATTGTGCTCGTGACTGTAAATATGCCTGAAAGGGGGGAAAAATCAAATAAATACAAAGATTTTGTCACAAAAATCAGCCCATTCTCGGCTGATTGTGTTTTATTTGTAAAAAATGTTTAAAAAAAAAATTGAATGAAAAATGTTCCATTATTCATCAATCTCATAAATAGATACAGAGGCACTTAGACACTTACAAATGCAACACATATGATGGTTTACCAGGTAAATTATGTAACAATATACTCTGACACATATATACACACAAATCTGACTCTCACTGTAACTGGCCCAGCTTGTGCTTCACTTTAACTCCTTTAGTTCCTGGTTTTTCTGCCATCAAGGAGGTTCTTATCTCAAACTGCTGCTGCTGCTAGGCTGAGCTCCAGTCATGCCTGGGTGATCAGGACTGTGGCGATTCTGAAAACAGGGAAATAATACAATAATTAATAGAAATAATAAAAAAAATGTTTTGGAAGATATCAGATGTACTGTTGATCACAATTTAAAAACTTTCAAAAACTTACACAACAGTTCGAAAGTTGAGGCTCAGTAAGTTTTTTATAAAGAATTAAATTGTTCAAAGGTGACAGTAAAGACATTTATGTTACTAAAGATTTCTTTCAAGTCAAGTCATCTTCATTTATATAGCGCTTTTAACAATATGTATTGTTTCAAAGCAGCTTTACAGAGATAATAGGAAATTACCGTAACAGATTGTTTAGCCTTTACAACAGCTCTAGGATAACGTTATTGTCCAGCTAAAGTTAGTTTTGATCTAATCTAGTGTTAGATTTCAATTAAATGGCGTTCTGTCAAACTTTCTATTCATTAAAGAATCCTAAACGAAATTGATCACACTTTCCACAAATAAAACTGTTTTCAACATTGATAATAATAATAATAATAATGTTTCTTGAGCAGCAAATCAGCATATTACACTGATTTCTGAAGGATCATGTGACAGTGATTAATGATGCTGAAAATTCAGCTTTACTGAAATTTTAGCTACAATATATTCAAGTATAGAAAACAGTTATTCAAAATTGTAATAATATTTCTCAATATTACTGTTTTTACTGTATTGTTCATCAAATAAATGTAGCCTTGAAGACTTGAAAACTATAAAACCAGTCCATTTGTAACATGTATTTTCATGCAAAGTGTATAACAACTCCAATTAACCTTCTTTTTCTTTTTATCTTTTTTCTTTTTCTTTCTGTCCGGATCATCGTCCTTCTTTTTCTTCTTTTTCTTATGGTCTGAATCTGATGGAGTTTCTGTTGTAAAGAAGTGAGATTAACAGTCAATATGTAAGAAATCACGTTCATCTCTTTGTGCGTTTTGTGTGTGACAGTTACCTGGTGGTAAAGGATCCTGAGGCCGGTGATGTTTATGTTTGTGTTTGTTCTTCTTCTTCGGCGGTTGAATGTGCATCAGTCTGTATTGCTCTGGCAACTTTGGCAGGAGAAAGAGCCACATAAAACATGCATGTGAAACAGCAATATATGATTGACCCACATAACCATTCGCAACCAACACTCACTAAGAAAGATATAGCCAAACCTCAGAGTACAGTCAAAGCAGAGGTAACATCAGTTTCACTAGCCTCCCTAAATGCAAAGGGAGTCCTTCTTTTGTCTCTCTCATACACACACACACACACACACACACGCACACTTACAGGGCCAGTGTGTAGCCTGAAGCCGGTGAGCATGACCCCAGTGAGAGGACTGAAAGAGTTGTTGCACACTGGTGTCTTCTCAATGAGAGAGCGCAGAGAGCTGTTGTCCTGAATGCCTGGGCTGTCGATCATGCCTGGAGTCCAGAAGGATAAAAAAAAAAAACCATATAGTTTCAACACAGGCACTGGCTAAACCCCGGCTTAGTGTTGTTATAGGTAAAGTCAAGTGTATACTACTGTGTTCCTTTATCCTACTGGACTATTTTTGAGAACTGCTCTAGAATCGTGTAAGTATGGTGAAAATATGCACACGCACCAGGAAGCTCTGGAAGAAAATTGCTGAGTTTCTCCTTCACCTTCTTTCCGCAAAACTTGTTATAAGCGTGCTCCAGGTTGTAGTGTGTGATGAGATTAGTGTGTCCCGTCAGCTCATTCTCCACTGTCAAGAAGACATGAGGGGGTAAACAGGTTCACAGAGCACTGACAAAATAATTTCCCTCCCATCTCATACTTGTTTTCCTTCACCATGTCCCTTTAGGAGCGTTGTAGGGTTCTAACTCTTTTTAACCAATGAATTTACATGACTTTTTCAGTCGTTTGAGACGTACTGGATAAGGAAAATTACTTTTTAAAATATATTTACCTACAATTTCTTCCCGATAAAATATTTTAGAGCTTGTAACTAGAGAAATGATACATAATGTAGCCTATATTCATTATACAAATGGCATTTTTGATATTCATTTACATGACAAAATTAGGCTTCCTCATATATCCAGATTTTTTATTCAGGCTGATTCTTCATAGAAAAAACAAACAGTTGTTGAAGGCTTAATTATAATAAGAAATATATTGACTATTTGTTGATTTAGCTTATTTTAAAGCTTGCTTTGTCTTACTTTAAGTCATCTTGATGCCCCCTTGGAAGTTTGCTGAGGCCCTCTAGTGGTGATGAGAACCACTGATCTATATACAGTGACTAGTGTTGCCAGGCTTGTTTATAGTAAGAGTCTTACATGACATGACATATATTTCATACACTAGTACTTTATGGTATTTCATTTATTCTCATTCCATCATTATGCATGTGTGTTGATGGTATTAATAACGGTAAAGGTATTATTAACACCACGGCATAGGTCACTCACTATGGTATATAATATTATAATTACCATGGTACAGTACAGCACCTAAACGTACGTTACCACTGTAAGCCAATGTCATTTGGACATGGTACCACGGTATTCGTATTACCATACCATACAATCACTGTACAGCGGCATTGACACTGACACAGTGCTTTATTATATTACTACGAAATTAATACTATACCGAAAATTAAAACCACAAAAAGAGGCGCTCACTGGGCAGTTCTCGCAGCAGGTAGAAGGGCTCGTTCATCGCGGAGGGTTTTCTGATCGGACCCCCTTCATCCAACATCTGATGCTGGAAACACATCGGGCCCATGTTTTGGGGTACCTGAGGTTTCCCAGATCCAAAGCCCAGCGCAGATGGTCCTGATGGACCCTGGGAATCAGGCTGACCATATAGCGAGGAGAAGATTTCTGTCATGTTGACAAAACTACCCTACGATGTTGTGATTGTGTGGACGTTTGTATGGGGTTTACTATTGCTGTGAACGTCCCTCCCTTACGTTCTGTTGACAATTGCTTCCGGTTGTTCTTGTACCTTGGGGAAATTTACCGTAATTTATCAAGTAACGTTACATACATGATCGTATTGTGTCCAGTTCCCAAATCTGACTAAACAGACTCACATAATGCGCCGTAAAATTCATTATATAGTTTAATACTGTAGCTTAATTAAATAAATAATTGTAAACGAGGAGATAAACAATTCAAGTTAGTGTCAGTGACGCATGTTAAAATCGTCGCTTGCCGTTTATGTATTACGGTAAACGCGACATACTTCCGCTTGTCCTTCCCTTTATGTGACATCATGACCAATAAGCGACGTCGTTTCAGTAAAGTAACCAATCAACGGGCCTGCTTTAAAGAGGAGGGGCGATTTTTTTCCTTCGTCCGCAGTGACCTCTGTTCGGTCCCTTTAAATCGTTTAATTTATTTGCCGACGAATATTGTCTCTCATTGATAGCGGTATTGATGCGGACTCTGTCGTCTCGGATCTCCGCAGCCATCGTTTTCTGAAAAATCTGAAGAAAATAGAAAAATGGCATTGTTAACACCTTTGTTAGCATTTCTGTACCATTTGCCGCAGGTTTACAAATGGCTACTAAAACCGTACTACATAGCCTCGTTATTTATGTCTAGCGCGTTCCTGCTTATCCGCAAAACGCCAGGGATCTGTGAACATCTTTCGACGCAGCGCGAGGATGGCAATTCATGCGATTTTGATTGGGTATGTATAAAGCAGACCTTTGGGGTTTCATGCTGAATGATAACGCATATAACCTGCTTCGTAACATGGGAACTGGGCAGTGGCCAGCAGATGATGGTCTATAGAATTTGGGGGGGGAGGTCGCTATTTAGCTGGCACGGGAACAAGCCTAGATCCTGGTAAAAGAGTTTGGAATACTAACCATGCATATATGAATGATGCATGTGGAAAAAAACTTGCCAACCTCTTCCACGTGTGGTGCATGTGTATCTCTGAATGATCACACTGTTGTGTTGTTTCTTCGACTTTATGTTTATATTTATTATTATATTATATTTATTATAAGGGTACCTTATAAAACAAAGAATGTTTTAATATTTAATAAAAGTTTAACCTTATTAAAACCCTGTTATCAATATATATATATATATATATATATATATATATATATATATATATATGTATGTAAGTATGTATGTATGTGTGTGTGTGTGTGTGTGTGTGTGTATATATATATATATATATATGTATGTGAAGAGTTCAGATGCAAAAGCCTCTAAGTGCATCTGAAATTTTCTTCTAGAATGATCATTTTTATCAAGCTTGTATATTTAAGTTCAGTAATTTCACTTAAATGACAATTAATAGGTCATTTCCATTGCCATTTAAGTGAAATTACTGAACTTAAATATACAAGCTTGATAAAAATGATCATTCTAGAAGAAAATTTCAGATGCACTTAGAGGCTTTTGCATCTGAACTCTTTATATATATATATAATGCTTCCATTAACACTCACAGGAAGCTCTTTGGAATTTTCTTTTATCGTTTGACATTACTCTCAAATTGTTATGCAAATAGTATAATAATATATGTATTTTGGCCTATATATTATATAGGACCCACTTTAAGTGTCTACTATGTATATACATTTTTTTTAAATCAGCCATTTTTCTGTTAATTTTGTTTTTCAGAGAGAGGTGGAGATACTGATGTTCCTGAGTGCTATAGTCATGATGAAAAACAGAAGAGCAAGTAAGACTTTCTCCCCCTTAAAACGCTCTTTTTTTTTTTTTTTTTCAACTTTCTTCAAAAGCATTTTCTATACCGCTTTGTTTATTGACATTCAAATTTCAGAAAATAATCTCTAACTATACCGAATCTGATGTCAATAGCCTGAGGTTGAATGTTAAGGTTTTGTTTATACACTAAACGCTCAGACACCTGTGTTCTCAGTGACGGTTGTCCTTGTGTTTGTAGTTTAATCAAATGTCCTTTGTCATTCAATGTTTCTGTTATTCTCTCCCCCTCCTCCAGCTCCGCTGTTCAACTCGCCCCCTTTCACCATTCATTTTTGTATGACGAAATATAATAATGTGTTTTTGTTTAATCTTTGCTCCCCAGTTACCGTTGAGCAGCATGTGGGCAACATCATCCTCTTTAGTAAAGTAGCCAATGTGATCCTGTTCTTCAGACTGGACATACGTTTGGGGCTTCTCTACCTGACCTTGTGTATTGGTCAGTATTTTTTTTTTAAATCAATTTCACTGTCAGTCAGTGGAAACGTTCTAATGTTTAAAGACTAAACCAAATATTAGATAAATGTAGTATGGCTGTCAACCATTTCTATGCATACTGATGTTCTTTTATCACTGATGCAGTTTTCCTGATGATCTGCAAACCTCCTCTGTACATGGGCCCTGAATACATCAAGTATTTCAATGATAAAACCATTGATGTGAGTATGATTTCACAGATTTCAGTCACTCTTCATGGGCTTCTGGTTCTCAAAACAAATTTGCACAAAATGGAAAAAAGAGAACAAAATATTCAAAGCCAGGGGACTGTTTAAGTTATAAGATATTTCTGGGATTTCTGCTGTGGTTATGACAAAGCAGCTTGTTTTCAAGGTGTATTAAAGCACACAATGCAGTTTCCGTTTTTCTCTCGTATTTAACGTTACTGTCATAAATACCACTCACTCAGAGCCGTCTCTGCACTCTTCCGACCGCGCTTTCTTCGTTTTCTTCGTCAACTCTGCCATGATTCACGTCTGAAATGCGTGCTAGTGTCTTCCATAGAGACTGCTTCATATGTTGTTGATGTATGTGATGTCGTGCTGTAAAGCAAGTCGTGATTCTTTCGAGATTTGGCGGAGCGCCAGCTCTCAAACTTGCATTGCTGCTTTGCTATAGGGATGATTCGCCCTACGAGTTCGTTTACCATCAAAACTATTTCGAAGCTGTTATATTAAGGTACAAATCTTGCATAGTGTGCCTTTAACAGAAACTGGGAGTATTGACATATTAACTCTTTCCCTGCTATTGGCGGAATTTTCCGCTTTCCGTGTTTTCACCATTACACTGTAGGGGGCGCATCTTCTGAAAGAGTCCTGTATCTCTAGATCAAAACATAGGGGAAGAAGCAGCAGAAACAACAAGCGATCTCATATGTAAGCAGATGCATTTGAAAAATAATGCGATCATCAACATTAAACAGCATATAAATCAAAACTGATGAATGTTACGGAATGAAATATTGACCCGGGATGAGCTACAGGACTGTGCAAGCATTAGGGGTGTTGATGGACTCGATCTACTCCATCTGTTTTGATCACCGTTCTGAATCCAATTCCAGACGTAGTCTTTGGCAAAAACGTGCTTTTCTCAGCTTTTTCCTCTCAATTTTAACGAAACACCCACGTTCAAGTGTTGATAAAAAAAGAATGCATGAAGCTAGAATAAGATATTCATGCAACTAAATATTCAGGGGGCCATGACAATTTTGTGAAAATTATCAAAAATGCTGGCGGTGGGTGGCAGCTTAAAAAAAAAAAAAAAAAAACTGGCGGGGAAAGAGTTAAATAAATTAACCACGATTCGTTTTGTGCTTCAAGAAGTTCTAGAACTGCATATTCTTCAATAAAAACAACAGTTATTGAAGGGGGGAAAGGCATTATTTAAAGGACAAGTTCGGTATTTTACACTTAAAGCCCTGTTTACAGATCGTATCTGATGAAATAGAACGGTTAAGATAAAAATTTGGATACATGCTGCTGTCCCGAGAATTTTAGGTTTATTTCGCTTCCCCCCCCCCCACCCCCACAATGGTTGTCTACAAGGGCGTAACTTTGGGTCTACCATTGGGGGGGTTAAACTCACGGCATATTTATTAATTAATTTATTTATTGAATAATTTTCTTGGGTAACATGCTAATTTGCCGTTCCTGTATTAGAAATACATTGTGATACTTTTACTGATTTAGGCTACTTAACGTAAATGCAGCTGTTCACTTGACTATTTATGCCATAATGACAAACAGTAGTTAAATTAAGGGTTTAAGCACTAGCCAGCAGTGGCAGCTTCCATTTAATTGATTTTTTTGTGTGTGTTCAATATCTTATAAATAAAATTTAAAAAAAGAACTTAAAGATTAATCAACTGCATCACTATATTGGCACCTACATGCAGCAAATGTATTATGCACAATTCAATACATTACACAATACAGGGTGGCACACTGACTGGAGTGCAGCTTGCACCTTTATTCTGAACAGATTTCACATTTTGGTGGGCATCACCAAAACTCAGTGTTTCTCAAACTTTTTCTGCCATTCCCCACTTCGGAGGTATAAGGGTTCCAAGCCCCACCTGTCCCCAATCACCCCAACAAAATGTTAATAAACTAGGCTTTAAGTTTAACTGTTAAAATGTATTTTATTAACATCACATTTTAAAAACTTAACATCAAATAACAGCATTAAAAACTTTCAAATAGAGAAAATGAAAGTGCAATTATATTATCACTTTGCATGAAATAAGACTCAAAAGTAGATAAAAAAAAATTGTGTTTGCATTTAGCCTCTGATAACATCAAATTCAGAAACTGAGAAAATACAAGTGTGGACTAACGTTAGTTGTGCTTTGATTCATTTTGTCACTTTGCAAACTCCATGCAAAAAAAAAAAAATTATAATAATCTCAAATTGAGCCGGAGGTGGTAAATTCCTAATAATGTACTTATTTTTTTTTAGGTATTTTAATAAGATAACGTTAACGTTACCAAAAATCCAACTAACGCGATCGTTATAAAGGTGTTTGAACAACAAAACACATCCACTTGCACATATTTGACAATTGAAATATATGATATATCCTGCTATAGCTAACAAATTTGTGAAATTTTTAATAAAGAAGGAAATAAAAGCAGATCATCAGTCATTCAGCGCTATTGTGGCTGCGGTGTGACAAGCAATGAATGACGCGTCTCCATGGGAACCATAAAGTGATACTACGATCAATAACGGTCGCCTTGAAAAACTTGTAAACTTACGTGTGAAAAAGTTAAGCAAGGCTTACATTTAAATGTGTCTTTGTTTTGAGTGTATGGTCAATAAATAAAGGAATTAAAAAGATGGGCACAAAACCTGTTTGTCGCGCCCCACTTGTCATGTCTCTATTCCCCACCAGTGGGCCGCGCCCGCACCCTTTGAGAAACACTGAGCTAACTTAACAGCTAACTTAGCAATAGGGGTAGCAGCTACCTTCGTTTGGTCAGGATTTTTCCTCTTTTTGGCTTGTGTCGACCAACAATGAAAAATCGTTGTCCTGCTGCCTTTCAGTGTCCTTTTTCATCTTTCCATCCGTTAGCATGCACCGTCAGCTTTCTCCAACCATTCATCCCAGCGACCGCGCAAAATAGTGTGAACAAACTTGGTAGAGAAAGCGGGTTGGGTGCGGTGGGCGGGGGGTACATTACAGATTATTAAAAATTTGATACTATCTTTCTTGCTGGCAAATGAAATTAATAAAGAAAACGAACAAAAGTATTCATTCGGAATATTTCATATTTATTTTAATCTGAATTATGTGATGATATTGGGGGGGTTATATTAGCTGGATCTGATTTTTGAGGGGGTCATGACCCCCGTAACCCCCGTGCAAATTACGCGCATGGTTGTCTATATGCACTGGAAGATTCCGACCTAAAAACACATTAAACTTTCGTTTACAAAGACGTGAAACTCACCGAGTGGTCAGGGGTGTTCACTGATATGTTCCCTCAAAAATCGCTGAAAAAGATGCATTCCAACAGGTTTTATCGTAGTTTTTGTCCAACTCCATTGACTTAATAGGACGTGCTGTGAGACCGCAGCACCTTTACGGTATTACTCCGCCGCTTCTTCTTCTGCTTCTTCTGTGTATTCAATGAAATGCCCGTGGTTTGCTTGCAATTGGCAAAGGTGCATTATCGCCACCAACTGGGCTGGAGTGTCTATTATTCAAGCTCTCAACGGAAGAATCACGAGTGTGACGCGTTTGGCAAAATAGGTCCACTAAAGCGAAATAAACCAAAAATTCTCGGGACAGGAGCATGTGTCCAAATTTTAATCTTAACCGTTCTATTTCATCAGATACGATCTGTAAACAGGGCTTTAAGTGTAAAATACCGAACTTGTCCTTTAAGTTTACGTCTTACATTTATGTTTAGCATTTTTAATTAAGAGTATTTAGAGATTATTTTAATATATCAACAATAATGTATTGATTTAAATACTTTTAAAGGGATACTCCACCGAAAAATGAAAATTCTGTCATCATATACTCACCCTCATGTTGTTTCAAACCTGTATGAATTTCTTTCTTCTGCTGAACAGAAAGGAAGATATCTAGAAGAATGTCAGTAACCAGACAGTTTTAGATACCATTGACTTCCATAGTAGGAAAAAAATATACTATGGAAGTCAATGGTATCTAAAACTGTCTGGTTACTGACATTCTTCTAGATATCTTCCTTTCTGTTCAGCAAAAGAAAGAAATTCATAAAGGTTTGAAACAACATGAGGGTGAGTATATGATGACAGAATTTTCATTTTTCGGTGGAGTATCCCTTTAAATCATCCTGCAGCCCCCTTGGAAATTTGCTGAGGCCCCCCTGTGGGCCCTGGCTCCTGGTTGAGAACCACTCATTCATTTGTATGATATTTATTTATTCTTTATGTATTTTATTGTTTCTTCATCTTTAGTTTCCGCTTCCCAATGCTTCGGTCATACTGTCTCTCACAAATGTGCACACTCTGCACTACGACTTCTCATTGCATACTAGTTGCCCACTTTAAACATCAAAGGGAACAAGCTCGAGTGTCTTATTAGTAAGAGGAATTCAAAGCCCATAAATGTTAATTACCGTTGCAGCCGAATAGCCTTTGCAAATAAGCCATTGGGTGTTTAGATTTTACCCAATGTTAATGGTTTCAGCCACATTCATAGTTGAACTTTAACTTCAGCAGCCTGAGGGATATAGTGTGCAAATACATGTTGTTTGAAACTGAGTATAGATGTTCACCTTTCTTTTGTGTTTAGGAGGAGTTGGAGAAGGACCACCGAGTGACCTGGATCGTGGAGTTTTTTGCGAACTGGTCACCAGAATGTCAGTCTTTCGCCTCCGTCTATGCTGATCTGTCCTTGAAGTAAGAACATTGATCTTGATACACTGCCATTCAAAAGTTTCAGGTCTGTACGGGTCTTTTATTTTTTTAGAAATGATCACGTTTATTGAGGATCAAGGATGCATTAAATAGATCAAAATGGACAGTAAAGACATTTATAATGTAACAAAAGATTTCCATTTCAAATAAATGCTTTCCTATTCATCAAAGAATCCTGAAAATATTAAACGCCACATTTTCAACATGATAATAATAATATGTTTCTTGAGCAAATCATCATATTAGACTGATTTCTGAAGGATCATGTGACACTGAAGACTGGAGTAATGATGCTGAAAATTCAGCTTTGCATCACAGGAATAAATGACATTTTACTACATATTCACATAAAACAACATTCACATAGAAAACAGTAACTTTAAATTGTAATAATATTTCAAAATTGTACGGTTTTGCTGTATTTTCGATCTAATAAGTTCAGCCTTTGTGAGAATAAGACTTCTCAAACATATTTATAAAAAATGACCCCAAACTTTTGAATCGTGGTGTACGTCCTGCTGCTCATCAGTTACTGTGAATTTAAATATTATGAATGGAGACGATGAACCTCTCTCTCACTCAGGTACAACTGCGCAGGACTGAAATTTGGCAAAGTGGACATTGGTCGTTACAGTGAAGTGTCCAAGAAGTAAGATGCGTTTGTGTCTCACTGTTTCTCGAACATACTCTGGTACACAGACTGTGACAATATCCTGTGTTTCTTCCCCCTCCCCCCTCAGGTATAGGGTCAGCACCTCTCCTCTGTCAAAGCAGCTGCCCTCTCTTGTGCTCTTCCAGGGGGGAAAGGAAGTGATGCGGCGCCCTCAGGTGGACAAGAAGGGACGCGCAGTGTCTTGGACATTCACAGAGGTGAGGCTTAAAGTCTGCATGAAACTGTGACGTATATCTGAGTGAAACGAGCTTCTCGAACAAGAATTTTTTTTGGCTTTGTTAGAAACATCCTTCAAACACTTCAGAAATGTCAAAAGCCTGTATGTTTTCTACACAACACAGAGAAATGAGTGTTTTTTCTTTCTAGGAAAATATCATCCGAGAGTTTAACCTCAACGAGTTGTATCAGAAGTTTAAGAAGCTCGGTAAGACCAAAGGAGAGAAATCCGAGAGGCCAAATGAATCTGTATTTTCCCCTGTGCCTGAAGAGGAGGAACCGGAGACCGAGACCATCACTGCGATGGACACAGAGAGCAAGAAGGACAAATAGAAAGAGCACATTGCTGAAGAGCACTGTCAATCACTATGGGACTGGACCAGATTGTGCTAATGTTCAGTATGCAGAGAGAGAGAGAGAGAGAGTTTGTATGTAGTTATAAGCAGAATGATTGTTTATTTCTTTTTGTATAACGTATTAGTTAATTGCAAAATCAGTCCAATAATATAGTAAATCCTAATACATTAATTAAACTTCATAATCGTCGATATACTGGATACAGTATATACAGGTGTCCAAACAACGTCATTTGGGACATTGATATTCGATCTCTGTCCGCTGTGTTATTTTAATCGAGTTAAACATAATTAAACGTTGGACTTCTACCTCTAATATGGTTGATAATTGTGAAGTGATCATTAGTAAGGGGTTATTTTGTGTTGCATATGCATCACATATTGGGGAACAAACTTTATCAGTTCTTTTTTTCTTTACTGTATTGGTAATCCTTCCATACATTTGACACTCCTAGTATTTTTTTTAACTACTTTTCTGAGACGTAGCTTGTTTGTATGGTACTGACTACCAGATTGCATTGTGATCTAAAAAGGGAGGGTCTTTTATGCAAACAGTTCATGTCATTTTACAAATTAAAAAACTAAGAGTGAGATCTCAAGATAATATTCTGCAAAATGTGGTTACCTTTGACATTGAGACCCAGTTACACATTTATTTTCAGACTGAATACTGCTGTTGATGTCTTAAGTTATTTAAATTTATATAAAACATTTCTTTGTGCAGAATGATTGAAGCTTTTAACATTTTTATTATTACTTTAACCACTGAAGAAAGCTGCAGGCAGACTTCATGTTTTAACCTTTTCCAGTCATTACTGTTGGAAACTTATTTTCAGTGTATGTAGAATTTTGCCATCAATTTCCTTACAAGAAGTAGGAATATTGTTTAAGTGCACTATTGAATAAACAATTGTTGATTTTCACTAATCTTTAATGAATTGATGATTGAAAGATGACCAAGTGCTTTGAGTGATTGTGGATGGAAAGTTTTTTTTTTTGCCATTCCAATAAAACACTTTGTTCTTCACGCCCTGTTTTGTGTACGTTTTATCCAGTTGCTTCAAATTCAGACTCAACAGAAGAACCAGGGAGATTTTGGACCATTTGCCCAAAAGCTGAACCAAGCACATCTAAATCACTCAATTTGAGATGGAATTTAAACATTGCAGCATTTGGTAGCAGTGGGTACCAAAAATATACATTAAAGTTGCATCTGCAAACAAATAATGCTAGACACTCTTTCAGAAGAGGAACCACAGGTGTCATTCGTCACATTAACGGGACATTTCCCAACCTGAAAGTGTCCAAATACCATTTGTCCTAATTTTGAACAGTTTATGTATTTTTGAGTCCTCTGTAAACATTTAGTATAATATATTTCTCTGTCGGCTGAGATTCATTACACAAATAAGAGCACATCCACGAACACTATTTTTAGCTACTGTCAAACTTTTTTTTTTTTTCTGCAACATTGTAATGAGGTGCCAAAATATTTTGTAGACCATTTTTCTGATGTCTACATTGACAACAGGCTTTCACAGATTTGAGACTGGACAGAAAAAAAACATTCATGGACATAAATGGTGTATACATTTCCAAAGTTTATGCATTACAAAAAGAGGCAATGCACAAAGGCACAACTGATTTATAAAGAGTTTATTACCAATGCTCTCACACACACACACACCCATACACATTCACAACCATGCTCACTCACACTGAACTATACAGTACACGTTCTTTTCTTTCTTTCCCTCAGTCCATCTTTTGATCCAAAATATTCCTAGAAGTGTATTCATTGGCTTTTGTATCAGCCAGCAAATAACTTCTGTCCCGATTGGTCAGCCCTGATCTAAATGTTGATCAATACACCTGACAAAGACAGACGATGATTGAAATGAGTCCTGCAAAATGTCACAATCTTTTTGAATGTACTAGGTAAGAATTAAATAATTCAAAATAAAAGGCTTTCACTGAATCATAATGACAGCTAACTTCCTCTGACTGGCTCAACTGCCGTCCAATCAGAGGGCACTGATATGGTTACCCAGCGTTCGGTGGCACTGTGAGAAGAAAGCTTTAAATCCTACATGGCTGGCTAGTTAAGGCCACCAGTGAGATTTGCCTCTCATGTATTAATAAAACAATAATAAAAAAAAAATCATACCTAAGAGGCAGACAATCAATGCTTACAGGATAAAATTTGAAATATGTCCCACAGATCGCAATGTCAAATGCATTTTTATGCTACGAGCAACCCTCTGACTGATCTAGAGTGCCACCAGCTCTTCATCCCTCTATTCGATTAAAGTTCATAGAGAACAAATATCAGCCTTTGTAGAAAAAAACAAACAAAAAACATTTTGATCTTATCAATAACCATTTATAAAGT
The DNA here is from genome assembly GCF_965113295.1 of Leuciscus leuciscus. Lineage (NCBI taxonomy): Eukaryota > Metazoa > Chordata > Actinopteri > Cypriniformes > Leuciscidae > Leuciscus > Leuciscus leuciscus. The sequence continues at coordinate 40,549,486 of NC_138727.1, read as the reverse complement.
CATATAAAATAACACTTTGAAAATTAAATAAAAACATATTTCTTCCTTGAATTTCCAAGGCCATTACTCTGAAAACACTCATCTGAAAAGGCTGCTGTCATTTAAATAATGCATTAGTCCATTTCTTTATCTTTTCTACCGTTTTGTTTCCCTGGTGCTGATTGGATACATTATCGCATGCCAATCACAGTGGTCTGAAATGGCTACTGAATGCCACAGGTCCCCTTTCAAAAAAAAATCGAATTCCACTCTGTGAGAAAAAAAAAAAAACGGTAACCATTTTTTCTCTATACAGAACAATTTACACATTTATGTCGGATAAAAATCTTTTTTTTTTTGTTGAAACATTTTAAAGGCAATCCGGTCCTTTGCCGTCACACCAGTTGTGTGTTACAGCTCCTTACTGATGAGGAGTCTTGAAGTCCTATTATGTCATGGCTTGAAAGACCCCCCATGATCCTCCTCCTCCTCCTCCTACTTGTCATATATCCAACCAAAACCTGCTGGTCAGCATTAATTTCCATTTAAAAAAAAATCCATATCTTTCCCATGGGCACCAATGAGTCTGCCACACGTGATTTTCTCCGCTATGTTGGTGAAGAAAGAGAGTCCAACACCAGTAAAAACAGCCGCTCTCTCACACCGATATCTCGTAAGTGGTCCCTCCGACGCCCGTCACCTTCTTCACCCCACCTCCAGGCTTGTGAGCGGGGCTCTGAGAAGAGCCAGCACTGGAATATGCCTGACCTGGGCGAGTCGACACACTGACAGGATGAGAGGGGGACGAGGGGGTGAAAGGAGGTTTCGGCTGCCCGTTTGTCCGGCTATATGACTTCATCTGAATCTCGTCCCTAAACCAAAGAAACAGAGAGAAACTGGTAAATTAGAGAAGGATTTACATTATGTACATTTGTATAGTAATTACACTACTGTTCAAAAGTTTGGGATCATAAAGTTTTTTTGTTGTTTTTAAAGAAATTAATACTTTTATTCAGCAAGGATGCATTAAATTGATCAACATTAATAATATTAAATGTTTCTTGAGCACCAAATCAGCATATTAGACTGATTTCTGGAGCTTTGCCATCACAGGAATAAGTTACATTCTAAAATATATTAACCCTAAAACTGGCAATGTGATCTGGGTGTAAGTTTTTGTCATCTTTTTTGGGGCGTAAGAATGATTTTTTCATCAAATCCTTTTATCATTTATCACAGCCTGGTCTGTCTTGAGTATGCTGGTCACATGATTTGTTTAAAAATTGTGATTAATTAGTCAGCCTGATCTAAATCCAACATGGCTACCTGTGGTGCAGGACATTCAGATTTTGAGATAAGTAAATATATTTTAAACTTACTTTTCTTTTGAAAAAATAATACTAACACTGCTAACATTAATTATGAACATTGTCTTGAGGTGCTGAAAAAGAAAATTTATAAAGATGTTGTTCATGTTGTTATTTAGCACGTTTTGAAATATGTGTTACACCTGAGTCACATTGCCACTTTTGGGTATAAAAAAGGGATTAACTTTGTATTCATTTTTGTAACAATCTTTGTATTCTGAGTTTTTTTTTTTTACAAATTATAAAATTTACAGGTTAAACTGATACAGCCTGTCTGTCTTGAGTATGCTGGTCACATGATTTGCTTCAAGTTATCTGTGATCAATTAGTCAGCCTGACCTAAATTCCATTTTTTTTTACCATTTTACCAACATTTTTTAACCATTGTTATGGTAACGCAAGGTCCGATTTCAAAACGGTTCTCACAGGCTGAATCTTGAGTTTGTAAGCTTTCCAATGATAATATGTCAACATTATATGAGTTGAAGTATAGGATATAATGGGCTTTATGCACAGCTGCACTACTTCCTGAACTTCAGCCAGCTCTTTGTTTCCTGTCTGCCATTATTGGACAAACTGATTAATCCAGGTGTGTCTGATTATTGTTACTGAGGTCAGGCACACCTGGATTAATCAGTTTGTCCAATAATGGCAGACAGGAAACAAAGAGCTGGCTGAAGTTCAGGAAGTAGTGCAGCTGTGCATAAAGCCCATTGTTTTAAACATGCAATGACAGTTACAGTTATAGATTTGGTCCATTTTTTATACCAATGTGATCTGGGAGTCACAACTCATAAAATCCAAAATACATAACATTTTTCAAAAATTCTTTTGGATATGATTTACTTGAGTCCAGATGATATAAAAAAAATGACATGAAATTATTTGTTGCTTATCATTTTCTACTCTTGCCTGTTTAAGGGTTAAAATAGAAAATCGTTATCTTAAATTGTAATAATATTTTTACAATTACTCTTTATGTAAAAATAAATAAATAAATTGCCACCTTGGTGAGAATAAGAGACTTCATACCGACCCCAAACGTTTGAACGATAGTGTTTTTGAGAGTAAAGATATGACTATGTCCTTTAGCATGCATTCAAATAAAGAATCTTGATGTGAAATGTGTTGTTTTAGAGTGATGTCATTTAAAAGTTTCACTACCACAGTCAAAAAAATTTAATAAAAAAGATTAAAGCATTACAATACAATTACAATCAAAAGTAAAAATCACAACACATAAGAAAGAACTGAAATAACTCGACAAAGAACTGCATCACAGGATGTGAGTAATTTCATGTTTCTGTAGCTGTGAGAGAAAAAAAAAATGTATGAGAAAAAAGCCTCCCAGAATAGGTATCAGTTCAGAAAACAAAGAGTGAAAAACGGCGGTAAAAATAGTTAAGCTGAAATGGCAAATCCAGTCTTGCCTGCCAGTGAATTTCAATTTCTCTACCGCACAATTTTGAAAGGAAAGCATCATCTCAAGCACTGAAGCACTGCAGGTTTATTATAACCATCAGCTCTGCTGTCAGGATGCCACTGAAATGTCTGTTAATGATGAGGGCTCATTGTCTGGCCCTTGGTTTGTTTCCTAATAACAATTTATAAATGTCAACTTGGATTGGTTAATTTAGTTCTCGCCTTCATTCTGAGCAACAATGTTTCCCGTAAAGAAGATTCATTCTCTGCTTCTTAGTGGAGACCAGGTCAATTTTGTTGCCTTTAAAAAGCTGACTAATAACCAAGCAAAGCAGGCTTTCCAGACCTCTATAATGAGCAGAGTGATGAAGCTTTCTGTCTGGCTCGGATCTATCCATTTAGTCATTTTGCCAGTGAGGAAATTGGGTCTGATTATTCTAGTGTAGACAATATCCAGTTTATCTTCATAAGCAGCAGCATAATGTCAGGAGACTTCTAGTTTTCTATCCACTCTTTCCACACAGACGTGCTTTATTTGTTTCTGCTCATGTTTACCCTGCCATCTTGCCAAGACACTGAACTTAAGGTATATGAGACAACAGAGGCATTACTGTATTTTATACATTCATACATTAGTCTGAACCGGCTCACTCATTCCACACTGACTACGCTTGCATGCAACCAAATTAATCGGCCCAATCGGACTGGAAAGCCTTCATTTAAACACCTTCATTGATCCGGATTGAGTTTGATCCGAATGAAATTTCGATTGGATTGGAAGGGGTGGTGTAGACCTTTTATAATCTGATCAAAAGGACATGTAAACACTTGATCAGATTGAAAACCATGTGCAATGACGTAGAAATGGCGTAATGACGTAGAAATGGCGTAATGACGTATGGAACGAGCTGTTGTTGTTTTGAATGAAGTGTCATAAATGATTGTCGTGTCATTCTAAAAATTCTCCTCGCACTCAGTGTGTGTGAAGTGCAGCAGGACAGCGTTGTCCAATCAGTCCCCACTTCACACTCTCATTCACAGATGGCTTGATTTGGGCGCGGGAAGAGGCGTTTTTACTGCTTGATAACTATAACAGCACGTCACAACGGTTCATGTGTTCATTGTCTCCTAATCAGGACCCGAAACAGATAAATATTAAATCTGCTCTTTAAAACAAAGAAAAGCAATAATGTAGGAGCATTATGTGTATGGTATTAAGCTTCCGGTATGTGCAAACCGTGGGAAACTCTGTAGTGTGCACGTCAAAAAATCAATTCCGATTTGTGAAATATAACACGCAGATCAACCCAATCACTTTATTTAGCGTTCATGTAAACACTACGTTCAGATTCATTAATCGTAATGAATTCATTCCAATTGAAACGAGAGGTGTCCATGTAAACGTAGCATTGTGTATCGCAACTGTTCGGCTCTGATTGTGTGTCTCGTGGCGCTCTTTCACTCTCCAGAATATCTGCATTGGTTTATGGCAATGACATTGAGTTAATAGGTATAGGCCAAAAACGGCAACAATCGCAACATGGAGGGTGTTTGCAATACAGATGTTGTCTTATTTACAACATGACAATGTATAGCCACCACACTGGACTATATTGCTTCTGCAGCAACTTTCAGCAGGTGTTTTTACGTTTTATGTGGCGTGAGAGAGTCAAAAACCACACAAAATCCGATCAGAGCAGTCAGACTGAAACAGATTTCCAGAAATGCGATTTGAATAGGAGTTCAAACCCTATATGAATGCAGCTCGATACATATCTGTAAAAAAAAAAAATTGCTGTTCACAACTGCTAAATACAATCGGATTCCAAATGGACATGCACAAAAATCGGATTTAGACTAACATTCTGAACAAGGCTATAATGTCCTGAAGGGCAAAAATAAAATAAAAAACTACCTGAAATTCAACCTGATTGTTTCAGTTTAAACCAAAACTGTTTAAATGTTAGTTTAATTACATACTTTTTACCATTCAAACTAAAAGCAACTAAATACACGAGTGAATCATTACAAAATAAATACAAAATGACGACCAAATAGAATTTAAAAACTGCACTGGCAATGTGTTATCAAGTTGTTAAGTAAATAAAGCAACTAGTAATAATAATGGAATTTAAAAACTGCTCTGGTGGTTAACAGGGCATTTAACATTAAATGGTTAAGGGGTGTTTTAAATTAAATTCCTTTAGTATTATGTAAATTTTTTAAAAACTTTGTTTTAAGGTTTTGCCAATGTTATAAATCATTTAAAAAAGTGCAATACAATTATTTAATAATACATTTAAAAATCCCCTTAAAGGGATAGTTCACCCAAAAATGAAAATGATCCCATGATTTACTCACCCTGAAGCCATCCTAGGTGTATATGATATTCTTCTTTCAGACAAATACAATCAGAGTTGTCCTGGCTCTTCCAAGCTTTATAATGGGAGTGAATGGGCACCATTTTTTAACTAGGATTTTTAATAACTAGCTTCCGGCAGACGGCCATACGCATTGATTTACAGCGAAAGACTAACCCTTGACGCACAACGTAATGACGAACGCCGATGCCCAGCCCTGTTTGTTTGAACTGTGAGAGGCGTCAAAGCTTACGCTACTCCTACATCCTACGTCATACATTGTCAAGTGTTACTCTTTTGGCGTAAGTCGACTTGTGTACGGCCGGAAGATAGTTATTTTAGTCGATAAAGTTTGAAATATGGACATTTTTCTTACAAGGACGCAGCGCTTCACTTCGCTTCAGAAGGCCTTTATTAACCCCTCGGAGCTGTTTGGGACACTTTTATGATGGAAAGATGCACTTGTATGGAAAAAAAAAAAAAAAAAAAGTGCCCATTCACTGCCATTATAAAGCTTGGAAGAGCCAGGATTTTTTTTTTTATATAACTCTGAAAAAAGAATGTCATATACACATTGGGAATCTCTAGGCACCTCACGATTCGATTACGATTCAGAGGGCTGCGATGCGATACTAAAACGATTATCGATGCACCCTTTTTTGTGTGTGACTACTTGGTACTTTTAAAGCGTAACTCTCGCCAAAATGCCCGAAAACGAAAATACGGTCAATCTTAAAAGTGGTGTTTCCATCCTAATTATGCTTTTAAACGAAAGTTTGCCTCGGGTAGATTCACAAAAAGACCCTAGGTTTTATTTTGGCGAGAGTTACGCTTTAAAGCAAAGTATTTATAATGACCCATAAAGAATTTACTTCCAATATATTTTATTAATAAAACAAATGGAAAAATATAGAAATATGTACCAGCAGCTTTCATACAAAAATAATGCTTGTGGACTTATGCATATTCTGAATAATTAGTTACATACAAAGCTGCTCTTATACACAAATAAATAATAAAGAGTCTAAGACGTATGACTTGAAATGTTTGCTGTATATCACAATCAAAAACAGCGTATACAAAAAAAAGTAAATGAACATCTGCAGAGAGCACAGCACAGTCAAAATTGTACTTTTTGTGACTGGCATTGCACTGATACACACTGTGACTGTGAAGGGCAGTACAGAAAACCTACGTATAACGTACGTATAACAGATCTGTTTACAGCATATTGATGTGAAAACAAAACAATACAGAAAGCAGCTCTCATACAAAAATAGAAAAAAGGCCACAATGAAATTATGCTAATTTCCCATATGTTAGCTTTTAACGAAGAGGGTGCCGTTCGGATTTCACGCTCAGCCATCATGTGTTTCTGTTATGCGTACGCCACAGACTGGCCGGGCACCGCGCTTCCGCGCTTTAGAGTTCCGTCAATATTACTTTATTAGAAAGAAAAGTGTTTTTTTTGTTTTTTTGAAAATCGATTTTTGACATTTGTGAATCGATTCAGAATCGTCCACGTCCGCATCGCGATGCATCTAAGAATAACATTTTCCCCCCACCCCTAATATACACCTAGGATGGCTTCGGCGTGAGTAAATCATGGGCTAATTTTCATTTTTGGGTGAACTATACCTTTAACCATTTAATTTCCAATTAACTAAAAATAATCGATTTTTATGCTGTTTTAATACTTTGACCATTTTGATTCACATACGTTCAACACAAAGAAACCAAGTAGCAGAAAGCAACAGATTATCACTAATGAGAGCATAAAATGACTGAGGAGCTTCGTAGACAGAACGAGTTTAGACTAGTGGGATAAAGATGAAGGAAGAAAGAAGTGAAAGAGATACACTCACAGGAGTCTGGGAGGAGGAGGAGGAAGAGTAGGAGGAAGGAGGCAGTGCTGCGCAGAGCGTCGTAAGGTTGTGGGGGAGTTACTCACTTTGGCGCCTGTATGCCCCCTCCCCCGACCGAGGCCGAGGCTTTGCGGACCAGGCGGTACTGCATCTCTGCAGCGGCAGCGCTAGAGTAAGACAGGGACTTCCCCAGTGGCGGGGGGTGTGGCGAGCGTGGAGGGTGGGTGGTGGGCGGCAGGGGCGTGTCAGTGGAGCGAGTGCGGTATGGATATGAGGGCTGAGACGGGCCCGAGTCAGAGAGCAGAGGTGGTCGAGAAAAGCGAGGCGGCCGATGGTGATGGTGGTGATGGTGGTGGTGGTGGTGATGATGGTGCGGTTGCGAGTCGTGCAGCAGGCGTTCTCGCTCGCGTTCAGGCGGAGCGGGAGGGGAAGCGGTGGAGCCACGTAGATAGACGGCATGCTGCGGGGAGGCGAGGAGGACGGCGCTAGAGGCAGATGGCTGGTGGAGTTCAGCCTCCCGTTGCTGAGCGATCTGTGCTGACAGGAAGGGCGAACTGTATCCAACTACTGGCGCGCGCGGTCGCCCTGGCGTCATCTCTGGTGCCGCTGATTCAAATTCTGGGCTTTCGGAAGGTGTGAGCAGACTATCGTACGAAAGACTGCCGTTACGAGGAGCCGGTGGTGGCGTCTGATTGGCTAAGCTTTTGTAGCTGGTGGAAGTGGTAGCCTCAGATGGTGGGGCATTGTGGGAAGAGCGAACACTGGAGGACCGTGAGGCCCCTCCGGCGAGCACCGTAGGATCAGAGAAGGAGGGGTACGAGCGCCCTCCTAGGGAGTATCCTGGGATCCCTGAGGCTGGAGGTCCTCCAGGGCCCCCACCTGTTCGCTCGGCCACGCTACGCTCCGCTCCGCCCACCTCACACCCATCCAGACTGGGTTCGGAGCGATAGCCTGGCTGCTGACTGGACTGGAGGAGAGAGGAAGAGGACTCTTTAAGACTGTCCCCACGACTCATCTACAGAGAGAGCGAGAGAGAGACAGGAAGCAGAAAAGTTTATAAAGTTACAAGAGAAATCTGAAAGCCAAATTCAATGGGAGGTAAAGGACAAACTCCATTGTAAGGATCATGTGGGCCACTGGGGACAGATGATTTGGTAAAGTGTTTTCTATAGCTATAATAAAGTGCCAGCATTACAGGATATGACAGACAGAGAGGCTAAGCTTGGAAAGGCAAGGAACACTGAAGTATTGGCAACGAACTTGGAAGCACTAAGGGCAGAGCACTGTGCATGTCATTTTTGCCTTTTGTTTCAACAAGGCACACCACATGAGCAACCATAAAAAGTCAAAAGATCACAACATCTACTGGCAGGGGAATAAGTCCTGAGGCCTCATGTATAAAAGGTAAGATACAAGCAAGTTTGACATTTACCCAGTTTTTTTTATTTTATTGTAGACCTGAGTGACTGTGGATATTTTTTATCCATTTAACTCACAGGTATATTATTTCAAAGAACATAATGTAGTTCTGCACATGAACATCTAGTTTGTTTTGCTACTAAATGCTCAACCAAAAATGGAACCTTGGAATTGTGATATTTCTTCCCAGCAGAATGATAAAAGTCTAAGTGGCCAATTCATTTTGATCAATTAATTGCACTCGAAGTAAGGAGGCGGAGAGAGAGTTTGTAAACATACAAAAGCGTACAAAATAATTTACAGTTTACTGTCCATCATCCTGTCTTTTTTGACAGAATCCAAAAAAATCCCAACACTTTCCTTAATTTGCGGGTGTCTCGCTGCTATATCGGAGTGTCTACCAGTTACTGGCACTGGATTATTTACGATATTATCATACGGTATTCTCTTGTACGGTATTAACACAATATTAATATTACATTTTTATATGCATCACTGTTATCATCAGTTCCGGTATACCGCTACTCACCTAATTACAGCTCATGAATTGAAAGGAAGCCAACAACATAAATACTATTTTATAAATCTAAACCATGTGCACACAAACTTTTTAGAATGGACACAGTAAATGTTTATTCATGAGGCCTCTGGTCTTTCAGAATCAATTAAATTCACATCACATAGTGTGTTTCTTATCTAATCTATCTTAATCCAAAACCACAGAGCCAAAACTGACACACCCTCAGAGCTAAAACCAGCAAAATGTTTTGCACAGCCACTCTGGGAGGACAGATGGGTTGTTTGTGTTGGCTTTATTAACACTTGTGTTTAATCACACAAATGGGACAGATTACATTTATTATTTTTGTTTCAGAAAGGCAATATTTGTCTGTGCCAAATGTTTTGTATATGCTGTGGGCTTTTGAGAAAGTAGTATGGTCTTTTTGTAAAGACAACATCTTTATACAATATAACCCTAGAGATATGAAATCCCTACTATGATGATAAACTAAACAGTTTAAGAATCAAAATGCAATAATTAAATAGAAAATTAGCCACATTAAAAAGCTGCATTTATAAAAGTTAATTGATATGTACAAAAAGACAAGTATTAGAGGAAGGAGAGGAACATTAACAATAACACACACAGACACACAAACAATGAAGTACAGTGTAAACTTACTGATACTGTTCAACTGAAAGCCACTGAGTCAACCAAATCGAAGGGGAAAAAACAATATAATGGATTGAATAAAATGTTAGAGGAAAAAGAAAGGCTTAAAATATGCGGTATAATGGAAATAATAACGGTCATGCAAAAGAATGTGAATGACGTCGCATCAACAAATGAAATGCAGTGAATCATCACCACCACCACCACCACCACCACCACCACCACCACAGACTGTGAATAAATACACTTTGGATAAACAGTACATACATCCAACACGGAAAAGTTACCTGGTTGGCATATGCATGTGTAAGAGCAGTGTGGTTCTTGCCCGGGCTGCTGTAGGTGGGTCTGTATTTGAACATGGTGGGGGTGGGTGGAGCTTTATTCAACAGACTGCTCTCTGCAAACAAAAAAATCTGATTCAGAGTTTTAAACACATTTTAGGAACACATTAAGTTAATTAAACAAGCATTCCAACTAGGGATGTCAACGATTAATCGACGATCGATTAATTGTCGATAATACATTTAATCGATACAACTTATCGATCATCGATTAAGCAGGTCTTTTTGTGCGTGCGTGCTGCTCAACCGCGAAACATGTAAAGCGAGCGCCCCGGAGTTATGTTTGGGACCATTTTACACCTTCATCATGACTATAAGTTTGCGTGTGCATTCGCATTCGTAACTTAGTTCAAGTTCACTTGTGCATGAATTTGCGTCATTTTGTGCAGATATAATTTGTAATATTATGTTTATTTTGAATATATCTGATTAATCTCATATAGGATGCGTTTCTTTTAGATAAATAACGTGCTAGCAAAGTGCTCCAGTTTAACGGTAGCAGATTCATTCAGCGCGTGCAGTTGTTCCAGGAAGAGCGCGTCCACAACAGTCACACAGTCTAAGCGCATATGAGGCGGCGTTGGTGACACGTTGTATTAGTAGTTATATTGGATTATTAAATAATTAATTTAATTATCAATCACATCGAAACATTTTACAATCCTACTAGCCCTTTATTTATATTTAAAACCATTCTAATTGATTTGGTGAGGAACATAGCGTTTTGAGCAGCATTTGCAGACCCTGTCATGCTGTCATAGCCACTGCAGTAGACGCATATCGCAGTATTAAGGCTAACGATTAATCGATTAATTGATCGTTAATTTAAACGACAATTGATCATGGGAATTTGTGAAAATTGACATCCCTAATTCCAACAGGTACTTGCAATCATAAAAACATTTCCAAATATTACTTATTTATTCCTAAATGGCTAAATATAATCACAATTCAGCATGAAAATACAATTATGACATTATTGCAGAGACATTTTGAAACCTTTAATAAACTATTGAATGCAAGTCAAATGGTGACTTTGAAAATGCAATATTAAGTTTAAAAAAATTAGCTAAAAGAATTTAACAAATAAGGCAGAAAAGATACATGTTTGAAGGATAATCAATCAGAATGATATTATAGTTTGTCATGCTGGTTGGCTCTAACCCTCAGGGTGTCCGGCAGGTCCTCGTGACAGCCCAGGGTATCTGAGCTCTGGTTTAGGTGGAGGCGGAGGCTCGGCGTCAGCAGATTGACTCTCCATCATCTCCAAACTGCTCTTAGACTGAAATATCGCAAGAGAAAGGATAAAGCACCAGTGGTTAATTAAATAAAAGAAACAGACACAACAGCAGACAACACACTAAATGTAAAAGCAAGGACTCCGATTCAGCATCCAAACATTGATTAGAAGTACAACTCCTTCCTTAATTCCAAAGTCACTAAAAGAAATTTGGTTATTGAGGTTATATCTAAATCTAATATAAAACAAATGGAAATGTAGCCAACGTATTCTGCAATGCTTTTCATCATGCTGAAGAAAAAGGTTCAAGATTAGGGGGATTTTAGAGTACGAAGTCTTCTATGAACACTTTTTAGGTTGAGGCCATTGATTTGGCACTAGGGTCAGATTGATACAGAATTTTTGGGACGATATCACCTTCTAGTACTTCACTACTGCTAATAAATTTATTTATTTTTTATCAAGTCATGTTCTAATTAATGTTTGCGTAATGCAATTATTCATACTAGTTTTTGTAACATATTCAGTGAATCCCAAACATTTATGTTTCAAAGTTGCATTGCCTGAACTGCCAAACTGTGCACTGTACTGGTCAGGTAACGAAATTTGATACATTTTATATTGTAAATATCTAACCCTATTACTTTGTAGTGGTATACCATGCAACCCTATTTGGTATAGTTCAACATGTTGCTGGGTGGAAACATGAACACACTTTAGTCTCTGGACCATTTGTCGTGCCAACTTTCCATGAGGTTACTAGTTGCAGCAGACACACCTCCAAAAGATTCAGCAACCTTATCAGAGATATAAGACCAGGACTTCTGAAAAGTGAATGCACATCTCTTTTAATTGGTTCCTTCCGTTGCTGCACAGTGGAGCAAATTCATCTCTGCCACACGGTACCTTCGTCCTCCCACTTGCTATCAGTGCTTACAACTCAGCAAGCTACAAGTTGAGCCTCTCATTTTAGAAATCATTAATGCAGAAATCCATGCATTGCCAAAAAAGCAAACACATTTTCCTCATAACTCCAGGTTACAATGTTAAAAATGGTCAAAACCCTGTAATAAAGTGCTACAAACAGATAGAAAGTTCCTATAGTTCTGCAAGAACATAAATCAAGAGACTTTTCAGAACACAACCTGTCATTATGGAACAAGAAAGTATTTTTGACAGTTTAAAAGCCGGTCTACATTTCAGCCATATTAATGCAAGCCTGTCTGTGTCAGCCGTCCTCAATCACATGGTAAATGGCACAAACAGATATTTTTTAGCTTCATCTGCCAGAGAGCGGGAATTGGAGCCAGTTGTTTGCAAAATAGTCTAGTAGTGCACTCTCTGACCTAGGGATTTGGGAGGCGACAGGAACATCTGCATCTAAAAGGCAGAGGTAACGCTTATGGCCTCAGCTCGTACAAGCTTTTAAAACATTTCCATGGCCTATCCAGTTACTGGATAAGGATTTAAAAAAATAAAAAATAAAAAAAATCAAATATTCCTGAGTCATTTAGGACAATATGTGATTCTGTTTGACCAATTTAATAAAAAGAACAACTTTGGACAAAACTGGCCATCATTATTGCTTGCAAGCAGCTTTTTGCCCTATACAAGAGTATGATTTCATTAGTTTCAATGGATTTTTCAGGCCTGGAAAATTTTATAAAAAAATTCCCTGATATAAGGTTGGGTAGACAGTTTCTGAGAGGCTAGCAATAGCATGCTAGCTTTGAAAGCAAAAGATCCAACCCTCGCTTCAATGCGCTCTCCAAAGCCATGCCTCCTCCAAAACACATGAACGTGCACAGCAAAAGCAGACTCTACAAAGGTTCACGAGGCCGTGTTAAATTACCTCATGTCTCAAAGCACATAACATTACAATAATAATGAATGTGAACAACTTAGAGCTCTGACTGCTGAAACGCATAATTCCGAGCTCAGAGTACGGTGAGGTTGGTAACCGAACTCAATACTTTTAAGGGAACAGACAGAATTACGTAATACAGAGTACCGATTCACATGAAATCAATCGGTGCCAAATTACGGTAATATATAATAATAATAATATTATAATAATAAATAGTGTCATTTTCGGTTTCGGTTTTCGACCAAGTGCATCCAGAATTTCCAGTCTCGGCCCAAATTTTCCTTTCGGTGCCTTGGCAAGTTGACAGGCAGGTAGGACAGCCTATCATTGGACGAACATTTTTTGGTCATGAGATTTCCACAGAAGTATACAATTTTTTTAAAATATTTAGACCACTTCTATGATTGATTGCTATCAGTATGTTGATAAGAGTTTCAACCAGTATAACAAGAAGTGTTTATGAAAACATTGCCTACCCTACCTTTAAGGTTGGAGAGAAGCAGAGAGAACATTGAAGAAAATAAGTACAATGCGATTATTTCCTTACCCGGTGTAGGTCTCCATGGATTCCATTGTCGAGCACCTTGGCTGCCAGTTGAGCCTCTGTAAGTTGCGGTCGGAGGAAAGGAGGCTGAACAGACACTGTCTGAGCCTTCTTCTTTCTACCCAGATACCTGAATACAACACTGAGTTAGAACCTCAATCAGAAAATACAACACAGCTTAAAGTTATGAATATAGTTGAACACATACCTGGGTGCCTGTGAGCTGCACAGAACGTGCGAGACGTTCCTGAAGCAGCCGTTTGTGAAGGGGTTCACGCCTCCCCTGAACTTCCCTGTCACCTACAAACAAGGAGTTGACCATTAAACAATAACCTTAAAAGGTTACTTTATCAGTTATTTGTCAGTTGAAATTTGGCTTTAGTTTTAAAAATAAAAAAGTAACATTTCACAAATAAAAAGGGATGAAAAAGAGAGGCACTAGAGAAAAATAGTGAGACAATAAGATACAAAAGTGTGCACATGTGGTCCACACAAAGAGGAGGAGAGGTGGGCACAAAGAAAGCAGCAAAATGATTTGGGAAGAGGATTATTAAGAGATTACAATCTAAAGAAGGGCTGGGAGAAGGTCATATTTTGTAGGATTATAAAACTGCTTAATATGGATTTTAATCCCAGTTCACCACCACAAACATGATTATTGACAGGAAAACAAAAACAAACATGGCAGCATAAGATTATGATTGCACATGTCACAACCTGCTCATTGGTGGTCCTGCCTCTTGCCACCAGAACGACATGGAAACCAGTGAGGCCTGCTACTGGGATGAAGAAAAGCCCGGCGACACACATGACAGCCATACTGATAAAAAGTCAAGGAGGGAAAAGTAAGGCACAATACAAATTGTATCAAGTAAAGCTCTCAATCTAAAGACACCGCACAGAGTGAGATTACTGTGCTGAATCTTTCCTCAAATGTGTGCCGTGAGTTTTTTAAACAAATGTTTACGTGTGTTTAAAAGGATACGTGACAGCTGAATGCACTCGGTCCAGCTGCTGGGTGTGGTAGAGAATGAAGAGCAGGCCGAAGCCAAACACGCCCATTATGTGAGCCGTCAAAGAGATCAGGAACAGGAAAAAGTAACGGTAATTCCTCCGGCCGATACAGTTGTTAACCCATGGACAGTGATGATCGAAATCCTGTAGGGAGAGAGGAGGCAAATTGTGTGTGTGTGAATTATAATGGTGAAAGAGAAAGAGAAAGAGAGAGAGAAAGAGAGAGAGAGAGAGAGAGAGAGAGAGAGAGAGAGAGAGAGAGAGAGAGAGAGAGAGAGAGCTTAAGGCTGTCCAAAGCACACACACTTCTCTACTTAATTAACACAAAGCGATAGGTTTAGTCTGTAAAGCATTAGTCAGAGCAAGAGTGGACAGACTGATTAATGACAAAGGCCCTGTCCACACTACTGCGTTTTCGTTTAAAAACGGAGACCTTTTGCTACGTTTGCACTAGGGGTGGGAGAAAAAATCGATTCTTCGATGCGGACGTGGACGATTCTGAATCGATTCACAAATGTCAAAAAATCGATTTTCTAAAAAAAAAAATATATTTTTTCTAATAACGTAATATTGACGGAACGCAAAAGGCGGAACTATAAGCGGACGTGCAGTGCACGGACAGTCTGTGGCGTGCACATAACAGAGACGCGCACATAACAGAGTCGCGCACATACATAACAGACTCATGATGGCTGAGCGCCAAATTCGAACGGCACCTTCTTCGTTAAAAGCTAACGTATGTAAAATTGGCAATTTCATTGTTACCTATTTAGTATTTTTGTATGAGAGCTGCTTTCTGTATTGTTTAGTTTTCACATCAGTACACTGTGTAAACCGATCTGTTACGTACGTTATACTGCAATATGTGCAATTTCAGTCACAAAAAGTTACATTTTAACTGTGCTCTCTGCAGATGTTCATTCACTTTTTTTGTATAAGCTGTTTTTGATTGTAGTATACAGCAAACATTTCAAGTCATAACTCTTTATTATTTAGTTGTGTATAAGAGTGGCTTTGTATGTTACTAATTGAAGCTACAGTAAGTTGTTCAAAAATGTTCATTTTGTCTTCTTGATTAAATTGGACAATTTTCTTCTAGAAAGACAAGGTGTTCAGGTGGAGAAAAAACTTTTTCTTTACCTTGACATGTTTCGACTGCAACCTGCAGTCTTCTTCCACCTGAACACCTTGTCTTTCTAGAAGAAAATTGTCCAATTTCTACAGTATGTTGGTTCTGATCTACTTCCTAAAGGAAATAAGCCTTTAATTTATTTGTTATTGTTTAGTTCAACTTGATGAGTCACAACACAATGTGATGTATTCATTTCTGTGTTCTACAGAACATAAGCTACATACAAATAATTCTGAAGTTATAACTACACGACACAGAAAGTGCTTTTAGTTGTTGTTACTCAATAAAAGAGTTAAGTAATTCAGCAGCTGACTTTTTTTAATACTGCAATCACTTTGTAGTGTATTTTTGTTTACTGTTGTGAAATGGAAAATCAATAATCGCTAATCGAGAATCGTTAATAATCGAAAATCGACTGTAATCGTAATCGAATCGAATCGGGAAATCAGACAGATTAACCACCCCTAGCATTAATAAATGCATAAAATTTCCTTATTTCCTTATTCCTTCTTTTTCTTTTCAGTCACATATATCGTGATATATCGTTGATGAAATTTCTTCCAATATATTGAATATCGTAGATATCGCGAATCGTGATATTATCATATCGTGGACCACATATCGCCACAGAATTGAATCGTGAGGTACCTGTATCGTCCCACCCCTAGTTTGCACCTCCCGTCCACACTAAAACGGCAAAAACAGAGACCCAAAACAGAGAAGTTTAGAAACGCTGCCGACCCGTTTTTCGTTTTGAATCTCCGGAGGGCGTTTTAGTGTGGACGGGTCAAAACGGAGGACTTTAGAAACGATGACGTAGTAGAGGCTCACGCTCGGCTCTATGATTGGGTATCATCAGTCATGGCGTATAGCTTTGCTAGCAGCTTCTGTGCAAGTAAATTCAGCATTTTACACTGCTATAACTGCCTACATTTACATTTATTCATTTAGCTGACACTTTTATCCAAAGCGACTTACAATTGCTATATATGTCAGAGGTCGCACGCCTCTGGAGCAACTAGGGGTTAAGTGTCTTGCTCAGGGACACATTGGTGTCTCACAGTGGATTCGAACCCGGGTCTTTCACACCAAAGGCATGTGTCTTATCCATTGCGCCACCACCACCTCCGGCGCCTACATGCGCCGGAGGCAAGCTATTATTCAAGCGATCTGTGACAATTCCCGTGTGCAGCGGCGGTATCGACCGTACATGGAGCGTCGGTTTTGGATTAACCCGGGAAGAACCAGCGCATGGTGGGATAATTTTATCAATGAAGTTGACCGGCACGCGCATGCCCAGTGTTGGTGAATGGTCACGTGATCCGCGTTTTCAGTCGTTTTAATGTGGACGGAGACAGAGACAATTTATATAAGAGACATGCCACTTCCTCAATCCTCAATACAACTATATAAGGAAAACCCGTAACGGCAAAGATGGCGGTTGTATGCACATGTCCCGCCCCTCCCGCTGGAAAGCCAATCATCTACTTTTATCAGTCAAGCCGGGAAACATTTAAGCCTATCGTCTGGTTCAACTGACGCATGCGCACAGTTGAGGTTTTGCGACAGTAGTTTTTTTCCCCGGTCGCGCGCGCGCGCTCTCTCTCTCTCTCTCTCTCTCTCTGGAGCCAGGCGAAAGTGTAAACAAGACTTCACCGTCTCCAAATTAAGCGCTGTCTCCCGCACGCATATTAGTCTAAATAAAACGACATGATGGTAAAAGGTCGGAAGACCAAAGTTTCATGTTGGAGCATTCTGAATTTTTCCCCCCTGAATTACCGCTGGGTGTGAATTGTGCTAAAATACGTTGCCTTATCTTCTCTGAAATGCGTTCCGCACATTCAGCTGACATAAAATTACTCTCTAAATAAATGAAAAAACCTATCCAGTGATGTAATGTTTTCTGTGTTGACACTAACCTTGTGGGATGTCCATGTCCTAACTGCTGGGATAATCACACGACCGTATGACACGTCCAATTCGCGAACTAATGACTCCTTTGAACCGATTCATTTTAATGAATAGTTAAAACAACTGATCTATACAATACATTGTTATTACTGATAAAGTGCAAACCTGCTTATATTTAAATAATGGTGAACAATATTGACATTGAATATTGCACAACACCGGCATTCTGGATAGAGACGTAAATGAAGTTGGTGTCGTGAACCCTTGCGCATGCGTAGTAAAGTATAACCTGTGGGGGAAAAGGCGTTTTAAACCTTATTTTGGGGCAAAGTCATCAAACTTTTTCAGCGATTTTTTTCATATTTTACTGCTGTTTCTATACATGCAGTTTTTATGTCCCGGTGACCAGTGAAAGTGCAGTTCTGACTCTCTGCCCATTCATTTAGATAGGAGCCTGGTCTTGTTAGTCCGAAATAGCTGCCCGGAGGCGTTGCCAAGATCAGTTCTAATACGCAGCTAAAACGCTGGTGTGGACGGAGATCGTATTCGTTTTAATTCTCCGTTTCTAAACTAAAACGCAGTAGTGTGGACGGGGCCAAAGATTGACCCTTAGAGAAAAAAACAAGACAGTAAATATATTATATGTAAATGGGATTGCTATGTATTGTAATGTCGTGTTTATTCAATGCACATATTAGGGTCACAGCTGAACAGTTACTAGAATAAGGTGTGTGTACCTCCACACAGTTGTCACACACGGAGCAGTGTGAGCAACGCGGGGGTCTGTAGAAACGGCAGGTGGAGCACCACTTCATCCGCACTTGAATGCCTCGAATCTCCACAGTCTTATAGAGAGGAGCCCGGAAATCATCCTCTTTATCTTCATCCTCCTCAGCTACAACACACAGACAGACACACACACAGAGTTTAACATCCCTTCCTCAGTGGATCAAATTAAAGCAGGAAGTGAATAAAATATAAGTGTAAGTCAACATTTAATCAAATCGCCCTGTTTACTTAATGAAACTACTGTTTTTCTTACACGTTGTGTATTGTGCACTGTTAATCAGTGTATTTTACTTCAAAGGAATTCTTATTTTTTAATAAAAAGTAATGAAATGGAACAACTTTTTTCAGAGAGACGTCACATAGGCCACAGAGGCAGAGAAAATAACCAATAGCCAAATTAACTGCAGGTTTATTTTTTCCATTGTTTCACGAAGGCCCTGTTTATTAAGATGCGTTTTGGTCAATGGGATCAAAAGACGACGTGGGAGACACATACCCGTTTACACATGGTGTTTTAATCCGTCTCTTTTGTCTACTTTCTACCACTTCTGTCCTGATTTCTTCAAGAAAAAGGGGGGTTTTTTTTAGATCTTGCGCAATTTACATATGAACACGATTTCGTCATGCTCTGTCAGCTGCGAGACCACGCCAAACGCTGAGAGTGTGTGTTAGAAATCAGGAATGGTGAGAGAAAATTGTTCTTGGTACGTTTTTGTCTTCAAACCAAACTTGGGTTTTCCTCTGAAGTTTAAATCCCGTCTGGCTAGCGCACTTCCCATAATGTTTACGTGTTAGTTCAGTAGGCGGTCTTTTGTAGCTACTCGAATGCATTCGACCACGAGCATTTACACTACAAAAGCAATCCGGTCGAATGCGTTTTCGACTACCTCTGGAAGTGACTGAAAGTGGACAAGCTCAAAACGTTTGAGACCCCGTTTACACCTGTATTTAGCATCATCCACTTGTTATCCGATCTGAATACCTGGCTAAGAAACATTATGATAGTAAAATGCACTGGGTATGTTTTCACATCAACTTCATGGCAGTTTTATTATAGTATCTTTATATACTATTACAGTATTCATTAATATTTAAAATGAGCTTTTAGTTTTAAATTGACATTTTTATTAGTTTTATGTGTCTATTTAGAATTGATTTATTTTTATTTCAGTTTTAGTTTAAGTAATTTTACTATTTCAACTTCAGATAATTTTATTTCAGTTAGTTTCCAAGGCAACATCATTTTTCATCTAATGTTTACATTTCATTTTCATTTATAGTTTTAGTTACTAACACTGCTTTAAGATTGCTTTAGCTCAAGTTTAGTACACCAAGGTCAGTTCATTAAAAAAAACAGAATTAAAAAGAGCAGATTTATTAATAAGGGAAAAATATACACCAATTCAGTTCAATTCCTGTATTTTCTGCTCTCAAACAGTCTGGTTTGTTTTTCCAATAAGGCAGTCACTAAGCCCACATTCTACTACAGTAGTAACACGTAGGCACACAGACACATCATATCAAAGATTGTTTCACTACCTCTGGGGAAGATGCCAGGATCCATAAAGGTGGCCATACAGAAGTTGGCCAGAACAAAGAGAAACATAATGCCATTGTATATCGGCACAGCAACAGAAAACTGCTCTGAAAGCCAAGGGCACCTGAAAGAAAGAAAGAAAGAAAGAAAGGTATTAATGGGACACAGGATGACACAAATCACACACATCATATTTGCTTCTATGAAGGCCCGTACGGATCACGGATCAACTACGATCCCAATGCTTGACATCGCACATCCTGCAATGTGACTATCGTAGATGCGCACATCGCATTATTGATGCTTAAACGATATATTGTGCAGGCCTATCATCAACCTAAAATTCTGCTCGTTCTCAGGCTATAGAAAACAGTCACAGTAACAATGACAGGATTTCACGAGTAGCCTGTAAACAGTGTTTCATGTGCTGCTGTAAATGACAGAAACGGACATTACCTACATTAAAGAACAGCTCTTTAGTGCTCGTTTAACCTTTTCATTGACATTAAAGTGAAATTACTGAACCGAAATATAGGAGCCTGATAAAAATGCTAATTTAAAAGAAAAAATGTCAGACGGACTTAGGTTTTTGCATCTGAAGTCTTCATATTGTAAATTTTTTTCATAATAATAAACTTAATAATTTAAGGACTGTTTCAGTAGCATGTTTTACTACTATACAAGCGATATAGACA
This sequence comes from Leuciscus leuciscus, assembly GCF_965113295.1. Lineage (NCBI taxonomy): Eukaryota > Metazoa > Chordata > Actinopteri > Cypriniformes > Leuciscidae > Leuciscus > Leuciscus leuciscus. The sequence continues at coordinate 40,528,827 of NC_138727.1, read as the reverse complement.
AATGCAGATAACAACAAAATTTCACAAAGTTACCACCATAAAACCTGCAATGTAGGAAGACAAAAAAGGGAGAAGAGAGAAATGAAAGAAAAAATAGAGGAAGGTGGTACTTCATAATAGATGTTGGCCTATTTTCATTGCCTTTCGATGTTTAATCTGAGGGGTTGTGGTGAGAAAAGAGGGATCAGAAGGGGCAAATGACAAGAATGAACAGACGTGACACAGCATCTGACTTAAGCCCCCCGTATTTACTCTTGTGTGCCAACTGGAAGGACTGGTTTTTTGGCATGATGACTATGTTTCTGTGTATTCACAGGTCATGACTTACACAATCCAGGGCACAAGACGTCAACAGGAAGTTAATGTGATTTCTCAACTTCAACAAAAGAAAACAGCTCTGACTGTGCTTTAAATGCTTATGCTGCATAAACATACGGACCTCATCAGTTTGTGCGCACAAGCAATTCGGTGCAACATTAAGGAGCTTATCATGCAAGATTTACATAAACATCAATCTCATGTCCATTTCAGTGTCACTAGGTCAATCTATTAAGTCCTAGCAGAATACTTACGAGAGGGTTTTGCTGTAAATAAAAACTACATAGGTCCTGTGCATGCCTGCTCTTGTCTTTTCTTGTAACTTTGTATACTAAATTGTAAGTCACATTGGTAGGAACGTGACTCCTAAAACCAGAAATGCTGTATTAGATTTGTTAACTATGTGCTTTCCCAATGTAAAAATCCTGAGTAGAAAAAAATCTTTAATGTTGCCTCATCTAAGACATGAACTAGGAAGTTAAAACTCCTAAAATATAGATTATTAAATATAGATTAAGCAAAAAAGAGGTAAAAATGTGATATTCTAAGCTGTATGAAAAATCCTTCTGACATTCAAAGACAGCCCGATGTATTAAACATTAACATATTCTGAACTGAGGATATTATTAGAAGCGCATTCCTTAGAATCAGGCCGTCAACAATAATAATAAAAAAAAAGTAAATGAGCCACATCTGAGAATGTACCACATCTCAGTGTTAAAATAACTGGAGTAATGCTAAAAAGTGACAGCAGTGACATTCACTATACTGCTACTACACTTCTACCTTGCAACTACATCATCATCATCAGACAAGATTTTGCCATTTTCTAATGTAAATTTATGGAACTTCTGTTTGGGTAGATTTATATATATATATTTTTTTTTATGTGCTAGACAGACGGACGTCTTTAACCGCTGCGTTAGCATCTTTTTCGGCTCAAAGAACACCTACATTTGTTCAAACCTCATTTTAGGGCTGGGTGATAAATTGATTTTATTGATTAACTTGAATGTGTAGTTTACGTCGATTTGTTTGAATGAAAATCGGTTTTCTCTTTAACATCCTCCGACGCTCCCCTCTGGGCTCCCGTAGTTCCGAACGGGCTCAGCGTTTGCCGGAGAGATACACAAACAACATGGCTAACGAACAAGACCGCGGCAGCACAAGCACACCCGCCAAAAACATTTACAAACTGAATCTGCAGGGCTGCCGACTCTCAGGAATTCACCGTGAGACTCACGCAATTGACACTTTTTACACGCTTACGCGACACATCCATTTTCTCACGCAGAGAAAAATCGCGAAGCAAAGAGGACACTGACACCGATAGACAAGACAGAGAAGGTTACTATTGATATGAAAAATTCGAAGCTCTCAGATTCTGTCAATTTAATTACGAAATTCAAACAATAAACACCATTTTGGCGCTTGTAAATGTGACGTGACAGATCGCTGACGTGGCGTGTGAACCGATCATCTGTTACTTTTTACAACTAGTTAATAGTAAATAGTAAATAAACACAAATGATCAATAGGTAACTTGAAAGATACAGTTCAACTTACCGAAATGTAATAAAATCGATCGATCAGTGTTTTTCAACCACGGAAAGAGGTCCATAAAACAGCTGGAGAACAATGTCACGTAAGGTTACATTTACCTCAGGAAAGCCATTTAATTACCATAGCACATTAGTTGGACTTAAAAAAATTGCTTTAGAGAGGAGCATTTTGCTTAATATGATAACTATATTACATATTTATTATATTTTTACCTATATCATTAAAATATTATAACGTTGTTATTATAAAAAACACATTATATTTAATCTGAGATGTTATTTTTAACCTTTAATAATAATACAGCAGACAGGGCTCTGTATGTTTACAGCATTAGGTGAGATTTTTGTTTTTGGAGAACAATTAACATAACATTAACGTATCAACTGTACCTAATATTTATCTAAAGGATTCCAATTCAAACCAAGGTCCGTGCACAGCCTGGAAGGTGCAGGTAGATAGCAGGAACGGCTCTTGTTGGGCTTTTGATGACGATAACTATGTATATATTTGATGATGATAATTATGTATATATTGTGTTGATTTATTTGAGGAGGCGAACTACATTTTCTTAACTGGGTATTTATGGGAATGTGTTGGATATTGACACTGAAATATTATGACTTTAAGAACAACTGATCATGTGACTCAAGGTACTTAAGAGACACCTGAGAGCTCAGACCCTAACTGAGCGAACCTGAGGATGCTATATGCGAAACGAGTTGTTCGCTTTGAATAAAATAAAAGAGTAAAGTCAACAGTGTGCAGTAGAGTGGTCTTATTTTTGTTATTTATCCAAAGGAATCAATATTGAATCAAGATCAGAATCAAATCACAAGAATTGAATTGAAATTGTGAAATTTGTGTCAAGCAATAATAAAAACAGTAGCATACCAGTCATTGTACCATGTAAACATTGTGTTGTCACTAAACTTAATACAATTCTGTTTAGTTACCAAATGTTTTGCAATCACAATACACTTATTATGATGCAAGTAAAAAAAAAAAAATGTAATACATTTTTTAATACAAAAAATTGGTACTTCTGAGCGGGTTCTAGGCAAACACATGCCATTATTCACTCCATTGTGCAGCAATACACTGACTCATCCATCATAAATGATTGCAGCAATCAATGTTAGTAAATGTGTGTGTACTCACGTGAAGCAGAAGAAGAGTGTGGTTGATCCAACCAAGAAGGCCGTTGCCGCAGAGACCGGCACGTAGCGACTAGGCCGGAGAGGCCTGGATGGAACGGTGGGCTGGGGTGGGGAAGTGGGTCCAGACACGCCCCCGCTCATGCTGCTGCTCGGCATCACCCAGGGGGCAGGATGGCAGCACGCCCCGGAAAATTATCCGTTTGGGAGTGTGTTTGTGTTGTTGAGACAGCACAAATGCAAAGAAATACTAAGGGAGAAGTCGTTGTCCTTTTAGCATTATAAAAAAAGGCCACAAGATTAGCATTGTTTTAACAGTAAAAAAAAAGAAAAGAAAAAATAAATCCTTAAAAGAGAGAATTTGGAAAAAGTAAAAAATGATTTAAAAAATATATTTAAAAAGTTGTAAACTGAAGAAATTTTGGGTTTCAGCAAATTACTGAATTAACATTTCTGGTGTTTGGACGCTTTTAAATTATTAAATGTATAAAGCCAATTTCTGAACAAAATTTACTCAAAACTTCTATATTTTGTCAAGTCTAAATATTACTATTTTGGTCATGTAAAATAATTATTGAAAAAGCAAACTTAAAAGGCTTAGGAAAAAAATCTATAAAATGCCTGGAATATGGGAATTGCTTTTTTTTGTTAGTTTTTTTTACTCCTCAAATGTCTAACCACTTCCACAGCCTAAATCTTCAGTGATGCTTAAAAATGTAACCAAAAATGTTAAAATGGTTTACATTATGAGAAAGATTTGGTGGTACTGTATGAAATAAGAGGTAGAAGAGAGTAATGTTTATGAAGTTTTCTTTTTTTGATGCTAACAAATATTTTAAATATATATTATTTGAGTTTGATGTTTTGATAAGCAGCCCTGTAGTCAGTTTAAAGATTTCAAAAGTTGCCAAATTGTTTTCTTCTGCTGTGAATGGGAGTTGAACAGATCACCAAAATATACATAAAACAAATGAAAAGGCGAGAGACAAAGAAAGGTCCAGGAGGATTCTTCTCAGTTTTGGGGTAGTTCAGTTTTGAAGGGAGCAACGACAATGAAGGAATCAGACGGCAGTCACAACCGTTAACAGTTTCTCCCCACCGTCCACACTATCAGAAAATATAAAAATGTCTCTCCTTCATTTCAACCAATGTGTGCTACACTGCACCTTAAGAATGGATCCTCGTGTGTGTCTCTCCTGAGTCGAAGCATTGCTGATCCACAGGGTAGTTATAAAGAACTGGACAGTATCTTCACTAGTAAACAGGCTTACACCTGCATGGCTGATTACATCAAATTCTCGCTCTTTGAAAATTGTTCCGACAAAAACACCTCTCTTGATGGAGCTTGCACAGAGACAAAAACAGGTGAGAAGAGCAGCACTTTGCTCGCACACACCTCAAATCTCCAGGGAATTGATCCAGGTCAGTAGAGCAATTCTGAAATGAAAATGTTGGAGCGCGGAGGAATCCCAGGATGTACAGGTGCTTATATGGGGATTGAGGGAAGAGGGGTTCAAAGAGAAAACAATGGACAAGAGTTCAACTTCTCTCTTGGGACAGTTCAGGGACTTCCTTATGTGTGTTTGTGTGTGTATCAGGCCCAGCTGATGTCTATTAGCAGATGAGGAGGCATTACATAAGAATCTCAGGGGGGCGCGGCCTCAAGGGAGTGCCTTGAGCCATGCCGACACTTCCTTTTCTGACTCTGTGGAGTTATCTCCTCTTTCAGCGGACCATATGCACACTCACACTCATTAAATGATGGGCTTTCCAGAGGGTGTGCTGGAGAGAATGGAAATAAACTCCACCTGAAAAGAACAAAAGAGAAAAAAAAAATTTATTCTGAGCCAAAAAAAGACTTGAGCAGCAAATTATAAATAGGGTTTACATGAACAACAGATTTGGTAAATAATGTGCCTAAGATTTATTTAAACAATGAGAACATTTCAGTTGATATAATTTATTCTATAAGTTGTGTGTGAAAAGGACATTATAGGTCACACATACAAAGTGTAAATTAATTAAGACTTACAGAAAGCAGAAAACGTTTTAATTAACTTGCATCATAATTATGAATATAAATAATTACATGTAAGTTGTCCTCGTGGGCTGCACGCAAAAATAAACAACGAGATATATATATATATATATATATATGTACACACACACACATATACATACACATACATACATATAAATAATATAACGTAAATCCATTTATACACTTTTTAAATGTCACATTTTGTAATATTATTTTCTCATCCAATTTTGCCCCTGATCTGTAGGGTAATTCTCAACCAGTTTCTGTTTGTTAACCAAACAGAAATTTGTTGTTGAGATGACATCACATAAGCTTTCACTACCAAATGTTATGTTAACAAATGTGAAAGCCTCAAGGTTTTCTGTCTTTGTGTGTTCAGTCTGTGCACACGCTAGAGCTGGGTATTGCAAACTATATCATGAAAGAACAAAACAAACAAGCAAGTACGCAGTGATACTGTCATAACTGAACAGTGAACTGAACTGTGCATCTGTACACATTGTAATGTCAAGTAAAACCTTTGATGTCATGGGGTCTTGATTATCCATAAAACTGAACTTAGTCTGTCTGACAATGACACTGTTCATTTTTAACTACACAATCACAACAGAGAAAAAAGGAGGAGAATGTTAAAAGTAACAGCAGTTAGGTGGTGGTTGACAGATATCCTCATTAATTAATGAATAAAGGGGTGAAGGTGCAATTCAGAAAAGCAATTCAATACAGTAACTAACTCTTCCAGGAAGAGACTCCTGTTACTGTGTCTAATCTTAAAAAGGCAGCTTAAAAAAAATACATAAGATATCATGTGATGATTTAAATTTTTAAGGTGAACTATTCTCTTAAAATGCCATATTAATCATAATCATATTATTTGTTCTCACCACACAATTTAAGAAACCAAACCTGATTTACAGTTCTGTCAGGTCTTAAAGCAGTGGTTCTCAAACTTTTTTCGTTGCGTCCTCCCTTAAACCTTTAAAACAATCTGGCGCTATGGTCTACCGCTTACAGCGCGTGTTGGAAATTAAATGCCTATTACCATATCTGAATTTCAGCTCCAGAGGCTTTTAATACACAGTAATGTTAATTTCGTTAACGAAATCTATGACGAAAAATGTTCGTTGACGTCATTTTTTCCCACGACTAAGACGAGACGATAAGAAACTGTAACCATGAAAATGTACTGTACTTTATATAGTCCATCATAGTCCATTAACAATTGATAAAGAGATGCAACTTTAAAATGTAAAAATCTATTAGTAAATTTTGAAATTAACAATGAACAATACTTTTATTAACCTTAGTTAATGTTACAAGTGGAAACTTATAAATTAAAATTAAAAAGTGCCTATTTCTCAACTTCCATAGGAATTAATTGAAAACTCTCACTCTGCTCCTTGCCATTACGAATGCCGGTGCAGCCGTGCGCATTTTACTTTCATTTCGAATTAGCAATATACAATCTCACAGTTGGACACTGTGAGATGGACACCAACGTCATTAAACGATAACTGTGACTATATCAACATGCATTATTGTTGACGAAAAAGACGAGACTAAAATTTTGTTAAAAAATAAAAACGACCTAAATCACTCTTTGTTTTTGTCAAATAAAAGAGGAGACAAAATATTACAATGTTTTTAATAAGCCACTACGAGCTTTCATGCTTACAGTTGCCAGATTTCAAGAATTGAAATCCCCCAATCAGAGCTTTTCGGTTAAAAGAGTGCCGGAATGAAGCCTGAAAACCGACAAACAAGTAAGCTGCAGTTTAACGATCTCCATTTGAGATATTCTGCTTACATGAAAGTGTCATTCAGTCGGTCTGTGTTCTGACACGAGCCACTTGCGCTATATTTGAGATTGTAGTTGCTAAATAAATGCACGCACTTATGAATCCTCTGTGTGACAATACAAATACTTTTTTTTGCTGTTGTTTTAATAGAAAAACATTCATGTAATTTGGAATTTTGGGATTTCTAGGAATTTCACAGAGAGAAATTTCATTTTGAGAGAAGTTTAATTTTGAGAGAAGTTTCATTTTGAGAGAAGTTTCTTGTATATAGGAAGTAAATCCAATTCCTAAAAAAAAAATTGGGTTGCGGCATAATGACCAAGGGGAAATGTGGGTTCCATGGCCAAACCAGTTGACAACCACTGATGTAGATGTCGTTCCCAGGCAGACAATGAAGACCATAGGCTGGCATTATGCAATATATATATATATTTTTTTTAGAACTGCACAAGTCTAGTGCGGTCTATGGACAGTTTTGGATCTGCAGAAGTAAACCTGCTCAACCAAGCAGTTCAAACCAATTTCAGACAGCCTTGTTATCAGTTTAGCTATGCCTGACAGTTGGTAACCCGACCCAGGGTTTGGTCTAAAATTGCCATAGCTGTGTAACCCTGCAGGTCCCAGGGACAACACTCCAAAGTATGTCAGTGTGGAGCTGCATATCTGAACAGCTTTGGTTTGTAGACACTGAGACACAACATAAGACTTGGGGAACTCTGACCCTAGATCGGCATCCAATGAAGCAGTGAATCCTACAGCAAGCACCTTTGTGAGAGCCTGTATGAACTACTGGATCATGTGGTTGAGTCAGCAACAGACAGGAAAGTCTGGATGATATTTTGACCAGTATTTACTATTTGGGAAAGGCTTGGTATGGACTCAGTGTGTATGTTAAGAGAAAGAAAAAAACCAGGAATCCACAAGACCAGAACACCACAGATTAATCATTAAGCAGTGTACTGGTTTTACTTTCATTAGTGTCATGTGACTTATAAAATGTAGTGCACCCATTAATGGACAGGGAAACATTTTCACAGCCAGATTGTCTATACTAGTCTATTTGGAAATAAGAAAAATTATAATATATATATATATATATAAACTATATCTCTCTCTCTCATATATATTGCTAATTCGAAATGAAAGTAAAATGCGCACGGCTGCACCGGCATTCGTAATGGCAAGGAGCAGAGCGAGAGTTTTCAATTAATTCCTATGGAAGCTGAGAAATAGGCACTTTTTAATTTTAATTTATAAGTTTCCACTTGTAACATTAACTAAGGTTAATAAAAGTATTGTTCATTGTTAATTTCAAAATTTACTAATAGATTTTTACATTTTAAAGTTGCATCTCTTTATCAATTGTTAATGGACTATGAAGGACTATATAAAGTACAGTACATTTTCATGGTTACAGTTTCTGTAATAAAGTTCAGCACTATATATATATGTGTTATGTTTGTTTCAATCAGTAGGCCTATCCATTTAAAAAAACTATAGGTTGATTAATCGATTATCAGCCAGTGCGTTCCAACCTAGTTATTGTTATCAGTAAAATCCATTATCAGTCAACGTGAGGCTATTTAGCAGGTTTAAATTATATAAATCATTACCACTGAGTGAACTGACATCCACAAACTTTGATTATGCTTAAGTTTAACCCAAGTCACATAAAGGCCTTAAACCTGAAAAGTACCATTTATTTTATTGGTATCTTTTCTCTATTATATTTATTTGTGCTATTGTTATAGTGATTATTTGACAGAAGTCCTTTTTTCCCCTGAACACAGCACATACTGAACCATACCGAAACAGTGAACCTAAAACCGTGACACAAACCAAACCGTGAGTAATTTGAACCATTTCACCCCTTTAAACTTATACTATTTTTGATAACAGCTCAGTGACAATTTTATATATATATATATAAATGTATGGGTTGCATCGATTCAGCATATTGTTAGTCATTTGATTGATGCACCAATCTATTTTGATGTATTATTACACCCCTAGAAAAGATACCTTTTATCATGTGTTGCATTTGGTAAGGACACAGTGTTACAGACAATCTGTCGGTTTTCAATGTATGCATATCTGTCAACATTTGTGACATCAAAATGACAATAATTATGACATAATTATAATTATTTCATATAAACATGGTTTTGTTGCAGTGTCATTTTTAGAATGAGAATGAGCTGATTTTTGTAAACATGTTTATGAATGAGAATGAATTTTAGATTTGCTCCAAATAGATTATAGTTTCCTGAAGGATTAGAACATCCCAATGTCAGTGACTCTTCTGACACTTTTGGTTTATACAAAATCTAAGAATTAGGTTAAATAAGGCATTGCGGTCTACACGTTTCGAAATGCAACAGCACAAAATCATGCTTGCATAGGTATGGGAATGTCAATGTGCAATTATGTATTTGTGTAGAGTATGTTTCGGGTCTAAGTCACACACACAGTGTACGGATTCCTCTACTTCATTAATCCCTTTTTATGTGAATTCCCATCTCTACTCCTCCTCCTCACTGTCCACTAACACAACAGAATGACTGAAACCTAAAGCCATGTGGCATTACACTTCCTACCAACTGAGGCAACCTGCATTAACACAATCCAATAAATGCCTGCCAATTTCACATGGTGAGAGTGAAGCAAAGCCTCACTTTGATTCAATAAGGAGAGAGGGAGAAAGAGAGAGAGAGACATCTGTCACCCTTTTGAACTTTTTCATTTTCCAGTCTTCCCTGTCACACCCCTCTGCGCTCCAACTGGAAATAAAGATAAACACCAGACCTAAGCTGGTACACCTAGTTATGCGTAATACTAGAAAAACACACTGGACTACAGCATTTGATTTTCACGTGCACAGCTCAAATTCAGCACGTTTTCATTCATACGTGAGTCACTGATTGTATGTAACCTGGTTTGTGCACGGTTTTGTTAACTGAAATCACAATAGGTGATCTGATGAAAAAGAATGACTCCCGTATGACTAAAATACAAAACGTGCAGAACTGATAAACATGATCTCATTATGCTCAGGTGGCACGATTAAAAATAGCTAAAAGAAATCAAAAAGCAGTGCGGCGTTGTCTTACTTTGAGGAGGTGAGTGTATCTTTTGGGTGTGTTTCGCTGCAGCTGCACTGTTTAGGCCCTGACATGAATCCGCGCGACGCCGATACCGAGCTTTGGCGTCGCGCGAGGCACAACGGGGCCTCGATCGATTGCCTCAGTGCAACCGAATCGAAAATGCCATTTAATACACACATTCAAGGCTTTTACCTTAACACTGCAGCGAGTACATGTCAATGTAAAGTCAGTCTGTAGTCACACCCTTGAAAACACGACTTATTCTGCTACACGAGGAATGACAGCAAATACATGCACAGAATAAATCACTCGTGTTTAAGGAAATCAATAAATTGTTAACATGGAAGCGTTCGATTGACATATTATCATAACTAGTTGTAGCACAGCTGGGCAGGACCATTAGCATGACAGCTAGCATTATAGCCTCTTCTTCAAAACAGTGTTTACGTTGAAATAATATAAACACCACTGGCGACCTACCTGTCAGTTCATTGGCGTCGCTGCTTTAGAGGATTGGTGTGTGTGACATTGGTTATCCTCTTTAATAGATTAGATGATGGCTTTAATCTCCGTTTCAATCTTTGGGTGGTGGGGTCTTGCCGACGGCTCACTTAGCCAGTTAGCCTGCGTCCAAACTATGAATCTTTTGCCTTATTTTTTTTACACACTCGACTTTATAAAATCTGGGCGCTCTCGATAAGCGTTTAAATCTATATTCTGTCGCGTATGACTTGATAAAGCTCGCGTAGCTTAAAGCTAACGACAGGTTTAACGTATTTTCACCCAGCTCAGCTCAGCGCAGCGGCACGAGCTCCAGTCCACATCCACGAGCCTCCCAGAACAGTCTGACGTCCCCGCCCCTCCTGTGAGCTGATTGGCCGAGAGCTGCTGTCAATCCATCCGCAGCTACCAATGAGAAGACGCAAGCGTTTGACTGGACTTGTCAAACTCACTCATTCGAATCTCAGGTGTTTGTGAAAGAACGTAACGGACACCTGAACGAACGCTGGTGTACAGGAACGTGAGAAGAACGAGCAGTGGTAGGACTTCCAAACGGTTTATATGTTAATTATTTTTAGCCTGTAATGAACTGACAGACATAAACAGCTTAATGAAGGATAAAAAGTGACACAGTGACATATTAAATACGTGTGTCTGAGAGGGAGGCAGACAGACAAGACGCTTGTGTTGCTCTGAGGATTAAAGGGACAGCAGGAGTTTTGCAGATAAGCGTCTCCCCCACCCACTCTAATATCCCCACAAATCTGACCAACATCTGTCACACCACCTCTTTTAGACCAAATAACACAAATCTACTGCTCAGTGTACAAAACACATAAAACAAGAGCACCCTGACAGATGCCTGGGTTAGACTGTAATTTTCTGGGAAACATACAGGAAAACATCAACTCTCTGACATGCCTAGATATGGCCAAAATGACAATAAGTGTAAAAATAAAGTAGCCAACTAGAATACAGTATTATGTCTGGCAATGGGGTATGCACACCATATCCTACATGATGTGTGTGTGACCTTTCAAACAAGTTCATCATAACAAATGCTAATCCGTCTTTCAGTAGACGCTCATGTATTCCTGTAAACAGACTCTGAATTTGGGCGTTCTCTCAATTTTATTTCATGATCCCTAAGTTGAACAACAGGGAACCTCGAATCAGAAATGATGACACATTCTGGACTCACAGATAAAGAAATTATAAATTCATTATTACTTTCAAAACCAACAAGGGAATTGAATTCCATTTTCATGCGATGAGATATTTACATGCATATGGTAACCCTGAGCTATTGTAATGCTAAGGTGAGCACAAGGGACTAGAGATGAATACTAAAGACAGACTGAATGTAGAATCCAAGTGTGATATATTTTAATAATTGCAAATCCAATGAGGATAATCAAAATTCGATGACTAGATCGAAATGCAGATGACTAATGTTGTTGATCACAGAATATAAAAAATAGCAAATATAGGGACACAATTTCACATTGACAAAGAATCACATGATTTTTAAACAAGACATGAGACACAAACAAATAGGACACAGATTAAAGTAAAGTGACTACAAATTGGGGTGCAAATCATCTAGTGCAGCTGCAGCATTAAATGTCTATGTTCATTCATAGTGCTCAGTATACTCTTTTGTGTCTCTCATTCTATATATAAATATGTAAAAAAAAATCAGCATTTAGTCCGAGGATGATTATTAATGTGAGATGCTCATGTTTCAATAGCACCACTATCTTCACTTAAAATGGGATAAAATACTCTGTTAGTTCATTTTATATTTAAAAGGGGTTTCCTTATTTTCTCCTCTGCTCTCATGTAATGTTTCTGTATTTGTGTAGGCTTTTTGTACTGTGTCCATGTGTACATTATAAATGTTATATGAATGCTTAAATTGAAAATCTTCCAAAAATGTTTGATATGTTTAATGAAAGCTCCAAAAAGTACAAAATCACTACAAAAGTGATCCATATGACTTGTGTGCCCATATACCAAGTGTCATATTACAGTTGTAATCGAAATTATTCAACCCCCATTGCAAATCAGGTTTATTGGCAACATTTACAGACTTTTAGCTGTTTGCAATGAACAATTCAAACAAAAGTAATTGAAATAGCTCCACACAACAAATGTTTCAAGTGGTTTCCCCAAATTCAACTCAAAATGCAACTTTTAATGACTTCTGCAGTCTCAAGATCATTCAACCCCCTGAACAGAATCCCTCACATTAGCACACATCTGCAACAGTTGTTGTCTCAAGAACACTTGATGCAACTAATCAAGGGCATCATCAGTTGCATTAGGTGTGCTTGAGCTACAACACATGAAATATGTGACCAGGCTAGGTTTGTTGAGTGTCACGTTTGACTGCATGTTAGAAATACGGCTCATAAATATGGCTCAAGTGAAAAGAATGGCCCAAAAAGTTAAGATAAAATATCACAAGGAACAGGATACAAAAAGATAGCGAAGGCACTAAATGTTCCTAAAGACACCATTGGAAGCATAGTTCGCAAGTTCAAAGTTAAAGGAATAAATCATATAAATAACTAAGCCACAGAAGTTTTGGGATTCTGTTCTGTGGAGCTGGAAACTGGAACGTTTCGGCTCTGGATCAGCGGTATGTCTGGAGGAAGAAGAATGAAGCATGTGCTGAAAATAACCCTCTGGCTACAGTTAAGCATGATGGGGCTCGGTGATGCTCTGGGGCTGCTTTGCATCCTCTCTGTCACTGGAAACCCGCCAGATTGATTAATTTTTGCATATCAGGAATTCCTAAGGGAAAACATCATGGCATCTGTGATGAAGCTGAGGCTTGGGTGTCATTGGACCTTCCAACAGGGCAATAATCCCAAGCATACCTCAAATTCCACCAAGGCTTGGTTGCAGAAGAAGTCCTGGAAGATTTTACAGTGGCCATCACAGTCACCTGACTTGAACCCCATAGAAAATCTCTGGTGGGATTTGAAGAAGGTGGTTGCAGAACACAAACCCAAGAATATTACTGAACTGGAGGCCATTGCTCATGAGGAATAGGCTAAGATTCCTCAGAAACGCTGCCAGAAGCTGGTGTCTGGTTATACAGCTCGTTTGCAGCAGGTCAAAACAGCAAAAGGGTGTTCAATAAAGTATTAAAGATGCTTGCCATGAAGGGGTTGAATAATTTTGAGACCGCAGAAGTCATAAAAAGTTGCAAATTTGGGGAAACCACTTGAAACATTTGTTGTGCTGAACTATTCCAATTACTTTTGTTTGATTTGTTCATTGCAAACGACTTTTTTGAAATGGGTTTTGAATAATTTTGATCACAGCTGTATATGAAGTTTTATTATACTTGATAATACACTTAAAATCTCACTCTTTGTTGCCAGTATTTGCAGAATGAAGAATAAAATGATGTAGCTGTGGAGGAGATATGAATGATTTGAAGTGAACTTTTGGTCTGTTTCCAATGCAAAGCTACTATTTAACATCAGATGACTTTAAATACGATTTACTACTTGTATGGTGTTTTTGTTCCTTTTTGAAGCATGACAGCTGTGGTCAAAAATGTCTCCCTTTGTGTTCCACAGGCAAAACCACTTACTGGGTAGGAACCACACAAGGGTGAGTAAATGATGATAACATTTAAATTAAACTATTATTAAAAAAATTATAATTAATGTAGTACGTCAGAACACTCATATTTTGTTCTCCGCCCCTAAAAAAAAAAAAAATTGCGTTAGTGTATTTATCCAAAGCAACTTACGCTACATTCAGGGCACACAGTTTATCAGTTCATGCATTCCCTGGTACATGAAGCCATGACTTTGGCACAATATTACAGAAGTGAAATTTAAGCAGTTATATCTGAATGATACTTTTTAATTTCTTATTTGTGTTCATTGCTTCTTGAATAACAAGCCATGTCATCCGTGTTCAATGCATTAATCAATGCATTTGCTATAAATCTAAAGCTAAAACCATGCGGTGTTACACAGTTTTAAAAATGATCAATTCCGTTCTTTACGTTTAACCTACAAGATCAGCTGATTATTTCAGACATATATTACTTACTATATGCTTTGTTTAAATATCATTATTTTGTATTCACTTTAAATAAAAAAGAATGCGTTCAAATGCTTTATAAATACTTTGATGATATTTGAACAATGCTGCCCTCTGGTGTCCAGAATTTGTATCTCATTTTGTAGGAAGGTGTATCACAGATTTGTGGGCAGAAGAAAGCAGCCCAGTATTTCAAGACATTTCAGTTTTCAAGTCCTCGCTGTAGCCTGGATTGCGTACACTCTCAGAATTTTTTTTCTAAAAATGTTACCTTTACAGGTACAACAGCTTGTCACTGCGGCAGTACCCTTAAAATGACATATTTGTTTTACCTTATTTAGTCCTAAAAGGTTACTTAAGATATGTATTGCTACTCTCAGGTACTAATATTTAGGGGTAAAAAAGGTACAAAGATGGCCTTTTAAGGGTACTGCCCCAGTGACAAGCTGTTTTCCCCCTTAAGGTACAATTATTACACATCTTTTCTGAGAGTACTGCATTAATTCCAATACGGATTGGATGTGTTTTTCCCCCAAGTTTCCCTCCAGTCGAAGGTTATGGTATAGGTTTAGGGTTTAGTGTCTGTTGTAGCATTATGTAGGCAATCAGCACTGTGATTGAATGGAAAATTCTACTGAAATTTTAGAATATACTGTTTGGGCAATAAAAAAACATGCGTCCTACGTATTGGATTTAATGCAGTACATCATCACAGTATCCAGTAATAAAAATGCAACTTAATAATTAATCCGAAACATAAAAAAAAAATGCTTTTATTGATAAAACCATCACTGACACTGATGATCTGTACAAATATGAGTTTATATACATCAGCTAAAACTTTTATATGCCATCAAAATTTGAGTATTTTTATTTAGTTATTATAGTTGTTGTTTTAAATCACTTTAGTGCATATAGGCATCACAATTATCGGTTATGAAATGAACAGACAGATTATAAACATACAAAGACCTATGCATTCCCATAGACCTAATCAACAGATGCCATACTGAGCAGCAGAGGCAAATCTGCGTCGTTGGATAACTCTGTTTCAAACTTTTACCTCTTGAGGGCATCGGAAGACCACGAAAACTACAAATGGTCAGCATCAGATGCTGAAGCAAAAGGATTCAATGTCCTTAAAGTAAAATGCAGTACATTCCAGGTGTCTCTATCTCCTGCCTCAAACAATTGGGTGTTTAATATATATTTTCTGGTTAAATGTATATGCTTTACAAAAACCATCACATGATGGCCCCACGGACATTATCTATCTATCTAGAAGTTTTTTAAGATTGCAAAGTCTGGCAGGCAGATGATTAGAGAGGCAGTGGATGACTCATTATCGTCGGCCATCTTGAGAGGGATGATAGAGGATCCGCACGTGTCCCAGGGCACAACTCTGCATCTGCCCTGGTTTATTTTTGACTCACTGAGATCCTTCTACGCACTGCCGAGACGAGCAGGAGCAAAAATAGGCTGAGGCGGGAATTGGAACAAAGAGCGAAAGAGTTTGAAGAGGAGACATGAGAAAGGGTGTAGAAGGAGAAGAGGCAGGATTTTAAACAAGAGAATAGAATGACGAAAACAGCAGCAGGGAGGACGTATAAGATGATGCAGAGAGCGACAGTGTGCGTGCAGTGAAAGATGAGGGACAGACAATTTAAAAGACTTGATAATGAATGCAGGAAGGAAGACATAAATATGGGCATAGACATTAAAAAGCTCTTAATAAAAATAGTATTAATTCTGTAAATCCTGACATATGAAATATATTGAATGGAAAAGTTCATTTATTTATTGAACCTTTAAACAAAATCTTTAAAAAAAAATTATAATTTTTTGTTTGTTTAGTATCATATTTGACACAAGTGTTTTTATGGTGTATATGCTATGGTATAGGAGAACATGGAGGTCATAAGCTAAAAATATGCAATTTAGGGCAGTTGCTGATATTTATATGGCCAAAAAGTAACATGAAATTCTGATAGCTTGTAATATAAATAAATCAATAAGACCTTTATTACAGTATAGCAGACTACTTACATAAAATGCATCAGTTGTCACTTTATCTCCCAATAATAAGATGATATTTAAATGTTTAGTTTCATGAAAAAAGCTCTGTAATTTTTATTGTGGGGGCAAAACATAATGCAATACATTACAGTGATGACTGAGAGATGTACAAATAAACATTCCTCAAAGGTATGATGTATCATATTTCATGCTCACATTTTAACATGACTTCTCTAAAAACGATGTATGGATAATCAACTAAGCCTAATTCTTCTAATAGCCTAATCGATTTTTTTCAAAAAATAGAAAAAATCTTGAAATATTACTAACAATATAAAACTTATTCTTAAGTTTACATTTAAAAATCAGTAAATATTTCACAGCAAAAACTACCACATATCACAACCTGAAAATTATAATAAATGTCTTTTACTCAGTAAAAAAGTATAAACTATCAGATGACAGAAGGCAGAGAAGATTGTGTA
Organism: Leuciscus leuciscus; assembly: GCF_965113295.1. NCBI lineage: Eukaryota > Metazoa > Chordata > Actinopteri > Cypriniformes > Leuciscidae > Leuciscus > Leuciscus leuciscus. Next base: position 40,511,775 of record NC_138727.1, on the reverse strand, counting down.
CAACAGGTTTTTCATCAATATTTTGATCATGTTGATGATTTAGAGGCCCTAAATATTTTCTGTATCAAATATGATACAGTAGTGTTTATAAGGTTATGGGCAGCTTTAATAAAGAACACTGCATAAATTAAATTGCAACAACTGATTCATGTGTGCAAATCTATTGGTCTGTCACATAAAACGTAGAAATACTTTAATGCGAAACATCACAAAGCAGTACAAATCACTTTTACTTAAAACTACCTTGACTATTCGAATAATTGTAAGGATGCAAGCAGTAAAGAGGGATAGTGATATTTTTATTATGTCAAGGGCAGCAGACAAACATCTAGTATCTGTCTTTTTTTGTCTGTGACGTGAATCATTGATGTTGGTTTCTGCAGATGATATTGAACATTGAAATGTCTCAAACTTTGGATATGACACAAAATTAGTGAGTATGTGACTATAACTTCATCACAAAAAGCTCTGAGTATTCAAAACACAATAAGAAAGAAAAGAAGCTGGGCGGATGTTCGTGCTATTCATGTATTAGTGGGTGCCGGGGTCTGACTGATTATGACTCTGGATGCGGAATCAAAGGATTGCCAGGAGTAGGAAAAAATGGATGACGCTTAATTTGTTCATATGTTTCGTCATCAACTGTCTGGCGAAAATGTATTAATAGTGTAGTGTGGGTCGATGGGAAGCAAAACTAAAAGTCTCCTCACAATACTTTTCTTCTCACCTGATATAGTGCAAAAGAAATATGCCGCTATTAAGAAGAACAACAGCACTAGACAGTTAGATTCAATGCCAAATATCAGGGACTTATGAGTACTCTTCCAGTAGCATGCAGTGAAGAAAGAAATAGGAATTTGAGAAGTAACATGGGAATTCACCTCTTTTTCTTTTTTTCCCATTAAGATTTAGGTTTACAATTTATATGTATATAACAGAGTGTGTTTTTTAGGTGCCGTCTGTGAGTAGTCGGGATCTCAGGATATTTTCCTTTTTTTAGCGTCTTGTCATAAGATGTCATGTCAAGTGAAAAATAGTTCAGCTTTTAAGAGTGTCTGTAGACTGTCTCTGTGGTCTGCTCTATCTAGCTGTTTTGAATGCAAGAGCACATCCCGTATGAACGGCCCCTTAGAGATGAAAGCGTGCATCTCATCTCCACTGTTCCATCTTGAATCCTGATTTGGTAGTTAATGCAAACAAGTGTGCTTGATCTAGCTTTGCAGAAATACGTGTGTGTTCTCCTTCTGTGGCAACTGGCTATATTCATCACCTTTGCGGCCATTTTAGCCTGTATTTCACATAATATTTCAAGCATGATAAGACCTCGCTACTTGACATGTCATGTCAACTACCCAAAAACTTCACATGCGTAAAACCAAATGAGTCAAACGATCCAGAGGATGAAGTTGTGTAATGGAGGCCAGCTAGTAACAGCTGTGCGAGTAAACCTCACTCCCCTGGCCTCAAGAGGCGCACTAGCGACTGATGCAAGAGGTTGTGGTCTTTAATGCTCTTGTCAGTGTGCCCGCCTCCCATGCTGGTTCGAATCCCGCTTGGAGCGAAGCGCGTAGGTTGCCATTGCAACCATTTTTTATCACTCTTAATCTATATTCAGTGCACGCACAAAAAAGACACACACTCACATACACACCTTGTGTCCGAATATGCATCTCCCTGATAAATAATATGCAAAAAGCAGTATACTTTTTTATGGAGAGGTCACAATGGAACAATGGCAAAGAACTGTAAATTCTGAGTGGGCGTTTCTTCAACTTTGGTTTCTATAATTTTGCTACTAATAAAGTTTTTTTTTTTTTTTTTTACTGTACCTGGTTGCCAAGGAGACACCAGTGTCAGTGTAGAGCATGCTTGGGAAAAAAAGAAATGTCAAGGTAAATAGAGAATATTTTATTGTAGGTCATTTTCAATTGAGCTGTAATTTTATTAAATTATGCAAGAAGTGCAAAATATTCTGTATTTAGGATACACGAGATGCTCGTTAGGAAATTAGCCCTGGCAAAACAAAGTAGTCTGGCATTTTATTCCAAAAATGTTAAAAGTGCCATTTCCACCATTGTCATTTCCTCAACAGAAATCAATTAAACACAATACATAAGAACTATTAAGAGTGTGAAAAGTGTTAAGTTAATGTTTTAAATGTCCTCAGAGACAAAAGTTATAGTTGAAGAATCGCCCAAGTCCTATATACCAAGAAAGTTGTTCACCGTGGTTAAATTGTACTTCAGAAGAGTCAATTATTTTTGCATTTGATGTCGAGTCATATGTCAAAAAACACAGTATCAAAATGGCGGATGTAGTATGGGGAACAATTTTCTGAAAATTTCTTGGCCCCAATACCTAAAGTCCCCTCTTACACTTACCCTAACCTTAACTATATTGGTCTGCTGATTGGCTTGCTTTTGCACCGACCAATAATGCAGGGTTTTTGTTATGCATATTAACATGCCCAGTGTTGTAACTTGAGTTACTTAATCAGATTACTTTTTTCAGTTAACTAGTAAAGTAATGCATTACTTTTAAATTTACAACAAACTATCTGAGTTACTTTTTCAAGTAGTATTTTTCAAATACTTTGTTTTTCCATTTATTGGCTGGCAGCTCTCCTGTCCCCATGTTGGGAGAAATCGTAAGTAAGTGCAGAGGTGTTGTGTGGGAAACATGATGGTTATTGTAGTTCTAGTCAGCAGGCATTTACTCATCTCACTTGCTAAAAAAACAAACAGATTCAGTATTACTCAATTTAAAAAACAGTGATATTCAGAGAGAATATTAAAGAATATTACAGAACCCTGCAATAATTAAATATATAAAATTACACAAATATACTTTATTTATTTAATCATTTTTTTTTTCTGCTGCTGACTTTCGATGATCCATTTCAACCATACATAAGCAAAAATGACTTTCGATAAACATCACATCTGTGTTTAAAAAAAAATATATATATATATATATTGCTGAAATAAGTGTTGAATTTTCTTCTCCTGCATCCTATACTTCTTCAATCCAGAATGGCAAAACAGCTGAACGTTTTTTTTAAACTGCGCCCTCTACTGTACAGGTGTGAATTTGCATTTCTTTCAGCCTGAGGCCTATTCATTTCAATTTTGGTGTGAAAGCGCCTTTACATTTGCCAAAAATAAAACTTTTTTTTGTTGTTAGTAAAAATCAAACAAGCAAGCCCAGCCCAGGTGAGAAAAAGTAACGCAGTTAGTTACTTTTTAGGGAGTAACGCAATATTGTAATGCATATTGTAATGCATGTTCAACACTGAACATTCCTATACCATCCTACATTTCACGTCCGTGAATTTATACTACACAACTACACTTCTGTATGATGCACTTCAGTGGAGAAGCAAGTTCTTTATTGAATACTATATATAATTTAACACCCAAGTCGTCTCATGTGTTGAACACTATTTGTGTATTATGGATAGTTTCTGCCTATGCAAAGCATTCTAAGTAGGTCACTAATGAAGTTCCATTTTGATGTTTCCCAACATCATCTCATGGCAATTTGTATCTATTTTATGCTTTGGTGAATTGATGGCTAATTTGTATGAATTAATATAATCTCATTTGTATGCCCCAGAGACAGTTATGTTTAGGGGATGGTTGGGGTCACATTGTATGAAATCATATTAAATTGGCACCTCATAAAATTTTTGTTTTCCCTTGAGATTGGGTTGTGTTGCCTTAGAAGGCAGCTCATAAGGTTTTGGAAAAGAGCCGCACACACACACGCACAGCACACACACACGCACACACACATGCAACCAACCAAGTACACATAAAGGCTTTTCTTAACTGACAGCTTTAATCAGATTTATATGGATGCAGTGAATGTGAGTGTTTAGGATTAAGGTCTTTGCTTTAAGTTTCACATGAAAGCCGTATCGTCTGACAGTTAAGTTGCAGGTATGTGTTTAAGATTGATATGCAGGCAGTGGAGGCACGTGAACCCTCCACGGTCCAGTGATGAGAACGATGACGCACTCCGTTTGAAAACCGTCTGCCTCACTGCAGGAAGAGTGCAGCGCTCTGAGAAAGTGTGATTAGAGCTAAATGATTGTGTGTGTGCACCCGCGCAAGTGTGCGACTTTGCATACGCAATTCATAAACTCTCCAAATGTCTGTGGCGCCGGAATCTGCCAAGATTGTGACTCAAATATCTCACATCTCCTCTCACTCCTCCCTGCATTTTATTCACCACTTCACACACTATTTCAGCCCTGCTGATGTCTCTTGCAGTCTGTCTTTCTCTCTCCTTTTGGTACCCTTTCAAGTTTTAACATCATCCACTGTCTCTTTCATCCATACTTTGTATAATCAAAATATACAAGATGAAAACCTGTCAATGTGTTTAAGGGATAAATGGGAGTTGACGCACCCTCTCCACTCTTTATTTTCATCACTCAACAGATATTCTTAATGGTAATGAGAACATCATTAAATGCTGGGCATCAATTACAAATCCATACTTGGGTTCATCGTTTAACAAAGCACCTGTCTCTGAACACCTGTAATTAAATCTAAAAGACGGAGAAAAAAGGGGACTGTCAAGGGAGATGGGTGGTGTGAAGATAAAGGTGACGTGCAATCTTGTCAAGAAGAGCTGGAAAAAGTAAGGAAGCAGAGGGAGTGAATTGGAAAATGTTGGTGAGGGAAGGGTGAGAGATGAGCTGATGATGACATACAGAGCGGAAAGACCGAAAGAAGAAAGAGTGTGAAAAAACAGAATGTGTAGTAAAGAAAGAGAGCTTTGAGCTGTGCTGAACTGTATGCTAGACAGAGATGTGGGAATGTATTAAAATTATTGATAATTTATACTGAATGAAATCCCTGCAGCAGCTAGAAATTAGAAATCTTCTGAGAAATGCAAAAGTGTGCACCTCTCTGCATAAATGAACTGAAGAACACACTAAAACCGTCTGTTTGTAAATGTCGATACGTACCATGCAAGAACTTTATTTATTTGACATTTCTTTCTTGTGGGGGCGATTATCAACACTTCCAAACACTCATTGTGATGAGCAACTTCCGGTAAACTCACTTGCACACAAACACACACACACACACACACATACAAACAAAAAATAAGTTGTTGCCCCTCCCATTTCTGTTTTCCTCACACATATCCCCCATCCATGCGATGCAATGACTCATTCTTGAACTAATATTCAGTGATATGACGTGGTCGCCACCCCTCCATTGCTAGCCAACTCATTGTGTCTCATTGTTAAGTAGCGTGGCCGACAGCCAATGTGAATGCAGATGGTGGGTGGGATGGTGAAGGGACAATTTGCGCAACTGTACTCCGTCCAATGGGGCATCGAGATTCAGATGTCTTGCATTCAAAGGCCTGATTCAAAAAATAGCCTCATGCATCATAATTGGCCATAAACAGTTTACTCAAATGACGGATGATTGACTAGTTGAATATAGTAATCGTGTCTGGCAGAGTCTACAAAAGCATAATTCATATGACACTGACATATTTAATCTGCAATCAGTGCTAGATGTAACGCAAACAGGCTGAAGATTAAGCATTGGATGGAAAATGAAACAGCCTGCTGGCAGTAGTTTTTATGGACATTTATGTGGAATTGAGAGAAAAAGCACTTGAGCCTCTCACCGGGATTGTGTGTGTGTGTGCGTTTACATTTGTGTTAAGCACAGCCTGCCTTTGCACATGGTGGGAGACTGAAGCAAGCTCTCTACATCTTGCTGCTCTTTCAGTGAGACCCATCTGCTAAAGACAGTAAAGCTTTAGAAAGAAAGAGAAAGAAAGGCTTTCTGAAGTCTTCTTTGACAAAAAAACAAAAAAAACAATTCAATAGCACAGCTGGAGTGCTTAGTGAATACCTTTTCCAATAACATCATCATTTTGCATCTTTTTGTCAGCCTAAGGGGTGCATTTACTTGCATAGGCCAGTATGCACAAGTCTTGCATGCTCTGCAACTCTGAAATGAATTGAAGCTCTGAATGGTGGCCAGTGCGTTGCATGGTAACTGCATGTTATAGTGAATGATGTTGCCTTCAAAGAACTTTACAAGCAGTGAGGAGTAGATGTGTGTGCACCAGTGTGTCTGTCTATTTGTCTGTCTGTCTGTATGTGTCAAGGGAGGTCAGACTGAAAGATGCGAGGGAGAGAAGGCACATGTGAGATTGTACTGTAGAGTCGTAGCCGTTGGATGAAGATATAAAGAAAGTACGCCCACACCAAAGATGTTTCGTATCCACAGATAAGCATTCATTTATTTGTCATGCTTTCCGTCAATTTGTGTTCTAGTGAAAAGATTCAGCAGCTCATTTTTTTCACATTCTTACATTCAAATGCATACATTCTGGGTAAAAAGGTATAACTAATGCTTTGGTCATCTGTGAGCGACCTCACAAACATGGTCGCTCGAGAGCACCTCAAGGCAGTTTGACCTTACCCGTCCAGCTGAGATATACATTCACACGTCATAAAAACAATTATAAGACATACATTTGTCATGGAAACATCTGTGGGACAAAAAGAGCAGTATTATCTGCTTCTCTACTGTCTCAGGGTAAACACAAAACAGGATATTGCAAGAATTAATAGTTGACCAAAAAAAATCTTTTCAATCTTCACCTATTTATTAACTTTAGATTGCATTTCTCCTTCTTTATCAGCATGTCCATCCTTTTTCATCCATCTCTTCGCCTCTACCGCCCACAACCACCCCTGCTCTCTGTGCTTTTTCTTTTTCTCTCCTTTTCCTTTTCCTTTTCTCTGTCCTCTTGTCCTTGCTCTCTCTCTCTGTTTGTTTTCCCTTAAGCCTTTTGATTCTTTATTGCAGTTCGAAAGAGGAGGAAAAGGGAATAGGCAAGGACCAGCAAAGAAAGCCATTGTCTTCAGCATGCCCACAAAGAGCAGCCCAAACAGTCTGTATTTGCACCTGCTCTCATCACAACAGTGACCAATGGTAGACATAATTCTGAATGTCGACCAATCTGTCAGTAAGCACATTTTACTGATATTCCAATTGGCTTTGCCCCAAGTAGTCAATTCAGTATTAAAGAAACGCGTCTTTCCACAGTGTCCTCAATATATTGCCTTGCCTTGGATTCAGTCTTAGTTTTAGCATTTTGCCTATTCTTTTTTGACTAGCTGCAAGCTGTTGATTGACTAGTTTGATTTTAAATCAGCACTTTAAATGAGAAAGGATGGAATTTGCTGTTATCCAGATAAAATCAGTTAAACTTGAATTTGAACAGAAGAATAAAAGAACAAAAGTCTGGGAACAATGTAGGTTGTGTATTTTACAGTAATAACATAACATGTTAACAGTATTTTGACAGAAATAAAAAACATAAAAACAACCGCATTCGCACACTCTTGTGCCATTGATCTTTCCATGCACTGACCATTGAAATAATATCACAGACATTACTCACAGTGGCATTCTTGGCCATTCAGAATAGTGACAAACATAAGGCCTTTCATAGCGCTATTTACAGCTCCCTCTGCCAAGATGTCATATTTACACAAGTGATAATTGCTGTCATAGCTAGATGGTGATGTAATGAAATCTTTCGCCTTCTCTTGTGTGTACTCGCTGTCTCTCTTTCTCTTGCGCGTGCTTTCTCTCTCTCTCATTGTGTGTCTTATCTTGATTTAGCTGTATTGTAAGACTTTCAAACTCCTCACTTCAGTATGCTTTGTGTATCTTGCTTTGTTGCTGCACGCCTTTCCTTTGTGCTTTTCGAGCCCTGAATGGTTTTGAGACCCATCTGTTATAATAGAGGAAATATTACATTCGATCACTCCCAAGGGGAATAAAAAGATTTGCTCATTATGCTATTGTTACCAGTAACTACTGAAAAAAATTGAGCAATAGCCTTGTTGGAAAGAGGGTGTCACAGTGACATCACAAGCTATAATTACAACTATCATAGAAGCACTTAGAGTGGCTGAAAAGTCTAAAAGCATACAAATATTGTACGTAAACATAAGATGGAAATTTCTATACTCTGTCTGCACTGACTGTGACAGAAATGGCTTAGAATACACTTGTCCTCAAAAAAGAAGGACCGAGTATCTGCTTAACTAGCCAAGCCCTGTGAACAGCTTTCATTACTTTCCATTAAGGCCCTGTACTGCCCAACGTTCCCTGCTTACCCACTGTATCCTAAATCAGTGTAGTGCCCTCTAGATACCAGGAACTAGAGGCTCAAACTGAACAGAACAAAGATACAGGTGAGGTTCATGGTAAACAGGAATCAAGGCATTGAAGAGTTAAATCGAGCAAACAGGGTTTTCCCTCCTCCAGAGAGGAGAAAAAATTAAGGGGAAGAGGGTTCTTCTGACATATTCAGCCAAACAGAAGATGGATGCAGGCAGTCAAGACAGACATGGAGAGTAGCAAGAGAACAGAAGATGAGGAGCGAGAAGAAGAGGAAGATGGTGGCAGAGAGTCAAATTCAGGAGGGCACTCAAGCTCGAAGCAGCGCAGGGAGGTGATACCCGCATCTTCATTGCCGTAGTTGGCCCAATACTCTTCTGGGTCAAGCTTGGGAAGCAGAGCCTCTTCCTCCCCAAGCTCATACTTTGTGGATGTAGATGTGATAGAGGGATGTTGGGATTTTCCTCCATTTAAGGGGTACGCCCTGGTCTCTGAGGTTTTCTCATAGATACCCTTGGAAGTGCTGACGGGCTTGTTCTTGGAGAACCACCAGCGAGTCTTGGTGCTGAAGGTGGTGGTGGTGGAGCCAGCGAGGGAGCCGGGGTCGGGAAGTGGGCACAGAGCGAAGTCCATCTCCCTCAGGAAGCGCAGGTCCTGTCCACGACGAGGAGCTGGGGAAGCGCACAGAACCTCTGAGCTGGACAGACGGGCACTTCTGAAGAACTCCCACAGGGGACGAGCCTCGCAGCCGCATGCCCAGGGGTTGTTGTTCAGCCGCAAGAACTCAATGGAGGAGATGTCACGCATGGCCTGACCGGGCAGCTCTGCCAGGGAGTTGTTGAAGAGAAAGAGCATGGTCAGCCGGCCCAGGTCGCGGAAAGCGCGACGATTGACCTGACGGATTCTGTTGTCATGCAGCAGCAGGCGATCGAGGTTGACCAGGCCATGGAACACATTCTCGGACAGAGTGCGGATGCGGTTGCCATGCAGGAAGAGCTGGCTGAGGTTGATCAAGTCGGCGAAGAGATCGTCCTGGATGAAGTGGAGCTGGTTTTCCTGCAGGTAGAGGAACTGCAGGCTGTAGAGCTTGTGGAAGATGTCATGGGGAAGGGCGGCTAGCCGGCAGCGGTGCATGTGGAGGCTCTGAAGCTTCTCCAGGCCACGGAAAGCTCCACCCTCAAGGCGGTGCAGGTGAGGGTTGTCGCCCAGATCGAGCTCCTCCAGATCGCGCAGCTCGCTGAATGCACCAGCCTCAATCCAGGTGATGTTGTTGGAGAAGAGCCACAAAACCTGGTATGTGATGAATTGATGGACAGAAAGGAAAGGAAAAGGGTAGAGGGAGGAAAAGGTAATGAGGTGAAGATGTTGAGAATGAATACAAAATTAGTAAATTACACAACCAAAAGGACTGATATCTTTCAAATGGATATTATATGTATACACTTCCTTACCTGTGTGCCAAAAGCAAAAGACCCCACTCTCAGTTCAGTGATGCGGTTGTTCTGCAGAAAGACGCGCTGGGATTCAAAGGGCATGCCGTGGGGCACAATGGTGAAGTTCTGCGCCTGGCAGCTCACAGTCATGGGGGTCGGGTAACACACACACCGGTGAGGGCAGTTCAGCGCAGGCACGGGTTTTACCACGACCAGCCAGACAATCAGCCAGAGCGAGAGCGCGCCTGATGGAAAGAAAGGAGCGCGTCACATCACAAAGTCTTATTAGCGCATTGCATGTTTCCTGCCTAGAAGGGAGCTTTCCTGGTCCGTAAGTCTCATTTTATATACATGAAAATAAAATACAAAAGATAACAATGACTACTGATTTTTTTTAAATGTTCAAAATTCACGATTCTCAAAACGAATTTTCTACAGATAAACTAAAACGTTTTCTTCATTATAACAACGTATTTGTTTCCATCCATGCAAGTTGTGAAAATCATTTATCTCATTACTACACGGTATTATAAGTTTCAACTCCTAAATTTAAAGTACATTTTTACGTTTTAATTTTAAATTCGAACTTATGACAGCAGATTGTCATTTACAAATTTAATGCAACAATTTCGATTTTTTTTTTTTACATCCAATTACTCCAAACATCATTCTCTCCATCGAAATTTATTTCCAAGTTCAGAAAACATTTAACTTTTTAATACATGCGTACACTTGGTACAAATAAAATATTAATATAAAGCACTAAAACATTAATGCAAAACATCGTAGCACCAGAGAAAAAATATATTCCAAACAACTGTCCTTGCGTAAAGCCTAGCACATTTCCAACCGCCAATTTGGTCATATTCTAAATTCTAGAATTATTTTAAATGCATTCATTTCCATTAGAGCAGTTAAGAAAGTTAAGCATTTAAAAAGCACATTCAGACTAAAGATGAAAATTGAAGAAGCAGAAACTCACTCTTAAAGTTGTGCGCAAAGGAGCGTTGGCTCCGCGTAAAAGTTGATGTTTCCATTGCGAACCAAAGACGAGAGCGAGTTAGCCTGAGGAGTTTAGCCACTGATTCCCTGCTATCTCCGCTGATGCTCTGGTTCCCGAGTCGGAGCGACTGAGAGAGTGCCGAATGATGGGTCCTGGGCCCGTTTTATACCCGAGCACAGCGCGCGCCTACGGCTGTGGGCACCGCGGAATCTCTCCTACGTCACTAGTCGGGTCAAGCCCAAGCGAGGGTGGCAAACGGAAAAGGCGGGACGGAGAGAGGAGGGGAGGGCTCTCGCGCACCAGTTTGGACCGAGGGAAGTTCGACGTCTTAGCTCAGAGTTACGATTGTGGAGACGTAGTTTGGAAAGGGCGGGGGAGCGCAGGCACGGCGCCCGGTAATGACTGAACGACGAGCATGCGAGGAGGAGCGCACGAGGCACATGAAAGAGGCACACAGCTCGTTTCTTGGCTTTGCATCTGCGTCTCTTTGGATTATGTTGTCCTCCGCATTATTAATGAAACAAACGCATTGTTTATGCTCTAGAGACATAAGAGTCATGACTTCAAATATAGAATATAAAGCTTTAACACTGAGATAATCGTTAAGGGATTTAATAATGGGAGACTAAAGCAATTACTGGCATTTACTGCTGAAAGGAAATTAAAACCAGTACCAAATTTGGTCAAAATATGGGCAGCTTCCTGGAGTCTTAAGCCAATGGAACCTTATTTACTCCAAAGCTTTTTGCAATGTATGTATTAGGCCTATGCTATAACACTGTCTGGCCCATATCCAATATATATTAGATTCATTAAAAGTATATACAGTATGTGAAAAGTGCTTCTTATCCTCTTGCATTCCTGTATATTCCTGTCCTGATAATCTAAGGCCAGATGTTCATTACTCCAGAATAAACCCAGACAAGGTAATTGGCACCCTGACGCAAAATAAACAAATAGATGGACATGAAATATTGATTTGAGTTGAAATTATTATATGTGAAAATTAAGTGTGTCCAGGAAAACTGAACTCAATCAGTATTGATCAACCTGTCCGTTTTTAAGTTATATTGCTTCTTAGGTTTCTTGTAGAGACCATGAAGAGAGCAAACACGAGCATATCTAGGCTATGTAGGTAACAGGGTTTCAGGGTGAGTGGTCAGGTATCCGGTACTGTCCAAACATTAGTCATTATTCAGAGGTAATTCAGAATACCATGACTGACCAACCAGAATCAGAGAGCCTGGTAATAAACAGATAGACAAACTGAAAGACGGTAGACCCGAGGATGTCCATGTTGTTGTTTAGCGCCTCCTCCATTCACTCATGTTCTGGACACCTCTCCTCTTTTCCTCCCTCCCTCTCCACCTCCACAAAAACTCAAGATGACTGACGAACAGGCTTTCCCCGCTCCACCTACACCTACCAGCTGGACGTGAGTGTGTGTGATGGTTTTCATGTCTCATGTATATTACCCTATCGCCAACAGTAAGCCAAGTGAATGCCATGACTGACAGCATCTGGGTCGTGGTACAGTCGTCTAAGAAAATGAATGAAAAAGCAACAACAAAAAGACAGTGGCGGGGGAAGAATAGGATAAGGAGGAAGTACAGAGTGTGGTTGGAAAGGAGGAGTTTATGGAATTAAAAACATGGGAGAGAAGCGACACATGACTCATAGTGGAACAAGAGTGAAATGGGACTGCACTTAGAGGGATGTTGCGCATCCGAGGCTTGATTAGTGTGCGGGCCAGCAGCCTAATGCATGAAAGCTGTATCCCCTGTAGTGTTCCAAGAGTGGCTTTGTAGTGCCCTAAGGGAGTGCTCTACAGTGACAGCCCACATACAATGACAGATTTGCTTTGCCCTGTTGCACAGAGATAGCAGAATAAAATCAGCACTGATAAGTTTAGAGACCTGCGTCATGACCCTCGTTGGTTTTCTGCGTGTTATAGAAGCAAATTTGGGGCGAAGGGGTGGGTTGGAGGAGTCTAATCCCCAAATTAGGGGAACATTTCCCCCCTAAAATAAAATTCTGAAATTATTTACCAACCCTCATTTTCTCCATACATTGAAACTATAAATGGGGTTGAATGTTGTTTGGATTCTTAAAAAAAGCTATTTTTTGTGTGTCATCTGAAGAAGATGTAAAGTCGTACAGGTTTGGAACATCAGAAGGGTGAGTAAACATTTGTGCGTTAAGAATTAATGGAATCAAATATAAAGGTTTACATTTACTAGACAACATAGGTGAATTTAATTTTATATTTTATTTAAATATATTGGTCACACTCTAGATCAGGGTCCAATATTTGTTCAAACGTATCTGGAAATGGAAATATATAGGAATGATAATTTCAGTAAAATTTCCAATTAAAGATATGAAAGTTCCTGTTGTCTATCAAGTAAATGGAGGCGCAGTGAGGGATGTTGTATGTACGTACTACATTTTACATTTTTACATTTATTCATTTAGCTGACGCTTTTATCCAAAGCGACTTACAATTGCTATATATGTCAGAGGTCGCACGCCTCTGGAGCAACTAGGGGTTAAGTGTCTTGCTCAGGGACACATTGGTGTCTCACAGTGGATTCGAACCCGGGTCTCTCACACCAAAGGCATGTGTCTTATCCATTGCGCCACCACCCCCCCTACATTATTGGCATAATTTCATATACTGAGGCCATCACTGTTCTGTTCCAGTGTACAGTAACTCCCTCAGCATCGGTAAAAGTATAGTCACAGCAAAGCCAATAGCACTGTAATTAGACTTCAGGAGAATCTAATGATGCACAGCCACAATCAAATGTTAAAATCCCCTGGGTACCTTTACTTTCTCTCTTTCTCTTTATCTCTTTTTCTCTCACTAGCTCATTATTTCTCCCTTCCTGAACTCTTTAAGTCTTGCTGCTTCTGGCACCAGTGCCAGTAGTGTGTTTCAATCTTCATCCTCCTATGTGCATAATTTTTGGTTATATCTTTATTATCAATGTTTGACCATTGTTTATTTTGTTTTTTTACCCATGTATAAATTCACATATTTGTTTTTTGTGTGTAAAATTCTGATGTGGTAGTATCAAGAGCATTACATGCTAATGTAAACTGTCATCACACCTAAACTCATCAATTAAATCCATGAATATTTATGCACATATGCAGTCTATAGGTGTAAATAACTTCTAAATGTGTTATCTATGTGTTTTAGAATGTCTATGGCCGACAAAAATGTGGATTATGTCTTTATTAGATTGGCTTATGAGTATACACATTATGAAAATGTGCTTTGATTGCTCTGATTAGATGAAATCCCTTTTATGGGCTGTTCAAAACGAAGAGTCCACTAGAGATTCGGCAGAAAATTTATGCTGCTCTTGTCTAAAGTATTGAGGTTTGCTCAAGTGGATCATCTTGAAGACTGTTAAATATAATGAAAATGCTGCCATGATTGCATAAGAAACAAGAAGTTATAGGGCTTTAGTAGAGTTAAAGTTATAGTAGAGTCACAGAAAGACCCGAACCTTAAATTCAAGCGTTAAGGCACCCTTGGCCTAAAATGAAACACATTTACAACTCTTTTAAAACACACTAGTTTCATTTTTCTACTAAATGAAACTAAAAGAACCCCCCCCCCCCCCCCCCCCCTCCCCGTTATGAACAAATTGCATTTTCATCTCAAACCACCATTAAATGCACAATAAAAAAAAAAAAAATTCATTTAACAAGGCTATAGCTTTATTTTTATATTACTCACAGTGAAAATATTCTATTCGCAAGTGATATTTCCCTTGAGTTGTCCACTTCTTCACAAATCACATATTTCCCCTACCATATTTCCTTCAAGTCTCATATTTCATCATATTCTTGCTCTTTACCAGCACTGTTGGGTCCTTGGTAAACAAGGTCACTTGTTTTATTTACACAATTCGGTTTATCATAATGATTCTACAGTACATGCAATAATTCATATTTTTAGGAAGATAACATTGAAACAATACTTTTTTTTTAATTAAAACAAGATTGTTTAATGTGAACAAAAAAAAAAAATGTTTAAGTTGGATTTAAAAGTGCCCATAGTTAACACCCATTTGCATCTGGAAAGTTTTTTAGCCTTTTACATCACTGCCTGCTATGACAACACAAGATTATAATTAGTTAGAGACGTCAAGTCACGCTTCAGACAAAAAGAGAACGACAAGCTGTCAGACTTTTCCTCTCTGTCTTGACAGAAGCATTGTGTTTAGTTAATCGCTGTCTTTCTTTCTCCTCTGCCTACTTACAGAGCCACTTCCACTACGTGTTTCTCATATTTGTTCACGCTCTCTTTAAAACCGCTGTCATGCACTCTGCACTGACCATGATTTACTGATTTCATCAATTTCTGTTACAATACAGAAATCGATCAAACTAAATCTAGTGTTAAGTATTTGGACACTTAAGTGACACTTAGAAATGTATGGATGTTGCCTTAAAACACCACATAAGGAAAGATATACACTTTTTTAAACAAAAACAAAAATCATAAAAATAAGTTTAGGTTCAGTTAAGATTTCTCCAGACGTAATGGAAAGTACATAGTAATTATGAAGAACTACATCTGAAGTGTAAAAAATAATCATAATTTTAAAGGTAAAAGACTGTAAAAATTAGACTGTAAAAACTTGTTAATTGGTTAATGGTGAATTTCTGGTAAAATACTGTTAAATACAGTTTTTAAAGTGATGAAGAGCAAGTCATCTTATAATTTACAGTGAAAATCCATATTCTCTGTGACAGCTGGTTTTTGACTTGTTTCTTCTTTTTGTTTTTGTTATCATTATGTAAATTAAGGATTTATGTTGTATCTTGTGTTGGTGAATGAATGTTTATTGTATTATTTTAGTGTCATGTGTGTTACCATGCTGATGTGTTGTTTTTGTGTGCTTGACACTGTGTGAACCTTCTATGGCATTTACTTCAGCTTGTAGAAAGTTGTCACAAACTTTGATTCATTAATAAGTGAACTTTGGGTTGCACGTTATTTTACAGTTAGTAAACTTTCAATGTACAGTATGTTGCAGTGTACTCACCCACAAAAGTACAGAGTAGTGTAACGTAACTAAATGGGTTAATATAAGGTTTTGGGTAGGATCAGGGTTAGTACTAGAAAAACAGCATCGTATGTTCATGCCAAACAGGACTTTAAAATAAAAAGCTACAGAATTGTTTGGCTTTCTTATTACCGCCTGGTCATTATAAAGGGACAAAACAGATTTAAGTACTAGATTGGTATTTTAACTAAATTTAACATAATATTGCTTTAAAATAAAATTCCCGGTTAAGTTCTTGCAAACACGGTTGCTTTTTTTTATTTTTTTTTTTTACCATAAATTACAAAAATAAGATTAATAGTATGTGATTATTCTGCTATGACATCCTCTTGGGAACAAAAATTATTGTCATTTTTTTGCAAAACATTTTTAAGAAGGCTCTACTTATGTGTTTTGGCGGCCAGAGTAAAACAAACGGCATAGGTACAAGATTAAAAACAGTAAGCTGACTGTACACATAATACACTGAATGTGTCACAATACTAAAATCAACTCTAGACTCCTTTCTTTTAGTGCAAGTGATGACATCAACCAAGCAAGCAAAAAAAAAAAAAAAACGCATAAAGCAGCCTAGTTGCGCATTCAGACGCTTTGTGTTCAAATGCCTGATGCCTGTGACTTTGAATTCATTTGAAAAGCTTTTTTCCCCACATATAGCGTACTGTGGTTTGTTTCACCGTCGTACACCATGCTGAGAATACTACAAGCATGAAAAGACCTCTATGCGATTCAGTGTGAATAAAAGGCTATCAAATGTTCATCTGGCACTCTCAGATCTTTGTACAGGGCGAGATGGTTTATTAATTATGTATTGCAAAATTCAAAATGTGGCTCTATTACACTAAGAAGCTGAATGTCACTGATGTGTTTTATAAAGCATATCTCGTTAAAGGCGGTGTCACTGCGCTGTGGTTTTTATCCTTAGTATCTCATCATGGTTTAACAATTTTTTTTATATTTCAAACTGTTCTATCTAAAATGCTAAACTGCAACTTTAAGTCGTTACTACTGTTGTCTTTACATATTTTTACTGCAGTGTACTGGTCTACTCAATTATCATACTGTATGTGACAATTGATGATATGATGCTTTAGATATGCTCAGATACATCTACGAATGCATACATATACAGTATATCTACATTTCATTAGTTGTATGAATCTAGCAATATTAACATCTAGGCACCTGTCTAAGCACACATCTATAGTAAATCTATATCTACAATGAACTCAAAAACAAAGGAGAGCTGGATCCATATGCAAAAAAGACCAACAGAGACCAGGGAACCATGCATGGGCACAGAATGAGCAGCACCAAATGTAAATCCGTTTCAGACAGGACTTGACAAAGAACACAAAAAACACTGGGGTTTAAATACACAAAGGGTAATTAGCAAACGAGACACACCTGGGAATAATCACAGAACTAATCAACTAGAAAAACTACAAAGGACTACAAAAATGGCACAAAGGACAGGAAACGGGGTAAATGCTAACTAAAAGTCCAATAAACAAAACACACATAACACAAAGCCAGAGAATACATAACAATAGGTATCTTTCAGTATCTAAATCTTTATCTTGACTCTTAAAACATTCTTTATTGTCATCTGTGGTTCCATGAAGAACCTTTAACATCTATGGAACCTTTGCATTCCACAAATTTGTAAATCTATAGGCATCTCTCTTTATCCATACGCTCTCACAGTACCTATATCTTTATATCAGTAGTTACCAATGGAGTACCCCGAACACAGCAAATTTTTGATGCCTTCCTTATCCAAGGGATAACCCTTGAGGTCTTGGAGTCTAATGACTTGAATCAGGTGTGTTTGATTAGGGAGACATCTATAATGGGCAGTGTTGCCTATAGGCACCTATCTGTAGTTGCGCATATATCTACACCTACATCTGTGCGTAACAAACACTTCCCTTCCTTAGTTCTTTTTGCAGTTGTTGCATAACCCTGACCCACATCCTTCAGTCCATTTCTGTTATTTTCTCACTCATCTGTTTCCTCTGCCATTGAACTGCTGAGTGTCTGCCTTCATTTTCTCCCAAATAAAACCTTCAATGCACAGCAGTCTCCAAAAGCAGGCTCTCTCTCTCTCCTCTCTCTCTCTCTCTCTCTCTCTCTCTCTCTCTCTCTCTCTCTCTCTCTCTCTCTCTCTCTCTCTCTCTCTCTCTCTCTCTCCCTCTCTCTGCTTTTCTTTCAGGGACATTTCTTCTCTTTAGCTCTTTCTGACATATCCCTTTTGTGATTCTTCCTAACTCTCTTCCTGCCTCATTCTTTTTCTCACTTTTTTTTGTTTTGCTTTTTCATCTTCTGGTGACATCTTCACTGTCCTCCTCTACCGTGCTGTTTTCCTCTCTCACTCGTTCTTTTCTTCCTCACCTTCTTATCTGCACTGACTCTTTGTCAGACTCAAAGAGAGGGATGCGAGTGTTAGTTTGCTCACTGCCTTCTGTGTGTGATCTGTGTGTGGGCAAAGTGTGTGATATCTTTGTGTACAGACACAGCTAGAACTGTATGACCCTGTATGTGCGTGAGAACAGCAAGTATTGTGGAATTGTGCTTGTGTCACTCAGCTTGAACCACTACATTGTGTTTATGTGTCTCTCTGTGAATGTGACAATGTGATCATAGCTCTGTCATTTCCTGTTTTTTATACAACAATCTCAGCCCTCTAATTTGATTGGTCGAGTCATGAGTGATATCAGAGACCTAAGGAGGAGACAGACCACACATAGAAAAATGATTGGAGGAATCTTAACGCTCAATACCCTTTTTCAGAGTGTCCTTTCAAATGTGATTTTTTGTGCCTATCCAATTGGAATTTCACATGCCACATAAACGTGAACACATTAGACGTCGTTGCAGAACTTGCATGTCCTGATAGGCAAGAAAGGGTCGTAGATGTGTGGATCAGGGTGAGTAGCAGCAGAGAATGTCTAATATGGCGAGAAGTTTCACTCTCACTACACTTCCGGCTTCTGAACTGGTTGCAGTTCCACTCTGATTCCATATGAGGGCGCTCACAGGACGAGTGCAGAATGAATGGAGGTCAATGGCGGTATACCCCTCAAAATCCACTTTTCTCAGGATATAATTTTTTGTCTAGTAATTTGAATGTTGTATTCGAAAGGAGATGCAAAGAAATTACACATTGCTGGGTGTTAGATTTTTTAGAGTCACTTATTTGCTTTAAAAAGTCTTTCAAAATGTCAATGACGTCAGAATGCTGACGTCATTAGCAGAATGCTAGCGTGTTATGGGCAACAACAACTCAACCTGTAAGAAATCAAAACGACATAAGTACTCGTTCATTCAACTTTCGACCTAAAACCCATGTTGAACTTGCAAAATCTACAATCAGATCTGAGATTTCTCAACGGCAATCGGGTGAAAGAGACAAATTTAGCCGTCTAGCCCCATTGACTCCCATTCATTTGGCACTCATGGCGAGCGCCCCCAGTGGAACTCTGGTGGTACTACAACCAAAATTCGGTACAATAGGGCTTAATAGGGAGTGGGCAGGCTCTCCGTAGACGGGCTCTGGTAGCAGTGACTGGTGTACTTGTTTGGTACCCAACTGGCTGTCAAACTTCAGAATGGACACTTTCACAATGATTTGTAAAAAAAAATGTTGAATGCTACACATAATGATGTAAGATAACATCTGTTTTGCAAACCCCATGTTGCTGTTTTTTGTTTTTTGGCATATGGCTACCTGTCATGATTCCTGTCCTGTGTTCGCCTTGTCTTGTGTGGACTTTTGTTTGTTATTTCCTCTTCTGTGCCATGTTTTGTAGTCCTTTGTAGTTTTCCTTGTTGATTAGTTCCTGATTGTTCCCAGGTGTGTCTTGTTTGCCAGTCTCACCTTGAGTATATATACCCCAGTGTTTCTCATGGTCTTTATCTGGTGTTGTCCTTAGTGGATGTTAGTGGATGTTAGTGGATGTTAGTGGATGTTAGTGGATGTTAGTGGATGTTAGTGGATGTAAGTGGATGTAAGTGGATGTAAGTGGATGTAAGTGGATGTTAGTGGATGTAAGTGGATGTTAGTGGATGTTAGTGGATGTTAGTGGATGTTAGTGGATGTTAGTGGATGTTGCAGTTTCTGGAATTTCCTGCGTTTGGATTATTTTGTTCTTTGCCTCCGCCTGGATTTACTTTCTGATTGTTTTGTTAATAATAAATGTCAAACTGCACCTGGATCCAATGCCCTGTCTTTACTGGAACAGCCTACGTTACAGCTACCAATGCAACATCTTTGCCATCAGGCACGTGTACAGATAGACCGTAAGTGCTGCTCAAGCACCAGACCTTTTGGCCTCTGACTAACTTTTTTACTAAGACTAAGACTTTTTGTATCTTATAGTTTTTTGTTTAAAATTGGCCCGTGGCATCAATTCTCAATTAAGCATGCGCATCCACCTCTCCACGTCTCATTGGCCAGGTTACGATTGTGTTTTCCCAAAACTTCTGCACTGTTTGTCACCGCTGTGAAATGAAACTATTAAAACATCTCAATACAGCCAGCCTAACTTAGGTAATAGCCCTCTATTAGGCTTAACAACAAGCAAGGTAGTTTTGCATTGACATAAAATAGCGTCATGCAAGGTAATGCCACCGAAATTAATAAAAATGCCCCCAAAATTCAAAATATGAATTACTCTGTATGAGTTATTGTATTTTGTGTTTATAACATAATATAGTTGAGCAATATTACACAAGCAAGTGATAATCATTCAAACTATTTTCTTGAATATCAGCATGATTACATATGATATTCATTTTATACAACAGTTCAATAAACAATAAGTTGATTTATATGAATTGACCATTTTTTTATATTTTGCCAACAGAAATAGTTCCAAACAAAGCAGAAAAGTTGGCATAAAGAACAATATGAACAAATTGTTTGAATGAATGATTCTATGATTCACTTATTATGACTTGCCACCACTTACTCGCGGTTTAGTAAGTGGTTTTAGTAAGTGGTTTATGTCATTATTATTTCATTTCCCGCTACATTTCATATTTCTGTATTCAAAATGTTATATTTAGAGCAATTATCTCATAACATTATTTAGGCAATTGTAATTGCAGTGTAAATGGATTTTGATAAATGGTAAGATGGATTTTGTTTATACTAATTTCAAATAGTGTAATTAATTAGAAGATGATTAACAATATGGACCTTTATTTTTTATAAATAATTATAAGACGGGTGCGTTTATTTCACTTGAGCACCTGCCCCCCAAAATGTCTGTGCACGCCCTGCCCTGATTGTCATAGAAACCAATGCAGATATTCTAGAAAATTAAAAAGCGCCACAGGACATCGAATCTAAACCGTTGCGATGCACAGTGTGGACAGTCAATGATTTAGATCAGATTCCAATCAGATAAACACATATTTGGATTTGGACTGTGAACGTAGCCACTATGGAGGCTATAGGAATGGAAGTCCCACATTTTAGTTAAAAACTGTGGGACTTCAATCACACTTTAATTAATAATGATAATAAATCGTTAGTAAGGTGTTAAGTGCAGGTAAGGGATATAGAATATGGTCATGAATAAGGCATTAATATGTGCTTTATAAGTACTAATAAACAGCCAATATCCTAGTAATATTCATACTAATAGCAACTAGTTTATAGTTAGAATTGGACCGTAAACTAAAGTGTTACCGGCACTTATTGTTACTCTAGAACAGGATTTTATAAAGGGAATGTGCCCTCATAATCTTTAATCTTTAATCAGATTCCCCTCCCATCAAAATCAAGTCCCAGTCTACATTTGATCTTGTTCAAGAAGTTGCTTCACTCGCATATACTGTACATCACAATAGGAAGGAAGAAAAGACTATCGCAACTTCTGTTTCATGCCAACTTTATATGATTGAAATATTAACTCAAAATCTCACAGGGTACTTTAAGTAAATGTTTTAGGTCAAAGGGGTTCAGTTGACAAATAATTGTGTTATTGCAACATAAACTTAGCCTATATCTTTTAGCTACCAAAACTGCCATGAAACTAACTTGCTGTAAAGGGACTTTTATGACATGAAGTTAAACAACCCATACTTCACTGTTTGTAGCCTATCACTGTCATGTCATTTAGCTTGAAGACATTTTTTGAATATCAGAATGTTTGTTTTTTCTCTCTCCAGAGATTAGAATGTAAACATGCATAAATGTCAACATTATCATAATATAAGGGATTCAATTCTGTCAACCAAGACAAGAGCTTACTAATGCAATATAGTGAATCTGCTATTTTATTAACTGTTACTCCTGGTCGGAGGCTTCTGTAAACATTTTATTTAGGTCAAATATTTAGTTGTGCGTATATTGTGTCCATTTACATCAAAATTAGACTAAGTTGTAATTTACGCACAGCTGGTGCAACTGACCCGAGGTTCGGAAAACCCAGAGTGGAGTTACTCGGTCTGTACATCGCTTGACAACATGCAAAGCTTGACACTTTGACTTATTTTGGAAGTATGTTGGCGGAGAAAAAAACAAACATATTATTGGCCAACAAAATGTACTCAGTGTTAACTTTTTTATTGAAACGTTAAGTGAAGTTCCCAAACTTAATTTCGGGAAAAGTGAACCCATCTAATCTTTCAATTAACTGCCGGAGAATAAGCAGCCGCATAAGAAGCCGCTCACCTTGCTCTGGCATCAGCTGTTTTGGCATCCCTCCACCTCCCCAACTCCACCAACATAATTTAGGCATCTTGCTAACATACTCATCATCCAAGCTTTAGTAGTCCCAATAGGGGGTATATCTACGCTTGAGTATATCTGTTTCTTTGAGCCCCTCCACTCCGGACAACAAGCCAAATACGCTTAACCTTAATAGCTTAAAGATTATATACAGTATTAAAACAAACGCATGAATTAAACTGTTGTAGCCTATACGCTGATTTCACGCAGCCGTTATTTTGAAATCGAAAGCGAGGCTCCGGTGGGAAGAAAACCGGAAGTGTCGCCTTTAATCACAGGAGAGTCGTGAATGCGATGGCGTATTGTTGTGTTTAATGATGTTGTGTCAATTCTAAAAATGTACATACATTTCTTTCATACTTAAGACTATATACAGTGAAATTCATTTATAAATACATTTCTTTTATATATAATTCAGAATGTAAAAAAAGAAGCAGGAATGAACTATATACACATCCTATATTGGATATTAACATCCAATAGTGTAAATCGCGGCAGCAGCTTCAGGTTGTTAATCCAAGGCATTGTTGTTTATCTTTACTTCCGGGGTTCTTCCCACCGGAGCCTCACTTTCGATTTCAAAATGGCGGCTGCGTGAAATCAGCGTATAAGGCTGTCTCTGAAAGCTGAGAAATGAAGGTAGAACGATTGCAAGGCACGTCCAAATCCAATGATCATATTATATACTGTCTTCTTAGATACCTTATCTGATCGATTTTTCAAGGCAACATGTATCCTTCACTGTTTATGATGTCCATTAGCCTGTGCATGTGATTCAGTGACTTCAGCGTGAGGAAAACAACATTGGCATCTGAAAGTTGTGGCTGGCATTTTGTGCATTAATGTCGTTTTTTGCCACATTTTTCATTCTCCAGTCCCTCCTGGGTGTCTGGGAGGTCTACTGTCTGGTGGTAGTTGGCCCCGATCCAAAACAATGATTTCAGGGTCTCTTCGTCAAAAGGCGCGATGACAGAACTGCAGAACTGCAAGGCTTCGCTGCATAATCCATTACTTTGGTCGGTCATTCTGTCACAAAGATAAAGATGAGTGTCCACAGGTTCCAAAATCCAATATGAAATGTCTTCAATAATAAAGTAAACTCAGGTAAATACATAAGGTGTAACAGTGTGTGCGTAAAACAAACGAAAAACGACAGACAACTGAGAGTGAACAGGGAGGAACTTAAATGCATCGAGGAATCAAACTAAATGACAAGCAGCTGTGAGAATAATCAGTGTCAATAGAAACTGAGTTGCGTGAAACAAAGGCAAAGAAACACATGTGACTAATTAATACAAACTAAAAGTCCATGAAAATGAAACTAAGAACAAACACGACTGAATACGTGAAACAATATATATAAATTAGAAAGATCAATTGATCATACAATCAAGATTCAACAATTTTTTTTTTAACTCAGTTTAATGTAATTTAAGGTGAAAGGAACTAACTGTACTTAATTCAAGGCAGCAACTTTTTTTCGTTTTCTTTTTTTACACTGTAGCCATATAGACATTAAAAAGTAATAAAAACAAAAACACACACAAAAAAATCTACATCTAATCAGCCTCTTGGCAAAGTTTTTATTCCCAACAGATTAAAACTTCACATAGATTTTTTTTTCTCCCAAATAGAGGTTATGAATATCAAATATCTTCCTGTTTGCACTGTTATACTCTTATCTAACACTAACTCATTTTCTCCTGCTAAAAATACCCTCTATTCACATATGGCTCTTCCCCCAGATTCCTCAGACTTGCCCCAGCATCCCAACGCAGTTTCTGGCCTCTCAGCCTCATGCACTCACTCATTCACACACTCTCACCCCTCTCTGCTCTTTATTTTTAACCCAGTCAATCAGACACTGCTCACCGATGACGCAGATCCACATGCAGCTCTGACACCATCAGCCAGAGAGAGAGAAAGAGAGAAGGAGGCTGGCAAAACGGGGACAAGCTGTGGCAAAGAGAGGAGACGGAGGGAGAACAAAGTGCTCAAAATGATCAAAGAAAAAAAAACATCCAAAATGCATCAGCTAGTGACAAGTTGTTAAAGAGTGTACTGTTAAAATATTTAACATCTAAACTTACTAGTTTTATTCTAAATATGACATAATATTACCTAATATATTCAGAAGACACCATTACAAGTCTTTTTTAAGAGTCAGATCAGGTAGAAACAGATCTTTCAGGTAACACTTTTTCACCTTTATATATCTATATTTATTTATTTTTTACAGTGTATGATACATATGCAGCTTTGTAGGTGTCCTCACTCTTTGCCTATTCTCCACTATCTCTCTGTCACTTTCTCTCTAACTCTCTCTATCTCACTGATAGGTTCACACCCACTCGTTTGTTAAACATAAAGACAAATAGCTTACATCACTCTCGGCGGAAAGACTTTTTAGGAAGTTCCATAAAAAGAACCGCTTCTCCCCCGGCTAACTCACAACACAGCCGTGACGCAAGAAAGAGACCTGCCGTGGCGCACACACACACACACAAACACACATACAGCTCTTGCAGGCTCTCTGTATGCATGTGGTTCAGAAGGAGAGAGATGAAACGGCAAAGGACATGTCTGTAGATTGTCTGTGTGTTTATGTGTTTAAATGGAATACAGAAAACCCATTAGTCAAAGAGGATATTGCACTGTAAAAGGGTTTTGTTAGAAAAACTAATGTGCTAATCTGGTTTAACTGATGATAATTTATTTATTTATTTATTTGATATGGACATAACAACAGCATTAGACAAACCAGATACATTTTTTTTATTTTTTTTTGTGTTATAGCAAAACTGCTAATTTGCAACACTTGTCCATAGGAGGCTACACATAAATATGATATTAAATTACTGAAGAATTTGTAAAAGTCAGATCAGGTAGAAATGGTTTCCTAAGGTAACAATTGCACATCTGCACTGTGTGTGTGTGTAGATGTGAAGCCACGGTGTTGTTGACGTCATCTTGACGTATTTCCCCACTGTTGCCAGTAGCAAGCTACTACAATTAATTTTGCGTGGAAAAGTACAGAAAAATGTGTGAAACAAGCAAAAGAGGACTGACTGCTTCTTCGATGATCTAATTGTTAGTACCTTCTTGTGGTGGCCGTGTAGAACTACAAGAGTGAGATTCAATTAACTCAGCATCCCACTGAGCCGTGTGATAACTAGCTTCCTTCTAAATCATTCCAGCCTCTGTCCCGAATCATCCTCTATCTGCTCTTCATTACCTCTCAGAGTGTGAGGAGGGAAAATGTGTGAGAGACAGGCTGATCACACACTTAAGATGTGGAGTTACTAGATTTCCCAAGGTGCCTGGTGTGTGTGTGTGTGTGTGTGTGTAGATGTTTACGTAAGTAAGACTTTGGGGCGACTGACGTCAATGAAAGGGCTGGATTTTGTGTGGAGCTGGGGTGAATCTTAATTCTGTTTGTGTATTTGTTTCGGCCTGGTGGGAAAGATGATGTCGATTTCAAATAAATTATTAATTCATTCAGGAAGGTTTAGAATTACATACTCATGCTTGTGCCTGGAGAAATTGGTCAGATGTTGTATAAACCCACAATCATTCTGTTCATGATGACAGAAGCCTATATCTGTCTTATTTTAAGATGCTATTAAATCTCATTACAATCCAAAGAACAGACAGACAAAACATACACTGTTTTTTTTTTTTTTTTGTGCACGCACAGCACATGCTCCAAAAATGTTGATAATAATCAGCTTGTGTAATTATATTAGTTTAATTGACTTGACAGCTGACTCAGAATCTTCATTTTAAAAGAGTAATCCTAGACTATTGCTGTATTTAAGCCATTTAAAGGGTCATATCATAATGTTCTTTTAAAATTTACAGTACTGGGCAAAAGTTTGGACACATTACTATTTTTAATGTTTTTGAAAGAAGTTTCTTCTGCTCATCAAGCCTGCATTTATTTGATCAAAAATACAGAAATTTTTTTTATATTGTGATATATTATTTCAATTTAAAATAATTGGTTTTCAATTTATTATACTTTAAATTATCATTTATTTCTGTGATGCAAAGCTGAATTTTCAGGATCATTACTCCAGTCTTCAGTGTCACATGTGACATCCAGTCTATCACATGATCCTTTAGAAATCATTCTAATATTCTGATTTATTATGAGTGTTGGAAACAGTTCTGCTGCCTAATATATTTGATGAATAAAAGGTTAAAAAGAACTGCATTTATAAAAAAAAAAAAAAAAGTTCTTATAGAAATCTTCTTTACTATCACTTTTTATCAATTTAACACATCCTTGCTGAATAAAAGTATTGATTTATTTCAAAAAAAGAAAGATAAAAAACGACTGACCCCAAATTACTGACCAGTAGTGTATATTTTTGTTACAAAAGATTTCTATTTTTAAAACATTTGCTTTTTTTTTTCATCAAAGTATCCTAAAAAAGTATCACAGGTTATGAAAAAATATTAAGCAGCAGAACTGTTTCCCACTTTGATAGTGAATCATCATATTAGAATGATTTCTAAAGGATCATGTGATAGACTGGAGTAATGATCCTGAAAATTTTGCTTTGCATCACAGAAATAAATGATAATTTAAAGTATAATAAATTGAAAACCAATTCTTTAAAATTGTAATAATATATCACAATATTACATTTTTTTCTGTATTTTTGATCAAATAAATGCAGGCTTGATGAGCAGAAGAAACTTCTTTCAAAAACATTAAAAATAGTAATGTGTCCAAACTTTTGGCCTGTACTGTATATGTTTTTATACCATTTATGGTATAATGTAAACAATTTTTTTGTATTAAAAGTGTCATAAAGTAGTTTTCATGACCATATTCTCAAATTTAATTTACATTTACATTTATGCATTTGGCAGACGCTTTTATCCAAAGCGACTTACAGTGCACTTATTACAGGGACAATCCCCCTGGAGCAACGTGGAGTAAAGTGTCTTGCTCAAGGACACACTGGTGGTGACTGCTGGGATCGAACCAGCAACCTTCGATTTACCAGTTTAGTGGTTCTCAAATTAAATTCTCAAATTTAATATTCTTTTTGTAACATTTCTCTTAAAAAAAAGAGATTAATCTGAAAGGTAGGAGCCCTGACATATAGGCTTAGGTTACATTCGAATATGCACTTCACTATTTTACAGCAGGTGAGAAAGAGAATGTGAAATAAATAATAGTATGTCTGAATTCACAGTACTCATAAAAACAGTAGACGAAAAGTTACTATTTTCCATGACATTTCGAAGTGCACATTCAATGGACACTTTACTATCCCATGAATTCATGGGAGAGGATCTGTGGATGGCGACGCAACTGACACTGAAGGCATGTAAACATGAAAAATGTCCAGATTGCATTCATACATTTCATACTATATGGAATGTACTTTTTTAACAGTCGCAATCTAAGTACTTCAAAGAAAGATGCAATTTCGGATGGAGTGGGAGTTTCCTGTACTGGTAGCGCTGCATCATCTTGAATCTACAGCACATCCAGTGTAGCCTGTTTCTCCTTATGAATGACTCTTATGATTCTGTTCTTTTTAATAAGCCAAACACATGCAGCTTTCTGGTTACTGGTTGTTCATGTGACAACATTGTATAATATATTCATTATGCGATTTGTCAGTAGCATATTTAAATACATTTTTGTTTGTTTATTTAATGGATTTCATACTGTGAAAAGTGGATGCACGATATATCAGCCACCATATCGGTATCGGCCAATAACTGTTCATTTTCAATGCTATCGTTATCGGTCAGATAAGAAAATTTGGCCAAACTATATTAAAGCCGATACATAATGGATCATTTCCTTCAGCTGAAACACTTCAGATGCACACTGTTCGCCATGATGCTTTTGAACGACTTGAAATATGATTGAAATCACTTCAAAAAGGAAAATACTGTTAAGTGCAACATGTGCAGCTCAAGGCTACATAAAATTATGAGAACATTATAATTGTGTTCGTGGGACTTGCTTTTAATGGTGAGAACTTTTGTTTTTGTAACCAGGCTCTCAAAAATTATGGATTTAGATTTATCGGCCAATATATCGGTTATCGGCTTTCAAATATTAAGAATTATCGGTTATTGGTATCAGATACAATTTTCATATTGGTGCATCCCTAGTAAAAAGTTATTAATTTATAAAATTATTCAAAATTGCAATCCCACCTCACTGCTAGGAACAACATTTTGGCGAAATTTCAGATCATTTACTATTATCTTTGGATCCACGCCAACTTGAATAATAGTAGAACCTGAACACTAAATCATTGTTAAATCGGTGTTATGATAATGTGCTCCGTTCTGTTAATGTGTTCTGACTTGAGACATATTTTTTGTTCTGATGTTAGTCACTTTAGTCAGAGTGGAAATGTGATCTGATGTATTGATGGTAAAGGGTGAATGCCTGAATGGACAGAGACAATCAGCAGTGATATCAGGGAACCACAGTCACAGGTGTCACTTTTATTACCGTTCCAAAAAGGATGTGGAGGTTTTTACATGGTCTTTAGGTCAAAACACCCCTCCCCCTGCCCCCAACCCACCCATGTCAATCATCATCCCTGACCCACACGAGTCAGGCATCAGTTAAGGCTCGTTGTGATGGACTGATTTCCTCCGGGGAAAAGTGAATGGAGGATGAGGAAGAGGAGGAAGATGGAAGAACGAAGAAGATGGGAGAAGAGGTGAAGAGTGGAGAGTGAATAAAGAGGGCTTGGAAAGATCATCTGATAACAGCAGCCACATTTTTTATTGTCTATTGTCTTTTTTTTCTTACAAAGCCCTCTCTCCTCCTTTCCCTTCCCAGGATGACTCATACGGGTGGTGCGCTCCTCCTCTCCTTCCTGGCCCTCCCCCCTCCACCTCCTTCATCTTCTCCTCCTCCTCTCTTTCTCTCTCCCCTGTTCCCTCTCTTTCTCGTCCTCCCTAGCCCTCACTTGGTGGCCATAGTGTAGCAGCCGTCTGGGTGCCACTGCATGTCACGGATGCGCCTGACGGACTGCATTTGGGGATGACGAGCGCCAAACTCATTAAAGTGACGGTATTCACCCTTCTCCAGCAGGTACTGGCTGCCACGGTAACCAGGATACTGGTAACCCACCCAACTGAAACAAGAGGTGAGAGGAAAGACAAACAGACACCACAAACATAGAGAATAAATCAAAGTGAAGAACAGAATTCAAAATAGAGAAGAGCCTCTTATCAATTACTTATATATTGTAAAAACGATCACACTGGAAATGATTTTATTAATATTTTAATGTTTGAAATATTAGAAGTACTAATACTGTTATTTTATCTAGGTGGCGTAACTATAAAGCTGATTTTTGTAATGCAAGGCCAAAGTAAGGTTTCCGGAAAGCCTGCTATTACAAACAGATATTCCCGCCAAAACAATCTCATGGCAGTTCGTAAGTATTAATTGTTTTTGGTAAACTGATGGTTAATACGTATGATCTGCTTACGACCCAGTGACAGTTATGTTTAGTAGTGGGCTTTTAACATCACACGTTTTCATACGAAATCGACACCTCGTAAAATAGTTATGTTTTCCTGTGATGTTGGGTTGGTCCCGCCAAAAAATTTTTTAATAGTGCCACATTTTACACACTTTTTAAGGGCTAGGAGAAAGTGTTTTAACATAAATAAATAAAAAACTAAAAAAACTGCTTTAAACTCAGTGGATTTAGGAAGTGAGTGTATGACTTAAAGATCACAGACTTCAAATTTCTCTTATCAGATCTATTTTTTATGTTCAGATATCACAGTCTACTTGCACTCAGATTTCTTCTATGCGAGACCACTTACGTGCCACAGCTGACCATGATGCTGCCAACGCGGTCGGTAAAGCCGAAGGTGTACATACTGGGCACATCGTCATCGATGATCTCCATTTTGCGGCCCTTGAACTCACCAACTTCAAACATACAGATCTTATGCTTTTCTGGGTCCTGTGAGGAGCACAAACAAGGAGTTTAAGGTATAATATTTATTAATAAATGAATATGGATTATATTGATATAGGACATGAAGAGTGAGAAGAGATTAGGAAATGTTGGGAGCCAGATTCAAACTTGTGTTCCCTGCAAAAGCAAGCACCATTGCTCAGTGTGTCACTGAATACATCAATGAATATGGATTTAAATATTTGTAGCCTTTTTGCCACTTTTATGGATTCAGTGTGTGTGAGATAGGACAGGAAATGATTGGATAAGAGTGTGATGGGATTAGGAAATGTTTGGAGCCAGATTCGAGATTCAAATTTGCATTGCCTGCAAAAGCACCATGACTCAGGGTGGCAGCAAATACATCCATGAATATGGATTTAAAAAATCATTTTTTCTTTTTCAGTTTACCTTTAGCCTTTTTGCCACTTTTATGGACAGGAACAGAATAGGAATGGGATTCAAACTTGCATTGCCCAAATGAGCACAATGGCTCCATGAAACAACCTGAATAATGTTTTGACGATTTCGCAAAAATCAACTAAATGAAAACATTCATACACATGTATAATGAATATAAGGGATGAATACCATTTTGACAGGTCTGAAGGACAGCAGGTAGTCATTCCTGTGGCAGTTGCTCCAGCAGTCCCAACGGGGGTACTCACCCTTCTCCAAGATGTACATCTCTCCGCAGAAGTTCATCTGTTCCCAACCCACCCAACTAAAGAAGAGAAAGAAGGACAGAGAGAATGGAGGAAGTGTTCAGATACAGAACAGTCGGTAAGTCACTCATATGTATCACAGAAAGACTCACGGGCCACACTCCACGCGGAGGGAACGCACTCTATCCATGCCCATTTCACACACGTTCATGCACTCGTTGGAGATCTCGATCATGCGGCCCTGGAAGTTCTCCTGATCAAACACATACATCTGAACGAGAAGAAAGAGAGGAGGCAACCAGGTCATTTTTGCTTGTTATGCAACTATAAATTAAAGTTGATAGTTTTAGTTTAGCTTAGCTTAAAATACTGCATACATACAACACCCACATCTATTTCTATGGAAACTGAATTTTGCTCAGCTGTTGGCCATCATTCACGTTTGCAATTTCATCAGTCTTCACATGCAACCTTTATGCATCTGTAAATATGGTAGCGGTACATACCTTGTAGTTTCCCACACCCATCTCGGTTCTCTTTTGAGTCTGAGCAGCCTTCCCATCAGGCTGGGAGGCGGGCTTGGACTTCTCTCCACCAGTGGACATGATGACTACGATAAGAGAGCATATGTACGAGTGGAGAAATGAGAATAATTTGCAGCCTCCTTGCTGGAAATATCTATTGTTGGACATATAGTGATGTCAACTGCTAAATATTGCTCAAAGCAATTAACGAATCCCAGTCGAGTACATTTATAGCCCCTGGATCAATTCTTCACCCACTCACTTTGAAACACTTTCACAAAAGTGTTATAGATGTGCAATGCTCATACGTAACATAATTTGCCTGAGATTACTCATTTAGAAATATATGACAAAATGTTATATTATAATGTCATTCAAGCCGAATATTAAAACTGAAACATGGAATAGGACTTCTAAGCTATCTGATGAAATACTCATGAAATATTGACTGAGATAATTCTTGCCTTTTCTACAAAATATTTGCGTAAGATATTAAATTAGAATGGCCCCAGATTTTCACAAGGCTTTATACATAAACCTGTTTAATTAAACCAACAGCCACCCCAGTAAGTAATTAACGGTAATTTAAAACGCACATTCAGTGTTTAATAAATATATAAAACTCATCACTTGGTACTGCCTTTTTTTTTTATAAACTACTTTTTAATTAAATTTCACCTTATCTTTTTCTCTCTCTCACACTCTCTTCATATTCACAACATAGAGACACAGCTTTTTTTCTTTTCTATATACATTTTTCTGTTATGACTAAAAGGTTACAGTTCACCCTGACAATGTATAAAGTGCTATGCTCAAAAATGGATTACATTAATTGCTTTCTACCGGTGACTAATGTGTCAAAGCTGTTCGAGATATTCTTACACAAGCTGGAGTTTCTTTGCTGTAGACTTCAACCAAATGAAATGTGGGAATGCCTTTCTCTTAAGTTTGTTTTTGCTCACAGACCCCAGTCTCTTACCTGTGTGTTAGTCAGTAGCCGCTGTCTGTCTCAATCAGTGTGTCAGTGTGTGTATTGAAAGCAAACATGTGTCCCTTTTATAGGCTGGCGCCTAGCATGGGGGGATTAGGCCCACAGAAACAAACTCGCTGAGCTCACCAACCCACACACAGAAAAGAATCACCCCATCATCAAACAGAGAGAGAGAGAGAGAGAGAGAGAGAGAGAGAGAGAGAGAGAGAGAGAGAGACAGAGACAGAGACAGAGACAGAGACAGACAGAAAGAAGAAAGAGGAGTATACTTCTTTCTCAAACTCAAGGTGAGCTTCCACAAACTTTACAAGGTTACTACAAAATTAAGCTGTTGGACACCTTCACAGGACAAATTCCAGACTGTGAAGTGACGTACATAAAACCTGATGAAAGTAAACCAAAGGAAAAATCACATTTGATGGTGATGAACACCATAGCAAAACTCTCACATACCAAATTGAAGGCTTAGATTGGCATATATTCCACTCTTTTACATTGGATAATGCTATGATATTTTTCATAAAAGACTAATTCAATTGGTGCCAGAAGTTCATTATGGTTTTGTCTCTTTTGCAAACTGCATTAGCCTTTAGCCACAGTACACTTACAGTATGTTGTGTTAAGACAGAACAAAATTGCATTTGTCAGTGTAATGGAACACCAGAGCCAAACCTTCTGGCACCAAATTGAAGACTTGGCGAATTTCCAAACATACACTGAATTTACTGAATTTGTTTTTCATATCTTCAGCTATTTTTGATGCCAATTAAAGTTTTTGTCTCAAGTACATTAACCTGCTTATGCAGTCCATATGATGTGTTAAAGCTCTGGCAACCGTGCTGCAAACTGTGATTTTTTTTTTTTTTTTTTTTTTTCTTCTTCAGTAATAGCAGCAAAACTGCTCCAATTAAAATCGAAGTTTAATGGTTGAGTGATACTGTTACCCTTATAATTGCAGCTTAAAAGCATGTTGCAAAAATCCTAGGTGGAATACATACTTTTATACACAACTACAAAATTTCACTATCTGCCTCTCCAAGATGATAACTTGCTGAATTATGCAACACAGTGTGAGGTCCATAATGCCTGCTGTTTCACTATGTTTTTTTAATAGAAACTATGCATTATAAACTGCATATATTCAGTAAATAGTAAGCTAATATTTCTGAACCACATATCACTTTAACACTTATGTGGGTCATATGTGACCCTGGATCACAAAACCAGTCTTTTTTTGCACGGGTATATTTGTGGCAATAGCCAACAAAACATTGTATGGGTCAAAATTATTGATTTTTCTTTTATGCCAAAAATCATTAGGATAGATCACGTTCCATGAAGATATTTTGTAAATTTCCCACCTTAAATATATAAAACATTTATTTTTGTGAATGGATGCAGCACTATCGCCAATAGAAATGGACAACTTTAAAGGCGATTTTCTCAATATTTCGATTTTTCTGCACCCTCAGATTCCAGATATTCAAATAGTTGTATCTCGGCCAAATATTGTCCTATCCTAACAAACCATACATCAATGGAAATATTATGTGTTCAGCTTTCAGATGATGTATAAATCTCAATTTAAAAAAAATTACCCATAAGACTGGTTTTGTGGTCCAGGGTCACATATAAGGTGTGGACAGGCATGAGCAGGCATGATGTGACACTTGTTGCCGACACTACATCCTACAATCTGGATAAAGACATTCCGACTAGTAAACTTGATTATAGAGGGAAAAGATCTGTCTGAATTACAAAAACTTCCTATCTTAATTTTTTCTTAAGATTTGAAAAAGTTCAATTTCTTAAATGAAATTACTACTAAATTAAATTGCTTACTATTATTACTAAACACATTGAATATGATGATGTCTTATACAGAACATAGAAAAAGAAAAGAAAAACAATTCTAAAACTTAATAAAAAACTTAACCTGCATAAATCAGTATTTTGGGTATGACTATTCCCAAATATAGTTAGCCTACATCTGTTAAATTATGAATTTGTCAAAACTGAGCTTTCTGAAGATTAAGCTGTCGTGACCTTAAGACAGAAGCCAAACTGATATGTTTCTGGGAGAAAGGTTTGAAAGAGAGGACATCCACTCATGCAGTTGGTGAAATCCCTGTATTCTCCACCTATAGGCCGCTCATTGTGTACCATACGATGCACAGTGCTGACCGATAGGAATACAGCCGCTTGAGCTCCATTGTGCGGTTCAATGTGTCTGCATTCACACGCACCACGGGCGCGCGCGCGCTCACTCACTCACGGCTTCATCAAATCCAATGCGCTGACGGCGCGAAATGCCCCTCTACTCTGGACTCACAATAAAGAGAATGATCTCATAAACACACCCAAACCCAACACACACACACACACACACACACACACACACACACACACACACACACACACACACACACACACACACTCCCTTACTGGTCCTTCCACCAGTTTCAGAGTCGCGACGTGCACCCAGCTGTGATGGTCGCTATAAAATAGAAGCGCCAAATAATCATAAAACTCCTCGCCAAACGGGACTGACGAGCATCACTGTAAAGTAGGACAGGTGGAGATTCAGGTAAGATAAAGCTAGAGTAATAGATTTAATCCGTGTTTAATGTAAATTAAGAAGAAAAATAGCTATTAAACTAATAGCTATTATAACTATTTAAGTGCCAAGTCAAACTTGGTCAGCTTGAATGTTGTGTTTGGGATATCGCCTAAATAGCCTATATTGCCAACATCAAATGAGTTGTCATTTGAAGCACTTATATAGGCCTATGAGTACAATGCAGAAAACAATCATCCAAGCAAAGAATGCTGGAACATACTGTAGCCTATACTGTTGCATTATGCAATATATTATTTAAGTAACAGGCTTTAATTACTCTGCAATCAAAGTATTTTTTTCTATGGACAAGTTTGCTAAAATATTGTGCTATTATGTAACATGTCTTCTCTCTCACAGAACTCAAATTTGTGTTTCTCACTGGTTATTCTTCTGAATGATTACCTTCCCTTTTCTTTCCTGGGAACTGCTGAGCATAGCAATATATTGCCAAATGTTCACTGCAAAAAGTTTGCACAAACGTGATACAAGAGAGATGAAATCCTTATCAGAATCAAGTATTCTGGAGAGCTGTGTAAAAGAAATTGATCAATGTAAAATTATACATAAATATTATAAAAAATTATAAATACTTGGAATAAATAGGGATCCATTAGCAGTCCTTATATGCATTGTCTAAAATGCCCAAATGCATGTCATTCATACAATATGTCAGTATGTAACAACTGTGCATGTCCCAAAGTTTGTTTTATAGTAAAAATACATTTGAAGAAGTTTTCAGCCTTCCCTTTTGTGCAGGAAAGAAGATGAACAAAGTAACTAAGATCCAAACAAACCCATCAACGTCTGGGATAGACATGGCTCCTTGCTTTAAGGTAAAAACCTTTCCACGCTTTCTCTAATGTAAGAAGCACAATGAAAGAATGAGTAACAAACTATTGATTCTTTGTCTGAGAGTGAGAAACAAGGCGTCAAACCATCAATGATTCGACAAAGGCGGCTTCTGCTTAGGTATTGATTTTAAGACTGCGTAGATGAGTGCTTTGTGAATGGTTGCTACCACTTCTTCTTCTCCAAGATGTGCAGAATTCTGTATTATTCAACAGAGAGAGAGGACATA
This sequence comes from Leuciscus leuciscus, assembly GCF_965113295.1. Taxonomy (NCBI): domain Eukaryota; kingdom Metazoa; phylum Chordata; class Actinopteri; order Cypriniformes; family Leuciscidae; genus Leuciscus; species Leuciscus leuciscus. The sequence goes on along the minus strand of NC_138727.1, from coordinate 40,475,482 downwards.
ATGAAAGGAGTGGAGGCCTGTGGTTTTGTGTATATGAGAGAGAGTTTTTCCAAATTAGATAATGGAACTGTGGCATGTGCATGTGTGTGTTTGTCAGGTGACCGTGTTCGAGCAGGAGCATTTCCAAGGCAAGTGTCAGGAACTCACCTCAGAGTGCCGAAACATCCAGGAGCGTGGGTTTGACAACATCCGCTCTATCCGTGTCGAGAGCGGCGCGTGAGTCGCCCACTCTGTGTTAATGATTGCAAAATCTTGCCAGTTAGTAAAGAAATTACGCTTTTAGATGTGTTTGAAAGCTTTTAAGTGTTTCATCCTGAGATGAATTGTAAAATGTGATGATGATTTGGGAAATAATAAAATATGAGAATGACTGAGCTGCCGTAACTCAAGATTACTTATGTAGTTTCAGGCTTGTCTTTGACATGCTTCCTTTAGGAGAAGAATTTACTAGTTAAAGGCTAGTTAATAAAGCAAAAAAGACTAGCTTATTATATAAGCTAAATACCTTACTACACCGAAATTTATTTTTTAATGAAAACAAAACATCATATATTCCTCCAAACCGATTGTAAGTACTTTATACACTACCGGTCAAAAGTTTGGAATGGTTGTGTATTTGTATATATGATATTGTATCATTGTTTCTACAAAAAAAATATTAACTAGCAAAAACTGTTTCCAACATTGACAATAATAATAAATGTTTCTTGAGCAGCAAACCAGCATATTAGACTGATTTCTGAAGGATCATGTGACACTGAAGACTGGAGTAATGATGCTGAAAATTCAACTTTGCCATCACAGGAATAAATTACATTTTAAAATATATTAAAATACTGAACACTTCTTTTAAATAGTTATAATATTTGACTATATTACAGTTTTAGTGTATTTTTAATCAAATAAAAGCAGCCTTTGGTGAGCAGAAGAGGCAACATTAAAAAATATCAAAATTATTCCAAACTTTTGACCAGTAGTGTAAATGTTTTAATTCTCTTTAATTCTGTGCAGCTGGGTGGGATACGAGCACCACGACTTCCAGGGGCAGCAGTTTGTCCTGGAAAAAGGAGAATATCCCCATTGGGATGCCTACAGCGGCAGTCTGGGCTACCATGTGGAAAGGTTGATGTCCCTGCGCCCCATCTGCAGCGCTGTGAGTGTGTGAGCGCATACTGATGCCTTCAACTTTAATTCTCAAACTTTTCTAAGCAATTTGACTGAGTTTTGCCTGACTGACAATAAAAAGAAAAGAGAAAATCTCATAGGCTCACAATGAAAGACAGAGCTGAGCCATATCCAGGGACTATTTTGACTTTCTTGGATAACCACGTAGCAACAGGCAAAAACACCTTAGCAACTGCAAATCAAAATCAGAACACGTTAGAAACCGTATATTTAAACTCTGCAGGACAGTGGCCCTCCAGGACTGAGTTTGGTTGGACACCCCTGTTTTAGATGGTTCTGAAGTGCTGAAGTTGACTTCTCGACAAAACCATCTCTTTAAAGCTTTTCCCCCCATTTCCTTCCAATCTCTCTCTCCATTTGTAGGTCCACCAGAGCAGTCGCATGGTCATCTATGAGAAGGACAACTTCCTGGGCCGCAATGTAGAGCTGTGTGACGATTACCCGTCTCTGCAGGCCATGGGCTGGTGCGACAAGCAAGTGGGCTCCATGCATGTGCAGAGTGGCGCGTGAGTAACGCTCAACAAAACACCATTAGTGCCAAACTACTGTTCTCCTGAACATTTCTCATGCTCAACAGCTGCGCTGACAATACACGTACACGCAACACAGATGAGACCAGCGTCATTAGCTCACATTCCATAGTAGCCACTAGCCAGTCCTTGTACTTGTGAAGTGTTATTGATTTTGCATTCACAAAACAGTCCAGTGCAACATACCGTCAGATAAGAGATCACAGAGATCAAGCATCACAGCAATATATTTCCTGTGACCACCTCATCTGTTATGTAATGATGTTATGTCAACCTTTCAGTGCACATCATCACAGAAACTGATCATTTAACACAGTGATAATTTTCGTTTCGCATCGCGAACTTCTAAGCAAAAGTCTAATTATGATTATTTTTACTCATTACATAGGGCTGGGTGAAGAATTCTCATTTTGAAGAATTGCTTTCAGTTGATGAATGAACCAAACTTTGTAGCGCGCCTCCCATCTAATAAATCACAATAAGCTTTGTGCTTTGTTTCTTCTGATATGAAACATCTCAGCTTTCAGATTCTGTCAATTTTATTACGTAATTCAAACAATAAATACTTTTTTGCCGCTCTTTCATGTGGTGCGACAGATCATATAGTGCCTTCAGTTCAAGCGAAGCTGCATGTATTGCTGCATGGCTTTACTATTAGTTACAGCATGAAATAAACATGAATGAACATCAGAAGGAATGTTGAAAGATACAGTCCAACTAAATCTGTTTTGTCTAATGTAATCGCTCAATCAGCGTTTGAACCGCGGAGAGACGTCAATAAAACAGCTTGTAAACAATGTCACGTAATGCTACATTTACCTCAGAAAAGCCATTCAATGTCCAAAAACTTGTTATAGTCTGCTAGAAAAAAATTTACTTGAGAGAGTTTTGATAAATATATGCACTATGTTGCATATTCATTGCATTTCGACTTAAAGGGATAGTTCACCCAAAAATGATCCCCTCAAGCCATCCTAGGTGTACTTTCTTCTTTCAGCAAAACACAATCAGAGTTATATTAAAAAATATCCTGGCTCTTCCAAGCTTTATATAAAAAAAAGCGCATCCATCCATCATAAAAGTAATCCATTCGGCTCGAGGGGGTTAATAAAGGCCGTCTGAAGCGAAGTGATGCGTTTTGGTAAGAAAAATATCAATATTTATAAACTATTTATAAACTATTTATAAACTATTTATAAACTATTTATAAACTTTATAAACTGTAATCACTGGCTTCCGGTAAGCGCCGTATACAAGTCTGGTTCTGGCGGAAGAGTGACCTCTGACCCGATGCAGGACGTATTGACGAACGTGGAAGTGCAGAGGTTAGACCAAACCAAAACACCGATCACAAATTAGAAGTTTAAAACGAGAATTTTTTAAAAGAGAAATGTCGGAGGAGCTTGAGTTTGTTGCCCAGCCCTATTTGTTTGATTCGCGAGAGGTGTCACCTAAGCTTACGCTTACACCAGAAACTTGACTCTCTCGTGAACGCGCGGTCGGACGTTACCGGAAGCCAGTGATAATAGTTTATAAATTATGCCAAGTACTGTACCTGATAGGCCCCAATTAATCTATATCAAAAATCGAATCGCAAACTTGTGAATCGAAATCAAATCGTAAAATTTGTGTCAATGCCCAGCTCTAATCTTAAAATTCGAATGCACATTAGAATCCAGCTGACTTTGATTCAAGATACTCTTCTTCTATTAAAACACTTTTTTTTACATTCCCTCTCCAAACAGCTTGTCATATTTTATGCAGTCGCTGCATCTCATTTACCAGCTTCATTTATTTATTTTTTTGACCTCTCCATCTATCTCGCATCCTCTATTTCCCTGCAGCTTTGTGTGTTACGAGTACCCTGGCTATCGAGGACAGCAGTATGTTATGGAGTGTGACAAGCACAGCGGAGACTACCAGCACTGGAAGGACTGGGGCTCCCACTGCCAGACCCCTCAGATCCAGTCCATCCGCAGAATCCAACAATAATGCCTGATGGGAAAAACGGAAGGAAATGGAAAGTGTGCAGAGTGAGGAAGCAGAGGAGTCGTGTCAATCATTCTAGCAGCAGTCACTTTATGAGGTGCAGTGTGGCAAATTGTAAAACCTTTACTGGTTGCACGTAGTTTCCACTTGCGGTGCTTTAATACTACACAAAAAAAACGAATAAATGTTTAATGACACGCATATACAGACACACATCAATGCTCTTTTATGAACTCATATTGGTAAGTGCACAGAAGCACAGTGGAGGACACCGGGGAGTCAAGATCAGTAAATCAAGGCAAGATGTATATCTTTATATGCAAACATGTCATGCCGTGTGACGTTTGAGTGCCATTTGGGGACAGATGAGAGTGTGTGTTAGACCGTTCGGAGGATGACGGTTGACTAATAAATGCATACTCGCCTCAAACTAGCATATTTGGTCTTTTTGTCTGTTTGCGTGTAAACTGATGACATGTAAGTGGCCTCTAACCAACAGTAAATTATAGTAACTGTCCTTAAAAAAAAATCAGGTAAAAAAATATTACAGATTATATTACATAGTCTTATTATAAAATGGACATGAAACACCTGCAATGCTGGTGTTTCAGTATTTTCAATTATTTTATAATATTCTATAAAAAGAATAGAATTATTCCATATATAATATCTAGTGTATACTTTAGAAACATAACAAGGCTTATGCTGGGGCGAATATTACATGCAAATATAAATGCAGATTCAGCTTTACAGGAATCATGTGGAAGTTTCTTTTTTTATATATATATATATTTTTTATATTTTTATATTAAATTTATATATTTAATAACAGTTTCGAAAAGATAGAAGGTATGTACTGTACTTTTGTAACATTTTAAATTCTAATTTAGTCTTGACAAACCAATGAATTCGTTAAAAAAAAGAAAGAAAAGAAAAACAATCCTCCAGTCCAGATCTGCAGGTTTAATATTATTGATGAATATATGATGAAATGATGACATGATGAAATATAATTTTCAGTTTGTGTGTCAGCACACATCAATAAAACATTCATATGCGTGGTTTAATATACTAAACACATTTATGTTCAGTCATGCATCTGTTGTACTTCCTGTCAGGTGCTTTAAAAACAATGCCCACTAGTACAAAGTTAGCACATTCAGAGAATTATTGGTGTATTTTATTTATGTTTACTTAAGCTTTCTTAGGTAAACAAAATTAGCTTTAGTTTCATTAGTAAATCACCCGTTTGGGAAAATCATTTCAGCTGTGTGTTAGTTTTTTGCTTTCAGAGCGAGACATCAGAAGCAACAGTCAAAAAAGTCCATAGAGCCCATGTTTACATAAAAACCAATGGAAAAGCAGAGCAGTGAAATGCAAAAACATGCTTTCTGTGAACAGCCCCTAAGAATATAACTGCAAAAGCACCTACATCCAATGCAAATGAAAGAGAAACTTGTTTAGTAATATTATATTCATATTACAGCACATATTTGCTGTAATATTATATTCATATTACAGCACATCATAGCTTGCTTAAAAACATTCTAAAAGCAGCATTTTAAATCTTAGAGAATATCTCTGTCATCTTTATTGCAATATTTAAAATTGGTTTTATAGCATCATACATGAAAATGAAATGTAACACTTTTTAATGGAGAGCTATTTGGTTCTTCAGTTACAATGAGGAAAACAGCCATGAAGTGGATGAAGAATTACTGCTCACAAATAAAAATTTGAATGAAATGCACAACTCGAGCGCATCACCTTGACCAAGTTCAAAATAGAGAATATCCATTTCTATGGCAACAAACCACCTAACCTTACAAGGTACCAGCAGTTTCCTCTTTTCACTTCCCATTTCAATAAAACGCTTGTATCACTTCTATTTTTTTTTACTGTGGACAACTTTCTGACCTTCCTTTTTTCATCGGTGGCCCACACCTTTTCTTTCCAAAGAAAAAAAATTGGATTTAATAAAAAAAAAGTCAGTAAACGTTTCCAATACCATTTCTTCTCTTTCAATCTTGCTATTCAGTATTTTACAACTTCCTCTCATCTTTCACCTCTCCTTTTCTAGTCCCTCGTGTGTTGGACATAGTCCTCTCTCTCTCCGGCCTGCTCGTAGGCGGCGTTGTCTTGTCTCCTCCTGCGGTCCCTAACCCCGCTCCTCTCTGGTCCCGGTGAACCCTGGGAATCGCCGTCTGTATTGTTGTCCTCCTCAACCAACATTCTCTCATCCTCTTCTTTCTCATCATCGTCAGCATCACTCAGGTCCGTGTCTGATTCATCCGAATTTTCTTCTTCGATGTATCGGTAACCTTTGACCTTTGAGGAACGGGATAATAAAGCAAGACATTAGCAATGAGAGCGATATGGAAGTATAATAATGATAAAAGCAGAAGTTTATCCACCTGTAACAGTAGTCAAGGACAGGACTAAAAGGACAGTTTAGACACTTATAATTTCTATTAAACATTTGTGCTTCAACAAAAATTAGTAAGTGCTTTCTTTGGGGGGGGGGGGGGGGGGGGGGGGGGGGGGGGGGGGGGGGGGGGGGGGGGGGGGGGGGGGGGGGGGGGGGTTACAAATTGAGGATAGAGTTTACAGAACAAATTAATTCAACTTCTAACAATAATGTGTAAAAAAATGTTTTTCCTTTTAATAAATCTCCCACAGACACCATGAAATCAAAATGGGCAATTCTTATTGTTTACAGAGTGTTGCAGTGTTTATTATATATGATTTATCCATGCACATCATTATTTATTTATTTTAATTCATGTGCACCTGTAATCTTTAATCAAAAACTTTAACCTCCCCTTCCCCTCGAAACAGCATCTGTTCTCTTCATTTTGTGTGTGGCTAATATCCTCCACATCTGACTGTAAACTTGCATTCTGATCTGACTCCAGTTAGCAACACCCAACTTCATATGAACCAATCAATTCCCAAGGATGAAATCAAGTCCCGCCGAGCATATTTTTTTTTCATTCCAGAAGCCATTTCACTTGAATATATGTCATAATCGGAAAGACAATACTATCATAACTTCCGTTTCGTGCCGGCTTCAATAGCTGGATTACCTTGTGTCGTGGGCGCGGAATTCGTGGCAACCTAAACGGGATTTTCTTCGCCAGGCGACGCTCCATCTGCACGTAACATAAAGATGCCACTATGAGAGCAAACAACAGGAGTCCGAGCTTGGCCTTGGAAAGGGACCAGAGAAAACGAGCAGCTGAATTATTCTTTATCTTAAACATTGATTTTTATATGTAAACAAAAAATCTCCACATATTAAGGTGCAGTAACATATAACGAATTTGGCCTTTTGCCTTTTGAATTTTGCCTATGAAATAAAAGCCTTACTCGCATAGGCAATGCAGACCAAAGGTAGACGATGAAGATGGCAATGGCCTGCCACCAGTGGTAGATGGTGTAAACAAAGTCTAGTCGCTCCTTGTCTTCATACAGCATCCCCAGCAAAACTACACACAACAATGTTATGTTAAATGTCATATCACTGATGTGATTGCAATCTAACCTCTCCCAGAATCAGTCTAGATGGCTATTTCCTGTATTTTTGTTCTACTTCCTGTATGTTTTGAATGTATAAATGCCATTTGTACTCACTGCTCAGTCCAGTCTTGTTGAAAGCAGTGCCCAGACCCCAGAGGGCAGCGATCACCAACAGATATGGAAGATAGCTGGGTGTTCTGGGTTGGGGCGACCAGCACATAAGGGTTATGATTACCACAAAGTGCACGAAAGCTCCCGACAGAAGAATAACCGGCCTGGGAAAGCGCAGCAGCGTCAGGGCCAGGCCCGAACAGATTGAGGATGACAAACCATACACCATAACCAACAACCACAGCTTCTCCATCCCGACCGAACACACTCCATATGACTGAGAAAGAGGGATAAAAAAAAGAGAAACTCTGTTTTAGGTTACGAGTGATTGTGCGCTGTTACTTTAATAGCATAATTAACCTAAATACCAGGCAAATTGGTTTACTTGCTTTTCGTAGTTGCTTAAATGGATAGTTCACCCAAAAATTATTTTCACAAATTAAGATATTTTTTAATGAAACCTGAGAGGTTTCTGTCTATCCGTTGATTGTCCACATAACCAAAACTTAAAAGATTCAAAAAGGTCATCAAGGCGTCATTAAACAAATCCATATGAATCAAGTGGTTTAATTCAAGTCTTGTGAAGAGATACGATCACTTTATATGAGAAACAGATTTAATTTAGGCTTTTATTTCCATCTAAACAATGATCGACAGATACATATGGTAAACGTGGAAGTTGAACCAATGAGGTTTGTTCTGGCATGTGACGCATCACACAAACAAATGTGATTTGCTCTATGTGTGTATTTATATGTGAATAAAAGCCTAAATTAAATCTGTTCATCATATAAAGCGATTGGATCTCTTCAAGACTTTGATTAAGTAGCTCTGTTCATTAGGGTTGGAGGGACAGAAACCTCCCAGGGGCTTTTAATAAAATTATCTTGATTTGTGTTTTTAAGATTAACCAAAGTCTTATGGGTTTGGAACAACATGAGTGTGAGGTAAATATGGACAGAATTTTCATTTTTGTGTGAAATAACCCTTTAATATTGTAGAATGGCAACACAAAAAACTAAAAAAAGATTCAGTGCTGAGAGCTGACACTGAATAACGTACAGATACACAGTCTATTTTCTCTCACCAGTATGAGTCCCTGCACGGCGAACAGCACTTCAAAGCCAGAGTAGATGAAGAACGGACAGAGCAGACGGATTCGGTAGTCACGTAAGTGCTTGAAGGGCAGCTGGAATATGTTCCCCCAGCCGATGCTGCGAAGGTCAATTTCCTCTGTGGGCCGATATGCAGCTCCACACAACACCAGGAACTATTTGGGGAACATTGGAAGCACACTGTTAAAAGGGTTCACTCAAAAATGAAAAATCTTAAACGTGGAACACTCGTGCAAGTCTTCTGAAACCATATGATAACTGTGTGAGGAACATAACAAAATATATTTTGCTGATATCAAACAAGGGCAAGATTTTTCGTTAACTTTTTCATGGTTATTATAGTTAACTTAAACTAAAACCATTAACTAAAAAAAATGTTTGTTGCTTAAAATAAAATAAAAACTTCAACTGAAATAAAATACGTTTTTTATATTTTATTTTATTTCAGCTAGTTCTCAAGGCAAATTTTTCTAATTAAAATTCTTTAAAAACTATATAGAAATAAAATAAAATAAAAAAATGACAAAACCACAAAACAAAATGACTAAAACTGGATAAAAAAAAAGGAACATATACAAATAAAAACTAGTTTATTAATAATAAAAAAATACATTAATATCCCAGTGATACTAAAATAAAATAAACTTAATTTGATGCATCTAGTGCTGCTACAGTGTAGTTGATTTGAAAGCTACAGCTTTTAAAAGGTACACTATGTAACTTTGGGCCATCTAGCGGTTAAAAAGCAAAACGGCATGTATTTTGCGGAAGATCATTGTTTTGGTTGTGCTTCGGCTCTGTGTGACTGTGCAGATGAATATGGTTATCCCACTGCTCATAAAACATTCAGTACTAAAATATATCCAGTTTAGATGGAAAAGATCTCAAGCTAATTAGCTGACTTACCGTAGCTATACCCATTAATAGACACGGTACTTATTTGAAAATAAATTCCAGCACAGCGCTACAACAACCATAATGAAATGACCCTTCACAGGTAGATAATGCTTTACAATGAACTCTGTTAGAGAGCTACATATGGGAGTTTACGGTATGTGTTCAGTAAAATACCTTACTCGCCTGTTGAGTGATAAAAGCGTCGCTTTTACAACATTTCAAATCCCTCAGTTCTCGCAATCTCTGAAAAGCCAAACTAATGTTGATTCGGGTTTTATCACAAGCTCTTCTTTCTCTTTTTGCCAGCAGACTCGCCTCTGTTCTGCGTTTTTTTTTAAGACAGATGATTCCCTGGAGGTTGGAGATTTAGCTGCTCCATGTCAACCTTTCTCGCTAGTTGTGACAACTAACCTATGAAGCCGAAGCAACTTTTCTCTATTTACGGATGTGACGAGACATACACGAACGAGTGATGCTGCAAGTACACAATTTCGCATGAAAAACATCCCGCTTGGTCTAAAATAGAAATACTTATAATCGCACTACAATAGTGAATCAGTGTGATGGTGTATTGAATCATTATTTACATTTTCTTCATAAAAAAAAAAGTATAATAATTACATACATAATATTATTTTTTTTTGAGCTTGATTGTCATTGACTCGTTCACTTTCACTACATGGACATTTTTCATAAAGGAAAAAAAATCAGTCACACTTTTTTTAAGGTGTCCTTGTTACAGTGTAATTAAATAAGTACTGAGTAATATTAATTAACAATATGTACTTTAGGGATTTGGTTGGTATTGGGTTAGTTGCTTGTACTTATGCAATTTACTGGTACTGTTTTACTATTGTAATAAAGTCAAGTGTTGCAAAAAATTGGCGTCCATTGACCCTGCTCTGTTGTGATACTCGTATTTTATCTAAATGTATTGCTTTAAGAATAAAAAACATAATTGGAGGTGTTATAAACCACAATCAAGCAGGTTTTATTAAGGGAAGATTTATTGGAGACAACTTGAGACAAATACTGGACACTATACATTTTTATGAGAACCATCAGGAACCAGGATTATTGTTTATTGCTGATTTTGAAAAGGCGTTTGATAAAGTTCAATGGAAGTTCATAAAACAATGTCTTGGCTTTTTTCATTTTGGGAATAACTTAATACAGTGGTTGGAAACTCTTTATAATCATCCTGTTAGTCGAGTGATCAATAACGGTCATATATCAGACATATTTTTATTAACACAAGGAGTCCGTCAAGGGTGTCCTTTGTCACCATATCTCTTTATTTTATGTATTGAAATTCTGCTATTAAAATTAGGAACAATCCAGATATACCAGGTCTATTTCCAAACGGTCAAGAGATTAAGCTGACAATGTATGCTGATGATGCAACCTTTTTCATAAAACCAACACAATCCACTTTGGAAGGACTAATAAGGGAATTAAATACTTTTTCTAAAATATCTGGATTGAAACCTAATAAAACGGCAGACTGAATTAAAAAAATCTTCAAATGATGGACTGTTCCTTGAAAGCCTCCTGGGTTGCTAAAATTTATCACAACAAACAATGGATCACGAGCCAGAGATTATATTCAGCCTTTTCCTTCTTCTCGAACAATATATTTCCTTTTTACCAATTAAAAATAATACATATTGATAAACTATTTCAAAATAGTTTAAAAGAGTTATCACCATTCTTCAAGGATGCACTGAAAGCTTGGTTGAATTTCCAGTACCACCCTCCAGATACAATTCAAGATATTCAGACACAGTTGCTATGGATGAATTCAAACATTACGGTTGGAGACAAGCCATTGTTGTGGGAGGAATGTGTCAAAAATGGGTAAATTTTTGTCAATGACCTTTTAGACTTATCTGGAGATTTTATTTCTTATGAAAACTGGAGAATTTTTTTTAGCATTTCTCTCGATCGGTTACAATTCAACCAGCTGATTTCTGCAATTCCTAAAACTTGGAAAATAAAATTGCAAAATGGTAAGAAGAATAAATGAATGGTTTGTCTCCCACCAATAAGATGCCTAAAATGGTTGTCTGGTGTAAAGATAAATAAAATAATATATATTTGGAATTTAAATATCACAGGCACTGCACTTTTTCCACACAGAACCTGCCTGTTTTGGGAAGATGAATTTAATGATACAATTTTGTGGAAAGATTACTTTAGAACAATTTATAGAACTACATATTCCAGAATATTTCAACTTAAAATCTTTTATAAAATTATTGCAACAAAAAAATCTCTGTTCAAATGGCAGATAGAAAAGGATCCCTGTAGCAGGTTCTGTGGGGATGAGGAGGAGGACTTGATGCATTTGTTTTATTTTTGCCCACATGTGGCTAAGTTTTGGGTTAGTATACAGTTATGGTTAAGGTTTATGGATATTGTTTTACGAATCATACCTCAGAATATTTTGTTATGTGTCTTTGAGGGTAAATGCACACATTTTTTGAATATGATTATTTTGATGGGTAAAATGTTTATTTTTGAAGCTAAAACTATATCAAAAACACTTTAAGAATAGAGTTTATCATCAGTATATGCTGGAAACAATTATAGCAACAAATAACAGAATAACTGAGCATGAAAATAAATGGAATGTCTGCTTACTTGAGTTAGAGATATAAATATCAGGTGTACTTTCTTAAAGGTGTGCCATGTGTTGTGTCATAAATGTTTTGCTAATTGTATTGTATTTTGTTTATTGATTTTTGATCGGTATTATTGATTTATTCTATTTTTCATTTTCTTATGATATTAAAGGGATAGTTCACTTTGAAATTAATTTTTGGTATGTTTTAGCTTACCTCAAGGGCATCCAAGATGTAGGTGTCTTTTTTTCCGCAGTAGTTTCAATTTTGATATTTTTAGGTCAAACCGTTCTTGTCTGTCAGTCATATAATGCAGGTCGATGGTCACGGTCTCAAAACACAAGCACAGAGTCCAAATTAAAACAATTCCCCATCGTCCAAATGAAACAATTCCCCATCGTAAGTACACATTGATGGCCTAAGACACGAAACGAGCGGTTTGTGTGAGAAAACGAACAGTATTTATATCGTTTTTACCACTTATACACAGCCACGTCCGAGTGATCTGATCTGACGTGTACGCAGACTGTTGCATAGATATATACACTAGATGTCGCCTTAAAGACATTCTTTCCAATGAACTGCCGTAGACAAGGCGACATCTAGTGTGTATATGTCTATGCACCAGTCTGCGTACACGTCAGATCAGATCACTCGGACATGGCTGTGTATAAGTGGTAAAAACGATATAAGTACTGTTTGTTTTCTCACACAATCCGCTCGTTTCGTGTCTCAGGCCATCAATGTGTACTTACGATGGGGAATTGTTTCATTTGGACGACGGGGAATTGTTTTAATTTGGACTCTGTGCTTGTGTTTTGAGACCGTGACCATAGACCTGCATTATATGACTGACAGACAAGAACGGTTTGACCTAAAAATATCAAAATTGAAACTACTGCGGAAAAAAAGACACCTACATCTTGGATGCCCTTGAGGTAAGCTAAAACATACCAAAAATTTATTTCAAAGTGAACTATCCCATTAATTTTGTTTGCTTTGTGCTTCCTTTCTATTTATAGTTTGCTTTCCTGTCATAACACTATGAATGTGTGGATGATTGTGGTTGTGATTGTGGTATGAATGCATGGTGGGTGTGGGTGGGGTGGGTGGGGGGTTTGAAGCTTGTCTTGTTATTTTATTCTGTAAATAAGTAATAAATAAATAAATAAATAAAGTCAAGCGTTACCAGAACATCTTATGGATTTTGAATAACTTGAGGCTAAATAAAAGATTTTCATTTCTAATGGAAGACATTCCTCTTTTTTTTAAAATCTATATTTACAAATGAAAAAGGCCTCAAACTTTGGCTCAATTTGAAATGTCTATGTGAGAGGACTATCAAGGTCAAACTGTTGTTGGCTATAAACTGTATCTAGTGTTTTACTCACTGATTTAGTCCTAATTTTGGGGGGTATTTAAGATGATGCAGAGAATAGAGACTTCATAATGGTGATAATAATAATGAAAATGATAGTCTTACAATAAGCATGGAAAGGAAGGCTGCTCCCATGAGCACACTCTCCACCTCGATGAGCAGCAGAGAGCGAGGCAAACTGCGCAGAACTGTCTTATTGAAATTCTCTATCACGCCTTTCCCACCAGCTCCTGAGAGAGAGAAAGAGAGAGAGAGAGTGAGTGAGTGTGTGAGAGAGAGAGAGAGAGAGGATGAGTATGTATCTAACAAGACTGCAAATGTGTTCAACTAAAATTTGGTCTGGATGCATAAAGTTTAATAGACTTCAGGCTGCATCTTTCAGGTTTTTCGCTATACAATATGACAAGTGGGTGACTGCTGGTGATTTGGCGTGATTGGCTATTTTGCTATTTCAAATATTGGTTTAAAAACAGCCTTATCGTCATCTCTGCTGAGAGCCAGGAAGAGCCAGACCCAGCAGAACATTGAAGAGCAGATGTGCTGACGTTTGCAGCAAGTCAGAAGTGTGAAGTTTATAATTGCCAAATGACTGATTTTTTTCCCATCAGATCCAACTGACTGTAAATATTCTTGACACATTTTATTTTATTTTGCGAGATATGTTCTCATTATCAACACATGGAACTAACACATATTCAAGATGGTTTTGATACGATTTTTTTATTGTTTTATTTGGTGTTAATTGGACTTGACTGAAGTGAATTTCAGGAATATAAATAATGGGCAGTTCACTCACTTTATTTATAGTATTTGGACACTTATTTAACATAATATATGAATTTAATTGATGAACAATGCTGATTTTTTTTTTATCATTGTTTCCACAAAAATATTAAGAAGCACCATATCAGCATAATACAATGATTTCTGAAAGATCATGTAACACTGAATACTGAAGTAATAATGCTGAAAATTCAGCTTTGCCATCACAGGAATACATTTCTTCAAATAAAAAACAGATCTTTAAAATTGTAACAATATTTCACAATATTACTGTTTGTTGATCAAATAAATGCAGCCTTGGTGAGCATAAAAGGCTTCAGTAAAAACCCTTACATAATCGCACTGACAAACTTTTGAATGGCAGTGTATAAATAAATAGCATTTGGTATGATAATTTATGTAATTCATACATTTATAAGAATGGCTTATGTATCAATTCTTTTTGGGGCCACCGCACATGGAAATTGATCTTTTTCTGTCACTGAGTTCCTCATTTTCAAGTCTTGTAGAGCTGGTGTTCAAACAACAGCTGTTGAGGTGAGATATTGTTTTTCCACAGTGTCAAAGTTTTTCTTGTTTTTAAGTTTTGTTGCTCCCTTATAAATATATCCATCTATCTAGACCTTATGCTTGGTGTGGTAGTTTCATCGATGTTCTCTTATAGTTATAACTTCCAGAATTATCCAACAAAAGAACACTTTTTAAAAGTCTCAAAGAAAATCTTGAGTACTTTATAAAGTAATTTTTTTAGTTGTTCTAGTTCTACGTGACTTATTCTACATGAATCAAGCATGTCAAAACTCCACAAAAGGACACGAGAACTAATACAATGCAAATGTCATACTGAGCACCTAAAATGTCAGCGTGTAAAGCTAAAAAGAGGACACCACTGAGAGAGAGAGAGTTTTACCACACTGTGTGACTTTGAAGAGAGTGTGATTGTAATCATTCAGATAGTTATTGAGGAACAGCACCATGGGGAACTCGGCGAACACGAAACTCAGCTGCAGGGAGAGAAGAGAGACAGAGAGTGAACTCTATAAATAACTGCATGTTAATGCACAAACCCACATATGCAGCCGGCATCTGACACATACACACACACACACACACACACACGCACGCAGCTGTGAATACACACAAATACTTTAGTTATGATGGCAAAGGGGAGAACACAACTAATCGCAGGCTAACTATTACAGCTTACAGCATTTCACACATTTTAAGAGTGCCTTGAAACTGCTTATCTTAACTCACATGGAAAACAATGTAGAAGACAGACTGGAAAATGATGATGTAAGGATGGAAGGCTCCTTTGGGGGGCTTCTTCTGCTCCTGGACATGTTCGTCCTTATAGTTCACATACTCATAGTACTGCTGGGCCATTCTGATAAGCACACAGGTGGGAAGTTAGATACAAATAGATGTATGACTGAGTAGTGAGCTTTTGCTTAGACAATGTGAGGAGCTGAGAACTGCTAGCTAAATAATCAGGGCCCGTATTCATAAAGATTCTAAGAATCCTCTAAGAAAACTCTTAATTTAGCTTAAAAACTTTTACGTAGGAGTCTTAGCTTAAGAGCAATTCGGGACTGATCTGAGAGCAACTCTGAGTAAGGAAAAGACAAAAACTTTCATCTTAGTGAGGAGGTGGGGTTGACCCCGTTGCTATGTATGACACAATCTTTTGAAGACTGTGATTGGTTGGTTGTCCAAAAAAAAAAAAGAAAAAAAAAGTGATTTTAAGTATAGGGTCTATTACATGCGTCATTTTTCCTATTTGACCGTTCTCACACACACACATTATATATGTGTATATAAATCCTTTTTTTTTTATTTACCATGCTGTTAATTTCCTATAAGGTATTTGATTGGCTTAGAATGATAAAAATTGTTCCACTCTTTCCAATTACACTGATTGCTGGCATGTCTATTTAAGTGGTGGTTTGAATGTTGGTTTTAATGTATCAAACATGGAATTTTCCCAGTTGCCAAATATCGTAATGTAGTGATTACTTTCATTTCTGGCGCTATGGCATATGCGCTGTATCGGAGATATTAGCGCGTCTCTAATAAGATCTGTCACAAACATGATCCCTGCACGATCTAATCTATAGCGTCTTATTAACTCACTGTTATTCATTGTCTGCAACACATTTCTTCTCCCTCCTCGTCTTTCTGCCATTTTCTCCTCTGCTAAAGAAACTCTTAAGCCTCTTAAAAGTCCTCGTCCATGCTCCTAACAATTTTGACCTTAAGACCTCTTTTAAGGGTTAAGATGCTTTCTGAATTACTTTTTTCTTGACTAGGATTTTTTCTTTAATTTTAAGAGTAAACGCCCACATTTCTACGAATTTTCTTCGAATTTTGTCACTAGGAGCTACTCTTTGCATTAAGATTCTTTATGAATACGGGCCCAGAAGAATAATGACCAATCAGGTTTCCTAAATACTTCCAGTCTACCAACTCACGGATTTGATTGGTTGAGTTGATGTTGCACTATTAGAAATCAACCAACAAATGGCTTACAGTAACTGCTAAAACTAGGATCATTGGTTGTTTTGAAAATATTACACACAGCTAAGGATTCACCAGTTTTATAATTCTGCCCGATACCAATAAACAAATACCAGTAATTATTTTCATATTATGGTCAGTGTCCAGAACTTGAAGAGATACATTTTAAAAATCTCTTATATTTGCCAATAATCCATGTGGTAACAATAAATCATGCATCACAGCTGCACCTTTAGTTTTGCTTTATTTTGCAATATTATGCTAAATGAATTAAGTAGTAAAATAAAGTACTGCAAATGCCTAAAAACATGCTTAAAATGATTGACATATACAGTACTGTTCAAAATTTTGGGGTTGTTACAATTGTTTCATGTTTTTGAAAGAAGTCTCTTCTGCTCACCAAATTTGTTAGATCAAAAATATGATAAAAATGGAAATATTGCACAATATTATTACAATTTAAAACTGTTTTCTATTTTAATATATTTAAAAAATGTAATTTATTCCTGTGATGGCAAAGCTGAATTTTCAGCATCATTACTCCAGTCTTCAGTGTCACATGATCCTTCAGAAATCAGTCTAATATGCTGATCTGGAGCTTACGAAAAATGTCTTAATGTTATTATAAATGTTGACATTGTTCTGTTTAAAACAGAATTTTCTTTCAGGATTCTTTGATTAATAAAAAGTTCAAAACAACAGCATTTATTTGAAATAGAAATATTTTGTCACATTATAAATCTTTTTTTACTGTCACTTTTGATCAATTTAAAGCATCCTTTAAATTGCTGAATAAAAGTATTAATTTCTTCCAAAATTACAATCTTTTGAACGCTGGTGTGATCTACGCACCGCTTTTGAACACCCTCACCTGGTAATGTAGTTTCCCAAGGATGCCCACAGCGGAACAATGACAACACCAATGGCCACAGCTGATGGTACAAGAGTGTAGTATCGCTCCCAGTAATTGGTTGAAACAAAAAGAGCATAGATGCCTGAAGCTAGGAACATCATCCATTTAGTCCCCAGAAATCTGAGGAAGAAATTGAGAAATAAACTTCAATTAAAAGTGAAAGAGTGGCCGTGCTGGACTGCAATTATCAAAAGTCATTTTTAGTTTACACCATGGGTGTGAGAAGACCTTTGGTGCCAAAACTGCTCAACCATTAAGTGGACAGTAGATGAAGAAGTGCTGCTAATAACAGTGTTGGTGGGTGACAAACAAACATCCAAAGAACCAAACTAAATGAGAAAAGCGGAATAATGTAGTTTGCATGAGCATTACGAACAAAACAGAAATGCAAGGAAATACACTAACAACAGTCAGTGTGCTACCTAATGAGCACCGGTGTGTAGAGCAAGCCGACGATAGGCGTTACGTTGATGCCCATCAGCATTTTGTTGTCGATGTCCTCCAGCCCTAAGGTGCCATACTTGACCTCTCGGTACGTCTCATCGTAGTGCAGAATCAACTGCATCTGTAACAGACCTACAGAGAAACAACACAACCAAATCCTTCTTTTACTTATGGCATGTGACGAGATTTGTCAGCTGTTCCTCGATGTCACAGTCTCAGACCAAATGACACATCTTTGAGCGTGTTTAAAAAAGACCAGATGAGTGAAGAGTCACTCAATCATGCCATCCACAAAGCATGTCATATTCATTGGCACTGCATGGAAGCAGACAGTGCATAATAAAATCCCACTGAGACAACAGTGTGACATAAGTAGAGTCCTACTCAATGTCGTATTTACAGTAGGATCTTTTTATAAAACCGCGCACGCAGACTTTGAAGAGTATGAGGTTATCGCTGGACTGAATCATACAGCCTGTGGTGTGTGATGCGCATTGGCTGACCCATGTAAACACTGTAGATGATCATTCCTCCGCAACTGGCCCCCACCACGTTCTTCACAACACCCAGCCTCTTTCGTCTGTAGTACTTGCGCTCCTCCTCCTCCTCGTCGTAGTCAGGATGTGGGCCGAGAAACTCCTCCACCTGTTAGTAGAGGAAAGGGCCAAAAGTCAGAGACCACAGTGAAAACTCTTCTTTTCATTTAGACTTGGAAATGAGTGTCAGGGTTTTGTAAAAGTTAAACAAAGAAAAGTTTTGATGGAAAGTGAAGATGGAGTATTGGAGATTCTGCAGTATTTAGCACATTTATGACATTGACCATTTTTTTATTCAACTTTTCACTCAAGTTGTTTTTGATAATGTATTGTACCGGTCAAATGTTTGGGCTCAGTAAGATTTTTTTTTAAAGAAATTAAAACTTAAGGATGCATTAAATTGATCAAAAGTGTCATTTATAAATGTAACAATATATTATACAATATACAGTACTGTGCAAATGTGGTAGGCACTGTAATATTTACACACACATACAGACAAATAAATGTTTTATCTTTTGCTGTAGTGTATCAGTAGAAAATATCAGTTTACATTTCCAAACATTCCTTTTGCCATTAATTGTAATAATCCAGTGAGATTTTTGCATTCACAAGGACTCTGAAAACAGCCGGTATCTCATCATCATCGAGTCCGTCTGTGATTACATGAAAAAAAAACGAAAAAACTGAGACAGACTAAATCCAAATGAACTGAGGCAACGTCTTCAAGACGCTTGAAGAAACCTCCCTGCAAAGCTACAGTGCTGTGAAAAGTTTTAGGAACTTGTGTAAAAGTGCTGTAAAGTGAGGATGCTTTCAAAAATAACATCATAAATAGATTTTATTTATCAATTAACTTCTATCAATATTCAATATTCAATATTCAAATCAATATTTGCTGTGACCACCCTTTGCGTTTAAAACAGCTTTTGTCCTAGGTACTGCCTTTGGGGTGAAAATACTAACATGCCGAAGACTTTTGCACAGAAGGCTACTGTATATTTCCAATAACTGCTGTTCTTTTGAACTTTTTATTCATTAAAGAATCCTGAAAAAAAATGTATGATGGTTTACACAAAAATATTAATCAGCACAACTGTTTTCAACATTGATAATAATAATAATAAGAAATGTTTCTTGGGCAGCAATGTAATGATTAGTAATGATGTAATGATGCTGAAAATTCAGCTTTGCCATCACGGGAGTAAATTACATTTTAAAATAGATTAAAATAGATTACAAAAAATTTATTTTAAATTTTAATAATATTTCACAGTATTAGTTTTATGGAAGTAGAATAATGTCAAATGTTTTTGAAATAAAAAGCCTGTTGAATTGCACTACTTGAAAAAAATAGGCATTGCATTAACCATGCTTGCATTTTAATGCATTGTATTTTTAGTGCTTACATTTTTATGGGCTGAAATTCAACATGGTTGAATATTTAAGCTGTGAATATTTCAATTAAAAACATTTCAAACACCTTTTCATTATTAAAAATTCAATAATCCATATTCACCTTTCATATTTCACTTCCAAAATATTCAAACTGTTTAAAAATACAACCAATAATATTCAACAGGCAATTTTCGGTCCATTTTATTTCGCTTTGAAAATTCGCTTCCACAAATTCAGTGGTTCAAATTCGACAGTAAATTCAAGATTGACGTCCAGGAACTGCAGGAAAAGCAGTAGATTGCCGAGCATACTCTCCATCTGCTGTTAGTCGACCTCACCATCAGATGGTGCAAAAGCGCGTGTTGTTGACGAAGACATTCATTCATAAAATGAAAATGATTATCTGTGTCAGTATATGCGGAAAAGATGATAAACACACAAAAGCTGTGTTTATGTTTCATTCAATAACTTCATTTTTACTTTCCCTGTGTATTCAACATGTTATCAGCTTTCTCTACCATGAACAGGATTATAATCGGTTTCCCTCAATACCTCATACTCAAGGATTTCCCTTCCGTTGATACAGTGATATGAAAGACCAATCTTGCACCTTATTAGGGAAGTAGGCTGTAGGCTATAATATAGGCTACAGGCAAGAAGATGGACTCAGAATATGAACTTAACGCGCAAAGTTTCATGCTGAGCGTTTCGTGATATACTGGCATAAAATCAACACATAGTATGCATACGTGTATTGTATTGCATTAGCTTAAACTGTCACAGCACTTGCATATTGTCCTCCTATTGTTAGTTTAACTGTAAATCGCGTTGGATAAAAGCTTCTGCTAAATGACTAAATGTAAAAATTGCCTTGACATTGGACATTCGCACATTTAGGGACAGTCTCTAAAGTTGCATACAACATTGGCATACACGTTTCTAACTTCAATAGCAAACTTAAATGTATTTGAATAAATATCAAAAATCCAAAGGGTGCGCATTATGCCTGACACTACATGAACACTTTACAGTTGGTTTTATGACTGTAAGTCGTTCTATTCAAATGCTATCGGAGTTAGAAACGTGTATACCAAAGTCGTATACACTTTAGAGACGGTCCCTAAATGTGCGAATGTCCAACATCAAGCCATCTGTATGCCAGTCTATCACTGGGAAACGCTCAGCATTAAGCTTTGCGCGTTATTCTGAGTCCATCTGCTTGCCTGCGAGTTTGGTCTTTTACATCACTGTAGTCCATTAAGCTACGTTAAGCGTTGTATATGTCCAGCAGGGGAATCCTTAAGTATTGAGGGAAACCCTAATAGCCTGCATGCAGCACATCCACAATATAAAGTTAAGGCAACTAAACAACCAAGAGAAATATATGTCAACCTCAAAAATTTAACATTGGATCTGTATATCCGCATCGGGGAATAACATTATAATCTCGTTCACGGTAGAGAAAGATGCATGTAGGCTACACAGGAAAAGTAACCGTGAAGACACTGAATTTAACATAAAACAACCGTCATAATAATCACAAATACACTTACACTGCTGTAAATGAGTTTTATGAATGAATGACTTGTTCTAACTGTTGCTGGTCTTCAACACGCGCTTTTGCACCATCTGATGGTGAGGTCGACTAACAGCAGATGGAGAGTATGCTCGGCAATCTACTGCTTTTCCTGCAGTTCCTGGACGTCAATGTTGAATTTACTGTCGAATTTGAACCACTGAATTTGTGGAAGCGAATTTGCAAAGCGAAATAAAATGGACCGAAAATTGCCTGTTGAATATTATTGGTTGTATTTTTAAACAGTTTGAATATTTTGGAAATGAAATATGAAAGGTGAATATGGATTATTGAATTTTTAATAATGAAAATGTGTTTGAAATGTTTTTAATTGAAATATTCACAGCTTAAATATTCAACCATGTTGAATTTCAGCCCATAAAAATGTAAGCACTAAAAATACAATGCATTAAAATGCAAGCATGGTTAATGCAATGCCTATTTTTTCAAGTAGTGCAATTCAACAGGCTTTTTATTTCAAAAATATTTGACATTATTCTACTTCCATATAGTTTTTACTGCATTAAAAAAAAAAAATGTATTCCAAACTTTTTACCAGTAGCCTAGTGTAAATGTTTTAATTCGGTTTTATTCAATAATTTGTAAAGAAAAACACTGTAATAAATACATAAGAATAATTTTTTGTATCTTAGACTTTTGAACTTTCGGTATCAGTAGGCTATATTTGATTCCTATTTTTTTACAGTCCATGTTTGAGGCCTATTTAAAGCAAAGAAAAAAACAAGGAGGCTGCAAGAAGACTTAAAATAAACTAATTCAATTAAAAGACGTACAGCGTGTAAAATAACATCATATTTCATATTCTATTAACCTCTAAACAACGGTTGCTTTCATTGAAGAATGCAGTTCTAGAAACTTCTAGAATCATTAAATTACCCGAGGTTACTTATCTAATCTGTTGATTCTTCTCTGCTAACAAAAAGTTCCAAGCCGTCTTGTCGTCATTAAAGCAAAAGTACCAGAAGAAATATCATGCTACAGTACATGCCGTGTAAAGGCAGTGTCTTTGACAGAGCTCAAGCTATACCTGTCCCTGAATGTTTCCTTCAGGACCGGGCAGCTGCACGTGATCATCTCCACCAGCAGGGGGCGCGCCGTTGACTTCAGCCTCGCTGTACACGTTATCTTCAGTGATCACTGCTGCCATCTAGCGGCCGCACTGCTCTCTAACCACAAGAGAGATGCAGGACAGGTAGATCACTAATAATGACGATTTTAAAAATACAACAAACCAAAATAAATATAAGTGAAGCAAAGAAGAGAGAGAACAATACGAAAATGTTGCGATTGTATGGCTGTAATGTTATATAAAGTAATGCATACATTTATTCTTGGAGTTCATAAAAAAAAAAAAAACAAGTGGAAAATATAAAACAGGTGTACAAACCCAGTTCATTCGATGTCAACACCGCTACATTTTAAAACATTTATAGGTAATGTTGTATATGCAATGACGCTTGACGATGTCGCAGGGCAAAGCAAACATTAACTAAGAAAATATAACTCACCAAACTGGTAACGATGAACTTCGCTACAACGACAAACTCTGCAAAGTCTTTTAAATGATTAAAACTCAACGTTAAGAAACTTATATCGAGCCTCTAATAAAACTTTACCCTTTGAAACAGTTGCGTGCGGGTTTTATTAAGAAAGCAGAGAAGGAAATGAAAGTCTTCTCCCTAGTTCCCCATTTTCTTAAAGGGATAGTGCTTCGATTTGTCGGCTATGCTCACAGTATTACGCAAGCAAATTGGAAGACAGCCTGTTTGTATTCTCTTGCATAATGTTTGTGAAAGGAAATTAATGAGGAAAAGCTAACATTTCTATCAACATACCAAACTCATTTACATATGCAGTCTCATTTTTAACAAGAGAAAGCTTGAAATAAAAGTGCCCTTCGAAGTAGGACCATAACTTAAAAAACAATCTCGCCAGAAGTAGTTGGTCATCTGGGTACATTTTGACTCTTTTATGAGTAGCCTACTGTGAATTCATCGGAAATACTTATTTTAACACGTTTTTTGCCTACTACAGTCATGTGAAAAAGAAAGTACAACCTTTTGAATTCTTTGGTTTTACGTATCAGGACATAATAAAAAATCATCTGGTCCCTGACGGGCCCTAAAATTAGGTAAATAGGCCTACTACAACCTCAGATGAACAACAACACATGACATATTACACCATGACATTTATTTAACAAAAACTGTGTGACAAACTAAGTAGCCTACACCCTTATTGCTACAAGCAACCATTATTGGAGCCAAGCGCTTAGAAGAAAACAAACCATGCCAACATGCCTGGGAGTGTCGGACCAACTGCAACAATGAGCAATTAAATACATTTTAAGATTATTTTAGGCAAAATGGGTGAAAAAGTCATGTAAAAAACGAATAATATTATTTAATGGTTTGTTACTTTTTACCAATAGTTGGTGCAGTTAATTGATGTGGTGTAGTCAGGTGACAATGACACATACAAAGTTTGGTGCCAATATACATTTGGAGTACTTTCAGGGCATGGTAACGATGACCCATATGAGTTTCGTAATGATACGCCAATGCGTTCATAAAGTATAGCATTTTATATCACAACATTGTATTGAAGTCAATGGCAATTTCATGTTTTGTTATATTATAGTGCCAACAAGAGGCACAATCCCACAATTTTGTGTGTCCTCAGAGTGAGCCTGAGAGAGTGTGTGTCAAATTTGGTATAAAACACATAAAAATGACCCATACCTGACTTTACATTCTGTTTACATTTTCTTGCCACTTACTATTAATATTTTGACATTTGGGCATTAACGTACAGCCAAAACCTATGTTTGCGAACTTCCTACGGTGGTTTCGGTGGATCGGTCTACGGTTTCGAAAATATTGGCAAATGTTTTTTTAAGCGCTACATCAGAACGCTACACAAACCGTAAAGCGAAACCTAGCATGTTTGGTATCGATGGACTTGACAAGGATTCAGGAATCTAAGGAGATGACTCCCGTGAAAATAAGTCAACCACACCGAGAGTTATAAGCATTTGAAAATTTGAACCAGCGCAAACTTTAGGCTCCTTCAGGGCATTGTATTGATGACCCATACCGAATAAAATACAGCATTTTGGTAAAAAATAAAATAAATGTCCGACGCCTAAAATGGTCAATATGGAAATATATATATGTATATCAGAATCTATATATGAATCTAATGAGACCACTTTTAGGATTTTTGGACAAACCGTTCAGAAGTTATAAGCAAAAGTAGCCATTTTTCGTATCTCTGGACCAGTAGGTGGCACTGTGCCGAAACCCAGCATGTAGCCTCAGGTCATGCTTGTGATGACATGTACCAAGTTTGGTCTGAATACGATAAATTTGTGTCCCATTTAGGGTGCTCTAATAGTCAGTCAGTTTGCTGGTCTGGAGCATTCAGGTCAGGTGTGTGTTAACCCAATACCAATGAGGAAAGACATTAGCAATGATCTTAGAGAAGCAATTGTTGATGCTATCAATCTGAGAACTGTTATAAAGCCTTTTCCAAATAATTTGAAGTCCTCTACAGTAAGGAAGACTGTTCACAAGTGGAAAATATTCAAGTAGCCAATCTTCCAAGGAGTGGACGTTCCAGCAAATTCACCCCAAGGTCAGACCGTGCAATGCTCAGAGTAATAAAAAATATATATAATAAAACACACACAAAAAACAAGTATGGCATGTTTGGAAGGGTTGCCAGGAGAAAGCCTCTTCTCTCTAAAAAGAACATGGCAGCACGGCTTAGGTTTACAAAGTTGCATCTGAACAAACCACAAGACTTCTGGAACAATGTCCTTTGGACAGACAAGACCAAAGTGGAGATGTTTGGCGAAAACTGAACGCAGCATATCAACACCTGTGTCACAACACAACAACTGTCAAGCACGGTGGTGGAGGGGTGATGATTTTTGGCTTGTTTTGCAGCCACAGAACTTGGGCATCTTGCCGTCATTGGGTCGACCATGAACTCCTCTGTATACCAAAGTATTCTAGAGTCAAAATGATTACTTTTCTGTAATCAGGTGTTCTACAAGCTATTACATTCTACAAGCTATAGGCTGTACTTAGATTGTCACACATGGCTTTCCCATCAAATCGTCAGTCTGTGTTGTTTAAAAGTTTAGTAAGATTTGGATACCTTTGATTAAAAAAATCAGAATTATCCACTGTAAATTAGACGAACCAGTCGAAAGTAGTTATTTTTGTTAAATAAATAATGACACGGTGTAATATGTCATGTGTTGTTGTTCTTCTGAGGTTGTATTTACTTACATTTAAGACCTGCTAAAGACCAGATGATTTTTTATTATGTCCTGATATGTAAAACCATAGAATTCAAAAGGGTGTACTTTCTTTTTCACATGACTGTATATAGTGGAAGTATGTGATTTTGGATGCAGCCCATGTCCGCCAAGCTCCAAAAATGAACAGGAAATGTCCCATTGAATACTGAAGATTTGTTAGAATATAGTTAAAGAAGATTAATTCAGTTACACATCTCCCCAAAAAGACTTTTAGCATACTGACAGTCCAACAGTTGGTGTTACTCTAAATTAATCCTCTTGAAACCAACAATCTCAACCATCGGGTAATACCCTGACCCAATTACACACACACACACACACACACACACACACACACACACACACACACACACACACACACACACACACACACACACACACTTTATACATAGTATACACACTTCCAATATATTTAAAAATGTATTGCTGTGATTGCAAAGCTGAATTTTCAGCATCATTACTCCAGTCTTCAGTGTCACATGATCCTTCAGAAATTATTATAATATGTAAGTACTTTTGGAAGTATATTATACATTTTTACTGTCACGTCTGACCCATTTAATGCATCCTTGCTGAATAAAAGTATTAATTTCTTTAAATATATATATATATATCTTACTGACCCCAAACTTTTGAACAGCAGTGTATAATGGTACGAAAGCTTTCTATTTCAGATAAATGCTGTTCTTTTGAACTTTCTATTCATCAAAGAATCCTGACACACACACACACACACATGAATATAAATATATATATATATATACAGTGCCCCCTTGGTAAATATGATCAAAGATGGCTGTAAAAAATAAATCTGCATTGTTTATCCTTTTGATATTTTATTGAAAAAATGAAAATTCTACAGGGGGGAGACGGACGGACTATTCCTCCATACCGAATCTCTCCAGATCCTTCAGATTCCCAGATCCATGTTGGCGCTTCTTCTCTTCAGTTCAGCCCACTCATTTTCTATAGGGTTCAGGTCATGGACTGGGATGGTCATTGTAGATGCTTGTTTTTGTGCTCAGTGACCCATTTTTGTTTTGTTTTTGATGTTTGTTTTAGATCGTTGTCCAGATGAAAGATCCAAACATGGCCCGTTATAAGATTTCTAGCACAGGCTGTCAGGTTTTGATTTTTTTTTATCTGTTGGTATTTGATCGAATCCATGATGCCATGTATCTGAACAAGGGGTACTTTTTTATCCTTGTATGAACCAAACCCATATTAAGTGTTTGCTGCCAAAAAGCTTTTTTTGTTGTTGTTTTGTTTCATCTGTCCATAGAACATTTGAAAAGTAACTGACACTACTGGAACTTCAAATGGGACGGGCTCTATGGACAGATGAAACAAAAAATTAGCTTTTTTGGCAGCAAACACTTTAAGATGGGTTTGGGTCTGACCAGTACTGTGTGTGTACACACACACACACACACACATACAACGTATATTTTTCTTTTGCTAATTTTAAATAAATAAGGGTCAGAAGCTAAACAGATTGGTAAACATTTTAATTTTGTTACTCAATAAAGGTACATTTTGTAAAATGACTCAGAGCATGTAAGAAATTACAATGACCAGTGTCAACATAAAAAAAAAAATCACCTACGATTTCACAAGGACACAATTTCACAACACTCAAAAAAAATCTCCCCAACCACATAAGGTTTTATTCCTGTGATGTTAATAATGTTCATGCTAACAAACTAACAACTCCTGGGGGCAAGCTGTATCCCCCACCTCCTTCCAAAAGTCTGAATCTTTTGGCATATCTAACATTGAATCAATATTTGTCTCAATATTGCTCATGTTATAATATTTATATTGATGTCCACGCTGCCTGATTTCCCCATAATGGATGTCCAAAGTGCCCACAAACCCCATCCAAGGCCTTCAGCCCCACCCTTGGAGTTCATGTCGGGTCTTATCCAGTGCCCGCGGCGGCCTTCCTCATCACCTCTTCATCCTGAACGGAAAGCTCAGTGAGTTTACGGCCAAGTCTCTCATGCAAGTCCAAGTACTTGGCAACACAGCGGTCAAGACACACAGCTTCCCCCTTTGAAAGTTCTGCTTCCTTGTAATGAGGCGGAACACACTTTTTGTGACACGCGCTGGTCATTCTGCAATGAGGAAAAAAGACAGGAGAGATGAGATGACAGAGCATGACCCAGTTGTTCAAAAGTTTTCTGATTGGATTGGTCAAATCTTGAAAATGGGTTGCTCAAAAGAAGAAATTTTGTTTGTTTTAGATCACAAAATCCAATCCTGGTTTTGATCTGGATCAAATCGTCAGTTTGTTGTTTAAAAGTTTAGTAAGATTGGGATACCTTTGATTAAAAAAATCTGGATTATCCACTGTAAAAAAACTACATTAGACGAACCAGTCGAAAGTAGTTTCTAACAATTGCATCCCTTATTGCATGTATATTTCTTTGTTTTTGTTGTGGGTCACATGAGGGCTACGGAAACCCTAAAGGGACATGTTGATGGGAAGACAGTTTCCCCCAAGAAACTGTGCAGAGTTCTTTGCGATTGAATGCAAAGTTTCTTGGGGAAAGCAAAACTTTCGCAAGAGAACGCAAACGCATTGAAATATGTTCCCCATCACCATGTCCCTTTAGTGCCTCCGTAGGAGTCTGACTCTTTGAAGGAAACTGAAAATGGAAGATGTTTGTTTATGTTTTTCTCTTAAAAAGAAAACACATTGATTCTACATTGTACATTTGTTTGAAATCTGGAAGCCATTTATTTATTAAAATCTTTATATTTTGTTTACCTTCATTCATTAAAAAGTATTATTATTAGACATACACTGTAGACATAAATCATTCCAATTAAAGTCTAATTCATTTGTTGACACCTGGAAGCCATAGACAGAACGCATCATTTAAAAAATTAAAAAATAAAAAAAAGTTTTTTTGGGATGCCCTTGAGGTAAGCTAAAACATACCAAAAATGTATTTCAAAGTGAACTATCCCTTTAAGTCATGGTCATTTAAGTCTTATTATAATTGGTAAAACCTGAAAGCAAAAGAAAGAAAACATAAATATTGTTTATTTTCTTTAAACAATATACAATGTCATCAATATTACACATGGCCTAGTATTAAATACTACAACACATTTGCTGGTGGTAATGTCGTAAAGGAGTCCAACCTGTCGCGACATCTACTCTGCCTTCTCTTAAAAATTAGGTAAAATCGACATATAGGCCTAGTTCCCAACAAAAGTATTGTTTAGATGTAAAACATGTTGAAGATTAGCGAACAGGCTGTCGATTCATTAAATTATAAGCTATTTCCTCACAAAAGTTGTTTACTCAACGTAGTGAAGCCTCTCCTCCATTGATATCCATTAAAAAAAGGCTCCTCTCTCCAGGAGCTGAGTTTGACACCCCTGTGATCTTGACCAAAAATTGATGCACCTCTTGATGGAAATAAATGTTGTGATGTTATTTCCATCAAGAGGTGCATACATTTTTGGTCAACATCTTGTATTGACAATGCAAGAGTCCAGCACTCTGTAAAGTCTCCTCCAGCACAACCCAAAGACTGTCAATGAATATAAGGTCTGCACACAGAGGAGCCAATTCATGTGTGAAAATTATTCTTCAAGCTCCCTTCCAACCATTCTTTCACAATGTGAGCCTGATAAATCTTGACATTGTCATCCTGGAATATGGCCATGATGGGTTTTCCTACATGGTTGTTTATGAAATGAAAAGCGACACACTCCATCATTTAGGGTTAGAAGAACTGTTGCCAAACATATAACATGCTATAAATATTATCATCACTGCAATAATAATTCAGTCATTGACTCTTAAGCATTTGTCTCTTAAATCCAAACAGTGACTTTTTTTGGCCGGGCAGTGTATGTGTGCATATCAATAATAATTGACATATTAACGATTATCAGAATAACCGTTAGTTGCAGTCCTACTACATACATACAGTACATACATACAGTACATAGCAGGAATAAATACAATGCATTATTGACCTAACTGCTCAAATATATTGATCTCTAACTGCGGCCAGAAAATATAATTCGATTTGTAAGCATACTGTAAACTAGGGTAAATAGAATTATTTGTAAATTGTATTTGAACTTAAAGTACAGATTATGCAAACATTAAGAAAAACCTTGGAAGACTGTGAACATGCTTAATACCTGAATGTAAAACTGTGACTGCAAAAACGACAAGAACTTTGACGACGGCAGTACAGGCAGGCGTAGTGAATAACACATATATTATGGGGGTCATTCCTGGTATGCGGTGACATTTTGGCTTCATAAGTGTTGGGGGAAAAAAAGTACATGATTTTCATGTTTTTAGCATTCTACCAAAATAGTGACATGTTTAACTATAAGGAATACATATTGGTCAAGCTCAGGGACTCAAAAAATAATTATTATGGGTAGATTGTTCAGACACTGTCCATGAAAATATTCCACCCTGTTAGGGACATATACATAGTTATCACAACATGTTAATAATGTAAATGTTAAACAATAATGAACTTTTCTTGGGTAGTATATGTCCCTTATGCCATCTTAGATTTTTTTTTTCTTCTTGAAACAAGCAAAACTATTTTTGATGAATAGTATATGTCTTGATTATTAAAAACAGGTATTTTTTGTGCCCATTTTTGCAAATAGTATAAATAATTTTTTAAAAATTGGCTCAAAAACATATAGAGCCTATGCTGTTCGTGCTCCTCACCTCACAAAATAAGACAAAAGTATACCAAACATTTAACGTTGGTGTCAAATTATTATTTAAAATGACTTGTCTAACAGGGTGGAAAGGAGCATAACAGGGTGGAACGGCATATAACAGGGTGGAACACCAGTGTTAAAAGGTTCAGTGGATGAGCTTTTTGTCATTGTCCTGCATGGTTTGCCATCAGTAATGTGTGGAACTGCACCTATATAATACTGTTTCAAAACAATAAAAAAAAAAAAAAAATCAAATTTCCTTTGGGGGAGGGACACTAAAAATAGCTATGTGGTTCCTTATCACAATCAATCATGGTGGCAAAACAATTCTCTCTTCAGATGGCAAGAGAAATATTTACAAATTAGAGAAGACAGACATAATAAATTAATTTTTTATGTATTTATATTTGATTAAAAATAAAGATACTATAATTCATTTGAATTAACTAGATTAAGAAACGTATACAAAATTCTATTAGAATTTCCACCCTGTTAGTTTCACATTCCACCCGGTTAGGTTTATAGACCTAACAGGGTGGAAAATTATGAGCTAAGTTATTCATAGCTCTTTGAGTGATCAACATTTAGCTAGCTAACCTTCTACAGTTGAACAGAACTTTTATAACTATGTCAGATTTGTTTTTACATTTTTTTTTGATAGGACAAACATTCTCAATAACATAGCCTAACAGGGTGGAACTTTAAGGGTGGGACAAGCAGGATAACATTTCAAAAACTATAAAAAAAGTTAGGAGTGAGAGTTGAAGCTTATCTCAGTTTGTACAGTTGAATTCCAGCGGGAAAAAGAAATGATGTCACTTCTTGAAAATGGTCTCAATGAAATTGCAGTCGGATTTGGAAGGCAGAAAAGTACATACTAACAGGGTGGAAGATGACTTCAGGGACGCAGTAATTGAAGAAAATTTAAAGAAAAAGACCTAGCCTATATTTTCAAATGATTTATAATATGATTAGAGGCAGTTTAGCCTAGTCAATAACATAATTAAAAAATATTTTGAGGTTTTTGTCATTTCATGGTTTATATTTCTTGCAGAAGTTGATTACTGTGCACTGAGGACATGATAAAATTGAATGCATAGGCCAACATCAATTAAAATTGTGTAAAATACAAAATAGTATTTTTAATGTCTATTATCTCTGTTTAAATGGTAAAGAATATTTAAATCTACAATTTAAGCCATTTATTATAAATATGTGACTCATTTTAGAGAAAATATGAGTAAATAAATCATTAGGACAGGAAAGTCACCGCATACCAGGAATGACCCATGGGTTACATATATATTATGGGTTATCGCATCAAGAATTAAGTTTGATCGTGCTTTAAACGATTCAAGTATGCATTCTTAAACAAGGCCTGGTGTCTAAATAAGATCTAATTAAGAAATGATAAAACGTGTAGCATGTCTATAGCATTAGTCTAATTGTAGCTACTACAACATCTGCAAAATACTATTAAATAGTTACGTAGTCTACTACACAAGTCCATATTTTTTTCCTGATGTCAGATATCGAAAACGTCAGTAATCTGACAGAAAGCATGCCGTTACACATTCAAACCATCAGAGCTTCATACCGGTTATACATGTCAGCCATCATTTCGACCTCCAGCTCCGCGGCGAGCTGCTGCGCTTTCATGGGGTCCATCTCGGCAAATAACCTTTCGGTTCACCCTCGCTCAAAACCCACCGGACAGCGCGTGGGTCCCGTTCAACAATGAGCCTAGACAGCTTGCTTAACCTTCAGTGTGTGACTGCTTGACCGGACCGGAGGAAGTACCCACGTGGATCCTTTCATCCAGCGTTGTAATTGTCACTTCCGCTGACAATAAAGTTTTCCATTCAAAACCACTGCTACATTTGCTTCGTTGCTCCTTCATTGCTGTTGTAAACTTTCTTATACTGTCTATGGTTGTAAATTAATTTATGCTCTACTTTTAAGTATTTTTGTGTAATGAAAAATACTACATTGTTTTTATTGCTTTATTTTAACTGTATTTTATTATTTTACTTGCTACAACTGGAAGTCATAGGAATTGGTAAAAAGTGAAGCTATTACCAGAGCTCTTGCATCTTTTTACCAATTCCTATGACTTCCAGTTGTGATTACACATATATAAAAAAAAAATTTCTAATAGAAATCACACTAACAATAAACAATTTCTTACCGATAAAATGTTTTACAGCTAAGCAGCAGCACAACTAAATATATATATATATATAAATTTACTATCACACATTTTCAAATTACCTGATATTTTGAGGTTCCTTTACCTTGAGAAATGTATATTGTTATATTTTATTCTGTGTTATACTTCACGCTTTCTTATTTCTTCTCAAAAATGTCAGATAACAACAGAGGATAAGTAACACAAATAAAGTCAGACCAAAATAATTATACCAAATAATTATGGTAACATTATACAAAAATTAAGCACACATCAAAAAGTGTGATATGAACTTATATAATATAGACATTTATTTTAATTTACATAATTTTATATGTAACTTTACATGAGACAGTCAAAAATAAATTAAGATGCCAGTTCACTTTAGTAACATCACACTGACAAAAAAGAGAATTCTCACCATTGGATATGTTCAACTTTAGGTTTTGAGAACTTTCAAACATCTGCTATTGACTTCAAACTGTGAAAGATGTATGCTTAACATAAACATAAAATTTCATTCTGTCTCTTCTCCAGTGACATCTACCTCCTCTTCTTCAGTGGTATCCGACTCGTCCTCTTGGTCCAGAGGATCCTCAATAGGCAGAGTGACAACCTGTCCAGCTGCCAAAAGCCCTAATGGAAACTCTTCTACAGACTCCCCTAGAACATCTACTTCAATATCTTCTTCATC
This sequence comes from Leuciscus leuciscus, assembly GCF_965113295.1. Classification (NCBI taxonomy): domain Eukaryota; kingdom Metazoa; phylum Chordata; class Actinopteri; order Cypriniformes; family Leuciscidae; genus Leuciscus; species Leuciscus leuciscus. Next base: position 40,442,015 of record NC_138727.1, on the reverse strand, counting down.
TAAGAGGCAGTCATCTTTCGATTCTGAATCGGCCCCAACGGACAGCACCATTGAGACATCTTCACTGCACACATTGGGGCTGTGAAAGTTTGAACCTTCAGTTTGGACAAAAGGAGCATCTGTGCTTATTTCTTGAGGAAAAGCTATGAGGACAAAACAGCAGGATCAGGAATATTGATTATTATTACTAACAATTTAAATGTAAATTTCGTAGTTTTACCTCCTTTTGATGGATCATCTGCAGTCTTAGCACTTGCGATGTGTCCTTGACTCAATTCCTCTTCCTCCAAAAGGGTCTGTCCATCGAGCATCTCAGCACTGTATTGGGACCCCACCACATCAATATCATCATCATCCGACCCATTGGTGGTTTCCCAACGTCCCTTATATTCCTCTACAAATGTATGTACTCTCCGAACTTCAGTTTCTTCGATCATCTGATCATCTTTGTTCCAACCTAAATCCTCTTTTTCATTGTTCTCCAAACAATCGGTCAACCAGTCAATATCCTGAGTGTCAACACCATGTGCTGCCTTAACTTTCTTTTCACTATCTGATGTCATCTCAAATGACCGCTCATTAGAAACTGTAGTTTCCAAAGCATTTTTGACATGTTCTGCTTGTGTAATATCAGGATTCAAACAGAAATTCATTTCTATTCCCTCCATCACTCTCAGTTCATTGGTAGTAACAACACAGTCCGTCTTTGTCGGTGAAAAATCATGATCAGCATCATCCATATCCTCATCAGGTGTCATGACGTCCTTCATTATGTCCTCCTCAGATTTTAACAGGACAGAAATCTCAGTTGTATGGTCCTGAATGTCTTTTCCCATCTCATTTTGGAAATCACTATTCTGTAAAACAGTGGCTGTTCTTCTTGAGTTCTCCTCCATGGAAATATCTCCATCTTTACCTGAATATTTCACATTATCTGGCATGTCTCCACATGACAACGGTGACCTTGCATGATTGTCAGATACCTCCACGTCTTTCTTTTCGTTTATCAGCATAGACATCTCTGCTTTTTTCTCCCCACAAATGCCCTTTTTGATCTGTTCACTGCTATTCATCACTGATTTATTATTAACATCATCACTTTTCTCTCCTTGGAATTTTTGAAGGCTAAAAGACGAGTCTTGCAGGCTTGATGTTAGCTGCTGATTAAAATTCAGAGAACTATTACATGCGGGACTTGCAACACTTGAAAGAGCCTGGTGGAAAACTTGATCAAGGATACTTGGTCCCTTCGCCTGGCCAGCATATTTAAAGTGAGAATTTGGCGTTGCCTGTGCAAAATTGCAGTTAACATCTGCTTCTTCCATTTCTGTTGAGTCTTTCTCCTGCTGTGTATTTGGTTCTTGCGTACTGCCCTGTTCAATCTTATTGTCTGTCTTAGTTTTTTCCACTTCACGATCATCTTGGCCTGAGGTGAAGTTGTTACACAAGTGAGCTACAGGAGTTGTTTTGGATTTAGGTGGTCTGCCACGACCACGTTTTACAACACCAGTGAGATGTTGTTTACTGGCGGCGTCTAACAGAGGCTTTTTCTTACTGAGAGGTGAAGAAATTTCTCGTCTTCTCTTCATAGCTGCAGCTATTCTTGTGCTTGCACTGGTCATTCGGGTACTGACTCCATATGTGCCAGAATTTGATGGCTTAATGTCTCCACAGTGGGGCTCATCACATTTGGATATCTTCGGTTGAACCTGATCCCCATTTTCTAGGTTCCCTTTCACTTTTGACTTTTGAGTTGCAATCCTCCGTTTTCTCCTCTTTCTCCGTTTAGGACGCTCACTAGCATCGCTCATACCAGGCTGAATGATGTTTGAGCTACTCCCACTGATTAAATTATTGTGTGAAAAGGAAGTCTTTAATTCTTGCCATTCTGCAAGGTCAGGGCATGATCGATTTTGGCAGGCGTTGAGGTCATGCTGTGGACGTGGGCAGGAAATATCAATCATTGAGCTTAGAGGGAAGTCCAATATCACTGGTGAATCAGAAAGCCACAGGGGAAAGTTTTGTGTTAAAGAGTCTTGCCTGTCTGATGGTTTTGATGGTTCTGATGGTTCTTGTTTTGATGGAACATCACTGTCTCCTTTTTCTGATTCAAGGGGGGAAAGGCATTGTAGTAGTTTGAAATCTGGCCTATCATCAGGTATGCTGGTCATAACAAGGCTAGGTATTTCACCTGTTGCAACAGAGTTTGGGACAGCTGTGGCTTTTGGGATTAAACTCGAGCCTTCTATAAGTGAGGGGGTCGAGTTTCTTGGCGCAGTTGCCAGATTCTGAACTTGGTTCAAGTGGTCCTGTTCAGCTGACTGAGTCAGGAGCACGACTGTATTGGATCTTGACTGATTGTGAAAGCCTGAGTGGTCTGAAAAAACAATTAGTAAAGTAAGTAAACAATAAGTAAACAAAAACACACACAAAATAATGCATGCACACATGCGTAGTCTAAAATAACATGAACCAAAGACTTTACCTTCATCTCTTTGTCCTGAAGAACCAACTGGTGTTGCTGTCTTGCTAACCTCAGATTCCCTCATCTCTGGCTCACAACTTTGCACAAAAAGACAAGGACCTTGAGTAGAGGCCTCAGCACCCTTTTGCCCACCTTTTTGTTCCTGAAGAGGACCTAGCTGATCTTGCTCATTCAGATTTCTGTCTAACGGCACCAACGGAAGGATGTTTAAACCCATCATGAACATATCCTCCAAGAGCATTGCAATATGTTCATCCGATTCGTCTGCTTGGGGAGGGCTGGAAGATAATGTTGGTATATCCAAAGGGGAAGAGACAGAAATGTGATGTGGAGTACTAAGACATTTATCTGAAGAGGCATGCGTGGAGGAATTAGAGGGTGAAATAGGCAGGTCCGTCTGTGGGATGAGAGTTCCAAGACTTTGACCAGGAATCACACTAGATGGGCAGCTCTTTAGTCAGATATAAAGTAAAAATAAGATTATGAAAGGAACATAGTAGAACATATTGAAAGGAAACTTTGCTGTAGAAAAGTGGGTCTCTATAATTATATAACATATTATATAACATAAAGCATAGTTAGGCTTACCAAGGCTGCATTTTTACTTAGCAAAAATAAGAGTAAAAACTGTAATATTGTGAAATATTATAATCTTTTTTAGTAATTGTTCTCTATTTTAATATATTTAAAAAATTTATTCATCCCTGAATTTTCAGCATTATTACTCCAGTCTTCAGTGTCTCATGATCCTTCAGAAATCATTCTAATATGCAGATTTGGTGCTCAATGAACATTTCTTATTATTATAATCAATATTGAAAACAGGTGTGGTGCTTGATATTTTTATGGAAATTGTATTGTCTTGGTGAATAGTAATGTAAGAGTCCTTACTGCCACTTTTGATCAATTTGATTTCTTTCTTTCATAAATATATACAGTTAATAGTTTGTGTGATAAAATGTATGAAATTTATACTTTTTCAGCAAGGATGCATTTAAATTGATCAAAAGTGAGAGTAAAAAGTATTTTGAACTTTCTATTTATCAAAGAATTCTGAATTTCTTTTATCCTGGTTTCTCCACAACTGTTTTAACAATTGCGTGTGTCTGTGTGTGTGTGTGTGAGTGAGTGAGTTTATGTGTGTGTGTGTGTGTGTGTGTGTGTGTGAGTGAGTGAGTGAGTTTATGTGTGTGTTTGTGTGTGTGTGTGTGTGTGTGTGTGTGTGTGTGTGTGTGTGTGTGTGTGTGTGAGTGAGTGAGTTTATGTGTGTGTGTGTGTGTGTGAGTGAGTTTATGTGTGTGTGTGTGTGTGTGTGTGTGTGTGTGTGTGTGTGTGTGTGTGTGTGTGTGTGTGTGTGTGTGTGTGTGTGTGACGTGTGTGTGTGTGTGTGTGTGTGTGTGTGTGTGTGTGTGTGAGTGTGGCAACAAATATAGCACACAGATTTTAAATATAAATCCTTACCTGAGTTCGAGGTCCACACTCTTTCGCTTCTTCTGGCTTCTTCTCACTCTCACCCTGGACGGAAACGAGGAGGTTACTCTCCCAGCAAGCTCCACTCCTTCTGCTCAGTTTTATCTTTACTTTAAGCTGGTCCAGTTTGGCCTCTTTCTGTTCAGTAGTAGTGTTTTTTTGTCCATTATCTGCCTCTAAAAGCTTTTGGAAGTCTTTGCCTGAAACATTCCTACTTTTTTCCACCGCTCCAATTTGGTTTGTTTTGTTCCCTTCAACATTAAGAAGCTTTATCTGGTTTTGTTGACGAGTTAATTTTTTTAATTGGCTTTCTCTCTTTGGCATTTTCCACCTTTTCTTAGCCTTTGTTTTATGATGGTCTGATATCGATGCTTCTGTCATGTCAGGGATGGAAGGAACAGTGACATTACTGATCAAATTTAAACCTCTAGTTGGACTAACTTCTTCCAAAAACTGCGATGGTGGCAAATCAGGCCCCAACAAGCCACAAGGTTGCACTGAAGTTACTGAAGCAGTACAGCTCTGTATTTTCAAAGGTTCAGACACGATTTCACTTTCCTGGCTCTTCACGCTGTCTTCTGTCCGTACACCAGTCTCTTTCCAACAACTCCCAACATCCACAACTCCTCTGTCCACCCACACTCTCTTTTTTCCTAAAAGGTTTCTAAGTCCAAGTCTGTGGGCAGCAGCCATTACTTCCTCATGTTCGCTCCGACTCTCGATCTCCATTTCCCCTGAGTACAGAAACCCAACTAGCTTCAGTAAGGCATGAGATCCTACATCCTCAAGGCTCAGAAGCCTGTTCTGCCCCGCATGTGGAGCAGGGGAAGTGGAAAGGATTCTTGAGAAGATGGGGCTTAGAGCAGCTAACACACAGCTGTGAGCAGGAACACAGACACCTGAAGAATTGAAAAGTATTTTTAGTTAAAAGAAAAAGCTTGTTTTCGTTCCACGGTTGCTTGCTTGTGGAATAATCTTCCCAATCCTACCCGGACAGCTGAATCCCTGACAATTTTCAAAGAACCAGCTGAAAAATCATCTTTTCAGTGAGCCCTTAACTGCATCCTGCTGAAAAAAATCTTGACACAATCATCTCACAATTTGTTAGCTTGTACCAGCGATTCTCGAATTCATTGCCCAAAGATGAATCGCTTGCTGTATTCCTCAATAAGTCGCTTTAGATAAAAGTGTCTGCTAAATGTATAAATCTAAAAGCTTAGAACAAATTATTTTTCAATAGCCACAATATAACAGAAGTCTATAACATCTTAAATTTGAAAATTACAAAAAAATTGCCCAGCAGGCAAATCAACGACCAAAAAATAAAAACACAAATCAAATCAAGTTAAATATTATTGGAGCTAATTTTATTATTGTTGCATTTGAATCAAAGTCAATGATGTGCTGATTAAACTGCTTTTGTGTAAAGAAGAACATTTTACGACACGTAGGATTCATTTATGACAGTAGACATTCATTTCTATGGTCTCTCTGTCAACAATTACTAATTGTGGAAATTATGGCATGCATCAGGTCTTCATTTGATTTGTTTACAATATACAGTACCGGTACAAGCCAAAAGTTTGGACACATTACTATTTTTAATGTTTTGAAAGAAGTTTCTTCTGCTCATCAAGCCTGCATTTATTTGATCAAAAATACAGAAAAAAAAAAAAAGTAATATTGTGATATATTATTACAATTTCAAATAATTGGTTTTCAATTTATTATACTTTAAATTATCATTTATTTCTGTGATACAAAGCTGAATTTTCAGGATCATTACTCCAGTCTTCAGTGTCACATGTGACATCCAGTCTATCACATGATCCTTTAGAAATCATTCTAATATTCTGATTTATTATGAGTGTTGGAAACAGTTCTGCTGCCTAATATATTTGATGAATAAAAGGTTAAAAAGAACTGCATTTATTCAAAATAAAAAAATAATTTCTAATAATATAAATCTTCTTTACTATTACTTTTTATCAATTTAACACATCCTTGCTGAATAAAAGTATTGATTTACTTAAAAAAAAGAAAGAAAAAAAAATGCTGACCCCAAATTACTGACCAGTAGTGTATATTTTTGTTACAAAAGATTTCTATTTTTAAAACATTTGCTTCTTTTTTAATTAAATTTTTTACTTTTTATTCATCAAAGTATCCCAAAAAAGTATCACAGGTTATGAAAAATATTAAGCAGCAGAACTGTTTCCAACTTTGATAATGAATCATCATATTAGAATGATTTCTAAAGGATCATGTGATAGACTGGAGTAATGATCCTGAAAATTCAGCTTTGCATCACAGAAATAAATGATAATTTAAAGTTTAATAAATTGAAAACAAATTATTTTAAATTGTAATAATATATCACAATATTACTTTTTTTTTCTGTATTTTTGATCAAATAAATGCAGGCTTGATGAGCAGAAGAAACTTCTTTCAAAAACATTAAAAATAGTAATGTTTCCAAACTTTTGGCCTGTACTGTATGCAAGTAAAGTTGACCGCTTTTCCCAGTGACACAGTGTTTGTGATCTCTGCTCTTACCCTCAGTCTGTAGAAGAGTGTCACAGAAGATGCTTCCCTGCTGCTGCTTCTGAAGTTCACCAAGTAGGAATAATGCAAAGTCAGGATGCTGATACTTCCACATGCTGGCATCAACTTCAGTCTAAAATACATTTAGAAACTTCAAAACAAAAGGAAAGGATGTTTGTGATTCAGAAAAATTCCACTTTCTTCAATTTTGCGAGATATACATTTACTTATTTTGTGTTATCAATTCAGATCCAACAGCTATAGACTAAAATAACCCACATTTGGACAAGTAGAGGCTTTTACATTGCTTTGATAGGCCTATAAACATAGAGAGAAGACAAAGAGACTGTGTTTGAAAGTTTGAGGACTGATCGGGCAATTTTATACTAAATTCAAAACATTGTATCAAATTGCAAATACATGTATCATTTCAGCCATACTTTCGATCTCGAAGGTCACAAACTGTCAACTGATCCTGATATCGCTAGTATTTCCGCCGCGTTTTCATGCTCTAAGTACACGTGCTTCACCAATACTTGCTAATATACCGATATTATATACACAAATAATTTTACATACGCAAACACAGGTGATATGTAGGACACGTGAGCCGCTGCACAACAATCTCATGTCAACCGGCTCTTGCTACTCAGTAGCTTCAGGGGTGAGATCTTGATCTCAGTGATTCGAATATTTTGAATCGATTCACCAAAAAGATCCACTCACTGATTTGTGAACCTACATCATTACGCCAGAGCCATGTGATATCATCTTAAACGAGTATGTTGAGTCATTCACTACGATTTTATTGTTGAATCATTCATTACTTAAGTTTATACACATTCATAATAATTCTTCCGCATCTTTTCTCTCTTGGTGTGACTCGCTGATGTTTTTGTGTGTGCCACTGCAGTGCTTCCCAACCCCCACTAGGGCTCGCTAAAGAGGGGTCACCAAGCTCACTCTTACTGAGGGTTACTTACAAGTATGAAATAGTATAACCGGTCTGGCGAAAAACTAGGCTACTACCGTATACAATCTTCTACTATTTGTATTACGGTTTAATCTTTTAATCATAATTAAAACCATATTTGTTTACCAGGATTTGACAATTATCTCACGGTAAACTGCCGTGTTAGCAAGCGCAGCACGCATCATTGTTTCCTTTTTGTGTGAAAACATGACGTTAAGTGAGATTTTACTACCGAGTGCTGAGGGAAATTATATAAATTAAAGTATGAATGAAATATATGAATGTAGGCCTATCTCTGAAGGGAACTGACTGCCTTGAGGGGTGATGGGACATTTTAACAACTTACCCCATTATATCCTGTGCAGAAACTGTTGCATTCAATTTGACAACACAATTTATTGTTATTTTATTACATTTGTTTTGAAAATTCCTTTGAACCGTCGGAAAGAATAAAACAGTACCGGTAAATTTAGGCACAAAATAACGTAAATTATGGAAATCTCTTGAGAAAGTGTAATGTTTACACTGTAAAAATTATTTGGGGCTTTTAAGTTCTGTGGCTCTTAAAGCTGCAGTCTTGTTGCGGAAGAACATTGTAGCCGGAGCTACTTCTCTAAATGTCTATGACGCATAAAGTGCATTCTAAATGTTGAGTTAACTGTCAACCGTTAACTGTCAACACTCCCGTTTTCCCCGGGAGTCTACCGTGTTACACACCCATCTCCCGCCCCCCTCCCGTTTTGTTATTTCTCCCGTAATTTGTATGGCCCAAACGTCGTTATATGAATAACATCACCAATAAATTATTCCAAGGTTGTCCATTTGCCAGATTTTGTATGAAACCCATCCTACTCGCGCAATCAAATTTCAACCCATTTGTGAGCTCAACCTGGCAACCAACAACCTAGTTGCGCCGTCGATAGACGCGGGAAGTTGAACAAGCTTCACTGGTAGAAATGGGAAAAGAAGACTCAGTGGTAAATATTTAACGCAGCATCCGTTTTTTCTGTCATCCTTTGACTGGCGTTACATTATATGATGCGCTTTTACTCTTGCAAATGCTTTTAAATCATTCAAGAATAGACTCTTAATAGACTCTTTCGGCTAGAAGTTGACCGAACACTAAAAGACACGCCATTATGCCAAAATGTCAGTTTTGTCGAGTATCCTCACAAGAGCAGACTGAACAGTCTTAACCCTTTCACACGTAAGTTTAAAATATTCTGACTGACCCCCCAGCGTGAGTTTTTCAAGGCGACCGTTATTTAGAATGTGTCACTTTATGGTTTCCGTGGTGACGCGTCATTGATTGTCACGTGACACACCGCAGCAACAACAGAGCTGAATGAATGATGATCTGCTTTTATGTCATTTTTCCTTTTTTATTCAAAATATTCACAAATTTGTTAGATATGGCATGAAATATCTGATATTCCGGTTGTCAAATATATGCAAGTGGAAGTGTTTTGTTGTTTAAACACATTTATAACGATCGCGTTAGTTCAGCTGTATTCGCGATGGGCGCCGCCATCTTAGTTTGTGCCGCAGACGCGCAGTTCAGAGAATCGGATCTGTTGGATTTACAACACGTTAATTCATCCACTTCTCCCGAAATACATACAAGTAAGTGGCAGATCAACTGGGAGAAGAATAGAGTAAACTTTAAAGTTACTTACACAATGTGTATCTGATATGAATAAAACGAATTATAATGGAAAGGATTATTATTGCCTCTTCCTTTGACATCAGTGTGTATTTTACGAACTGTAATGTATTGTTTTTTTAGTACTTATATGTCTGGAACCTAAAATAAACATTATGTGGTTGAAAACACTGAAAAGTTGTGATATATGACAGCTCTGAGCGCGCCTGTCTCTGGCTCAGCGCCAGCCAACGCGCGAAAGCACATTTTGAATTTAGCAGTTGATCACGTCATGCACTGACCGTTCTAATCACACCGGTGTGATCGTACGCTCCAGGGACCAGCTTAGACTGATCACACCGGTGTGATCGTACGTGCGAAAGGGTTAAATGAGTTAAATAAATGAAGGTAAAGAGTTGTGAGAGAATGAGGCTCGTGTGAGATCGTCAGCACCTGCAGGTTTTAAAGGGACAGCAGCAAATAAAGCTTTCTGTCAGTAAAGTTAATCAGAAAACAAACGCAACAGAGAAAATCACTCACTGCTCTTGACTAAAGAACTTTTGTAACTTTAATAAGGATTCATTTATAATTTAAAATGTATGCAGTGCAAACGGTTTGATAACTTTATTCAATTTCTGTATATTTCCTACCTTTTAGACAAATATTTAAAATATACTGTCTTGTTGTTTCTACATTAATTTGGAGATTAACTGTGAAATTATTACATTATAAAATATATTAAAAACATTAGTTTTTTTTAGTGGCGATTCGTCGTGATTAATCACAGAAAAAAATTCGATTAATCTAGTTCATTTTTTGCAATCGATAAAAATAAATAAAAAAGAAACATGAATGTCTTATTCATGTTTACTTTTATTTTTATTGAATATTATGTATTTATTTATGTTAATATCTGCGCAATTCATGTGTATTTAGCCTGCCTCTGCCATCCATCACCCCTATCAAATTAAATAGAACAAAGATGAAACAGAATAAATGAAACCGATTAAATAAACACAGCTTTAAGATGTTCAGGTAGGTCTCACAGTATTCACGTACTGATATTGAATAATCAAATGTAAAATAACAGTATTTTATTCTGGGATGATTTTTTGGGTAGGCTACTTATAATGTATTCTGAAGCAATATTCTCATCAGAGTTCTATCAGCTTTTACATACTTAAATCTGCATTTTTTTTTTTTTTTTTTTTTATCCCAGGGCGTTATTTACCTTTATAAAGGCGATGATTTTTATTTATTTTTTACTTATTAAATGTATGCATCATCTTTTATGTCAAATTCTTACATTTGGTCAATAAATTCATAGCCTAATAATAAAACGGGGCTGTTACCAATCAAATAAATGATTTAGCTTATAGCCTACACTGCAAAATTGCAACTGCAATTAATAGCCTAGTGTTATGAGATTTAAATAAATGTTTAAATATACAAGAAAAAAAATTCAAAAATACTTTTAAACATGAAACTAAACCGCCAGTAGGTGGCGACAAGTGGCCGTGTTAATAACTGAGTCATTCGTTCAAACGATTCGTTCAAAACGCTGAATCATACGGAAGCCCTGAACCGCAACGTAAAAAAAAAAAAAAAACGTAAAAAAAAACAAATATGTAAAAAAAAAAAAAAAATGCTATCATTTCGAGATTAAAGTCGAAATGTTTCGAGATTAAAGTCGAAATGTTTCGAGATTAAAGTCGAAATGTTTCGAGATTAAAGTCGAAATGTTTCGAGATTAAAGTCGAAATGTTTCGAGATTAAAGTCGAAATGTTTCGAGATTAAAGTCGAAATCTTTCGAGAATAAAGTCTTCCGTAGAAGTTGTGTGTGTGCTTGCCGTTATTTCACATTGCCGCACAGGCATTCATGCGTGTGCGTGTGTGTAAATACATGCGCTTGTGAAGTCGAACTGCCGTCTATAATAGACACCGTACGTTCTGGATACATTTTAAGTGCATCATTCTGTATCCAATCATTTGGCCGGATCCCGTGATTTCCTCAAATATAATAACCACTGGTGGTTGAGGAAAGATTCCCTGAAATGATTGTAAAGCGCTTTTAAGTGTAGGCCTACAGTAGACATATGAAAGCGCTATATAAATGCCTCATTCATGCATTCATTCATTCATTCATAAAGCTGGATATCTTGATCCAGTCTGACAGTATATTTTATAAAGTCCTATAGCCTAATGTCATGTTGGTAGACCTGTAGAATATCCCTTTGTTGAAAGCCCAGATAAAAGTAAAAAGCTATTATTTTGTGTAGATCCAGTTTACATACACACACACCAGTGATGCGCGGGTTGATCCGAAATGAGCGGGTGCCTGCGGTCACCCGCGGTCACCCGCGGTTACGAGTCATCCACAAATATTTTTAATGATATTCGGGTCGCGGTCGGTCGGGTCGTTTGAAATAAAGATGCCAATTAAACCTTTGTAATTTATATAGTACTAGAGAGCATATGAGCGGAGTGGAGCGGTGAGAATCTCCGCTCATCGCTCACGGAACTGTCCACCCCTCCGCTCCCCCGCTCAAAGCTACATCAGGCCGCTCCGCTCAAATCGCCCCCCGCTCGCTCCAAAAAAGGAAAAAAAATCTACATGTAGCCTATATCACTGTAGCTTAGACCACAGCCTTACCTCCTAAAGAACTAATGAGCAACAACAACATTTTTCAAATAGAAATGTTTTATTTCAAATTAAAAATTAGGCCTATGTAAGAAGGAATATAGCCTACACAAAGTCCTGTAAAATTAAACGAATAAATGGGCCTAATAATATAAATAACAATTATATAAACAAAAATATAGCCTACATAAAAATTTTAAAAGTAAATTTACTATTAGGCCAGAATTTTGATAAGTTAACTTTTGCGCAACGCGCACGATTAAAATTGAAATGGGCGTATATCCATTGTAGCCTACACACAAACTGTTGTAAAATATAACGAATAAATGGGCCTAATAATATAAATAAAATGTATATAAACAAAAATATAAAAAAATATACATAAACGTTTTATAAGAAACGTAAAAAAGTAAAAAAAAAAAAAAAGTTTAAAAGTAGGCTAAATTAACTATTAGGCCAACATTCTTATAACTGAACTTTTGCGCAGCGCGCAGGATTAAAATTTAAATGGGCTTGTATCAATTGTTTGAATATTACGCTATATTTAATTTACACTTTGTTACAAGTTACCGTAGGCCTATTCAATTTGCTAACGTTTTGCTTTCTTCCCAGCGTGTTCACATAGCACACTGCATGTTTTCGAGAGATGTCTTTTTAGATTCCAAAATGAATCTTTACTGACTGAAACGATGTCTCCACATTCGTTTTCTTCTACCACATTATAGTTAGTTTTATATTATAGTACACCTGTATGACTTCTTATTTTCCTTTTTGAAGTAGCCTACTCTTTGAACTCCATTATTGAGCCGAGTTTTGACTGAAAATAGAATCCATCTTGCAGTCATCAACAGTAGACTGAGTCAGGCTTGACTGAGCATGCTTCAGAATCGTGGTGTGCGCGGAGCGGAATTGGAGCGGGAAATAGGGCGACGCTCCATCCTTTTAAAAATGCCGCTCTGCGCTCTTGTCCAAGATCCGCCCGCTCGCTCCCGCTCCACTCCGCTCACATGCAATTTTCTATGAAATACATAGGCCTACACTTTATTGGCTGAATAACTGGCGCGAAGATGACGCACGAGCTCAGTCTGCAGGTAGAGATGGAGGCGGCAAGAGAAAAGGTGAAGACTGGGGAGTGGAAGCTCCGCAAATACACAAACAGAAAGAGCAAAGTGTGGGAGACATTTGCCGAAATAATGAAAGATGATGACCAAAGTGCTGGCTTTGTCATGTGTACTTCTTGCTATGCATTTACTACTTTTAAAAAATGCGGGCCAGGAAGCGGGTCGGGTACAATATTTTCTTCTTTTTTTTTTTGCGGTCCGAGTTGCGGGCGGGTTAGTTGAAAACGTCGGTCGGGTGCGGATTGTTTATACATTGACCCGCGCATCACTGACACACACACACACACGCACGCACACGCATGAATGCCTGTGCGGCAATGTGAAATAACGGCAAGCACACACACAACTTCTACGGAAGACTTTATTCTCGAAAGATTTCGACTTTAATCTCGAAAGATTTCGACTTTAATCTCGAAAGATTTCGACTTTAATCTCGAAACATTTCGACTTTAATCTCGAAACATTTCGACTTTAATCTCGAAACATTTCGACTTTAATCTCGAAACATTTCGACTTTAATCTCGAAATGATAGCATTTTTTTTTTACATAATTTTTTTTACGTAATTTTTTTTTTTTTTTACGGATTTTTTTTTTTTTTTACGTTGCGTTTCAGGGCTTCCGTAGAATCATAATCATTCAGTAACAAAACACCGCGCTGATTGTTGTTTTCCTTTGGAACTATTTTCGTCGGTGAAATATAACTAAAACAGTTAATAATGTATCTAAAATGTAATTAACTTAATATATAGGCTACGTGTTTATGATCATAAACATTTATGAAAATTAAATAGGCTGCTGATTATATTTAGTAAAACAGCTTCCTTGGTCGTGTTATGTAGCCTATATAGGCTATCATACGTTATTTTTATTATTATTTTTAATTTTACTCAACATTTAGAATTTTACCTCAGTATGTTTCTTCTGTGAGATTATTGTGTGCTGTTGCGCTCATTTGTTTAGATTTCTCCACGAAAGAAAGTCTCTCTCTCGCAAAGATACAGTCAGCGCGAGCTTGTTACCAGAAATAGGCCTAACGTTACAACATCCAGTATCAATCGCTCTTTACACTGAATGTAGTTAATACAACCAGAATCATTCTCGCGTTACGATGCTTCCCTAGTTATTTTTAAGCTTTTTGTCAGGCCGAGCATTCGGGCAAGTAGCCTACTCTTTCACTTGACCCTTAAAAAAAAAAAACGTTTCCTTTCATAATTTTTAAGAAACAATTTTTGAATATTAATAAAGTTTTATTAAAGGGCACAATGGCGCCCCCCTCCCGTCCGCCGCCCCTATGCACTGCGTACCCCGTTTTTGCGCCACTGATCACGTGATGATGTGGTGACTCAGGGACGGGTTATGACCAGGGGGGCAGGGTTTCATATTATTTTGAAGCTTCTTCGGGCGCCGCCATTGGCTTGCGGACCCCCTCCTGCTGTTAGCATCCCATTGACTCCCATTCATTTTGGCGTCACTTTGACAGCAAATAACTTTACATCTGAGGTGTTTAAAGACTCCATTTGTCCATTATTTATTTCTAAAGAAACACGAAAATGTATAAAAGGCTCCATTACCTTGTATCTTACGTTATGGCCCCGTAGATACAGTTTTTGTAAAAATAGGCTAACGATTGCGTCATAACCACGCGACTCTCTGTCGCACAGTAGAGAATTACCGTATGGACAGAAGGAGAAGCTCGCGGCAATCGGGGGGACGTGGAGGCAAAATGACAAAGTAATTAATCAGAATACTTAGCAAAAGTTGCTCCTGCTCCTAGCTCATGGACACCTCCTACTCACACTCTCCGTGACTCCGTCTCTGCAAGCTTCAGAAGGGAATGATTCAGATTTCTCTTGGCACAGCTACTAGAAGACAGACGGGTTGCTCACGTCACATCTACGTCGTCAAGCTCAGTTTGAGTCTGCGCAGTACGCTCGACCATCAGGAATTGAGTGCTTCTAATTGACTTCACTTGTCTCCGTTGAATCCAATGGGGTCGCTGTGTCCAGTTTATATACTGTCTATGGTTATGACTTGCAAAGGCCCTGGGGCCAATTATCTCCAAGGAAATCGCAATATGTCATAGTGTCCTTATCAAATTGCAAAATGGTGTATTAAATTAAACATGGTGTATGAAGTGCAGACTTTGCTCACATTATCAGCTCAAAATCCAGTGTTTTCAGAGTGGCACTGATCAGTTTTTTTTTTATTTTAAATCATAAGCGCACTAAAACATACTCCATTGCTCTCCCTAGGGCCATTTTGTTGGATTATTTAGAATTTGTGTAGTTATCTTCTAGTCATTGATTAGCATATTCTGTCTTTATAACCTATAAATCGTGTTCCGGGGGCGGGGTTTATGTAAATTTTAGGGTTGGGGATGTCACTAACCCGGGAGGAATGTTGTGTAGTCCCTACCAGCTGTTTGTTGTAGTCCTTAAAGAGTGATATCTTTCAAAGCGTTGTAACTTTGCAGATGTTGTTTATGCTCAAACAGCAACATTACACACTAACTAAATAGAACTAAACAGAAAAAAAAACAACTATGTAGGCTACATTTTGTACAAGGTAATAGTGAACAAATTCATAATCCGTGCACGCTTTCGCAATCGTTGTTTTGTAAATCGTTCTTTTGCAATAGTTGTTTTGTAATATTCAGTTCCTGTGAAAAATTGTAAATACTGTTCCAGTAGGTGAAGTTACACAACAATATGCTGATTACTTAATATTTGGATGTAATATTCAGTTCCTATGAAAACCTGTTCCAGTTGATGGAGTATACACAGGTGATGTGTAATATTCAGTACCAGTAAACTCCACCCGCTGGAACAGTTTATTGCAGTAACCGAATATTACACATCACCTGTTCAGTTTCACAAACTGTACTCACAGATTTGTGGCCTATCCCTTATTTTAGAAATCTGTTTTTCTGTATATTGATTTGTGTATTGTTAAGATGAATACAACTGCCTTAACTGAATGTTTCTATGATTTGGCGATGGGATGTGTAATGTATAGATGACATGAAACCGCATGTGATTGAACTGAAACCCGTATTTTGGTACCCAAATGTTGACAGGTTTGCTATGAGTTATCACGCAGGTACTGGGCTACTCCACAGCGTTACGACCCGAACGATCTAAAATAGTCCGAATATAAACACTTATGATATGAGCTGTGTCCCAATTCAGGGGCTGCATCCTCCGAAGGCCGCATTTGAAGGCCGATTGCGTCACAGCGGCGTGACGAAGGTCGTGTCCCAATTCTAAGGTCCTACTAAGGCTCCTTCAAAGGCAGCGTTCTAGTCCACTTTTAGACACGCACTTGCAAACTTCTCTAAGCACTTCCCCTCGGGGGAATCCCTGCCGCCATTTTAAAGTGCGTTCCACTTCGTGAAGTGGACGAGGGAAGTTTATGGCCCTGTCCCAAATGGCACCCTAAGCACTCGTGGTCTTCCTACAAGTCCGCACTTTCGTTACGTAATGCCGCTTCGACTGTCGGGAAGAAGTCTGCTGCGGAGTCCGCATCAGTGCGGGCTCGGCAAAAGTGTGCATCGAGGGCGCATATCAACCGCAAAGACTCGCAAGCACCCTTCTGAGGCCTAAAATGACAAATGGGACACCCTACGGTCTCACGGACTTAACGGACACGGACAC
The DNA here is from genome assembly GCF_965113295.1 of Leuciscus leuciscus. Classification (NCBI taxonomy): domain Eukaryota; kingdom Metazoa; phylum Chordata; class Actinopteri; order Cypriniformes; family Leuciscidae; genus Leuciscus; species Leuciscus leuciscus. Next base: position 40,425,484 of record NC_138727.1, on the reverse strand, counting down.
GCACACGCGGCAGCCATTGTAAGTCCACAAGACCGAAAGTGCATAATGAAGTGTGCCATCTGGGACAGGGCCTATATGGACAGACCGGTCAAAATCGAGGGAGCGAGTCTACTTAATATGTACACTTCAGGCAGCTCAATATACCACAATGCAATATGATTGTGACGTCAACGCATATTGCGTTTAATTTACCCCACCACAATAGGATATATTAATTATTTAATAAAAAAAATAAAAAACCTCAAACACACCTATATACATATAGAATGCTGCATTAAACAATTTCATAAGGGAAAAAAATAAATAATAAATCAACCCCATAGTGGATTCTAAATGATCTTGTGCACGTTCCAATTCAGCCTATTGCAAAGGTTCCGCCAGTAGTGGGCACTCATGCAACATAAGCAATGACGTACATCCGAGTGAACGAGACGGAGGGAGGTTAACGAGTGAAAGAGATGTCGGCCGCGCACTTCCAAGGACGCGGCCTTCAAAGGATGCAGCCCCTGATTCTGGACACAGCTCTTATAGGTGTACCGTAGTGATTCAGGATAAGACAAGAACACGGTACTCGCTCATTACATACATTTTGAACACAAAAAGAGTTACGGACTGCAGCTTTAACCAGGGAGCCAGTGGCCACTAGGGGCCTCAAGGTTACTTACAATGATTTAAAATAAAACAAAACAAACATTAATATAAGCTTAACAACTAAAAACTAACATATTTCCTATTTTTAGTTCATCTTCTCAAAACCTGTATATCTTTGAGAGAAAAAAGGTCCTTCCCGCAGTCTTGCAAAACCTGGATATGTGAGGTAGCCTAATTTGTGTTTGATTTCTAGACTTGGAAAAGTCACAAATTAAAATCTTAAAACTCCATGTGCATTCTTATGTTTATTATTATATTAATATATTATATTATTATGTCTATTATATATTATATATATATTTTACCAGGTGAGTTTTAGTAAAAAATATCATTTTTTTTATTTTTTTTTATCCAATTTAAAATGAAGTTCTCACCGTCTCCACTAATTTGTCATTTGACTTGAATACTTATAAAAAAAAATACATAAATTAAAAAGTTGAATCAATTCCATAATATCATGCGTCTCAATAGAGTTTCTGCTTACTGGGAAATATGGTTGAGAGTCTCATATTTCCCAGTAAGCAGCAACTCTCTAAGGTGCTAAAATGGATTTATCAAATTGATCTCATTCATTACATTCTCAAGTGAAGAATTTTAAATGAATGTATTATGTATTAAATGTGTTAAAGTACAAAAATGCTCTGTGAATCACACAAAAATTCACTGTCAGAACCTTGAAAAAAAAAATCATTATTTTATTTAAAAACAGTATTGCTAAGTTACATGTTCAATCCACGAAAGAAAGGTGCAATGTTTAAGACCAAAGGTAAAGTGTTGAAATATAGGTATTATGAATCAAGATCCACATGTTAGTGTTGCAGAGAAACGGCATGTTAACTGACAGAACATGACACAAAGAATTTTTTCCTTTCGTCTTTAATTAAAAGATATAAATTGTAAATGCATTTATTTAAAAAATAAAAATGATTGCATATGCATTCACCGACAACACCCCAGAAAAACAAAATCAGCCCCAATCATAAAATACAGAAAAGAAAAGAGCAACAGGACAAAAATCAAAGGAGGAAAAAAAATAATAATTAAAATGAACAAATATTCTCTGGTATATATAGTTAAATGTGCTTTTATTTTATCTTATTTTCTCATCAAGCTAGAATCAATAACTGAGCTCTTGCTAAATCCTGCCTGAAAGAGATGCAATTTTTGTGATTAAAAAGCTCATTTATCTGCCTCCCTCAACACTGAACAATCGATTAATTCCTCATTCTTGTGAACAGCCTCCTCTATCAGGACTCAGACTTCTGGTCTTCGGACTCCAAACTTTCCTTTACTGACTGTAGTGTCTTGCAAAATTGTATTACAGTTGGCAAACAGGAGATTAAAAAGGCATTGGAAAAAAAAAAAAAAATCCACTGACCCCTAGTGCTATTCAGTTTCTATCCAGTAAATATCTACAACAGACTTACTGAGCATTTTAATATGCAGTCTAAGAAACAAGCACTGTATTTATGGATTGCAGAGAGAGAAAAAAACAATGGATATACATCCTCAAATGTACACTCGTTTCCTCTCTACACAGACAGGCACTGAAACCAAGAGGCAGACGGGTGGCCGAACGTCCCTGTTCACCGCTTATCACAAACACACTCATACGACGCAATGGGCAAGCGAGGCACTCCAAGTATGCAGAGTGGATTTGTGAGATGCAGTCATATTTACACATTCATTTATATTCAGACAAAAGTGAAAAAAAACCACAAGCTGGGTCCACCAGCAGGGCCGATTCACAACATATTGAAAAGTGGGAGCACCATTCTAAGACCAGGACTACAATTTGTCTCCGAGAGTTCTTTTGTTGCTTTTTAATTGTGTTTATTAAAAAACTAAGGGGGGAGGAACTCTTTAGCTTCCACACAGAAACTAATTGTTGTCAGTGACAATTTCAAAGACCAAACCAAAGGGGGGAAACGAACGCTCTTGAACGCTTTGCAAATTTGTCACAATGCAAGGAGTCCCATAGAGCACGACGGTCCTCGTCTACCACTAGAGATCGTTCTTTGAATGCTACTGGTTTAAAATAAAATAAAATAAAAATCTCCCAAATCAAAAATCCCTCTGCCTCTTTTGTAATGCTTCAACGCTTTCACATAAACCTCTTCCTAGAGACTGAACACTCAATGAGACCATCCACAAAAACCACAGATGGATAACTTAAGGGGAACTGGTGGTCTAGTGCTTTTAGAAAACAATGACCAAAAAAAAAAAGAAAAAAAAAAGCCTCATGCCCGTCACGATGAGTCGAGACATACAACTTATTGATATTCTATATACATTATTTTCTGCAGGCCACATATGACTGATGCGATTTGGCATTACCTTTTTATCAATGTGAACCACAAAAGCAGGATGAAGCAAAATAATCAAAATACCATTGCCATACTATACTAGTGTTCCAATAGATGCAGAAGCAAAAAAAAAAGAAATGGTTTATAAAGCTTGATAAGATGGGCATGTGACTAAATAGACATTTTAGTCCCTAGTGTTTCCATTATAAAAAAAAATAAAAAAAAAAAAAGGAGTGGTATGGACCAAAATCAAGAGGAATTAATTGTGTAGTGTCCATTTTAAGTAGTGGCTGTTCTCAATCACATTGATCTCAATAAGAGTAGGAGTGACAACTAGAGAATGTTGAAAACTACAGAAGGGTCTTTGCAATTAGTGGCAATGGTCCCGTAAGTGATGAGATCAGAGGCTCAGCAGGGACAGTAGGCAGGAGGAGGAAACTCACGGCGGGTGATGCACACTATCAGTTTTTCTGTGGAGAGAAACAGATGAGACGTGAAGGTCAAGCGTGGTACTCTATCATTGAGTTCACTAATAACAAGGGAAAAATGATACAGTAATGCGTCATCAAAGAGCTGCGATGAGAATTTGTGCATATTACACAAATCACATCACCCATTTTGAGACAGATAAAACCAAAGTCATGTGACCAAAATGGGACACATGATGGGAAGAGATCAGTGTTGGGGAGTAACTAACTGATAGCAATGACGTTACTAATGAAACATGACACTGGCTGAGCGGTTTTCTGAATTGCTTTTTTATTAATGTAAATCAGTGCAGTATGTGAAATATTTGCCTTAGTCATTTGTTTTTGACTCTAGCTGACTGGAAATTTAATCTATTTGAGATCCTTGTTTAATGCACCAGATAAATAAATATACACATATACATACGTACACGCATATTAAATTATAAGAATGCATAAATTAATTAAAATATAATTTATAGCCATTTTACATCGTCTTCTGGCAGTGAAATATTGACTTGTGTTTGAGTGTTTTTGTAAATGTTTAAATTTAAATGTCATCCTATTTCCTGATCAATATTGCTCTAACTGTAAAAAATAAAATCATAAAATAAATGAAAAAAGAAAAGTTTGTCAGCAGCTTGTATTCCTAACTACTTCTCAGTCCCTGTAGCTAGACTGTAATTCAACTACTGTAAATTTGGAGTAGCTTGCAGTTAGAAAGCTAGTTTCAAAAAAAGCTTCCCCAACACTGGAAATTAGTAAACCCATTTCCACTGGAGTACAGAATAACAAAATACTGTTAATGAGGGTTAGAACCACAAATACACAGAGCGGCGCACATACACTTAAATGTACACATGAAGCCCATGCAGAAGGTGGACACACATACCATGCGTGCTCATGCACTGAGTGGGGGGAGGGGAGTAGCCTAACCATCATAAGAGTCCAACAGAGGCAAAGAGCCCCGTCTCTCCCCATACATTCCTCCCTGAGAGTCAAAGAGAAAGAGATTGAACCAGGATAAGAGAAAGGCATCGAAGAAGAGGTGAGTGATAATAGGAGAGGGGAGTGTGAGAGAGTTAGTTGAGGTGAGAACCCCTCTGAATACTATTAGTGAAATTACAGTAGGTTAACAAGTTTCAGCTTAAGTAGTGTGTGGGTTTTATGATGTGCAAGGAAGTTAGTGAGAACACAAGTTGTTTGTTGTGTGTAACTGCACAAGGATTGGACGTTTCCCTTTGAAGGTTCGCTTTACCTGAGGTGCGTCTCTGTCAGAGCGATCCAGAGTGTCGTCTAAAGTGTTTCTCCGTCCTCTCTGGTCTATCGTAGAATAAGCGTCTGGAGCCACAGACAAAATTGATCATTTGTAACTGATCTCTCACACTTAGTGAATCACAGCATAGCGATTGCATAGATATTGTAGTAAATTCCAAATGTTCCAGTGCAAATGCATGCATACATTTCGTACATGCATATATACACAAATATATACACAAACACAGTATTTCGTATATATATGAAGTGTAAACAATTTCCCCCCAACCATGCATTTTGCACTGCAAGTTTTATTTTTTGCAGGAAAGTGATACTTTCAACAAGCATGCATTAAATTGTTCAAAAGGGAAGTAAAGAGATATACATTTATAATGTTACAAAATATTAATTTTTTCAAATAAATGCTGTTTCTATGTATGCATGCATTCTTTTTTTCGCCATGTTATAATATAGTAAAGTATTTAATTTTGAAGTGCAAATTAAAGCAGATACATCACGAAAACTCAACTGGCAAATGTGTCTAAAAGCTCATTTTAGACCTTGAGTATTTGCATAAAGTATGAGAATAAAGTATGTGCATTTTACCTGGTCCCATGTCATTAAGTGGAATCATATCTCTGTCCTGTTTGCCCCCTAACAAAGAGAACCAAACACAGTCAGATCAGAGACACAAAGTCCATCCTGCATGTCCATTCGACTGATAAACACATTAAAAGCCATTCAGAAGGAATATGTTGCGTTCTTACCCCTGTCTATTAGCGGCAGGGTGCTGTCCTCGTATCCCCCGTTGCTACGGGTGTTGTTAGGAGGGTTGAGGGTGACCATGAAGTCTGTTTTCTTCCAGCCGTCCTTCTCCAGCGTGCGGCGGAGCTCTTTGAAGCCCCACACGATCTGCAAGACCTGCCCAGCGCCACGTACCTCTCGATCTGAACGGTTGCTATATGGGGAAAATACAGATTGTGAAACAATACAACTACGGCTCATAAAAAAAGCATTTGCAGTTAAAAAAAAAAAAATTCCTCTTCCAGGTTCCTCCAATGTGACCAGCCAATTAACACAAAAACATACCTGTCTTTGTTGATGAGCACCAGTCTCTCGATCCCCTGGGAGCTGCGCAGGGATTTGGCCGCATCCACGCTGGAGCCGATCACTTCCGTCATAGTGCTGAGAACAGACACCACCGTCTCCTCCGAGAGCCCGCGCACAGGCTGACTCTGACCACTGCCTGGCAGATTGGCCACCAAGTTAGGCACTGAATGCTTCCCTACACAGAGAGAGGAAGATTCATTTATTGAGACTGTACAAATATGGCAAATTTGATGGTAATAACACTGAATGGACACAAATACAACGTCTAGCACAAACAAACAGGTATTACTGGCTCACACACCTAGAAGCTCACGGTTGCGAGCGTCAATGGCCAGGTTCCTCAGAGCTCCAGACATGGCTCGGACCACACGGTCGTTCCCATGAGACAACAGCTCCGTCATCATCGGCAGGCCATGTTCCTGTCTCATCGTTGCTCTAATGTATCGGCCATACTGACCAAAATAAAGACGATCAAATTATGAAACAGATTTTCACTCTTCATGGAGCTAATCAAACAAATATAAAGGAATAAATGGTGATTGACTAGGGCTGCTCGATTATGGGGGAAAAAAATCATTGATTCTTCTGATTAATATTAAGGTTAGACTTCAAAAAGTTGATTAGTAACAAACATGAAGCAGGGCAACATCTCACAGCGGGACGGAGCCTAGAGAATGCAGTTAGAATACCCCTACAATTCAAGATATCAGGGCAAAAATGCCTCATCGTGATATAGTTCAGTAAGATCACACAAGTAATGAATGCAATATCACACGTGCTGTTTTTGTCCCGAATAAATGTGAAAATGCAAATGTGACATTGATTATTGAACAGTTCAATAAATAAGTTAACATTGTATTATATTTTAGACACAGTATTGTTTGCTTTTGCTCAATTTTGCCAAGGAAAATATTACCAATAAAGCCAGAGCAGAACTGTTGTGCATCTCCGAGCAACACACAGCGCTGTTTAATTTCTAAACGATCCGCATTGAGCGAATCATTCGGGTGAACCAATGATTCAAATGGCCCATTATAAAGAGAGCATTTACTTCATTCCTGAATGAATCAGCTGTTTGAATGAATCAAATGAATGAACGAATGACTCATGGCTCACTCATTTAGACATTTACCGCCACCTACTGACAGTTTTAGTTTCTTATTTAGAATATCATTTAATTTAATAATAATAAAAATAAATCCATATTCCACATTTCCATATTAATAAAAAAAATATATATATTAAAAGTATAGTCCACCCAGAAATGAAAATTCCATGGCCACGTGGTCATTGAAGCCTAAAAGTCTGTGTAATAAATTCAATGTTGATTCCAAATATATTTAATTTTTCTAAACCTACTTTTTGTAAAATCTATTTGATGCTTTTCTCATTAAATACTATAATGACTTTTAATTATCTTTAGGTGGTAATTTCTCAGTCAAATTTGATGTGCGATTAGATTAATTACATGTGGTGATTAATTATATAAAAAATAAAAAATGTAATCACTTGACAGCCCTAATATAAGTTTTTTCTTTCATAACTGCTTTTTTTGGGGGGGGGGGGGGCTTAGAACTTTCACTCTAAGCCCTGAAAGTTGCAGTATGTTCTATATACTGTTGCATTATTGTGTGTACTCACAGTCCAGCGGCCTGCACACAGGTTCTGCACGGCTCCTGCGGCGGCTTCCAGAACCGATGGGTTCTTACTCTCTTTCAGAAGAGAAGTGTACACGCGCACCACCTCTGGCTGGAACAGCAATTCATAACCTACCAAACAACACAATTATTACTTTATTTCTTCTATTATCTAACTACCAACTATTCAGAGACAACAAGACTCAACTGTCGTTGTACCTTTGGCTGGTGAGCTTCTCTTTGGAATGTCAATCATATCTGAAGTTCCATCATCCTCTTTTTTTCCTGAACAAAGCAGACGGCATGAGCAACAAGTGAAATAGAGATGAAGTGACAGATCTAATCTGTCATTTAATGACAGTGATGTAATTTATGACAATTTAGAAGCAAAAGTCTGTCTTCAAAGATTTAAAAAGGGGATTTTCTTTAGACAAAGAGTTTATTAGAGACAGTTCGGACAAAGGTTACATTTATTCCCTGAGGGAAAACCCCAAGTTGTGTAGTGATTAAATGACTAAATGCAGACGGCTCAGTTTTCACAGTAGTATATGCCAAAGTGACAATGTGCACGTTTAAAAGAATCAGACAATTGTCTTTTAAAATGTCTACATGATTAAACATTAAAAGTGAAGGTGTGTAAGGAGTGGACTTATTGGAAATGCTGAGCTCTGGCACCCTCTGGTGGTTACTAATGAAAATGTTATAAAATGCAAGCAAGCATTTTAAAGGGCCAGTCAAACAATTAAGAAACAAAATCAGATTGCAGAAAACATTTTGTTTTGGGATCTCGTCCCTCCTTTCCCAGTTTTCTAGAATAGCCAGCTATTTTGTATATTTGTGGTAAAAACCGTTCCATGAATGATACCGTGATACCGTGAATGAATGATACTAAGGATGATACCTTAGAAGGCAGCAGCCTATATAGGCAGTAGTGTATCTCACTAGGTTTTAAAACAGAGTGATAGTGTCCAATGTCATAATACATCCATTTCCTTCCGATCGATAAAAACCTTGTTTGTGTGACTGGTCCCCTTAATAGGCCTTCTTACTTTACAAATGTAGTGCGGCTCATAAAACGAATGTGAAACAGGATGAGAAATAAATTATTTCCTCTAAAAACATTTCCCGTTTCAGATCCAATTTCTGAACTTTGACTTATAACAGGGTTAATAAAGGGTTACAATGAGGTGAAATGCAAGTGATTCCAATAATAGCAAAGCGAAGCCTTTACTTAAAAAAAAAAGAAAAGAAAATAAAGAAAAAAGTTAAAAGAGAGAAAAGCTTACCTTTGGAAAACCACTCGTCTGTTACAGGATAAAAGGATGTACGGAATGAGAGCAGAAGAGACAGATACAGAAGAAAATGAGGAAAGTTTTGGCATAAATTTTGCAGTAGTGCCCCAGCCACCATACAATTATTTAGCAACAAACCCACAAACAAGGCACACCACACAATTCATGCATGCTTCATGTCCTCCGTGTCCAAACAAACTTCTATATGATCTGACACATATCAAACTAACAGGCTTAAGAGACTTCAAAGTGTGTACTGTGATTTAAAGACTAGGAATAGGCACGGCCTCTTGGCTTTGTTTACACGACACAGAGATTGTGTACTGGAATGCAAAGATAGCAAGTTAACTTATTTTAATTGGTTATGGCCCACAGCTAGCGCCTGTGTTTTTCTTTAAATGAATCGGACGCGTACCTTTGCCCTTTCGGGAGCTGAAGCAGCCGCCCTTTTGGGAAGAGGCGGGGCCGTGATTGACAGGAGTCATCTCCTGATAGCGTTCAGAGCCTGGTATCTCCCGATGCACTTGATAGGACAGATTCCTCAGCAGACACACACTGTTCTCAATCAGCTGCACACAGACAAAACAAACATGATCAAATAATAGATCATTTGTTAGAGATTGAAGCAGGACAACTAGAAATATTTTGACTCGATAATATACAGTATGTAACAAGCATGCTAACCTATTCTACTACACCCAATAATCAAAAGAATGAACTTTTTAAAATAGCTTCATATGAACCCTTAAATGCCACTTGAGTAATTCTTTCTTGCTAAATAAAAGTATTAATTAAAAATTAAAAATAAATCACTGTCCCCATTTGAATGGTAGTATATAGTTGTACAACATTGGTTTAAGTCAGGGAACGGCAACTGGCGGCCCGCGGGCCAAAACTGGCCCGCCAGCAATATTTTCTGGCCCGCCGGATTATTTTGGTAGTCCTAAATGCTCCACAAAACTCTTCCACTACTTGAGAAAAGCCGTAGTCGCGCGGTGATTTCACCGCCGCATACTGTGTGAAACACCCATAGGGAATCATGCGGCGCGGGATTACATTTTAAAGTATAACTGTGCGTTCATACCGGACGCGAATAGCGCGTCAAATTCGCGCCTGCCGCGTCTAGTTATACGCTTGACCACTTTGTGTCCATTCGCGCGTCAAAAGACGTTAGCGGTCAGAACTCTGGTGTACTTTGGACGGAGCGGGCGGTCTGACTGACAATAGCCCACTCGCACTCCCGACATCTTTTGACAGCGTATCCGCACTTAATTCTGACCACCTGTACACCTACTGTATCTCTGAGGAGCTGTTTGGTACTGAAACCATTGTCAGTCAACAACATTCTTTTTTTGCAAGGATGTTTGAAATAGTTCGGCAGAAAATAGCCTACTTCATTTCGTCAGTAGGGCAATATGATTTTCGTTTATGTTGCTTAGAAATTTGAGTGATAGGCTTTGTCCTATTTAATTTATGTTATTTATATTTCTTTTTTTTCAGTGGCATTTTTTTTTCTCTGCTGACAGTACAATGTTAAAATAGCCTACTATTTATATTGACACGAACACAATTTTTGTATAGCATTTATAATTATAATTATAACTAATCTCCTTCTTTCCGTTAGAGACATTTGAATGTGAGATTATGGAAACGAGATCCAAATTTTGTGGACCCGTCAGGTCGGGAAATAAAGCGGGTGAACACCGAGTATATTTTAAGCGGTTGCGAACCTTGTGGGAGCGGGACAGAAAAAAAAACAGTCCCGCGCAGACCTCCTTAAACCTTAGGTGTGTGTGTGTGTCCCCGAATAAGTAATAATAAAAAAAAGGAATAAAATTCAAAAGTCGGACTGTACGGAATGAGGCATGATTGCTATTCACACCTTTATTAAAATGGCTGTAATCTGTTACCACAATAGTACTTGATCTGTTTAAAATGATTTCCTTGATATATGCATAAGGTGTTAAATTAAAAATTAAAAATCAAAATTAAAATTTGTCTAATCCAGTAATTCATTTTTTCAATTTTTGATCTGAGCACAATCAGAAAATCAGAAAACCCGTCCTTATTCGTTTTTTTCATTTCAGTTCAGGAAATAAATAATGGAAAAACAAGTCGTTTTTCATCTTTTTATTTTTGGTTTTAATTTGAAAAAAAAAAGATTGAATGAATGATCCACGGACGGTGACGGACACATCATATTCCACAATTATAGGCCTATATAAGAGTATTTAATTTGTATCCATAGGCCTACTCCGTGTAGCTGGCCCGCCATCTACTGGCTAAAAAAAATATTGGCCCGCAGCCAAAGTTACTTGGTTACCTGGTTTAAGTTATTATTTTATTTTTAAAATGCTAGTGTATTTTGACTAGTGTGTGGGCTCATTGAACTAGTCCTGTATAACGTTTACAAATTTACTGTTCAAATTGTCTAACAGCTAAAAATTGCAGTGTGTAATAATAAAAACGACCAGCAATGCTTTCTTCCCTCTATGCTCTTCCCGGAAACATGCTTGTCCTGTCATGAAAGAGAAGTGAAAGTGCAGTTCTCAAAACTTAAAGAGTCCCAGTTCAGTTGTTACCTTGTTGTCCACATCTTTACAGTTGATCTGTGACTGGACGATGTACATGAGAGAGTCGACCAGTCCAGAGCACTCCCTCAGCTTCCTCCTGGCCTCGCTCCGCTCCGAGCTCACATTCCTGAGAGCGAAACGTCATGCAACTAATTAGGACACTGCCTGTTTAATGTTTAGCAATGTTTGGCATGCACAGAAACTTTTAGCTTCAGGTCATCACCTAAAACATATTAACCAAGAGTACACAGATGGCATCAGGAAAGTTGACCAATGAAAGAGAAAGCAAGGGTTAAAGGCAAGACAGTGTTAGCTCTACTCAAATGTAATCACGGTGTAAAACCACTCCTCCGACTGAACGGAGCTCTTTCTAAAAGCCTAATAGGCGAGTGGGAGAAGCGAGGGACACTTTCAAAGAGAAGCACTCAAGGGAAATAAGTGGATTCAAAGATCACATTTCTGTCTTTTGTCCAAACTTTGTCCTGGTTCTTTCACAGCCTTAGAGGTTCTTGCTCTCACACACAATTCAAGAGCATTTCCTTTGCACTTCCTGTCTTTCTTCCATCAAAATGCAGCTTCCTCACACACACACAACTTTTCTTGACAGGAATTCTTTAGCAGCACTGAGGCACACCCCTCCCCCCTATAAAGTCTTTCATTAATCTGAATCATGAAACTGTCCCTTCCCAACACATCCTAATCCTTTCCTCCGCCCATCTCTCTGTGTTCCCGTGGCTTAACTGCATCACCAAAGTCACGCGTCCGATTCCCAGGCTGATAAAGGGCATTTTCACACCTGGCTCGTTTGGAGCGTTTGCTTCAGAAACTAGTGATTTCTCCCTTAGTATGGTTCTTTTAAGCGTATATATGAACACGGCAATCACGCTTGGATTTACAACCACAAAAAAATAAAAATAAATAAACCCCGAGCCCGAGGTATAACCTGGACAAGGTGGTCTCTGCCCACTTAAACGAACTCTGAAGTGGTTCACTTGTGGCGAGAAAGCAATCCGAACCAGCGGACCAATGAACCAGGCTGTATCACAATGTATAATGAGCAATGCATGACGGCAGTGTTTGCTTTGCGAATGCCTCTCAAAATGAATCGTGGGTTAACCTGGAGCAAAGATGAGGTGAAACGCCTAACTAAAATTTGGTCGGCCAAACATATTTCAGAACTGTTCAAAACACAAAAATACAGGCAAAGCCTTGATTCGTGCACAAAAACGATAAAGTAAATTAACGACAGGTACAAAGAAAGCCACAATAAGCCCATGGAACTGTTGTCATCCTGACATATGACCTCTATCCCGGAACATGAACAGGTGCACTCTGACCAATGTGAGGACAGTTGACTCGCACATGAAATAAGAAATGTTGCTTTGTGAAAGCGAAACGTGCATTAACGTTGTGTACCTTAAGCAGCCGGTGGTGTTGGTGAGCGCAGTCTCCCACTCCAGGTGTCTGGGTTTGCAGCTCTCCTCTCCACCTTCGTGCCCCCTCTCCCAGCCCGAGTGCGGAACCATCACCTCATCGGACAAGGCGTGCAACGCGTGGTCCACGATCTCCATCTTTACAGAGTCATGAGACGACAGGTTCCACAGCGTGCCTGTCAGAGGACGAGCCATCAGTTACAACAATCCATCTTGTCAGACCACTTGTGTTTGAATCACAAAAAGTTTAACGTTAGCATGAAATGGAAATTTCAAAAGGACATGACTTTTTATATGTTTTTGAAAGAAGTCTCTTTATGTGTATTATTTGATTAAATATATAAAATATATTATTCCAATTTAAAATAACTGTTTTGGTAAAGCTGTGATGGTAAAGCTGAATTTTCAGCAGCTATTAGTTTTCAGTGATCCTTCAGAAATCATTCTAATATGCTGATTTGGATTATAACCTGATACTTTTTTCAGGATTCTTTGATGAATAGAAAGCTCAAAAGAACCACATATTTGAGGTATAAATCTTCTGTAACATTATAAAACCTTGATTTCCAGAGCTAAGTAGCGTGTACCTGTTATAGTGTCGGTAAGGTCCTGATCTCTCGTCTTCCTCAGTAGCCGCACCAGTGCGGGAATTCCATCGCAGTTCTTGATGGCTATCTTGTTATCTGGATCTCGTCCGTATGAGATGTTCTTGAGGGCTCCGCAAGCTGCGTAATGGACCTCCTTCTTTGGGTTATCCAGCATGGACACAAGGGCAGGGATCCCCTTCAGTCGTCTTACATCTGACTTCACCTGCAAAGATAGGCAGAGAAGACTAAGCGCATGGAACTTGTGTGCTACACCATGAGTGACTTAACCCTCCGCTCCAAACCCCAGCACTAGGTGATAAATCACTGCTATGTAGGCGGGGCTACCCAACATATTGTGACTAGCGTCCTGTGTAAGTGTGTACTAACCTTATCATTCTTAAAAGTGAGATGTTGCAAGTAAGCTGCAGCATTGCTTTTGACAGGGTCCAGGCGGTAGTTGAGCATAGCGATGACTTCAGGAAGTTCAGGTTGCCTCCAGGCTGTGGGGGCGGGGCCTTTCCGAAGAGTGCTATCCAATGATGCCATGCTGCCTCTCTCTCCCTGAGCCAGTGGAGCTCCTCCTGCCCAATAATACATATCACCAGCTCCACTCATATCACCATCCAGTGTGCCCTCATATGACCTACGCAAAACAAGCAGCAGCACATATTAAGTGATTTTTCCCCCCACCTTAATTGTCCAAATTTGCTTAATGTTTAACAGAACACACTAACCCTGTCCGGCGTGGAGGTGGTGCATGGTGTGGATGTGCCAGCCGGGGCATTGTGCTGTAATGCATGGCCGGCCCCATGCCGTAATCGGGTTCATCATAACCCAGGCTCCTCTGATCATCCTCCAGGCCGTAGGGCTCTGGGACAAAGCGCTGCATGCCAGAGATCTCCAAAGCACTGCCCATACGTCCTACCTGGGGTTGGGCCCCGTACGGGTCCAACTGCGGCCGGCTGTGTGTGCGGTAGGCGGAGTCCAGCGTCCTGTAGCCATCCACAGGCCTAAAGGAAAAAATACATAATTTGTACATCTTCACTACTGGTCAAAAGTGAGAAATAATTCAGATTTTATTAGTGTATTTGAAAGAGGTCTCTTATGCTCAGCAAGGCTGCATTGATTTAGTGTATGACAACTTGAATATAGTGCAATAAGTGTTACTATTTTAATCTATTTATCTTTTAAAAAGTAATTTATTTCTGTCAAGGCTAAGCTTAACTTTCTCCAGTCTTCAGTGTCATGATCCTCCAGAAATCGTTCTAATATGCTGATTTGAAAGGCACAGACCTGTAGCGGTCATCCATGCGTGTCCCTCGGCTGAGGCTGGTGTAGGCGTCAGGAGGAGGGCCGCTGCGATAATCATCATAGCCACCTGGAGGTCCATAGTGGTAGTTACGGGGGACAGTGGAGGTGGGGTAGTCCATGGGGCCAGCCGGTGGCCTGTACACACGGTCCATTGGGGTATTATAACCGGGTATCCCAGTGACTGAACCAGTGCCATCCAGGGAAAGTGTGTCGGAAACTGAGGGAATGACTGTTCGTGTGGTGGTTGTCTTTGTGACCTTCTTTACCTGATAAGGGAAAGTGAAAATTATCTTTCCAACTTGAAAAACATGAGGCCAGACAGAATGTCACCAGTTAAATTAGATTGTACGGCTACAGAAAACTTACTGTGGTCTCAGTGCGACGTGTGGTTCCATCATCATTAGTTTCAACAGAAATAATAGGCATCGCTTCATGAGGGTCCTCGACTGTGACCGACTCAACAATATGACCAGGGTCCAACATCCTGTACTGTAGAACAGGCGCACAAACAAAGAACAATAGTGAGCATAAGCTAAGAATAGGAAGTGTCACACAAACACCATCTGGCACAATCACAGGTGTATGTCAATGACGACGATAGCAAGTTAGTACAGAAGCAAAATAATTAAGTGTAAAAATATGCGCAAGAGGACACCCAGGATTCCACAATAAGGATGGCCTGGGACCAGTGCTGTGTTGACACTACATCCTGTTCATTGTAAATCTGTTTTTATTAGGAATGCTGCTCTCATGTACTCGTACTCATTAAAATGCTCCGATACCGAAACACAAAACCACGCAGCATGTGTAGTGTTCTATCAACAGAACAAACAGAGATATGGAGATATGTGCGTGTTAAGCGCACATCCCTTTTTCACAAACATTGCAAGTTGCAGTTTGGTTGGATGTCTCAAAATAGAAAGTAAAACGATGCAACTATTACTATCATTACTTGACAGTGAGTGAGTGAGTGAGTGAGTGAGTGAGTGAGTGAGTGAGTGAGTGAGTGAGTGAGTGAGTGAGTGAGTGAGTGAGTGAGTGAGTGAGTGAGTGAGTGAGTGAGTGAGTGAGTGAGTGAGTGAGTGAGTGAGTGAGTGAGTGAGTGAGTGAGTGAGTGAGTGAGTGAGTGAGTGAGTGAGTGAGTGAGTGAGTGAGTCCTGACTTTAAGATCAGATCTTTAAAACAGCAAATGAGCACAATGGATTTAAAAGTCTCAAGACATGAAATAGCATCTTAGAAAAACGAAGACTGGTTTTAAAAACATAAGAGAGAGAGAAAGAGAGAGGCATGCTCGCTTACTCCGTACACGCGTCAATTGGATTAAAACTAAATCTTATATGTAGCCTAAGCAAAAACATGAACTTATGTGATTTATGTTTTTCATGTCACTATTCTATACAAAACTTTAACAAAAGTGTTAAATGTGTTTGTTTTCCTGACAAATACAAAAACATGTTTGCAAAAAATACCCATTTTATAAAATTTGTGGCAGGGTAAATTAATCATAATAAATAAATAATTTCATTATTAAAATTTTAAAATGATACGTAATTTATAATTAATAATCACTTAATTTGTGTCATCTTGCAGAACTGAAATATACAGAAAAAGTTCACTGTGGACACCACGTACTAACCTGAGTCCCGTTTATGTATCCCTCGTTTAATTTGAGACGTTCTAACTCTGCATCACCAGTGACACGGCCGTTCTAGAGAAACAGAGAGAGAAATGATGACAGATACAAAAACATGTATGTAAAATAGATGAGGAAGGCGTGAAAATGGCCAATGACCAAGGCGGTGAACAATGCTAAACATTCAGAATGACCACAGATTATAGCAGGACCGAGTAAATACAACAGCATATGAAAAAACATGACCTTATGAATGTCCATGCAAAGGATAAACACTGAAGGCACTAAAAAACAACTTAAGTTAACGAGACCATTGCACAAGAGAAACATGACAGGGTTGCGGAAATGAATGATGAATACATGGATGAACGAACGCAAGGAATGAGATGGGGGGGTTGACCGCTACCGGATAATATTACTCATGCTTGTACACAACAATGGCATGCAACACCATTCACATTCACACTTAAAGCACAAATTCTCTACGCGTAAACCAAGGAAAGTGGGCTGCTATACTATTCCCACTCCACAGAGGGAGCCGTGAAAGTAGACGGTAATCCTAGCTGACAGTCGGGCTTGTGGGAACCTGTCAAAGCAGGTAGAAACATAACATAATATCTATACAACTATGTCAACAGAGAGGATATATACAGAAGATGGTGGAATTCCAAACACTGCTGAACAGCTTCTTATCTTTGTGTCTGTGTGCGTGAGTTGAGAGTGAGTGAGAGAGAGAGAGAATGAGAAAAAAAAAAGTGTTTTCTTGAAGGAATAGTTCTACCAAAAATAAATAGTGTTATTTACTCAGCTGCTTTAAACTGATGCAATTCACAAATATCATTTGCATTTGTGTGGAGCATTGTTGAATTCAAATGTGGAGCATCAAGATGTGTTGCGCCAAGATTGACGTCAATGTCAAATGGCACTGGTTCTTCTGCTCCGTATTTAAAATGTACACGAATGCAAGTGACATCTGAGAGCTATGACAGACCGAGTCTAAGAATGTAGCAGCCAGAAAGTTTGGACTGCAGCTTTATATGAATTTTTGACCCATTTATTATTTAATAAAGCGCAGCCTAGACATTTTGCTAAGTATTGTCATGTTACCCATAATAGACAGTAAGACAGTAATAGATTTGAAACTAGTGTCGTTACTGCTAGCTAAACCTATTAAAACTGAGTTTCTGTAAATACAGTACAAATATAAATTACATTAAAAAAAAATATTAGATAATGTTGGCAACTAACTGAAATAAGTTCAAGAACTAACATTACTTAAACTGACATTGACGCTAAAAATGACAATTAAAACTAAAATGAAAATATAAAAAAGCTAATTAAATTAATAGGATATAAATAAAACTAAAATGGTGCATAAATGTATTTTAGTATTCCTTCCAATTTTGTGAGATGTCGTCTTAATCTGATGTATCTGAGAGCCAAGAGAAATAAAAGTTGTGTATGCAACTATCTAGCTGTGAATGAAACTTCCAGAGTTTCAACTCACTTGCGCATAGTCGACGCCCTTAAAGGAGGGGCGTGTCTAAGATCATGCAACCAATCCAAGAAGTCCTCTAGTCTACAGTGAAGTAAACTGAGAAAGCTGAGATTTAAGACGATACTTGACGTGTTCACGTTGAGCAACTTCCACCAAAAGATGGAGCTTTCTGAAATCCTCTACACACAAGGGAGACTCATCTTACTAAACCGGTTTGTTATCTCTCCGCTCACAGACATCAGCGGAAAGGGGTTTGGGTGTTGAGAAAGTTTCTGTGATAAGGGAGAGATTCATCATGAGGACAGTGAGCAAATGGGAGAGAAATTCCTCTTCGTTGAAGAACATTCATTCCGCTAAGTCAAACAGACAAGGTTAATGACACATGTGTGATGTACAGACATGCGTTTTGTGAGAACCAACAGGGTTGACATTCAATGATGTGGTGAGAGACAAATTGGAGACATGAAGAAACAACATGCAAGGGAAACATGGCTTTACTAAGTATGGCTTCAGAGCGTTCTGTGACGCCACACACGCCATTAACTGCAGAATGATGCAGAGGGCAAAGGATGGGCGGAGAATGATGACAAGAGGAAAGGATGCAAATGGTGGGTTCTGGTGACACTGAACGCAACAGTGAAGGATGGGTTAATCGTCATGCTCCTTGAGGTGCCAACTAGGACACATTGGTGCAGAGTGATGCGGCAAGGGTGAGAAATTGCAGGGTGATGATGCGGGGAACCCTGCTGCTGCGTGATTGGCTGGGAGGGCGTTACCTGCAGGGTGGGGAGGGGGCGGGGTAGGGTACCGGAGGGCCCCACGCTCCTCCTCTCCTCCTCCAGAGCTCGAGTCAGACGCTCAAACTGCATCTCCTGCTCTCGCACGGAGGCCAGGAGAGATGCTGCATTCTCACACTGCTCCATACACACTGAGAGAAAGAGGACAGGGGTTACACTCTCATCATGAGATCGAGCGCCTTTCCATACGTGTCCTAAAAAAAAAGAAACATGCGCTCCACGAAGTCAAACAGACACAAACACATAGCTTAAAGTGGTGTGCATCATGTGACCCATGCGCCAAGCTAAATCAAGAAACAGTAACAGGGAGAGACACAAAAGATGTGAGATAGAGAGAACATGACAGACAGAAAGTAAAAACTGTGAAAAGAGCGCGAGCAAGACAGGTGCTAACAATGCGCTTCAGACGCAGGCGTGATCACGCTGCCACCTCTGAGCGACAACACAGAGGAAACCAAACCGGTTTCAAGCTCGCATATAGGAGAGTGATTCAGATGCTGTGTGAGAAGAGATCGTGTAGAGGCAAATAGACGAGTGCAGACACAACAGGGAATGAGCCACGGTCTATTCAAATCAAAAGTGGCTCCACGGAAACGTACTGCAGATAAATGAAAGCCGTAAATGCCCTTTCTACTGTGCTGTCCTTTCTGGAGGACATTTCACTGTCTGACAACTGAAACTCAGAGTTGTTGGTTTTCCTTAAGCACAAAAACACCAACTAGCACAGCAACAGTACCATGGTACAGTCAGTGATGGGATCATGTATTTATATCCAACTTCAAGTTGATTAAAACCAAATTAAAATAGTCCAAATAAATAAATAGTAATTACGGCTGGGCAAGTTAACGCGTTATTATCGCGTTAACGCATTTATTAATTAACGCCGACAATTTTTATATATTTATATTCAAAGATACTGAATAATTATGTATCATGGTAATACTTGGTGGTGTACTTTATAGTTTAATTATTCAGTATCTTTGAATATAAAATGTATTATGTGAATCATGGTTCAGTGGTGTTTATTTTATTATTATTATTAATAATAATAAAACCAATAAACTAATATTGTTATTCATTATTAATAATGGCAAAACAAAACATGGCGCAGTTGTGTCTGCAAGTCTGCAAGGTTTGTGAAAATAAATATGTTTATTAGATATTCAAAAATGTTTTTATATAATATAAATGTGATTTTGCTGAATGCCGATAGTAAATTAGAAAGTATTATAGCATCTGCTTTTATATAGTTAGTAATAGAAAGGCAAACACATACTTTTTCAAATGCGGTTTACTTTCTTTGTTTAACAGTTCTATGTTAGACCGAACTGTTAAACGGAGACCATAAACAAATAAAGAGAATGCTGGGTGCTTTCTCAGACAGTCTCAGCACTGCCAGAATAAAAGTCTGGCGAACCATCAAAATACCAATCATGCTTTAATAAATCTCTTTATTTGTTCAAACACATCGGCCGATGCTGATATATATATATATATATATTTTTTTTATCGTTCTTTGTAAGTATTATCTTCAATGCATCTCACTTCACCCTCGACTTGCTTTAAAATAAGACCATTCATGCCTTAAAACTAAAGTAAGCTTTGTAAAACAGCTGGAGATGGTCAGAGGACATATTTTATTATTTTGTGTTAAACATAGAAGCTCTCTCGTAAGATCCTCTCAGTGGAACTTGTGATATCAGTCGCATAGTGTATAAATAACTACTTATGTGACTCCACGCTGCATTTGCTCATTAGCACCAGTTATATCTGGGTGGGGTGCAAATGCTGCGTGTGAACAGAAGATGAAAAAAAAACAGAGCTCTGGAGAGCTGATCTGAGCACTGATTTCAGCACAGCGTCATATACGGGTAGCGGATTCAATCTGAGCTACAGGTTGAGAGGTTTAAAGGGTTCCTTGGAAGAACTACCTAGAAAAAGGCTGCATGCTGGCTTTGCGCAATGTAAATTAGCTTACAGTAATGACAATAAAGGGAAGAAAAGTGAGAAATTATTCTAGGGAACCAGACTATTTCCGACCATTTACAATTGAACTTCCCAAATTCTCAGGTTTATTACGGTTAAGCCAAAGTGAAAGAGAAACGAGCCCATAGCTGCACCTGCCCTCGCCCTCGTCCAGGAATCATTACTATGCATCATTACAAAAGATAATCAAAACATAAAACAACATGCTAAAAATTAGTTTAAAGAAATAAACAGGCAAGCATGATAACCAAATTCCCCCAAAGCTCACCTGCATGAAAGTACAACCACGTACCCGTTTACAGGAGTAGTTCATGCAGAAACATAATTCTGTCAACATTTATTCATCATGCCATTATTACTGCACCATGATTTGGTAGTGGTTGACCCAATATGGATTTTTTTTATGGCGATGAGCAGGGAAGCCAAAATTAGCCTATACAATTTTACCCTGTTTAGTAAATACTAGGTGACTGTGTGTGTACCGATACATAAATTACAATAATGCGAAATTACAAATTGCAATACTGAATTCACAATACTATCGTGATATTTTAAGCCAAAATAAAGGAGAGGTTTTTTAATATTCTTGAAATAGTATTATTTTATTATCAGGACCCACAAATATTCCCCCATTGCATTATTATACATTATATATAGTAGTTTAATGTAGTAATGACACAGAAATTATCATTTTTTTCAATGCAGGCATTTGTTGGATCTCTTACAGAAGCCGAGTGCCCAGACTCTCCCGGTGCTCGCCATGTCCCGCCTCTCCCGCTATTATTGCACTATACATTTAAGAATAACCCATCTAAAATGCTTTGACTAATCATACTACCAAAAACTAAATGTGATATGGTGATTTGAATTACATTTGCGCTTTCACTTTGAGGAGTGCCATTCTGGCAGCGCTTAGATGATCAATGCAATCAGTTCTAATCGAAATGACTATTACGATAAACTGTAAATGTTAGTTTATCTAAAAAATTGTATTCTGAATTCACTCATGTTTTCACATGTCATGCAAGCATTTGACGTCAGTGTACGTCGTTGTAAATCTGTTCATCATATAAAGCTATTGCGTCTCTTCAAAAGGCTTGATTTAGGATTAGACCAGGGGTTTTCAAACTTTTTGTGTGTGTGGACCACTATTTGTAATCAAGAATTTTCGCGGACCACCTCATAATACACATAAAATATGTCTACACAGAGTCCTACCTGAATTAATCTGCACCTCTAAATAGGCTTACTAGCTCTAAAACTATCATTGGTCATCACATCAGTACAACAGGCTTGTTAAAAGAAAGTTTACTGCACACAACGGCTGCCACATATTTAATTTATTTATTTACTCAAGCGCCCGAGGGCATAATCAGGTTCATTTGAACAACAGGCTTATTTCCATAGCAATGGAGTATGAAATCTATACAGAACACTGGAATATAGTCAACATTTCAAAACCTTTGGCGATTTTAGGGGATTATTAATCTTCAGAGTTTTAGTTTTACAAGTCCTCAAAAAGTACCTAGGCTTGAGTTTGTCCACTTAACAGCACATCTGGAAAACATTTCAGAAACGCGAGATCAAGAAACTAACTGGAAATTAAAATAATAACAGGCCTTATTCATTCCATTTATAAACATTTCGTTACTGCCTATGCCTAACTGTGCGTTCACACCGGACGCGAATAGCGCGTCAAATTCAAAAAGGGATCATATGTCAAATTCGCGCCTACCGCATCTAATGATACGCTTGACCACTTTGTATCAATTCGCGCGTCGAGAGCGAAATTGACGCGCGTAAAAACAAAAGTTTGAAGCGAAATTTCGTCCGGTGTGAACGCACCATTAAAGGCTATGCGTGTGATGTGATAATGAGAACATATTTGCCTCTGCCCTTTTCTCTTCAGAGAACCTGTTGCTATCCACCGAACCAATGTTGTGGTTCTAACGGCACTGAACTTGAATGTCAAGGCCGAACACCACTAGGCTATTTTAGTAATCACACAATAACTTGACAATTTAATTAAAATGTTACATCAATATAGGCCTACATATTATTCTTTTTTTTGGGGGGGGGGGAATTTCCTGGTAAAATTAAGGTAAAAAAAAAAAAAATTATATTTTATTTTGCCTTTCCACGGACCACCTGAAGTACCCTCACGGACCACTAGTGGTCCGCGGACCACAGTTTGGGAATAGCTGGATTAGACCACTCGATTGATTATTTTTTACGATGCCTTTATAATTTTTTGGGGGATCTTTTCAATTGAAGAGTAATGGACTTTAAATGGAGGTACAGAAATCTCTCTCATTTGTTTTTGGAAGTTGAGTGAAAATCTTATAGGTTTGACTTTGAAACGACATGAGGGTGAGTACATGATGGCAGAATTTACATTTGTGGGTGAATCATATCTTAAAAATACAGTAAACTGAGTCTTGGTTTAAAAAAAAACTATCGCAAATCATACCGTTTACATCAACAAGAGTCACATTTTTATATTGCGATTCGATGCATCATTACACCCCTAATACTGCAGAATGTCACTGCAGAAATTATACATGTGTATTTCAATTTAAAAATAATGTGAACTGTAAAAAACAGATTTATACTTTAGAAAGGAACTTCTTGATTCACTTAACCTAAGTATTTTTTAACAAAGTAGTAGGGATGCAACGATACCTTTGTCATAACACATCTGAATATCAGCCGATACAGAACCGATACCAGTGCTTTTTTTTTCTTGATCATTGTAGAATTTCTATACCTTTGTGCGTTTGAAATGTGATGACATTTTTTGTGTTAAACAATCCACTAAATACCAGGGAGAGCGCCAGGCCCATTTTAGGGGAGACTTAGGCGTATAACAGTTTGAAATCAAAGACTTAAAAGTTGACACGTTCATACGTGTCCAGTGACAGCCAAACTCTCCTGTCTCCAAGTCACACAGCTTGCAATCTTCGCATTTTCAAAGAACAAAATGCGAAGAACAAAGAATTGTGAACTAAGCCCGAGTAGGTGCAATCACAAATGAGGGACGATAGTTTTAAGTGATGGAAAGATTATCACTGAATAAAGGACTTATATTTTAGCAGCAAATTTATGGCTTCAGAACACTTAGGCTTCAGGAAAAACATGGTTGAGTAAATATTGACAGTTTTAATGTCTTCATAAAACTGACTTATGAAGCGTGAGCCATATGGACCACTTTAGGGTACTTAAGTCATTTTTCTTGATGCTTTGTTGTATAGAAAAGAACAGCATGAACAATCTTCAGAACATCTTCGGTCGTTTTCCACACAACAACATCACACTGGTGAGTGAAAGATTTTTTTTTTTTTTAGGCAAACAATTTAAAAATAAAAGACCTTTATCTAAAATAAAGATCACAAGTCTCTTGACACCCAGTCAAAGCACTCCAAAACAGATGGATCTTTATGGGAATACTAAGGGTGTGACAAGACCATTAGCTCACGAGAACGAGACGAGACTTACACAAAGTATTTTTAAGAAATCCTCAATTACAAAATACATGACTAGAAAAATTGTCTGCTGGTGCATTTGAAATGTTTTAACTAATAATCTTCTAATAAATCATTTCAATAATTCGGTCATTTCAGTTCTACTTTGAGTATGAATTATATGCAGTAAAAGGCAACAATACTCAAGCGCTGTAAAAGGTTTTGCCACAAGCTCTCTCCCGTATGAGTCTCTTCAGACCTGAGAACTGTACATGATTTATGAGCTTCTACAACTTTTGACCTCAACTGAACTCCTTTCCACAAATTGATCATAGAAATAAAAACAGTATAAATAAAAATAAACAACAGTTTTTTTCCCCTTAGTATTAAGTGCAATCAATAAGTCCAACCATAATCAAAGTACTCTCTCAATATTCAAAGTACAAATAGAAACCAACATTTTCTTCAAGCTAAGTTGTAAGGTGGTTACAACTACACAGCTTTCAACAGCATCCTGCCCAAATTTGCCCCTTGGCCTCTGTCCATCATGGCCTCCTAATCATCCTCATATACTGATTGGCTTCATCACTGTCTCCTCTCCACCAGTAAGCTGGTGTGTGGTGAGCGTTCTGGCGCAATATGGCTGCCGTCGCATCATCCAAGTGGATGCTGCACATTGGTGGTGGTTGAGGAGATTCCCCCCCTTCTATGTAAAGCGCTTTGAGGTCTCAGAAAAAGCACTACATAAATGTAACGAATTATTATTATTATTATTTCATATCGGGAGATATTTGCATGCATCAGGAAGCCGCTTTCAAAAGGTATTGAAATCACGTTTGTTGTGAATTCGTTGTTGTGATCCTCTCGTCACTTACTCTCCTTCACGTGATCAGTGAACTTTGATTCCTGCTGCACTACGTAAGACTCAGCAGCTCTTGTTGGATGAGCTGGATGGGATTGAAGCGACCGTTATCCAAATGAATGAATGGTTTTTATTTCTATAAAAAGCAAAACAACAGTGGATGCGTACTGTTAACGTGGCGGTGGCATATTCAATCCTAACTTCACCCTCACACTTGAAAACTTTTCACCTCGACGAGAAATCTAGACATTTTAATCTCGCCACACCTCTAGGGAATACTGAATCAAAGACCCTGTATAAAGACCTTGATGTTGTCCATTGGAAATGGACTGGATGCTGTATTGCTGTGATGTCATGTGAGTGACAGGTTGACCCGCCCTTGCGCCAGAGAAGACCAGTATGTCCAGTCATCAGAGAAGAGATTTCCCGCAAGAGGGAGGAGAAGTTATTTTGCTTAAAGATAACGAGGGCACATGATACATCATGTGCATTGATAAATCATTTAAAATAAATCCTGCAATATAAAAAAACAAACAAAAGAAATTAATATAAGAATTGTCGGTTTTGATTTCATGGTGACTAATTTTGGCTTTAAACCTTGATCTACTGATCTGCAGGGACTGAACCTTCCCTACATCTGCAACAAAGCCACTGCAAAAATAAAGCACAAAGTCAACTGAGAATTTCTAAGCATCCACTAAAGTACAAACAGAAAAACTACTGTGCATGTCAGAAACTATTTTAAGGAGACCACAAAAGCACAACAATCCAAGAGCGAAAAAGAAACCCCAAAACACACAGTGGCTATCATGAGCGGGATTGAAATGGAAGCAAGCAGGGAGTCAAGGCCAAAAATGTACAAAACAGCAGCATAGGAAAAGCTCCGCCCCACACAGTGCTGTAGCCACTGAAGACTCGGCAGCTAACTCAACCCAGCACACGACAGGGAGAGACAGAGAGAGGAAATATTTGCAGCTGTCTGCTTAGTGGTTAACAGAACAATAGCAAATGTGTGTCCACTACAGAGAATTGGTTGAGAGAGGGACAGCAGCGGGGCGTGCATATGCCGTGATGACTTTAGTTCACTGAGGGGGGTGTGGGTGGGTGTGATCGCATTGTCCTCGAAAACACAGACGCAGCAGTCAGTTTCAACTAGGACTGAAACTGTTTTTCCACCTCTCTTCGACTTCCCTCCCCACAAAGCAAACAGACTCTCGTAGAAAGCGAGGAATGAGCACGCACACACACACACAAACACACACACATTCCAGCTTGTATTGTGGCATGTCAGATCCTGTCTCAGCTCCTCTGGCAGCTTGAAAATAACTGGAAAACACTTCCCTTCCTTTTTCCTTATATGTCGCTCTTTCGTTGCATTCTCTATGACATAGACCTATGTCCTCATTCTTTCCCAAAGCATCTGATTGAAGTGTGTGTAACCGATGACTCATTCACATCTCAGACCGTTTGGCTCTGATGCATGCATCATTTAGACAACAAAAGACTTCTGATGCACTCATAGAGAAGGGAGTGTCTAATCTATATGTGATAGAGCTCTTAGCAATACTTGATTCTGATCAGATTTTTTTATTTATTTATGCAGTGTTAGTATCACATCTTTTGTATCATTCTGTGGTCTCAGCCCATTATCATTTTAACTTAAATCATTATTTCCAGTCCATTTGTTCATATAGCAAGTAGTTTGTAATGTGCGCTGATATGCTGGACATTATCACAAAATAAACCCTATTCAGGATGACAGAAGGGATGTGTTTTTTTTTTCTTCACGAAAATGACCAGCTGAATGCAGCATTAACGAAACTCCTTAATTGTAATTTTTGGGTACGAATATCAATGTTTCCCATACATTGATTTATTTTTGGCACCCCACCAAAATATCAACATTGACCACCACAAATAAATTTCAGTGCTTCCCATTCATTAACTAGACTGTGGCAGCCCGAAAATACATTTAAACTTCTCATAATAACATAAAAGGTCTTTAAATATCGTGTTTAGCGCATTTACTGTCAAACAAACTAAAATTCAAAGTGCGATAAGTACGCACTTCGTTCACCCGATCAGCTTCGCGGGTTTGATTCTCAATACCGGTTCACAGTGAATGAATGCAGTGAACTCCATCTGTGCATGTGCTGAGTTTAGCGTGCACTTGGGAATGTAGCGGCCACCAGTTACGCACTATTTTCATTGCAGTTGATGATTACAGCATTTCACTAGATTTGCAATAAGATGCATTCGTAAACTTGATTTCCGACAAAATAAAAGCTTGACTGCAGGTTCCGGCATAATACAAGCTCATGCGTTTATCTCTTCCAACTCAAAGTGCACCAGATTAATGTAACCGGTCAACCAACCACAGTTTCACAAAATCCAGTGGGAACACTGAATATTACAAACAACATATCCATGATTGGTTACATGTATGTGATTTCTAATAGAGGAAATTACCCAAAATGTTTTGATTGTGGTGTCAAACAAGGTGTCCAAAAACGGTGTCAAGTGAAAGCTGTCGAAAAAAAATAGACAAGTCGAAATCTAACGGAAGTGGCAACAGACCATATCTTCCATATTGTGATGTACATCCGAGTAAAAATTATCATCGATTTGGATCAATGCATTGGTTGTTGATTGGATGGAGGCAGATCTGACCATGACCTTGTGGTTGACTGAAAGAAAGGGGCCTGTGTACATTATGTGTACGAAATTTTTGGAGAAGTCCAGTATACATCACCAGAGTGGGATATGTCTTTTCTCCAGTTATACTATTTAGATGAAATATTACACGGTCAAATAAAGTATTTAAAAAAAGAAGAACGATTAATCCATGCATGTTTCTGTCACAATAAGATCATTAAGGGACATCTAGAAAACATAGTATATTTATCAAGATGAATATCCATTTCATGCCAATTTGGATGCAACTACTTAACTGTAATTACAAGGAAGTGACACATTACAAACGCAGACACAATAAAGTCCACAAAACAAGTAGTGTAGTGGTTTAGTCATAATGTCTCTAGTAGATGTAATGCATCATAATGCAACACCTAAAATTCTAAAATGAATTCAAAGCAAATATTTTTTTAAAGCATTTTTTTCATTATTGGCTTTAAAAATATATATGCTGCATTTTTCAAGTTTTGGACACAGCCTGTGCGCATTACAAATAGACCTCCACAGGACGCTATACCAACTGCAAGAGTTCTCATCTTCTAAGGAGAAAACTGCCATGGGACGACTCTCTAAATAGATCTGACCTAGAACACCCTGAAACTTTGGCAAAAAAAAAAAACACACATAAAACATGATTTAACACCACAGGTACACGGTGTGCTAAACTATGCAAAAAACAACAAAAAAACATCTTGTCAAATGCCAGTCCATATTAAGAAAGTGTGATTCATTATGCACCAAAACTGCCCTGAGCTCTGGTGGGATTAAAGAGAAAGTAAATACCCTGTGTGACATCATCAACACATCATCAAAACCACTTGATTCTAGAACTCTGGTAGTATTAGACATAAGCCTGTGTAATTTAATTAGTCAGGTGCTTAATCATTTGCGTCCTCTAATGGGATAGCAAAGGAATTAGATACCTAAGCCACTGACCATCCAAACTCTAAACACCTTGGGCCGAGATAATACTTATAGTAAGATACAGTATAACAGGACAAACTTTACCACAGTTTAAACACATTAAGGACAAGTAAATAGATCATGCTGTATAACAGATTGCAGCTGCAACAGGCAGTCAAATATGATCATCATATCAAATGCATGTGGGAGGCAATTCAGACAACAGCTGCTGACTTCTGCTCCAAATATGTGGATTATGGGAAGAAAAACAATAAGCTGACTATGATGTGCCTTTATATGGAGTGACTTTGAGACAAAGTCAATACAGGTGTCGAGTAGGAAAACACCATTTAAATTCACATACCAATGAGAGAATTCCAATGAGAGCATTTTTAGTACCATTTCACCAAACATCACGCACGCTTTTTGGTTCCTGCTGACTCAGGCAATGCTGAAATGTAAAGAGCAACACCATCAGCACTGGCCTGGCTCCAAACTAATGCTCAGTGAACTTTGGTACACACGCAGCCAACTGATCTACGATCAGCCATGTGCTTTAACCCACTATAACTCTAACCACTACCCATGCTTAGTGTGTTTAAATCTCAAAGCGTTAGGGAAGCATACTGACCTTTTCAGCATGTACATCAATCAGTCATCATTACACATTATAACCTTTACTTATTCAGAGAGCTGGCAGTCACACCGCATAGACCAGGAAATGGGAGTGCCGGTGACGTAATACTTTTTAAACATCAACCTGAGAACGTTACTGCAGGTAAAAGGTAACAACTATGGGCGGAGTGTCTTTTATTTTCCTGTCACTTCCTGGAATTTGACATGCTAAAGTATAGTGCTGTAACCACTAAGGGAAAAGAAGAGGACGTGCTTTTTTTAAACCATGCACTCCTTGCTTGAAAGAACTATTACTAGCACTATTTCTCTCCACACAGCTCTTTCCTTTGCAAGATGCAATAGAACAAGCACCAATTCATTTTTATTTTGCCAAATTGGTTCAACAGAGAAATAATTCATATATTGGAGAGCACCATTTTTGATAGAACTGGAAAATGATCATCATATGAACAACTTATACAGAGGACTTACCAATACGAAATAATAACTCTGTTATTTAGTGAAGCCTCATATCCTATTCAACTTCTTAAAAAAAACAGTAATCCAAACATTAACTCTTTAACAGTTACTTATTCACAAACTGGGTTTGATGAGTCTGAGATCAACTTCAATGAAAAAAACAAAACTATTTTGGAGACTTCTGTTGCTAGTAATAAGTACAAGACTGGCTAGTTGGTTCTCTTCAAATATGTATTAAAATAAGATAAGAGGTTTAAGAACATCATCTAACCTGTTCTTTAATTGCTAAATAAGCTGCCATTGACAACACGTAATGTTTAAATTGATAGTTCACCCAAAATGAAAATGGTCATCTTTTAATCCCCATCTATCATTTAAAATCGCAAATATAAAATGGAATTATATTCATTGGAATATAAAAGATGATCGAGAAACATCTCCGTGTTCTATTGTCCATCCAATGGAAGTCTATATGGTCACTGTTTTGAACAACAATCTTTAAAAAATGTTTTACAGAAGAAAGAAAATCATACAGGGTTAGTAAATGACGACAGACAGAATTTTCATTTTTGAGTGAACCATCCCTTTGAGCAAAAAGGTATGAGGCTGTAGCATATTGTGAATAGCCACAGTCCCAATATTAAGTAGAACAGCTTACTTTTACAGTTACAATTACATGATCATCATGAACATTTTTTATATATATATATATATATATATATATATATATATATATATATATATATATATATATATATATATATATATATATATATATATAAAATATTATGCATAAGATGCATTTAAAAAGTTAGCAATATAAGTTACAAAAGGTCTTGAATTTATTCTGTAAGATCTGTAATTTTAGTTAAACTTCATAGACAAAATGTTGCACACTTAATGGCCAAGGTCCTGAACAGTTGTTTTAGTGTTTCGTAACTTTAAAATAACAACAAAAACTCAAATCTCCTAGTCAAATTTTTTGCATTGATGCATACAGCAATACAATGCTCAATTATTCTGTACTGGTATGAAAAACTCTTCAGATCCTGATAGCAATCAATCATAGAAAATGGTCTAAATATTTACATAAAAAAAAGAAGAAAACAAAAACAAAGTATGTATCTTCTGTTGAAGTCTTAGGACCATAAAAAGTCCAATCATTGCATTAGGTCCGAATGCAACGATATGATGTCCTACCTGCCTGTCAGCCTATGTTTTTCCATACCTCCATGCACCCTGCTCACGCACACATCACACGCCATCAGCGCGTTCCATGAGGATATGCAGAGCCGTAGACAAACAGTCACAGAGCGCCGCAAACAAACAGCAGCCACCTTTTACATTTCCTCCAGAACCAAAACAGCGAGCTTTTGCTGCGTTCACGCCATGTCATAACCGTAATTTAGAGATGGCAGTTCCTGTGACGCTCTGCTCAGAGTTGATCATGTCCTCAGACTCGGATTATGCGTTTCTATGTCAACACTATCAATCTCGAAATGAATCTGCAAAGTAGTCAGGTGGTACAAGTCAGAGCTCTGCAAGTTGTTTACGTTCAATATTATTGTATACTATGTGCTTGGAGACATGAGGTAATTTAACACACTCTTGTGCTTTGCAGAGTCTGCTTTTGCAGTGCGCGTTCATGTGTTTGAGGAGGCACGGCTTTGGAGACGCTCTGAAGGGAGGGTGGGATCTAATGCTTTCAAAGCTAGCCTCTCCGAAATTGCCTACCCTACCTTTAATGCATTAGGTTCAGATGTTCTTTAGAGCTAGTTCTTTTTTTAAATTAATAAAGATCGTTGTAAATCACTTTACTGATTTATTTTTGCATTGACACTAAAATTCAGTGCTTTAGCGTACAGGTATGAAATGTTAACTGTATTTTGTAACTGTATTCATGTTACTTAAGAAATGATTAAACAGTGTTTTTAATAACAGCGCTGTGTCCTTCCGCGCTTGAAAGACACACCCTGCATGGTGCTCACATTATAGCCGGTCATTACAGCGGTCAAACTATTTGGTTACCCGTCATTGAGGACTCAGGAGTCGTCTTCAAAGACACACCTCCCCTCCTCACAGCTTTTGACCAATTCTTTAGTAACGACCAGGAGAATTGAGCTCCCTCAAAGGGTGGGGGGCGTCCCAAATCGGGCGAGTGTACACATGTACCGGCTCTCTCAGGTCAAGGTAGACGAGTATGAAAAATCCCAAACATTCCTGCTTTGAGGCTTTTTGCTCGGGGTCTGATAAACATCATGAGCGGCACTGACTCACGCTGAGCTTCTCATTGGACTAAGTCTGGACGTGAGGTTAAACACACACACACACACACACACACACACACACACACACACACACACACACACACACACACACTTTAACCTGCTGCTTCACATGGGCTGTGTGTAAATGAGAGTCACTGTTAACACACACACACACAGAGAGAGAGAGAACCGCGCCTTTCCCTTCCCCCACAATCACACCCTCTCAAAATACTAACTCAACAGGTTCCCAAACTTTTTTCGTAATGATTATTGCATATACTCGATGAGTTAAATCACCGAATTTCGCCCTCTTCTGGAAAAAAATACAAAAAACACTAGTCGCAGTCAAACTCAGGTAAACCGGAGAAAGTCTTGTTGCACCTGTGAGTCTCCGATCAGTTCAGGTGAGGCAGTAAGTGCGAATGTGATACTCCATATTTGAATCCAAAACATGTGAATAGAGCCAATATACTGCGCTAAAAATCACAATTAAACTCAAATATATTCATTCTCAATTGGAAGTAATATTAAAAATTTCATTAAAGCCAATAATTCATTAAGAATCACACGTATTCGTTAAATTATATTTAAAATAAATATATAAAATACATTGGCTACTATAATTTGTAACTCGTTATCAAAAAACAATGCTTTTTATAATGGTCAGGTGACTTCCGCAAACTCAGGTGTGTTAATGGGCCTTGACCCGTTTTACTTCACTGCAGTGAACATTTCACACTCACTGCCATTTATTCACCCACAAATGCATTAACGTTACTATCCACATATAGAAATCATACTGACAACCTTATCAAAATACATTACGGTCCTGAAAGTGCAAAATGCAAGAAATTTTCCTGGAAGAAACCTCACAGAGGTGTATAAACTATTGAAATCGTCACATTATAGATAAGAGGCACTGAAGCTAACGTTAATCCTAATGCAAATCAGTTTCGGGATTCATTTGCAGACATTCTGGTTTTAACATGAGCACAATTAATACAGGAATATCATAATAATATCTACTAAAGCACATCAATCTAGAGTTCTCAAAACCAATAACTTTATCTGTTCCATTTATCCTGGATATCTGCAATAAGGTTGGGGGGAAACACCGAAACGCTCCGCTATCAGAGTCTCTTTCACGAAGCCAGCATTACAATAATAGAAAAATACTATTCACTCGATTTAAAGATGAACTTTAGGGAATTTCAGGAAAACAAGCTTCCTCCGTCCCAATGATCCTCACGCTCGTGCCATTTCGATTAGCACAGCAGCTAACGACACTAGCCTGCTAACATGGAGAGCTGGCTAACTTTGTTCTACTCCACTATTAAGAGGCCAAACAAGGAAAACCAGAGGACAACAAAGAAAGCCAACAGACAGATCAGAACAAACAGAAGAGTTTCCATAGTGACTACCTTTGTTTTTGGTTTCGTTAAAGTCCCGATGTGAGGTCGTGGCCTATCGAAACGGGCTTCTCTATGGCCAGTTTCAGATTTTCCAAGCGGTAGGAAGTGATTGTAATTCCAAACGTTTGCTGCTCTATATTTGGGCGTTTCAGCCCCACGCTACGCCAGATGCATCTGTCCTATTTTATGAGCTTGCTTTCTAACGCGTGACCTGTAACGCGTTTCCCCTGGATGAAGCAAAACAAAGAAGAAACGTGATATGAACAAATTTAAGCAGTCTTTTTAAAAACCCACCAATCTATCTCGCTCCCCTTGTTCACTCCTCTCTTTGCTCGTCGTCCCACTGTGAAGCGTCTGACCCCTCCCCTGTGAAACAGGAGTTCAGCTCACCGACACCGCTTTGGGCGGGGACACGAGTCTGATTTTTTTAAATGCAAGCGAATGAAAAACGTAATTTTACGCCGCAAAAATGTGGCCTATAAATGTAAACGCACTTCATCGCAGTTATTCGTTGTCGTGTGAATTATCAGACATTGTTAATATGCCTCGAAACGACTTTTCGTGGCACCTGTGATACTTCGTGTTGGATTGATTGGAATCGAGTTAGGGGAATTCCACCAAAAATGAATAGTTTATAAAAAATAAAAAAAAATAGGCTATATAAAGGATTTAAATATTATAAACAACAATAAATAGATAACCTTGTACGCTTTGATAAAATAAACAACAAAGAAATAGGCCTAAATAACCTTGTGTAGGCTACTATACGTTTTTCTCGCACAATTTAGTCGTAGATTAATATTTATCAAATCACTCCTTTGTTAATAAATTAATCTGTCATGTTTCTTTCTTTCATTTGACTTTTTGTTTATTATTTTGTTGTTTCTGTTTTTTCGTATATCCTCATTTTAGTTCTCTTATTTAGCCTATTTAGCCTGTATGATGGTATGAAAATCAAATAACACTTAAAGCATCATTTAGGGTTCCTCAGATTGCCAGATTACAAGGGTTCAAGCAGTGTTAATTGTACCTTGAGTGTCTTTTGATTTGTATACATTATTATTCTTTTAAGTAGCCATCACATGCCTTTTCAAGTTGATCTACAAAATATGAGGTTGGGTAATTTACAATTTTGACTCTAGTGAAGTCAGTGGAGATTATTTATGTTCTGTCTGATTAGAATCTTGATGGATCAATTCACTTGTTACCACAGAACTGACATTGCATTCAAAAACATGTGAATTATTAATGTGTTGGTCCATCTCTGTCAATCTAATTTCTGTTTGTTGTTTAGAAGACTTCCTGAGGTCACTATAGATGGATGTGTCACTTGAAGGTTTTGAAAAACAGACTATTTTAGAATTACAGCATAATTAAAGAACAAAACAGTGATATGTGTTTGTGATAGCTGGTTCATGCTTTCAAATAAGCTTTTTAAAGGTCAATGAAATATCTGTTGATTAAAAAAAAAATGGTCTGTGTTATGTCTGTGTCTATTTTTAAACTTGAAATTGACACGCTGAAGGCAAATATTATAAATAATTAACTAATTTCCTATATTTCTTAAACCAGGATGACTCATGATCAGACTTTGTGGGCCAGTGAAGCATCAGTCATATCTGAACCTTTCATTTCAATGTGGGAGATTACAGGAACAGGAGTTCCCCACCCAGGAAATCAAACTCAGCTGATTTGAAAACTCAGTTCATATGTTGAGAACTGACCTCGACACAACCAGTCAGTATATGGGAGTTTGTGGATTAAAGTATTCAGTAGTTGAGTCAGAGTCATCCAATATAGCTCATATGTTCATAGCTAACTCCCTTGACCCTAGGGCAAACTTTCAGCAGCTACAACATAGAGAATTCCACAGTTGTCCATGTTATGTCGCACATCAGTGACGGTTAAAGTTCACATATTGGTAGCCACCGGGCAGTTTGCTGCTGCTAAAAAAAAATAGCCCAAAGTATAAGCAATTTAATAGCAAATCAAATGAGGTTTAAGATCACTGCAACAGCTAATATTCCATTTCTCAGGCTTTATCAAATATTTAATAATTATGAATATGATGCAAAGCTACGTAATTGCTATCTTTTGGTAATTTTGGATTGTGCTTTTGGAAAGGATTAATCTATTATGCATTATAAGGCAAATGTAACCCCAAACCTCCCTAAAACAAATATACAAATATCTAATCTTTATTATGACACACTTCAATAAATCCACACTGATGCACTGCATTATTTATACTCCAGTTTTAGGCCCCAATGTAGTCTGAGGCCATTAAATATATACTACCATTCAAAATATTAAAAAAAAATATTTAGCAAGGATGCATTCAATTGATTTTAAAAAAGTGACAGCGACATTTATATTGTAACAAAATATTTCTATTTCAAATAAATGCTGTTCTTTTGAACTTTAAAGAATCCTGAAAAAAAAGTACCACAGTCTCCACAAAATAAAATAAATAAAATAAAAATAAAAAATCAAGCAGCAACTGTTTTCAGCATTGATAACAATAAGAAATGTTTCTTAAGCAGCAAATCAGCATATTAGAAAAGGATCATGTGACAGACTGGAGTAATGTGTTGAAAATTCAGCTTTGTCAACAGAGGAATAAATCACATTTTATATCATATTAAAATATAAAACAGTTTTTAAAAAATTTAAATACATTTTTACAATATTTCTGTGTGCTGTATTATTGATCAAATAAATGCAGCATTGTGAGCATGAAATCTTCCCCACCCCAAGCTTTTGAACGGAAGTGAATGCCTATTTGGTTCAATTGTTTATTCTGTGTCTCCTTAGAATAGTTCCTGATGTTCTCTCAGAATGCCACAATTAAGGTCAGAGTGGAATCCATGACCATTTCAAGGACTGACAAAAAACAAACAAATAAGCAATAAGGCCTTGGTTTGGAGCTCAAGCAGATTATTTTAACATCAAGTGTAGAATCTTCAACTTGAATATGGAACCAGTTCTGCTGTATAAATTCAAGATGTGGTGCATTTCACACATAATGCAGCCTTTCTTGAAAAGTCCCTGAGATACAACATCATCAAATTAGATTGTCACCAATGAGGAGCTAGACTCTAGGAGACTCAGATCAAAAATATAAAAGGAAGCAACCATCTAGGATCGTTCACAATGTCTCAGGACAGAAATAGGTATAGAGGATTCTGGCAGGTGACATATGCCTCACCTCTGGTCCAGCAGCTGAAGTAAGACAGGTTTATATTTACATCACAACCTGAATGCAAACTCAGCTGGAAAGGCTGACAGGCTATATAGGTGGCGAAACCAAGAAAGAGCTGATTACAAGTTGTTCATTGAGCTGACAAGAAGGGGATGCAGAGAGGTTAGGATCAGTCGCAGAATGTTTATTTCTGCCGAATGTTGCAGTGTGAATAATTGATCAAACTCTGCATGGTGCACCACAAATGACTCATGATGTTGGTTGGTTAGAGCTCTCTTGGCTCCATCTAGTGTCCATCAGATGATTCTACAGTGATGCCATGTAATTTACATGGATGATCTGATGGGAAAATGTTACAAAGCAAAGGTATTTTCTTCACAATCTCAGATGAGAGGTAAATTACATTGAGAACGCCTAACAATTTTACCATGATGTAAGATCAAAAATGATTTAATCAAGGCATTGCCTATATTCTAAATAAATAAATATATAAATATATAAATAAATATATATATATACAGTACCAGTCAAAAGTTTGGAAACGTTACTATTTTTAACGTTTTTGAAAGAAGTCTCTTATGCTCATCAAGCCTGCAGTTAAAAAAAAACAAAACAAAAAAAAACAACAACTAATATTATGAAATATTATTACAATTTAAAATAATGGTTCTCTTTTTTAATATATTTTAAAATGTAATTTATTTTTGTGATGCAAAGCTGAATTTTCATCAGCAAGAACTCCAGTCTTTGGTGTCTTATGATCCTTCAGAAATCATTCTAATATGATGATTTATGATCAATGTTGGAAACAGTTGTGCTGCTTAATATTTTTTTTTATAACCTGAGATACTTTTTTCAGGATTATTTGATGAATAAAAAGTTAAAAAGAACTGTATTTATTTAGAATAGAAATCTTTTGTAACAATATACACTACCGTTCAAAAGTTTGGGAACAATAACTATTTTTTTTTTAAGAAATTAGTACTTTAATTCAACAAGGATGCGTTAAATTGATAAAAGGTGATGGTAACGATTTATATTGTTAGAAATGTTTTTATTTTGAATAAATGCTGTTTTAATGAATAAATGCTGTTAACGTTTTACTCATCAATGAATCCTGAAAAAAGTATTCCAAAAAAATATATTAAACAGCTCAACTGTTTCCATCATTGATAATAATTGAGTATCAAATCATCATATTAGAATGATTTCTGAAGGATCATAATACACCAAAGACTGGAGTACTTGCTGATGAAAATTCAGCTTTGCATCACAAAAATAAATTACATTTTAAAATATATTAAAAAAAGAGAACCATTATTTTAAATTGTAATAATATTTCATAATATTACTGTTTTTTTTTTTGTTTTTTGTTTTTTTAACTGCAGGCTTGATGAGCATAAGAGACTTCTTTCAAAAACATTAAAAATAGTAATGTTTCCAAACTTTTGACTGGTACTGTATATATATATATATTTTTTTTTTTTACTGACAGCTACATGTTTATAATGATCATTAGCTCATAAGTTAAAAATCGTCCAGATTTTGATCAATGTATGACTGTTTAGCAGTGCATGTGCTTAGCCTCAACAGTGCATGTTCTTATTGGAGGATTCTATAGAGCTGAACCTTTTTCAATTTCAGAATTATAGTATGTTTTATCAGTATCTTTTCACTATCAATTATTAGACTGTCCGTAAGGAAACTTTTCCAGTTTAGTGTCATGCGTCTGTGCTACTATAGGATATTTTCCGGTTTTTCTTTTGGACACAGGCACAAATACATTTTATCCAGAGCTTCACCTTTTACACAAATAACAAATGTATTTTTTTACTAGAGTCTATTAGCACCTGCCAAGCACGTTCGGTTCAAACACACAAAGGCTTAATGTCAATCCACAAGAGGGAGCCAGATGGCCAAAAGATTGAATTATCTATTCAACCAGGCAGGGTTGATGTAGGTCAGGAACTGCAAGTCCATAATTTAACCATTCCTGGTCATATCCATGCATATTAGTTTGTGCTAGACATGTTCGTGTTCACTTGTGATTAGGCTACCTTTACGTTACCTTTGAGTAATTGCCAGGCTCATGAACGCGCGTAGACGTGCACAGGTTTAGAACTGCTGTTCAGCTCGAAACGGGAATTTGCAGGGCTTCAGAAATTCCGTCATTCACATCAATGTGACAGAAGACCGTTGTGAGTAGACGTCTACGCAAACATACCAACTTTGTATGGAGAAACTATTTAAAATTGAATTTCGATTATTTGACTGATGCCCATAGACTTTGTCTAGATATTATTGTTCAAAACTGGAATGGAAACGGTGTCAACAGAATTCATTTAATTTGAGATGGTTTTGATTTGATTTGTCGCTCTTTTATGATTACGTCTGGGATATATTTTACATTATCCGTAAAAACGCTGGACGAGGAAAACTGTTGTTCTTGTTAGAGAGATTAGAGCGCGAAGACATGTTAATCTGGATTAGTGAACTGTCTACATAACATGTGTGCCATCAGTGATCAACTTCAGTTTTAACCTAATGTCACATTTCAAGAAAACTAGACACTGTCTGCAGCAGCATGTCTAACTACTAAATCGCAATTATGTAAGGGATAATGTACAGTCAGCCGGTGATTATCATTGTGATAAAACCTCTTGCGTCAGGGTCTCTTTGCTAGCCTATAGCCTAACGTGGACATGAGACATTGATTTGAGTTAAAGAGCCATGAAATAAAAACGGACAATTATTTTTTAAAATGAATATTGCAGTATTTATTATAAATGATGTATTAGTGCACAAAAAAAAAAAGTCCATATGCTTATACCCGCGTAATCTTTAACGTCCCCTCCCAAAAGACCTTATTCAGAGCAGCGCCATGACAGGTATGTGAGGGATGGACTGACTTTCCTTGGCATCCACTGTAAAAAGCTGTATAAAGCTCACAGATCCTTTATAATTTTTCACAGCTCATGTTTTTTTCTTCTTCTGATTTATGTGTCAAATGAAGAGATGTATGTCTATCCCTCAGAGTCTTTCTTTCATTCCCGTTAAAAAACTAAAAGATGATGTTGCTGTGAATAAGGAAATACTTCCCTACTATATAGTATGCGAAAAACAATACGCGAACAGGTATGTTCGAATTTAGTATTCGAAAAACAGTAGGCGAAAAGTACCCGGATGACCTTACTTCCGGCGTAATTCTGAAGTGTGCATACGATGGACACTTTACTATGGCTGAATCCGAAATCGCCCCCTAAACCCTCAATCACTATTCCCTTCGTTAGTCCACTAATTAATACAGTTTACTTGAAGGAGTGAATGAAAACGGGTGAGCAAATTCTGACAGCAGTTGAGTGTACATCGGCTGTACACTCGTTATTGCAGTGCATTGTGGGATTGAGTGAGTGCACTCAATAAATAAACTACAAAATTGCTGTCCCTTTAAATAATGCCCTATTTGAGGGTATAGGGGTACATTGGTAGATAATATGACAGATATGTGTTTTGGCAGAATTCTTTATATTGATTACATGGAATAGCACAGGTAAAATTTGACTTAAAACATTGCTTTGTCTGTCTTGTCTTCTTGCAGTTTTACATAAACTTCAGACACATGAATAAAGAGGGTGAGAATTGCATACAAAGATGTTGCGAACAAACATGTATAAATGGGATCACACAAATAGCTAGTATTAATAGTAATAAATCCCTCCCTGTAGTGAATCTTTATCCATGCACCTTAAATGTTGTCAAGTTGTTTTCAACAGCAGATCTATAGCTCCCTCCCTTGAGAAGAGCATGCACAACTTAAATTTAGTTCAAACACGTGGCAAGCGTTATCTCTACCACCATATATTGGCTTTTATGGTGTGTTTCTGGTCAAATATGAGCAAGCTGTAACAGACAAACAAGAGAAATGGATCAGCTAATTTAAACACATATGTTGGTAAGCATATACAGTGTGCTTTCCTATACAAGTGGATAGTTCTAAAAGTGTTCCTGACCCTGACGGTGTGGACGCAGAGGATGCTGGGATGCAAGGGATCATCTGGGACGGGGATGAGGTACAAGTTGACTCTGGCTTCAGGACTGCTGGAGTGCTTGTGTTTCGCTGGAGTCGTGTTTGGCTGGGCGTCTCTCGTGTTTGTCCTGAAGACAGATGGCTACTTCAGCGATCTATGCATCAATGTGACAAATGCTAGTGGAGAACTTGGCTCAGGTGAGGTCATATACAATGATACTTTTAATGTATTAGATGGTTCGCTTAATTTTATGCTTTTGGTGCGTTGCTTATCTGTTTTTCGCTTTAGATTGCAGTCTGCAAGATGAGAATTTCTCATTGGTCTTTACTGTGGCCTCGTTCATGAACAACTTTCTCACTCTGCCCAACGGATTTGTCTTCGACCACTTTGGCACGATGGCAACGCGATTTTTGGCTATGTGAGTTAGTCCCTCGTAGGATGTAAAACAGAGATCAGGAAAGAATTAACAGAACTGCTGTGTCTCTCTGCAGTGGAGGCAAGAAGTTTATCTGATTGTGAGTGGGGTGTGCTTTAAGCAGATAGTAGAACTCATCGTGGGCGTTTGACTGGACTCCAAAAACAGAGCTTTGTGTATTGCAGCCATTAAAAAACAGACCCTAAGTAAAATTCGTTGGAACTACCGGAAATATTTGCAAATCTAAGCTGTTGTGTAATGTTAGTCACTTGTTCTCAAAACTTGAACAAGTTCTCAAAACTTATAAAAAGGGAAACACTGGATCACCACAATAATATATTTGAACATTTAATCTGTTAACTGTCATCCCCATTTTTTTGGCATAGATCTGGTTTTAGGTCATCATGAATGCTTTGGAATACAGGCCTAAGGTTGGTCTCAAGATTATCGCAAAAGTGAGAGCGCTTCAAAAAATGAAAGTGTAAAAAAAGTAATAGAATTTGAAGTTTACTGTAAAGCAAATATACTGAACAAAACCTTTTTTTATTTTATATAAAATATATATTGTGTAAAATTTGGACTGTAAAATTGCTTACCAAGTTGTGATCCAAATTTTAAGTTGATATCACGAAAATCGAGCCCTCTTAAAGGACAAGTTCGGTATTTTACACTTAAAGCCCTGTTTACAGATCGTATCTGATGAAATAGAACGGTTAAGATTAAAATTTGGACACATGCTGCTGTCCCGAGAATTTTAGGTTTATTTCGCTTCCCCCCCCCCCACCACCCACCCCCACAATGGTTGTCTATATGCACTGGAAGATTCCGTCCTAAAAACACATTAAACTTTCGTTTACAAAGACGTGAAACTCACCGAGTGGTCAGGGGTGTTCACTGATATGTTCCCTCAAAAATCGCTGAAAAATATGCATTCCAACAGGTTTTATCGTAGTTTTTGTCCAACTCCATTGACTTGCTGTGAGACCGCAGCACCTTTACGGTATTACTCCGCCGCTTCTTCTTCTGCTTCTTCTGTGTATTCAATGAAATGCCCGTGGTTTGCTTGCAATTGGCAAAGGTGCATTATCGCCACCAACTGGGCTGGAGTGTCTATTATTCAAGCTCTCAACGGAAGAATCACGGGTGTGACGCGTTTGGCAAAATAGGTCCACTAAAGCGAAATAAACCTAAAATTCTCGGGACAGGAGCATGTGTCCAAATTTTTATCTTAACCGTTCTATTTCATCAGATACGATCTGTAAACAGGGCTTTAAGTGTAAAATACCGAACTTGTCCTTTAAAGGTTTTAAAGTGCCATTTCAGCATGATAATGTTTTCACAGGATGGATTTTTGAATATGATGATTACTAAAATATGCGATAGGGAAAAGGTCAATAATACCCTTTTTAATACTAATGCTAATGATATAATCAATGTTTTGTAGATTTCTTTATACCACCGGCACTTTTATTGTGGCATTCTCCAATAAAGGTAAAGACTGACTGAAAAAAGTGAACTAATAATCACACGTCATGGGCCTTTTCGGTGTAACTAATTTCCCTCTCTTTTTCCTCAAACAGTTCTCTCTTTTTTGCTTTTTCCTGCTCTGTCCTTCATAGCTGTAGGGGGGATTTTATTTCTAATGACAAATATGCAGGTATGTTCATGAATGATTATAGTTCATACATGCAATACATTAAGAGTATGCTAAATTGCTTATATTAATTATCCTCATTACAGGTGGGGAACCTTTTTGTCACTCATAGATCAACCATTATTACAGTCTATAATGGGGCCTTTGACTCTTCATCAGTTATCTTTCTGATCATTAAGGTACGAAGTATACACACACACACACACACACACACACACACACACACACACACACACACACACACACACACACACACACACACACACACACACACACACACACACACACACACACACACACACACATGCATACATATAGGCCTACGCAACGTTTTTATCAGCTGTTCATACTGCAATCCATGAAACCCTGTATAACCATTTCTGAAGGTGCTTTATGAGAAAGGGGTCTCTCTTCGCTCTTCATTCCTCTTCCTCTCGACCTGTAATCTTATTCATCTCCTCCGGACTCTCTTCCTTATGCCAAGATCACACATTCCCTATCCCATCCCACAGGACTACAAATATGGGTGAGTGAAACGATAAGCGGAGTTTATATTACCGTTCAAAAGTTTTGGGTCAGTAAAATTATTTGTGATAATGAAGACTGGAGTAATGATGCAGAAAATTCAGCTTTACCATCACAGTAATAAATTACATTTTAAAATAGAAATTAAATATTGTAAAAAAATTTCACAATATTAATGTTTTTACAGTTTTTGGGTGAGAATAAGAATCTTTCACAATAATAAAAATCATATTGACCACAAACTGAAACTTTTATTAAAATAAAAATAATTATTTGTATATAAATTATATATAAAATAAATATAGTATCTATATTTAGTACATTTTGCATATAATAAAATTAGACTTAACTACATACACTCTAAATAAAAATAAAGGTTCTAAAAGAGGGTTTTCACAGCGATGACATAGAAAAGGCATTTTTGGTTCCCCTAAAGAACCTTTCTGTGGTCTGTACTTAAAAGAACTGTTTTTTCTTAGTGTGATGAACATTTGAATAATTTTAAAGAAATTTTTTTCTCAATAAAGAACCTTTTGTCCAATGGAAAGATTCCATGGATGTTAAAGGTTCTTCATCATTGATGCAAATAAAGAACATTTATTGGTAACACTTTACAACTAGGTTCATTAGTTAGCATTAGTTAATGTATTAACTAACATGAAGTAACAATGATACATTTGTTACAGTATTTACTAATCTTTGTTAATGTTAGTTAATAAAAAAACAGCTGTTCATGGTTTGTTCGTGTTAGTTCACATGGCATTAACTAATGTTAACAAATACCACCTTTGATTTTAATAACGTATTAGTAAATGTTAAAATTAATATTTACTAAGATTAATAAATGCTGAAGAAGTATTGTTCATTCTTAGTTCATGTTAACTAAGGTAGTTAACTAATGTTAACTAATGATCCTTATTGTAAAGTGTTACCCATTTATTTTTAAGAGTTTACAGTACATAATTCATACTCTTAATCCATTGTAACTCAAATGCAAATCCTTATATACAGGATGAGCTGTGCTAAATCAAATAGCTACAACGTTGAGCAGTACGAGGCAAAGCGGGACCCGAGTTCAGACGGAGGAAGAGGTGCAGATGATGAGCCACTGGAGACCGACTCACTACAGCAAACACACAACTCTGAGAATGGTGCGGCTTGGCCATCATAGATCTTCCTTTGGTAGAAAATAAGAGGAACACGATTGCTGACTTAAATGCAGTTTTTTTTCCTTTTCTTCTGTAGACAGTTTTAGGAGCTGTGTTCTGTCCTGGTTCTTCCTGTGGCACCTCGTATGGCTGTCAGTCATGCAGCTTCGGCATTATTTCTTCATTGGAACTCTGAATCCAATGCTGAACAGACTGGCCAACCAAGACCCAGTCACTGGTAAACAAATTGTTTTCTCACTACGATGATGCTTTTCAGTGAATTCTGTAAATCTTTGTTAATGGTAGGACTTTCTGGAACCGGAATTTGAATTGGAATGACAGGAGGAGGAATTCAACACAATCACACATCAGATTTTGGAGTGATTTTGCACCATGCCCCATAAACTTTTATATTTTTATGTATATTAAAT
Organism: Leuciscus leuciscus; assembly: GCF_965113295.1. Classification (NCBI taxonomy): domain Eukaryota; kingdom Metazoa; phylum Chordata; class Actinopteri; order Cypriniformes; family Leuciscidae; genus Leuciscus; species Leuciscus leuciscus. Next base: position 40,380,849 of record NC_138727.1, on the reverse strand, counting down.
ATGTAATCAATTTTAAATATGTGTGTAGTGTACATACACTACCCGTTAAAAGTTTGAAATCATTAAAATGTTTAATGTTTTTGAAAGAAGTCTCTTATTCTCACAAAGGCTATGTTTTTCCGTGTTCAAAAATACGGTAAAAACATTAATATTATGAAACTGTTTTTTATTGTAAAATATTTTAAAATGTAATTTATTACTGTGATAGCAAAGCTGAATTTTTAGCATCATTATGTCACATGATCCTTCAGAAATCATTTTAATATGCTGATTTCTTATTATTATTAATGTTAAACAGTTTTTGTTACTTAATATTCTCGTGTAAACCATGATATATAGATATATAGATAAATATATAGATACAAATTAATATAATATATAATTAATATATTAATTAATATATAAATTAATATATATATATATAAATTAAATACTAATAATTTCTGTCAGTGACATTTATAACTGATTATTAATATAATCTTAGATTTCTGGAAATGTTGTGTGTATAACCATTTTTATGGGTAATTTTTTACAACAAAAAAAGAAATGCATTATTAAAAACTATACTTATAGCAGTTTAAATGAATTTAATTTAATTTAAATTATTCTTTTAATTACAAAATAGAATTACAATTCTGCATCCTTTTTGCTACACAGTTCACATTCAAGAATTTAATTTGATTTTGTTCAGTTGTCATTACAATTCTGAATGGCATTGGTAACACACCTGGTAGGAACATTTTCAAAAGCCTTACTGTGATAGGTGCAGAATTGCTAGGTTATGACTCTGATTTCTTGATCTCTTTTTCATTCTCAGTGAGCGAGTACACCAATGCGTTTGCTTTCACCCAGCTCTGTGGAGTTCTCTGTGCTCCCTGGAATGGCCTGCTTATGGACAGACACAAAAGAAAACCCATAAGTCCAGGTCAGCTGACAGAGAAATCTAACAACACACGTTTACACGAGATCCATTTCTCATTCCCACATCTTTTCGCAGGCGTGTCAGAACGGGAAGCAGACCTGCGCTCGTCCGTTCTGTCTCTCCTCCTCACCTCTCTGCAGTGCCTCTTGTTCTCCATCAGTGCAAGCATCCCGTTCCTCCCTCTCCAGTACGTCACATTCATCCTTCAGGTCCTTAACCGCTCTTTTCTCTATGGAGGGAATGCTGCATTCATCAGCATAGCGTAAGTAAATATGATATTAATATCTCAATTGTTGCTAGACTGGCAGACTGAGCGCAGTGAATCCGAATTTCTTACAGGTTTCCGGCACGCCATTTTGGAAAGCTGTATGGGCTAGTGATGTCCCTATCAGCTGTGGTGTCATTACTGCAGTATCCCTGCTTCGCCCTCAACAAAGTTCTTGGAGGAGACCCCTTCTATGTAAATCTCTCATTTCCACAACACAAAGTCAGCTAGAAAAGAGCTCATATACACACAGTGGCCCCAAAAGTATCTAGACTCTTGCACACAAAAAAATCAAGTGTGTCATTGTCATTATGTTAAATAAATATATAGCACAAGCGAAACATTTCACCCCAAAAAAAAAAGGTTTTAAATGACAAAACAATATACAGTATAATAATATATGAAGTATCGTCACGCTTTCTGGTTTACAAATTTAAGTGGAACATGTCTGTTGATGTTAACTTAGTTCTGAGAAAAGAAAATCTAGAATCTGAGAAATCTAGAATCATTTTTAATATTTTGTTATCTAATATAATGTAAATTAATACATTATGGTCCCTATTTTAACGATCTGAAACGCAAGTATCGAGCGAGAAACGCAAGTAACTTTGTGGGCGGGTCTTGGGCGCTGTTGCTATTATACCGGCGGGATAAATGACTCTTGCGCCCGATGCAAATCTAAAATGGGTTGGTCTGAAGTAGCTTCATTATTCATAGGTGTGGTTTGGGTGTAACGTGAAATAAACCAATCAGAGCGACATCTCACATTCCCTTTAAGAGCATGCGCCCTTGTTCCATGGCGGATTGCTATTATAATGGCGGATTTGCCAGGCGCACATCTGGAGCCGTTCACAGCCGAGGAGACCGACGTTCTCGTCAGGGCCGTAAAACACAGAGAAGTGACATTGGGGATGGAGAAACCCACCCAAATTAGCTTCGGTTAAACAGGCGTATAATAATTTGGGTAAATGTGTAAGCTAGATTTATGCCTATTTTTCCACATCTTCATGGACACAACAATGATTTCCCTCGTGTGTTAATATTTTTCCTTGTAATAATGTATGGTTTTCTAAAAATGAGAACTGCTGCGTCTGTGTGTAGATGAGATAAGCAAAGTGCATGCGCATTGTGCACACGCTACATTGATTATGGCCAAGCATGCGCCCTTAAACATGCGCAACGCTCCACTGACTTTAGACTAGGTTTTTCCTGGTCAGTGGTGGAATTGTTTTCTAAACCTGCAAAATAGCACCAGGGAACGTTTGCGCCAGAACACGCCTCCTCTTTGCGCTGAACCGCCCCCGGGAGCGCAAGTTCATTTCCTAATTTACCGACGTGCGTCTGTGGAGGGAAAAGCCTGCTGTGCGCGGGTGCAAAATAGGAATGATACATGCGTCGGTGTACAAAGTCAATTGCGCTGGGTGCAAGATAGAGCCCTATAAGTGTCCATTTAAGGTTTGAAATACTTTTTTTGGGGCCACTAGATGTTGATGCTTATGGAAGCCAATTTCTGCAAGAAAATTCTTCGGTAAATCAAAATGATGACATAAAAAGTAAAAAATTATGACATAAAAAGTAAAAAATTATGACATAAAAAGTAAAAAATTATGACATACAAAGTCATAATTATGACAAAATATTTTTTAACTTTTAGATCAATTTCCACTTTTAATGTCATAATTATGACTTTTACCTCATAATTTCAAGCTTTTATTTAATAATTATGACTTAGTACGCTGTCAAAAAAAATTTTCGAAGATGTAAATAAAACAAAGATTATTGAAGTACATTTTACATGAAAATGTGTTTCTACTTAAATATTTCACATTTAATTCAAATGTGTTACCTGCCGTTTGTGAAATTTATTAGCAATTTCTGAGTGAAAATATTTTTTTCACCAATATTTTTTCAGTGCATCTCATAATTTTACATTTTTAAGGCATTAGTATGACTTTTTATGTCCAAAGCTTCCAGACAATACCTGCGACTATAGATTATGGTTAAATAAAAGCCTATAAAAAGTGAGTTCTTCACATCAAATTTAAAATCCATACAAAAGATCCGTTTAACAATTTCCAGCATTTGCCTAAATATTAAACTAGTATTAATTCTTCCTGTGTAAATTGGACATAATCATTAATTTGCTTTTTCACAGCTTTTATTGTAATCAGTAAATGATATTGTATTTCTGTAGGTGAACATCATCTTGACTGTCCTGACTCTACTGGCCTTCATTCATCCTGTCTATGTGTTTCTTCACTGCAGAGAACTGGCAAAACAGAGAGAGAATTCACAGAGCATTTTAGAAGTCTCGATACATGAAATATCAATGTATTAATTTAAATGTATTCATAGAAATACTTGATTATGCAGATCTGTCTTGGCCTTAGCTTTTGTAAATGACAAAGGGAATAGTAATTTCGGATTGTGATTATTGTGTATTCACAACTTTTTACCACCAAGATTCAAATGCTCAGAAATAAGAGTCAACAGTCAGAGATTTAAACGAATTCCATTTAATTGAATTAGTTATTGAATATTTACATTCTTTATGAATAAATATATATTTAAATATTTTTTTTGTAGTTCAGTGCTGTTGGCAAGAACAGATAGTTAGAAAAAACAAAAAAACATTGGTTTAAACACAAACATATGCAAAGTGAGATCACATGGGTGTCAGAAACAGGTTCTTACAAGGGATCTCCATGGTAATTGTGTTCAATAATGGAGTTGTATGATATCCAGTTTTGCATGCTAATATACTTTACTTACTTTATTACTTTATATTTTATTGTCCCATTCCTGGGAAATTTGTCTTGGACAACATGACACAGCCAGTACACAACTTCGATCACACACACAACACAGTACATAGCATACAATAATTAGAATATAACAACATTCCAATAATAAAAACTTGCAGCATCCTACATCAATTTTGAAAATCTCTATTTAAAATTTTGACCGCAGTTGGCACAAAAGAGTTTTTATAATGATTAGACTTACACATCAAGACCCTGAATCGTCTCCCTGATGGTAACAAATTAAAATTCACATGTAAAATGTGTTTTTTTAGCTTGCTTTAAAATAGACAGATACAGACTGATAAAACAGAAAAAAAGATCCTCTGGTTCACTCCAAACACTTTTAACCTTCGCAGGAAATATAGCATCTGCTGCAGTCTAGAACAAAGAGTGTTGATGTGAGAAGACCAGCATAATAAACTGTCCATGTAAACTCCTAAGTATTTATATGAAGAAACCTGTTCAATAATATTACCATGTATTATTACAGGGCTATGGTCTCCCAAAGATCAAAAATCATTTCAACAGTCTTAATTTCATTTAAAATCAAGGAATTAGTGTCACACCAGCCAACCTGTCAACATCAGAAAAATACTGTGTATTTAACGCTGAACTAAAATCTATAAAAAGTAAACGAGCATATGCTTGGGAATCTTCTAAATGGCTATTCATCAAATGGGTGATACAGTTAATAGCATCCTCAGTGCTCCGTCCGACCTTATGTGCAAACTGAAATGGGTCAAGGAATGATTTAACCTGATCAGTTACAAAAAGTCTTTCAAAACATTTGAAGTCAAAGCCACCGGTCTAAAATCACAATTCTCAACTGGGTACGTTTTCTTGGGAACAGGTGTAATTATAGATTTCTTCCACAAAGATGGAATAATATGTGAGTCCAAAGATTTCTGGAAGATAGGGCAAAATGCTGGAGTAAGTTCATTTGCTCAAGTCTTTAGCAAAAAAGCAGAAATTCCATCAGGACCCATAGATTTTTTAGTACATATACCTCTAAATAGCGAGCTTACTCTTTGTGGGGCTACCTCTAGCCTGTGACCTGAATTACATATAATATGGTCCAGAGTGCACATTTGCTCCAATATCCTGTTGTTCCCACAGGGAAAGCATAACAATGCCCTAAAAGCATCATACAGGAACTCTAGACCCATTAGTCAGTGGTTTACTTTCCAAAACACATAATACTGATTTATATCTGCCTTTGCATGGTCAGTCCACAATGATCATGACATGTACATCTTGTATACATACTGTATGTCAGTAGTTAAAATATTTTTTTTTATAACATGCTTTTATAGATAATGTGTTCTACAGTCTGTACCCTTAAAATTCTAAACAGAGGAAACCTCTTTAATAAATTAGTTAAATTGTTGTGGTCTTTGGTCTAATTTGACATAGGGCCCTATCTTACACCCAGCGCAATGCAGCGCAAGTGTTTTTTGCTAGTTTCAGCCTGACGCAGTTATCGTTTTCACGTCCTGCGCCACATTGTTTAAATAGCAAATGCATTTGTGCCCATCTGTGCGCCCATGGGCGTGCTGGTCTGAAAACGAGGTGTGTTCTGGCGCTATTTTGAGGCAACAGAAATAGACTGCGCCATTGACCAACTGAAACCTGGTCTTAAGTCAATGGCGCAATATTTTTTTGTTTGTTATTTAATTAGCGCGTTAGAATGTGCGCCTATCGGCGGGTCCACAACGCGCGTACACTCTGCTTGTTACACACACAGGGACACACAGCAGCACACAAACATGACAAATATTTAAAATAAAAGGATTATAATGTAAAATATTGTGTACATATGGTGGAATCCGGCTTGTCCCGTAGATGGTCTGCTTGCGCACTTTTACCTCGCGCACGAGCAGTTCCGTTTGCGCTCCGGAGACGGCTTCGGTCACTACCAAATTCCGTCATGTAGCGAATCTGCCATGGCCCGAGCGCAACTGGCATTTAAAGGAAATGGGAGATGAGACTCTGATTGGTTTAACGCACGTAAATCCCAAAACACACCCATTACTCATTATGAGAATAGGGACAACCCTTCTAGACCATGCATGCGCCTGGCGCGTCGACCATTTTTCCAGTTGTAACTAAAAGTAGATTCGGACACGCCCTAAGTTAACATGCGCCGTGCGCTTTGGACCATGCGTTTAGATCGTTAAAATAGGGCCCTTAGTCTTTTTAGGTCATGGTTAGTTGGTCGGAACATAGTTTTCCTCTTTCTAATAAAAACAAGCCAATGTGTGAAATAAAGGTCTCTGTATGGAGAACGAGTATGGTTTAATTACATAAGATAGGCCTAGTTAATTAAAGGAGACACATATTATTTCACTCTTCACATTAGGAGTTGGCAAACTGATGGTTTTCTCCCTTTGTCATGTGTCCTCTAAGTTAGCGAGACATCATTCGGACAAATTCTGTGGAGGGTAAGGTGAAAAATAGTTAGTTTGTCCATGCAACAACAACAACAACAACAACAAAAACTTCTACAGAGAGTAGAACTTTATTTTGTACATTATGTGCAAGAACAGCTTTGGTACATATACATATATATGTATATATATATATATATATATATATATATATATATATATATATATATATATATATATAATATACATATATATATATTTATCAACATGCCATATAAATAGAATTTACTCATACCATAAGTATCTTTTATATATAGGCTATTAACATAAATATAGGCTACATATTTTACCTGAATACACATGCAAGAATCACTCCAAAATTCAAGAATCTATAAGAGAACAATTCCGCTTCTAACCTTCAAAGTCAACCAGGCCGTCTCCATTGAGGTCCACATCCCTGAGGATCTCATCAATCTCTCTGTGGTTGAGCTGCTCTCCCATCAGCTTCTTCATGGCTTCCCTCAGTTCAGCCAGACTGATCTGACCATCACCATTGGAATCAAACTGAGAGAAAGAGATCAATTAAAAGATTAGTTTAGAGAGAAAGGTGTGACTTCAGAAGACTTGGGAATACAGTAAGCCAAACAATTCATTGACTATGGTGCTTTTTAGGTCTATACCAGGGTGTGAACAGCATTAGGATGCATTAAAGTAGCCTAATAAAAAAATGTCCTCATTCGATCGCTCCAGACACATCAGTGCGTCCGCCATCTTGCAACGGTCAGCTTGTCGTCATCCACAGTAAGAATCAATGATGTCACAACATTGCGCAGCTTCTCGTTGTGAAACCGCCGATAATTAAATTCCCAAAGAAATTGGATAACATTTCACATGTGAGAATATTTTTATATAAGTATTAACTCAATATTAGGCTACATGTTTACTTTTAATGTTCTTATTTTTATGATCACTTTTTAATGTTGCGTTAGCTGACGTCTTTGTCTTGTTGTATTGAGTTAAATCATCTGCTTTCACGTGCCTCTAACTACTGTTGCAGTCTGCAAACGCTCAGTCAACCAGCTCTCGAATGTTCCGGACCGACTTTGACCGCTCCAATATGGCGGACGGCTTACGTATCGCAACGGCCGCTAATAAGGCATCTATGTATATATATATATCTATCGGAGTAATGATGCTGAAAATCAAGCTTTTCCACCACAGGAATAAATTACATTTTAAAATAGAAAAACAGTTACCTTAACAGTTCAAATTATATTCACAGTATTACAGTTTTTCTGTATGTTTGATCAAATAAACGCAACCTAGGTGAGCATAAGCGACACAAAACATTTCAGTTAATTATAAAGGGTTTAATACTTTATCTATACAGTTATTGGATACACCAACCTCTCTAAAAGCTTCTCTCAGTTCTTTCACTCCGATCATGTCTGCAGTCTCAGCCAACATCTTTGGGCCCATCAGGTCTACAAAGTCCTCGAAGTCCACTCTACCGCCACCTAGTGAACAAGCACACGATCATGTAAGAATTTATATTCATGAGTTGAGTTGGTTCTTGAATAGAACTGAGTATAACTGAGATAATTAGCCTAAGTATAATGATAATGATAAGGTTGCCACTCACAGATCTGCTGACTGAGTTCAATCAGCTCCATCTCTGTGGGCATGTAGCCCATCGTCCTCATGCACTCGCCCAGATCCTTACAGCTAATGAAGCCATCCTTATCTTTGTCAAACTCGCGAAAGGCTTCTTTCAGCTCTGAAGGCAGAGAAAGAAAGAGAGAGAGCATCTTCCTGACTTTGTTGATATTAATATGTAATCTCTGGCAGTCCAAGTAAGAGGATTCTGAAGGATAAAGGTACAGCACTCATATAATTTGTAGAAGGAATAGTTCATCCAAAATTGCTTATGCACTTGCAAAGCCAAAGCATTTTTTTCTATATAAGAAGACAATGAAATCATATAGTAAGCAGAGTCTGTCAAGCTCAGCGGTGCTAATGTCTTTTAAGGTGTGAGAGCAGACTGAAATATAATCAAGTCAGTCAAAAAGTTTAAAGACAGGAAAGAACTAATTCCATTTGCCTTTTTTTTATATTTATTTTTTATATGGGGAAATGTGAATGAGAGCTATGGAACATTCTTTGAATTTCTCCTTTTCTGTTCCACAGAACAAAGAAAAAGGCTTGGAAAGACATGAGTGTGAGTAAATGATTTTCATTATTTGGGTGAATTATTCCTTTAAATCTTACCAAGGGATTTAGAGGAGACTGAAGGTCATTTTTTATATATAAACAGAGAGAGGTATTGGCAAGAATCCATGTGGAAAGAGGGAGAGAAGTCAATAAGCGAAGGAACCGTATTATTTTGGTTGGTGGGAGGGTTTAACGCTCTTAATGAAATAAAGCATATCAGTGATGTTGGATATTTCTGTACCTTCAATTTCCTCTGGCCGTAGATCTCTGTCCTGTAGTGAGTACAGATTTCAAAGAGACATACAGAGACAAACTATTAGGACAAACACACTGCACATTGATCACGTAGACAGGCACACACACACACACACACACACACACACACACACACACACACACACACACACACACACACACACACACACACACACACACACACACACACACACACACACACACACACACACACACACACACACACACACACACAATGATTTACTCATCCAATATTGTGGATCTATCACAAAAATGATGGGGGAAAAATCCTAGAAAAATTAGTTAGTGTGGGAACCCTGTATTATAATCTTTCCTATAATCTGCTTTGCATTTGGACTGTGCTTGTTGAACTGTCACTCAAAGTACATTGTACCAGGTAGCCTCACGCACACCTGTCATTGTCGCCGAGGGCAACCATCTGCACACCGTTGCATGAACGAATGAATGAATGGAACACACGAGGCTCTGAAAAACTGGTCATCACAGGTATGGGAGTGCCAACATTTAAAATGAGCTTCACACATAACGTTAATGTATAGCATTTTCTCTTCTCCTTTCCAGGAAATATTTACATCTGATCCTGAATGACCATTATGACATGTCCTTCTGAAAAAATCCACAAAATCCTGCAAGTATGGAACTGTTTCAACTTTATGGATTTAATTTAATGTTTGTCTATGATTTTAAAAACACATTTCCTAATTAGAATAATCAATATTTTTTCTTAGAATAGAAGTAGTACTACATTTCTTAGTAAATGTTGTGCAGTTTTGGTAATCACCCCTTGATAATATTAGGATCCTGAAGCAAAACTGATCAAGAATCACAGTGTTATGATATTATGGATTATATCTCAAGTGATCTAAGGACAGAAAAGCACACACATGGATTGCGTGTCGTCAGATATTCGTGGAAATGGAGAAACTCAGTCATTAAAACATTATCAGCATAATTCCAAATAAAAAAAAGAACAAGCAGAGCAATTGAAATCTCATCTGAAACAACATTTACACATTACATAAGTGAGATAATAACAAATGGTTGAGTGATTTAGATTTTGATCTGATTGACTGAGCCTGTGTTTTGGCAGTGGCCAGCCAGAACATATTCACACAGCTGGGGAGTATTTAGGCTGATTACTACCATGAATTGGCAAGCATGATGAAAGCAGCAGTAGGATAAGGTCACTATGGTGAACAGATTACAAGGGTCCGGGTTGCCAGGCAACAAATGGAGTACACATTGTATTTTTTGCGAAAATCAGGTATGTATTCACTCACTGGAACAAACATATGGTTTTTACATGGTCTGTTCAACAGCCTCACTGCTCAGCCTACTATAATCAGATAAGACTTTAGAATATATAGTGATATTACTTAGTAATATTATTTGGGGGAAAAGTATTAAGCTAAATAAATAAAATATGTCACAAACAATTTCGGGGAAATTTTCCATCGGTTTTGTCTTTAGAGCAATTTCTGCAGCTTACACCCTGTCCAGAGTTTCTATAAACACAAAAAGGATTCTGGGATTATCTGACAGATGTAGACACTGATATGAAACATTAAGCTACTATGAAACGACACACTACTTTTTATCTTTATGTTTTTGTATTTTTATCCGCATCCACCCACCAGACTAACATAAGGATCTGATAGAACAGCCATTGGTAGCCATTTTGAAATGTCACCTCTCTTCGCAAAGACATGCTTAATGATTGTCTTTTTCTGGTCCAGCAAAGACATAAGAGGTTTAACCAAGATCGTCCCATGAGTAAAAAAGAACATTATGCTAATGTAATATATTGACAGCAGAAGGATATTACACAGTCTCAGTCCCATTAATCAATACTTTCGGGTACAGGATCTAAATTACAATCTTCAAAACTACTCATTTCTTCATTCGCCCAAAACAACTTCACTGGTTTTCACATTCAGGCAGAGGTGTAAAGAGTAGGCTACCTGAAAACCATGCTTGAGTAAAAGTACAGAAACGTTGCAGTGAGAATTACTTAATTACAAGTTAAAAGTCACCAATTCCAATACGACTTGAGTAAAAGTCTTAGACCATCTGATTTTAACAGTATTTTAGTCCTCAACACCTAAGAGACATGCCGTGAAAAACAAGAAACAGTAGATTTTTTGAGGAGAGCAATTCTTTGTTAGTTTTCTAAAATAAAACTGAACACCTAAATATTGCAATATATCAAGGTCGACACACCAGCCTCTTGAATGTCTATGAACACTCAAGTCTCAGTTAAGTTCAAGTGCTTAAAAAGGGCAAAAGTAAATATCCTTCAAAATGTCTCTTCTATATATTAAAGACCTTTCTAAAATCCGATCTAAAAATGACTGGTTCACACTTGAGAGTAAAAACAGATTGCATTTATGTCTATGGCCACTTTAATGTGAAGTTTTACTTTTAAGTGCATTTAAATGTATGACCATGTATTCTTAAAAAATGCTGCATGAAGGACTTGGCAACATATCCTGACTTTGACTCTCTTTTGGACAAGTAGCTATTCCACTGACAACACTGCACGGCATTCTCTAAAATGTGAGAAGATGGAGTCATTATGGAAGTAATGGGAAGGAATGGGGTATTTGACTGAAAATGGAAAAGACAGACAATAATAATGAGATTCCCTGATGGAATTCTGACACTGATTTTCTGTGTCCTCACCATGCATTGTCTAAGAAAGGTGCGTTTGTAAGTGTGTGTACATACGATTTGAGACAGGGCGAAGCTCTGTCGGAGGAAGACGCAGGCAGGGCCCACGATGTTGTGTAGCATTGTACAGTTCTGAACCAGAGAATTTATCGGCTCCTCAAACTGCTGCCCATCCCCCAGCTCTTCATCATCCTCATCCTCTGCTGCCGCATCACCACTGCTTCGTAACATGGCGGTTGCCAATGGCAGCCCACTGCCTTCCAGGGGCGGGCCCCCCTTTGCAAGGTACCATTTCATTACGCACCAGCCAAAAATATTAAATCGCAGTCTGTCAAGTTCTAATGCTGAAAATGTTACACTGCTATATGTGGTGAAATTATCTGTCAGAAATCATCCTGCTGATGTCTATACTATAAATTACTTCTGTCTTTAAAGGGATAGTTCTCCGAAAAATGTCAGTCTTTCACCCGTGGAACACAAAAGGAGAAGTTTAATGAAAGTGGATGGGGATCAGGAGCAGACAAGCTTCAAAACAGCACCATAAAATCATAAATGTGGTGCATATGAAGTGTGCTCTATATTACAAGTCTTCTGAAGTCATGCGATTGCTTTGTGTGAGAAATCTTAAAAATCTTGCTTGACAGCCATGGTCACCATTCACTTTCATTGTAATAGTGCAGCTTGGACATTCATGCTATAAAAATGCATGGAGGAAATAAAGTCATGTTTGAAACAACATGAAGGTGAGGACATAATGACTGAATATTTTCAATTGATAATTTCATAGACATGACCATTCAAAAGTTTGGGTCAGTAAGCTTTTTTTTTTTTAAAGAAATTAATCATTTTAGTCAGGAAGCTTGCATTAAATTGATCACAATGATGAAAATAAAGACATTCAGAATGATTGTTAAAAATATTAGTAGAAAAGAATAGTTATTTTTAAGTTTTTGTTCATCAAAGAATCCTGAAAAAAATGTATCAAGGTTTCCCAAAAAATATTAGGCTCCACGACTGTTTTCAACATTGATAATAATAAGAAATGTTTATTGAGCACTAAATCAGCAAAATGTGACACTGACGACGGCAGTAATAAGCATAAGCATAAGCGAGAAAAAATCTTATACCAACCCAAAACTTTTAAAGTTCGGTGACCTGTCCCTTTAAGTTTGTACACTAAGTATTTTTACTGAATTCACACAGTTGACTTCAATACCTATACATACTTTCTGCCAAAGACCAAATATGCATGAATAGTAGTTTTCTAAATCAGTTTTACTAAACTAAAAAAAATAGTAACCTACAGACTACACCAACACCCTTTTTAAAAGCTCATTTAAAAACAGATATCTTACCTTCTTCATACTGCTTCTTTTAGATGGTTTTGCTCCCATCATTTGTATTTCTCTAATTCTCACTGCTCCAACTCTTTCTTGTCATCTCTGTCCCTCCCTCTGTCTCTCCCCCTCCCTCTTTATCACTCACTCTTGGTTCCTGTCCTCAGATTATTACATAAACTTTGTAACATACGATCCCGTCATCAGAATATCCCAAGTGGGGGCGGAGTTGCTTTAACATGGGTAGTGATGTTAAAACCACTAAAAACAGTCACGCCATGTTTTGGGATCAGCGAGACCTGCTCCCTCAGCCAGAAACGGTATTTCCAGGGTTTTCTGAGTGCTCTAATCCTGATGCTCTCGAATCTTGCATCTGTTGTCTATTTTCTCTCTCTCTGCATGTTCTTTCCTCCCCTTTGTTTCTCTTGCCATGTTATTTCACATCCTCATTTTGACTTGTGACAGACTCTAATCGCACTGAAAGTGAATGTTCTGGCACGGTACAAAATAGAAAGGGATGGAGAGGGAGAGAGAGAGGGAGAGAGAGAGAGAGAGAGGGAGAGAGAGAGAGAGAGAGAGAGAGAGAGAGAGAGAGAGAGAGAGAGAGAGAGAGAGAGAGAGAGAGAGAGAGAGAGAGAGAGAGAGAGAGAGAGAGAGAGAGAGAGAGAGAGAGAGAGAGAGAGAGAGAGAGAGAGAGAGAGAGAGAGAGAGAGAGAGAGAGAGAGAGAGAGAGAGAGAGAGAGAGAGAGAGAGAGAGAGAGAGAGAGAGAGATAAACGAATGGTGGGCCAGGCAGGGGTGGG